>NC_071468.1:8939370-10151036 GCF_028500815.1 Rissa tridactyla | reverse complement strand
GGCAAAAGTAAGGCCCCGCCACCGTTCCCCGGAGGGCCCTGCCCGGGAGCTAGCAGTAGCTTAGCAAGAGGCGGGAAGAAGAGCAAGCGATCCGCAAAATAACGGAGGAAGGGGGGAAAAAGTGGCAGGAGGGACGATGAAATGGACTGTAGAGACGGCACGGAGAAGGGAAATTGTATTCTAGGAGGGGAAAGGAATGAAAAAAATAACAATTTGGGATATTAAAGCGTCAAGAAACAGTGCAAGAAACAAAGAAAGTAAGCAAATCTTGTCTTCTAATAAATATTTTGGTGGAGAACCCAAGAGCACAGAATTTAAGGATCATAGACTCTCCTTGTGCAGAGGCTGTCAGTAGAACCAGCACTTTTGAGAAGGAAATCAGTAACCTTTTCACACACACCGTTGCCAAATCTGCTGCCTATAAGGGAATGCCTGCTGGGACCGTTCATTTCTGCCCCAAAACAGGCTTGGTTTTTTTATGCTCATGTTAAGTGATGTTTTTTATCAATGTGAATGGCTAATTCAGTCTCCTAGAAATAGGTGGTAGATGTATTTCATGGACTGACACTACTGTGTGGAAAGCACTCTCCCCATTAGGCTCAAGGGTAGTTAAGTCTGGTCCGGTATCCTGTACCAGTATTGAAATATTTTATCAGTGGAAGCTCTGCATGCCTTTTCTCTGTCTGTGTCTTTTGTAATCCTTTGCCAAATGCTGCATTTTTTATATGGTGTCTTTATCTCATGTTCATTGACATCTTGTAAGCCTTTGCTATTTTAACAGCAATTGTTTTGGAATTGCAGCCGAATGAAGTATTGTAGCGCAAGTGAATGGTGTCTTGTCTGTCTGCATGAAATATTAGAGTGGCTTCCACATCATTCTTCCTTTCCTTTAGTGCTTTCTTTGTCCTTTTGACTGTCCTTGCTCAGAGTCTTTTGTTTGTCTGCCCAGTGATACCCAAATATTGCCCTATATAGTGTCTGATTGCTCTGTACCCCAGTAACTTGTATAATTAGCACAGATTTTTTTTTTCTATAGTGCAGCAGTCTAAACCTATCTGCACTGGATTTGAACAGCCTGGTGGCAGATGTTCTTATCTAAGTCCTAGAATGTATTGCTTTTCTTAAGTTCATGTGAACCCCAACAGTGCGATTACTTTAAGTTGCTGAACTGCTTGCCACTCAGCTCTTACCTGAATGCGGGCACAGTTCTTTGGCCTGAAGGTTGATTTCATGTTCTGGGCAGGCGGGCAACAAGTGATTGCACAAGACTGACACAGGGAAAGATGGAGAACCTGTGGGAGATCAGAAAGGGTGACAATGCTGTCATCCCTAAGAAGACAGGGGGTAAGGGTGTTAGTGGGAGCCCGCGAAAGAGAGGGTATCAAATTGCAGTAAGGTAAGTGGGAAGGGAGTTTTGGGGAAGCAGCGTACTGAAATAGTGCTGTATTCACATTTCCTTTGTCCCTTGTGCGGCAAACTGGATATACGGTGTTCCCTTATCCCTCCTCAGAGAGCTAATGAGTGTTGACAGAGCAGAGTTCCTGGCTGTTCAGAACAAGCAAAAAGAAAATGTTTCTCGAGGCAGCGCTTGGATATGCTCGTTATGTTTTCTGGATGATGTGAGTGGATTCTGAAGCAGAAAGTCTTGGTTGTTGCCAAGATGAGAGTGACTGGGATGACGAATCTGTGCTCTGAGCCAATGTGACTGACCTCATGTTGCTTCCTGAGTTTGGCAGCAGATTTGGGCAGACCATCCAGAAATGTGTCATGGGGCAGTGTATTGGGTTTGCATGGCAAGGTTTTGGTAGCAGGGAGTCTACCAGGGTTGCTTCTGTGAGAAGATGCCAGAAGCTTCCCCCATGTCTCATTAGTCTTGGTCAGGGCTCTATCAGCAACGGTGGTAGCACCTCTGTGATAACATATTTAAGAAGGGGGGGAAAATAACTGCTGCAGAACAGCAGCCAGAAGAGAGGAGTGACAATATATGAGAAACAGCCCGGCAGACACCAAGGGCAGTGAAGAAGGAGGGGGAGGAGGTGCTCCACGCACTGGAGCAGAGGTTCCCCTGCAGCCCACGGTGAAGGCCATGGGGAGGCAGGCTGTCCCACTGCAGCCTGTGGAGGACCCACCACAGGCAGGGTGTGATTGCTTTTGCTAGGCCACAGTTGGGGTGTTTTGTGCCAAATACATAATATTGCAAAGGCTTAGACTGTGTGCTTGTCACTGCTCAGAGGTGCTGAGCAGACAAACGCCACCCAGGTGGTGCTTGCCAAGACTTTCACCTTCAGAAGGGATCCAGTGCAAACCCTCCTGTTCCTTCTTGCCCCTACCATGATCCAGGGAACGGAATGAGCATATCCTAGTGTTGCCTTAAGAAATGTTTTCTGATTGCTAGTCCTGAACACCCGGAGGTGTAAATCCAGAACGCAGTTGTAAGAAAGGCAGATATTGCTTTTGCAGAGGAGAAAAGCCGTTTCCATCAGAGGTGACATGATAAGGGAATGACTAAGACAAAGACGCTCTAGCAAAGGCTTGTAGAACATCTCTTATCACACAGACAAAAGGACAAACTGATTCATACTGGATTAGTGTCTAGAAGGGTAGTCAAACATTTAACCAGGACTAATGACACTGCGCAATTTTTTACCAAAAAGGAAAGAAATAA
Source organism: Rissa tridactyla (assembly GCF_028500815.1). Classification (NCBI taxonomy): domain Eukaryota; kingdom Metazoa; phylum Chordata; class Aves; order Charadriiformes; family Laridae; genus Rissa; species Rissa tridactyla. The sequence continues at coordinate 10,148,371 of NC_071468.1, read as the reverse complement.
ACTAGCCAGATAATCCCTTTAGGTGTAGCATAAAGAGAAGTAAACAGAGGCAAGACATCCAGGAAGAATTTTAGGTGCCTCGGACAGACTGTGAACCCTGGAGTACCTAACCAATGGGAAACAGGGGAGGGGAAAAATTTGGCCGGGATTAGGAAATAAAAAGGTGTGTTTCAAGAACTAAAAGTGTGCCTACTTGTTAGGTTAGCCATTCTTGCAAGAATGTTCAAGCAAAATGTGCTTCGTATTGTTCACTGCCTGAGCCCTTGTTATTGGATAAGGAGCGTTTCTCACACATTGTTGGTAATATTTTTACATTGTGGTTATAAGAAGTGTTAAAGATTACTGTCAGTGGGGGGTATTAAAGAAACGTAGCAACAGAAAATTCCAGAAGAATATCTTGTGTGTTCATCAGCACTTTGGGTAGAATTGGTTTTGCTGTTTCTTCTGTTGTTTGTGTCAGCCTTCTAGTCAGCAGTCCCAGGAGAGAAAGAATATTTTATGAAACACCATGGGGAGCTCATGGCAGGGCTAGAATATGAAAGTGCTTTTTTTTGGTGTTGGGTTTTGGAGTTAGGCTATAAGCTATCCCTACTGGTAGTGAGATGGTGAAGGTTGAATGCCTGGATTTCAGTAGTTTATAGGCCTCTGGGGTGCTGAGGAGGCTCAGCCCTGGGAATCGCTTTGTTGCAGACTGAGCAGAGCTATGGCGGATATGCAGTGGGGAGAGACCGTCTCCAAATCTTAACAGACTGACCAGGTGTGAGGGATGTGATGATTTAAAGTCAATGGGACAAGAACAATCTGTTAAAGAGTCAGAACTGAGAGGTGACCCCTCAGAATTTGCAGTGTAGCCAAAATATACCCCAGTGCAGAGCTCGTACTGTTCTTTGTACCAGGTAAAAACTTTGAACTGGTCTTGTGTGTGCTACTGAGTGGAGAGAGAAGCAAAGACAGGTTGGGGAGAGGGGGGAAGCTATTCTAGTGCCAGAGACTGCAGTGATTAATGAGAGAGAAATCAAAGGCCAAGAGATGCAGTGGCTTCTTTCTGCCATGGAGTTGTATAGGGATGGCACCACTGTGCTTGTGTCATTGTTTCAGGCTCTGAGACATCCCCCTTGGGGAAATTTGGGGGTGGGAAGTGCCTTGAGAATCTGTTCTGTTCAGGTGTGTCCTGCGCTCTCTTCCAGATCAATCTGACATGTCTTTTGAGGAACTACTGCGAGTGCAGAGTGATACGAGAACAAGAGTGTGCAAGCAGGTGACCGGTGGGAAGAAAACTGCAAAACCTACCAAAGCCACGGTGAAGCAGCAACAAAGCAAAAAGGGGTAAAGAGGTTCTTTTGTCATCAGAAAAATGTGCATGTGTGCTCTCTGCACTCCAGAAGTTATGCTGTGAGCTCCTCGCAGTGTTGGCATTGCCTTGGATGTAGATCTCGTTTAATGTGCTATGCAATAATGCCTTTCACGGTAGCGTTTCATTTGGGAATGGTCTGTTGCTGGTTTAGAGCTCTTAATATCCTATCCTGTTCAAATCCCCAGCAGCCATCTGTTAATTGATAGTTAAATTGGCACTCCATTCCTTTACACCCTGTGTATTAAGGCACTTTTAACCCATGGCATGCTATGCTTCTCTTTTAAGCTGTAGGATAGTGCTTTACTTGTGTCCCCTGGGCCCTGGTATAGTCACCCTGCAGTTTTCTAAACCCCTTCCAGTTTATCATCATCTTACGCCTGGCTCCCACTGGCTGGAGTTGCAGTGACAGACAATTGTTCCGGAATTTCATTCATCCTTCTGCTATTGTATAATCTGTGGCTTGTCTGTGTTGATTTTTCACTTCCTGCCCCCGGCCCCGCAGTGCTTACCATCACAGACTTTTTCCTGTCCTCGGTGGTCTTTACATCTCCTATTTGCGTACTCTGTAGGTGCTATTGATGTGGTGACTATAAAATGTATTCAACACAACAAAAGCTGTCAGATCTTTTTACAGTCCTCCACAGGCTCCAGCTAATATACCATTACCCTTTATTTGCAGTAGTTAGCTGGGTTTCAGTCCTCAGAGTCGTATCTAAGTGTTTTGAACAGGTTTCCTCTGTTACACTGGCGTCCCTAACCTATTTCTGAATCTCTGCTGAACACATGTTTTTCTGCTGTAAACAGTTGATTAGAATAATGTTTCTCTTTACCTTTTACCCAAGAGTCTGGGGGATTTTGTGTAGTGCAACATCTTCACATGGTGTCTCTATTTCTGCCATACAGTTTGCATAATTCCATTATTTAATTCCCCTAATCCTTTAAGTGATGCGTCACTGTAAATCCCACATGCTGTTTCTCTCATGCTTTTGTTATGGAAGTGAGCTTCTTAAAAGAAGGACTTCAGGGAAATCCTCCGGAACGGAGCTGGCATCAGTGATGCTGTATAAAGCTGACTCGAGAGCATTGTCCAGGGGTGTAGGCACATCAGCAGACACGAAAACACACTGAACGCTGCCTTAAGTGGGATTTGGAAAATTTACTTACTCCTTCGGGTTTGTTTATGGTCCTGCCCTGGTGTTATTGTGTTGCTGAATGCAGGTATAATGCCCACATTGTGGGTACTCTCAGTGGGTGGTTCGCAGCTCTTTTTGTGTTTTTAATAACTTACCTGATGTACTGACAAATCGCAGGTCACAGCATCCAAGTAATACGGGGAGAGGAACACCCTGTTCTCACACCTTATGCTGTCCCCCTCGTACATCTAAAGCGTCAAGTCTAAAGGCCTGTGTTGTAAGGAGAACTCGTTCACTTAATTAACTCTTCTGGCATATGTACCATAAACTGTACAGCTCTTATCCTGGGGCTTGACCTTTTCTTTACATGTGTTACCGTATACTTTCTTGCTGAGCCGGGCCGCAGCAGAATTGGCCTGTCTTTGTAACTATCAGCTGGGTGCAAAAATTCCCAACTTTGGTCTCGCCTTTCAGTGTAAGCATTAGTCAAGGGTGGATGAGTTGGTGGGCCAGGAATAGAAGAGAGTTGTTGCATGATGAATGAAAGCATGGAGAGGGGGAGGAATAATTGAGTACGGTGCGTTGACTGATGTGGATGGTGGGTTTTCACTTGATACAGTGGGGCTGTATCAAGTTTTGCATAGGACTGTTTTAACCATGCGTTTATAGATCATTTGATTGTAGGAGCCTTGTCTGGCTCTTGACCAAGTCACCTCTGCTCTCTGTAGGTATCATGGTGAAGATTGAGTGGGAGAGTCTGCTGTTCTGGAACTGTGCAGTAATGTTCTCCTGAGGGTCTGGTTAACCTCTTGACATGTTAGCCTGGACCTCATTCTGTCCTCTGCTCCTCTTAAGTGCATTTTTCTCTTTTTCAGGCCATTGGAGATGTCTTCCAAGAAGCGTGTACCTTTTCTGCGACAAGTCGTCTCTGTTACAAAGAAGGTGGGTGCTCCCCCTCCCCAGTTCAGGACCTGCCCTAAGTGATGCTAATAGGGCCCAGACATGGTAATGGGGCTGCTGAAGGTGACATAGGCTGTTTCTGGAGGACAGGGCGTGAGCCACTGTCTGGTGAGTGCAGGTAGTGGTAGTGTGTTTCTGGGGAGAACGAGAGATTGGGCGCAGAAGCGGCTGCTGTCTGTATAACCTGCTGCCTGGCATAATGCACAACTTGAGGAGTAACTCAAACATTTGAGACCCAACTGTTTCTAGAAGATGTAATGGCTGCCACCAATGAGAGTTGCACTGCAAGCTGTGCTCATTGTTCAGTGCTAATCACATTGGAAGTTCAAATGTCCATCTAGTTTCTAATCTGAATATAACTTTGGCTTATCATTGTTGAATCATCTTAATATGTTAATTTTCACAGTTAAAGATCTCTTTTTGTCTCTCTTTGTATGACGTGACGCAGGTAATCTGAAAATCTAGATAGGTTTGGATTCCCAGATCCATCAACTTGACAACACGTGTTCAGCCAGCTCTTGGTCTGGGAGTTGCAGGTGTTTGGAGGCAGGACTCATGCTGCCGATCCTTGGATTGGCTACTCCTGGGTGGTAGACTTGCAGATGGAAATGCCTGTTGCTTGGTAGGCTGGATGCAGGCATGATGTCTTTGTGAGGGACTGACACCTTGATTATTGGAGTCAGTCTTTGCCAGCTGCAGATGTTTTCAATGGTGGATACATAATATTCCTAGTAAAAACAAAAAATGGCAAGGTCTGATCCATGGAATAAGAGTAAAGCTTAATGGGGTAATCCTGTCCACAGTTCTTATCTTTTGTCTTCGCTGCCTTCAGGTCCACAGAGACCCTCGATTTGATGACCTGTCTGGAGAGTATAATCCTGAGATATTTATGAAGACGTACAGCTTCCTGGACAGCATCAAGAAGCAGGAGAAGGAGGTGATGCTGTGTGCTTGTCCTTGGCAGGAAGAACCTTGCTCGGCAGGGGCAGCTTCCGTAAAGGCCTTTCACAGTGGAGGTGGCAGGCAGGCAGTCACACAGCTTTCTGCTCTCTTCTTCAGATGATTCAGAAGCAGCTGAAAAAATGCCGGAATATGGAGCAGAAGGAGAAACTTCAGCAGCTCCTGAACCGCATGGTGAGTTCCGTGCAGAATCTCCTCTCCTGCAAGGCAATGCACTAGAAGAGAGGATGTGTGGGGTCTGCCTAGACGCTTACTGACACGGGCCATCCTTTCTGTACAGACACAGCAAGAACAGGCACAGAAAAAACAGCAGGAAAGGAGGGAGAGGGAGCTGTCTTTGAAGAGACAACAGAGGGAATTGGCCAAGCGGGGAAAGAAACCCTTCTTCCTAAAGAAATGTAAGTACTCGGTGTGAACGTGCTGCAGAAAGACTTAGAGGGAGTACTGCTGACGGGGCTCCAAGCACTGGAAGCGAGTTGTCCGTAATATTCCACAGAGCTGTTCAGGGATTCTTCTAGCGCTGGTACTCAAGGGACAAGCCAGGCCTGGAGCCAGGGAAGGAGGGGTGAGGAGGGGCTGGTCTGTCGAGATGATTCAGGCTTCAGTTTAAAACCTTGCTCCCCTCTCCTCTACAGCTGAGAAGCGGAAATTGGAGCTAGCCGAGAAGTACGCAGAGCTGAAGAGGAGTGGAAAGCTGGAGAGCTTCCTGAGCAAGAAGAGGAAGAGGAATGCCATCAAAGACAAGCGCCGTCTGCCCTCACAGAAGGACTTGTGACTGCTGGACGGACATGCTGTTGTCTGGCACTGGGCCTCACTCTGCCCTGGCCAGGCCTGGAAGATGGCCATCCCTCTTCCCAGTATCTGCCTTTCACTGTACGGTGATGGTGTTAGGCAGCAGAGCAGAGGCTGAACGGAAGGAAACAGTGCTTTTTTTCTGTAGCTGAAATGTCCTCTTCACTTGTGGTTTACACCATGCCTGGGTGGTGACAAGTCTGTCATGCAGATGCACATGGTGTTGACAGCTGTCTCTGTCCTTGCACCTGCTGGTCTTTTCCTCTAGTGAGGAGAGCAGGAGCCCTACCCCTCTGCATTGCTGGCTGTCCTCCAGGTCTTATCAGACACCAACTGAGGTGGGAGAGGACCTCAGGTGGGAGGGCTCTGGTACAATGCCTGCTCTGAGCAGGCCTAGCACTCACTTCAGACCAGGTTGCCCAGGGCTTCTTCAGTTGGGTCTGGGAATGTCCAAGGACAAATGCCACCACCTCTCCGGCTTCTCCACTCCTTCAAGTTCTCAAGATGAAACTCCCTTTTTTTTTTTTTTTTTTTTTTTCCCCTCCTCCTCCAGGAAACCTGCCTGGTTTAGTCCATAATCATTGTCTTGTTCTCAGTGAAGTGCCTGACTCCATCTTCTCCGTAGCCTTGTAGGTCTGGGGGGTGGGTGGGAAGGGGTGCTGTTAGGTCTCCCCAAAGCCTGAGGGTGAATAAACAGCCTTTCCTTGCAGTGCTCCAGCCTCTGACAACTGTCACATCCTCAACTGGAGTCAGCCCAGAGAGACTTGTGTCTTCTGGGGCGCAGTGTGGCTGCGCTATCTGGATGTAATCTGCCAAGTGCTGAGTAACGGAGAGAGGATCAGAGCCCTCGGCGTGGGCTGCACCCTGGTGTGCAGCCCCTGGTGTGGCTGCCTGTCCTCGCAGCCGGGGCACGCTGCTGACTCTGCTCAGGTACTGCCGCTCTGCGGCCGGGCTGCCTCTCTTCTTGGCTTCTCAAGGTGGTCTCTGCAGGGCTGTGAGCGCTTCTAGGAAACTGATTCTGTATGAAATAAAATACCTCAGTTTTCCTTTATTACCAGGATCGCTGCTGTTACAGTCAAAAGTGAACTTACAGGAGTTAATGTCTCCAACATCACGTTTGACCACCAGCTCTCTTGTTTCTCCTCACTCCTGACTGCCCCTGTGGCTGTGCTGACAAGGAGATGACGCGGACTTGACCCAGGCGATCTCTGAGAGGTCAGAGCGTGTGCTGGGGAGTGCCTCAGCGCCGCAGGGCAGACAGAGTGCTCCCTGGGCGCAGCCGTGCTGTGGGCAGCTGGCGCGTGGGGCCTGGGGAGCAACCATGCAATGAGCAAGAAATGGGAGGATGAGCAACTCCATCACACCCACCTGAGGGTGTTGCTGAAGCATCTGCCTCCGTCGTGGTTCCTGTGGGTGAAGCGAGTCCTGCTCTGGCGACAGGTTTTAGTGTAACTGGGGGAAGGCGGTAGAAACGGGATGTGTCAGCTTGGCTAGAGACCGCATGGAAATCCTCAGCTGCCTTTAACCTGTGCGTGGCGTATTGCTTTGCACTGTGCCTGGCTGCTGCCTCCTCCTTCTCTTGCCTCGTGCCGTGGGATGCAGAGCCTGCTGCATCCTTGTGCCTTCGGAGGACAGTTGCCCTGGGAGCGGTGTGGCAGCACCAAAGCCTAAGGCTATCCTGACCCCTTTGTGGCATTCGTCTGCTGGTTTGTGCTCTCGCTTTTTAATCCGAAGTTGAACAAACCTCCATCTGTACTTCAATGTGAGAAGGGAAGAAGGCTGGGGCTTGGACAGGCTGGAGGTGGCTCACCCCTGTGTCACTGCTCCAGGGCCTTCCTGAGGGGCTGTGTGGGAGCAGCATTCTGGAGTCCATGTGTCCCTATCCCCAGTTGCTGGTAGGCCCTGCCCAGCAAGGAGCAAACCTCATGCACCCCCAAAGTGGTCCTTCTTTCCCCTCCTGCCCCTCTGAAACCAAATGGCTCCTTCGTGCAGGCTTGCCTGCCTGCAAGGATGTCCTTCCTAGGGTGTCACCTGCTTCTGTTCAGCACATTAGCGGTGAGGAGCAACTCTACTGGCCTCAAGTATGTGCGGAAGCTTTGTCAGCCAGGGGGAAGCCCTGGGGCATTGCCCAACGCGGCCAGTGTTGTGGCACTGGGCATTGGGACAGGTGGCAGCACAGCAACACCAGCTCCAACAGGAGGAGACGCTTCCACCATCTCCAGAACTTTCTACTGCCAGGGAAGCTGCTCTTCCCCATGGCCTCCCAGCCTCAAGGAGTTGGGTTATTTTCCTTCTGTTTCTAGTGCTGTCCCAGCTGTGTGTCTCTGCCAGACCTGCTCTGGTGTCCCTCCAGGTGGAGTGTGGGGATGTTAAGGGTGTCCCTGGGGAGGGCAGCCAAGCCCAATGGTTGCCACCAGTTGATGTAACTGCAGCTGGTTGCACAGGCAGCGGTGGCTGACAAAGCTTCTACACATACCCCCCCCAGTGCCACCCTCGGGGCCCACCAGACTCTCACAAGGACCTGCCTCTCCTAAGTGGTGGCCAGGAGGAATGGCTTCAGACCCAGGTGCCTGGGATGCTCTCCCCAGGCCTGGGCTGTCACTGAGCGAGTTCCCCCATCCCAGATGTGTTCTGCAGCTGGACATCCAGGCATGCGAGGGACAGGCACCCATGGGAGCTGGGGGGACCTTCCTGCTGGCAGGGACACAGACAGGAGAAGGCTGCAGGGCTCAGGTCTTTTATTGCAAAGAGGGAGATACAAAAAAAGGACAGTCACCCCCTCTGGTCTCCCCCGGGCTCGCAGCTGGCTGAGGGGTGACAGGCAGGGGAAGGTCCGGACCTCGCTCCCCCAGGATGGAGACCCCGGCTCAGGCAGGAGGGAGCAGGCTGCTGACAAACACTGAGCTGGAGCCAGGGCCAACCCCAACAGCAGAGCGGGTGACCCGCAGTGTCCCCATGCAGCCACCATGGCCTGAGCCCTGGCTGGCCAGAGGGCAGCGCTGCGCGGGGAGCGCTGATGGGGGGAGCCCGGCGCAGGGTAGGGCTGCCTGGCCCCAGCCAGACATGGCGTGTGGCAGGCAAACATGGCCTCCTCTGCTCCACTGCCCGTCTCACTCGGTGGGGTGCTGAGGTCCCAAACTGCTCTGTGGCCTTACGGGGGGTGGCCCTCATCGTGCCACCCTCGGGGACTGGAGCAGCTTCACCCAGGGAGGGAGGGAGCAGGGTCGTTGCCCACTGTCCAGGTGGGGAGCCCAGCAGCCCACCTCACGTATGCAGGTACAGCCAGGTGTGGTGGTGCCCAGGCTGTGGCTCCTGCTGGCTTGTCACGTGTTGTCCTGGGCCAGCTCCTCAGGGCAGGCAGGCTGGTCCCGGGACTTGTGCAGCCCCGGGGAGGGCTGGGCCTGGGAACTGTGCTGCAGGGCAAGGTCCGGCCCTGGGGGCGTGTGGTGCCGGTGCCGCTGGTACTGCACAAACGTACAGACCTTCAGCCCAATGGCCAGCATGTTCTTGCCCATGAAGATGCTGGAGACCCGGGCGTCCCTGAAGAAGATCATGTTGCTGCCTCGGATGAAGATGGTGGTGATGTTGACAGTGAGCATGCTCAGCATGGGGTACAGCATCATCCGGTGCGGCATGATCCCGATCCCTTGCATGCTGATCTCACAGAGGGACACACAAGGGAGGACGAGGAGCAAGATGTAGCAGTAGAAGAACATGATGCCCTCGGCCCAGAGTGGCAGCCCCTTCTTCTGGGGCTCCCACAGGTTGGCCTGGATGTCCAGCACGTCCAGCATGTCCACAATGACCCAGAAGAGGCGGTTGCGGAGATCTTCTTTCTTCTTGAATGTCCTGACGTACTCCATGTGTTCCGTGGCCACCAACAACACGTAGAGGGCTGGGATGCAGATGGAGAGCAGCAAGGTCAGTGCTTTGCGGGCTATGAGATCCAGGCTTTTCCGGTCAGCTTTATAGTTCTGGTATACAAAGTAGACCTTGATCTCCAGAACGAAGACATACAGGAACCAGAGGATCATGGCGTAGCCCCGCTTAGCTGTCTTTACCTCTGCCCCGACCCAGATGGCCACGTAGCGGAGCACCAGCAGGAAGCACACGTCACCCACTGCCACCATGACACAGATGCCCAGCTTCCTGGAGCCCTGGCTCTGCTCCACCAGGTAGGCATCCATGAGGACGAGGCTGGTCATGATGAGCACAGTGGAGAGGCACACGTGAGGCTTGCTGACAGGTGGTGGGGGAACCATCCTGCACAGAGGAACAGGCAGGGCCGTCAGGGAGTTGCTGGGATTCCCCATCCCCACACTGGGGCCCCCTTCTGTCCCTCTCTCCCCAACAACTGTGGACGACTGAAAGAAGGTGGGAGGGCTCACAGACTCTTCTCCCACCCTCTGTGCCCGGTTTGTTCCAAACCCTCAGACTCCTAGCTGAAGTGCTCCTGAGGCTCCTGGCCAGGGCATCCTGGTGGCACATGCTGGCTGAAACCCAGCTCCTAGGCTGCACATGGGGGTATGGTGGGGCAGCCTGGACAGCCTTCAAGCACTCAGGATGCTACCGCCTCTTCCAGTAGCTCACCATGCTGATTAGCCTCGGCCATGTGAAGGGTACATCCCTTATTTTCCATGGGATTTCCCAGCCAGTGGCACTGGTTATATTCTCCACCCCATGGCACACAAGACCATATCTATATTTTTAACCCAAGCAGGTCCTTAACTGCTACGATCCAGGACAGCTCTTTTTAGTCTCCCTTATTTTCATGCACAGCATGAGGCAAAGGATTATTTTTAGCCTGGCTGTCCTGAGGGGTGGGAGGGGAAAAAAAAAATCAGACCAACATCTTCAGCTTCCTTCAGCCTCACGCTCGCCGCGAGCTGTGCCTACAGCTGTTTGCCCATGCCCGCCCTGCCCCAGCGCGATAAACTGAAAGCAAGGAAAAGCAGTGCCAGGACACAAGGAGCTCTGCAACCGGACCTCAATTTCAGCTGGATGCTCAGCTTTCCCAGGCTGGGGCAGAGGAAAGCACGGCCCCCGAAAGCACCCTGCCTGCCTCGGACAGCAGCGGGGCTGTCAGGCTCCCTCCCCCTGGCCAAGCACAGCTGCGGGCAGCTGCTGCCAGAGATGGAGGGAGGACGGAGCCGGGGCCTCACCAGGCAGGGCTCGGCAGCTGCTCTGGAGGGGAGCCAGCCCCCCGGCTGAAATGGAGGATGAGGCTGGCCTGCTGACTGTGTGGCACAGCGCTGCACGATGGCTGCCTGCGCAGAGCCCGCTCAGCCACACCTGGGCCATGACCACCATCCTGGTCACCCGGCGGGCAGCGCGTGGGTGGCACTTGACCATGGAGCAAGCGCTCGGGAGCAGGATGGAGGCCATGTGGTTAACGGTCACCCCCGTGCACTGATGCTCCTGATGCTGACACTGACGGCACGGGGCCCAGGGCGCAATCTACCTGAGCTCCTGCTTTTTGGCCAGGGGAGCAGGTGTCCGGCACGGTCGTTCATCTCTGGACCCAGAAACATCCTGGCACGTTGAGGGAGGCAGTGAAGCCTAAGTCTGCCAGACCCGGCTGCCTCCAAGGGGGAGAGATGAGAGGCCGGCGGGTACGGGGGATCTGCTGGATGTGGCACAGCTGGAGTGTGCTACACAGCTGGGGTCTCTCCTGCGCTTCACCCCACGGCCTCGCCAAGCCTTCGGAGGGGCCGGGGCTGTCCGCCCGCAGCCCAGCCGCTGCCCCACCTGACGAAAGGGGCTTTGCTGGTCCCCACGCCCGCCCCGGGCTCGGAGCGGGGCCATCCCACTCCGCTGCCTCCCGCCACGGCAAAGCGCATCCCACGGCGGGCTGCGTCCCCTCGGGGTGCCCGGGCACACGGACGCCCCCGGCCCTGCCTGTCCCAAGCACCCCCCCGGGATGGGGCAGGCCCTGCCCGCCGGCCGCGGGGGCCCGACCCGAGGAGGGGGGCCCGGCGCGGCCCGCAGCCCGCCGCCCCCCGCCCGGGCCGCGCTTACCTCGGGCGACTCCCCGGGGCGCCGGGGCAGGGCGGCGGCGGCGGCGGTAGCGGCGGGGCCCCGGCGGCGGCCCCGGGCCCGGCGCGGCATCGCCCGGCGCGCCCCGGCGGCGGCTCTGCGGCGGCGGCGGCGGCGTTTGGCCCCTCCCGGCGGGGCGGGCGGGCGGGGACTGCGGCGGCCCCCGCCTCACCGGAGCGCCCGGCACCGCCCGCCGCCCCCTCTTGCTCCCGTCCCCTCCGCCCGCCTCCCTCCGGCAACCTCCGGTTTCCCCCGCCCGGGCACCCTCCGGCCCCCATCAGCTCCCGCCGCGGGGCCACATCCCGCACCCACCCTGCCTCCTGCCCCTCGGCCTCCTCCGGCCCTCCCCGGAGTGCTCCATGGGTGCTCCCTGCCGCAGACCAGGAGAGGCCCCAGGGAAACCTGGGGCGCCCAGTGAAGCCTGGGCTGGCAAGGGTCCAGCCCGCTGGCGGGCACCGGGACCCCTCCTCGCTGGGGCCTTGGGGTCCTGGGGAGCTCCAGCTCCAGCTCTGCAGGACACTGGTAGAGCTGGGGGCTTGCACGCAGATAAACCAGGCCAGCGGAGGCAAAAGGTTTCCCTTACCCTGGTCCTTCTGCAAATGCTCTCCTATCAGACTGAGCAGCTTACCGCATTTAACTCTGAGCTTGTTTCTAATTGATTTAGATCTTAGCTACAACAGGGAAGGTTTTCCAGTATATTTCCACTCTGACTTTGAAGTGCTTATTGTAAATATATGTATTTTGGAAGACTGGGAGGCGCTCGGATCTCTGGAGATGGGCTAAGAGCAAAATCAGGCACAGACCTGAGTGAGAGGACAAACGCCAGTCACAGCCACTGAGTGCCAGAAGTGCAGCCCACCTCACCTCCAGCCACTGACAGGGTGGCCAGAGGTCCCCTGTTGTATCTGATGCCCTGAGGCATCTTGGGTGGCACCAGAAACGTATGAACCCCACCTGTAGTGTCCATGGCAAACGGAGACAAGGAACCAGCATCCAGGCTCAGCTCACGTGTCTCATGGTGAGTGTGGGGTGGTTTATGCAGGCAGGTGAATGGAGCAGAGCTATGGGTTGCAACAAGTCAAAGGCTTTGGCTGTGGGATCGTTCTCCTAGGCTGGGAAAAAGCATCAGTCTCCCGAAGGGCTGAAAGAGCGGGAAAACAAAGCAGCCAAAGCAACCTGTCTCCAAAAAGGAACGGAGACCTTGCAGCTCAAGCTGAGTGGAGAGCACTGTGAGGCATGCAGGGGGAAGCCAACACAGAAACAAAACCTAGATCTTTCCTGCTGGACACAGAAGCAGCAGTTCTCACTCAGTACCAGGCTGTAGGGAGGAGTGAAGGGTCTCTGTCCATGGAGGCACCCGGGGGGTGGCCGCGGAGGTACTCACGTGACAGAGAGAGGAGAGAGGTGCTAGAGGCAGCTACCAAGCAGTGGGGCTAAAGACAAGATGATTCATCCCTGGGCTGGAATCATAAAACCCCTGCGTCTTCACTAGAGACTAGGACAGGAGGTGACAACATCCGCGTGGGAAGCAGTAAAGAGCTGCTTTAACGAGACACATAAAAATAAGCAACCAGAGCAAGAGCAGATAGTTACGTGCTTCTCTAAAACATGATGCTGGAACCAGGGTGCCAGAGTTTGCATGTGGATGCAGCTGTGATCCAAGACAAAATGGAAGGAAACCGAAGAGGGGTACACCAGGGGTCCCAGGCGGGTAGCTGCTCCCTGGCTGCTGCTGGCTCCAGACCTGGGAGGAAAAGCATCTTCAGCTTAGCCCTGTGCTGCTTAGGACACCTGCACCCCACCCTTGTCACTGAGGAGTCCCTCTAGGGCGGTGACCACAACGCACTCAAAAGGTGTTGGGAGAGAGCCAGAGCAATCCATCAGTCATGGTGAACATCCTCAAAGGAGAACTGCAGGAAGCGGGGGAAGTTTGTCAGCGAGGAACAGCAAGCAGCGGCTGTGATGGGGAAAGGCTGGCAGTGGCCTGAGGACCATGCTGAGAGCTGCGGCTGATCCAAAAGAGCCCTGCGGCCGATCCAAAAGAGCCCTGCGGCCCTCCGAGTCTGGCCGCGGAACGGAGGGCTAGAGGTGGCTGGAGCAGATGGGCATTTTTTAGGAAGGCAATTTAAAAAAAACAATCTGAGAGCAGGTTCTGAGAGAAGGGTCACAGGGTGCTGAAGACGACTTGAACATCACAAAAAGGCCTAAGGCGCGGAAGGTGACATCAGAGTGGAGAAGCAAGAAATTGAAAATTTCTTAGAAATTCCAAGGAGATCAAAGGAATGAACATAGAGCCAGTCCAGGGAACCATTTGTCAAAATACAGAACGGAGGGGACGGAGCTAAGCAATGCTGACAAGGTCCTTTGGGGTGCAGGCTGGCCCTCTGAAAAAAATGGTGTCTATCGAAAAACTTAATTTCAAAAACCGCCACATGCGGCTGCACGCACCTGATGGGACAGAGTGGGTGCTGCTACTTCTGCTGGCAGCAAGTCGGAGGAGTGATGGAAGGACCACGTCACGGAAAAGCGGGTGAAAAGGGTCGCCTGGTGCAAAGCTGTGGCAGCGCACACGCTGGCCCACCTCCCCGCACCCAGCGGGGAAGGCGGTAGCTGGTAACGCCTGCGGTCCTGGCAGGAAACGTTGAAAACTGAAGCTTGCGGCGTCGAGTCTGGAGCACACAAATTGTGGAAGTCCCTGCAGAGCAGGGAGCCACCCCAGCCCTTCACAAGGTGACGTACCCGAGTGGTGGAGCAGGGACAAGCAGCCCAAGCACTGGTGATGTGGCACTGTCCCCGGAGGCCGGGCTGGATGGAGGGGGGACGGAGGGGGACAGCCCTGGGAACGGCTGTTTGTGCCACAGCCACTGGGGGTCAGTGCAGACCTATGCAGCCTGCTCAGGACAAAGCCATCCCTGGCTCCTTGTCATCCGCCTGTCCCCCCCCAAACCCGAACATCCCCCATATACTCTCCAGCCCTAGCCCTAGTCAGAGCACCCCCAGCCCCCCCCAAATTGCCCACGGCCCAGCCAAATTCCCCTGTGCTGGGGCTGGCTCGCCCGAGGACAGCACCCTTTCCCACCGCTCCGGACTGGGGCTGCAGGTTGTGGTCGCAAGGGAGAAAAACATGGCTTTGCACCACAGAAAGGTGCTCCTACAGCTAAAACCACGGCGGTTTGAGAGAGATATCTGTATTGAAGAGAATACTGAGCAGCTGCAGTGTCTTGCTGCTTGTCCAGGGTGCAAAGGCTAAGGTGACACACGGCTCTTCCAGGAACAGCGTGGATGAGAAAAGTGCTGGCCCAAAGGGACCAGGTGCCCTGCGTGGGCTTGATGAACATATGGGGGCACGCTGTGGCACCTTGTCTGCCAAGGACAAAGATGCCGGCTGCTACAAGGTCTCTAAACAGCGTTGAAGTGCCAGGGAGAAGGCGGTGGGCATGGTCCATTTGGATTGCAGCGACACATAGGAAAATAAAAAGGTTTTTCTGGAGGCATATTTCAAGCTGGTTGCCTGGATGATAAAGAGCAAGGTTTCCTTGGGTGCTTTCCCTGATGTGCTCAAAGATCGTATCCACGATGAAGCAAATCTCAGCGGGTGCTTGGCACACAGGAATGTCTCAGCTTAAGAGAAGGTGGGGAAGCAGCTGAATGAGATGATGGCCCTACCAGGCTCTGTTTAAGCTGAAAGATAACCAGGCTTTGGTACTTACAATGAAAACCACAGGAAAATTTTGACGCCCAAAGACAGGGAAAATCCACTGTGAGTGGAAGAGCATAGTTCTGGGTAGCTCATGCTGGAGGCACAAAGTCAATATAGCATGAAGGCAGGAGAAAATGAAGAGCAGGGTGTGTAGCCGAGCCCCCAAATAAACAAAGCGCACCGAAACAGCCTGAGAACAAATGCATACGTTCATCTGCAGAAAAGGCAGAAGGCCGAAACAAACAAGTGAGCTGCACTAGGGATAGAGGTACTTGAAGGGAACAGGCTGCAAGGAGAGCGCAGGAGAAATCTACCGCAATCACATTGAACGTCCCTCCATGGGAAATGCAAGAAAAGGAGGAAGCAAGAAACTGCAAGTGGTGGGTATGATGGGAAAAGGCCATTTGTGACCTGGGGATCATGCTGAGAGCTTCAACAGCTCTGAGACAGCATCACAGAGAGCGGAAAGTGGCATAGAAGTGGCTGGAAGAGATAGGCATCCTTTATCCTTCAGGAAGGCAGGGGAGAAGCAGCCCTCCCAGGACGGAGAGGTGGCCCAGGAGAGCTGCAGGATTGCCAGCCCTTAGGGGCTTCATGGAAGGCTTAGTTTGGGGGCTGTCCCTTCAACAGGCTGCCTTGGGCCGGGCAGAGAAGTGCTTCTGGCCTCCTGGAAGAGAGAGGGCATCCACGAAAGCCTGGAACACTCAGTGCTATTGAAGTACCACACAAATAGTTGGGAATGGACAAAATGGCAAACAGCCAATGGCAAAATGGCAAGTGGATGAAAGCAAACAGCTGGGGAGGCCCTGCGGTGGGTTTTCTAGGGACAAATCAAACTCCTAGATCTAGCAGGGTCCCCTGGAGCAGTCAGCTGCTTTTGGGGAAAGGCAATGATGATACCCAGCTAAGATCAAACCACGATGAGTGGAAATGCCGAGATAAGGCCAGGCCAGTGTGACCATCACGTGACTTTTCTCCTGGCAAAACAAAGTTTTCACATTCATCTGCAGAATGCTATGAAGATGCAGCTCAGCCTTGATCCGGTTGGACTTCCACAAAAGCCTCTGCCAAGATCCCTTAGCAAATGCTCTTAAAGAACGAGGCTGTCAAGGATGAAAGGAAAGGTCCTCTCAAGCATTAATGGCTTGCTTAAGGGAAGGAAAATGCATCGAAGCAGCAAACAAGCTGTTTTGCGAGCAAGACAGGAGGTCTGGGCAACTCTGTGCTGGGATCTGTGCTGTTCTTCAGATGCAGAAATGGGCTAGGAAAGAGGGCAGAGGAGCAAGGTGGAAAAGTTCGATGATGGTTCAGTGTATTCATCTAGCCAAACTGAAAGCTGATGTGAATACCTGCGTGCTACCAAGAAACCTGAAGGTCAACGGCAGATGAAATGTAGAACTGACAAATGCAAATAAAGAAGTTGTCCAAGGGACAGGCTATAAATTAGACAGCGGTATTCAGGAAAGTGACCCTGAGATGCTTACTGATAACCTTCTGAAAATACCTGTGCTGTACTCGAGACCCACAGTAGAAACTGTGGATGTTTTATATTGCTTTGCAAGTCTGTGCTGCTTCTGCTTCTCAAATCCTAAACCCTCCCCTGGCACGAGCCACATTTTTACAGCCTGCCCAGAATAACACTGCCTCAACGGAAAACTCTTGTCACCGCTGAACGGCACAGGTCCTGGCCCCCACAGAAGCTGGGGGGGTTTCTCTTTGTTTCATGGTTCGACCACTGTGGACTCAGTCATTTCTTTTAGCTAGTTTTAAGCGAGAAGCGCTGCAGCTCCTGGTTCATCTCTGCCTCCTTTCGGAATCCCTCAGCCAGCATCACCCTGCTCTGATGTTCCATTTTTTTTTCTCCAGGGGCAGTGCCATTTCAGACCTCTGCTAAGGCCCCGCTAAAGGTGAGGGCCAGCGGGTGATCCTTCCCGCTCTATGCTAGAACGGCGCCGCAGCGATGCATTTGTTCAGCTTCTGCGCCACAGGCTTGCCCTAAGCTCTGCTCCTGCGCGCCATGCTGGTCCTACAGATGCTCCGGTGGGTCCTTGTTCCCAGTGGTTTTGAGGGAGAAGTCAGTTTGAGCTCTCCGCTTCCTTTTGCAAGGCTTTTCTTGCTTTTAGCTTCATCCCACCAGGACCGTGGGTCTTTATTTTCCCCGTTCCAGCCCCGCTCCAGCACTCTGAAGGTCGTTTCCTCCTCGTGTCCACCCACTGACCCCCCCCAGCACCGCCGTACTGCTCACCCGCCCCTCACTTCCACTCACCCCTTCAACCGTCCCTGCGGCACCCCTCTCCCTACAGCGGCCGAGTGCCGTCGGCCCCCGGGGGCTCTGGCAGACCTCTCCGAGACACCCCCTCACCCAATGCAGCTCCCCCAGGGGAGCTCTGCACCGATCCCCCGGACCCTCCCCTCATCCGCAGCTCCCCCAGGGCCGGGCTCTGCACCGACCCCCCCCCCTCAGCGGCCGCCGGGGGTGGCAGCGCGGCCCGGCCCGGCCGCTCGGCTCCCCGCTGCCATGGCAACCCCGACAGCAGGCAGGCGGCGGGTTGGGGGGGGAGCGGGCGCGCGCGCGACCGCACCCCTCCACGAGCTCGCGCGGGCCGAGCCTTCTGCGCTTTAAAGGGCTCGCTACCACGCCCCCCCCCCCCCCCGCCATCCCTCCCAACGCGGCCGGGGCAGCGACGCTGTTCCCATTGGCTGGCCCCTCCCCGGTGGCCGTGTCCTTTCCCTCCTCCGATTGGCCACTGGCCCCTCCGCCCGCCTCCCCCTTCTCGGCTCCGATTGGCTGCTCGCCACAGTCGCCATCCGCGCCCTTTCCCCGCGCCGATTGGCTCGTCTCCCGCCGCAGGCCGCGCCCTGGGCGCGTTCTGATTGGTCGCGGGCCTCCCCCCTCCGTCCAACCCCCCCGCGCCGCCGAGCCCTGCCACGCTCCGGTTGGCGGCCGCGGGGCGCCCGGGCCCGCCCCGCCGCGCGAGCGAGCGGCCGCGCGCCGAGGCGGAGGCCGGCGCTGAGGCGAGGGGCTCGGGCCGCCCCCCCCCCCCCATCGCCAGTGTCGGCGGCGGCGGGATGGCGGCGGCGGCGGCGGCGGCCGGCGCGTTGGGCTCGGGCCCCGCCGCGGGGCCCCCGGTGGTGGCCGGCGGAGCGTCGTCGGCGTCGTCGTCGGCGATGGCGGTGGCCGGTCCCGCGCCGGTCCCGGTGCCCATGAACCTTTTTGCGACGTGGGAGATCGACCGTTCGGCGCCGAGCTGCGTGCCCAGGTGAGCCGAGCCGACCGGGGCCTCGCCGCTCCCCTGCGGGGGCCTTGGTGAGCGCCAGGCCGGGGATGGCACCGGCGGAGGGGGGAGGCGGTTCCCCATCACCCCCCCCCCACACACACACCCCGCCCCGCGCCTCCGGGATCGGCGGCCGCTGCAGCATCCCTGCCCCGCCGGGCCGGGCTGGGCCGGGCCTGGGACCGCGCCCCCTCGGTGGCGGCTGGGCCTTGCCCCAGCAAGAGGCTGGATGCGCGGCCGCCCCGGCCGCCGTTCCCCCACCGTGCCGCCCGGTGTGCTTCCAGTGGGAGCAGCGGCAGCACCGGGGACCGACGGGGCTGGGTGTGCCAGCACCGGACCACGGCTGCGTTGACTCCATGTTGCGGCCCCTGGCTACTGTCTGCCGTGATGGCTAGGGAAGATCTCAGAGTGGGGTATATCATCGCGGCCATGCTGCTTCTGAAAGCTGCTTCTTTACCCCTGAAGTTCATGATCTCCTTACAGCCCGTCCCCTGAAACCAGGTAGTGGCCACCTGGCATCCATGGGTCTGTGGGGTTACCTGTGTCACCTGCGCTCCAGACTCTCATTGACAGCAAAAAGAATTCACTGTGCTGCCAGTTGAACTCACAGTTGTATCTCTGGCAGAGCTGGAAGACAAGCTGAATGGTGTAAGTGTTGTTGCTGAATGTATGGTTAAGGGTATGTCCAGGCTAGATGTGCTTATGGGAAGAATGTAAAAGACCTGTCTTGGAGCCAGGAGGTGCTGGATGTGTTAATGAGTTAGGTGTCTTTTGGCCCACTCATCTTATCAGACATTGATCAGGAGGTCTTCTCAAGAGAGTTAAGGGGCAGATTCAGGAAGTCACTCTGGATCCATGTATCTCTGGGCTGTGGTATGTTGTCTGCAAATGATCTATTCAAGTGCTGCACAAAAAAAGAGGCATAAAATTAAAGAGGGGAAAAATAATTGTTCCCGTAGGGCAGGAGAACACCAGCCTTTCTGAAGGGGCGTCAGAAGGTTGGTGTGTTTGTAGGGAGAAACTCGGTGATTGAGTGGTCAGGTGGGTCGGAGTAGAAATGTTCCAAAATACTCTGAGCTAGTAGAGAAAGCCTGTGTGATTGTGGTGCCCAAAGAGGTCCTGGGCTGAGCAGGCAGCAAAGGGGAAGGAGTTTGCAACATGCGTCTGTGAAAACCCAGTGGATCTTTTGATGACACATGCCGAGACTGTTGTGTGGAGCAGGAAGCAGTGATTATTCTATAGGTTTAAAGTGTCTTGAGGTATTGTTCATTTGTGAGTGGGTTACTCCCAAGCTGGAATTTGGAGAGCAGGACAGAATTACCAGGGTGACTTCCTGCAGAAAGAATAGAAGTTGCAGATTCAGAGCACAGAACTTACTGATGGTGAAGCGTGTGTATGTACATAGTCTTCGCAAATTGAAATGCTGCAAAAGCTAGAGAGAGGACACACCAGCTTGGGGGAAAGTTCTGTAAAATTAAACTGAAATTTCATCTCTGGAATGTCGTCAAATGCAACGTTTGTTAGGATGGGAAGTAGTTGATGGAAGCTCATGCTTCCTTCAGAGGCCATGGCTCTAACGTGGTGTGTTGCTACGCCTGTATAGTCAGCAGGTGCCTGGGGAAGTCCTGTCAGGCCACAGTGACCAGTGTGGGACTGGTGCTTCTGTGTTTTCTTGTCTTCAGCTAGCCCAAGCTTTCCTGAGTGAGCGGTCACAGGTGGGCACCTATCAGGCAGGTATTTGTGTTCACTGAAACTAAGGGGAGATCAAGCCCCAGAACTGAGCTGGGTTAATGGTGTATCTGTGCATTGTGCTTGCTTATTGCTTGCCCGTGTTCTTCTTCTACTGATCTGCTTGTATAATATTTTAGTCTTGGCATTATACTCTTCAAGGTAGAAACTCTGATGTACCATCCCAGTACCCAGCACAGGTGGTCTCTGATCTTATTGTGCTTTGGGAGTGGTAGTGGTAGCAAAATAATATCCATTCAAGGGCGATAATCCTTCTCCCTTGGGCTTCTCTGTCTCTTATGCACGTGTAGTCTCAATTCTTCCAGCCCTATGCGTATCTAGGGAAAGGAGAACTTTGCACTGATTTTAATGCTATAGAACGTGCTTTCTTTTTCTAGGCTCTGTATCATAAGTCGTTGCTGTTCCTGTGCTCTTTCTTAGGTGTTTCATTTTCTGAAAATGCAGTTCCAGCTGCTGCAGGAGTGGGACTGGGCTAGATCAACCTTTGTGGGGTTGCTCTGGGTTTGGCTGTTGAGAGGTTGTGTCCAGGCCTTCAGGATTTCAGAGAGGTAGTCTGGGACAGAAAATAGCACCAAGAAGTCTAAGCCCTAATGTACTGAACAGTTCCGTAGTATGACTGTAAGACTTCTGATGCTTTGTAGGAGGATCTTGGCTTTCTAAGATGAACTGTTGCCCATAATGGAAGTCTTTCCTGCTGAATCAGGAATGTGCCACTGAGTGAAGTCCACATTTAGTTTCGGAAGTTGCCTTGCTCTCAGAATGGAGGTGTCATCCCTCCTGCTGGGGTCTTTCTCTTTTCAGGGCCATGTTGAGAGATCTGTGAACTCTTAATGCCCTTCCTATGAACTGAGTAAGCATAGCCTAGACCCAGCTGCCTTTGGCTCAAGTGGCTCTCAGGGGAGGCAGAACTGAATTTTCTGGGCAGTGGGCTGTTATGCAGAGAGGCAGAAAGAAGTAAGCCCATGGAAACCAAGCAAAATGCTCTTTACCTTTTCAGTTAGACTTCCCACTGGGCTAGGGATTATTGGCTTCTCATTGAGAAGCCTTAGAAAGAAAGCAATCCTGGTTGATTCATGCTGCAGAGTGTGAAGCATGCTTTCACTAAGATAATCAATCAATCGGCCTTATCTTCCACTCATAGGTATCTTAGTAAAAATTTTCATAATGATGTTCTGATGCAGGAGAAAGTGTCTTTATTGTGTTACTATGCAAATGTTGTAGCAGGTTTTCACTGTATGGAGACTGCAAGAAATGAACTAGAGCTTTGCCAAAGTAAAATGTCTGTCCGCGTCAAGGTAATGTCTTATTGTGTTTTCATTGTTTTGTATGCTGATCAGGCAGTACATTTGGAAAAAATGTGTGAAAGGACTTTGTGCAAACATGCAAGCAGGTCTTGTTCTTTCCAAGGAGTGGTATTTTTCAATCTCTGTTAATAGGACGGCTATTCCTTTTTTCTCCTTTAATATCTGAGAGCCTGTAAATGCAAGTTCTTAATTAGGAAACAAGATAAGATTGTGTGATTGTGTTCACTGTTGCCCTTTTTCCATGACACAACTGTTGTGTTCAGTGTTATGTGGATGTTGTTTCAGTGATAAGTCATCACATTTCTAGTTAGAGGTGAGATACGAGTTGTATTTTGGTTAATGCGTCAGTATTGTTGAGCTCAGATTGCAAAGGCAGATTCTACCAGTACAAATTATGCTGTGAATGGCGCTGCAAGGATTCAAATGCACTGCACTTTGTCCAGAGTACTTTGTATCTCGGTACGATGCATGAGCTCAAAAACATTCCAAGTCTTGCTGCCACCCACACAGTGTGCTTGAACACAGTGTCTCCTGCTTGTGATAGAAAAGCATTGACTTAGGGAAATGCATGTGGTTTGGGCTCGCTTTGTGAGACTGTGTATGTGCACCTCCAGGACATTATGTTTCAGAAGATGCTCTGAATTCTCTGTCATTAAAACTTCCAAATGTGTGTTTTGGAAAGTTATAGCCTAATGAATGCCTTCTTAGAAGGAGAGTTGTATTGCAAGTACAACTGGAATATACCGTAAGTGCCAGCTATGGTGATCCTTTGAAGTGCCATGAGGTGAATGTTCTCATTTCTGCAACCCTGTTGTCCTGTTTGGGCAGACAGTACCTTTTACCTGACGGCTCAAGGAGGGTAGGGTAAAACTTCATTTGTGCAGCTGGTGGCATGCTTTCCTTTGCCTGAGGTCCAGAAAGCCTTGCAGTGAGCAGTATACTTTGTACACTGTGGAGGAACGTGCTCTCCTCTGGCACAGCTGCATTCAACTGGGTTGGCAGCATCTCGCAGCCCCATGAAGCGGGCTGCTTGGTCACCTGTGGGACTCTGCGTTCCGTTTCCTCTCTGCAAGGAGCATTCCCTGTCTTGTCTACAACCCCTAAGAGTTTCCTTTTGTAAAGCTGATTTGGTAATGAAGAGCCTCTGAACCGGGTGTTCCTTTAAGAAACACTTATTCCAGCTTGAATAACATGCATTTATCTGCCTGAGATGTTCTTGAGTGGTTTCCTGGGTAAATCAGGCATTTTCATACTAAACTTCCAACCTCAGCAAAATCTGCTCAGTTTGGGTAAGCTACAGAGTTGCACCTCTGGGAATGTTAAATGATTCCAGATTGTTTCCTCAAAAGATAGTATGATGCCGTGACAAACGTGAGTAGCCCCAGGCAGGGACTGCTTGGGAGAGGCCACCATTTCTTGTAAGGAAACAGTCTCTTATAACTGGTGATATTTGCTGTGTTTGAATTATGGTTTCCTTTTAGTCCTATATAGAAAACAAAATGTTCTGAACAGCCATTGGATTGCTTATTATTCTTAATATTGTAGTCTTGGCTACAAGCCTGCAGTGTAATATGTCTGATGAGTTGTCCACTATCTGCCACTCTCTGTGGCTTGCCTGTTGCAGAGGAGCACGTTTGGGATTTCTCCTCTAGCAGTGTTATGTTTCACTTCTGAGCATACGATAATTGAGTTGGTGTCTGTTTTTCCGTCTTCCTGCTCATTAGTGGAACTCGGGGCAAGTGTCCCCTGCCAGTACGATTGATGGGAGGATGTGCTTCTTTCAGAATATTAATAGTGACTTTCTTGAAGGCTTAATTTTATTTTAAGTACCTGCCACGCTGTCTCCTAGCCTTGCTCTCCAGTGTTTCGTTCATTAGCTAAGCTGTGTTAGCTCAGTTGTCTGATGGCTTATCAAAAATGTTGCATTGTTCTCATTCCGCTTCCTCTGGCATATTCAGTTACTTGTGATTGATTACCGACAGCCATGTAGTATGCATATAGCGCACCCTCCTCTGGGATGGAGATCGCCTGACCTTTATCCTGTCAAAAGAATAAATTGCTGAGCACCAGTATCTTATGGGGTTCCCGTAGCAGATCCATTCTTTGATGAAATCTGTGCCGATGCTTTTGTGTAATTGTTTGAATGTGGAATGATTCTAGATTGAATGCATGTCTCCAGTCAACTTCAGAAGAAGTTATTTCCAAAAAAGAACCAGAGGTGAGAAACACTGCATTTTATAGCATGCCAGGTGAGCATCTGGGCAAGGCTATTTTCCGAAAACCTTGTGTTCTTATCTGATCCAAGCTTTCAGCATCCCAGCTGATGGGGAAGCTGTGCTTCTGTTTTGTTTTGTTTTGTTTTTTTTTTAACTACATCAAAGCTGGTGGATACTGTTTTGGGAAACAAGAAGTGAGAGTGTCTTACTCCTCTGTGTGGGATGTGGCAGCAGGAACCTGTCTCTGCTCTGGGGAAGCAGACTGCCTAAGTGATATTGCTCTTGTAGTTAGAAGTCTCTAAGATAAATGAGGCTTTGTTTGGGTACTTGAATATACTCATTGCAGTGGTCCCGAAGGAGAGATGCAGTATTTCAGCTACCTTAACACATCGCAACTGTGGATAGAGAGACCACTCCCTGCTCTGCAGTGTGATTCAGCCTCTGTGCACACAGCCCCAAATTACACTGGCTTTTTCTGCGGGCCTGTTGCAATGCCATCTCCTTTATAATTTACTGCCCACTGTCATCGCTCATGCTCTTTCTGTTTCTCTTGTCTCATGTGGTCTAGCCCAGTGAGGGATTTCTGTTTAGTAAATAAAAAACTCCCGTTGTATTTTGGCTGCTATTCTGGTTTTTCTAGGTTCTCCTTATTTTCCTTCTCATGCTGATTTTTACACTTCCACTGTAAATCCTTCTTATCAAGCTTCTTATTCTTCAGTGTGAGCATATCTTAAGTAGCATGAGATCCAAAGCCAGTGCATATGGGACCGTCTCCTGGACAAAAAAATGTCCAGGTTCCATGCCCAGCTGTGTATTTTCAACTGTTTTTCTGTGCATATGATAACGAAGTTCTCACCAGTATAGGCAGTTTGGGATGATGGCAGAACTCATGTCTTTGGTTCCATTTTCCAAAACTGAAGAACAACACTAACAATTAGCTATGGTGCTGTTACAATGGTAGCAGGCTTAGAATAAGAGTAACTCCCTTGTAAGGGGTTCTGATACTCTTTTCCTGTTCTTTAATACCTTTTCTTTACCAGGGGAGAAGGTCATATTCATCCAAAGCCTCTCATTGATTGTTCTGCTGTCTGATTTTCAGTAACAGTTCAAGTAGTGTCTCTGAATCCGTATTATTTAGGTCAGGTTTTATTTTTTTTAAGATTTACATTATTTATATATTTTTAGAAAAGCTCCCTTGTATTTGGTCTGCATTTCCCCTTGTGTTCCTTCAGGTATCTTCTAGTAGTCCATTTATTTTCTACCTTGTCAATACATCCACTTTCTTTTCTTTGCTGCTTTCCCTCAAAAGCCCTGCACACACCTGCTGATAATTTTGGCACTGTTCTCACATTCTTTTCCTTGCTTCTGTCTTGCCTTGCACACTTGTAATTGAGTAATCTTTAGTTCTGAATTTAAATTTTTCTCTTTTAAAAGTAGTTTGCTTTTATTCTCAGAATTTAGGGACTATTCCTTGTGAAGCTGCAACAGCCACATCTTGTTCTTGTATGGCTTGTATTTTTCAGCTGGACTATGTTCTTGATGTGCTTGGGTTGTTTTTTAATGGCTTTTAGATTTTTTCACTGTTAATGAATATCAGCTTTTTTCTTTTGTTAGACTTTCTGAGTTTTCTTGTATGTGCATCCCTGAAATACAATCCCATAAGCAGATATTTCTTTCAATCCTCTCACACCTTATGCTTGAAGCTGCTTGCTCCAAGTATTCCTTCCGTTCTTGTGTGCTCCATTTTCAGAAGCAGACTCAGGATGTCCATTTGGATTTCATAGCATACTGTGTATATGAATAATTTACTCATTTTTTCCTTGATGTTTGTCAAGTCCCTTGACTTTTCAAGCTTTTTGTCTGCCTATTATGTTCCTTCATCTCCAGTCAGACAAAAGGACAACATTCCCATTACTCTGCATTTACACGTTGTTCATCTCACCTGTGTATTGATGAAATGTTTATACTTATTTGGGGATAGCTTTATCTGTTGCAATACTGATTTGTGGAATTGTGGACAAATCACCTTTATTTCAGGGACCTACTCCACCCACAAGGATCTGAGCAGAGAACTGTGTTGTACAGGCTCTGGTTATTAACAGCTTGTGTTGCAAGTGGATGAAAAGCCTACGCACAAATTTGCCAGTCTTGGTGAGAATCGTTCTTTTGAGTGAAGAGTGTTCTCTGTGCAACTCTTTAGAATGAAACTTCTTGGGTTTTTGAATGTATTTTTTTTTTGTACAGTTATGAAGAAGTCTCCAAAATGGATGCCCATGCTTGTTTGACACTGTCTGTTCCACGGGCCTGTATCACTTCAGTCCCTCCCCTGTGCTCTCTACCCAGATGTATCTTACCATGATACCGTGTTCTGGAGCCTGCGGGTAGTCAGATCTAAGGTGCTTGCCAACTCAACAGCAGAGGAAACAGGTGGGATGTTCGATGGGTTTGCTACTTTAGAAGTAGCAATCTGTAATGAAACCTTAACTCTGCATTCATCATTAGTAGGAAAGTTGTTAGACTATGCATTACAGAAGCTGCTGTATGGGAACACCCTTTTTGTTAGTGTGCGTGGAGGTCTCTACCAGGACAGTCTGGATGACGGAGCGTGTCCTGTGCAGGGTTTGCCAGACAGGTGTCTACTGGCACATGAACAAATGCCTGCAGCAGAGAACTGGAGGAAGTTGGTGTGGATCAGTGAACTAACCTTGACCTCATTTTACTGCTTTTCCCAGCTTGGCTGCACTGGCACATCTCCAGTGGACTTGGAGGTGTACCCCAGCAAGCTCTGCCAGGTGATGAGTGTTAGGATGTAGCCTGTCCTGCGTCCCCATTAGCACTTTCAAACTTGCTTGAAAGGTACTTGTCATTGTGTCTTAAGCACTTGTTCTTTTCTTCCTGTAGACAAGGCTGCAAGTGGTGATTTTGTAATCACT
Source organism: Rissa tridactyla (assembly GCF_028500815.1). NCBI lineage: Eukaryota > Metazoa > Chordata > Aves > Charadriiformes > Laridae > Rissa > Rissa tridactyla. Next base: position 10,121,959 of record NC_071468.1, on the reverse strand, counting down.
CACTGCTTTGTGGTGGTTAATTCATTAACACATTTTATTTTAGCCTGGAGACACAGTGAGCCAACTGTTTAGAAACAGGTATCATGGCAGCCTGCTAGTGCTGTGGCTCTGTGGAGGAGTGGTGCATTTGCACCTTGTCATGCCATTGACCGGTCCTCTCAGCTAAGCTGGCCGTGCAGCATCTTTTGTTGGAGCAGCCTTGGATTTGGGGACAGCTGGTGCAGCAGTTCTGCTCTGTATGTAGACAGAAAAGTTTAAAAATCTGTTATGTTTGTGGAAAAACCTCTGTGACATTAGTCATACTAATGTTGATGCCTAATTTCAGCATGGCTAAAATGAAAAGAAGATCGATGTGCTGCTGCAGACTCCTACTTTCTGTCTGCCCTGAGGTTGCTTTTGGGCAGACCCCAAGTGAACAGCTGAAGTTCAAACACAGTGATCCTAAGTAGAGCCGTGACCAGTTAAAGATGTGATGTTTCCCAAGTAACGTACCCTTTCCGCTGCCTATAAAACTTCCAGAAGTTCGCTGCAGCATGTGGCCTTACCACTGACCTGTGGATTGTTCAGTGAGCTCTTTCTAATGTTTCTAGGGAGGCTGTTAACGCAGCAGCAATTAATTTGGTCACATGCTTTTTGTTAAACAAGTAACTTGTTTGAAAATGGAGCAGAAAAGATGACCTTGTGGTTTGGACACTGAAGAGAGGCTTAGGTTCAGATCCAGGATCTGAAGTTACTTGCTCTTCCAGTTCAAATAACCCTTTCCTTGCCTGAAGCCATAGCTATGACTCACATTCCTGTTCTCCCCACTTTGTTCCCAGCTCCTTGTTTCCATGCTGCAGTGTTGCTGTTTCCTTGTGTGTGGGGAAAATTTCCCTTTTTTTAGGGGTGGAAATTTTTTTTTTCTTGGGGAAAAGTAGAGCCTTACAAGAGTGCCTGTACACTCTGGTGTATTTCCCTGAGATGGAAAGACAAAGCTGAAGCTAGAGAAAATGGCTGGGGATTCTTCCCTGGCTTTCACAGACTGGAGAGCTGGGCTAGGAAGCCTGAGGGTGCTCAGAAAGGGGCAACTGGAGAGAAACCATCTGAGACCTGGATCACCAGCAGAGTTTTCCTTGCTGTCTTATCTGGATGCTGCCGGCTGGGAATCCCCTGAACAGGCTCAGAGGACCATGGGAACTGGTGGAGTCTGGTGGAAAGTTTAGGGACCAGTATGTGGAAATCAGTTGGGGGTTTTTTGACTTTCTGATGAAGTTTTAAGGGCTCTTTGTGCCGAGGAAAGACGTTGCTCCTGGTAGGGGCAATTAATAGCTGCATAGCTTGCAGTGGAGCATGAGAGAGGCTAATGGCTGTGTGACTGAGTAGCATGCTGTGCATGCTGGGACAGGCTGTCTGGGCAGATCATAATGCTTCCTCAAGAGATGCTTCTTGACAATGTGCTTATTATCTGGAAATCAGCTTGTGTGACAGGAGGCGCCAGGAGGCTATGGCAGAGTCTCGTGTCCTGTTGTGGTAGATGCTGCATGATGTGCTATAATGAAACACTGCCTGTTCTGTGGGGGTTTTACTCCATGCTTTGGATAGACATGGGTGAGGGGGGAACAGAGGTGAAGTGATTCATCCAACAGTTAAAAAGTAGCAGAGACGGATTAAATCTCCCCTCTCTGCCTGGAATCAGATCTTAGCTCTAAATTGCTCCCTTCTGTAACAGCAGTGAACTCTTGCTGTAGTGGAGCCCGGGGGATGTGGTTATATCACTGCAACTCTCCTGTATACATGGTGGGGCAGCAGTTTTTTTGTATGGTTGTCCTCAATTAATTTTCCTTTCTTTTTTTTTTTTTTTTTTCCTACCCGAATGTTTGGGTATTGTGAATAACGCAGTAAAGGAGTTGTAGCCTTGCACAGGAAACTACTAAGAAAATATACAATGTCTGTCCATCTCTCTCAACTTGCAGTCTGTTTGTTCAATTTTGTCCTGGCTTGTCAAGGGCAACTGCCTCAAAGAACCATGTTTCTTAGAAATCAGTGGTTAGAGGGAGGTTGGAGGACCTATTAGATCCCCTGTGATGAAGAATTTGGCTTTCTTCCAACCCCCTATTTCCAGGCTAATGTGCCTGGCTGCATTGCGGAGGTAACTCTCAAGGTTTGCTGTCTTTTTTCCAATGGAGTGGTATTGAGAGTTGGGAAGGGTAAAGAAGCAGAGAAGACAGCCTGAAAAGTGCCGATATAAGTGTGGGAAAGGGGGTGGGAGAGAATGGTGCATTTTCAGGCTAAGCTGTTTCATGACTAGCGGCAGTAGTTTAAGCCAAATTTGAGCAATGATCTTCCCAGTGATGCATCTGTGTGGGTATTTAATGTGAAAGGATTCAGAGTGATAGGAGAAGGGTTTCAAGGAGCCTGTTTCATTCATTGTTTGTGTCGCAAGGTGCACTCGCTCCCTATGTACATAGATAAATGTGCCTTTAAACAGTGAGGTCAGAAGTGTCAGCTGTGAGTAGAAGACAAAATTAACAACCCTAAACACCTCTCTTAGTAATTGGAGGAGGAAAGGTTTAACAGCCACCCCCCCTGCCTTATAACTTCTGCCCACTCAGAGCCTAGCCAAGAGGAGGGAAAGGAAATCTTTTAACCTTATTACTGTTTGTGACTACAGTAAGCAATCCAGTTACTGCCATCCTTTAATCCTGACACTGTTGGACCTCAGTTAGAACAGAGAAGTCTTGGTTTCATACCCGTGCAGGCAGGGATATGGTGCCTGTGAAGGAAATCACTGAACCTCTCTGTGCCTTGACCGTTACTTGAAGAAACTGTTATGAGGCTTCACACTGACCGCTTGGGGTTTGTCCAAGGAGTATGAGAACAGAAGGCCACAAAATTTGAGTCCTGTCTATCTGTCCAGGTAAGGAATGACTGCCTGGCTGACACTGGGTTCTCCAGCCGCTCTTTTTTAAGTTACGTGGACACTTCCTTCATAGATCTACGGGGGGAAATTTGAAGCTTTTAGCAGATCCTGATAGTTCCTTCCTCTTGAGAAGAGGAATCTTGAAAAGCATGTTCCCAAGACTACTTCTGCCACTGAGGCCGTTGTTATTTCTCCTCTGGGTAGCTAGCAGAGCTGTGAGATATGTAAGAAACCGGTCCGTAGACTGGTCGCTTGTACCTGTGCCAGGGCAATGGCTCTTTGAGTGAGAGGCAGAAAAGCAAAAATGTTTGGTGATGGGGTAGCAGAAGTGGTCAACATCCCAGCTAAACACTGCTGTGAACAGAAGGCAGAACAGTTAGTTATTGGCTCCCAGAAGGTCATATTTTTTTTTTTTCTGAAAAATGATGAGGCACTTGTGTTGTGTCCAGTCCCAGTTGTAGTGGCAAACACTCCTGTTGACGTGAATATGAATAGGTTTTGGGTCCCAAGTGAGAAAAGGTTAATAACTCTGCTTAATTACAACCTATTTTTTTTTCTAATACTCTGAGAGTAAATGACTTTTCAAGGAGAGCTGGCTGTGAGATGTGCAGGATGTCGGAACTCTCTTTGGGAAGAAAGCAAAACTAAGTAGATCAAGGTTTAAAATCCAGGGTAGCTTTGTGTGGGAGAAGCTCCATGGTCTCTGCCTTCAGAGTAGATGTGATTTCAAGCCAAACAAACTTTCTGTTGAGGTTAGAAGTGTTCAGTGTAGATCTCTTCCAGGGTGGTTGCAGCCTCAGCTGTCCAGATGGAGATGGTTCTACAGAGCATCTTCCTTGTGATACCTGACAACACAGCACCCTGGAAGAGGTTATGAAAAGGAAATATAGTTATGTGTTGTTTTGCCAGAACTAGTTATATTTGATGGTGTAAGTAAAGCATGTGAGGTTTCAGAATTCAATTCCTGTTATCCAGAACAAACATTTGCTGCTGACAGCCCCCTAGAAGGATCCCTGAGTTGGCAACAATGCAGGTGAATTGATATCTGATGTGGTTTCTCTGCCTAAGCAGTAGGGCAGAGAACAAGATGAGGGACTTTCTTAGAAGCAGCAGCAGGAGGTAGAACAACAAATGCTAAAAAAAAAAAGAATCTTCTTTCAAAAAAAAAAAAAAAAGATAGGTTGGTGACGTTATGAGAATTTCTAGAAGTACCTTTTGAGAGTCCTGGATCTTGGTTCTTGACTAACTATGGGAAATGAAGCCACTGAAGGGGAAATAACTTCCTTCTTTCTGGGGTTGAGAGAGATAATCTCAGACTGCTTGAAAGGAGACTTCTGAGCAACTTCTTCTTCCCTATTTTGCAATAGCAAATCTTTTCTTGCCACAAAATAAGTGATACGTGTTCTGTAGAGCATCTGTTGCTCTTCAGGCATGTAACTGAAACTCACACGTGTGCACATAACACCACCACCACCCCCACCACCTCACCCCTGAAATAAAAAAAATGGACCTCAGTGACAAGTTACCATCCTTGTCAAGGACACTTTGGAAATGCATTCACTTCAAAAGACCTTTGAATTTGAGCTGTGGTGACGTGACCATTAATCCTTCCTGCTTCTGCCTGTACCCGTGGACTCTTTGTAGTGCCAGTTCCCATACCTGTAGGATGCTCATGGGGTTGCAAGTGACAGTTGCTGCTTCTCAATGATACCCAGTGATGAAAGGTGGTGACGGAGAGTATTTGAAATGCTACCTTCGAAGCATGTGTCTGTGCAGAGTGCTTGGCTCCACCAGCATGCTTGTCCTGGACATCACATGTGCTCTGCCTGTCATGTGTCATCCTCCTTCTTCTGGGACAGAGGTGCTCAGTCTTTTAGAAAAGCAATAAATCCATTTAAAGCAAACAAATTGGTAGCTGGTACTGGCCATGTCTCTGGTGTGGGTCTAGGAAGAGGGGCAAAAATGGAGAGTTTTTGTTCTTCTGTCCCATTGAACCCAAAGCCATTTTGCAACTGTATCGCTAAAGCACAGTAGGAACACAAGCCTGTGGTGTTTGCTTAGGATCTCTATGGCTCCCACAGTTCTCAAGCTTTTTTTCTGTTTCCTACAACAGGCAGATTATATAAAGGACAGGTGAGGTAGGGCGAGAGCCAGCCATGCTTTGCACTTGCTAATTTTCTTCCCTTTATATTTTCAGATTTTATACTACCTTGAGATTTCCTATATTTCAGCTATGATACAAATATTTTGAAGGATTAAGCTTTAATGTTTAGGATTAGATAAAAGGGGTGTTGAGGGAAGGAGCCTGTTTTATGCCTAGTGATCTTGTTCTTGTGCATGGACAGCCTGCAGTGTTTGGGAGGAGAAGCAGCTCCTGAACAAACTGTTCGTTGAGTAGGTCTGCTAATGACAGATGGTGTGGGGTGCCAACTGCTAGTGACATGGTAGTAAAATGACCAGGCCAGTGACACAGGGTAGCAGAGAGATTTTCAGGCTTGGGAATTTGTAAGAGGTTGTGGCTTCTGGTTCAAAAGAGCTTTTCAGTGTTGCACTATGTTGCACTTAAAGCTGTGAATGTGCAGCCGTTGCCAATCTTGGATCTCCTGACTTTGGTTTTGACGTGTTGTCTTAAGATTTACATCCTGAAACACAAGGATTCATTGCTGTGCTGGGTTTCACCACACTTTGACGAACATTAAATTGCCCTGATGGAGGACAAATTTAGAGCAAATTCACCTGAGCTGAATGCTTCCTTTCCACTGACTTACACCTGCTGTGCTTTGGGGAGTGAACCTCATCAGCTCTGTTACAGTATGTATGCAGGTCCACAACAAGTACCCCCTAAATATGATTTTTTTTTTTTTTTCTTGTCTAATGGAAGGCTTTGAGATGTTAGGTACTAGGAAAAAAACGTTTTGCTCTTTCATGAGGACCCAGCTGAGAACAAAAGTGCTTAGAGTTGCCTGGGGCCCACAGGGGTATTTAATTCTTGCCCATCTTCCTTCCCACCCCTGGAGAATTTGACATGTGCTTTCTGTTGCATTGATAGTATGAGGTTTCCTGTAAAGCTTTGTGATTCTTAAGGCAGGCTTTGGTTTCTTTTTACTTCCCCTGCTGAGGTTATGCTTTGGGGGAATGTCATCCTCTGAATATCAAGAGTAGCTGCTTTCCTTTCCTTATGAGTGAAGATCTGATTTGAAGGTGTATGCAGATTTTGCTCTGAAAGAAGGTGTCTAATGAAATAAGGAATTTTCTATCAAGACAAGCTGTGTGTTTCTTGGTGGCTGCAGCTTCTAGCTGAAATGGGTGAGATGCTCCTAAAGTATGTGTTTTAGAATCAGATCTGTCTCTATGCTGTGAATTACTGGGCTACATCCAGTTACAAACCTGGATGTAAAATCGTGCTCCTGACTGCAGACAGCTCCTGAGGCCACAGCTCCAGCGCGTAACAAACGTGTTGAGTGTTAGGTTGTTCTTCAGGCACCTACTTTTTTGCAGATCTGAGAAAGCTGAGCTATGAGATGTGTGGTTGAGTTTTTTCCCCTGTCCTTGGGGATGCATTTCAAGCTGTTTCTCAATGGCTGTTGGCAGACTTCCAGCCTCTTGCTGCCTTGCTAAATCACCTGTAGTGTGAGTAGTTTAGTAACACATGAGAATTACAGCAAGCGTAAGGTGGTATGACTGCAGTATGTGAAATACTCTGTTGCGCCCTGGGAGTGCAGATGGAAAAGCCTGCCTGAAAGTGGTGTTTGGGGTGACTGGTTAGCATGAATTTGAGTGCAGATCCAGAACTAACTCCCAGCAGCTGACATCCCTAGCAGGGGATAAGCTGATAGGGGTTGCTTTCTCCCTTCTGAGTTAGTTTTCTCACCAACCCAAAGGAGGATGGAGTAATGTGGCAAGGATGCTGAGAAGATGCCCCTTCACAGAAGAGCATTGCCTGATGGGACTCTCTAGAGCTAGCAGCAGCTCTGCTGGAGGGCTAAAAGAGGGTTTGATGAAAACCTGCTCTGAAACATGGCTGCTGGAAGGATGCTATGTTTTTAATTTCTTCACCCATGGTAGCTGACTTCCATCTTCTCTTGTATGGACCTGTGTGGGCTTAGTCAGCTGTTCAGGGTGGGAATCAGAGCTCTTCAATAAGCTGTAACTTTGCTTCTAAGTGTAAAGATTTTGGTGCTGTTTAATGCAACAATGACTTAGAAGTTGTTGAATTTCATCTTTGCAAATGTTAAATTCAGATTCTGTGAATGAATATTGGACATGGGTGTTGCTGGAGGAGTTACTTCTGGAATCAGGCTGCTGCTTTGTCTGTTTTTTTGAAAGGAGTTGCATCCAATATCTGATGGGGAGGCACTCTTTCAGCTGTGTAGCCTTTTATTCTCCTGACATACCTTACAAAAAGGGCAATAAATTTCAGAGATGGCTTGACACCAGACCAAGTTACTTTGTTACTCACTGATAAATGATGGACCATTTTTCTGTGGATTTTTGGTGTCTTGCCACTTTCTGTTTGCCTGAGCAAATCTGTTTGTGTATGCTCTACAGGAGGTCAGGCCAGACAGACCTTTATGACCAATGTCCCTCCTAATCTTAAAAAATATGGAAAAAAAACCCCAGTGGTAAGTCTTACATGCTGAGTATTAGGAAGTGACAAGAATATGTGTTGTTCGGCATCTTTCATCTTCTGCAACGCAAGTAGCGGGGATGCGTGACCCAAAGCTGTTGTGTGAGCTCTCATCACAGCACAGCCGGCGTTGTCAATAGAAATCTGTGTAGCAGATTGCAGGATGCAGCACAGGACGAAATAGGTGAAATAAAAGTACTCAAATAAAGCCAACAATACTGCCTTGAAGCTGTGTTAGCACTATGGTATGCTGAGGGAGAGAAAGGTGAGAGGCACCCCGAAGTGGCTAATTGCTGTTGTCTCACCTTAACTGGAATCTTCGTTGAGTTGCATGCCTTTCTGCTGGGGTGCTGGGTGATATGTGTAGCTGGCATTAATAGTGCTTCCTGTGGGTGACTCATGTATTGGGTTGTTTCAAAAGAAGGTGGGAGAGTTTTACTCCTTTCTCAGGCCAAATTCCAAACCCACCGTACCTACACTTGGCATGACACCTTGGATGGCTGTCCGGGCCTCACAGCTTGGGACTGGCACCCCTTCTCTGGCACTGGTTCCAGTGCATGCTTGACTGTGTGGCAAGCCATCTCAGTGCTGGCCTGGAAGGCAACAACTCATTATTTTTTAGGTTTGTTCTTTGTTGGATTAGCAGGTTGAGTCAGTTCATCATGTGCTCAAACACCCGGTGGTGATGGGGAATCACAGGGAGTGGATAACAAAGCATTGGCTTCTGGTGGGGGGGGGTTGCTGGCTTGGCTCACCAGCTTCTCTGCCTGTACCGTCTGAAAGGGATGTTGGTGTTCCCAAAGAACTGGGGTGGTACTTGATTTCTGTGAACATCTCTTACAGGGGCCTCAAAATGAGCCTAGAAATTAACTGTCTGGACCCCTGGGGGCATCATGAGAGCTGGCTATGAGCAATAATATCTTATCCTGGATATCTATCTGCTAGATGCTGCCCGTTGCGTGCTCTCTAACGGGCACAACCTGCAGCATGAGGTCCACAAAATGAAGCCGTGCTGTTTTGTTTCTGCAGGGGCGCAGCTGTATAAGGAAAGGTCTTTCTGATTTAGCCCTAAACAGATTAAACCCTCCTTTTTACTTCTTCACAAATGTATTTTTATTTCTTTGATTAATGTAGATAAATAGTCCTTTTTACATTTTGTTTTGGGCTGGCTTCAATTAAGAGTGATTTGGAGGATAACTGGGTAGACTAAGGTATTTCTCACTGAGCAGCAGCTCTAATGGATATGTTATCAAGTGTCCTCTCCCTTGGAACCTTCTCCAGGTGATTCCTTGAAGAAAATTCTCTGCAGAGATGGGAATATATCTCTAACTGGAAGAAAGACATTTCCAAAAGTACCAAAGCATAGCAGAATTACACTGAAGCATAGGGATTCCCAAGTAGATTGCAGCAGTGTGTGCATGTGTAAGAACTCATCCTTTCTCGTTACGTTTGAAGCTGTTACAGAATTTCCTGGGCACAGATGTGTTTTAAGCCCAAATTGCCATGATGTACCCTGGTCTGCAAGCAAACATCATTCAGCAAGTGAATGGCAGGCATATTCACAGGGCTTTGAAATCTTGTGCTAGAAACAGTTCAATCAGGAGTGCAGCTCTCAGTCAGAGGTGTGTGTTAGGCAGATTATCAATAGTACTCAGATACCAGCTTTAGCAAAAGCAGTGCAAAATCAAGAAAAAACTGCCAGAAACAGCTAACAAATAACCCCCACAGTTCTTTTTTTCTACAACTGAAGAGTCTTTCCTTTCAGCCTTTCTTTTTCCAGGGCGGAAATCCACCTTGAGTCTGAAACCCAGCGCTTTAGTGTCTGTGAGCAGCTCTTCTTTGTGCAGGATGCTCAAATAAAACTAGCTTGTGGGAGACTCTCTCAGCCCACCTTTTGAGGAGTAAGCAGCATTACTCTGGAGAGATGGGGTGCTGGTTCATGCACAGGGTATGCATACAGAGTTTCTTCATGGAGAGCCAGGGGCAGGTACCACATGCTTTATATAGCTACCAAACCTGGAAGCAGAGGTGGCTGTAACTGATGCATGTGCCTGATCTCTGTCCTAGACCTTGGTTGTCACCTGTATCTTCTGGATTTTTTGTTCGTATTTCATAGCTGTTCACATTGCTGGGTTAAATCTCTTTTCTTGCATACCTCTTATGTTTCCTCTGCCAACGAAATGCGTGCACCTCTGGGGTTTATTATGTTTTGCAAGTGTTCAATTGCGGAGTTTTTGTATCCCGCAGCATCACCAAAAGTGGGATTTTGCAGAGGGAGGCAAAAGCAGTGCTGACAGAAATGCAAATGGTAGATGAGTCTCATGTTTCAGGTTTATCTCTAGAATTGCTGGAATAATTTGTACTTTCTGCGTGGCAGTTACAAGCAGTCAGAGGGGCTGACAGGAGCAATTGTATTAAGCCTACTAACTCTTGCTAATACTGTGAGCCAAAGAGATTGTAGTGTTGTCTGACTGAGACTTAAGCCAGGTGTTTAATATCAGGTACTTAAGTTCAAGCTTTGAGAGATGATGTAAACAAGAAGGAAGGGAAAATGCCCAGTTTTATTTCTGGGATTTTGGAAAATACTGGAAGACTGCTGTGCTCTGAATTATTGTCAGCCCTTATAAAGTGGTTCTGAGAGGACTACTCACTCCAGTAGATCTAGTTTTATGCTTTTATTGCCCATTGTGCTGAAGCAGCGCAGGCCACTTTTTAACAAAGAACAACTCCTTTGTGTTGCACACAACGTGCGTGCTGCTCTGAAACCGATGTGTGTAGTCTTTAAAGATCTCCAGTGTGTTGTCTTCTCAAGTGGGGACAAACCTGGGGAATCAATCATGGTGGCGATTCAAGGATCAGGCTGGCTTTGCTGGATGCCGAGCCTGTGCTGAATGTCCCAGCTGCTCTGGTGTCCCTTGGATATCTTCCATTCATAAGACTGAGCTGGGTTGGTTTTACTTAGGCTTGCAATCCTATTGCCAGAAAGCAGGATAACTGGCTGTCATCCAGGTGCTAGAAGGGCTTTGCTGTCTGAATTTTCTGAGTATGGTGGTCTCTAGTGACACGGATTTGTGGAGTTGCTGTGGCAACCTGCATAGGTTCCCTCAAGCCCCAGCCCAGTTCCTGGCTTCCCAATTAGCTTTGCTATTCGTCCTGCTTGTAAGGGGGGGACTGGGGGCTGGGCTTTGGGGCAGTTTGCCTGCTGGACCAGCAAAGCAGCCTCTGAAGGGGTAGGGACACAGACTACCATCTTCCCAGAGAGCATGTAGAGCTGCAGTGCCCTGCCTGCCTTCCCTCCCTCCGGCTGGGCAGATTAGCGAGAGCCACTGCCTCTCTGCAACCTCCCTACTGCCTTTGCTTGCTTATTCCTGCCGTAATTAAAGGGTTTTGTTGTTGTCTCGTGGGCCTAATGCATTTAGGTCAGAGTGAGCTAAGCCACAATTTAAATCAAGCTTTTTGGAAGTAATTTGAAAACTTGTGCTGTTTTCATTTTAGGTAAAAAAATATTGGTAATTTAAGCAGAAACATGGCTCTTAAAACCTTGCTCGCTGCAAGGAAGCTCATACCTCTGCATTTTGCTTTAGTGGAGTTGTAGTTCAAACAGGGCCTTGAGCTAAGCCCTTGAAGGCAGAACTTGTAAAGCTCCAAAGGTAGTTTAGGACCTGATGCTTCCTTGCTGAGGTTCTCCCTGGAACATGCAGCCTGTGCAGGACCGTCCCCCTCACTCCTATGAGTTCAGTGTGCAACACTGTTGTCTCCACATACTCACAAATTTTCTTCTGAAGCTCCGACGCCTTCTCATGAGGATGCTCACAAGCCCCTGGGTGGATATCTCTTTGAGCGTGACAATGTGAATCACCGGGAGAAAATGAAACTTCCCATTTTATGTGGATGTTTTCTAACAGATAAAAAGCTGATTAATAAATGGTAGACAGTGCTGTAATTATAGGAAAATTATAGGTTAGAGAGAGATAAAAGTATCTTTTTGTTTCTTTTAAATAGAATTTAAAACACATCCTTATTTTTATGCATTGTGGGGTATTATATGCATATCTGGATTGAAATTTTCTCATCTTCTCTTCAGGATCTGACCACCCATCCCAGCATAATAGTCTTGTTTTTCATGTTTCTTGTGAAGTGCCCAGCAATACCATGTACTTAATGTTCAGGGCAAATTAAACATGCAGTGTTCATCAAAAGCTGTTCCAGTTCTTATTTTTCAGTCCAACAGGTTCTGTATAACCGACGTCTTTTTATCAGTCTTGATTCAGGTAGAAAGCACATAGTTTTCTCTCATTTCTGTGAAGTTTAACAGCAATTGTGGATAAAAACCTAAGCTTAGTGACATGCTGCTTGGAGTTTCAAGACAGCAAGAGTTGCTTATGTTTTGGACTTTATATGCAGTTGAATACGCACTTGGGTCATGATCATAACAGTTTAGAGTTGAAGGTGCTGGCCTGTGGGCAGCAGAAGTGTCAGCTCCTCTTGGTGGCTTGGGGAAGCTGGAAGCATTGAAGTGTTTGGATGTGACCCTTTAGGTCCCATCACACCTCTCTGATGCATGTCGGGGGCTGGAAGTTGTAGAACTCATGGAGTAGCCTTGGCTAATCAGCCGGGTGTAATGTCTGCTGGGATGCATGGGGTTATTTTATCCCGTATACCTATCAGATGAAGGTGATATAGCCAAATGTGGTCACAGACATTGCAAAGCCTTTCTGCAGCTTCTGAGGATTCAATAGCCTCAACAAAATGGTGGCAGATCGATCTTTGTCTAGGAGGAAGGTTGATCTCAGCATCCCTACCCTCAGCTGCCTTATTTGTGCCAGATCACTTCGATACCTTGCATGTTTTAAGTGTGCTGGTAAATGGTGCTTTCTTGTAATATAGATATTTTTCTGAGACTAGATTGTTGAGAGACGGATATGCATGTCCGGTCATTTTGAGGTGGTAGTCAACTGCAATAGTTGTTCCATTTATACTGTCCAAGCCACACAGTTCACTTAAAGTAACTTTTGACTTAGCTTTACGCAGCCTTGAGCCTGGAGATGTTCTGGATATTGTATGAGTGTGATAAAAATAACAGAGAAGCAAATATGTGATCAGGACTTGAATTCTTGCAGAGCTGTTAGTGATCTCAGAAACCACAGGAGTGTCATGTTACTCAGTTCCCAGGCAGAGATGCCTTGCAATGCCTGTGTGAAACGTTCCAGCACGCTATCAACTTGGAGCCTGGATGCTGCAGAGGCCATACATGGATAGAGAAGAGCTGTTTATGGAATGGTAGCACGAGTTCTGATCTTCAGTCTGGGCACAAGACTGTGCGTGCTAGTGTCCGTACTGTTAACGCGCTGTGTGAAGAGGGGGTGTGCAGGGGGAGCTCTTGCACATTTGAGTTGGGTTTGAAGTCCACCTTGTGTCTCCTGGGTGTATCACAAACATACCTGAGTGTCCATTCCTAAACTCCCGTGGGGGTAATGAGAAATGTAATACACCAAGGGGCAAGGGGTGATGCTGTCAGCACAGAATTGCTGTTACTTGTTTCTGCTTTTGCTATTTCAGAGTCATCTTAAATATTTGTGTTCCATCTCGTTGTGTTCTGCCTCTTACTTGCCAAGGCTGGTTGCCTTAGTCACCAGGGCTTTGGTAACTAGGACAACAAGATTGAGCAGGCAAAGGTAGAAATAATGGTAATAACTTTCTCAACTCTTCCTGAAATTGGCTTGTATGAACCAATACCATGCATGTGGGCGACTTGTGTCAGCAGTCTGTTCTCCCTTTCTGCCTGACACATCCTGAAATCCTACTGGCAGCACCCCCCTGACAGAGCTGTGTGCTGTGCCCTCCTGCAACTGGAAACAAGCCTGTCAGGGACATGTGAATGTTGCTGGCCACCTCCTTCCTGGAGCATGGTGGCCTGTGCTGGGTCTGGAGCAGAGTCCAAGGGGACACTTAAGACAAGCCCTTGGGGCCCAGCACTGGGTGCCTGCCAACTTGGTGGCACATTGTGAGTGGGAATTGTTGGAGCCTGCTAGGATGGGGAGTTTGGCTTATGGTGCTGGGAGCAGCTGGGGGCTGCCATAAAGTCAATTTCTTCCATAGACGTCCTCTTCTGGAATAGTTGTGTATTTGCTGATTTGTTTGCTTACTGTTGGGCTGAGGAGGGTCTAGGAGATAGTAATTGGTGTTCTGTCTCTCATTCCTCAGGAGTCTGGTTTTTGGATACTGTTTACACTACAGGTATCGTTGGAAGTCAGCTTTTGATGCGGTTCTGCTTTGCTTTAAGAGCAGGCTGTTTCTGTCCTACCAGATAATTCTGAATCCTGACCTGGGGCAATGAAATTATATCTCCCAACTCACCTTTGAAACACGTTGCTCCTGGAAGCTCCTGTGGAGCTGCACCCTGCTATGTCTGTGCCTTGTTACTAATGCCTTTTCTGCAGTAACAAACCAACCCTGTGTTCTCTTCTCTGGAAAGCCCCCAGCTCCATGAATTTATGCTAGCAAGGCACTTGTCTTGTATCCCTCACTACTCTGTGCGCTGGTTTCCTTCTCACTGCTTGTCTTCTCTCAGCTGAACATGATAGGGATCCACAGTGAGCACAGTCAAGGAATTTCTTAGCACAAGCTTGCTCTTTGTGGGCACCCAGTGCAAGCTTAATAGACTCTCTTGAACACTTCAAGACAAAATCAGCCACCATCCCCAGTAAAGCTAAACCTCCAAACAAACCCAGGTCAAGGAACTTGACATAATCTAAGGCTTTCGGCACCTTTTGGAGGAAGGGTCGTAGCCTATTAGGCCTCTGTGAAGATTGTCCTTGAAGTGGCAGGGGAATATGTGTGCAGAGCAGGAAACGGTAATAGCTGTGGAAGGCAGCCACTGCTGTGTGCCTGCAGACATCAGTCCATGCTCCAGTAATGAATCCTGCTGCTTGCAGAGAACAGAGCAGTCTAGACTGGTGTCTTGGTGCAAAAGGAACTTTGTACTCACTCTGCCTTTGGTTTGGATTTCATTTAAATTTTGACCTAGATGCTCAAAATTTGTTACTTTTCATATTAGAATGCAATACCCAAGCCTTAATATGTATGCCAGCCTTCCTCCTAATTTCCCAGTTGTAGCTCTGCAGTCAATCACCCATGACCAAGACTCCCTTCTTCTGTGCCACAGTGTAAATTTGGGATTGTCTGGCAGTGCGTAGACAAGGGCTGGAGGATCTGTCCCTTCAGGATCAGTGGGCTCTGGGGACTGCAGCATGCCCATCTTTTGCTCAGCAACAAAAAAGGGGAATAGTTTGGGTTGCTTTGGTCACCTGGTAAGCATTAAAAGAAATTCCGTTGCCAGCTGTGCTTAGTCAAAACTGTCTGCAAGAATCCTGCTCCTGATGTCTCAGTTGGCTGTGGCCATGTGTGCTCCTTGATTAGGGACAGATGATCTCTGAGGTTGAACACCAGGGTTTTGTGTGGCCATGACCTGGCTCAGGGAGAGGGTGCCCTGTGCGCTGAGCCTCCCCAGTGGCTCTTCTCAGAGAGGTCCCCAGCCATGCAGGGGAGGAAGTGGAGGGTTTGTGCTAATGTGATGGGAGCGGTGTTGGCCTCTCACTTGCCAGAGGTGTGCGTGTGTGTAGCCGGGCACAGGAAATTATAGGGCAGAAGTGTCAGCAATAGAATAACTCTGAGCTATTTCTGTACTTGTCGTGGCGTCCAGTGAGTGGCTGAACCCTCCCTAAGATATCCATGAAGCCTAATGAAAAGCTTAAGTTAAAGATTTGAGTCTTAAAAACAACTGTTTTGGTGGGATCCCTTTGACAAACAGCACCTAGACTAGGGCTCTGGATGTACCGTTCCAGTTTGAGCAAGTATCCCAGTATCTAATTTTAAGAACAGTGGCTTCTGCAATGGTTTCAAACTGAAAGAGGGTAGACTTAGATTAGATATTAGGAAGACATCCTTTACTCTGAGGATGGTGAAACGCTGGAACGGGTTTGCCAGAGAAGTTGTGGATGCCTCATCCCTGGAAGTGTTCAAGGCCAGGCTGGATAGGGCTTTGAGCAACCTAGACTAGCGGAAGATGTCCTTGCCCGTGGAGAGGGGTTGGAACCAGATGATCTTTAAGGTCTCTTCCAACTCTAACCATTCTGTGATTTGGATAATGTGGTGGGTTTTTTTAACTTCTTCAGTCTTACCTACTGCTTTTATTTATCACTGCTCCCCCTTTGGATGTAGACCCTGAACGTCTTCTACAGGTCCAGGAGCATGCTGAGACCCTGACAGTGTTCTTGAGCTTCAGATGGTACCTGGACTTGTAGCTGTTGAGTGTTATGCAATTCCAGTGGTTATATGCTGTTGACCTACTGTGAAACCAGTTGGTTGTTGACAGCAGGGTGACAGGTTGTCAACAGCAGGGTGCTGTGGGTGCTGTCTGAGGTGTGCCTGCAGATCCAAGGGTGCCCTTAGCGCATTGGCCTGGTTATGGCTCTCCCAGGAGGACTCTGGAGAGCAGCGCTGGGGAGAGATGTCCTGCCACCTCTGTTACCAAGGAAACAGTGGCTGCATTTCACAGCTGCTGAAGGTTTTTTATTCCAGAGTAAAATATTGATTTCCAGACTGGAGTTGCATCATGTTCTTGGACATGAGCATGCTGATCTGTTTGGTTGTGCCTAGCCTCTTGAGTGCTAGATCTCAGATGTGAGTTTTCTGATGCTTTGGTTCTCTCTGTCGAGCAGCTTTTTAAGTGTCTGAGGATGCTGAGATTTCAGGCTGGCTGCAGGACTTTGAGAGGGCATTGGAAACAGGTTTTGGATGTTCATCTCTTTGTGCCGAGTTCAGCTGGCTGTCCCTACTGTGCTATCTGCCTTTTTTCCAAGAGCCCATTCATTGTGCATATTGTGTGTGTACACGGAGGTCCACAATAGATTACTCTGGTGAGGAGTAGCAGAAGGCATCCATGGTAAAAGCTGAAAATGCTCTTACAATATAGACATGGTTGGTCAGTATCTCACAGTAATACATGGTTTTATTGACCACAAATATTGCAGCCATCAGTGTGAGGAGATTCTGTCTGCTTTAACTGAGCATGAGAGCACCGTTGATTGTATTGTATTTGATTCAAGAGATCTGTGAGTAACCTTCCCTAGGGTCTGGCTGTCTTCTGTGACTTACACTGGGGAGGGTACACTTGTGGTTGGGCAGCCTGCTACTGACTGGTAATTTTAGGGAAGCCATGGATCCAAGAGCTGAGAAGTCTTTTGGAGCAGGTTCTCATTGGGGCATCTCCTGGTCATTCAGAGCCATTGCCTAATCTGTGAGTCCTTCACTAAGATCACCTCCTAGGGTCAATCTGCAGGCTGTTCTTGCTCAAGTACCTCATTAAGGACCTGTCTACCAAAGGGAAACAGACCGAGCAGTCATAACTGGGCAGAGGGGCCAACGTAAGTCTGACAACATAAGTCAAAGTATCATTTTCAGGAAGAGCACTGTCACTCGCACTCTGCGTGGCTGTGGAAAAGATGCTCTGTTTCCAGGGTTGTGCATGGTGCCTCCTGCGTGTGCCAGGGATGCAGCTACTAGTGCAGATGTTGTGGAGGCAGCTGGTAGGTAGAAAGCTGGCAAAAAGACCTCCTCTCTGCTGTCTTGCTTGCTAGGGCAGCTGTGCCCGAGGGACTCTGCTGTGTCAATCCGTTTGCAGGAAGCAGACCCCTGTGCTCCCCCCACCCCATCTCACACTGCTGGGATTTGAATGTGGTGCCTGTAAGTGACAACAGTGGAGGCCGGCACGGCAGCATGTACATTACAGAGGGCACTGAGTGCCACAGCATCAGCACTATGGCTTTCTCCTACTGTGGCCCTGTGCTCATCCAGCTGTCCTTGCGAAGGGTGGTGTGCTGTGGAAGTCTCTTTGCACATCAGCAACTGAACGTGCCTGCGGGAACTCTAGAGGCCTTCTTGGAGGAAGGAAGGAGAGGATGTCTGGTGTAGCTGTGCATGTTCTGGGGAAGCTCTCTGCTGAAGAGCCTCTGTGTTAGTGTTACTTCCTCCCACGTTTCTGAGAGCTGTCTAGGTTCAGTAGTGTGTCTGACACTTTTCAGAGGCTGCCAAGCTCTGTTTGCTCTTTCTCTCTCTCCTTAAGGCTAGAGAAATGGGAGGCTTGAGACAAAGTAACTTCAGTTTATTTAGCATCAATGACTATGTGTCTTTGCCTGTCCCTTCTGATGTAATGTGCTAGTTCATAGACTGAAGTTGTTTTCAAGGAAGGATTTTCCATCTGAGGATGAATAACCTTGAGAATTGCTGTGACAAATTAAGATTGGTTTGTCATCCCTTCTCATCCCTTGGTTGCAAGGCATGGTGGCTTTGCTGTCTTTGTTCTGGTGGACGAGGTTGACATAGGTGGTTCTGGTGGATGAGCTCAGCCTCACACAGAGGTGTTGGACACTGCATGGGCAGTATCGTACAATTGAAGCTGGGACACCAGTTGTTTACTAAGAAACTCTATTCCAAGAATGGAGGATTGCTTTATTTAAATAGTTTTGTATTTCTTGATTTAGAAGATGAAGTAGTTCTTGCACAAGGGGTTGGGGTGTTTCGATACAAGAATGGATGTACATAGCCACCACTACAGAAGCTTGAAACAAGAACACTAAAGAAGGCTGGATTAAAGGTACTCATGTAGCCTTGCTGTAGTTCTGCTGTTTTCTTAGCCTTGACAGTTTGAATCAATGAACTTTATTTTAATGCAGTTTGAGACTCCATAGTCTTTAACAAAATAGAAAAAAAAATATCCAAGTATCCTGCTATGTGACATTATCTTGATATCTGTATGATCACTGCTTGGGTTAGGGTGGACCTAAGAACATGAATGTGGCTGTACTGTTTTAGTCTGGTACTGCCTTAGCCCTGAGTCCTGACTGTGGCTGACGGGATGTTTACAGAAAGATCGTAAGAAGGGCAAGCATGGCCTCCTGGCTCTGGAGGTGAACAGCTTGGGTGCTTCCGTGGCTGGAACCTTTCTTTGTAGTAGTTGCATTGGAAAAGCCTTTGACAGCTTGAAGTGGTGGCAGAAGAACTTATGGCAAAAATGGTGAAAATACCTGAACAAATAGCCCAGGACTAGATTCACAGGAGCCGTCTGGACAATGACAGTCTGTAATAGCTGGACTATTGAGTGCAATTGTAGCCTCTTGCTTCAACCAGTGTCTTTCCCAGGAGACTGGCAGTGGCTGATGGGAAGCCACAGTTTTCTAAGGGTTTTAAGGGAGATTTGAGAAACTGTAGAATAGTAAGCATCAAGCACATTAGTAGAAGTTAAAGAACAGAGATAGTGGAGCACATGGGTAGATACGATGTTGTTGTATGTGCCCTTTCGTTAAAAGAAGACTTGCCTCTCAGATGTTTTGGAGTGGTTGAGGCATAAGAATTGTGAGGTACAGTTGATACAGTGCTTGGATTTCCAAAAGGCCTTCAGCAAGGTTTCTCAAAGGAGCTACTTAAAAAGCGAGGCTGCTGTGGAGCAAAGGGGAAAGTCCTCATACTGATAATAATTGTTTAAATAAATAGCAGGAATACGTACTCAGTTGTCATGGCAAACGCTCAGTGAAGTGCAGATCCCTCCAGTGACGATCTGGAGGGATCTGCACTCGGGTACCTGTTTAGTATAATCAGAAATAGAAATATTCTTTCTTGGAGAAGATTGCCATAACACTGAAGAACTCCAGCCCAGGGATTGTCTGCTGAGGGACCATTTTTCACACGCACTCACACGTTCTTACTCTCTGCAGAGCTTTAGCTGCCTAGGTTTTTAGGGAGGGTTTGTGATGCTGTGCTGAAGACTTAGATGTAACTTAGATTTGCATTTCAGGAATGCAAGCTGAGCTGTTCAGGCTCAATCTTACTTTTTGTTTTTGACATGAGAATCTGACATGTCTCTTCTTGGCAAAATATTGGTTTGGAGCCCTTGAAACTTTCCAGAGATCAGCACGTGTATTTAAAGTAGGCATATTCCTTCATCCAGTTTCTTTTTGTGGAGTGCCAGATGATATCAGACTTCTTCCCTTTCCTTAGAAAGAGGAACGTTGATGCTGAATCCCAGGGAGATAATCAAGCATGGCTTAAGGAGTACGTTCCGATCAGACTCTGACAGAAACCATTGTGTGAGGCATTCTGGCAGCTGCAGACAAGTGATTGAGCTTACTGTGGCAACGGTTTGAACCAGCTGCAAGTTTTGATGAGCTCTGTTTTTGGTTTTTGGTTTTTTTTTTTTTTTCTATATTCATGTAATATATAGTAGTGCAGTAGCAAGCGTTTTATTCTATACCTATGCTCATGTCCCCCGTGCCTTGGCTGTTCAGGCATGTTTATGTATAAGCTCTGCCAGCCAGACCTTCTACTCTCCCATCTTAAGAAGCTGGCAGTGGTAGTTCATAGTGCAGTGGAAAGTGAGGAGGAAATAACTGGGAACAGAAAACGTGTATTGTTTCAGACACTGGGAAGACTGAGCTCACTCATTAACACTCTGCAGTTTAGCTCTAAACCATGACATGTGCGGTGCCTGCTCAGGCACCCAGGGCTGAGCTGGCACTGTGTGTGTTGCACAGGAGCTCTGGAGGCGTGCAAATCCACGTGCTGAAATGGGTCACACTTCAGACTCCGCTCTCACAGCTACTTTGGCCACCAGGGCTGTATGATGACCCTCTTGCACTGCGAATGTTCACCTCTGCTCTCAGAAATGAGAATCTGAAAACTGAAAGGGTGAAATGGTGAACGCACAGTTTACCTTGGTGACCTCCCCTGCACGGTGGTTGCTGTTGCCTCTTGGCAGTCCTCTTGCCTGCATTTTGCCTGTCCAAGGGTCCAGCCAATTATTGGAGAGTCTATGAGCATCTGGAGAGAGACAACAACATCATAACATCTGCTAGAGGGCTCATGGAGATGGGAGAGTGAATGCTGCTGGGCCTCTCCGTCTCTGACCTCTGTGTATGGAGATCTGCACAAACAGAATGTATTTAAACTTTCCAAGGGGAAACACAGATATCTGTTCACATACAGAGCCCAGCTTGCATCAAGCATTGCTAGTCCCTGTGTACATGCTGCAGTATACATGGATGTTTGGATGGGCTTGCATTGGTGGCAGGGCTTGGGGGCTTCTGGTTCTCTCATGCTTTGGTTGTTCCTCCTGGGAAGTGCTGGCTGCTCGCTCCCCTGCTCTTGAGGGGTGCTCCCTGGCATGTGGCAGCTCATTGCAATTCAGGGGACGTAGCTGAAACTTCTCTTCTTCTAGAAAAGTAGGTCGGGGAAATCTGCCTGTCAGGAATGTCTGGAGGGAGAAAAGGGGATTTGATGAAGGCGATAAGAGCCCGACACAATCCACCTCCATCTGTTTTTATTGAAGAGATTTGTGGCATGAATGTAAATCATAAAGGCTTCTATAAAAATACCAGTTCCTGCTAGAGTGGCATCTTGTGACCTGAGGTGCAAGTCTGAAGTGGGACCTTTGAGTCTGACTTCTCTGTGATTGTGGGCCTCTCACTTTCCCTTCCTGCCTTCTCATCCGAAACAGGGAGCAGTGCCGGGGGGTGTTGAGGAGGTGTGACTGAGTGACCAGCAGCTTTGCTAAGCTGTGCAGTACGATGGGAGGATGAGGTGAATCGTCCAAGCTCTAGTGATCCGTTATAGTAGCAAAAAGGAAGGGATGAGTACAAACAGCTGTGTTTTGGCTAGTTGCTTTTTATCTGGAGGGTAAGGCGGGAGTGGCACGTGTGTGGAAGGATTACTGTTGCTTGTCTTCCGCTATAGAAGTGGAAGGGAAATTTGGTCAGCCAAAGAAATGCTGTGTCCAGTTCAGACCAGGCTCAGTGGGAGCTGAGC
The DNA here is from genome assembly GCF_028500815.1 of Rissa tridactyla. Classification (NCBI taxonomy): domain Eukaryota; kingdom Metazoa; phylum Chordata; class Aves; order Charadriiformes; family Laridae; genus Rissa; species Rissa tridactyla. The sequence goes on along the minus strand of NC_071468.1, from coordinate 10,100,576 downwards.
ATTACTGTCCAACTTGTCAACTTGGCTGGCTTGAGTAGCTGTTGTGTGCACCCCTCATTCTCTCAACAGGAGTATTTTGAGCCTGCTCCAAATGGGTCTGTTTCCTCTTACCTGCGAGATCTTCAAAGATGTGCAATTGCTGCTGCAGGACTCCCATCAGATGAATACTCTGGTGGGAAGAACTTTTGCCACCGCACCCTGATCTGCCTTCCCTCAGAGATGGCACATCCCAGCCTGCAGTGGGAGTGGTTTGCACCAAGCTGGCCTTCCTTCCCATATCCATCTTGTTTTCATGGCTGTCTCTCATGTGCTGGAGACAGAGCAGTGCCTGGTAAAGGGTCTTTGGACATACATTGCTCACAGCCTGGTAAAGGCAGGCAAAGAGCAGTGACACGGTTGCATTTGCATGGGCTGTGTTTGTGCGTTGCTACACAAAGCAGCAGCTTGCAGGGTATGCTTGCTTAAGATTGCCACAGCAGGAAGTGAAGTGTGGACATGGACGAGGAGGGGCTTATCCTGTGCCACCGTCTGGTGCAGCGACTTGCAGCCTGCAGAAGACATTGGGAAGTGTGGCATGGTAGCTCTTGTGTGTCTGAGGCTTTGCTACCTTGGAGATGGGCTTTTTAACAGCCCTCTGAACTTGTAGGGTATGAAATGACAAGACTTAGGCAGTGGCAGCAATGTGTCCTGCTATAAGCTTGTACTGTACCCAGAGGTCCTGTTTGACCATGTTACAGTCAAACAAAAATGCTTTCCTTTTAAGAATGACTGTACTTATAACAGTGTGTGCATAAGGCTGGATGAAGGAGAAACCTTGTGAAGAGCAGCCTTTTTTGTTGTAGTAAGTAGACCTGTCCTTGCATTGCTGAGGGCAATCAGCATTTAGGTAGGTCTAACCTGCCTCTTCCTCTTTGCAAATGTCCATAGCTGGTAGCCAAGTAGGCGCTGAGTTCTCTATCTGCCTCAAATGCAAAAGAAGTTTATTCAATGTTGCTGCTTCCAATAGGTGCTTGCCCGCTTCCAAAATGGGAAAAGCCAATTTGGTTTATATTAGTGAGGCAGGTCAGATTTTCATGAACATTGATGGCTTTCTGCCATTCTCTATGTATAGAATTGTTTTTAAGTTGTGTGAGCAAGAGTTTCTCCTGCTGCCAGTCCTTAGCCCAGTAACTAGTCTTTGAATATGGGAGTAATATGTGCCAAGCAGACAACCTCAGTGTCCTGCTCTGCCAGTGTTTTGAGACTGAAGTCCAAATCTAGATCAAAAGCACTAGATGTTGGTGCCTTAAAAATGTCAGACTCAGCTGGGGGCATAAATTTCAAGATGGAAGTGCCTCGCCAGTTCATATCATAAAAGCATTTCCCAGGGAGAAAGGTTTGCTTCGGAAAACTCTCTAGGACTTATGCTAAAAAAATTGGGCTAATGAAGAGAATCATATTTAGGCACAATGAGATCAATGCATCTTCATGTTAATTATTTTTGGCAACGTGCAATCATCTGTGACTTCTGCCAGCACAAATGCAATGGACTTCAAGCTGCTTTGACAGAGTTCAAGATCTGTACGCTGCTAACAGGAGTCCTCAGAGGCTTGGATGGTGGTTGGATCCCTTGTCCCTTTTGGTGGTGAGAAGAGAAACGTGCAAGGCTGTCAGACAACATAAACTTCCTTTCTTCAAAACGGGTCAGAGCTGGAGTACCAAATGCTAATAGTAATGTTGCTGCTACTGCTAGCCGACTCCCCAGGGCTCTGCTGCAGCCTTGCTTCTGGTTTCTTACATTCTGGAGCATCTCAGCTATATGACAAAAGCTTTAGGTACCTTCTCACAGAAGCAGATTGAAGTCAGTAATCCATCTCTGGGAAGTCCTTTACCACGTACATATGGCATAGCTGTTGACAGCAGCATGGGCTCAGGGTGATCATCAAGGTAAAGTGTACCAAATCACCTGTGATCTCCCTGCAGTCTTTCCTCCTGGAGCCTATAAAAATTATAGGGTTGTTCAGCATAATCATTTCTAGCTTGCTTTTTTAAAAGTGAGTGACTCACTTCATGTTTACTAGATTGAAAATTTACAAATAATTAATCTGCTTTTGCACGGAAATGAAAGTTCAGTTAAAACCTCCAAAGTCAGTCCCTTAAAATTGGCTCACTAAAACTACTTTAGATGTAATGGATTATAAGAACATTCATCTAAACGTGTTTTGTATAGAAAGCCCAGTTGATTGGATGGAGGATTATTATTCTTGAATAGTCAGAAACCAATGGATTCTGTTCAATGCCCGACAAGAGTCTGGAGCTAGCAGATCTTATTGTATACACTCTCTCCTTTTACTTGGAAGTTCAAAGAGGAAAATCAGCTTTCTGCTTTTTCAAGCTTTCACTTGGGTTTCTCAACTCCGCAACTTGCCAATGAACCAAAGTGTTTCATTTCTGCTTGCAGAGGTATTCTCTCTGTGCACCCAGGGCAGGAAACGCCTGTTAAGGCTGGGGCTAGCACTCAGCTAACTCTGGTTCCAGATGTCAGTCTGCTGAGTTCCCTGGGCTTACTTTGAGTTCTTTAAAGCTATGAAGCATTTTTACTGAAAAAACTGTTTTTTAAGTTCACAGAAAATAGTTTTTATTAACTGTATCGTAGGATGAATGTTAAAATTTCAATGTACTTTTTAGGTGTATTTCTCTTTTCTGAAAGATTGGAGTAGAATATCTCAACTTTTGTGTCCGCTCTAAGAAGTGCTGGCTTGGCTCTTATCTGCACATCTGCTTTGGAGGAAGGCCATTGCAGAGGAGATTAAATAAAAGAGCTTTTTGCAAACATTCTTGCTGCGCTAAGGCTCAAGTGTGTTGAAATCTGAAGGGAGACCCAGGATTCCTGAAGGATGGAAGTTCTCAGCCCAGATGAATCGCCACTGTTGTGTGGTCCCCAGAAAGCACACCCACCTGCAAAGTCTTAGTTCTGAATCCGTGACTGACGAATCTGGCCTGGGTTCTGGGCAGGACTGTGTACTTTATTAGCAGGGTCCAGTTGCAAAATCCTGGCCTGGAGGACTGTGGCCTGTGAACTTGCAGGTCCTGGGAAGGTGACTTTCAAGGGCAGGTGCTGTGCTTGCAGGACTTGACATCTGATTTCCATTCATTCTTGGCTTCCCCAGAAGTGGCATTTTTTTTTTTTTTTTTCTACAGTGGTCCTGCTCTTGCAAGATGCTCTTGCCTCTTCTTCTGATGTGAATCTTCTTCCTTCCTTTGATTGTGCTGTTTGTGTGTTCCCATCCTGTCCTTGCTGTCACCTTTGACCTCTGATGACACGGGCCATGGATGGTTGCTGCCTAGAAACCCCTTTGACACTGACTGTGAGTTGGATCACTTGGGGTGTGTGGGATAATTAGGTACAATTGTGTGCAGATGAAACAAAGCAAAGTGTCAGAAAAAGATCACAAAACCCCTGCACTGAACAAGGCTGATCTACACGCAGAGTACTCACATGTGATCAGATCAGCTTGTGCCTTGTGACAGTGCTGGGGAGCTAGTTGCTTCCAAGTAGGTAAACTTTGTCCCACAGTTAAGACATGCCTTGGCCCTGTGCTGCACATGCTTTGGCTATTGCAATGTGAAGGTTGGCAGGGTTGTATATATTGATGAGGGCAGGAATAACTTCAGTGGGGTCCAATTTTAACTGACCTGTATGTGCTTCTCTAGTATTTAGCCGTATTTAAATTTGCAAATGCAATTTTAGTGCATGTTAAAAAAACTAAACTACCGCAGGCTTGGCACATACCCTGCATCAGGTAGAAGCCAGTTGTAGATAGATAGTGTCCAATGGGTGCAGCTGAACCTACTGTGACGGATTGAAATCGCCCTGTTCAGCCTTCTCAGTGTTGACAGAGAAGTCCTAGAAAGCAGTGCAGTAGTTGCTTGTGGACACCAGTAAGTACCTCTGACTTTCTACTCAAAAGCACTGCAGTGATTTCCTCTCTGGTTGAGTAGCAATGCTCTTTAGCCTTTCTAAAGCAAGAGCCTCCTCCATTAATGGCTGCTGCCTTGAAAGGGAGACCTCCAGATCTTCTTCCTTCTTTCAAGGTACAAACCTATTTTAATTCTCCCTGTTGCTAGTTCAGTTCTTGGGCTGTCTTTCCACCTTGTACAAAGCAGGGTTGGCTGCGCTCCAAGTCTGTAAAGAACGACATTGTTCTGTGTGGAATTGCTCATCGCAACTGGTTATTCTCTTTAAACAAGAATCTTTAGGTGCAGATGACATCAGAGGACCTCAGCGATATTTGCTTCTGTGGACAGGACCAAACTGTACTCCTGTTCCCTCAGTGTGTCAGTGTACTTGATACTGGAGCCAGCCCCAGTGATGCTGCAAAATGGTTCTTCCAGACAGCATTGCCAGGGTTGCAGCAGATCAGAGGTTCACTTAAGATTGGGTGGGACTTCCCTGTATCATAACTTGGCTCTGGGGCATGCTGTGTTGACGATGAGTGCTTGTTGGTGGGGACCTGATGGAGCCTAGCTTTTTTATCTACTGTAGGACACACTGGGCTGGATACAGGAATCCTGGAGATGATGGGCTGCTGCTGTAGTGCTGGCATTGGCGGGGGAGGCTTGCTCCATCTGCAGTGACAGCAGTGGAACTGCTTCTCCTGTGTCAGGTTGGTCCAGAGAGCAGCACTGAGCACCTTCCGCCCAGCAGCATGCAGGACTGCTGCTGTTGGGCTGGGCATCCTTGGCCCTACCACTGCTGGAAATATGGCTTGTGTTTGTGAGGCTAGGTGCTCTGAGCATGTCAGATGGTCTATGCAGCTTCCAGGATTCTGGATAGCTGCTGAGTCTACAGGTATTGTGGGCCTGTGTCTCCCCTCACTTCAGCCTCTGTGCCTCCATCCCCTCCACCACATCTGGGCTGATCCTGCCACTTACGATAAGGAATGGTGATGCTCTGATGCGGAATTTCTGATCTTTTCTATCTTACATGAGGGAAGAGTAGGGTGATTGCACCCAAGGAATCGCGCTAACAAAAGGTCCTGTGCTTTGTACCTGGGTAATGGTGCTCTTCAGCCTTCCTAGGGAATGGCTTCCTCTGCCTCTTCTCCATATGTGATTACCCTGAGGAAGGGATTTATCTCTCCTTTGAATTGGCAGCCCATTTATAGCTGCAAACTGAGCACCGGTGAATATAACATGCTACTAACAAGCTGATGAATGCTTTTGGAACCTTGGCTTCTCTGGGCTTGTGCTTTGTTCTTGTTTCTGCATATTGCTGTTCATGCCCTTGGTAATTTGACTTGGTTTCATCTTTTAGATGCTTGCTTCTTGGCCCTGGGAATTGAAGATAGTGTGACCTAGCCAGGGTGGGTTGTCTGATGCCTTCACAGCATTGCTGTTAAGGAACTGCCAGATACTTCTGAACTAGGTTTTTCCTTTGAATTGTACCCTAATGGGATGTCCAGATCCTGGGCCTTTAGTTAAGTTTGTTCCCTTGATGTTGTTATGCCCTGACTTTTGTCCTTCTCTTAAAAATTGTAACTGGCTAGAATTTCACAGTCACTTGCAGTCTTATTGCTTGCCCTTCTTAACCACTTCCTCCATGTTAGATAGTCAGATTCAGAGGTGGCCCTTCATGGCTGTTTTCAAAACTTTTCAGTATTATTCAGGGCTTGAACTAGCTTTTATTTCTTTTACAGGCTTCTTTTACAGTTTGATCAGTGAACCAAAGAAGCCACATTTTTGTCTCTTCTGCTTCAGTTGGCTCATGCACAGCTGCCTGTGGGCCAGTCCAAAGGCATGTGCACAGGCATACGTTTTTCTAACAGACCATGTAGAAGAGCTGGGGATGACTTATTTCAGAAACATTTAACGTCCTCTTGTGTAAAATTCACAGTACTTAGAAAGAAAACAAGGACACTGCACCTGAACACACAGGTTTGACTTGGCCAATGCATGCCCAGATAACAGGCATAAAGAAGTGCCTCTGTTGCACCAGGTGGCTTTGTGCACACCTATCGTGCAGGAAATCCTTCACTCCAGCCATGGATTCCCACAGGTTGGTGGGAAGGATTGTATGATAAACCACCTGTCCCTCCATTTCCCGAGTTCTCCGGTAGGCACTCTGGTGAGCACTACGAAAATGTGCTTTAAAGAGAGCAAGTGGTTGGTAGGGTGTTGAGTTTTTCATGTGTTATGAATTTAAATTGCCTTAAGCAGGGTGTCTTTGGATGGCTGCATGTGCCCAGTGTGGCTGTAATACAGGAAGTGGTGAGGAGGCACACCAAGTTATTCACGGACCCATTTCCTAAACAAAATATCTGTCATGATAGCTCCTGGCTCTGCTTGTGGCTTGCTGGGATGCTGGGTGGGCACAGTGATCCTTGGAAACAATGTCCTGTTCCACTGGGACAGCAGCTGGAAGTGAGCAGCTCCAGGCGCACAGAGTGTCATCAGCTTAGTCTGTGTGCTGCTTGCTGGAGTCCCCAGGGCCCTGTCAGCCTGTGAGTAACTGTCTGATGCTGCTGAGCCCAAGCTGCAGTGCCTTTGAGAGCAGGGGTTGCGCCTGCTGGGAAGCCTGGCAGCCTACTGGGAAATCTTGTGGTGCCAGTAAGCATGAGTGACTGCAGGCAGCAGCTGCCTGCGTGCTTTGCCTGGAGAGGTCCTCAGGGGGAAACTGCCTTTCCTCTGCCCTGCTGGAGCTCGGGCTGCTCCCTGGGCGCAGCTCCTCTACTTTTGCAGGGCAGCCAGTCCGTGTTTCTTGATGCCTGTTCCCAGAGAGCCTGATGTTACAGGGATGAACTTGAGCACAAAGCACTATTCTGTTGCTGGGGTTTTGTGGTAAATACCATAATACCCCTTAGCTAGGGATCTAACATGAGCCATAGCAATGTGTACAGTCTTCTCACTTTCTCTCCAGCTGCATGGGTTGTGTGGCATCTCTGTCTCAGAAAAGCATGCATGTTTGGGTAGAAACAGCCCAGCAGCTTTGGATTGCAGTGATGTGACAACATCGACATCTCTGCCAGGAGGGGCTATTTCTGAAGCTGACTGACGAGGAGAAGCAGTGCACACTAGAGTGTTTGCAGGCATCTATGCTAAAAGGAAAGCTGCTCTGCAGCACCAGGTAAGCTGCATCTCCTTACCATGGGACGTGTGAGATAGCTCTGGTATGTCTGTGGCAGTGACAGGTTGGAGCAGCCAACAGGGTCTTTCTAGGCAGATCTTGGGGTTTCCATTCCACCCTCTGGTCTTGCTTTTGACCCTGAATACACAGGGTGATTGTTCTGCTGTGATTTTAACTACTGTTCTTTCATAGCTCCCCCACTTTTCAGACAAGGATCCTTCTGTCTTTCGTGTGTGGGCAGCACAGTGGCCTCACTGGTCTAGATCAGTGGGTTAAGAGACGGGTGTATCAGAGAGGTTAAAAACCTGTTGGGAAACTCCATGCAGACAATTTAAGCTTACTTTTAGTCAGCCTGGATCCTTTTGCTTTTGCCTGGAAAGTAGTCCACGGAGACCCAGAGGTCCTGGGGTGGTGGGTGGAAAGCAGTGCTTTCAGCAGCGCTGCAGTATGAGGGCACAGGTGGGTACCAAATTACAAACTGGTTAAAAGGAAAAGACTTTAAGCAAAGCTAGTAGGGAGAGCTGTGAACAGAGGCTGAATACATCTGGGAAGACAACACTGCAACTTTGTTAAAATAGCAGTGTTCCAGCCAGTGCAGATCCTGGGGATGATAATACTAGGCCATGATGCTTTGGGTAGAGCATTTTTCTGTTGCTGTCTTTTTCTAGCACAGAGCAGCATGGCCAGACTCTACAATGACATTGTGAGCTGCCAGGTTTGTATCTGACTTGAATCAGATTAAATGTTAGCAGGAAAAGAATTTTGTTGGGAAACATGCAGTTCCCAAGGGTATTTTAGTCTTTCCTCTTAGCTTTTAAATCTGTTGGGCAACTTCATTTTAGCATTTATGGAAGAGTAGAAGGAGAGAAGTTTACAAACCACATCACTGGATATAAGGAGGGTGCAGGGAAGCCTCATGAGCAGCAAAATGTATCAGTTCAAATTTCGAAGCTGCAGCCCCATCAGAGGAGAGAGCCGGCTGTTCTCTGCCTTGTCATTGGCACCTGTTCCTTGCATTTTGCCTTAATGTTGTTAGATTGCCTACTTGGGCAGGCTGGAGGTTTGTGGAGCAGAGCTGCACTGTGTGAGGGAGGCATTTAGTGCAGCTTTACAGGCAGGCTTGAAGCTGTGATAAAACAGCAGCAACCTGGCTGGTAGCCGTGCTGGGTCCAGAGCTGTGCTGGTGCCATCAGAGATGGAGCAGCTCTTCCCTAGAGTGGCTTGGCTCAGAAAGAATGTGTTTAATAGCACAGAGGAAAGCTGGATATGCAGAAGGCTGTAGCTTGTCCCAGTGAACAGTGGTACCTGCCTTAACTCTCTGTTCTGGTAGGTTCAGTCCCTGCTAGTTCATACGCTGTGCTGGGCAGAGCTCTATATTGAATTCCATCTGGAGAGAGGAGACTTGCTAAGAAGGAGGGGCAAGAGTAGCCCTGCCACAGGCTGTAGTGGTCAGTTTTGTGTTGCCCAGGTTCTGCGCTGACTGCATACACAGGCAGTGCTCATCCTGCTTGGGAGTTTGTGGTGCTGGGTAGACCTGGCGCCACAGTAGCAGCTGCTCTTTCCTCCCACAGTGGAACTAGCCGCGTTGGCAGGAATGACTCCTGAGATCAGGGTCAGAAGGATGCACGTCTTGTGTGTGATCTGCTCTCCAGGCTGGCAAAGCATGTGAGAGCTCTCAGTCCACAGGAACGATGGGTCAGGAGGTGACACTTCCCAGGAGGAAGCAGTCCTCAGGTCAGGAGGTGGCATTCAGGTTATATAGTGACTTTAGCTGTCTCTTTGTCTGCTGCGTACAGTGTCCCACACTGACCTATCCTGGAAATAAGTATTGCAACAAGCGCTTGTGTCCTAGACACAAGTCCACAACACAAAGAGCTGGTAGGCCAGAGTGGTCCACTTCTTTTCAAGGCTGCCTGTATTGCTGAGTCCAAAACTGTGGCGCTGTCTGTAGCTATGGAGCCTGCAAAGGACACTCGTCCTTAGAGAAACCTGCCAGGGAATAGGAAAGGAGCATTTCATCACGTAGGCTTATCTTTGACTTGCCTCCACTATTGCATTTGTATTGGTCTGAGAAAGCAGCATTTGTCTTGTTTAGAAGCAATTTGCTTGGAGAGATGCTGGCATACGCTTGCCATGTGACAAGGCACATCCAAACCTCAGAGGGCGGCTCAGCAGCCTCTCCTTGCGTGACTCCCTGTATTTAGGGCTGGTGTACACTCAGTAATGCATCTTAGCTGATCCCTTTTTTAACAAGGATGTCTCAAAAGCATAACCTGTTAAAACCCTATGAAGGAAACATAGTGGCTGGTCCAAGAACAGTTTTGGCTACAGCTACCAGATACCAGTTTTGGAAGCCCTGGGCAAGAGAATGATTTTGCATATCACGTTAGATATTTAGAAAGGCTTTTATATTCTCCTAGATAAATCCAACAGATCTCTTCTGTAATGCTGAGTGAATCGTATATCTTCCAGAAGAAATCAAGTGAATCCATTACCTGGCTGTGTTCAATCCTCCCTCACACCTGGCTGCTTTCACACAGGAAGCAAGCGGCTCTGATAGCTGTTGCTGGTGATCACTGGTAGCTACTGCTGCTGGCTGAGACATGTACATGGTCTGTTGATGTTCTTATCCCTTCTCTGAGCCTCCTTATCTTGTAAGTGCATTTGACCCAGCCTGATATGTCTGCTGTGCCTTGTCCTAACTGATGTACCTCCTTGGGGTGTGACTTGCTCTTTCCCGTGCATCTGTTGTGAGTGGCTGTGCTGTCTCAGTGGTATTGCAATACTATGAAATACATATCTGAACACAGAGGAGCACTAAGAGCTTGTGATGGGAAAGCAGACTGTTCCCGGGAGGCCTCTGGGTGGCAGTCAGAGCTCCTGGACAGACCCATGTGTGGTCCCTGCGCTTGGAAAGCTGCTTCTGAGTGTGTTTAATAGAGCAGCTGAGTGCAGCAAGCTCAAGGGCAAGTTGCTGACCAAACCAGAGCTGTTCTGAGATCATCTGCCCAGAGATTAAAGAGTTAGGCACTCTTCCAAAGGCTGACTGGAGCAGGGCATGCCTGATAAATGTATATATACACAGTGAAATGGTGATGTTTAATATACTTAAGAATGGACTGCCCAGTCAGATGAAAACAGCGGGGGTTGTTGAGGTGGGCTTTCTTTCCTGTGAGGATAGGAAAACCAAAAAATTAGGTGCTCCAATTCAGTACAGTGGTGCTGTATTGCATTTGATATGCTGCACTGGCCTCTTTGAAAAGAGTCTGTTTTGAATGGCCATCCCAGGGGGCACATGCTAACCAGGACACAAGGCTGTGAGGAGGACTTTGGGCCGCTATGAGCAGCCAGCCATGAAGACAAGGAAAGGTGGATGTATCTACTTGCAGGACACTGTTTTCCTCCCTTTGCCTCCCATTTGTCGTGACTGAGGATGCTGTCTTGCTCTTAGTAATATATACCCCGCCGACACTGTCATTCTTTGCTGTTTCCAGCATGCATTTGTCCTCTGTCCTCCTCCCGCGTAGTGCAGCCACCTTGCTGCTGTGGGGAGAAGGAACCCCTTCTCAGCATGGGCTTTATGTTCCTTTGCTCTTATAACCCTCAGAGACAAAAGGAAGAAGAGTGTCAGCTGGTCCTCCAGAATGTCTGAGCTTTGGCCTTGGGTTTGGTCTCTCTAGAGGCACTTGGAAAGAGGTGGGGTGATGGAGGGGACAAGGAATGGTTGCATGGCAAAACAGGCTGGATTTCCTAAGGCAGGCAGAGCTGTTAAATGCTTTACAGGAAATGAAGGTACATAGCAACCTGAGGACTTTTGTCTTCCTGTCCCTCATGCTTTGGGATTTCCATGGGAAGGCCACTTGCGAGTTGGGATGAGTCAAACCTACTGCAATTTGCGGTAACAGAAGTCTGCTCTGGATCCGGCAGCAGGGCAGATGTGTGCTATTGGTGGCAAGCTGCTGTCAGCCAGGATTGCTGGGGAGCCAAAATGTCTCTCTCATGGCAAGGAGAGGATTGCTGGTCAGCACCAGGGCTGTTGTGCTGTACGCCACTTTGTGTAGGTCAGCTGGGAGACCTGATACCCAGCAGGTATTTGGTGACCCTGACTCTAGCTCTTTCCTTGGGGACCCCAGGAGGGTGCTGTCGTGGCCTTTGGCCTCTGCATCCTACTGTGTTACGCCACTTCAGCACAGCTTCCTTTACTTGCCCTTCCCAGGCTGCAGCAGTTGCAGTTGCTGGAGGGCAGGGAGACAAGAGTGTGCTAACAAGCCGTGAGTGCTTTGTCACACTTTCCCTTGGGGAAGCTCTCAAAGCAGGCTGACATCGGCTTTCATCCCAGTTCATCTTAAAGCATGTAATTGGCCCACCTACCCATCCTGATGCCTGAGCTGCAGAGCCTGATGAAGAACCTGCTGTTGTCCCAGTTCATTGCTCCTGTTTGCTGGCAACAGGGACTTGATTTCTGAAAGTGGAGTAGGTCTCTCCTCCCCTCTGTGTGCATCAGTGGTGTCTTATGCATACGTACCACGGCTCAGGGAATATCTCGACTTCAGAAGGCTGTGGCTGAGAGCATATTCCAGGTAGTATCTCACTGCTTGCATCCCGTTTGTGTGCTCTTCCCTTGGCATCTGCTTTGGCCACTACCAGAGGTGAGCTGTAGGGCTGTTCGCCCCTCCGATCAGAGGGGATAAAGCTGCTTTTACGAACTGCTCTGTGAGACTAGCCAGTCCGCCGGGCGAGCGTTAGGGCGTCCCCATCGCCCGGGGTGGTCTGTTCCTGGCTGGCTGCCTTCTGCCCTCTAGTGGGAAGCTTTGCAGGAAAAGGTGCTGCACAGCAATTGAGCCGGCGTGCAGGAGTGCCACTTGCGAGCCCCACTGAACATCTGCCATCTCTCCAGAAGCCCAGTCTCAGAGGTGGATATCACCTTGAAAGGCAAACCTGACTGTCAAAATCAGGAAAAATACTGAGGAGCTGCTAAACTGCTGCCATTGAAGGCTTAGTCCACCATTGTGCGTCTAATAAGGCTGGTAGTGTTGACAAGGAAACGTGGAGGGTCAGTGCTGGGAAAGGTGGATGTGCTCTAACATTTGTGGGTGGCATGGGAGCTACAGGCAAAACACAGGGAACCTGGCTGCTGCCACTTGAAGAAATCAGTGCAAATGTTTGGGAAAATAATCCCACCTAGGAAATGAGCTGCCACTCAGCAGTGGTCAATAAGTCAAACACTGAGCAGCCCAGGGTGCCAGCAGAAAAAATGTACCATGGCTGCTCAAAAGGAGTGTGAGACCTGCCCTGAGGGTTTTCTATCCCGTTAGAGGCAAGGTGTACTGTTGAAAGAGCTCTCGTTGCTGCCTCGCTTTACACTCCAGCCTTCACCTTCCATGTATGATCCCAGTAGAAGTGCTCCTCAGCACCTCTGCCTCCTGTATCCCGTGCAAGAAGAGATGTCTGAGGTTCCTTGTTTACACAGAGCTGAAGCTGCTTCTCTGCCGGGCACCTTTGCCAGTTTGTGAATAAGTTTTAGGTGGTTGTGCAACTCCAGTGCTGCAGGGTGCTTCTAAAGCTGCTGCTCACCCACTCTGTGCGGGTGTACCCCCAAATCTTTTTGCTGAGGCCATAGGTAGGTCAAAATTGTTTTCCTGTCCTTACTAGTTGCTCTCAGGCTTACGGGCAAAGCATGGGCTCTAACCTGCTCCTCCTTACTGTGCATAATTATATTTTCATTCAGTTTCCTTTCCTGCTCTAGCAGCCTTAGGAACTGTACCTCTGTTTTGTATTCCTCAGGCATCGGGGGCTTTAGAGATGTGTGGCAGTCACTGAAATATTGGCCTCGAAATGCAACAGTAAAACCAGCCACTGTGCGTGTCATCAGTGAGCAGCAGTCACCTGTTGGGACAGGAGGTCGGATGAATTTGTAAACAACAGCTGGAGCCAGTGCTTTGCTGCTGGCACTGAATTTCACAAAATGCATGTGTTACCAGGAGCTTTGCTTTTCAAGATGAACTCACAGCCCAGGTTGGTGACAGCGTTGTAAGTGTTTCATCAGACTTCAGAGCAGAAACTCCAAATGTAACTGGAGAGGAGGGAAACAGCTGGGAAGCTGCAACCTGAAGCAGAAAAAAAAGGAAAAACTGTGCCTAGAATGACGCTTTGGGGTGTTTTCAAAGTATGACTTCAGTGTCTAAGAACATACTCTAGAAAATTGCATACTCTAAAAATTTTCACCTTTGAGGTTTTAATGCGGTCAGGCAGTTAACGCAGTGAGTTCCTGGGTTTGCTTCTTTCTCTCTCTTCCTCCCTCCCTCCAGTCTTATTTTGATGTAATTGCTTGCAATTCAGAATCCCAACTTCGAAAGTCAGTGCTTGCTTAGCTAAGGTGAGTGAGAGTGTGTCTGTGTGCATATGTGTCGGTGCACACGTGCACGTGCTCCTTAGCCGGGGGTGGTGCTGTCGGGATGCGTCTGTTTGTATGCGTGTGTGCTCCTTTTCGTTACCATCGTCTTAGCTGGGGGTGGTGGCAGTGCTGGGTGTGTGAATGTGTCTATGTGTATGTGTACTCCTGTTTGTTACCTCCTCAGCCAGCAGCGGTGATGGGATGTGTGCTCCTGCTTGACGACAGGTTGAATAAGGAAGCAGCATGGAATGAGTGAAAAGTAGGAGCTGCTTTATTTTATTGCATGTTTAAAAAGCTATGACCAGGAAAGGGGATTTTTGGCTGACTGACCATCCTGGTTGGTAATGGAAAGAAGGCAGCATTTTTGAAGATAATACCAGGAAATGGTGAGTACCTCTTACCAGTAAACAACCAGTAGTGAAATGCAGGAGTACTGGAGTTCCAGGAGGCTGTCAGATTGTCCTGTTGGAGCTCATTTTCCTTGTTGCTTTCAGTCACTGTTGCTATCAGAGCATTACAGTCATGTTCACCACAATTCGATACAAAGGGAGTCCTTGCAGTAGTTCCACAGTTCAAGAGCGGTTTCTACTTATTCTTTTTAATTATATAAGTAAGTAGACCCAGATTTATAACTTACCTACCGAAGTGTTTGGTGACTTGGGGGGATTACACAGTGTTCAGTTCTGTGCAAGACCACGGTAGTTGCTGTGGGATTTAGCTGAAGTGTTCAGAGAGGCATGGCATACTGATCACTGTGGATCGATCCTGTCCTATAGAGATCTGCAGGGATTAGTGTGAGACCCACTGCTGTCCAGTACTGGCACTAAACACCTGGCATGGACACAAATCTGGGTGATGCAGGGATTGGTTAAATAACAGATCAAAAGCGGGTCATCAGGGACAGCCAAGCTGCTAGGGAGCAGACTTTTAAAAATTGTGCACTCTTGTGCTGCAGACAAGTGCATTTAGACTCCAGAACATGTGTGCTAATGCCTGTGGGAAGGGTAGTGGTATTTTAGAAAGCACTGTTTTGAGAAGGGGTTGGAGTTGCAGGGTACAAGCTATACCTGACCTAATGAGATCTTTGAGTGCTGCAGGGGGAGAAGAGCAGAGGGTGGAAGGGGGTGACCACCTTCCTGCATGTGATATGGGAGGGACCACGGGCAGAGTACAGCCTCTTTCACTGTGTAAAGGAGATCTTGAAAACTGGAGAGGGGTAGAGAGAGAAGAAAGAAGCTTTAAAGTGCCTTATTGGACATAAAAAAGCTGCTGAAGTGGGCAGAGCTGATTAGTATGCATGTAATCTTCCCCGAGGAAAAATACCAGGTACTGATGGGACTCCTTGAGTGTCTCAGAGAGGAGCATGAAGAGCTAATGAGTAGATTAGTTTGGATAAGGAGCATGTTTTTACAGCAAGAACAACTGCCAGGTAGAATTATAATCTTTCAATATCCTCAAATTAAGACTGGATATCCTTATGGAAGTTATAGTCTTTTGGAGATAACTTTTCTATGCATGTAACTACCACTACTAGGTCAGGGCTGTATGGAAAATTTAAGTAGATGTTCTGTCCTTGTCTTACACGTTCAAGCCTCGTTCCTTTCTGTGACTTGTCTAGGGTCTAGGGACAGTCAAAGTTAGCACTGCTTAGTGGTGATGTTAGCTAAGCTTAGTCTCTTTGCAAGTTTTTCCTTACTATATCTGGTGTAGTTGCCGTACCCCATCTTCCTGGCTACCACTCAGTCCTGCCCTCCATGACCTAGAGGTGGCTTCCTTGCCTTTGGCCAGACTCCCTGCAGCTCACTCGTAACCTTGCCCTAGTATTTCTGGGGAGCAAGAAGCCTGCCCAAGTTGATAAGATTTCTCCCTTCTTAGTGCAGAGGCTCAGAGGGGAAGAGTGAACAGAGATGGGATCACTGATTGCCGTGCTGGTGTGCAAAGGGTACGAGGGCTTCGGGGTTGTAGCTCCGGGCTTAGGCTGCAGGAATCCAGGCCATCTGGCAAAGAGGCGGGCAGAGCTTGCCTGCACTCCCAGTTTCCTGACTTCTGGTCTCCACCATGCCCTGCTATCCAAACACAAAGGACAGAGCAGCAGGGTTGCAGTCACAGTCCAGCAAACCTTCTGCACAAGCTAAAATCCTTTTAGCAGGGAGGACAGGGACATGGTAGGAAATGAGTGCTTGCTAAGCCCTAAACCTGTCCTGCAGTATGGCTGTCTGTCCTTCTCTTTCTAGTATCGTTCCACCTCTGCACTGTTCTATCACTGTTGCTGTACTATATAGCGAGAGCAGGCTTTTTTCCTTCTAAAAAAAAGAAAAGGGAAAAAAAGGCAGTGGGGAACAGATTTGGCCCTCAGAGAGCACAGTGTGTCAGACAGAAAGGTATTTGGTAGTAGCCCATCTGTTCCCCAGGAAGGGTGGCCTAAATCTCAGGTACAGCATACAGCATGCTGGTTTCCACAAAAGTCCTGGGTACCACTGGCTGCAGCAATGCAGACATTGAGTGTGGAGCACAGAGGCTAGCTTGCAAAATGAGAGTGCCGGTGTTGCTTGTAAAAACGTGTCTGCCCTGTGCTCCCTGACACATAGTTCCTCGCAAGTAGTCTCCGTGGGAGTCCTGCTGCAGGCTGCTAGGCAGGAGGTCGGAGTGGCTGGGTGTCTCACAGGCACTGACTAATCCTTTGAGCAGCAAAAGTATCTCTTCTCACTCAGCCTCAGGCTCCTTCGTGGTTTTTTCCTGGAAGTGCCTCTTACCATGATGAGTCCCCAGGATCTGAGGTTCTGAGGGTGGCTGTGCTGTATGAGGCTTCCCGCAGGGCTGCTGCCTCCCAGCTTCCCAAGTCAGCTCTGTGTGGTACTGTGCAAGAGAAGAGTTCTGATGTCTGCATGGGAACATTTGCCTTAACTAAGTCCAGGATAAGAGTGGATTTAAGTGCTTTGGTTTATTTATAAACAGCACTGTGGCCAAGGTAGATTTAAGCAGAGCTGGCAACAGCCCTACTTGGGAAGGGATCTCTTTGCCACATGGCCTGCTGTTGGACTTCCTGTCGCATGCTAATCCCTTAAGCCTGCTTTAGCTCTGTTAATTTTCCTTCTTTCCTTTTTTTCCCAATGGGCTGACTGGGTGCTGCGTGAATGCCAGTGTTCCTCGGCCAAGCTTGTGCCTGCGGCTGGGCCAAGCATCCAGGCTGCCTTCCGAGCACTGGGTACCATGTGGCAGCGCCCCAGGGATGGTGGTGCCTGAATGTGTCCCATTCTCTCTGTCTTACAGGCTCTGCAGTCTGCGCCTGAAGAAACTCACGGTCCTGAAAGAGCTGGACAAAGAGCTGAGCTCTGTGCTTATCGCTGTGAAGATTCAGGTAGGCTCCTCTCCTTGCTGCTGCCTGATGGTGGCAAGCCCATCCTTGTGCCCTCTGTGAAGTGCTGGTCTCCGTGTCCCTTGCCTAGTGCCAGCCCTTTGCTTCTGTCTCGGTTAGCACTCTTGGGGAGATTTTGGCTCTCAGGCAGGTGGGAATGACACCCCAGGGACAGCAGCAAGCTGCCTGGTGCTGGTTTATATCAGTGATGAATTTGTTTAGGCCTCTGCACTGGGACAAAGCGCATCTTGCTTTCCCTGCCTGCCTCAGCCATGGCTCTCCTCTTGAGCTGCTCTTCAGAGTTTGGCATCCTCTATCCCACCATTTCTGACCCTTTAGACAGGTTCAGCAATGGGTGGTTTCTGGCACTGCCCTCCATCCGGATCCCCTCCCTGGGGAGTGAAGAGTGGGAAGGGAAGGGTGTAAGGGATCAGTGGCTCTGTGCATGACTTCTGCTGACATTTGCACCCTGTATGATCTCAATGCTGCCTCTGCTGCCCCCTCCCTTTCTCTGTGCATCCCTGCTAGGCCTGATGCCTCTAGTCTGAACCAGGCATAGGGGAGGGGAGAGGATCTTTGTCACCAAGGGGAGAGGGAATTTGCCACCATCCTGGTATGTGCAATCCTCCTCCCTCCCTCTCTGCAGCTGGTGGTGAAGACATGGGTCGCTGTGGGTGCAGGCACATCCTTTCCACCTGCCAAAGGACAGCATGGAAGCAGGATGCCTCCTGAGTATGCTGTCCTCGCCACAAGTCCCCTAACCTAGCTGGGATCCTGGTGTCCTTCCTTCGTTCTTGTCATCTGGCAGAAAAGCTGCTGATCCCATTGAAAGCACTCTGGGGCGGGAGCTCAGCAGCTTTGCGCTCCCACAGAGCTCTTTGTGCCGCACACATTAGGATCTAAATCCTGGATTAGTGCTGGAAGCTGCAGTATTAGTGGAGCTCTGGGAGCCAGGGTTTGCCTTCATGGCAGACCTGATTCACTTGCACAAAAGGAACTGAAAGCAAAATGTGTGAAACCTGGGGACTGGACTGAGGACAGCAGGAGGATGCTGTGGTCCACACGCTATTTGGTCAGTGTCCCACTTTGCTGGCCTTTCCATCACTGTGTGTGTGGTGCCATTCAGGAGAGCTGAAAGCACTGGGCTTTCAGCCCTGAGACCCCCTAAACCCATGCCCCTTTGGGGCAGGCTTCAGCAAGGGAGCAACCTAGACAGGAGAGAGCAGAAGTGCGGGAGCAATCAAGGCTGGGCCACGGGTGCCAGCAGCACAGGACTAGGGGACTGGGAGCCAGCTGGGGGCTGTGGGTCCTGTGTGTCTGGGAGGGCTGCGCTGGTCTCTCACTCCTTTTGTGTCCTGCACCATCAGCCCAAGCTGTCTGTGCTTCTCTGGATTGGGGAACCTTGGGCTCCAGTGCAGCCCCCTCTCGTGTTGGGGCTGCCATGTGCTGAGCATATATGTCCTCAGCTGCCCCCTCTCTCCTGCACTGCAAATGTGAGACTGTGGAAGAGGTTGCACAGTGGGACTCCGGCTCTTTCAAACAGATCACCCCCATCCTGCCACAGGCCAACCTTGCACGCTGTTGGCAAAAGAAATTAACAGGCCTCAACAGTGACTGTTTGAGGCTGCAGGGACTCTTCACTGCAGGGCTCCTTTCCCTGCCAGGGCATGGAGGCGCTGCATTCCGCGTCTTAATTTAAACATGGTCGTCTCCTCTCTGCGTGGCCACGTACCCATGGCTGCGTGCTGGTGTAGGCTCTCTGAAAAGCTGAAGGAAACTGGAGGAGAATGCTTCTGCCCACATTACCCTGTGGCTTGAAACTCATTGTGGGAGTGGGGTGGGTTTGTGTACTTCCCCAGGCTGCTTCCACCTGCCTGACCAGCCGCCTTGGCAGGGCTGGGGACTGCTGAGCCTTCCTGGAAGGCAGATGGAAGCTGTAGGCAGGTTCAGCGCAGCCTGCCTACAGAATGGCCTCAGATGGATCCATCCCTCCTGCTCCTCTCCTAGGTAACAGATGAGTCACGCTAGCAAGAAGCTGTTTGAAGGCTGCCCAGTGAGCGTTGTCATCTCCATCTTTTAGATGGAAACAGCTGATGCATGTGATTTGTGGAGGACCTGCAAGTTCCCAAGGGGGCAGCCGGGGACTAGTTGAAAGGGGAGCTGTATTTTCTCTCATTTCAGTAGTAGCTCTGTTGGGTTAAGGAATTTTCCTGTCAGGAAGCTGCTGCTCTGAAAGGCAGATTGCATGGAAACAAAGCTCTGACCCTGCATGAGTGGGGCTAACACCAAGGCAACATCCCCAGCGCTGGAGACAGTCTGCTCAATGAATGTACATGACCCAAAGGATAGTGTAAACCTGTCTAGAATATCTGATCTCCTTCTCACAGTGATCATGCCCTCCTGGTCTTAAAAGACAGCTTCCAAGTGTGGCACGTGCTGTTATCTGCTCCTTCACCTGAAAAGATGGTTGTCAAAGGACTAAAGGAGCTTTCTATGTCTACAGAACATACCCATGTCCCAGAGGTGATTTGAATATTTAATGTTCAGTGGCTTCCAGTGAGATAAAGTCTGAACTACTGTGAAAAAGGGGATTTATATCACTTGAGCGCTTTTTAAACCTTTATCCCTCGTTACTTGTTTTAATAGACTCAAGATGTCATAGGGCATTTTCTTCTGTGTATTGTTCAGCATGGCATTAAGACATTCAGATGCGCCTGGCTCTGCTCCATAAAGGTGCAGATATCTGTCTCGGCATCGTAATTGATTATGGTGTGCTCCCTCTCAGTAGATAGACTTACTATAATTCAGAAACAGAGCTGTGAATAGAGGAAGCAATAGACGAAAACAAGCCCCAGCACTCGCACAACTTTCAGTTCCTGTGACAGGTGCTGTGGGAAGGGTGCAGATCCACCTGCAGCTGCTTGCAGGATGTGGCTGGTGACTCAGGTCCAACCCTTGGTGCTGCTGTAGAGGGATGATGCTGGCAGCTCCTCCATAGCAGACCAGAATGTGTGCTACAAAATAGGTCAGCTGAGCAGCTCATTTGCCTCTGTCAGGCTTACCTGCTGCCTCAGCCCTGCTCCCTGCAAGAACTTGGATTTTTTGCTCCTCCTTGCTATGCATGGAAGGTACATTCAGTTTTCTGTCTACACCTCGCTCATGCTTTGTTTCTAATCTTTTTGCAACCACTTGTAGGATTTGCCACTCCTGCCTGAGCAATCCCAGTTCTCTCAATCCCTAAATAACTAAATTTGCTGGTGATGTTTAATGGTATGTTCTCTCCCAAAATGCACTTTTAGCTTGAATTCTGGGTAGTGCTTTGTTGTCTGCTTTGGCCTGGTCTCCCATACTATCTACGTTAGTTCTCTCTCCTTTTCCAGGTTTGGTATGCTCTTCTGGCCTCAACCCTGTGTTTTAAACAAGACCCATCAGGACAGATTTATACCTGAAACTGAGGATTGTACCTTGCAAACCAGACCTGGGCATCATGCGCCTGGGTATAGTGCTGAAAGCTCCTGTATGTTTTCAGTCTGTTAGGTAGTGAAGATCTGTGACCACAATGTCACCCTATTGCTTTTCAGTTCCTTGACAGTCCTTGTGATCTGTGATCTTCACTGTAACAGTCTGATATTAAGTTTTCCTGTAGTACTGGTGGTGATACTCAGCTGTTCTGCTGAGAAATTGGTCTTGCCTGACATTACTCAAATTGCAGAACAGCTGAGCTACATCAGGTGCTCAAGGCCATGTCCAGTTCAGGTTTGAATTTCTCAAGGTATGGAGAATCCTCAGTCTTTCTATGTCCTGTCCCAAGGTTTGACAGCACTCACAGAGGAAAAAAAAAATAAATCTCAACATCTAATGGTAATTTCCTATGTTCCAGCTCATCCCCATTGCCTCTCACTCTGTCCCTGTGCACCGCTGAGAGGAGTTCACTTCTGTCTTCTCTGCATCCTCCTGCTCAGTGTCTGTAGGCAGCAGCAAAGTACCCCTTCACCCTCTCTTTTTCCTGCTGAACAAACCCAGCCTACTCGACCTCTCCTTGTACATCCAGTGCTTGAGCCCCTGACCATCCTGATATCTTCTGCTGGACTCGCTCCAGTCTGTCAATGTCTGTCTTGTACCGGGGAGCCCAAATTGACTCTGGAATCCAGTTGTGGTGTCACCAGTGCTGAGTAGAGGGGAGGAATCCCTTTTCTCTGCCTGCACATTTGCTGAGGCTGAGATTGGTGTCATTGCTGCAACAGGGCATGCTGCTGATGTAGGGGTACATTGATGTCCCCCAGGATGCCCCCTGTCCCTTTCTGCAGAGCCTGTTCTGCTGCTTGGGGTTCTTCACAGGCAGCAAAGTTATTGGATGTCCTAGGGTAGGACTTTGCTTTTGCCTGTATTGAACCTCATGAGGTTTGTGTTGACCTTACTAGAAATCGCAGACTGTTCTTAACTCCCTGTTGCTGATAGGCAGGTAATAGCCCCCAGGTGCTAGTTTCTAACCTGAGGTGGGACCCAGTTCCTTTGGACTGCTGTGTCTGTTAGGTTTAGCTTTGACTCATCTGCTCACTAGCCCACAGTTTAAATTAAAAGTGCTCACAAAAGCAATGATAACTGATTTGCAAGAACAGCTGTACTGGCCTATCCTGTTGCTTCCCTAAATCAATGTCTCAGCTTGCTGGCCCATTCACAGGGAAGCAGGAGAGGCTGAGGAGCCACCATGGGATATTTTATACTTGTAGCTGGTCCCACAGCCCTGCAGGGACACAGCTAGTGGGCATGGGCCTTTTGGGGACATCTGCGAGTTGTGCCACCCTGTGCCTAAGAGAGCCTGGTACATTCAGAGAGCATTTTTCATCCCTGAAGTCATTCGGTGTCTCTGTCAACAGCCAAGTAGTAGAGATAGTAAAGGTAGGACAGAAGTAAAGAGTTAGAGCAGGCACATGGTTAGAGTGCCTCTATTACTGCCCTCCTGGGGTAAAAAAAAATTTGTATATGTGGTGAGATAAAGACTGTTGCCCAAGGAAAAGATTAGGAGGAGTTTTCTGAGAGGCAAGCTAGGCTGTGCTTGGACAGGGATCTGCACTGGGACTGCCTGCTGGGGGGCAGAGATGTGCTCCAGGACCTGTCCCTTTCCTGGCTAGGCAGTGTGTTGAGACCCTTTCCTTCCCCTGCTGGTGCTGCATACATGGCTCCCTCCGGCTCTAGCAGTGTTCGCCTCCACAGCATCCGATGGACTCCAGGTGCAAGGAGCCAGATTAAGCAGAGCGGGCTTGGGAAGAGCAAGTGCTTCCTGGCAGGTGGGCAAGGAGAAGGGGCCTTTGGCAGCTCAGGAGAAACTGCAGGCTTTTGCGAAGCATTGATTGGTGTATGTAAGGGGGCTCTGTGAGGTGTAACAGAACAGAGTCAAGGCACCGGCTCTTTCCTTGTGGACTGTGAACACCTTTGACCTGTGTGCGTGGTGCAGTGGAAATCTGTGGCCAAGATGCTCCAGTTAGTTATATGCATGTACCAATCTTGTTGTAGGGTTCAAAGCGAGTCCTGAGATCAAATGAATACGTCCTCCCGCCTGGTGGCCTGATGGAGACCGAGCTGGAGTTGACCTTCTCACTGCAGGTACCTTGCATTGCCCGGTCCCCTGGGATCCCTGGTGCTCCCCTCACCTGGCATTTCTCGTCAAGCACGGCTTTGAGGGCTCAGTGTGAAGGCAGCTGCCTCTGAGGAGGGTCCTCCTGTGGTTGCCCATGCTCAGATCATAACAGCACAGATTCCTGCTGCTGACCAGCTGCTCCATTGCTCCACGGGTTGTTTTGCTGGGCATGGGGATTTGGAGGACGATGCAGAGTGCAGGTGGCTTTTGAGGGGCACCTCAAAGCTCAGCAGGTCAGATCCTGCTGTACATCAGCACTGAGGAAGAGTTTCCTACCTGTGTGTCACGCTGAGCCCTACCCTCATGCTGCCATCTTCCCCATGCTTCCCTTCCCCAGTACCCACACTTCCTCAAGAGAGATGGCAACAAACTACAGATCATGCTGCAGCGGAGGAAGAGATACAAGAACCGCACGATCCTGGGCTACAAGACCCTTGCAGTGGGCATCATTAACATGGCTGAGGTACAGGGTGCTGGGAACCGAGGGGAGCTTTGCATGGCCTCCCTGTGCCAGTGCTGGGAAGGGAGCTGGGCCCGCTGGCAGGTGCTCGGTGCTGTGAGTGCTCTGGCTTGTTGGCTAGCTATAAGACAGAAGGGGTGGGCTGCTGGCTGCCATTGTGTCACCCTGGCAGGGGCCTTGTCTGTCTGTCTAGGTAATGCAGCACCCGACGGATGGAGGACAGCTTCTAGGCCTCCACAGCAACATGAAGGACGTGAACATCCGAGTGGCTGAAATCAGCATCTACTCTTTGTCCAGTCAGCCCATTGACCATGAGGATGGGAGTGTCCCCTCAGGTCCTAAAATAAAAGCTTCAGGTGCGTTAGTGCTCATCACAGACCTGAAGGCAAGCATTTGGGACAGTACGTGGGTAACGGAGTGTGTCCCCAGGCGCCTGCCAGCAATACCAGTCACTTCACTGGAGACATGACAGGCGTCATGCTTACTCTGGCATCTGCACTGTCTGCTTTCAGATCGCTCCCCAGACATTGATAACTACTCTGAAGAAGAAGATGACAGCTTCTCCTCAGAGCAGGAAGCCAGTGATGATGCTGTGCAGGGTCAGGTAAGGGAGGCCTGTCAAGGTGGCTTATGTCCTGGTCCCATTTCTGGGACAAGAGTCAGGGGTTGAGGGTCTTGGTCACCCTGAGCCCTGTCATCTCCCTTGTAAGCATTTGTCATGGTTTCGGAGGGGAGAGAAGAACTGTGGGCTCCTGTCAAGTCCATGGTGGGGCAAGGGACTTTGGAGAGCCATAGGTCTCACCATCTATCCTTGGAGCTGTCTGGTCTGCAGCATAAAACCCCTGCTGAGTCCCCTCCATCTGGCACCACAATTCCCTCTTGCCTCCCTGTGATAACAGGCCAGAGGCTGCCCTCTCTCTGAGAGAGGACAGAGTTTTTTAGGTTTTTAGGAAGAAGTACAGTCTGGGTCTGAAAATGGTCAAAGGTGGCAGACTCATCCCAGCCCTTTCAGCTGTGCCGCTGCTGTTTACTGTCCTCCTTTTCTGGTGCCTACAGTCGAGGCCAAAAAAGACTTGCGGTAGTGTGCTGATCAAGCACAGGGACAAACCCCTGTTCAGGGTCCTCCACGTTACCTGTCCCATTGTGCTGGCTTAACACGTCAGGGCCCCATGTCCCTGGGAACTGTGTGTGTTTTTGAGGCTGCTCACTTTTTGTGAGCTCAGTTGCTGCTCCCTCTGAGCTAACCTTGGAGAGGGGAGAGCAGGAGAAAAACACATGGGCCACGGGGGCGCTGGTGAGTACAGAGAAAAGTTTTAGGTTGTAACAAGGACTGTTGCAGAAAGCTGCTGTCTCTCCTCTGAATCTTGCTGGTACATGTCCATCTGGAGGTGGCTGGGGGCAAAAGTGCTGGGGAAGAAGGTCTACTGGGGGCCAGTGCTAAGGAGGGAGAAGGAGCTACATAGAGAGAGGTGTGAGAAGTGAGAAGCAAGGCTCTGGGAGCAGAGTGGACTAAAGCTTTTCACTTTTCAAAATGGGGGGCAAGCGTGGAGCAGGGGAACTTATAGGAGATGCTGCTCCCTGCACTCTGAGTTACTCTGATGTGCTGTGACCTTTTGCCTGCAGGATCTGTTTGATGAAGAGGATGACTTGAGGAAAACCAAGAAGGCTAGGAGGAAAATGATCCGAACCACATCAATGACCAGAGTAACATCAGCATTTACAACGTGATGAAAGGGATTCACTTCCTCCCCTCCCTGAAGGGAGTGAGGGGGCCTTGAGGGGGTTGCCGGCACTAGTGCAGAGCAGGGGAGAGAGGAGAAGGGGCAAACCTCATGCCATTAATGAGTTAGCTTGCTGCTCAGAGCTATAGCCCAGCTCATGGTCTGTACTGTGTTTAGCTTGGCTTTGTGTCAGTGATGATCTGTGTGCAGCACAGTTTTGACTTGCTGCTGTGACATAGTCTCTTCTCTTTCCCTCCCTGAGGAAGGGGAAGTTTGGCACAAGGAAGAGTGAACCATTAGCAGCTCCTCTGCCTGTCAGCAGAAGAGGGGAGCTGCACTGCCAGCCCCCTGTTCTCCAGGCATCTCCTTGTCCCCATCTGCTTCAGCCCTGCAGGTCCCTGAGTACCTTCTTCCTGAGTTTGTTCCCTATCTTTTCTTGCTTGAAGGCAGCATTCCTCAGCCATATGGTCTGGGGAGAAAGGGGATTTAAATAAGAGAAAGTGCTGTTCCAGCCTGTAGCAGACGTAGTCTGAGTCCTTGCACCCTCCCTCATTCCCAGATACAGTGGCTTCTTGCAGAGTCCAGATTTAGTCCAAAGCCTACAGCAAATATAAAGAGCAAGGCAGATGATAGCTGACCTTGGGCCTGTGGACCCAGAAAGGAGCTGATGGCATGTTAAAGAGAATGACTGTGGCCTGTACCTTAGTCATCTGTGAATGTGGTTTGATAGTTTTGCTGATGTTTTTTCTTCCCTTGTTTTGTTTTAGCAACCAAACTTCAAGCAGAAATTTGTGGCTTTGCTGAAGAGGTTTAAAGTGACGGAGGAGGTAAGAAGTGGGAAGGCTGCCCCACCTGGCAGTGTCTCCTGTGGATGTGTAGGTGTCAGAGTGCTGGTTCCCACTCACTGGGAGCACAAGGCATGAGCTGCAGGTGCTCAGGGGTGTTGTCAAAGGTGGTGTGAGATGTGGCACAGGCTGGGCCTTGGCTTTTTCCAAAGCCTTCTGCCTCAAGAAGTCAGCTCTGAGACTCATGCTCAAAGCAAACACACCTTCCTCTTGGGGAGAGGGGCCAGGGGCAGAAGTCTGGCTCTGTCCCAGGAGCTGGCATTGCAAGGGTAATCCTGTCCGTGACTGAGAGCAGGCTAACGTTAGCCTGGGGGTAGTTGACCTTGCCTGGGAGCCTGCACTGAGTGTGCAGCACAGCCAGTGGAGGTCCTCCCAGGTGTCTTTAACTCCCAGTAAGTATGATGGGTGTCTGAGACTCCTTCAGATGTCATGCTCATGGCACCCTCCTTTGGCCCAGTGACAGCGTCACTGTCTTCTTCCACAGCCTAGATTTGGCTTCCTGAGCTGGGAACAGTGTCGTGGTGTGCCTTGTGGCTGGGAGGGAGTTTGTACGTGCCTGACCAGGGATGCAGGTGACTCCATATCTCTTCATTGCCCTCTGGGCTTGGTCCCACAGGTCCTGGACTCTGACCCTGTAGACCAGACCCAGGAGGTGGAGGAAGACCTGGGCTTGCTCTATGACAGCCTGGAAGAATGCAACAACAGTGACAGCGGCCCAGAGATTGAGGACAATGAGAGTGTGCACAGCACACCCAAGCCCACCCTGAGGTAAGGGTTGCAGGGAGTCTCAAGCCAACAGCACAGTCTATGAGACCAGGAAAAATGCCCTCTGACCCTCTTCTGTTGCTTAGGCTAATGCAGGCATTGTCTTGTCTCCACTCCCGCCGCCATCTTCTGTTGGTACCACTGACCTCCTCACTTGCGTATCTGTTTAATGAGCTTAAAACTGCCCATTAAACCTGGCTTTCTTCGCATTTAGTCTCATTTAATTTCCTGCCAGCCCAGCATCTGACTCTTACTGATCTGCTGGAGGAGTACCTACTTGCTCTAAGCCCCCAGCTCCCATACCTTTCTGCTGACAGTCCTGGCCTTATCAGGGCTCTCCACACTAAAGCATGCCT
Organism: Rissa tridactyla; assembly: GCF_028500815.1. Lineage (NCBI taxonomy): Eukaryota > Metazoa > Chordata > Aves > Charadriiformes > Laridae > Rissa > Rissa tridactyla. Next base: position 10,073,937 of record NC_071468.1, on the reverse strand, counting down.
GCCTTTTGAGCACTTTGTGACTGCTTGGGCCAGTCCTTATGTCCCTGTGAGATCTGCATGCTGCATTCCCACCCTTTGTGGAGACGTGTGACTAGCAACCATCAGCGATGTTCCTCACCCCATTCCCCAGGCACCCGGTAGCTTGACTTGCTCCGCCAAGCACTGCTGACTTGGCACAGAGGTCTCCAGCGAACCATGCAGTGAAACCAGGCTTTTCTCCCATGTGATCTGCATTCACCCGGCCTCTCTGCTCATGGCTGTTCTGTTTCCATGCTGTTCTTTTGTGAGAAAGTTGCCTTTTATTGTTTTTCTACTTGGCTGCTTCACAGTGCACGGGGTGTCTTCTAGCCAAGCCAAGCTTAGTTGTCATTATTGTTTCTATAGTTCGGTATTTAAATATAATTTGGATTAGTTGGAATCTCTGTGAAGGTACTTAGCAGGGGTAGCAGACTTGGTCTGCCACAGGCAAACTGTTTGAAATTAAATCTGTTGGATTCCGGAACCCGTGGGGCACTGGGGAAGAAACAGGAACATGACAGAAGTCATGTTTTCCATAAACCTACAGGTGGTTGTGAAGGAGGCATCAGGCACGTGGGCAAGGGAGAGCTGCTTAGGTGGTCTGCTTAGACTCCAAAAGGAGTTTGACATGGTCTCTCGTCAAAGGAAACAAAGGTGCTGTGGGAGAAAAAGGAAGGTCTTTTTGTGGTCAGATAATGGTTTACGTATGTAAAATAAGTAAAAATATGTAAACTGTAAAAAAAAAAAAAAAAAAGTCTACCGAGAGTATTTAAAGACAAGACCCTGCCCTGGTTCTGCAAGTGCCTGCTTGCAAACATCTGGTCGCTGGAAGAGCATCCCAGAGTAAGTGCTGGTTTGCGCTTGTACCTGCCGCTACAGTCTTCCTTGGGTGTTAGCTGCTGTCTCTGGTAGGACAGCCTATTGGGCTCTGGGCTGTTTTTCAGCTTGTTCAAAGTGTCCCTAGCTTGGTTCACTCTCTAGTGCCTCAGTTCCTGGCAGTTCTGAGTGTGTATCCCCTTGAATTCACGCTACTGGGTCTGTACTTTTTCTAAGGAGATGTGGGAGCTGACTGCCAAGGTCTTTAATGTAGACTGCATGGTTCCAAGGCCTTGCATAGCCTTCTCAGCTGGTGATGACCTTCCAGACCAGCCTGTAAATTCGAGTTGTGATCTTCACGTTGGATTTATTTATTGCCATAGACAGCCTTGCTAGACGCTGTGATAGTCTCTGTGGAGCAAGGGCACTGAGGTAGTCCTTAAAGGGTGAGCAGTGGCTGGTGCCCTGGGTTGGGACAGTGGTGTTGGGAGCAGATTGCCATCCTTTTGGTTGGGCAGGGAGGCCATGCAGCTGTGGGCTGCTCCTGCACAGGGGCAAAACTGGAGTTAGAACTGAGGCTGTTAGGTAAGACCTCAACAGTCAGAACCTTTCATTGAAGATCAGATGTGAAGGAGCAGATATCTCCATAGGTGACTGGGAAAATGGGTGGGGGAGAGGGGGCTAATTCAGTGAAAACAGAAGGAGGCTGTGCAGAAGGGAGGGGATTTACCTAAATCTCAACCTGCTGAGACTCAGACTCAATCATGCCTATAGGAGAGCCTTTAAACTGTGGAACAGGGAAAACTGAGAATTGCAGAAGAGCTCTGTGCTCGGTGTGACACATCAGGGATGAAAGCTTCTGAATTGCAAGTGAGAGAGGGCAGAAACAGACACAGCTTCCATGGGGAAAGGGGAGACAGCCCCATTTAAATGGGGTGTTGAAAACCAGACCAAGTGTATACAATCTAGCCACATCCAATGGCTAAGAAAAAGGAGGGGATGAGGATACTTTTTTGAGGTGACAGTGGTATGTCACTTTCTGGTGGAATTACTGAGCCAGTACAGAGGAGTATGGGAGAGATGCTCATTGCGGGCTGGATTATTAGAAAACTTGAATATTTCTCTGCTATGACTCTTAAGTTATTAGCATACTCTGTATGGATTGAAATTGCTGACTGAGAAAAGGCAAGTAATGACAGCATGGTCACAATGCGTGAGATCCTGTAGCAGAGATTGTAGGGGTGGAGAGAGTAGAAATATGTCAATAACAGGAGACATCATTTATCCCTGTGTGACCTGGAGAAAATGTCCCACCAGGGCACAATGCCGACTCTAAACCTGTAGCTTTGGTAAATGAACATGTCGTGAAGCAGCTGGTCACAGAGCCAGTGAGAGGAAAATTGAGCCTTGACTTTTCCCACCTAGTATATAAACACCGCTGCTGAAGAGCTGCGCTGTGGTGGGGACCATCATTTACTGAGATGAAATGTACTTGTAGGAGCAGTAAAAGCAACAAACCTGACAAACACTGTTGTGCCTGGCAGCACAGCGTGCTGCATACAAATAGGAAAACGTGTTAAAAGGAAAGTAAAAGCCAGGATGTTCAGAGGTCTAGGTGTCCTGAAAACAATGGAAACTCTGGCAGAGTCCTAACAAAATAACTCTCTATATGCTATACCTCTGTGGCCAGGCCTGGAAACCTTCAGCCTGGTATCCCCATCTGCACACCAGGCAAATCAGGAGGAACTTTTCCTGGGAGTTAGTGAGCAGATACATCTGTACAGTTTAGAGGGAAGCTGGCTCAGATCTCCTGCAGGAAAGTCACACATTGCAGATGGGCTGCAGTTGCTGCAAGGGTCCTGGGAAAGCTGACAGGTGAGATCCAGTGATAGACCCTGCTTGTTTCCTAAAGACTGGTCTTTGGGCAGCCCACAGGATGTGGAGACGGTCCTTGGCAAATAAACAATGGGTGAAAAAGGGGGAAACAGAACTGGAAGTTCCCACTGTGGTGGCAGAGACAGTCCTGCTGCCCCAAGGGAGTTCCTGTGTTGACCATTGTGACTTGGGAACAGGACCTTGGTGTTGCACTGTGCAGCTCTACCAAAGCATCAGCTCAGAGACCTAAAAAAAGGCAAATTTAAATGCTGGGGAACAAAACAGGACATTGCTGTGCTGCTGTGCTACCTGAGGTGTGGTTCTGTGTGCGATACTGTGGTCTTCAGAGCTTTGGGAAATGGGAAAGCAGAAAGGGAAGGTGGAAGCTGCTGCTGGAAGTGTGCGGTAACAGCAGTCAGAGGCAAGGAGCCCTCCCTGGAAAAAGGGGAGCAGAAGGCAAGGCAGCAGAAATCTTAGGAAGCAGTGGTGGTGCAGAGGGGGCAGAGAGGTTCAGCAGCACATTGGAGTTGTGGTGTTGACAGAGACCATGCACCAGTGAGATGGGGCAAAGTTGCGGTTCCTCACCCCGCACTGCAGTGGTAGAGGATTACCTGAGAGAGAAATCGCTGCTGGCTGGGCGACAGGGACTCTGCCTCCAACTCACTGGGGTCACAGGTTTTGCCCTGTTGATCTGGGGTGGCCCCATCCTGTCCCTGCACCTAGCATTGTTGCAGCAGACCATGGTGTGTGGGGCTGGCAGCCTGCTGGCAGGTCTGCTCTTAGGCTGGGAGTCGCTCAGACACTTGGGTGTCTGGCCCTGTGTCACACTGGTGACCCCTCCGCAGTGCTCTGTGCTTGGGACAGGCCGGCGGGGGTGTGCTGGGATCATGGTGACTTTGTTCCTCTCTTATTCCTGCCTTTTTCTCTCCCGTCTGTCTGTCTGTCTGTCCGTCCGTCCGTTCGTCTGTCTGTTTCTCTGCAGGCGTTTCTTTGAGGGAGTCTCTCATTCTGGTTCCCAGACTGAGATCGGCAGTCTGCACAGCCAGAAAGGGCAGGATCAAGAGTCGGGCAGCCCTGTGAGTTACACCACCATCACCACCTCTTGCCCCCTTCCCTCCCCAGCCAGCCCAGCATCCCCACAGTGCCTCCAGCTCCCTCTGAGACCACAGCTCCTGGCAGCACCTGCCTGGGGCTGCTCCTTCCCTTCTTTCCTCTTCTTTTTCCCAGTGCAGGCAGACAGGTAGCGATGGGGGGCATCCTCTGGGGCCAGTCCCAGGGGGATGCCAGGCTCCCCTGTGGGAGTGTGTGTTCTGTGAGGCCAGGTACGGGTCACTGGCAACCGCCCCGCTTGGGGTGCTCCATCCTTCTCTGACCCTGCTCCTTGTCCCCCAGGGCGAGGCAGACAAGCGGAAACCAGGAGCGCTGCGACCACAGGAAGAGCCAGGAGTGGAGGTCCCTGCAGTGGTGAGTCCAGGCTATGGGATGTGGAGTGGGGCTGGAGCTCCCTCAGGCCCCACTGTGCGTTCTGGGGAACCAGGGGTGCCCACCAGCCTGGGAGCAGGGCTGGGGGGACAAGTAGATTGCGCTGGGGAGCAGCAAGAGTGGAATGAGGGTTAGGGTCTGCAGGAGATGCAGCCCAGCCCGCTTGAGGCCCTGCAGCCTTGGCTCTCCAGCAAGGACACCAGGCCTGTGCTGGATGGTGGCATCCATGGGTGCAGGGAGTGTAGGGCAGGGAGAGCGGTGTGTGCGAAGTAACTGTGTGTGGCCCTCAGGAGCTGGCCGCAGAGGAGCCATGTTCACGGCTGGCCCCCGCAGAGGCTGCTACGAGGGAGGGTAGTGTGGACAGACTGGCCCAGCTGGGTCCCGGGACCAAAGCCGAGCTCCCCAGTGCCGTGTCCCCCAGGTAAGTTGGGTCCATGCCCCATGCCAGGGCTGAGAGGGCTGACCCTGGCTCCCTGGAGTGAGTGGGGATTGGTGGAGCTGGGATTTCCTCAACAAGCAGTCCCTCTCCTGCTTCTCGCTCGCAGCAAGGCAGAAAGCAAGCAGTTGTGGCGTCCCCGCAGCACCTCTGTGAAGGATCGGCAGAGCTCAAAGGGACAGGGTGGTCGCGCCAGCAGTCTGGACAGTGAGAGCTCTCCAGACTCATGGCACAGCACCCAGGTGAGACCCTGGAAGCCACCTTACCTGGAGGCTTCTCACTTGAGAGCCCTGCTGGGCCTTCAGCCATGGGCAGAGCGGCCAAGGCAGCTGGCTGGGGTTAACCTTCGTGGTGATGCTCTCATAGGTGCCCCGAAAGTCTGTTTACGATCAGCTGAACCAGATCCTGGTCTCAGACGAGCAGCTCCCCGAGAGCATTGTGCTGGTGAATGTCGCTGAGTGGCAGGGGCAGGTGAGTAGGTGTGACAGGAGCTGGATGCACGGGGGGAGCTGTAAGCAGGGTTCCAGGGGATTCTCCCAACCATGGCTGGGTGTCCTAGGGAAACTGCCACCAGCTGTGCCCTCCTCTTCCCCAGCTTCCTTCAGGGAGACTGTGTCTCATGTGTCTCCTCCATCATGTGCCACACACCAGCATTCCTGGATCCTCAAAGCATGATGCCCTGAGCAGTCCCAGAAAGGCTGGTTAACGGACTGTACCTTGCGCCCTCACTGCTTGGTCCTGGCTCCCAGTGACCACACTGGTCAGAGCTTTGTTGGATGCCCTGGCAGATGTGCCAGACTCCATCTGCTGGCACCAGGCCCCAGGAAGCAGCAGAGGTGTCGTTTCCCACTAAGAGATGAGAGACTGTAGCCTGCTGCTCCCAGGGATCATTAACTGCATTGTCAAAATGGGGGTCTCTGGTCAGGGAGGTATGTGAGGCCTTCCTGCCTCATGTGTCGATCACTATCGTCTCCATGTGAGGACGGGCCCAGCCCCTGATCGGCACCTGCCTCCTCCATGTATGGGAGGAGTTGACTGCTGAAGGTAAGCAGGGCCACGTATGTCTGTGCAAACATGCAAAGAGCGGTTATATAAAGCACTGGTGAGACCCCGTTGGGATCCTGCAGCCACATCTGACACCCAAAAACACTGCTGGAAAATCAAGGCAGGATTAGTGGCAGAATAAAGGGCCTCTCAGTGAGAGGCAGTGGAGTCTTGACCCAAGCCACGCATCCTTGACGTGTTCCTGCTCTAGCTCTTGTCCTGATGGGGAAAAAATGCCCATTCACAGACCCTGTCATGGCATCTTCTAAGCCCCCTTGTCTAGCACAACTGCCAGTTTTGCCACTGTTCAGCTGCACACAGGCACCTGAAGAGACAGAAGAACTTTGGAGTGCCACAGCGGGAGAGAGCAAGGGAAGGGAATAAGCAGAGGGGGACTGAGCCTAGAGCTGGACCCTGCTGTGGGATGGCTTGGTTTAAATCAGAGGATTCCTGGACCAAACCCTTCACCACAGGGAGCACAGCCTGGTTCTCAGGACAGTTTTGCCCTTGCCATAGTAGGGTGGTGACGGCTGTGCTCAAAGGCGAGAGCAGGGGGCTAGGGCAGCCAGCCCCCTGGAGCAGAGCTGGGAGGAGCGGGGATGCAGCCAGGGCACGCAGCAGGCCTGCAGCCAGGAGTGACCTGATGATTTCAGCCTCCTGGCACAGCATGGAGGCTGTTCTATCCCAGGGGACACAGGGGACAGGACGGGCATGAGCTGGTGCTGGCCAGCATAGCCATGCCCCCACCGGGGTGCCTTAACTCAGTCTCTCTGCATTGGCAGTACGTGAGTGAGCAGCTCCAGGCGCACAAGCAGTTGGTCGTATCCACCTGCTCCGTGGCGGACATCCAGGCAGCCTTCAACACCACTGTCTCCCGCATCCAGCGATAGTGAGTACAGCTTGGGCTCAGCCTGGCGAACTGCTGGGAATGGCCCTGGCTTGCCCAGGGCTCATTAGGAGCCTTTGGGATTGTGGACACAACTATAGGAGCAGGGGAAAGCAGGGGATCCCGGTGCTGGTTGTGCCACCGGCAGTGCTCAGCAAGCTGGAAATTGTCAACGATGGGTTTTCTGGTGCTGGGTCGGCTGGCCTGGCAGGGCACATCCCCTGCCCCCCGACCCACCTGCTGAGCCACTGCGTGTCCCTTATGGTCTCCTTTTCTCTCCCTTTGGCAGCTGTAACTGTAACTCCCACATGCCTCCCCCAGTGAAGGTGGTGGTGGCGGGGGACCAGAGCTACCTGAGCGTTGTCCTCCGCTTCTTTGTGGAGCAGCTGGCCAGCAAGACACCCGACTGGCTCAACTACCTTCGCTTCCTGCTTGTGCCACTGGGTGAGAGCCACCACGAGCCTGGTCCCAGGGTTGTCCTCTCCCCAGGCTCCCCGGCCAGAAGCCAATGTCGCCCCTCTCACCCGCAGGCTCTCACCCTCTTGCCAAGTACCTGGCCTCGGTGGATAACAAATACAGCACTCTCTTCCTGGACACGGCGTGGCGGGAGCTGTTCAGCAGGGCTGAGCCACCCATCGCAGGTGAGGATCGGGGCAGGCCCGGGGGCCAGCAGTGCCCTGAAGGGGCGCCCAGCTGCCACCAAGACCTTCACGGCTCTTTGTGCCCGCAGACACTGTGGACATTGCAGGCCGCGTCGCCCAGTTCATCGCTGGAGCCAGCCTCTCTCACCAGCTCCCTATCTCTGAGGCTATGCTGACGTACAAGCAGAAGAGGTGAGCACAGTCCCGTGGCGCCTGTCCTGCCTCATGCGGCCCCACTCCGGGCTGTTGCCTGGGACAGGGCTGTGGGACACGGGGGACAAGCGAGTGAGACCCTGCACTGTGCTCCGCCAGTGAGCAGCGTGGTGCTGAGGGGAGCTGGGGTTCCACAGTGAGAGGCCGGCAGCGCCATCCCCTGCCACCCCCTGGTGCGCTCGGCCCCTCCAGCAGCTGTGGGCTGTGACGGCCCCAAGGTTGGGGACCGGTTGCCAGGGCTGGGCTGGGCTGGGCTGGGGGCTGCGAGCCGGCACTGTGCTGCCTGGGGGTTGACGGTCATGTTCCAGCTGCACTCTCACCTCTCCCTTCTCTTGGTTTCTGGCACCCAAGGAAGAGAAGTCTCTATTTTGATTTTTATATCAGGTATTGGCTTGTGCTTGCTGTGCCGCTGCCTGGCCCTCCCCCCTTCCCCCCATGTGCGTCCGTCCCTCTTGCCGTGCAGAGGAGCCGTGACCCCCAAAGTGGGGCAGGGCTGCCCTCCCGCATGCAAGCCCTCTCCCAGCACTGGAGGGGCCGACTCCTTGCCTCCTTGTGTAGTGTGCCCTGTGCTGCCATGTTGGGGACAGGGGGTCCCATGGGAGGGAGGGCAGAGGAGATGGTCCTGGTGGCCGTGAGCCAGCATTGCCCCCTGCCAGCCTGGGGGTCCCTGGGCCACAAGGCTAGCCCCATGGCACTCGATGCTCAGCAGACCCAGACCCTGACCAGCCTCTCTTTCTTGTGCAGCCCCGATGAGGACTCCTGCCAGAAGTTTGTACCCTTTGTGGGGGTGAGTGTGTTGAGGGGCCAGCAGGCAATCGGGGCTGGGGCGGGGAGAGGGGCAGTGCACAGCCCTGCTGATAGCGGGGATCGTCTGACTTGTCTGTCCTTACAGGTGGTGAAAGTGGGCCTGGTGGAGCAGTCCTTCAGTGCCTCCGGTGAGTCCCTGGGAACCCACAGTCCTCGTCTCCCTTCTCCACTGTGGGGAAGCGTTTGTTGGTGCCTCCCAGCCACCCCCCCCCCAACCCACACTCTTCCTCCCCAGTGGACTCGGATGATGCCACAGTCTGCACCCCGTCCCTGCTGAGCTCGGTGCCAGCCACCGGTGGAGCGTCCCCCTACGGCAAAGAGACTGTGAGCACCCCGCCGCCCTCCCCGTCAGTCAGCAGTGGCCTCTCGGGTGCTGGGTAAGGAAGCCCCACTTAATCTGTGAGGCGGTGGGTGCTGGGGTGGGAGGGTTTGAGGTGCTTACTGGTGAGGCTGCCACATCCTGGGGTTATTGGGTGAGTGTGCTCCCAAGGGCAGGCTGGAGCGGGGCTCGGGGCAGGGAAAGCAGCAAGGACAGTACTTGTGTGCTGCATGGTGCTGCCCCTCTTGCCCAGGTCTCTGAGCCCTGGTGTGGAGGTGATGGGCCTGCAGGTGGACTACTGGACAACACAAGGGCTGGACAAGAAGAAGGAGGGCGAGAAGCGGGAGACGGGTATCAAGAACACACTCAAGAGCAACTTCCGCTCACTCCAGGTCAGCCGCATCCCTGGCACAGGGGAGCTGGTGCCCCCTAGCACCATGGCCATGACCGTGGTCACCAAGGAGAAAAACAAGAAAGGTAACCAAGCCCACCCCGGGGTGCTCGACATCTGTGGGGCCACAGTCCATTGCAAAAAGGGCAGGGCGGGAGCCCGCAGGAGGGCAGCGCTGAGATCTGGCCCAGCAGGGGCCAGTGAGTGCAGTCAGCCCTGGGGTGAGGGCTCCTACCCAGGGCAGATGGGGACATCCTAACGTTGGCCCTGTCTGTCCTTGAACCCCAGTGATGTTTCTGAGCAAGAAACCAAAAGAGAAGGACCTGGAGCCTAAAAGCCAAGTCATCGAAGGGATCACACGCCTCATCTGCACAGCCAAGCACCAGAACACCATGTTGCGAGGTGAGGGGAGGCGCAATCCTCATGGGGCTGCAGGGGGGCAGACCAAGCAGCACAGGCTGCCTGTGGCGGGGCTGTGCCTCACTCTGCCTTCTCCTCTCAGTCTCCATAGATGGGGTGGAGTGGAACGATGTGAAGTTTTTCCAGCTGGCAGCACAGTGGCCAACGCATGTCAAGTACCTCCCTGTGGGCATTTTTGGCTATTCGAAGAGTGTGTGAGACGCGGGGGCAGCCCTGGGATGGAGCTGCGGAGGGGGTCGCAGGAAGAGACAGGGAGACGGAGAGATGGACATGCTCTTGTCCCCTCTCTTCTGCGGCCCATCCCCTGCCTGCCATGCAGAGGGAGATACCACACCCGCACAGCTCCCTGTGGGCCAAGACCCGTGAAGGTGAGGCCAGTGAGACCGGGTCCATGCACCCTCCAACACCAGCCAGGGCACCATGCCATCTGCCTCCCATGACCCCCAACAGCAGCCTGGGAGAAGGTTTGGCACCAGCCAGCAGGGACCCAGAAAGGGCTCCGGGCCCTGCTCTCCCCAGATGCGCCTGCTGCCAGGCCAACTCCCCAGCCAGCCGGGGCCCCACCTGGGCTGGGCCCAGGCGGGATCCCCAGCGCTGGAGCCAGCAGGATGGCTTGTGGTGGGGGGCAGGCGGTGAGCAGGGCCCACCAACCCTGCGCCGCCCCTCGCCAGCCCCACTGCCAGCCTTGCGCTGCTGTGCCTGGCCCTGCCCTGCGGGGCTGAGCCTCAGCAGCTTTTCTAGTCCCCCTGCTGCTGAGGCTGGCCTAGCGCTGCTGAGGCTGTCCCCCCTCATCTCCCCATCCCTTCCCGACCAGCCCTGCCCCACGGTGCTGCCAGCTGGAGGTGTGGCATTGGGGCACCTGGGTTTTTTTTTTACAAGATTCTATTTTTTTTAAATTTATTGTACGGTTACTTTTCGGGATTAATTTTAATAAATTAATGCTGGTACCATTATGGCAGGGGCGTGTGGGCGTGTGTGTCCCTTCATGCCTGAGGGCAGGGCCGAGCACGGCTGGGAGAGAACAAATATGGGCAGGGTAAGGCTACTACCACCGCTCCAGCCAGTGCAGCTTCAGGGCGGCCCAGGCACAGCAACCGGTGGTATGACTTGGCCCCACTCCCAGCCCTGGGCCAGCTGAGCTCTCCAACAGACTACCAACTGGGACCCGGTGGAGCTTGGCTTGTTTATTTAAAATAAAACCTGCAAACACTCAGGAAGAGCCAGACTGGACCCAGCTAGTGTCGTCCCAGCCCAGCCGGGTCCTTGTCTACCTGAAGGTGGAAAAAGTCTGTCTCCTTTCAGCAGAGGCTGGGCTTGCTGCTGTCTTGATCTCTACTGTTTGGAAGGCAACTTGGGGCTGGACCTGAGAGGTAGGGGGTGTTGTGGGTTCAGCAGAGATGTATTCCAAGACATGAGGCCTCTCCTCCTGGCGCCGGAGATAGCCCTGGTTCAGCAGGTGCAGAATACAGGACAGCACATCCACGCTGTGGCAGCAGAAGCTCGGGAACTGCAGCCCTGGCCCCAACTCGCCCTTCTGGCAGGCATCAATCACCTACAGCAGCAAGGGAGCCCCACACTGCAGTGCGGTGCAGCACCCAGGCGGCCCCTCTCCGCCCCGCAAGCCCTCCATACCCTAAACACCAGGTTGTCAATGTGAAGCTGCTTCTCCACCTTGAGGATGCGGGTGATGAGGCAGCAGAGGACGTTCCTCTTCCTTTCCAGGGCGCTCACCTCAGCCCTCTCTGCCTGCAGGTACCTCTGCCGGGGCAGCAGCCTCAGGTGGCGGCCAGAGGCACAGGCCAGGGCTGTCTGGTTCAGCTGCAGCACACCTGGAGCTAGCACCCGGCCCAGGGTCAGCCAAGCCCTGAGCTGGGCCCTGAAGGAGCCCCAGGACACACGTGTGGCTGCTGGACCCAGCCCTGGGCCTCCCGCTGCTGCCTTCACAGGCATCAGCCCCAGCCCCAACACACGGCCCCAGGCAACAGCCACACGCACAACCCCTGGCCACAGTCCCCAACCCCCACGCACAGACCTGACACTCAGCCACCCGCGCCCGGCCCCAAGCCCCAGCCCCACACACCACCCCCAGCCCCACACACGGCCTCAGGCCCCAACCTGACACCCAGACCTGCGCCCCGAGTCCCCACAGACACACACTCGCCCCAGCCCTCGCCCTTCCCCAACAAGCTCATGCACCCCAACCCCAGCACCCGCTGGGGGCTCAGACCAGCGCCTCCCCGGGGTGCCCCGGCCCCACGCTCACCTCCCGGTGGGCATCTCCACACCAGGATGCCCTCGCCGTGGGTCAGCGGTGTCAGCGCGTGGTGCACCAGGTCAGCAGGGAGCCCCGTAGCCTGCACCAGGGCCTCCACAGCCACCTCCTGCAGGAGGGCGTGGGAGGGGAATGGCCAGCCAAGACCCGCCAGCCGCAGGCCCAGCCAAACACGGCGGGGGCTGTGCCCCAAACACTGCTGGAGACCCCACCGGCAGGGAGGACACGGCCCTGCCACGCGCCAGCATCCACCGCCTCCCTCACCCACCCCACCACGGCCCCAGCTCCTACCTCGGCGCTGTTGAAGCACAGCAGGATGTACATCTGCAGCGTGGACACCTGGAGGACGCAGTCTCCAAACTGCAGCTCGGCATGGCCCAGCCACGTCCACTGCAACCGCCGGGGCTTCGTGCACTCCCAGCCCAGCTGGCCCTGGCCTGACAGAGGCAGCCTCAGCGCAAGGGCCGGGGGCCAGCCCTGACGGGCCCCCCCAGCACAGCCCAGCCCAGCCCAGCCCTCCCGCCGCCTCCGGCTGAGCTGCTGCCGGGGGCCTGGCCCCAGCGAGACCCCCACGCACACCCACCGCCCCGACACTCACTCCGCCTGCAGAACTCGGCAAACTCATCCAGGGGGGCGCTCAGGCCCGCTGAGAAAAACCTCCCAGGTTCGTCCATGTAGCACAACGGGGAAACAGGCCAGCAGCGCGGGGACAGGGCCAGCACCTTCACCTCCGGCACGTCCGCCACCGAGGCCGTCCCCAGGGCCTGGGCACGTGGACACGAGGGCGGCTCAGGACAGGCCCCAGCATCCCTGCCAGGAACGCGGGCGGCCCCCAGCCTCCCCACCCCACCGGCACGCTCACCTCGTCCAGGCCCGTGTCCAGCTCCAGCAGACGCTTGTCCTGCTCCTGCAGCTGGAAGAGGTAAAACTGCTGCTGGAGCTCCTCCGACTCAGCCAAGTTGCTCAGCATCTCTTGGGGGAAGCGGCTGGGGAAGCACAGCCCGATCTGCTCCACGATGGCTCCTTCCAGCCAAGACGGTCCTTGCGCCAGGAGCCGGTCCCCCAGGTAGTGCCTGCCACAGTCGCCAGCATCAGGTCAGGGGCCAGCCCGAGCCCCGTGGCCATCAGCCACCCACCAGGAGGCAGAGACAGCCCCAGCCCTGGCCTCACCCCAAGGCACACGGCCCGGCAGCACCCGTCTCCCCGCCCTGTCACCAGCAGGGAACGTGCCTCCGCAGACCGGCAGCGCCCATGGGCCCTCACAGCCTTTCCCTCCACACCGGAGCCAGAAAACCAAAGCGCGAGCACTGCTGCCACACCAGCCAGGCCCAGCCATGGCCTCAGCGCCACCTGTGCCTCCCCACCACGCCGCATCCCACCGCACCAGGCCCTCTGGCGCCGCGCAGACACGGCACCCCTCACCGGTAGAAGTGCTCGAAGGTGTGGGCGAGCTCCAGGCCACTGAAGACGACAAAGGGCTCCAGGATCTGCTGCAGCCGGTGCAGCGGCCCTGCGCTGCCCACAGCCCCGTGGAGCTCCTGGATCTGCCCGTCCAGGTAGCGGGCGAACTGCTCGCTCACCTGCGGAGGGACAGAGCTGGCTGCGGAGGGGCCTCACCGGGTGGCCGCAGTGTCCCTGGCGGGAGCAGCTGGGAAACCCTGGGGCTCTTGGGCCGGGGCCGAGGGTGCCCAGGCATCAGCCCAAGGCAGGAGTGTGCTGTGGCTGGGGACACCCTGCGACACACAACGCGCACCTGCAGTTGGGCAACATGCAGGGCCACCACAGGGCCAGCGCTCAGTGGCTCCTCGGGGGAACGGGACACCACCCACCCGGAGCTCGCCCCGAGGCCGCGGGCCAGGGCAGCCTCCCCAGCCGAGACCCCCATGCGGGTGCCACACTCTCGACTCACGTGCAGGGCGGTAAGGAAGGGGAGCTGCAGCAACGCTCCCGCGAAGCCCTGGCCCAGGGCCAGCACAAAGGCGGCCTGCTGCCCAAAGAGCTCCTCCGTGGCACCGCGCAGGCGCTGGTACAGCCCGCAGTATCGCTCCACAAGGTCCGGCGCCTGCCCTGCTGCCTCCAGGAACCGCTGCACCTGCAGGACGTAGCATGAGAGGGGTGAGTCCTGCAGGTTTGGCCCCATGCCCTCCCCACGCTCCCAAGACACCTCCCAACACCCACCCGGTGCAGGGTCCCACACGCCCTCTCCGTCCCCCGTGGCCAGCCCTCCAAGCTCTACCTGCTGTTGCACCACGCCACGCCAGCACTGCGAGATGCCCCACAGGCCACTTGACTTCTCCACCGCCGCCTTCGCAGCTCTGGCCGGCACCTCCTTGTTCTTCCCCTCCTTCCCGCCTGCCAAGGGACAATCCCAGGCTCAGTGTGGCTCCGTGGGCAGGCTCCGCACACTGACCACCAGCAGCCTCCCCCTCTCCCCAGGGGGCACAGGGCAGAGGAGATGCCGGGGAGGAACAGCGACTGCGGGGGCATGACCATGAGCCTTCCCCAACTCGGGAGCCTCCTGTGCCACAGAGCCCACCCAGCAGATCCCCATGGCGCAGCCTGGCACTCTGCACCACCGCCCCAGCCCCACGGGAGGGCAGCTCACCAGCTGCTCTTGCCTCCTCTGGCTCTGGGCTGCCGGGGTCCACATGCACCAGGAGCTGGGTCAGGCGCCGCACACGGGAACCAAAGGCAGCACCGCGGCTGGGTGGCTCCACACTCTGCAGGTACTCGCTCAGCAGCCAGGCCAGAGGGCTGATGCCGTGGGGGTCTGCGGGGCCAGACAGAGTCAGAGCGGGGTGCCTCAGCCTGGGGCACAGTGTGGATGGGCCCAGGAGAGCGCAGGGTACCTGGGCTGGTGATGCTCTGCACCAAGGGGTTCACCAAGGCCTCCCAGCACGTCCTGCCCAAGGCCCGGGCCGCCTCGTCGTCAGGGAGGAAGCGGTCGGCGAAGCCCTGCTCGTGCCGCAGCGCCCGGTTCAGCCTGCAACAGCGAGCGGGCAGCACACGGTGCTGCCGGGCACACAACGGCCTGGGGGCTCCCCCAGGAAAGCAGAGCGCAGCGGTCACTCCCTGCTCTGCCCCTTGCCAGCCCCTTGGGGCTCCGCAGCCCCACTCGCCCCCAGCAGCCGGGGCCCCTCGCTGCCATGGGCCCTGCCCGCATTGGGCCTTGGGGCCCTCCCCTGCCCCCGAGAAACTGGGGGGCTGTGCGGCACCTGCGGCCGCGAGATCCCACCTGTGCCTGACCAACCTCTGCCGGGTCAGGACGTACAGTCCCCTGCAGGGCACCTCTCTAGTGGGTTACCTGTGCGCCCACGTGCCCAGCTTAAACCTGGGGGACCCCAAGGTGGCCCTGGCCCTCCGGGACCGCTGGTGGCCAGGGAGGAGCGAGGGCCCCTCCTTGTCCAGGCAGGACACCCGGCTGCTCCTCTCCTGGCCCTGCAGTCCCCCAGTCACCCTTCACCCAGGCCCTGGCACACCAGGGACGCGATGGCGCAGCCAGGAGACAACTCACCTGCCAAAGAGCTGCAGCAGCTGCCCCCGGTCCCGGCAGATCTCCTGGCACCAGGCATGAGCCCGAGCAGTGCAGGAGAGGAACGTCCGCCGGCACAGTTGCTCCTTGAAGATGGGCCAGAAAGTGGGCTTGGGACCCAGCACCTCGATGCCACGCACACGTGTGTCAATGCCGCCCTACGGGAGAGCGCGACACTCAGCTCCTCAGGCACAGCCCTGGCGCCCCACACTGCCAGCCCTGGCCCAGCCCCTGCTCCCCTACCTGCTGGCACCGCTTCACCCGGATCTGGATGACGGGCCAGAAGCGGGTCATGTTCTCCAGCAGGATCACTCTGCTGTCCGAGGGCAGGACGGTCACCTGCAAGCAGACAGCGAGCCCTCAGCATGCCAGGCAGCGAGCGCCAGACACCCTGCATGCTCCCCTCGCCACCCCCGCTACAGCCACGGCCTCTGTCCCCCCCAGCAGCCCCCACGAAGTCACAGGGCACCCCCCGCCAGGGCCCCACTCCTGGCTCACAGCCCCAGCACACCAGCCTGCCGCAGACCGGGCTGCAGGGCTGCCCGTGCCCAAGTCTCCAGCACCCACTGCCTACAGCCAGGAGGCTCCCACAGCACAGCTCCTGCCATCCCCACCTCCCCGGGGGGCACCTCCCAGGGCCCCACACCAAGGTGAGACCTTCACGGGACACAGCACGGACCAGCCCACCGCTCCCGCGGGGCCCCATGGCCTGAGCAGCCCCTACGAGACTCACCGCGTTGAGCTCAGTTCTGATGGCGGCAGGGCTGTCTCCCCCCAGCACCACGACACGGGCCGGCATGTAGCTGGAGTCCTCGCTGGCCACCAGCATGCTCATCTCCCTGCAGCGCAGCAAACACGCCGCTGCCCAGCAGTCCCCACCTCCCTGCCTGGCCCCTGCCAGCCCCATGCGCTGCTGCCCACGCCCAGCAACCCCCAGGACGGCGACCACCGGGACAGAGCCCGCACAGATCCCCAAAGCCCTCTCCTCCCTGCACAGCCCCCAGCCCTCCTGGCCCCAAGGCCCCCGGCCCTCCTGGCCCAGCCCCACCTGATCACCACACCACACTGCATGTGGACAGTGATGAAGTGGGAGCCGGTGCTGCCGTTCGACTCCCAGTAGGTCTTGGGGTTCCTGTCCGTGAGCTTGCTGGCACGGTGGGGGTTGGAGGAGACCTGCACCTTCTCCCAGCACTTGTCCTCCTTCACCTCCACGCTGGAGCCTGTGGGGAGAGCACGTGGAGCCGCCAGCTGCCAGGACGGCACATGCCAAGCACTGGCGTCCAGCTCCTGCTCCCCACACTCACCTCGGCACAGGTTGTGCAGAAAGACATCAAAGAAGGGGATGCTGATGGGCCGGTGGCTCCGGCGGTGCTCCTCAATCTGCCCCAGGACCAGCTATGGGATGGGGCGAGGCTCTTACTGGGGGCCCTGGATCCTCCTCCCCTCGCCCACCACAGGGCTGCGGCAGGCAGAGAGCAGAAGGCTGTCCCTCGGTGACGGGGACAGCTGGACAGCCCCAGGACCCAGGGCCGCGGAGCAGCTGGACCTCCCCAGGCCCACCTGGATGCAGCCAGCCAAGATGCTGGTCGTCAGCTTCTTGTAGAGACTGGCGTACTTCTCACAGTCAATCACCAGGTCGAGCAGGGCTGGCGCCAGCGACGGGGCCGTGCTGTGCTTGTCCAGGGCTTTGGCCAGAGCCTCGCGGGTGCCCAGGCGGCACATCACCACCGCGCAGTCCTTGCTGGCAGTGGCCAGGCGGTGCAGGAAGCCAACGACCTCCTGCACCACCTGCTGAGCAAGCAGCCGTGAGTGGCCGGGCCAGCGCCAGGAACCCAGGCCCCAGCAGTGGGATGCTGCAGCGCTCCATCCCCTCCACCCCAACACCGCAGCAGCGCCCACGAGGGCCCGGCCGGGCACGCCAGCCACCGGGATGCGGCCATGGCCACAGAGGGGACAGCCGCTGCCCACCTCTCCCAGCACCTCGGCTCCCCCTCACCTCCCGCTCACTGCTGTGGGCACTCAGGGAGGACAAACAGGGCTCCACACACTCGTGCCAGGGCAGCGCGTCCTCCTGGTAACCGTCCAGGAACTTGTTCAGGATCCTGCGTGACAGAGGGAGCCCACTCAGACCAGGGCACACAGACAGCGCTGCCGGAGGCAGCCCTGCTTCCCTGCCCCACTGGGATGGCCAGCACCCCGCAGGGACTGGGAGCCAAGGCTCCACAGGCACCTCTAAACCCCACCACCACCCAGGCACGTGATGCTCTGTCCCCCCTGGCCCTGCACCCCAGGACACACCGACCAGCACCTGCTGATACATGCTGGGGTGCACCTGTCCCTGCCTCTGGTGAAGAACAGCCCCACCAGGAGCCACAAACGTGCGCCACGTCCCCCCACCATCACCACCAGCACTCACACACCTGCTGCAGAGGCCCCAGACCCCCACCCAATCCCCCTGGACCCACCTGAGGATGCTCAGGCTCACGGCCTTCTCCGCCCCCAGCAGCTCAAAGCTGCGCAGCAGCAGCCTGAAGCACCGGGGGTCCTGCAGCAGCTGGGCCACCTCGCCAGAGGGGACGGGGCCTTCACTGCAGAGCTGCCGCTCCAGGGCCACCACCACATCCTTGGACAAGGTGCCGTCCCCCAGGCCGCCCAGAAGCCTCCGCATGTCCCTCAGGTCCAGCGGGGCCTCTCTGCCTGCCATGACAAAGACATATGGGCCCAGCCCAGGCACTCGCCGTGGGGCCGTGGCATGGCAGCGGGTGCGGGTGGCACGCTACCTGCCATCTCCGGGCCCAGGGGTAGCCGGTGCTCCGTGAGGCGGTTGATGGCGCTGAGGGCCAGCATCGCGTGAGGGCAGACGGTGCTCTGCCCGTCCCACCAGCAGCTCTGCAGCACCGTGGGGAGATCGCAGCTCACCAGCTGCTCCGCCAGGCCCCGGTGGCTGTCCATCAGCATGTTCACCACCAGCAAGCCGTTCTGCACGCCTGAGGAGCCCCTGCAGGGACACAGCGATGTGGACGCTTTCCTTCCCTAAGCACGGAGCCTCCCCTGCACCTACAAGCCTGCCTGCCCGCCTTGCCCACCCCCCGCCACGCAGAGGGTCCCCCCGCCCCCAGACGCTGCCCTCACTCTGCCCCTACCCTGGGACCCTCTGCATGGTGCTCATGGCAGCAGGGATGGCACTCAGCAGGCTTGCCGAGCCCTCGCTGGAGGCAGAGCCGATGCTGGCAAAGATCTCCCGCATCATCTGCGCGTCGGCGTGGTTCAGGGGCAAGGGCTTCCCACCGGCACCTCCTGGCTCGCTGGACACAGCTCCCACCAGCACCTTCAGGGCCTGCAAGGTCAACAGCAGTCAGGAGGGCAGCGGGCGCCTCCGCCACACCTGGGTGAGCCTGCACCCCGCCCGCCCGCCCACGGCATCCCCTCTGCCACACTCACTGCCAGGCCAGCCTGCTGCACCAGGGCGGAGGAGGCGTGCTGCTGCATGCAGGCCAGCACAGCCCGCACACCCCCCTCCGTGGCAAACGGCACGCGACAGTCGTACTTCGCCATGAACACGGCCAGCAGCCGCAGCGTCACCACCACCAGGGCCTTCTCTGCCACCTCGGTGCTCAGCAGCTCCACTGCCACATTCACCAGCTTCTCCCTGCATGGGAAAGGACGCCTCAGGAGGAGCCTCCTGCCACTGCCGCTGGCATGCCGGCACCCCGGGCCCTGCCAGCCACCCTCTCCCTGCCCACATGGCCCTACCACAGCTGGCTCAGCCCCAGGAATGAGCCTGCCTGGGACAAACGGACACAAGATACACCTCCCTTCTTGCTGAGCACACAGGGATATCCCGGCCTTCACACCTCCAGCGCCACCTCCCACACTCCCACCTCCAGTACTGTCCCCCACCCTGCTGACACAGCCCTCCCCGGCCAGCAGGAGGGGTGCGCAGCACCCCATGGCTCACCCAACACTCCTGGTCCCCAGCCTGCCCTGGGCTTTGCCGACTTGCTGCTCGGGCTCCTCCTCCAGGATCTTCATGATGTGCTTGAGCCCGGCTAAACGCAGCCCAACCTCTGTGCTGCTGCTCCGGATCACGTCCACCATGGCTGCAATCTTGGCCAGCGAGCCCCTCTCGCTCGTCCCCTCGGAGCTGCCCAACACTGGTGGGGGGAAGGCAGGGACGCAGGCGTCAGGGCAGCACTAACGTCCCCAGAAACTCCCGGGTGCCATGCACCCACAAACCCAGCACCCACAGGACCCCTCCCCAGGCAACCTCCGGGCACCTGGCCTCCCATGCCCTGCCCAGAGCCTTCCTCCCTCGAGGCAACAGAGCTGCCTCCAGCGCCGTGCGTGTGCCCCAGCGCGCAGCAGGCCTTTACCTTTGATCTGCTCCTCAGTCACCTCTGGGAAGAACAGCCCTTCCCTCTCAAGGAGCTCGCTGAACAGCTGGGAATCCGACTTGGATGCTGCAGCGGGGGCTTGGAGAGGCACTGTGGCTGCAGAAAGGTCTTCCTTTGCTGCCTTGGCTGTTGTGGCTTCAGAGACAGTGCTCTTGCAGACAGCACCCTCCGAGGACACTGCGGTGCTCCCCCTGCCATCCTGCTCGGCCCCCTTACTGAGGAAGTATTTGGCGTAGATGTGGGAGCCGCGCAGGTCACGCTGAGCACTGCCCTGGCACCGCTTCTCCAAGACCTCCAGCACCTTCTGGGCCAGCTCCACAGGTACCGACAGCTGGATCAAGGCTTCTTCATCGGACAGCTGGACAGATGGGGTCATCTTAACCCTCACGGATGTGCCACAGACCCCAAGCCCCTTGTGACAGCCAGTGCCAGAACAGACAGAAAGCCTGCACTGCCGGAGGCACCCAGGGCCATTCACCAGTGCCACCCTCCCCTGGCCGTCCCCAACCCAACTACCACCAGCCCAGACCTCCCAGCTGCATTCACCACCCAACTGCGACCGGCAAAATCACCTCATGGGCTTGCTCGCCTACCCAAACCTTGCTGGACACAGTCACTCTTACAGGGTCATGGGAGGCTGCATTTCCTCCCACCTCTCCTTTGCTGTGCCCAGCTCCCCGCGCTTTTGCCATCCCCCACTCACCCTCACATTTCAGACCCATTTCTGCCCCACTCAGGCTGCACACACAGCTCAGACCCATTTCTGCCCCACTCAGGCTGCACAGCTCACACTTGCACACACAGCTCAGACCCATTTCTGCCCCTGCACAGCTCACACTTGCCGTCTCCTCCTCCAGGCCCGGTCCCTTCCCTAACGTTCTCCCTCCTCTCGTTTCCCCGCTGCAGGCTCTGGCCCATACCTGCTCTCCCCGGTCCTGCTGGATGAGGCAGGTGATCTCTTTCTGCTCCTGCGCTTCCAGCTTCTTCACAAAGAAGAGCAGCTCCCACCACTCGGCACGGCTCAGGGCCTCTGCAGCCTTGGTCGGCTGCTCCCCCAGGTAAGGCAGGGAGTACAGCCCTCCAAAGGGCTTGCAGAAAAACGGCTGCGCAACTGCAGGAGAGCAAAGCAAGGAAGGGCACTGTCAGCTCTGCCATTCCCCCCCTCCTCTGCTGCACACCCCACGTTCCCCAGGGAAAGAGCTCATGCGGACCATCTGGGCAGAAGAGGTCCCCAGTGCCCCACAGCCTGCTGTGGGAAAGGGAGGTGACAGGAGGGCAGCGAGACTGGGGGAACATGCTGGGAGGAGACCCCAGAAGCTCTAGAGATGGGGATTACCGTCTTCACTTGAACCTCTTTGGGCTATAGAACAGAAAAAGCACACGCTCAAAACAGACACCTCTAGCTCACTGCTCCCCCAACCTGTTCCCCCCGTGCCTGGACCAGCAACGCACTCGGACACCCAGCACCAGCAGAACCCAGAGTGCCAGCGTCCAGCTGCAGAGGGGCTGGGGAGGAAATCTGCAGGCCCAGCTGACAGGCTGCTCACCTGCTGCCAGTTTGTGGCTGTATGTTAGGGTGGACACCTTCTCCTGGCCCTCATGCTCCTCTTGCCCTGAAGGGCCAATGATCTCCACCATGTGCCAGTGAACCCAGTACGTACAGCCCAGGGCTTGCCAGTACACCTGAAGAGGAGAGCCCAACACACACCCAGCTGAGAGGAGGCAAGACTGACCTCACCACTCCCACACAAGGCTACGCGCTTCCTACAGCACAACAGAGCAGGCAGGCCCCTTGACAGCCCTTGCCCTCCCAGCAGAGGATACCTGCACAGGCGGCGTGCCGTCGTTGCTCTGGCGGAAGTCACCCTCGTCACCCGCGCTGACCTGCTCGTAGTCCTCCAGCATCCGCACCCGCATGCCCTGCACCAGGTTCGCCTGCACGTACTCCACGTAGCTGCTGCGGCTGGGGAAGGCTGAGCGCGTCTTGAAGATGCTGGGCTCTTTTGGTGGGGGAGTGGGGGCTGCTTGAGCCGCGGTGCAGGATGTGGCCCTGTGCTGGAAGATGGAGTGGGCAGTGCGGGGCCGCAGCTCCTGCTGGGGCAGCAGCTCTGGCTTGTGGCTGTGGTCCCAGCCCATCACGTGCACCAGCTCCAAGATGAGATTTGCCATAGCCATGCTGAACTCAAACTCCTGCTTCACGCGGCTCCTCTCCTCAGTGAGCAGGCTGGGCACAGCGCAGTTCGTCTGCTCCCTTCCCGGCTCCACGCCACTGCTGAGCTTGTCCATGAGAGAAGTGACACACAGGTAGCGCTTCACCAGGATGAACAGTAGCTTCCCAGGGATCTGCAACAAGCACGGCTGTCAGACTCCAGCCTGCAGAACACCTCCAGCCCCCGGCTCCCTCCAAGCCACCAGCTCATCCACAGCCAGGCTCCTGTGACAGCTCCGGAGCAGCAGGCAGCAGCAGAGACCTCTCAGCCCACCCTCGTCTCCCTGCTCAGAGACAAGGCTCTCCACGTGCCTCTCCACCACCCCCCAGCCTCAAAAGCCAGCTCCAGATCCTCTGCCAGCTCTCCCAATACCCAGTCCTGCTCAGCTGCCCACTCCTGTCCCAAACACGGACACCAGCTCTGGCACCCCACTCTCACCCCTCCTGACCCCTAAAGCCCACAGGCTGGCAGGGCCTGACACTACCTGGGGAAGGTGAATCCCCTCAAAGGACATGCAGTGCTCTTCAGAGGATGTTGTCTCAGCAAACAGCTCCAGCAAGGTGTAGCGACTGTCGAAGTCCATGTGCTGCTCGATGCCATCCTGCTGGCTCAGGGACAGCAGGACATAGGCCCAGCTCCCTGCAACGACAACAGAAATGTTTCGGGTCCCCTGAAGACAACTCTCACCCCACCTTCCCTGGGTGAGACAGACTTGCAGGCAAGGAACAGCTTCGCTGCTCAGTGTAACCTAGAACCATGTTCTGTCCTTTAATCTGGACTGGCAACATTTTGCTCCACTGAATAACACTGCATTTTTCCACCCCTAAAGCTGCAAGACTCCCCCAAAGCAGCAACCCCAAATAACTGACTCCAGAAGAGGGTTCCAGGGAAGAAAAAAGTTAAGTTTTAAGCTGAATCAGCCCCCCACCTGCCCCACTGGAGACACACGTGAACTTGGGCACTAGGTCAAGGAAAGCCAGATCTCCTGTGGGACACGCCACCGCTAGCAACCTTCCCGGTGCACCCAAGCCTCATCAGGCACTTCCAAGCCATGGCAGCTCCTCTCAAACGAGAGGACTGGGTGAGGACCAGGCCTCTGCCCACCAGGGCCTGAGGAAAGGCTCCCTGCCAAAAACAGGCCAAAGCCTTTCTAACTGACAGCGTCCAGCAGAGGCACCCCAACACTCTGCCAAGCCCCTCGGCATAAGTCCTCCTAACAGTTAATCAGCATCCCAGCTCGGGAAGCCACCAGGGAAAGGGCTCCCAAGCCTTAGAGCACCCCAGACAACTATGACCAAGGAGCCACTTGGAAGCTCCAGTCTGATTCTTCCCCTTTTGACAACAAGCCCCGGGACACACCGCTTCCCGGGCATCCCACACCTACAAAAGGGCTGGCACCCCTCAGCTGCCCAGCAGCACCTCCTCAGTGGCAGCGAGCAGTAGCAGCCCCCACCTGCATCATGCGAAGCCAGGGCTCTCAGCATCTTGCCCGCACTGCGGCGGATTTGCTTCTCCTTGTGGCACAGCATCCTCATCAGCAAGTCGAGGGCTCCCGTCTCCTTGAAGGCACCTGCCAGCGAGCCAATGCTGGCGTACGCGCTCAGCACGTGGATGGTATTGAGGATGGAGGACTCGGGGGCCCCAGGCTCAGATATCTGACGGCCAGCTCGCTGCACCAGGCTCCTGACATCGGCCTTCATCTCCAGCAGCGAGGCTTCGTCCAGAGGCACATCTGCAGCAAAGGGGCCGGCTGCCTTCTCCTCCTTCCCCCACTGCCCTTCCAGCTTCCTCTTGCCCAGCAGCGCCGGGCAGCTGGCACAGACCTCTTCTGCAGACATCCACATGGAGACGTTCTCCGGCTTGGTCTCTGCAGAGGAGGCACTGCTGCCTCCCGCTGCTCTCTCTTCCAAGCTGACAATACTCCACTGGATAAGGTACTCAGGCTGGCCGTCGTGGCCTCGCCGCTGCCGAAGCAGCTCCTCCGGGTAGGCCTGCAGCTTGGGTCCCAGGTGCACAAGCAGGTTGCCATTATGCCTCTCGTTCACCATGGCAGGAAATGTGCCTGCAGAGACAGAGGGGAAGCAGGAGCTGGGGAGAGGCGGCTGACGCCAGGGCTTTGCTATGGCTGGAAATCTATGATCCCGTGCGTCACAGTGCTTGTAATGCGGCAATATAACAAATAAAATGTGCCGTTGTACTGGCTGTGCTCAAGGTCAGTGCTGTAAACGCTCATCACAACAAAACTGCTGAAGTATGAGATGCAGCTCGCTTTCTCCTTGGAAAACGGCACACACGCAGCAACAAGATAACAGGGCAGGACACAGGGACTTCGGGCCTGCTCAGCGGGCCGTGAGCACGGCAGAACGCGGCCAGCAGTGCCCAAGGAGGGCAGCTTTTCCCAGGAATCTCAGCTGTAAAGTTTGGCTACGTGCAGGCAGCGCTCCCCACGCCAGGTGGAGCACCGGGGCTCTGCCGCACATCACCCCCCCCCCCCCCCCGGACTGGAAGCACACCTCGGGAGCCGTGGCCGCCCCGGTTCCTGGGACACGCACGCTAAAGGCGGGCGGCACGGCACCACCGTTACCGGGGGGTGGGCCGGCCTGGAATAAAGCTGCTTCCAAGCGTGAGCCAAGCGAGAGCTCACAGGGCACCGAGGAGCGCCTGATCCGGCCCAGCCGCCGCAGCCCCCCGCCGCCGGGTCGGGCTGCCTCACCTCGGGGCTCCGGTACCGAAGCCTCCGCAAAAAGCACAGACCCGGGACCGCCCCGCTCGAGGCGCTGGCCCGACCCGGCCCGTTCCGTTCCCACCGGCGGGGCCGGGCCGCGCCGCGTTACCTCCAACACCGCTCCCGCGCCGCTTCCGGGTTGGCTTGCGCGCATGCGCGGCGGCCCGCCCGGACGGACGGACGGGAGCCGCGCGGGGCCAAGATTCCCTCGCCAGGGGCACGGCCCCGACTGGCTGCCACGGGTCGGGCGGCACAGCGCGGAGCTGGGGCAGGTCAGGAGCCGGCGCCGCACCGGGGGCTGTATGGGGCACCGGGGACAGTGTAGGACCAGGGGGGCAGCGTGGGGAGGGGGCAGCGGCGGCAGAAGTGGGGCTGGGGAGCAGCGAGGGCATGACCGGGGCTGTGAGGCACCCGGGTCTGTGCTCCCCAGCAGGTCGTCCTGGCTGGCAGCCACCTTCCTGGCCACTTGCCTTCAGTGCTCCGCAAGCTGAGGGTGGGGGAAGCAGCCCGGCTATGCCGCTGTCAGGCTTGTGCCTGGCTCTGTTTGACCCCACCGAGACCCCCACCCACCCCACACCGAAGCCTGGGCAGCCCACAGCCCCGCACTCATCTCTCCCGGCAGCCTGGCTCCTGCCAGGGGCTGAACACAGCCGAACGCGTCCCGTGGGGAAAGCACCGAGCAGAAAAGTCATCAGCGAGGCAACAGCGGCGGCACGGAGAACGCTTTATTGCGTCCCCACCCCCCAACCCCAGCATCACTCCTGTGTTGTGACCCGTGGCAGGTTGACATAGCTCTTCATGGGCGGGAGAGGCCTGATCTTGCGCCCGGCCCAGCCGCCCTTGCGATGCCACAAGCCCGTGTGCGGCCGCTTGCCCAGCCAGCGGTTCCGGCCTGCCTTCCCGATCACCCGCTTGTTGTGGTCGACGTTGGACACACGGCCCACCGTGGCCACACAGGTCTCCAGCACCTGGGGGACAGAGAAGAGCTGCAAGCCTCCCTGGGGATGCACGGCTGCGTGCCCAGGCCATCAGGTCGGGGAGACCACGGCTTCTCTACCTGCATATGCCTCTTGGAGGGCAGCTGCACAATGGCTGTCCCATTCACCTTCCTTAGCAGCACTCCACAAGTTCCTGCAGCAGGCGAGAGAAGAGGAGGCAGCTGTCACGAACAGCAGGACAAAGTATCCCACCCTGTGACAAGCACATTCCCCTGCTGGGAAGTGCCCAAAGCCCCCACCACTGGCCCTTCACACAACACTTCTTCCTCAAGGCAGCGACAGGGCAGAGTCGTCCCCGTCTCTCTGGAGGGCTGTTTTGCACCGTAACATGGGGAGACGAGAGGACAGGAACCCCTTGTCACCGGCTACCTAGAGCGATGTCCCCCTGCCCTCCTCTCCATCTGCACTACGCCAAACCCAACTACCAACGGCGGGTTCCCACCCAGAGACGCACCAGCTGCCCGGATGTACTGCGCTCCCTTCCCAGGGTGGCTCTCCAGGTTGCAGATCAGCGTGCCCACCGGCAGAGCCCCCAGTGGGTAGGCATCCCCTTCGTTGGCCAACACTAGAAGACAGAAGATGATGAGTTGTGCAGGGAGGAGCAGCCGCTGAGCCCCTGGCAGGGCCGGTGTGGCCACCCCTGGCCCCGGCGTGCACCTGCCATCCTGCCAATGTGAGATGAGTTCTTGATGATGTCCCCCGGCTGCATGTTCTCCGTGGCAATGATCCAGCGCTTCCGGTTGCCGCCGGCCACCAGGGCGATGTCAGCCGACCTGCACGGGGAACCCACGGTGGGCTGGTGGGATGCTCAGCCACAGGCACAAAACTGGCCCGAGCCCGCGCCCTGCACTCGCCTGCAAGGGTCGTATCGGACGTTGATGACCTTCTCGGTGAAGGGCTCCGGCGGGGCGCCCTCCTCGTAGCGCAGCCGCTGGAAGTCGATCATCCGGTACCGCCGCTTGTGTCCCCCGCCGATCCCCCGCACGCGGATGCGGCCTGCGGGGAGAGGGCAGCGGCTACAGGCGGGCCCCGGGAGCCTACCACCGGGCCCTGCCCGCCCCCGGCCACCTGCCCACCTGTGTGGTCGCGGCCTCCCGTCTTCTTCATGCCCACGGGCCGCACCGTGTACTTGACCCGGCACTTCCACATGGGGTCGGTGGTGCAGCGCGACGCCGAGACGCCCAGCCCGCGGCGGGCGGCCGCCAGCCATCCCCCCGGTGGGCCGGCCGGCGGAGCGAGCGGCGGGGCGCGGCGCGGCGCGGAGGACAGCAGGAGAGCCCCGAACGCCCTGCACAACCCCGCCGCCACGGCCGCCGCCATGACCGCCGCCGCGCCTGCGCCGAGGCGGAGGGGGCGGGGTGTCGGCCGGAAGTGGCTCGCGGGGGCGGGGCCGCACCGCTGGCGGGGCGGGCAGCAGGGCCGCCGCCAGGTGGCGCGCGCCTCCCGGTGGGGGCGGCGGCGGCCATGTTGGGTTTAAAGGGGCTGCGCCGCTGAAGGGGCGGGCGGTGCCGGGTTTGGTTCCCGCCCCGCCGGGATTGCCACCGGGACGGCGACCGCGGCGGCCATCGAGACCTTCGCGTCGAGCAGGTTGGGCGGGGGGGGGGGGGGGGGTTACGGGGTGGGGGTTGCAGTGCTCGGTCGTTCCTCCGGTCGCCGCGGAGGAGGAGGTGGTGCGGCACGGCCTTTTTCCTTGCCTGCCGGCTGGGGCCCGTGGGGAGAGCAGCCCCCTGCCCGCCTCGGTGCGGGTCCGACAACCCCCGTAAGGCGGCGGGGAAGTGGCCCCGGCCCGGGGGATGGTGGGGGGAGGCGGTGCGCGGCCTCCCGGGGCGGGCGGGATCGGCGCCCCACCGCCGGCAGCGGAGTGGGGCCCCCGCGGGGGAGCCCCCGTGGTGGGGCTAGGCCCGGGGCCGGTGTGGCTCGGGAGCCGCAGCGCGCCCGGCCGCCGGGGGAGCGGGGACGGGGGGCAGCGCCCGGCCCGGCGCGTCGTGCCCGGAGCCGGTAAGGCTCGGTCGGGGCGCGCTGCCGCCCGCCGGTGAGGACGACGATAAAGGTGCTGGTTGCGTGGACTTTGGAGCCGGCGGGGTGTGCCCGGTGGGAGCCAGCCCTCTCCGGTAGCGGGGCGAGCCTCGGGCTCGGGGGGCCCCGCCGGCTTCTCCCCGCCTCGGGCAGCACCGGGGCTGCTGCGCCTTCGGCCTCCCCGGCTGCATCGCCCCCGGGGACGGCGGGCAGAGGCCGGAGGAGGCGGGTGTGTGTTTCTGACGACGGTGGGACAGCCTGGAGTCCCCGTCATGGCTGTTTGCAGGGCGCTGTGGGCGCAGACTGCGGGATTCGCTGTTCTATAATTAGGCTGTGTCCTCACTGCCAGGAGTGGCTTTCAGTGTGAGATAAATAATGGGTGTTTGCACTCCTGCTATGTAACTTCCATGAGGTTTTTATTATTTTTTTTTTCTAACTGTGCCGTACCCGTGTGTACACTTGTTGCCAGGCAGGTCTGCCCTCCAGAGCTAGGGAAGGGTGGGATGCTTTCATGAAGACGTTCATGTTGCGAGATGAGGCAAGAGAGAGCCTGTGTGTCAACGTGGCTGGGCTCCCTCCTGGGACACCTGAAGCCCTTCTCCCTCTGGGGGAAGCTGTGGGGAGGGACAGGAATCCTGATGAAGTGCTGGCTCGGGCAGATGTAGGTAGTTGGGGACAGCGTGCCTCCAGAAGCTCACAAAACATCATAGAGAGCACTGATGTCCTGGTCTGAGGAAGAACAGAACCACGATAACTTTTAAGGTTGCGTGTTACCATGGATGGGATGGTTGTAGCAACAATCCACTGGCTCTCTTGGATGCTGTGATGCTCTGGCGTTTGTCCTCTCTCTGTGAAAAGCATCTAGAGATCGAATGAACACTTCCAGGCAGTGCCTGGCCCAGCTCCGCACTGCGCAGTGCTGACACAGTAGGACTCCTGGTGATCTTGTCCTGTATCTGGCCATTTCTGCAGGCGCAGCGATAGCGTCAGCACTGCTGGAGGGTTCTCTGCAGCTCCACCTGCTTGGCTTTAGGGGCTGGGATGGGATCGGTTGCAGATGAAAGCGATCCCAGATGGGATGCAGAACCTTTTGGCACAAGGTCGAGTGTAGGATGGAGCTGATCTAGCTGGGTATAGGGCAGGGGCGACTTTGTGTGTCTGTCCCTGACGGTGGGGACAGAGCGTGGTAGCAGCCCGGGGGCTCCCGTCGCTCACCCAGCGGGTGGCCCTGGGCTTGGCGTGCGTGGCGTTTTCTGCGCTCCCAGGAGAAGCCTCCGACCGTCCTGTTTCTGAAGCCTGGCTGCATCTCCTCCCCTCCCCCTGCCGCAGTCTGGTTGGCTGCCGAGCGCCCGGTGCCTGCGCTGGAACCGGGGAAGAGGAGGAGGGGTGTGAGGAGGGGGAAAGCAGCGCGGCAGACGCCGTGGGAGCCGCGCACCGCCGCCGCCCGGTGCCTCCGGGGGTGCCGCCGCCGGACAAGCCGCTGCAGGCAGGCAGGTACCGCACCTCCCGGGAGCGGGGCGGGGGAGGATTCCCGACCGGTGACTGAGACAGGCGGGCAGGGTGCCCGGCCGTCCTGTAACAAAGGACGGCTTTGAAGTGCGATTTCGGGCAGAGCCGACGAGAAACTTTTCTCCTTAGGAAGCTTACAGTTTAGTCGGGCGGGCACAGAATTCCTCTGCGGTGATGCTGAGGAGGGATGGAGGGGTTTCTCCAGCTTGCTCGGCCCAAGGATACGCAGCGGGCGTGCCTCCTGCTGCCAGACAAAGCCGGAGAAACGATGACGGAGGCAGCTCAGCATACAGCAACGGCTCTCAAACTTTCAGAGCCTTCTTTCCCCCCCCCCAAAAAACCCCTTCCTCCCATTAATAAACTGCTTATTAAGCAGTTCCGAAGCTGTCCCCCCCCTACCGAAGGGGGGAGGGGGCAATTGCTAGTGAGCTTCTGGGAGGGAGAGGATGCGGCTGAAGGGGAGGAGGTGTGTGAAGAAGGGCTGGGGGGGGATGGCGTTGCAGCAGAATGCTCTGGCCAGGCAGCCGGGAGAAATTTGCACAATGGTGGGAGGCAGCGGCACATCACCAGCAACCGCAGGCTTCGCTGTGTCATATATAGCTGGCATCTGGCACTCTCTTGTGGCTCCGTGCTGGCGTCTCCGCTGGTGCCCTTGGTCTCGTGTCTCCCATGCCACCTTGGAGACGTGGAAAGCACCCGCCTCTGTGTGAGGGGAAGGAGGGTGGTGTTCAGCATGCATCGGGTCAAAGATCTGGCCAGCTCAGACACAGGGTAAATAAACATGGCTGAGCTTTGCTGTAATTGGCAGAAGGAGGAGGAAGCGTGCATTCTCTCATCTGCTGTTTTGGAGGAATGTCCAGGTAGGAACAGCAGAATTAACTCCAAATATCAAAATGGCTCTTGGGGCACAAAGAACACGTGGCAAGATTTTGACCTTGGCGGAGTTGCTGGATAAAGGCTTGGTTTGTTAGGAAAGAGCCACATAGCTCCTCAAAGAATTCCAGCTGGTCAGGGGAGACAGAGGTAAAACAGATCCTTTGCTTATTATGCAGGTAGAGCTTTGCCTCTGTGAATTTCACTGTCGTGTTACGGTTTACAAGACCCGTTTGCTTCTGGAAATAATAGGGCAGTCTTGCAGCCTGCAGTCAGCTGGTCTTTGCAGCTGCCCCAGGTACATCGTGAAGGGAGTGTGGGGGCTCCAGAGCCCTTCAGGGTATGCAGAGTGGCTCCAAGGCACTTGTTAGTCCCAGCTGCGTCCTGGCCATCTCCCGTACTCCTGAGACACATCCACAGCATAGCCCTCACATTAGACAGATGCCGGCAGAGGCACTGGCTCCAGGGAATTATTCTGCCTCCTTTAATACTACTTCATGCTGTTGCGGCAAGGTAATGGCTCTCACTCTGTCTTTTATAGAGCGAGACTCCCAATCAGATTCTGAAGCTAGGAAGAGATGCTTGTCCTGGCTTCATTCCAGCTGTTTAGCTCTTGTCTCCGCTAGCCGCTAGGGAACGGGTTTTAATGGTGTTCCGCTGTAGTCCCAGGCACAGCAGATGCAGAAAGGATTTGGTGAGCTGCTGCAGACATGAGCAAGAGTTTAAAAACAAGGTTTTATCAGCTGATCTGGAGATGCTAGCACAAGCTTGCTGGTGGGGGTGGTGAAAACTGCTGTTCTGGTTCCAATGACCTGCTGAAAGGTGCATGTTTCCCTGGCCAGCTGGCGTTCTAAGCAGCATGAACTGCAATAAGGAGCAAAATGACTTTCTGCTAATAGTATATGTCAGCGCTGGTTTGGGTTTTTTTGTTGGTTGTTTTGTTGGGTTTTTTTTAACCCTTGTTGCCTCTGATGTCTGTATTATTTGATTGCTAGTGAATGAAAGGAGTAAGACATTTCTGGTCTTGAGAAGAATGAGAGCTCTGACCAAAGCCATCCAGACCATCTCATCTGTTTTCCTCAGATCACATATTCTTGTTGGAATGGAATCATGTTTTGGTAACACAGGAATTGCTTGCTTGGGTCAATCAGAACAAACCCTAGCAGGTTTTGACTTGCCATTTCCAGCTGTGGGCTGGAAAGTGGGAGGGGGATGGGAAGCTCTCAGGTCTTTCTGTAGTGATGGGAACCTGAGTCACTGTGGCCAAGTCCCTGTAAAGACAGCTTACCACCACCTTGCCCTAGGTTTCAGAAAGGTTATGCTACCGTGTGTTTTCTGCTAGAGATTGTAGGTGATGAGGAGCTGAAGCTTCTGGGACAGAGAAGAGTATTTAGTACTGAAAGGAAAGAGCATGAAGGGAGCCTCCTATCCCCTTGTGGGGAGAGCCCTTCCACTTGGGCTGCGAGTCTAGTTCCTTAGTCCTAGCTAAAAGCCCCCAGGGCTCTTACAGCCTGCTGGTTAGTGCAGGCTTTCTGAACGCAAGCCTTCCTGTATCTAGAAAAACCCGTGGAGCTTCACACTTAGATAGAGCTGCCATGTGTCAGCTGCTGCTGAAAGAAGCAATCCTGGCCTCGATCCCTGTCGAGGGGATAGGGAGAGCTGGGCTGTTTCCAACAGCAAAGTCAACTTGTACTGAGTTACACATGGCTCTAGAGCTTGGGGAAGCTGGTAAAGCCTTTCTGGGCTTGGAGATTGGCTTTAAAACCATGTGAGGGGGTGCCTGGATGCTAAGGAGAGTTCTGTTTTTTGGGTATGGGAGAATGCGAGTGAGACGACTTCTTGACTCCAGTCCCTGCTCTGCTGCTGAAGGTGGATTGCGTTGCCTCTCTTGCTCTGGGACAGAGGGACTCTGTCCTCATGGGACCCTGCTGAAAGAAGGCATGTGCCGCATTCCTTTCCTCTGGGCCTAGGGTTAGTTTCTAGTGCTGTGGTATCTGGCCCCTTTGTCCTGAAGTGGTGTTCAGTAAAGGCAAATGTAATAAGGAGTTTATCAAAGGAATTCAGACAAGGAATTTTTTTTTTTCCCCCCTCTCTCACATGGTTAAGCCATGGGACAAGGGTCTGAAGAGCTTGTGGCATCTCCGTTTTGGGAGATACTCAATCCTTGACTAGACACAGATACCTGATCAGATACCTGCTTTGAGTGAGGGGATGGACCAGAGACCTCTATGCATCCCTTCCAAGTAATACAACAGCCAGACTCTTTTATTAGGGAGAGTCTCTCTATGGTACCTGAAGTCATCTGTGTGTTGGTTTGGCTCTCTAGGGTGTCTGCAGCGCGTGAAAGGTCCAAGCTGGAGGCTGGCATTGGGAAAGAATTTCGGGCAGAAGATGGGCCTCTAGGTGCCCCCTTTTTTGGCAGTTGGGTGGAGAAACCCATGAGCCATAGACAAATGCTGGCAGAGGATCTCATGCACATCAGAGTTTGAGTGACATCTTTTGGCTTTGGGATTGCAGCTCAGAGATACGCTGTGTACGAACTCCCAGGGTGCTGACCCCTGACTGATCTCCTCTTTGTGTGTTCGTAGTGGCTCTAAGGGACCGTGAGATAGATGTACCAGGCATTTCTGGCAGTGGTAACAAGCACCACAGAGCACCATTCCTGCTTTGTGCCTCAAGCGAACCTCAGCAGGCACATATCCCGGGATGGACCCGTATACTGCAATTATGCCACCAGTTCTTTCTTTTAGGAGTCTAGCATGTGCCCTCTAATTTCTCAGTCCTATTCATGTTTCAGTTCTTAACATTACCCTGAAGCTGACTGCACACCCATCTGTCCCTTCATTTGCAAAACATCCTTCTCGTGCCTTTGTTTCTAAAGCCTTAACATGTGTGTGTGTGCAGCTGCTCTTAGCTGTGAAGTTCCTGGGCACCATACAGAGTTGATTATATTTCTTGTTTTACCCATATTGGAGTGGCTCTGGAAATGCTGACTGTCGGATGTGCAGCTCAGCAGCACCCGTTCATCCCTTTTCTGTGGCTCAGTCGCAGGTGGCCTGGGGAGGAGACTGAGCACAGCGGCTCTTCTGGCGGTGGTGTGGCAGCGCGCAAGTTTCCTGGCAGTGTCAACATGTCCTGGCTGTGCAGTGGAAGCCCCAGAGGCTCTGTGCAGCTGACTGCAGTCTCCTACAGTCTCTGTTTGCTTTCTGGTGCTAGGGTATCAAAATAAGGAGAAAACTTGTGCCTGTGGCACAGCCTCTGCAATGGTTGTGACCTTGGCACTCTGCTTTTTACTGGTTTTATTTTATCTTTCAGCATCTAAGGTATTAGGTCGAGGTTTTGTTGTAGTATCCCTTAGACTCAGCTGTATATTTGCGATCTCACTTGCAGCTTCGTTGGAGGTCAACCAGTCTTTCCAGAGACCCTTTATTCTGTTTTTTAACAGCGATGAGATGGCAGAGGTCCAAAAGAAAAAAAAAAAATCTTCCCTGCTTTTATCTAGTTGTTTTGCTTCCCAAATACATAACCTTGCTGTTTCTCCAGGTAGTAAAAGCATGTCTCACAGCACGAGACTGAGATAATTATTGTGAAAACAAGACTTTAAACCCTGTGTTTCCATTTCTAAATGCTACCATTGCTATCCAGCTCACAAACATGGTCACTCATTCACACTTACCCTTTTCCACAGGAAGCTTTTTTCCAGAACCCAGCTGTTTTTCTGC
Organism: Rissa tridactyla; assembly: GCF_028500815.1. Taxonomy (NCBI): domain Eukaryota; kingdom Metazoa; phylum Chordata; class Aves; order Charadriiformes; family Laridae; genus Rissa; species Rissa tridactyla. The sequence goes on along the minus strand of NC_071468.1, from coordinate 10,040,338 downwards.
AACTGCCATATCCTTGGATCACCTTCTCCTACGGAAGAGTTTGCCGCTAAAAATCTATGCCCACTTCTATACAGAAAGTGCTGGCAGGCCATCTGCAATTATTATCTTGACAGTATCATTTATGCAAGTTGTGATGGTACCCTGTGTCTCTCATATACTTGGTCCGGGGACATGCAGGGAGACAGTGAACTGAATTTGTTGAGGCATGTGTAGACCCAAGGTCTCTGCCCTATTTTAGCTTCCTCCTGATTTCCCTGGTGCTTGTGTGTTTTTTGTTTGTTTTTTTTTTTTTTTTTGCTCTCTGTAGTCTTCTAGGGTTAGGCATCATAATCTAAGCTTTAAGAGTCACTTGGACCCATTTAGTCTGGCATCCTTGTTTCTGTTGTGGCAGCTGTTGTGGGTTTAAGATAGAAGCCGTGAAGCTTCCAGCTTTTTCCTCTTAAAGCTCTTGCGTGTGGGAGCAGTTTTCAGAGGCAGAAGAGTAGGCTGCTGAAATTGCTGATGCTCAGTGATTTCTGGGTTATGCACTTGAATACAGGAGGAAGGTTTCTGCCTGGCAGGACATGCTAGCTGATGGATTCCCAGATGATTGCTGCAACTGCCACAAAGCTCAGTGCATGCATGTTCCTTCCCTGTCTTCCTGCAGCACTCCTCCAAATGGGAGCAAGAGAGGGGAGGTGAGATGGGTGTTGCCGGAAAGCCAGGCAGCTCTAGTAGCTCACTGTAAATAGGGAAGACATGCCAACTAGAGCAGAAACGTGGTGGTGGAAACCTGGGCCATGACACCTGCAGAGCCATGAGGAATGCAGCAGGATGAACTAGGAGCCGTGCACTCCAGCTCCTGAGGAACTCCTTGGAAAATCATTCTTTCTTCCTATTCCAGTCTGAACCTCCCCCTGCCAAAGGCAAATGATGGTGTCTCCCCTCGTCTCTGCAGGAACCTCCAAGTGCGTTTTCTGCCTGGATAAAGGACACTCAATGCCCTTTACTGAATGTGTGGGAGTAGGAAGAGTGCTTATACAGCAGCCTCGGCCTGCCTGACCTTGGCGTCGGTTGCCATAGAGCATGTTTCTTCTGTGGAGGGCTAGGCACTGAGTGTAGACTTGCCAGCACGGGGGAGAGCTAGAAATAAGGCTCTGTAGGGAAGAACTGTCACTTTGGAGGGATAATAAGTCAACTCCCACCAGTGTTTGTTGGTTTTCTTTGCTGTGCAAGAGGTAGCAGAATTTAATCGACTTCTCTGTAATCATCTCGTTGTTTTCTTGTTGGTACTTAGAAGTGAACAGCCTGTGTGGTGTTCTCAGGTTTTGCACCCTGTGTCCAGCCTGGACAGTCTCCTGTCCACCCTGGAATGCTGGAAGCATATCGGTGCCTAGCGGAGCTGTGCTTCTAGGATGTCATCCTAGGGGAGAAAGACCAAGGTTGTGTAGAGGTGTTTGCACAGCCAGTGAGAGAAGAGGAGCCTGTATCGGTATGTCGTGAGGATCTGGGGATGTAGTTGCAGGGTAGGATGAGTCTGATGTGCTGAGGGTCGGGAGGTTTTGGTTATTGTCCCTTCTCAGTCTGCAGTCTTTACAGTTCTGAAAGACAAATTGATCGTGGAGACTGCGAAATGCTCAAAGCTTTTTCTGTTGGAAGGGCTGAAGAAAGACAGGATGTTGCTGTAGTAGAGGCACTGGTGGTTTAACACACAGCTTGGCGATTTCTCAGCTGAGGAGTAGTTCTGTGCACAGTGGAATTAATGAGGCTGATTTGCTATGGATCTGGGTCTTGTCTGACTCTTATCTGGCAAGGTGTGAGCTCTGGTGGCTTTTTATCATGATTTGTAACATGCTTGTCTTCCCAATGCATTTGTATTGTACTTTTTAAAGACGGTAGCAAGATCTCCGTATGGACATAAGTAATGCTTCCCTGAAAACTGTCAGCATTTCACAGCTGACTCAGTACACAGAGGGAGAGATGAAGAGGACTCGTGCTGCATAGCTGTGTGAGCCTTAGGGCAGAGCTCTAGTTTTGTTGTATGCTGGGTATGAGGCTGCTCCTGGGGATCTCCTTGTGTCCCAAGCATTGTCTATGTTCCAGAGGACTCCCACTGCCTGGTTTCCCTGTTTCTGACTCTGGAGATGTGTTTCCTTAAGAGCTGAAACCAGTGGCGGGGCCGTTTTGCCGTTCAGCAGTTGTTACCTTGGCTTTTGTGGAAGGAAGTAAGTGCCTGGTGAGCCTTCCTGGGAGGCTGTCTGGACCCATTTCAGAGCAAGACAGCAGTGCTTGCCTGCCAGCGTCTTCCTCTGGAGTTGGAAATCATTGCACATGTCTTCCTGAATTGGGCTCACCCACAGAAGTCTGCCTTAGGCAGGGCTTCCCTTGTTGCTTTAGCACTCAATCACTCCCCCAGATATGTTATAAAGGTGAGAAAAAGAATAACCAGGGTAATTATGGATGAGAATGCTTAGCTGCCAGTTCCTGGACAATCACTTTGGAAGACAGGATATGAGTGGCAGCCAGCTCTCAACAGACTCAATTTTTTTTTTCCTCAAAACAGTAATCTATGCCCTCTATCTTGATCTTAGTGAGGTTTTTTGTGCCATTCTTGTCATGCGGTCTTCTCTAAAGCAAACTGGGAAAAGTCACAGTCCAGATGGGACTTTTCAGCGTAAAATGCGTGATGCACAGGGTAACTGTATGTGGAGCATGGCAGATACCCAGAAGTGAAGGATGCAGTGAAGTATGGCTCAGGGTTGGCACTGATGCTGGATCATGAAGTGAATGTGAAGTCAGCGTTGTGATTCTGGGAGAGGTGGGGGAGGACTCAGCTCTTGCTCAAAGGTATGAACAGGAACCCAGTCTTCAAGAGGCGTGAAGTGTTTCTGCCCTGCCGAGGTTCAGTAAGGTCTCCGCTGTGTGTTGGGTTTGCTCCCCTCTGCTGTGTGAGGGGTGGATGTGCGTCACTGGAACAGAAACCAAAGAGGGGCTGCGAGGGGAGCTCAGGCTTGTAAAACAACTCAATGAACTTCTGGAAGAGTGAGGCTAAAGAGGAGGAAATGGGTGGGTATAATGAGATGTGTTTGCCATCTTCACTGTCCGTGCTGCAGTGAGGAAGAAGTTGCCCCCCTCCATTGCTCAGGGCCCACTCCCGGGCACTGATAGTGGTAGGTGAGCTGGGGGATCGCCCCGAGCCCCTCTGCCTGGGGCAGGGGCAGAGCACACAGATAAGGAGAGGAGCCCTGGCAAGAAAAGCAGCTCTGCTCTCTCTGTTCCTGTACCTGGGGCAACATTTCCGCTTGCTCAGTAAACCAGGCGCGAGGCTGCTGCCAAACGAAAGAGCCCAAACCACGCGGAGGTGGGTCCTGCAGGAGGACAAAGACAAATCTGTTGGCAGCTCTTCCCCCACCTCCTCCTGCCGTAGTGCCTGGGGTGTTTGCCAGCTTCCTGCCAGCAGGGCCCTGGGTGCTTGGGTTCCAGTGCCTCCTGCCAAGGAGGTGCTGCTGGGCAGGTGCTGGCTGCGCAGGGCATCGCAGCCAGCTGCCTTCAGCCCTGCAGGAGGCTGGCCTCCGAATCACGGATAGCGAGGTGGGTGGTGGCTTTGCCACTGAGCAATGTGAAGAGGCTGTTGGGGCGGCCCAGCTTGAGGGGGGAGGCTGCGAGAGGGTTAGATGAGCGAGTCATGGAGCATCCAGGGTACCATCAACCCTCTATGGGAGATCTTGCCTGCTTCTGATGTCTCTCACCCTCTGGCCTGATGTGTTTCCCTGGCTCCTGGATTTTTTTATGCAGGGATCTTGCAGCCATGCTAACGTTGTGGGTTGTAGCACTTGGTGTCCCTGTGCAAAGGCAATAGCTTGGTCCTCTCCTGTCGTATATCTGGGTGGAACAGGACAGGGAAGGGGTGCAGAGCCCTCACGCCATCCTGAGGAGTCCTTGGGCTGGCAGCAGGGGGAATGAAGCTGGAAAAGCTGTTAGTGTTTCAAGCTAACGCCCACGCAAGGGTTACACTAGTGTAACTGTAGCAGTTGGTGTATGTAAGCTTTCCCACACAGGCGTGATTCAGATCATGCTGGCGGTGTTGTATCCCGTGTTGCCACAATGGCCGTTCTGTGCCAGAGCTGGGATTGACAGGGTGTACTCTTCTGGTCTGCGAATTTTTTGTTTGGTCCAGTAAGGCCACCGATGCCGTATCTCCCTGTCTGAGAGATGTTCTTCCGGGAGCTTTTCCACTGAGGAAGCAGAAAGCTTTGAGTTGGCATCCCTCCACTTTCTATTCCCTTTCTTCTGCAGGCGGAAGAGGTGTTGAGCTCTGACAGCCTCCTTGCATCAGTGGTCTGTGGGCAGGAGGTGTACGCATTGCAACCCCAGCTGCCAACTACAAATCTCTGCTCTTAAATGGAAGCTAAATCAGCTTTCCTTGCTGCTGGGCGTGTGGGGGTGTTGGAGGTCAGCACTGATTTTAGCCTTTTTGTCTCCTGTCCACGTGTGCCACCTGCACTGGTTGCCAGCACTTGGCGCCACAAAGGCGGAGACACGTGGCCTGACAGCTGCCTGCTGCCAAAGGGAGAGGGGAAAACAAAGGGGAAGGGCTTAAAGTGGGCAACCAGTTGAACGCTGTCTCTGACTGCTTGAAGGAGGCTGTGACACTTGTGTCTGGCTGTGGTTCTCTGAAACAGCACTGAGGGTTTTGTGTCCCTCTCTGTGTAGGGCTGCAGGAGCAGGACTATGTCCACCATGGTGTACCCAAGGGAGGAGAAACTGGACAAGCTGAGCCAAGAGGAGATAATTTCCAACACCAAACTGGTGATGCAAGGGCTGGAGGCACTCAAGAATGAACACAACTCCATCCTGCACAGCTTGCTGGAGACCATCAAGTGCCTGAAGAAAGATGAAGAAGCCAATCTTGTGCATGAGAAATCCAACCTGCTCCGCAAGTCAGTAGAGATGATCGAACTGGGGCTTGGAGAAGCTCAGGTGAGAGGGGTGGGTGACCCATAGGTGTTACCCGGGACTGACGGGGGAAGGCAGGCATGTGGCCATTTCCCATAAGCTGCCTGGGCAGCAAGGGGTGGGGTGTAGAAGGGCAGTGTGGACCTGAAGGTGGCCCTAAGCGTGCATATGAAGGAGGTACAAGATTGTGGTAGTTACTGACTGGGACTCTTTACAAGGTGATGATGGCATTGTCCAACCATCTGAATGCTGTGGAGTCAGAGAAGCAGAAGCTGCGCGCTCAGGTGCGGAGGCTGTGCCAGGAGAACCAGTGGCTGCGTGACGAGCTTGCCAACACCCAGCAGAAGCTGCAGCGCAGTGAACAAACTGTGGCTCAGCTGGAGGAGGAGAAGAAACACCTTGAGTTCATGAACCAGCTGAAGAAGTATGATGAGGATGTCTCACCTTCGGTATGCCCTCGTCCTACCGAGCAGCCACCTTTGGGGTGGGGGAGGTTGGACCAGCAGGATTGGTGTATGTTAGCATTGCCCTGGGTTTTGCCCCTTCCCGCAGCAATGTTTGTAACTAAAGGGAGCCCGTATGGGGTAGAGTCTCTGGAAGAACATGGAGCAACATGCCAGGATGTGCTGGGGAAATTCGGCTTTATTAGTTCGGCAGGGGGGAAGATGGTGTCAGAGACAACAAAGAAAGGAAGTTAAAGGTGTTGGTGGGCTGCAGCAGGGAAGAAGATTTGGCAGCTGACTTAACACAGGCTGCTGCTGTCTCTTCTGAGAACCAACAGTATTGTGATTCCCATCTTCTCAGGAGGAGAAGGAGGGCGACTCTGCCAAGGACTCTCTGGATGATCTGTTCCCGAATGAGGAGGAGGAGCACGGTCCTGGATGTAAGTGTTTGCTCATGCGTGGTTGCTGGCTGTCTCTGTTCAAGCCTGCTGTACCAACTGTTTCCCTGTTTATTCCCCTGTGCCTGCAGTGCCCCACCAGCACAGCAGTGCAGTGGCAGCTGCCCAGCAGGGAGGCTATGAGATTCCCGCACGCTTGCGTACCCTCCACAACCTTGTCATCCAGTACGCCTCACAGGGACGCTATGAGGTGGCTGTGCCGCTCTGCAAGCAGGCGCTGGAGGACCTGGAGAAGACATCAGGCCACGATCACCCTGATGTGGCCACCATGCTCAACATCCTGGCACTAGTGTACAGGTGAGCATGGTGGGGAGGACAGAACTGGGCCAGGAGAGCTTTCTGCCTCTCCTGTTTACCAGGACAGCACATCCTGGTGACAGGGAGCTCCCCCAGCTTCCAGTGGTTTGCCTTTCAAAAATGTTTTGGCATAGATGAGGTATTTGGACTACTAAACTCCCTGATATAATTAGGGACTGGCTAGGGTAGGGAGGAATGAAGAAATGAAAGGGCTATGGGGGCTGGATCTGTATGGAAGGAGGACTGTTGTTTGTAGTTCTGCTTGCTGTGGGCTGTGGTGTCCAAATCCTGAGTAACTGGTTGGCTTTGCACTGCAGGGATCAGAATAAATACAAAGAGGCAGCACACCTCTTGAATGATGCTCTCTCCATCCGCGAGAAGACTCTGGGCAAAGACCACCCAGCGGTGAGTGTCTCTCTCCTCTTTCAGCCACTTCCCTTGACCTATGGGTGCTGCTGGGGCTAGAACGGTGCCCTTACAGTCTGTCTGCAGCCAAGGGCAGCGGTGTGCTCTGTGATGTAGGCAGGGTAGACTTCTGCCTCTGGACCTCCTTCTCTTCAGGAGCGGCTGTACTGGAAGCATGAAGGAGATGGGATAGTCACTGTTACTACTGCTTGCCCGCCTTGTTTGGTCCCATTGGATTCTGCTTTGTTTCATGGAGAAGCTTATGTCTCTGCAGGTGGCAGCAACTTTGAACAATTTGGCTGTTCTCTATGGCAAGAGAGGAAAGTACAAAGAAGCAGAGCCACTGTGTAAGCGAGCCCTGGAGATCCGTGAGAAGGTACTGGTCTCCCACATTCTCCTTCTTTCCAGCTCTCCCCATTACCTCACTGCTCCTGGGAGATCCAGGACCTACCTAGTCTCCTCAGCTGCTGATTCTGTCACAACCTTTCCTACCTCCCCAGTGTTTGTGGCTTGAGAGGCTTGCCAGGAGGTGGAAGCCGGAATTTCTCTGTTTTACCTCCCTAGTCCTTGGCTCCTGTCTGACATAGGCATGTCTTGGAGGGACTGTAGTGTCTACTAACTCCAGGAGTTCAGTGCAGTCTTTAAGTGTTGACTTCCTGTGGCTTCTCTTGTTTACCCAGGTGCTAGGCAAAGACCATCCTGATGTGGCCAAGCAGCTGAACAATCTAGCCCTGTTGTGTCAGAATCAGGGCAAATATGATGAGGTGGAGTACTATTACTGCCGGGCTCTGGAGATCTACGAGAGCTGCCTGGGTCCTGATGACCCCAACGTGGCCAAGACCAAGAACAACCTGGTGAGACCCTTGGGGAGAGGCCACGTGGGGATAGGGAGTGGTGCCATGGGAAAGATGGGCATTGCCCAGAGCTTGGAAGATGCAGAGAGATAGCTGCAAGAGAGGGACAGAGTTAACGTGTGTTGCCCAGTGGGACTGGAGCTGTTTTCTTGGTTGCAGGCCTCCTGTTACCTGAAGCAAGGCAAATACAAAGATGCAGAGGTGCTGTATAAGGAGATCCTTACCCGTGCTCACGTGAAGGAGTTTGGCTCTGTGGATGGTTTGTACAGCAGAAGCTGTTGGGGCTGGGGAAGGGTGAGCAGTTTGGTCTCCTGGCTGTCAGCCTGGGCTTGGCTGGTTCTGGTATCCCCCGGCAGAGGGACAGGATGCCTTGTAGGGCCCCTGCTTCGGCCAGCCCTTGAGTCACTGCCATTCTAGTGTGTTATGCTGTTCCACCTCTTCTCTCAAAAGGAGTCTTGGAGAGCTCTGGCTGTCAGTCTTTACTGGGTTGGGAATAGTTGTGGCTAAAAGGGGGAATAGCAAGTGGCACAATCATCCCCAGGCACAGGCTGAGCCCCTGTGTGCCCGGCATAGGTATTCCCCCACGAGAGGACTTGTTCCTTCCTTCCCCTCTCCTGCCCTTGCAGTGTCAGTTACCTTTCTTGGGGCTCTAGCCCAGGGACCGAGGGATCTGGAAGCCTTGTCACTTCCCTCTGGTGAGCTGCTGGCTCTGGGGACAGCGTGCTGGGCTGTGCAAGAGGCAGAGCTCCGGTGGAAGTGGCAGAGCAACAGGGTCAGGTGGTGAGTGGAGCTGTCTTGCATTCTTCCCCACACAGATGAACACAAGCCAATCTGGATGCATGCAGAGGAGAGAGAGGAGATGAGCAAGGTGAGTCTGAGCTGATGATGCTGCCGCTTAGCAGCAAGAGCCCTGGGAGGGTAAAGAGATGCAGGGGGTTTAATCCTCTCTTACCACAGCCAGATGCTCCTTTCTGCAGCCCGAAGAGCTGCCATGGCCACTGATGAAGGCCAGGAGAGGTCTGGAAAGTGGGGAGAGAGCGTGGCTGCTCCTTGGGGCAGCAGGGAGGGGAGGCCCATCAGAGAGCTTGATATTTTTCCTGGGGCGGGGGAGTTTGTTCAGCCTCTCAGCCGTGGCTGCATGCTCTCTTTTTGCTTTAGTGATCCCTCTAGGGCACACAGATGATGGAAGATGGCGGATGGCAGAGGGCTGTGCTGCAGGGCCTTGGCACTCTGTTCCAAAGAGCTGCTAGTGCCCAGAGCACAACCTGCTCCTGGAGCAGCCTTTAAGGCTGCCCGGGGAAAAATGGAGGTCAAGAAGAAACTACTGGCATCACCTTGCTTAGGAAATGGAGCCAAACTTCCTGAAAAAGATCTCCGCACTGGGCGAGACCTATCTGTTCTATGTCCTAGCTGGCCTCTGAAAGAGGGTAGACATGGGTTATGCTTGTCGTGGGCTAGGCTGAGAGGCAAAGAAGCTGTTGCTCCTGTTGCTCAGGCCCTGCTCTGTGCTCAGCTGATAAATGCAGCAGAGTCCTGTCCCTGCTTTTCCCAGGCCTAAGACCTCACCTGCTTTTTGACAGGTGGGTGAAGCAGCAGAATGAAGGGCACTGGTCTAGTCCTCTAGCTGCAGTGGGAGCAGACACTGTCCCTCCCTTTCCTTTGCCCTCAGAACAGGCTTCATCCCTGTGTGAGCTCAGAGCAGGCTGGCGGGCTTGGTTTAGTGACTTATCAGTCCCATCCTGTGAGCTCTAAGAGCAGAACACTAGCAGCCGCTTCCCACCAGCGTGCTGTGTCTTCCCATTGAACCTCTCTGTGCGGTCCCCAGTGCAGGGCAGTGCTCAGCTCCACCTTGTGCTGCTCCAGTTGCTGCCCTGTGAAGGCTCTGCTGCAAAGAAACTACATTTGCTGCGGCACCATCCTATGCAGGAAAAATCAGAGTTGGAGTAGAGGCCAGGCTCCCCTTGTCACCTCTGGGATTGAGACACTTCTGATGGTATCTTTGGAGATTAAGAGGTCAAAAGTAGATAGTTGTAGTGTGGAGCTATGCTCCGGATAATGCAAGCTTTGCTACGGAGCAAGAGAACAGGTTCAGGGACCTACAGTTGGAGTGAGATTTGGTTTGTAGCCTGGGGCAAGGGCCGAGCCTCTTTTTCCTGCCCCTGGGGCTCCTGTCCCCGGGGCAGCTGTGCCCAAGCACCGTGGCATGGCATAGTTGGCATGGCCTTCCCAGCCAGGCACAGCGGTAACCACAGACCTGCTTGTACTGCTGGCCCAGGCGCTGGGACTGCTGCACTTTGCTTTGTGCTGTGTTTTCCATGTCTTGCATTAAAAAGCATCAAACCACACTTGCAGAGCTTCACTTCTTTTTTTTTTTTTTTTTTTTTTTTTTTCTTCCCCCTTACCCCTCTTTCTCTCTGCTCTCAGTAGGAGCAGGGGGAGACCAGCTCGTGCCAGCAGCAGGGCCTTGGGCACAGCTGACAGCCGTGGCCTGCCAGGCTCTTTCTGCCCCAGGGTGTTTGACACCTTTCCCCTCAGGTTCAGCCTCACCTATGGCTCCTGGAGACTCCAGCATGTGGGGTAAAGAGCTGAGAAGGACTGTGGGACTGAGTAAGAAAAATGGTCCCTGTGAAAGCAGTTTCTTCTGGGCTAGAGCCCTTGCCCGAGGGAAACCCCTGCTGTGGAGCAGTGGCCCCCTGCACCTGCTTGGCGAGGGCAGCCCTGCTGGGCTTGGGACTGAGCTGTGTGCTTCCTGCCCACCCTGTGTGTCCTGTGGGTGCAGAGCCAGGGCAATGGCACACCTCCAAGTGCTTGCTACGCACCAAGATGCACAGTGTGTGGACCTCCTGCAGCAGTGGCAATTCCTGCCTGCAGGTGCCGTGGTCCCTACTGACCCAGGGCAATGCTGGCTAGCAGCTATGGCCCTGCAGCATGGGTTGTCCTGGCCCCAGATCTTTCTCCTTGAGCACCAAGCTCTGCCCCCTCTCCTGTTGCTCTGGCCAGCAGCCTTTTTGCTGCTGGCTGTGGTAGGGTCAGACAGCCAGTTTTGGGATGTAAAGACTGGACATGGAGAGGAGACAGCTAGCTGGGCTGAGCTGCTGTGAGGCAAGGCCTGACCTTGCAGGCAGAAGGCTTGGAGGTGGCTGGCTGATTCCTTTGCTAGCCAGGGCTGAGGGGTTTAGTGCCCACGCTGCCTGACATGCCTATGGGTTTTTTTGTTGGTTGGGTGGGGTTTCTTTGTCTCCCCCTTGCATGCTGGGGAGGTGGGGTGTCATGTCCTCCAGAGCACTGTAAGGATGGGCTGCATTGTCCGTGCTGCCTTTGGCCCTATGGAAGGGGCAAGGAGGTGGGATTATGCACCTTGCTGGGGTGGGGGCATCACTTTTACTTGTGGCCTAAATCTGTTGCAGCAAATGGGCTTTCAGCTTTCCCTCTGGGAACCTGCTGAACTTCATCACTGCGTTTGTACATTGTGTTTCCAAAGGCTGGGCTGGTGCAGGGTGCAGCCTGGGGCCTGACCCTGGGCACCCAGCAGGAGAGTGCAGGCCAGAGAATGGCAGTAGGCATGGGGCTAATAGCTCTCATCTCTCCTCGTCCTGTAGAGCAAGCACAGAGACAGTGCTCCCTACGCTGAGTATGGCGGCTGGTACAAGGCCTGTAAGGTTAGCAGGTAAGAGATGGTTCGTGGGCAGCTCTGGGGGTGGGGGGGGTGGCCCCGAGGCTTCGGCTCACCTTCCATCTGTTATTACAGCCCAACTGTGAACACCACTCTGAGGAACCTGGGTGCGCTGTACCGACGCCAGGGCAAGCTAGAGGCAGCTGAGACCTTGGAGGAGTGTGCAGTTCGCTCTCGACGGCAGGTAACCCCAGAGGGACCTTCCCTGGTGGAGGGGGCATTGTGGGGCTTGGGGTGGCAGGCCGTGGCACAGCATTTAGCTTGGGGTGTGGTGAGGGACTTTCCTGGGCCTTGCAGCCTCCGATATCCTTGGTTTACATTCCCACACCACCAGAGCTCCTTGGTATTTGGGGTTGTGTTTGTGCAGGGGTACGCACGTGTATATGTGTGGGGTTGTGTATGTGCATGCGTGGATGGAGCAGATGCAGCGTGTGTACATGTGAGGAAGAAGGCATGGCTCTCCAAGTGCAGAAATACTGCAGCTGGGTTAGGGCAGGTTACTGGGCTTTGTCAGCTGTTGAGGAGATCTGCACTCACTGGGAAGTTTTCTTCCCACTAACTTTTCATCTAGGGAACACACCAGGGATTTCTTAGAGTACCTCTCACCCTAAACTCCTCTCAGTCCTCAAATAATAAAGCAGGAGCTGTAAGCACCTAGCATAAAGACTGAAGGACAGCAGAAACCTTCACACACCACGATGTGAAGAAAAAAGGCTGTCAGCTTTGAGGTAGCAAGCCCTTGTTCCCCACGGTGGTTTATGGCTTGGTAGGGGGCTCACTGAGCTGGGAACCCAAACAGGGACTGCTAAAAGTGCAGGATGGGATCTAGCTCCGTCCTTGTACTGGAGAGTTTTGGCCTGTGATGGGGCAATGGCCAAGAGAGGGGACAGGCTGTGACCAAATACACTAGATCGATAGAGGGAAAGAACACAGAAGGGTGAAACATGGTGCTTCCTTCTCCCTTTCTACTTGCAGGGCATTGACCCGATCAACCAGACGAAGGTGGTGGAGATCCTGAAGGAGGGCGATGGCACAGAGAGACGTCGGAGCCTGGGGGGCAGCGTCAAGTACGAGAATGCCACAGACGGTAGCGAGGAAGTGAGTATGGGCGTGGAATGGAGCGGGGTAAGTACAAGACACCATCAAGAATGGCCTCAGCCGGCTGCCAGAGGGAAGGGACAGCCTTGCTCAGGGCTGTCCCTGTGTGGCCTGTCGTGGCATCCTTGTCTGCCTCCATTCGTTCCCTGCACACTTCCTTCCCCTCTTTCTCGGCATGAGCCAGCCAGCCCACAAAGGTGCGTGTCTGGGCCTGGCTTCTGGTGTACAGGCCAGATATCCCCAACTGAGGGCTTCTGCTTCCAGGGGGCTGCCAGGCCCTGGCGATGCACAGCATGAGCTGGTCCTGGTCTGCCCTTAATCTTAGCCTTGCAACCTTATTAACAACTCTCCCTGCTGTTCCCCTCTTGAGGCCCTGGCTGAGAGCACCGGCCCCATCTCAGGTCCCCACAGCCTCTGTGAGCAACTTGTCTGTCTGTCCCGTACTGCGCCACGGGCGATGCTGAGCCTGGGGAGGGTTGTGTGTGCCTGGTGTGCCTGTGACTGAGTGACTGCAAGGCATGGGAATAGTCTGCAGCCAGCGTCTTTGCTCTGCCTCTCTCCTGGTCTCATGTCCTCCGCGGGCTCTGGCCACGCAGAGGTGGTAAAAGGCAGGTCTTTGTGGGATGCCAGGCCGGGCTGACCAGTGGTGGTAAAAGAGGGCTGGTGTTAGCTGAGACACAGACAGGGTGACCTGAGCCTGTCTAGGCTTGCTCTGAGACTGAGGGGCACCCTGACTAGGGTCACTAGCACTGAGTTTGGAGGAAAGTAGCAGTCCAGGTCTGAGACAGGTGCCTTTTGTCTTCCGCGAGGAGGAGGAGGATGGAGAAGAGGTGGCAAGTGAGCATGGTGCTGGTGGGTGCTTGGCTCAAGGGCTGATAGAGCTGTTAACACTTACTATTCCTCCTGCAAACTCTAATTGAGAGCATAGCGTAACTGGGTACCAAGGGGTTGTTGTGGCCTGGCACAGGTGACACACTGAGCATATGGAGTTCTTTGCTCCCCCCTCACATCTGCTGCCACTAACCCTTTCCCACCTGGCTCGGCTCCATCCTCACCCGCATGAGCTCCCTCCCTTCCCCATTCCTCTTCCCTGTTGCCATGACAGCCCCTCAACACCCAAGCCTGAAGCCTGCTGGCTGTCTTGATTGTGGATTGTACCCAGGAGGTGGCTGGAGGGGACCTGGGGAGCAGAGCTTCAAGGGGATCTGGCAGCTCTGCCAGATGCAGGGCTGTCCTCTGTCCCAGCTCTTGGTATCAGGAGTGAAGAGGGTCCTATCCCTGGCAAGGCACCAACCCTGGGCCCTTGTGCTCCCCATTAGTAGAGGGGCTAGACAAGCTCAGAGGGAGGGCTGCAGGTTTGGATTAGGGTCACCTGGTCCCTGTCTTGGCTGGTGTCTCTCTGTGGTTCCTTCTGACTGTGGCTGGTGTTGGGTGATTGCTTTGCACTGGTGATGGTCTGGGAGACCTTCCTGACTGTCTCTGAGCTGATCATCCCAAAGCAAGCAGGCAATGCCACCCTCTCCCCCAGCCTGACCCAGCCAAGGAGGATAGTCCCTGCTCGTGTGACCCTTCTCCAGGGGAGTTGGCAGGGCTTATCTGGCCCAGCCATCTGTAGATAGAGGGTTTGAGGGCTAGCCCAGCACCCTGGGGGACATGGCTGCTGCCACATGATGCTTGGTGCCTTTCCCAGCCTGCTGTGCATGTAGTCAGCCTCTTCTCTACAGCCAGCAGCCCTGCACTGGGCTGCAGCTCCCCCAAAAAGAAGGCTGAGGCAGCTCCCGCTGCTCCTGTCTGTCACGGCCAGTTGTTCCCTGTGCTGGTCTACAGACCTTGGACGTGCTGCCATCCCTTAGCTGTCAGCTGCTGCAGGCAGGGCCCAGGGTGCCAGAAACCTCTCTGCCCCACTGCCAGGGGCAGCTCTGGAAGCACCCCAGGGCCTGGACCAGCTACTTGCTGTGCCCAGGTAATTGGGCCGGGAGAGCCAGGCTCTGGGCCATGAGAGCAGGGATGGCACCAGCTCAGCCGTGCTGAGACCTTGGCAGGCACCTTGTGCCCAAGGTCCAAGAGCGGGGAGCCCTCAGAGCAGGCGGCCCAAGCTGTTCCTCCTGGAGCTAGCTATTCATGCCAGCCTGATAGAGTGCACTGGCAAAGACGTGAGCCCGCTGTTTCAGTGTCACAGGACTCCCTCCCTGCCCAGACGTGGCCCGTTGTCTCTGCATGCAGCCTGGGCCCTGTCCCACCTGCTCCCTGGGTGACCTACAACCTCACGGCCTTGTAAATTGTGTCTTTCTCCTCTCTGTGCACTAGGCTTAAATGCCTCCCGAGACTCCCTCTTTCCCCTCCACCGCAATCACCTGGATGTTTGTGTTGTATCTTCCGACTTTTCCTCCACACCATCCCTCCTTCCTCGGCAAGAACTCCACGCCAGTCCCCCAACCCTCCCGGCGCGCGAGGGCACCGCGACGCCTGCAGAGGAGTCCCTGGCCACGTGGCCCAGCTCCAGTCCCATGGCCAGCAAGAGCAGGAAGAATCTGCGAGGAGCTGCCCGCTCCCCCAGGCCAGGGTGACGGGCCACCGTCCCCTTGCGTGCCCCCACCCCCAGCCCGCCCTTGCTCATCCCTGGGGACCAGGCCTGCGGGGGATTGTCTTCACTCCAGGCGTGCCGACTCCACCGTCATTAGACATCCTCAACCCTCCTAGCTTGTTCCCTCCATCTCTGCAGAGGCCAGGACGGAGGCATGAAGATGGGGGGGCTGTTTTGGGACAGAGAGGCCTGGCCTTGGCAGGGTTGTCATGTGCCCAGTTGCTTTTTTTTTTTTTCCTGTAGGCTTAGCTGATGTTAGTGCCCTGTAGCAAACCTGCGCTGGCCACCGGTGAGCTGGGCTC
The DNA here is from genome assembly GCF_028500815.1 of Rissa tridactyla. Classification (NCBI taxonomy): domain Eukaryota; kingdom Metazoa; phylum Chordata; class Aves; order Charadriiformes; family Laridae; genus Rissa; species Rissa tridactyla. The sequence goes on along the minus strand of NC_071468.1, from coordinate 10,025,289 downwards.
TCCCTGCAGCACATGGCTCTCCCTGTCTTGCCATCCTCCTCCCCGCTGAGCTCTGCAACCGAAGGGCAGCATGTGGGGGCACAGGAATGTAGGGCGGCCCATAGCTACCGTACATCCAACATGAGGGAAGGGGGTGACAGCCAAGGACCATGCACGGAACAGGGACCTACCAGCACAAGCCCGTTTGGTTGCAACCTCCTGACCTGATGCTGTAGCAGAGTTCCTCACCCAATGGTGTTAAGGGGTGAATCAGCTCCCCATTGCTTCAGGGTCTCCAGGTGTGGGTTGCTGGGAGAGGCGGAGGTGAAGTTGTTGGCTGTTCCTTAGAGGCAGAGGGAAGGGTTAGGAGGTAAAGCAGGACTTTTCTGTGAGGGGCTGGGCCCCAGGCCATTAGGTATGGCTGAGAGGGGGAATGGTCTGGTTTGGAGCAGAGCAGTTGGGGGAAAAAGAAGGTGCAAAGAAGGATGAGAGGAAAGGAAGAGCTGGGGCTTGGGGTGCTCTGAGCATGTGGGGACAGATGGGATAGCTGGAGGGAGATTTCCGCAGGAGGAGAAGGGTCCAGGTTGCTCATGGAGGAGGGCAGTTCTTGAATGCAGAATGTGGCTTGCCAGGTGTGGTCCCTGGGGCTGTGACTCGCTGTCTGGCTGTCCATCCCTAGTCAAGTGGGTGGCAAATCTGTAACCCTGATACTGCTAAGAAGACAGTGCTGACCCTGGGCATGTGTGGGGATGGCTCAGTGCCTCTGATGGGACTCCAGGCCTGCACGGGGTCTGGTGCTGTTGGTCACTGCTGGGAAAGGGGATGTTTCCCAGGGCCAGACCAGCTCTGCCTTGAGCCTCACACCCTTGGGTGCACACTCTCAGCCCACCTCCTATAGGAAGTGAACTTCCCTGGCCCTCCTACCTGGGAAGAAAGCTGGGGAGGCTGCAGCCAGCAGGACAGAGCCCAGAGGCCAGCGCAGGACCCCCTTCCCCCCGCCCTTATTTATTTAGCTAGATAGTTTCTCTCACGATAGTCATCTGGCGGGATTGTGATACTAAATGTGCTTGTGTCTGTCTGGGCCTGGCTTTCCCTGTGGTGGTGCAGAGGCCTTGGGGCACATGCATGCTGCTCCCCTGGGAGCTTGTGCTTGCTGAAAGGAGGTTTGTCCTCAGGTCCATGGGGTGTGGAGCCCAGGGCTGAGTGCTCTAGGGCTGTGCCTTCCCTGCCTCTCTCTCCCAGCGCTGCTCCATGCTCCGGGAGAGTGGTGAGTCCCCAGTGCAGGGTGCATTCAGGCCTCGGGGCCACCTGCCCCTGTGTTTTGCCATGTCCTGGACCTGGTGCTGTAACAACCGTACCTCTGATTAAAGGTAGACAGACCCGAACCGCTGCCCTGTGCTTCTTTCCATGCTCTGTAGGCCAGCGTCGGTCAGCCCTGGGGTGGCGGGTGCAAATGCTGCGGGAGCAGGTGTGGGGGTGCTTGGTGTCTGTTTGTGCGCAGGGGGATGTGCCGCCCCCAGGGCACCTCTTCTCAGCTGAGCGCTGGAGATGAGGGACCCGGCTCCACTGTGCCTCTCCCTAACCCCCAAACCGGGGTTGCTACTAACCTCGGTTCTGTAGCTATGCGTGGCAGGGCTGCCCTGGGGTGCCTGAGCTTGGGCCTTCCCCAGTAGGTGTTCCCATTAGCTAGAGGAATGCCCCATTGCGTTCCCCAGTGCTGAGTTCCATGTGCTGCCAAATCCTGCCCAAGTCCTCTGCCTCCGCGCGGCAGGCAGGATGGGAGCACGCAATGGAGAGCGGCTGAGCGGTGGAGCTGCTTCTTTTTTTCCTTTGAGTGCTCTCATCCTGGTGGGTGCAATGGGGTGGGGGCTCTGCGGTAAACCAAGCCCCGTAAATGTTCTGCGTTAAAAATAACCCTGCAGAGAAGGGAGTGGGGAGAGAAGGGAGGCTATTTTTAACCCAGCATGCAGCAGCATTTGGTTCTGGTGTTGGTCTGCAGTCAGTCTGCATCACTGCAGCTGGGGAAATGTGGCTCCATCCTTCAGCCCTGACCCCACAGCACACTTCCTGGCTGGATCCTGCTGCCCTCGCACCATGGTCCTGCTTCCCTGCCCCAGCTGTGTTCCCTTCTCCACCCCTGGCTTCTGTGCCCTGGCAAAAGGAGCAGTGTTTGGCATGGCAGTACTCTGCAGGGAGGGTGGTGACCCGGTGCAAATCTTGGCGGGAGGCAAAAGACACCCTCCCATACACACCCCCTCCTGGTCTTTAGTGGGGCAGTGATGGCTGGCTCCTCCAAAACCTGCCCAGGATGCCTGGTAAAGGGGTTAAACTGTTTACCTTGCTAATACTTCTGGTGCTCTCTGGATTCCTGGTGAGCAGGTCCCTTGCAGCAACAGCACATGCCTCACGGTTTGGTAACCCTTCATCCTGGTGAGAAAGTGAAGAGATTCAGTGCACTTTGGCTTATCCAAGAAGGGATGAGATGAATACCAGAAGACAGGTTTGCTGGTAGGAGAAGTCCTGTTCAGCTGCTGGAGAGGAGTCTAGGGCTGGATCAGCTTTGGGTAATCAGAGCGGGGGAAGTGTTGGAAGAGCCTTCCCCAGGGCCACAATCCGTAGGTGTCAGCACAAGGGGGTGGCTGGCCTAAGGCAGAGACCCTGCGAAGCTGCATGGGCAGTCCTGGGGCAATCGCTGCTACCAGCCTGAGCCACAGGACATTTTGGACACTTAGAGTACAAAGGTACAAAGGAGCTCCCACACATGCTTGTAAAGAGCAAAGAGCTTTTGCAGTCCCCTTATCTGTGTTTCTTCTGCCCTGATGTGCCAAAGCCATTGGGATCAGGAGCAGGGAGGACTGCTGTTATCAGGCCATCAGAGCAAAAGTAACTCCACATCAGCAGTGGTGCCACAACCTTATGTAATGAGCGTGCCTGGCCACAGGGAAGAGCTAGATGCCACAATGGCACAGCAGCATGAGGTGGTGTCATGCTGGCAGCCTTGTGCTTTGCGTGCATGCAGAGCTAAATGCAGGAGACGGGCTAGAGCCTGTCAAGGGCTGAGAGCCCCTTTCTGAGTACTGGGGACTTTTGGAGGCATACGGGAGGAAACAGGCTGGGGAACAAGATATAGCACTGGTTTTGGTCTTTGGAAAAAGCAGGCAGCTGTAAAGAAATCCCTCAAAGTGCCACCCTGGGACAGCTAGTGGGGCCCAAACCACGACATGGGCACAGCTAAAGCTGGGGGGCTGAGGAGAGTGGTGCCGCCTTGGCAACACAGTGTTGATGCAGCTGAATGAATGCATCCCGGATAGAAGTGCTTCAGCAGGCTCAAAGCTAATCATCTTGGAGGTGTTAGAGGTGGGACAAGGCCGTGTGTGCATGTGGACTGGTCTTGTCTGACATGAGTGAGCCTGCAGGACCAGGATGTGCATCAGGACGAGTGCTGGATGGAAAGGAGGAATAGCAATGACATGGTGAGGAAGGGCAAGGGGAGGGGGAGGATAGTCTCCAGACAGCAGCAAATGAGGAGAGAGTCCTCAAAATGAATGTCCCAGCCCCATCTCCTGGCCTGACGAAAGGACACCCAAGCTTGGTGCTTCTCTGGCTGCTGGGACCTCCTAGTAGCTGCTGCCTGAGCTGTCGCAGGTGGTGGAGCTATGCCACATTTGAGCAAGGCTGTGGGGATGCCGCTGCCATTTATGCTGGTGGCCTGGTGCAGGTCAGCAGCCTGGCTGGGTGTTGGGCTTGCACCATCCAGGAGGGAGGATCTGTCTGGATGAGCCAAGCCATGGCGGGTGGGGGTCACCAACTCCATGGTGGTCATGTCCTGTTGAGAACCAGGGTGAGGGGGAGCCATGTAGTGAGCAGTAAGCCTGCTCTGGGCCAGGGCTAAATCCTCAGTGCAAGTGGGCAAAAGGGTGTTTGGAGCCAAGCCCGGTTCCTGGCCACTCGTCTGCAGCGTGCCAGGGCCTGATTGGTGCCACTCAGCCGTTGCCCCGGCTTGTGTCTCTGTGTCCAGGATGGCAGTGGCACCCTCCAGCGCAGCAGCTCCCTGGGTAAAATCCGGGATGTGATACGGAGGAGCAGTGAGATGTTGGTCAAGAAACTGCAGGGCAATGGTCCCCTGGAGCCCAGGAACACCAGGTAGGGACCAGGGCTGTGAGGGCCAGGCTGGGTGCAGGGCGGGTGGGGGCCCTGCCACCTTGGGGACCAGGGACTGGCCAGGCACAATAAGATCACACTTGCTCTCCTCTGCTTTCTTGTAGCATGAAACGAGCTGCGTCATTAAATTACCTGCACAAGTCTAGCGATGCTTCGTTTGAGGTAAGCACCGGGCGGGTGCTGGGGCTGATGCAGGAATGGGTGCTGGGATGGGGGCTGTGTGGCTGCAGCTGGCTGAGGGCCGTGGCCAGTGACACAGGCAAGCGCCTGAGATCCCCCCGGAGGCCTTCATCCGTGCAGATGTAAGTCTTCTGCGTGGGGCTGGAGCTACCCTGCCTTCCCAAGGGGTGGGTTGGGCTGGTGCCCCCGCTGCACGCCTTGGGCGGCTGCGCAGCCCCTCTTCTGAGAACGCTGCTCCAAAACTGAAGGTGTTGCCTTCAAGTAACCACCTCCGTGTCTGCTGAGCTCAGCAAACCCTCCAGCCACGGAACGGGAGCAGGGGAGGGCGGAGGTGGCACTTAACGTGGCTGATAACTGCGCTGGGGCAGCCCTGGCTTGCACGGCAGGAGGTGGGGTGGTGGCTTCGGGGGGCGGCTGTGGATTGCAGGTACCGGTCCTCACAGGCGACGTATTTTCCAGGGCACCCAAGGCCTCCGTGCAGAGAGCAGAGGCCTCAGCGCCAGCAGCATGGACCTCTCCTCCCACAGCTCCCTGCTCTCCTCCAACTGACCCTCCTGCAGGTGCCCCCCTCGCCCCCGCCTCTGGCCGCCCTCCTGCCGGCCCACCGCCGCTTGGGGCCGCACCCGGCACCCTCCCCACCTCAGCTGCTCTCTCTCGCCCCTCACCGGCTCTTGTGCCGCTGACTGCCCGTCCCCCCCGGGGAGGGAGCCGGGGGTGGGGTGGGGTGGGGGGGTCCCACGGGCACCGGGAGGCCCTAGCTAGTTTGGGAACCGCAGCCCGCACGCATGCTCCTGCGCTGCGCACCCAGCTTCGATGGCTCGGCACCGGTCGCACACGCTAGCCAGGTAGTCACACGGGCCGGGGGGGGAGTGGAGCGGCACCGGGAGCGGCACCCACCCCCCTCCCTCCCTCCCCCCGCCCGGGGCAGCGGCGTGGGCGGCCGCGCGTTCGCTCACCCCCACTACCCCCGCCCCCGCCCGGCTGATGGCTGTACTTTATTTTATTAAATAAAAACCACCCTAGAAGCGACCGTGACTCGGAACGGGGAGGGGGAGGTTGGGCCGGGGCGGCGGCGGGGGGGGTGTTGGACCGGGGTGTGCGCGGGCGCCGCCTGCCGGGGGAACAACGGCGACACGCCTCGTGACGACATCAGTGACGGCATCTCGGGGGCGGGGCGGGGCGCTGGCTTCCGGGTGCGCGGGGGGGGTGGGAGGAGAGGGGGGTCCGATGGCGCGCATCAGTCTGGAGGACCTGGACGGGCTGGGCGAGGAGGCCGAGGACGGTGGCGGGGAAGATGGCGAGGAGGAGGAGGAGGAGCGGAGCCGGCTGTTCGCCCACTGGGAGGCCGTGGCCAGCACGCACCGAGTGAGCCTGCCCCGAGGTGAGCGCTGGGCCCCGCCGCCGGGGCAGCCCGGGGTCTGTGGGGTTGGGCCTTTCCGGGGCTGACAGGGCCCCCGCCGGCCGGCCGTGGGGCTGCCGGTGCTCTCCAGCCCGGCCGAGCCTCCTCTCCCCTCCTCTCCTCTCCTCTCCTCTGCTTTGCCTTGCAGACATGGCAGGCCCCATCGTCCAGATGACCCGGCACAGCCAGGCCCGCGAGGCCGTGCCCTACGTTACCCTCTCGCAGCAGGAGAAGGTGAGGCCGGCTCCTCTCCGCACAGCCGGGGACTACCGCGGGTGTCGTCCCCGGGTCCGTCACGGGCGCTGCCGCCAGCCCGGGGAGCGGGAAGAGCAGCGCCTTCCCTTGGGGAAGATGTACCCGCCGGCCTTGCAGAGGTTTCTGCAGAAGCGCTGCAGCCAGGCACTGTAACTCTGGCTTGGTGCAGCGTTCTGCCGTCCCTGCACCTTCTCCCGTGTTGAGTGGTGGCGGTGCTCAGCTTCCCGGCCTCTGTTTTAGAATTGGACTGGTCTTGCTGCTTTCTCTGGTCTTCTGGCTTCCTTCTGTCTCTTTTACCGACCTGTCCTCTGCTGGGGTGGGAGTGTCCAAGAGAGTGAATTTTCACTTCAGAGCCTGCGCCCCCGCCTTGGGCAAAACACCTTGTTGCGTAGCTCGGAGTCCCGCTGGGTTGTTTGTGTTTGGGCTAGTTACGTGGCTACTGGTTGAGCTGGAGATCTCAACTGGCACAAGACAGGGATGCTTCGGTGGGGAGCACAGGGCCTACGGCCCTGGCTGTCAGATCTGAGCATGTGGTGGTGGTTGTTGCAACTGCCCATCCAAAAACGGTAGCTTCTGCCTGAAGATCTCCTGTTCTTGCTGGCTAAGTTGCATATCTCCTCTCATCTCCTCTCATCTCTGAGCTTTGAGAAATAACTGTGAAGAAGCGCTCGTCAGACTGGTTCCTGTGTCTCTGCAGACGTGGTTGGGCTTGCTACTGAGAAGACATCTGTCAGTTGTCCTCTGTTTGAGGAGAGCTTAACCAGTTTCTTCTGGGCTGAGGTCCAGCGCTCCTGCCTGTAAAACACGCCTGAGCATGTGGGTTGTTCAGCTCTGAACTGGAGCTTCACCACACTCCCTCTTTCCCTGTTCTTCTGGGTCCCAAGGACTTAGTCTGGGCTCTTCTCTGCCTGTGCTGGTCCCAGGCAGGAATAGGGCCCCAAGACTTTGTGGGGCCTGAAGATCTTTTCTTGCTGTTGGCATCCCCTCTGTGCCTGAGGAGGATTGTTGGAGTTTTATTCCGGGGCTGGGTGAGGGGGTAGGAGCCACTTCCTGGCATTAGTGCTGAGGGGACTCTGGAGCTGGGGCCCTTAAGGACACATTTCCCAGGATGGGGCAGGTGGGTAGTATTTGGTTGCTCCTCCTGAGCTGTCAGTGCTACAAGCTCTCATCATCTTGGAGGCAAGTGAATTATTATGCCACGCACAGAGCCTTGCTCTGTCAGTACTCAGTCAAATTCCTCAGCTCATATTGGACCTGTTGCCGCTGGATCTGTGTGAAGCATCTTCACTCTTTCTCTTGGTCAAGTCTCATCTTCTAGAGTGGTGTGCTTAATATCGGGATCAGGCTGTGGAAGGACCAGACACCATGCCTTGCTGGGCTGATACGTTTATTCGCAGATGGTGTGGAAGATGAGAGTTGCAAATAGTCTAGAGGGACTGGTGGTTTCCTTGCTTGGAAAATGGTCTTGCCCTGCTTTGGTTGGTGGGACAATAGCAGGCATGGTCCCATCTACAGGGTGAATGCTGGCTGGCCTGCAGTGTTTTGGGGCACTCTTCTTCCTGGCGCCCTGCTGATGTACACGAGCAGCCCAGAGGCCTTCCTTCTGCCTTGGGTTTGGCTTTCTGAGACGAGACCTGGTTTGGGTGGAGCCACAGGGAGGCTGCACTCAGCGTTGAGGCTGGTCACAGCTTCCTGGCTCGCTCACTGCCAGCACAGCTGTGGAGCACAGAAGTTTGGACATGTGCCCTGAGCTGCGTGGAACAAGGTTGTCTTATGAGCGCTTTAATCTGGCTGAAGAACAAGCTGAGAGCAGGAAGATAGGCGCTGGCTACAACTTCCCATCCCCGCTTTATGTGGTACCTGTGGTTATAACCATGCCATGAGCTGAACTGTGAGGAGATTCACATGCAATTTCCCCACGCCTCCCTGCCCCCCTTCTGCGTTGTACAGAAGACTGGGCATCTGTGCTGGAAATAGAGATTCTGACCCAACCCACAAACCCATCTGCAGCGGCTGCGTTCGCGTCTTTTCTTCCTCCTGTCACTTCTTGGTATGGGAGAAGGATCTAAGAGGAGTTTTGTTCCAGCCTTCACAGTTCTTCTGGGTGCTAGAGCTCTTCTACTGGGCAGGAAGCTTTTTGCTTGTTACCCTCTGTGCACATAGGGCTCCAGGTAACAGACACTGCACCTGAGAATCACATCAACCTTACTGGAGGCCTTTGGGTACCTGGAATCAGGAACATCCTTGTGAGTAGGCAGGACAGCGACTGGAGAGGAGCAGAAAGTCCCGTGTCCCCTGCTGAGGATGTGCTGCATTCCTCGCGCATGCCAGGAGCCTCCAAGCCTCCCCACACCCCGTCCCCTATCTGTGCTTTTCCTTTGGCTGATTTTTGCCTGGCGCTGTTAATTGTCCTTGTCTGAGGTGCGTGTGCTGCCAGCTCCCCTCGCCTTCTCCGGCCTCCCCTGCCCATCACTATCTGGCAGGGGGTCTCATTTTGGCGGAGGCCTCTCTCCCCACTTCCTGCCTGTCAGTGTCGGTTTTGCCACCCGAGTGCTGCAGTGTTGTCAGCGCGCTTAACTCTGACTTGGCTTGTCTGTGGCCTGTTTCAGTGCAAGGAAGCAGCCTATGAGGAGCGGCGGTACCCAGCTGGGAAGTGGGCGTGTGTCACCAAGGGGGAGCCCATGTATGAGCAGAGCATCTCCATGAGCTTCATGAAGCTCATGCGCTACATCTGCAAGGAGAACTCTGTAGGTGTGTGCAGGCAGGGGCTGGCGGGGGCTGGCAGGCCGCACAGAGGGAGGGCCCTGCCGTTGTTCGTCTGGAGCGGGGAGGAGGGCTGCCGCCCCTTTCCCAACCGTTTCACTCTGCCCGCTGCCTTCCTGCCTCCTTCCAGGTTGCTACCTGGGCATGACAGTCCCAGTGCTCAACGAAATCCACCTGACCAAGGAGGGGACCGAGCTGGAGCGTGAGGTCGTAACTGCCTATTATCTCCCGGGAGAGTTCCAGCAAAATCCCCCTGTTCCCATGGACCCCGAAATCCACATCACCGAGAGGGCACCGCTCCGGGTTATAACCAGGTGACCCCAGCACCAGAGGTGTTTTCTCAGCTCAGCAGAGGTGCTGTGGCTGCTGTGGTTCCTTGGGCAGAGGGATGGGAGCCCTGGCTGTGGGAAGGGGGTATGTGCCGGCTCTGTTGCTTACGTTGCTGCCTTTGCTGCAGGGTTTTCTATGGGATGACCACTGAGGAGACGATTCTGCGAGAGATCAGTCTCTTCTGGGAGCTCTTGGGCTCCACAGACACTGTGCTCCGAGAAACCTACATCGTGGCTGTTTATGAAAATCCCAGCATCCCTCAGCGCCGCAATGAGATCTGGTTCATCTGCCGAGCAGAGTGAGTCCCCTCTGTGACTGCAAACCGTCCTGCGGCTGAACCTGGTGTAGATGGCAGTTCTGACACAAAGGAGACGAATGCACATCCTGACCCACCATCCACCCACAAAATGACAGACCGGGAGACTGGGGGGTGGGTTTGCACTCTGCCCGGCGAGAGCCCAGCCAGGGAAAAACCTGCCGGGTCTGCACTTCACCTGCCCCCGCAGGGGCCAGCTGAGGCTGGAGCTGGCACCGGGGAGAGCCTCTGCAGCAGGCTCCTGGTGGGAAGCACGTGGTGGGGACTCATGTAAGGCAGTAACTGTGTGGGCTTGTGCAATGTGCTGGCTTGACCTGGGCTTCTCTCAGCTCTGAGATGAGATTGCGGAGCTGCACGAGGCACGCTAGCGGGGCTTGTGGTTGGCAGAGTCACAAGGTGATGGTGTCTAGAAGGCAAATGACTGTGTACGAGGTGTGGGCCTCTGTCTGGGCTCTGGGCTGCTTCCTGTGAGAATGGCTCCGAACGGAGCCACTGAAATGCTGCTACAGGGACAGTGAGGCTCGAAGTGGGAAAGGGCTCGCCACAAGCGAGATGTGGATCCTGAACGTTTCCTGCTGGGGCGGCTCTCTTTGGACTCTTGGGTGCCTCCCTGGCTGTCACTTACCATCTCTCAGCCAGGACCGAGGGCGCTGGCAGCCTTCGTCCATCCGTTGTGGGTGCTGTTTCGCGGACCTGCTGCGAGCTGAGAGGGACAAGTCCCGACAGCAGCAGCAGTGGCACCGCTGTGTGTTGTGTTGTGCATTGATCAGCGAGTTTCACATCCACGAATACCGTCATGCTTTCCTGGGGGAAGCTGACAGTGCCAACAGTAAAATAAACCCAGCTCAAACCACTGCAGCTGCAGATCACTGATGGTGGGGATGGGGGGTGCCCAGCTTGGTGTGGGAAGAGCCTTGCCCTCTCCCTCCTCAAGATGCTCCAGGCTGCAAAGCTGCAGCTAATTAGAAGGGCTTTAATGTTTGCCCAGGTTATGGCGTCGTGTTCAGCCGGGCACAGGCTGCTACAGACAACTCCGGCCACGCTCCCCTGCAGGTAAGGTGGTTTTCTGTTGGTTAGAGTCTACTCCAGCCTCATTTTTTCCTCTGTGCAAAAAATTGGCTCCTTTGACTGTACTGCATACGAGCAACCCCCGCAGGGCGGGCTGAGAATTCGAATGTGACAGCACATCGTGCTGGTTGGGTGCAGGAGGCGGTGTGCCTCTGCAGGGATGCGCTTAACTGGCTCAGTTTGGAGGGACTTGTGGTGCCAGTTCCCAAGGGGTTTCTTCCTGCTGTAGCTGGAGGTGTGCTGTGTGCCTTGCCTCCTGCTGCTGCCCAAACTCTGGCTCTGTTCCTTTGGCCCTACAGTGCAGCCGGATGAGGAGGAATGGTGGGGAGGCCAGGGCCAGCTCTGTGGTCTCATTGCCCTAGCAGTGCAGGTGGCTTCTGCCACCCCATTCTCCGATCAGATGCTGTTCACTGCCCTGGTCCGAGGTGGCTTGCCCTCTGGCTGCGGCTGTGGAGGGAGCGGGGCCGAGCACGTTACACCCTCCTCTTCGAGGGAGCAAGGTAGCTTCAGGCAGAGTCTGGGCAACAACAGGGAGAGCAGACAGTGGTTTCCTGGATATCTTGCGCAGTTCTTGTCCCTGGGGCACTGAAGGCAGGTAGGGCTGGGGAGGTGATGTGACAGCCCGCAGCTGTGAGGGCTGATGTGGCAAGTGCTCCTGAGATAAGAGTGGCGATACCCGGGTCAGCAGTGCTGCGCTCGCTTCCCTCCTGGGGAAGGGGAAGCCATTCCCTTACATGAGGCTGGGATCAGGTGGCTCAGCATCAGTGGGAGAGCAAAGTCAGCCAGCGCGCGTGGGATAGAGACCCTTCCTCTTACTGCACGTCAACCGCTTTTCTTGCTTGCCCTGAGCTTACAGGTGGAAGTAAAACTTGCTTTCTAGAGCTTGCTGAATAGGCTAACGCTTCCTCTGAGGCTGCTTGGTCCCCAACCACAACCAGAACAGCTTTTGGTGGCAGGAAGCGGTGGCTTCCCTATGAGAGAGGACTGGTCTGCGGCTGCTGGCAAAACCGCACAGCCGTGTGCCCTGACGGGGCGGCTCCGTGGTCTCCCAGGCTCTGCTGGAGGTGGAAATGGTAGGAGCTTCTGGTGCAGCTCCAGGCTGGCACCACCACGCAGGGCAGCAGGCGTGCTCCTATCCTGTACCACAGACTTTGTTAAGTCAAGGCTTCATCATCTTCTGTGATGGATCCAGCAGCGCTCTCGGGGACGCTGTGGGGTGTCTGATGGTGAGTCTTCCTTCCAGCCAGTACCGAAAGCAACCGGCGGCCAACAAACCGGCTGAAAAGCCGGTGTTCAGAGCTGCGACTGCCAGAGCCGGTGGCGCGGGGCTGCGGCGGGCCCCACGGGAGGCGTTTGGTCGGGCAGGGAGGCCTCCAGCCCACGCCGTGCAGGCGGCCAGGCCGGCGTGGGCTGCTGCGCCCCGGCTTTGGGTGATGCGGAGGGGCACCAAGGAGCGGGCAACGTGTTGCGGGGCTGGGGCTGCGCGTCCAGCCCTCTCTCTGCCCGTAGCGGGGCACAGCCTGAGTGCCCCTGAGCTTTCCCGGGGTCTCCCCGCAGCGGGAGCTTCCACCACCGGTTTAACGAGGAGCCCCCGGGTGGGAAGGCAGCTCTGTCGCCTCCCACCGCGCACGCCAGGTCGGGGGCTTGCTGCGGACGGGAGCAGGGGCCACCCAGCCGCGGTGGGTCTCCTGGCGCGTCCGCCGCTACCTGTGGTACCGAGGCGGGCGCTGCCCGCGGGGCCCCGCGCCCCCCGAGCCCCGCCCGGTTTCCGGTGGCCGCCCCGCCCCCGGAAGCCCCTCCCGGCGGCGGTGTCGGCAGGCGGGGCGGCGGCGGCATGGCCAGGGGCCGGGGCGCGCACTGACCGGGCGGCGGGGAGCGGCGCGGAGGATGGCGGCGGTGCGGGCGCTCCTGGTGCTGGGTGAGTGCGGGCCGGGACGGGCGCCGCAGCCTCCCGCACCCCCGGCCGGGACCGGGGGTGCGGGTCCCGCTGCCCGGGGCTTCGCGCCCCAGTGGGGCCATCGGTGGGGCGGGGGGCGGCGCGGCGGCCTCCCGGGACGAGCCACCCCCATCTCCCCACGCCGGGTTCTACCGTGAGCCCGGCGCGGAGCCGGCGATACGCGGGGCCCCGGCGCGGAGCGGTGCGGGGGCGGCCGCGCCCCCGCCCGGCGGAGCCCCCGTTGCGGTGCGGGAGTCGCCGGATCCCCCGGCCCCGGCTCTGCTTGCCCGGCGTGCGGCGGCTCGTCCTGCCCGCCCTTACCCGCTCGTCGGGGGTTGGGGTGGGGGGTGGTGGGGGGGGAGCGTCGCGCTTAAATGCACCGGGATGCAAATGCACCGGGCGTTTCGTCTGGGAGACGGCGAACGGGCGCTGCCGGGGAGGCGGCTCCCGGAGCTCCCCCCGCCTCCGCCGCTGGCTGGGCTCGGGCCCCCGTCTCGCAGCCGCTCCGGGCCCTGCAGTGAGGGCTGGTGGGGGGTGTGTTTCCCGAGAAATCCGAGCAGATCAAAACTGGGGGGAAAAACACCGGGCACGCAGCGGGCTTCCGACCACCACAGCCCCCCCCGCCCCCATCCCTAGAAATTGTCCCCCCGACGGCTGTGAGGGGGTTTCGTCCCTTGGTGAGCAACGTCCCCATGAGCCATCCCACCCTCCGTGCGGTGCAGGGTGAGAGCCAGACCCCCTGCCTCCTCCCGGCTCCGCCATCCCCGTCGGTGGCACGGGCGCTTGGGGGCAAACGGTTGGTTTTCCTGCCTCCTGCTTTTCACAGTTGTTTTACTTACTCGAGCTGCAAGGCCCCAACCCGCCATCCCTCGCTCTGCTCTGCGGTGCTTCTCCCTGCTGGCCTCCTAGCGCCATTTTCCATGCCTGAGGAGCCCCGGCGTTTTGGCCGTGGCGTGAGAGCCACAGGGGCCCTGAGCTGGTTTCCAGCTTGGCTTTGAAGGCTCCCGCGTCTGCCCCGTGCCGCCCTGTTTCTTGCCCCCTTCGGTTGGGAACCCTGCAGACAGGGTCCTGCATGCCGCCAGTATCCGCTTGTGGTCCCTTCTGTGTCACCCTGCACCACCATACAGTTTGCTTCACAGTTTCTGCTGCAAAATCAAGAGCAATCTTCGTCTGGCACCTGGGGACAGAGGGGAGGTTACTGCCTCTGAGGGAGAGATATTTATAGTGCTGCTGCTCTTCCCATGTCTGGAGCTACGGCTGAGCCCTGCTGCCAGGCTGCAAGCAATGTCCAATTTACAGCTGATAAGCACGAAAAGCAGCACTTATTTAGCTGATTAGCACCGTAATTGCCGATTGCCTTGGCAGCCTTCTCGGGAGGCTGTTTCAGGAGAAGGGAGTGCGTGCTTTGCTTGGGCTCTGGTTTGGAGCCATGGCGCCCTGTGGACCTGCCACAGCATTCGCCTACCTGCCAGCGTGCCAGCACCGGCAACTGGGATGTGTGGGCCTGCCCGTGAGGGCTGTCTGCCACCTTTCCTGCCAGCACGCTCCCCTTTCCAGTTGCTGGAGTTTCCGTGCTGCTCCGAGCACGTACCGTCCTCCTCGCTTCTCCTGCTCGGCAGGACCACGTCCTACAGCGCTGGGAGGAACGTGCTGCCGTCCACCTCACGGACGCTATTAAAAAAAAAAAAAAAAAAATCTCAGGCGTCAGCAATGTGGCCAAAAGGTACAGTTCGATGTATAGTTTTTACGGGCTAGTCGTAAGTTTTGCGGGTTGCAGGGTAGCATCTCCCTTTTGCCGGGGGTGCTGTCTGGAGAGAGTGCTGGGGAAAGAGCTGAGAAGCGTGGGGTATCCATGGCTCGTGCGGGTGCTTTCTGTGGTCCTCCTTTGCCACGTATGTGTTCCAGGAATGCTGGATGCCTGTACTGCTGGTCCCTGTTCCTCCATTTCCGTTGCTCCGCGAAGCTGTGATCTTTCTGGCAATGACACTGCAGCGTGCCAGATGTGTGCTGGCTTCTACTGGAACATGTGGTTGAAACGCTAGCGGAGGAAATATTTGCTGAGTCAACTTTTCTTTAAAGCTAAAAAACCCCGAAAGGTCTATTTTGTTCTGAAAGCCCCGCCATGTCCTGCGTTGAGCTGCATGGCAGTGCTTTTTTTGTGCTGGCTAGCAAGCCTGTTTCTAAAGAAGAAAATCTCTGAAAACGGGAATGATCGGATAGGATCGGAGAATTTCTCTTGGGTTTAAAGGGTCCAAAATGCATTTCCAATGGTACAACTTGGGTGACTTTCGCTCTTTGAGCCGAAGCTGCCATCTGTTTTCCAGCAGCTCTGAGTCCTTTGCAGCCAGACCAAGTACTATGATAGTTGATCTAAGCGAGCATCCCTTCAGCAGCCAAAAAGCTGTGCTGCTCAGCACATTTCTGGGCTGTTTTGGGGCAAAACCGTGACAAGCCAATACCATTCTTTTCTTATAAAGCCCGTGGTCCCCCGTGGGGCTTGGCTGAGCTCAGCAGTGCTCCGGTCAGGCTGTAACCCCAACGTGGCAGGAGCTTCAATGGCACGGTGACTCCATAGTCATGGCCGTAGGCACTTCTTTGTCTACACAGTGGGCCCTGGACAGCTGAGAACTGGCACTGACCAGAGGGATGTCATGTTCTGCATCCTTTAAAGATGTCCTCTGATTTCTTAATTGATCTGGAACGAGACCAGCTTCTAAAGGCAGATGTTTAAACTGCAGCAAGCACCTGTGTTTAGTTGCGCGCTGGGTGATGAATGCTCTTGCCGATGGGAGCGCATTTCCTCCCCATCTGCTGAAGCCCTCTTGCTCAAGAGAGGTGGGTGGGTAGCACCAGACGTCTGTGTGCTGCTCGGATGGATGGGTCTCGTCTTGTTTGACCAAAGGCTGGTCCATGTTGCATCCGAGCAGATTAGCCTACGTGTCCTGAGAGGGCAGCTTGTGCTTTCTCCAAAGGACACCGAGTCCAAGGGGAACAGGGGGAAGAAGGTAGGAAAGGAGTGGGAAGGGAAGAGCTTGGCTTTGGGGCAGCGAGCAAGGGCCAGTCCGGCTGTAAGTGATAAGGCACTTAAAAAAGATCTGAAGACTGTGAGGTCTGGTTACAGGTATTTAGTAGGGTACCTTTACACTAATATTTTTCTTCCCTTCATTGCAATTCATCTGCTGTTTGAGCTTCAAAGATCAAAGCTGTCTTCCAGCAAGCACACGTGGACTTAAGTAAATAGCTGGACCTACACCTCTCTCCAGTGAATAAACACTCTTTCCTTTCTGAACATTTTCAAGCGTAGCTCTCAGGCCTGGAATGCAAAATATTTCACATTAGCAGTGGGTGTTTCCACTGCTTTCGATATTTGGGAACTTGGAACAAATGCTTATTTAGCAGCAGACAGACTTAGGTACAAACGTGCCCTTTGTGAAGGCGGTTGCTACTGCGGTGTTTGGAGGGAAATTCCCCTGAGATCGGAGGACATGCGATTGTTTGTCCAGACCCCTCGGAACAGGTCTCCTTTTCCTGACATGAGTGGCAGTCTCATGGGCTGGGACAGGCAGCTCTTTGGAGGCCTGGAGGGCAGTGAGGCTGACATGATGCTTGGCAGATGCACAGGAACGTTCTCCTTTACGAGGATTTAAGTTGCACGGGCTGTTAACGTTGGGTTTGAGGGGGGGGTTCGCAAAAGCTGCGGACTAACACAGTGGATTTTGCGGTGTAAGAGGCAGCTGTACCAATTCGCCTCCCCGGGCGAATGTCTTTGACTTGGCAATACCTCCTGGAGAAGGCTGTTTATGCCCGTGGTGGGAGGAGGGCAAGCGTAGTGTCTTTTACCTTTACAAGAAATCAACTGTGTCTTGGGGGAGAGGGGGAAGGGAGATGAAGAAACGATGACTTGACAATTGGTGATGAGTTGGTTCTTGGCCATCAGTGTGCGTTTCAGCATGGCGGAGGTGCCATGCTGGGTGGCCTGTTTCCACGTCCTGCTTTTTGCCGGGAGGACACTGGGAAGTGCTTGTAAATGCCTTTTGTCTGTTAGAAAAGCAGATGTTATATTGCGCAGTGGGGTTAAAGGACTGTGCTGTGAACGTAGCGTACCTTGTGTGCCAACTTGCCTGGAAGAAGCAATCCCACTGCTGCTCGTGGAAGGGTTTTTTTTTTCTCAGACAGAACTGGCAGGGAGCAGGTAGGGACGGTGGAGGTTTTCAGGCTTTTTGCGTGGCTGCCTGCCTAGAGCAGGGGCTGTTCCCTGGGCTTTGTCATGGTTAGGAGCCTCTGCACGTGGTTCTTGTCTTGTTGCTGATGTCCTTGCGAGCTTTCAGCAGTCCAGATTTGTTGTGTACTTCTTGCCTTTTAGGGAGGATGTTCGGAGGGAGTGTGGGTAACCCTGGGGTCCTTTAGAAGCTGTTTGCTGACTTCCTAATGCCAAAGCTATTGAACCACAGCATAGGAAAGCCAGCACGTGGCTTTTTGATTGTGGAGGATGTGGCTTCATCAGGGTCCTGCACTTCCACCTCTTCCATCCTCCCCGGCCCTGTCAGGATCTGCAGTGCTGGTTGTGTTGATGAGCTGTCAGCTCTCCGTTTGTCTCTCCTCTTCCTCGCCCCTTTCGCTGGGGGAACTGACCCAGGGGCTACTTTCCTGCGTTGCTGTTGGGTGCTACGTGAGGGAGCAGTGTCCCATCACCTCTCAAGTCACACGGTGCCAGCAAATCCACCTTGCGTTGTAATGGGAACTGTCGCTGTTTTGGTTCAGACTGGACAGCTGGTGCCCCTAAACAAAAAAGGGCCAGACTGAAGGGTCGTCGTGAGGAAGACCATCTCCTGTTTCACTCTTCGTGTGCCTTCTGAAGGTACCACTGTGCAGGCAGTGGGAAGGAAGAGAGGCTTGCAAGGCACGTCTTTATACAGGTGTAGGTGGGTTTGGGAACTGGACAAGGGTGCAGTAGAAGCTTCGCAGGACGCTCGCAAGTGTCTGCGTTCTCAAGTAGTGGAGCGCTGGAAGAATAGTCGTCTAGGGTTTCTTCTGGATATTCTCCTCCGTGGGAGGCAGACGCAGGCTGGTTGTAATGAAGCTCCCGTGGCACGTCCGGTGTGTTAAGCAGCTGCCCCTCTCCAGGTCCGGGCTGTGTGGGTCTGGGTGCTGCCTGAATTCAGGTTGAAGAGAGTCCTGTCCAAATGTCTGTCCGATGTTTCCTCTTGCCTCTGCCTGCTTTGGCACATTGCAGCACGGCGAGGATGAACCCATGCCACCCCGTCAAAGCAGGGACTCCATTTTGGGTCATTCCTTTGTTCTGGGGAAACATTTGGCAGCAAGCGCCGCTCTCCTGTGTTTACCTGTGTCTCCTTTTAATCTGCGCAGCCCCTGCCGAGTAGCTGTGGAAGATCTTCAAGCCAAACACAAGTGGTCTTTGTTTCAAAGCATCAATTTGTGTTGGCAGCCAGGTCTGCAGCGCATGTGCTTTTCATTGACTGCTGCTCCAGCTCTGTTCCTGACTCCTGCCAGCTTTTTTTTTTTTTTTTTTTTTTTTAAATTTAATACAAAAATGTTTTTCCTGAGCTTAAAAGGCTGAGCCGTACAGTACTTCTAGTCTTAATGTAAGCCTTGCCTTTTTCGGGGAAGCGATCTCTGTCTGTGCACAGAACAGACTGCTTTCCTCTCCTCTGAGAGGTAACTAATACGTGCTGTCTGATCAGCAAAGAGAGAGGCGAGGGGGACTTCAGAGTGGCTCGCAAGCTTCTGAAAGCCTCGTCTGTGTGCCTGGGATGCGGAGGCCCTTGCCGAGCCTGCTCATCTTAGAGGGCTTCAGGAAGGTTGGTGGGTAGGTGCTTTTGTTGATGCTCTTTGCCGATCGATCGATCGTTACTGCCTGGGGCCGCTGCTTTGCTTTGGTCAGCTTTCAAAAATCTGCCCTCTGCTTTCCGATTTGCACCCTCTGAAGTTGTTCTGCGAGGACTTGAAACGCATTTTAATCCTTAAAAATATTAGGTGACATCCAGGTGAGGCTCAGGTCGCTACTTAAAACATTCCCATTGATAGTGAATGGATGGATGCTGAGGTGTCCAGGTGACCTGGGGAGCAGAACTGAAAATTGGCCAGATCCAACCGCAGGAGAATTCCAACTGGGACTTGCCAGGGTGGGACGTCGCCGTGATGAGTACTCGTGAACTCCCTGTCCCCTTCATAGCAGAGCGCACAAACCGCGTGTCTGAAGAGGAGGCATATCTGTTTTTAACTGATGATTCCTCGTGCAAGATGGAGCTTGCTGGTGGGATACCAATGGCCTGTCTTCTCCTTGTCAAATTAAGCTCTGATTCGAATGGAGCAGGCGGGAAGTTTGGCATTTGTGGAGTGGGCTGCACACAGGGCCCCTGAGCATGTGTGAATTGAATCCACCATTGTCAGATGGTCTGGGCGTCTGTGAGGCCGGGATGTCTTGGATTGGTGTTCGTATTGTGCAGGATGATGAATGAGGGAAAACTGGTACGAGCAGACTCCTGTCCGGAAAGTGGGGTGACACATTGGATTTCGGATGGGTGAACCCTCCCGCTCTGAAAAGCGAGATGTTGCAGGCTGGGAGAAAACCATAACACACACAGGGTCGTTGCCTGTGCTGGGAGCTGGTGTGGGAAAGGGCTGGGGTTTAAGCGAGCGATTATTAGAAGTCTACTTGTATTTCGGCTCCTGGTTGCTAGATGACTTCTGTCCTGGAGGACAGGAGTGTCCCCGAGCGCTTTGCACTCAGACCTGGGTGCTGATGGCAGACATTTGTTTTCAGGGCAGCTCTAAGGTGACAGGCTTTATGACTTTTCCTCTCCTGCGATGCTGTTGTGAGGTGAGGTTTGTCCCAGCATCAGGATTTTATGCCTGGGTGCAGCTCGGGCCGCCCTGAAAAGCAGCCAAGGCAGCGCCCTACTGCTGTCGATCCGAGCACGCCGGCTAGTTGGCTCCGTCCTCCGTCACCCCAAGCCAGAGGGCTCTGTCTGCAGAGCCTTGGCACGGGGAGGCCAAGCCCTGTTGTGGCTGCAAAGAGGTGGCTTATGTGCCTCTGGGCAGCTGTGTGTGAGGTTGTCCTTGCTGTCAAACGTGATGCTGGCACAAGATAGGCAGGGTATTGCTTAAGACCATCTATAAACGCTCTCCTCGTTACGGTCGCTCGTTGGCCTGTTTAGGAGCACAAAGCAAGCCTTTGATTCCGAAACATGCAGTGACTCTCCAAATGGTTAAAAGCAGGACAAGCCTCGGCTTGCAAGTGCCTTTATTGCTCTCTGTGCAGCAGGCTTTGGTGTGTGTCCTGGCTCTGCTGGGGAGGCCCATCGCTTGCGTGGCACGGAGCTGCGCCGAGGTGCTGGCTCTCTCGAAGTCGCTGGGAGCGCCTGTGTCAGCGGGAAGCTTTCATGGCAGGAAAGGTTATGATTTTTGTCTTTCCCAGCAAAGACGAGACTGGAGAAGATAAAACCAGACGGTCTTGTAGGGTGCCGCACAGGGCAGCGCATCCAGCCCTCCCAAACCATCCATGGAGGCATAGATGGGTTTGTGCTGCTGAGGATGAGTTGTTCAGTTGCCTCTGCAGCCGCCCTGCAGAGTGGCCGACATTGAAAGGCTTCTCCAGCAGTTGACAAATTGTGCAAATCATCTCAGACCAAAGTAAACAGAGCTTCCTGTGTGTTACTTGGCGTCCTTCTTTGTTCCTGTCCCCCCCATACTGCCTGCTGTGAATGCTGTGAGCCTGGGAGACATCTGAGAGCGTCTGGCGCGTGCTATGAGAGTGACCAGTTCCTGAGCTGAGCCTCCTCCTGTAGCAGTGAGATGGCTGGATGTCTTGAGATCACCCTGTCCTCCAGCCAGGTTTGAACAGATGTTTGTCCACCATTATCCAAGCAAAAGCTGAGCTGTGAAGGCGGCATGTGGGATTTTTCTCCGCTGAGTTAGTTCCTGATGGCTCTCCTTGCACGTTGTGTGTGCTCACAGCCTTCAGATGCGTAAGTGGAGGAGCTGCTTGCTGGGGCCTCGCCTGGCACAGCAGCAGTGACCCTTCTGGCTAGGTCCTGCCTCTCTCTTGCTGCCTTGGGGCTCTGGCCCAGGTGCAGCCGTTCCTTTTCCAGTTGTGCCTCCTGTCTCCCCTCTTCCTCTATCTGGACCCTGCTACGGCATGCCATGCCTTCCCTTCCCTTCCCTTCTCAGACTTTCCTGTTGCTCAGCTTCTCTCCGGTGCCTGGCTGTGAGCGCTGCTGTTTTGCCAGGTGCGGCTGTGGCTTCCTCATCCCATCTTGAGATTGGTCTTGTCTCCTTGAGCCAAACCCCCAGTTCCCAGCAAGTGATGAGAAATCAGAGCAGAGCTGGAGCAGAGCTGCTGAAATGTTCAGGTGGTTCTTGGGAATCAGAGGCTTTTTTGATAAGAAATCTTCCACTTGGCTAAAGAAAAATCTCAAAACCACGTGGCCTGAAGCAGAAACCATTAATCTGAATGGTTAATGTTTTGTCAAGGAAATAAGCACTCGGGAAACAAAAGTGTTGTGACATCCTTCAGTGTCATACTGTGTTCGTGTGGCCTTGCTGGGATTTGCCTCTCGCTGGCTGGAGGTACTTTCCTGCATGGCTGCTGTGCAGACAAAGACGTGCCATGGGTTTGACGGAGTAATCCATTTTACCTGGATTGCCGAGCGATTTACCTGGTGCCACAGTGAGCAACCAGGCACCTGCAGATGTCTCGGCGCAACTTCTTACTCTCCAGGACCTGGCTGTTGGGTGTCTGTTGCCGCTCTGTGTGCTTCCGTGGCATTTGGTTGCTTAGGATGTCCTGGTGCTCTTCCCACCAGTAGATTGGTGACTGTGCAATAAGAATTATTTGTTCTCCAGATGCATTGGGAATCGGCTGTTCTGCCGCTATGGAGAAAAGCGCTTGTTTTTCAAGGAGATTTGGTTAGTATGAGTTTCTGTCTCTGCGAGCCCGTTATACTTTAGCTTTTCTTTAATTTGTCACTGGGGCTTTGCATTAGATCTATCTGTAGCAAGCGTTCTGCCTAGTTATCGATTTGTAAAAGTATTCCAGAAAGTGCCCTGCTTGCATATTCTCCCCACTCAGTGACTTGTCTCCATTTTTAGCAGAGAGGTAATGTAGCAATGTCTCATAGAGAAGCTACCTTTTAATTAATATTGCATGAGCAGAGGAAATATTAGCTTCTCTGCCTACTTTCCTATTTTTGCGGCTTTTAATATAGATTCATAAATGGCTCTAATGAAAATAAACAAGGAACTGTTCCTTTCTGTGCCCTCTTTGCTTTCAGAGGTGATACTGCAGGTCCAGCCTCCTGGTGTCCTGGTGGACCTCCTGGTCCTGGTGTTTCCCCTGGGAGGCTGTAGCGGGGACAGCAGTGCTGCCCTGTACGAGTTATAAATGGCGATTGTGAAATGGGGCTGGCCTTCAGCTTTCCAGCAATGGAAAGAGAAAGGGGCTAGATGAAGTCTGCAGGCCTATGGGGTGTAGCTGGAGACAGATACGGGGAGCTGTGGATGAAGCTTTGTAGCCAGGAGGAAGGCAGTGCCACATAGGCCGCAAATGGATGCGCAGTGCGGTGTTATATCCTGCCCGTGGCAGGAGGGTTGGACTAGATGATCTTTCAGGTCCCTTCCAACCCAAACCGTTCTGTGACTCTGTGATTAACTAGTGTCCCTGAAATGCTCGTGAGGGGTGTCAGAGGAAATTATATGAACCCAGAGAAAAGCCCTGGGCAACCTGTCCCTCCTCTGCAAGCTTCAGATGCAGGCAGAGGTCAAACCCCAACAGTGTGGAGCCTGCATAAATAGGAGAGGCACCAATGCAGCTGGTGGGGTGAGGTCTATTTCAGGTGTCTCCTCAATGCCTTTTGGCAGCTCCACTTGTCTCTGGCAGTGCTGGATGCGTGGGGCAATTTTTAGCTTGCAGCAGCACGGTGGCTGCTAGGAAGAGCTGGTGGTGTGTTGTCGGGAGCGCCTTTCCTGGGAGCTTCTTCCCTTCCTATGGGAGGGGAGCAAACAAGTCAAACCTGCAGTAAGCCAAGTGGCGAAGCAGGATGCTCCAGAGACTCACTCACCTCCAGCTGGATCCACGGCGCACCCTTGCTCCGTGGGGAATACGGCTGCGGGATTGCCCCCGATGTACGTGGCATCCCCCAGCCTCTGTGCCGTCTCCTTGCTCCTGGGAAGGCAGGGTGGCTGGATGCCTGCTTGCAGGTGGGCCGCGCAGAGGCAGCTGCATGCAGGGCAGCACAGATGAATCCCTAGCAGCCGTCGCCACGGCATGGGTGTCGTCTTCAAGACCGTGGCGCTGGGCAAACCGTTTCTCCCAGGGAGCTATAAGCTGTCTGGAGAGCTTAGCCAGCTGGATCTTCCTGGCTTCGTTGGCAAATCCATCTGAGTCTCTACAGGCAGATAACTAAGGGAAACTTAGCTGTAAATATACCGCCATGACCTGGAGAGAGATTTAAAATATTTATCCCAGAGCAGAGCTTGGGAGATAAATAAGCTCCCTGTCTGCTTCCTTGCACGCAAAGCTCCGGAGCGCAGCTGTCCCTTTGTCTCCAGCTCTCAGAGCCTCCTTGGGGCTGGAAAGTTGCTTATGGGTGGGCTTGAAGTCCCTGTAGATAGTGTAAACATATGGCTGTTGGCAAAATAGAGAGGGGGATGCTGAGGGCGCTTGTGCTGGTGTAGAAGTGGATTTTGTCCGTGCCCTCTCTCCCCCCAGTTGCCCCCCCCCAGCTGCTGCCCCTGCTCTGTTGCTCTCAGGGTGTTTGTGGAGCTTGCTGGTGAGCCGTGTCTGGCTTGGGGTGCGCCGGGTAAGGCTGTAACCCTCCCACCTGGCCCCCTCAGAAAGCAAAATCTGCGCGATGTCCTGACCAAGCACACCTGAGAGCCAGCACAGGTTCGGGTGGTACTGGGGAGGTTTTTCGCCCGTCCGCTGGGTTTGGTGGCGGCGTGCAGAGAAGCAGCTCACTCGAGCAGCTTCCATGCCAGATCTGCTTCATTCTCCAACAAGCCAGGCCTGGGAGAGCAAGGAGGGCTTGCTGGCAGGAGCGCGCCGTGCCCAGCACGGCCTTGGCTCGGGTGCCGGCCCGACGGCCTCGCTGCGTGGAGAGGAGCTGGCTCTGAGCGGCGGCCCGGCCTTGTCTGACGGTGTGTTG
Source organism: Rissa tridactyla (assembly GCF_028500815.1). NCBI lineage: Eukaryota > Metazoa > Chordata > Aves > Charadriiformes > Laridae > Rissa > Rissa tridactyla. The sequence continues at coordinate 10,001,737 of NC_071468.1, read as the reverse complement.
GTGAAGCGGCTGGCTTTGCTGGGAGGCCTCGGGTGCGTGCTTCTCCTCTTCCCGCTGCTTCCCTTGCCCTGGCCTCCTCCTCCCCGCCCCCCTGCATCCCTCTTTTGTCTCTGCAGCCTGAGTTTCCATTCTCCGGGCTGGCTGGGGCTCCTGTTTGCTGAAGGGAAGCGCCAGGCAGCTTTATGGAGTTTGTTCTGGTTTTTCCCATCGTCTCCTGGAACGGCATTTCAGCTAGAACAGGAAAAACGTGAAGCCCTGGCCAGGGGCTCCCTCCGCACACACAGCCCTGTTGTGGAGGAATCCCTCTTGGCTGGGCTTGGGATGGCAGGAGCAACGTCAGCCTCTGGCCCTCAGCCTGAGCGAAGGGGCATGAGGATGTAGCGACGAGCACTCATGGGATGCCTGGAGGTGCTGGCCCCAGCTACCACGGGATGGGTTCTCAGCGACGCGGACGTTGTGGGTGAAGCAACGCAACCTCATCGCTCCAGAGTCTCGCCTCCAGCCCCGGGGCAAGGAGCGCTGAGCCAGCTCTGTCGCAGCTCTTCCCCGCTGGCAGAGGACCTGCCTGGCTGCGCGACACCGCCTGGGCTCTCCTCTGCCGCCAGAGGGGTTTTGCTTGGTAAAGACCTTTGCGTTCTCACGTGCCCCTTGCTTAAATTGTGAGGGAAGCACCGTCCTTCGAGGCCACTGTGGCTCATCCTGGCTCCACTTGGCACCTGTCTGCCGCCTTTGCTTTCATGGGAGAGAAGTGTGATTCTTTCCCGTGCTGGCCAGAGAGCTCAGCCTCCAGATCAGCTGCGTCTCCAGCTTGCCATGTGCTGCCGGTAGCACACATCGGCTATAAATCAGTATTTCTGAGGAAGCCAGGGAATCGCTCGAGGGCTCTGAGCAAGCCTGGGAGAGTCGGTTAGCAGGACCGGTGGGTGCAGCAACCCCATCGCTGGTGCTGAGTCACCCTCGAAGCATTTGTGTTTCTCACTGGGGCTTGGCAGCGCAGCTGGCAGTGTCTGCTTGGGAGCCTTCGGCTGACGCACCATTAGAGGGTTTAATTGAGCCAGCAGGATTCCCAGCTCCTGCACTGCGCTTGTGGCCTTCCTGTCTCACTTGTTCTTCTGTCTCTGTTTGCCTGCCTGGTCTTCCTGGGGGTCCCATGACCACTGGTGGCCTGTGCTGCTCAGCAAGCAGGCACGGTCCCACCTGCCTGACCAAAGCAAGCTTTCTTCTCCACAAGCCTGAGGCCGAACGGTGCAGACAGCTGCCAGCACGCTCCTGTGTCCAAGCGTTTGGGTGGGACACGCTGTGGTCTGGCTGCCCTGTCCCCCTCCCGGCTGCACCACCGCGCTCAGGGCTTGGGCTGGGTCTCTGGGGTGGGGGCTCAGGAGGGGTACCTGGGCTTCTCTTAGGGGCCTGGGGCTACCTGGCTGCCTCGGTGGCCTGACAGAATGGCAATCTTTTTCCTTGGACCAGGCGTGTCGCCCCAGAGATGCCTGCGCCTCCTCTTGCAGCGGATGCCAGGAGCCCGGGCGCAGCCCTAGTGCAGAGCATGGCTCAAAGCGGTGTTGACCTGTTTGCGGGACAGACGAGAGCCTCCTGCGGGGCCAAGGCCAGTTGTTCTGGTTCACCAGCCCCAGCTGTTGTGGGGAGCCAAGGAGCTTGGCTGCCACTGGGACTTCCCTGGCTTGCTCCAGCTTTCCCCTGTTTGAGCAAGGTGCTGAGATGTCGGGCGAGACCGTGGGGCAAAGGCACAGCTAGCAGTTGAGCCCAGACACATCCTCCATACCCTGCAGACCGCCTGCGAAGCCCTCAGCCTTGGAGACAAACTGTGCAGCCTGGTGGCTGTCCCACCAGCCCAAGGAAGCCTGCAGTGGGGTATTTATTGGCAGCAGCCCTGCTCTGCTTGGGAATGAGGAGTAACCAACCACCCACAGTGTTCCCATCACTCTGTGGCTGCAGAGTGGCACCCTTGTTGCTGCCCTTGCTCATTGCCAGAGCAGCAGGTAGCTCGTGTGGTGGGAAATGCCCTGGACCTCGCTCCCCACCACCGCCCTGTCCTGGACTGCAGAGGTTGTCGTGTCATGTTGCTTTGGGGTGGCTCTTCTCTTATCCTGCTGCCTGGCTTCGAGCACAAAGAAGTAGGGCCTCTGCTTGCTGCTGGTGCGAGGATGAAGGCAGGGGGCTGTGGAGGAGAGAGGGGCTGCAGAGGCCCTATGGCAGAGTTATGAAACCGAGCTTGGGATGGCCTTGGGAGGAAGCAAGCCTGAGGGGTGTGTGGCTGGGGAGGGAGCTGGGATTCACAGGCTCTGTGCTGGGGAAGCCGGGTGGGCGGCGGGAGGAACAGAGGTGGGGAAGCCCCAAACTTGCTTGAACTGGGTGGGTGAGTGAGGTCAGTGCCAGGGTAGCCCGGCTATCCTGGCATGTGCCGGCAGCCATTGGGGGTCTGCAGCTGGCTACCTCGGCTCGCTGTCTGTCTGCTGAGCCTTTTTCTTGGTTAATTATACTCGTCTTTTCTCCTGCGGCACATGTGTGAGCAATTCCTGCCTGCTTTGGGACTGGGGCTGTGTGCCGTGGGGGCTGCAGGCACCTCCCCGCTGTGTGTGGCAGCGAGCTCTGCCCATGGCCAGCTGCACCCCAGCGCGTTACTGTGAGCCTCGGCGTTTGCTCCAGCAGTTGATTTACAGTGTTCAAACCCCAGTGGCTTTGTTCTGGTTTTCTTGCGATAATTGCTCAGAAATTGGGCCGAGCCATTCCCAAGTATGGGATCCTGGGCCTGGAAGGGCAGGGAGGGTTGCTAACCACGGGGGAGAAAATCCCCCACGGCTCGCAGCCTCTCCGAACAGTTCTGGGGAGGCTCGTGGGAATTGTGCTAAGTGGTTGTGGGTTTTCTTTTTTTTTTTTTTTTTTTTTAATTCTAAAGGTTGGTTTGAAAGGCAGAGTTGGCTCCTCAGTGGTTGCTCGGAGCCTGTGTTCAAAAGCACCCCTCCGCGCAGAGGGCAGTGGAGAGAGGTGCTGTGGGTTGCCGGGGGTGAGCTCAGGCTGGGATCCCATTGCAGGGCAATCGTCCCTCACTGGTAGGCCAGCAACCAAGGTGTTTCCAAACAAGGGCTTGCATCTGCCATATGTCATAGGTCTCCTGGTGGGGGTCATGGGGGTGGCCAGAGTCTGGGCAGATGTAATCTTGCACCCAGGGAATGGAGATGAGGAAACAGTGGACCAGCTCTGCAGTTTCCATTCGAGACCCAAGCACAACAGCCAAGTACTGTGGGATGAGCAGATTCCCCCATCTGTTACAGGATGGGGATGCGTCTGTGCCTGCTTTCATCCTGGGTTGCCTCTCCTCTCGATCAGTAAATCCCACCTGGAAGGTTGCATATCTGGGCGCTTTGCAATTGCAAGTTTGCTCGTGGATGCCATTGGCTGACTTGACGTGGCGCTCCACGGAGCATGCAGAGAAAAAACTTCATGCGTGGCTTGCGTGGTGTGAAGTGGTGGTGTGTAGGCAAGTCCGGAGCAAACCTCCACGAAAGGGAGAGGCTCGGTCGTCGTCTGAGCAGACCCACACTTTCAGAGCAGGGCTGTTGGATCCAGATGTGTGGGACAACATCTAGATGGTGCTTTCTCAAGTCCCTCATCATCTGGATCCACCCCAGTGCGACCATGCTGTGTTTACCCCAGACCTGGAGCTCCTAGGTGCTGGTGCAGTTCCTCCCAGCTCGTGAAGCCAAAGCCACCGTAGCTGGCCGTTTATTGGAAATCCTGTTTTATACCCATCCTGTTGTGCTACGGACTCAAACAGGAATGATTTTTCTTTTTTCCTGGGTGCAGAGTGAGTTTTTGTTTTTTTCACTTTAACTGGGATGGAAACGATGTAGTTTTAAAAGGTTTATATGATGGGTGCCCAAAGACTTTCCAGATGCTGGGCTTGTTCAGACCAAGCCTGCCGTGTTCAGAGCTCCTTGCCTGCATCAAACCATTTCCATCTGGCCTGGTGGGAGAGAGTGCTTTATTGCAACTCTACCCGTCTGAGAGGCTTTCTCAACTGGAACCTCTTGCACAGAGGAACATGCTGGCTGGAAATCATTTGGAGATGCAAATCTCTCTGGGTGTTTGGCTTGGCTGCCGTTTCCGTGGTATCTGCTAAGCGGTGGAATAGGCTGTGTGCGGAGCAGGCGTGCTCCGAGCAGCTGCTTTATGCGGCTATAGGGACCAACCCGTGAGGCAAGGGGGGGTTGCTTGTGTTATTAAGCATTCATGATTTTTTTTCTTGCCTGCTTCTACAGCTTTAGCTGGTGCAAATGAGCCTGCTGGCTCTGTATTTGTGACCAGGAGGGGAGGAAAAGCTGACCCATGTGTTGTTCCCAGTCCTGGCATGCCAAAAATCTGCTTTTATAGGAGCATGTTCATAATGAACTGTGCCAGGAAACACATGGCTTGCTCGAGCCATGAATGGGAGGTCTGTATGGGGCCCTGCGCTCACCGAGAGCCTCGCAAGGACAAAGAGCAGATGCTGGTGTGCGTTACTTGCTCTGTGGCAGCCTGCATCCTCTGGGCTGCAGCGGATGGTGGGATCAAGGTACTAAGTGCTTGGCTGGTCCAGTGACGGCAGAGAAGGCAGGACGAGAGGCCGGGCGAGTGGTTTTACTGCTTGCTGCCCTTTGTGGCTCCCCTGGCCTGGGGAGGGCCGGCTTGCTTCTCTGCAGACGTGGCCGTTTGCAGCAGAGGCTGGATTGGAAGGAGCCTGGGCGCTGCAGGCAAGCAAAAAAGTGCTGCTGACAGCTTGGGATGACGATTGTGGATGGGGAAGGGAGAGAAAGGGAATCCTTTGGGGCCCAGATGTCGTAGGGATAATGGGGATGTGCGTGCTGTGCCTGGCTGCAGCAGGAAGGAAAGGCTGTCAGGTGAGAGTTCCAGTCCTGAGCATTAGCAGCGCTTTGATGTCTGGAACGTTGCTCGCTTGTAGGAACTGCTGCCAAGCCTGCATGGGCTCAGCTGCTGGTGCAGAGCGCGCGCCCAGCACGCGAGGAGTTAAACCTGCCTGCAGTGAATGGAGCCTTGTTCTCAGGGGGGGCTCAGTGCTGCCTCTGGACCAGCAAGCTTGGGATGCTCCAGCCCCGTGATTTGATTGCCCAGCTTTCGGAAGCAAGCCGGGGCTTGAACCCGGAGTCTGCTGCTCTTTGATCTAAGGGTGGCTAAAAGCAAAGCCCCAGCGTTGGAGCCATTCCCGAGGACTTGGCAACAGAAGGAATTGCTGCTTGCAGACAATGATGTTTAATAAATTGCTCCTGAAGACAAGACCTAATGCTTTCTGGGAATGTTACTGAAACCTGTGAGAGTCCAGGACCCCAAACCCTAACAGGATCCCTTCATCCCCATGCAGCCTGGGGATGGACTTGGGCTACTCTTGCTGCCCCCCTCAAGTTAGTGGTGGGGGCTAGGGCGTCACTGGCCAGGTCACCCTACTCTCTCCTAGCTGTATCCCCAGCCGCTTCTCTTGCAGGAAAGGGCACTGTGGGGTTGCTGCAAGGTACTCAGGGCCTTTCCCAGGTGAGCTGCTGTCCTCCTTGCCCCTTGGGTGTTGCAAAGGGCCCTGGAGGTTTGGGGAGCCAGGGAGCAGGCCTGTGTGCTGCAGCAGTGCCTTCCTAGGGAACATGGCGTCTTTGCTGACTATTAAGGAAAATGGACAGGGAACAAATGTTTAGCAGTGTGTTACCAAGCTCTCTGCGTAGTTACGTGCTGAGCTGGTGGTGTCAACGCTAGTTGTGCATTCCCAAGGAGTGCTGGCTCCACAGTGGAACTAGGACAGCTATGAGCTCCCCTGCTCTGGCATGGGAGCTTTTGAGGTCCTCTCTGCTTTGAGAGGCCAGAACAGATGCTGGCCAGCTGTGTCCTCTGCCAGAAGAACTCCTTGGTGGGAGCTGTCTGTGCCAGTTTTTGCAGCATCCTGGTACCTCTGGGTCTTCATTTTATTTGTTTCCTGTAAGCCAGTTGTCCCCCTCCACAGCTGGGGCAGATCTGAGGCCTCCTGCTGGCAGGAAAGAAGAGGAGGAGGATGGTTCCCCTTTGGGGAGGAAGGCCGCAGCTTGGGTGCTCTGGGCTTTGCTGCCCTGGGCACTGCAGGTGAGTTGCAGCTCCTCTAATCTGCTGTTCCAGATGCAGAGCATCGAAGGAGCTGGCTTGCACATCTGGCTGAGCTGAGCCAGGGTGAGCTTTGCTAAAGTGCCCCGGAAGAAAGACTGTAGAATAACACTCCTGTGGCCTGCTTGGAGAGAGGGGCTGCACTTCACGCTGCATAAGCCCCGCAGTGATGGGCTCGCTTTCCAAACCAGGAAACCTTAAACTTGCACAAAGCCCTCTCCCAGATCCCATTCCCATGCTTGTAATTCCTTGTTTGGTTGCAAACAGCTTTGGGATTACTCATATCCTTGCAACAGCTGTGGTGTCTCAAGAGGTTGGTAACCTAGGCTCTTTTGGGTACAAAGTGAAATGGATCCTTCCCTTTTGCCTTTCTGTCCTCTGTCCAGAGCTCTTTTAGCTCGGTGAGGAGGTGCTCAGGAGCTGGGCGCCCCATGCCTGGGGGTGGGCAGCTCAGGGTTGAGGGGAGCATGGTTGGGGCTGGGGATGTGGAGCACTGCAGCGTGCTCCCGGCTCTGCTGGCACCACAGCCGTGGCAAACGCCTGCCGAGGCTCGCCATCGTCTGCTGAGATCTGTGCTGGTTTTCTTTCCTCTGCAACTGCTGCTCAGGGCAAGTGCCCCAGGCAGGCAGGGGGCTGCCATGCCGCGGCGCACGCCGCCGCCAGCCAACTTGCCTGTTGCTTCCCCCGCATGGCTGTAGGTGAATGAGACGGCTGTGGAGGCAGCAGGGATCTCGGGGGCTGTGCAGCAGCTGAAGGCTTTGTGGTCGAGGCTGCATTCCCTAGCGATGTCGTTAGGCAAGGAGACAATGATTTTTGGATTGCTTCAAGATGTAGGCGACTCGGCCTGTCAGGCGGGGCGGGAGATGTGCTGCCTGCTCTCCCCAGCTTGCACGGTTGCTCTGCGGCACCCAGATGGGGTTGGGCTACTGGAGCGTCCCCAGGCGAGCGCTCGTGTGGGACTGGCACCGAAGCATTAAGCGCCGGATGGAAAACCTGGCTGGAGTCAAGGCCGGGCTTGTAATGCTGCCCTGTGCCCTTGCAGCCTGAAAGATGAGCATGAAGGTTTGGGCTTGCTGCCATGGCAGGCACTCACCAGGCAGCACCTGTGGTGCCCTCAGGCCTCTTGGGATGGTGCAAAAAGTGGGCTGGGTGTTTTCACTACCAGGCTGTGCCAGGGCCACAGACCCTGTGTTGGCTTAGCCATAAATATAGCCTTAGAAATGGCTGATCCCCCGGCGGTGAGTCCTGCCACCCCATGCATTTTCTGGCTGTGTCTCCACGATTACAAAGCCCAGCACCCCACGAGGTCCATGAAGTTTGTTGCCTGGCTATCTCCACGGTGCCAGCGCGGGAGGACAGTGTCCAGCCTCAGAGGTGAGCACTGAGACACACGGGCTGGGCAGTTCGCTGCCACATCCTTCCCTAGGAGCCCTACAACGTCTCTGTGCCCGGGATGTACCAAACCTGGTGCTGCCCAGGTGGGAAGAGAGATGTGGGATCCCCCAAAACTTCAGTCCCAGTTTCCCAGTGTTAGCCCCCAGCTCTGCCATGGCTCCCTCAGGTCTTTATTACTCTTCTGGTGCATTTTCTTGCAGCTCTGGCTGATGAAAACAGCGACACTGATGTGTCTCGCTTTTCTAGCTCTGGAGAAAGGCCTCAAACCAAAGCCATTCCCAGGCCGTGCTGCAGTCTGCTGCCAAATTGCTGCAGTAATGCTGTGGCAGCACTCGAGGGGGTTGGCTACCATGGGGCTGGGTCTCCTTTGCCAGAAGTATGGGGAGCCCTTTGCTCCCTGGCAAGCTCATAGGATTGAAAACTCGCTCTGCAGAGCTTCAGGCAGTAGTGACTAACTTCACAGGGTTGCTCGCAAAGTCTGTGCTGGATGCAGCTTTGCTGGTTTTATTTGTCATCCTGAAGTGCTCTGCACATGCTCGGCCCACTGTGGCCTTTGGAGGAGGCTGCAGGGGCTGGGTGCTGGGGGCATTCCAAGCCCAAAAAGTGAATTGAGATACACTTGGTAGAAATTCAAGCTGGCAATGTAGGTGTTAGTGTGATTGTTTTTCCTGGGAAGCTGCTATTTGCCTCCTTAAATAAGCGAAATTAATTTTGAGCAGGGGGATGCTTCTGCATGAAGGATGCTGTGTTCCTGCATTCAGATCTTTGCCCGAAGTGTGCTCTCAGAGCCAGGATGTGATCTGAGCCTTCTCTTCTCTTCGTCCGTGTGCGTCCTTGCTGGCGCCTGTCCCCTCCCTGCAGATGATTTGCCCTGCAGTGTGTGGGAATGATACCCCGGGGACCTGTAGGTACCAGCGCGACTTCCCAGCACAATTCGTTTAACCTCGACAGGAGGGGTTTCCATTTCAATTAAGTATCCTTTGGGTAAAACACCACTGGGTGTTTTCAAGTGTGCTGCGTTTCGAATATGTTTGTCTATTCTGGCTGAAGCTTTCCTGAAAAGCTTTCTTGTAGCCACAGTTGAAATGGTTTTTAGGCCAGAAACATGTGTTGAGGGTTTCTTTTTCTGCCAGCCAGGGGTGGCTTGTGTCACATACATATGTGGAGAGCGGGTGCTTGCCAGCGCACACATTTGGGATTGCTGCTTTGGCGTTGGCTTTGCGGGACTGCGGCTGGCCCAGCTGTGTTACTAGGGGAGTGCTCTGCACTGGCTTGGGCTTGCTAAGCTGACTTCCAACGAACTTGGTGTTGCTGGGTGTTTTTTGGGATGGCTCTTGCTAAGGGAAGAGAAAGAGATGTTTTGCTTCTTTCAGCAGCTCCTAGCAATGTGGCCCAGCCCAGATTAGCTCATGAAACCACAGCAGAAACATGCTGTCGTGAAGGTGTCCAGTCAGACCGAGCAGGGGTCACCTTTGCTCTCCGCCAGGTGCACCAAGAGCTCTCTCATCTGCCAGCTGGGGCAGTTCTGGCGGCCTCCAATGGCTAAGCCAAGCATGACCATGACACAGTGGTGCTGGGAGGTCATCTAGCTGGGTGAGTGGAACAAGCAGAGCCATTTTGTTCTTCGTTCAGTACAGGTGGTGATGCCTGTCTTTATTTTACCCAAACTCTGGCATAACGTCATCTCACACAGATAAGCTCTCTGCTTGGGACAGCTTTCTTGAGCCTCTGTCCCATAAGCCCAGGTGGGGTGGCGGGGATGCGGGGAATCCGTGAAGCCTGCCGACTGTGGTCGTTTCCTGCACCAGGGCTGTACAACTTTTATGGGCGAGTGCAGCGCTTCCCATCTCCGAACATTGGGCCCTGGTGCTCTGGAATTAGAGTACTGTGGAAAGCTGTGTCTAGCTCTGGGCTTCTGATGCCTTCCACCCCAAAATGCCTGGACCACATCTAACTGCTGCCGGTCTTTCCTTGCAGCCTAAATCCGATATATGATCGGGACAATGGTTTCCAGCATGTGCAGCCAGTCCAGCCCATCCATGAACCTTGGATGCTATTGTCAAATCAAACCACAAGTTTATGGCTCTTATTGCATTTTAACACTCATTTATCCCAGTTTGCTTTGGCACTTGTGCTCATGACACACATTCATCACAGGGATCTCGCTTGAGCTGGACTGGTTGCGTCCATTTCCCCAGGGTGGAAGATAAGGACATAAATAGTTTCTCCTGTTTCACTGGAGAGCTGGATCCCAGTGTTTTCTGACACCTTGTAAAATCCCTGTTTCCCATGTGGAGCTTGTGCCAAGCCTTCATCACGTCCCCTGTCCACAGAGCCATGTTCTCCTGCCTGGACATGGGGGATGCTGAGGCAGCAGGACGCACGTGATGAGGCTGCTGAAGCTCTCAGCTGACCAGCGCTGAGTGAAACGCAGTTGTGTTGGCAGTGATGGGGCAAAAGCCGTTTTGCTGTTCTTTAGTGTTATACTGCTAATACTGACAAATTAATGCTAGAAGCACACGGAATTTAAAATATCATGTCTTAACATCCTAATGGCCTACACCTTCAGAGAGAGGTGCCTCATCACTAGCTCCATCACTACCATGACTAGTAGACTGTGAAAAGTTTTGGGATGCCGAGACCCCAAGAGGAGAACGGCTTCATCTCCTTAATGAGCTCTCCTAATGCACACTGCCGCCTTGTATGTGTTTTGTACCATACGGGTATGGTTTGATGGACCCTGGTGCTCTGAAGATCTGTGGAAAAGGACAGACCCAGCTCCTGTAGGTTCAAACCTGAGTGGATTTGACTGTCTTGTTCCCCTTTGCTCCTGTGTGTCTGTCCCAGCAGCTGGCGTGAACTCAGCTCCTGATACTCTGGAGCTGTTGCGCTGTTGAGCGCGTGTAGCTGTTTTTGTGTGGGGTTGGATGGTTGTTACCCTGCTGAGTGCTCTTGGTGAGGCAGATCTGATGTGCGGGGAACTAGACGTGTAAACAGTGTAAGAACACGTTCCCATCCATTGTGTTGCCTTGGGGCGTGTGTTCATCTTGTGGTGTTCTCGGGGAGGTACATGGTAGCTGACGATGGAAACTTCACTGGACATGCTGACCCTTGGAGGACAGCATGCTGATGGGGCTTAGCTCAATACGAGACCCGGGAGACAGGACTTCGGGCACCGTCTGCAGCTCTGTTATTCAGGCCACAGGGGTCCGGCTGTGGCTACTCCTGGTGGCCTTAAAGGCTGTGAGTGCAGTTGATGAGTGATGTCCGCCCAGGAGCTATGGGACTTAACCTGGCTGGGGACAGTGCCCTGGGGACGTTCCTTGCGCACCCAGGTCAGTGGCACAATTGGGTGCTGAAGGTAGAAAGCCAGACCGCAACAAGGTCCGTGTTCTAGGCACTGTGGTATGTCGTTGCGATGTCCCGACTCCTTACTGCCCCCTTGCCAGTGGTGTCTTTGGGGTGACTGAAAATTAGAATTGAACCCACGGTCCCATCTCGCAGAGGCTGCAGGCAGGAAAGACCTCTGGGCTCTGGACAACCGTCTCCTCTGCTCCAGTGTCATTGAGGGAAGAGGCTTCTGTGGTTTTCGCAATGGGAGGACTTTGTTGCTCTCTCTGTCTGGACGGTGGGGAAAGGGCGTTAGCAGGCACAGGACGAGGTGCCCCTGCTCCTGGCTGACATGTGCGTGGAACTGGGAGACTGGAGCGTCATCCTGGGGAGCAGTGGTGCTGGATGAGTGTCTGCGTCTACACCTCACTGTCGCTGTGAGCGGGAGAGCTCAGGCTAGCTGTGCTGGAAACGTGTGGCTGGCGCTGGGGTGCCCATGAGCAGTTGCAGGCAGGAGAGGCTTTGCTACACAGAGGGCTCCAAAGGCTTTCCAGCGTGGAAAGAGCTCTTGAGGCTTTCTGGAATGCTGTGATCTAGACGCCCCCTTCAGAACAGGATCGCTTACCCTTAGCTCTGGATGACTGATGTGCCCTATCAACTTGTGTCTCTTTACCAGGCTTTTATACAAACACCAAGCAGGAGGATGTGTGTGAGCCTTCAAAGAGGAACTGCCCTTCAGCTGGGCTTGGATGTTGTTCATGTAACTCATCCAGGCAACCCCTTTCTGAAGCCATTTTCCTTGTAGTGGTGGGAACGCACCATTTTGACCACTTTCTTGTTGGCCTTCATGAGAGGTTGCTTCTAAGATGCTTGAAATCTGCCTGGCTTGGCCTCTTTCCCTGGAGAGCATGATGCTGGGAACAGAGTCCAACAGCAATCGGCGTGTTGCTGAATTGCCCTTTGTCTGCTTTCCTTTCTGCGGCCAGCTGGTAACCGGAGCAGAGCGCCTGCATGGCTGGCTGCGGCCAGGCAGCAGCCGGATTTAGGAATATGCTCGCGCGGTCCCTCGGCAGCCACATCAGGCAATGCCTAGGGAAGCGCCGGCTGCTCTGTCCCTGGGATCCTGAGCTCTCGGGTTGGGGATTAGCGTGTGGAGGAGGATTCTTGGGCTTTTCCACCACTGCAGAGAGATGCTTCCAGCCCTCCAGAGCCACCCCACGGCCACTGTCGGACCCTGGGGTCAACCATTGCAATTTCTTACGCTTCCCCTCCTACTTGCAAGTGGGCTGAGCCCCCAGCACAAGCTTGGGGTGTCACTGCTGCGTCCTCTGGTGCTGTGCTCCAGCAGCTGCTGTGTTTATTCCCATGGGCAATCCTTGTTCCAGACCAGGTTTTTTTTCTGGTAATTTCTGAGGGTGTGGAGGTGAGACTGAGACATGGTCCCGAGGAGAGAAGCTTTGAGGAAAGCCTAGAAAGAGTCTGTGGCTGTTTCTGATCTGGGACAATCTTGACGCATGGCTGGGACTTAGGACGCGTCCCGAAAAACAGCACAAGAGGAGCCCAAAGAAACATCTGAACTGCCCAGGAAGCTGCTTGCTCTCCAGAGTTTTGGTGACTGACTTCCCGCCTCATACACTGCAAGCTACCTCTCTGTCCAGGCTGGAAGTGCGGTACTTGGTAGTGGGTCACTGGAGTTCCCTCCTAATGGCCCTGGCCCCAGGGAGCAGAGGGTTCTCCTTGGCTTGTGGCAAGCTCAGGCAGCCCTGTCCCAGTGATTGCTGGAAAGGCAGCCTTAAAACGGCTGTGCTGGAATCTGAGCCCAGATCTGTCTAAACTCCCCCATCGGGGATTGTTTTTTGGCAGATGTGCTTTGGGGTATTTCTCTCTTAACACAGCGGTTTCGGCTGCCTGGAGACCCTTGAGAACATCACGTGCTTACCTGTTCCCATCTCCCCATCCCCGCACTCTAAACGTGCCCTCCTTTTTCTGTCTGCAGCTGTGGGGACTCGAGCAATGATCCATTTCACCAAGGAGCCGTACTCCCAGGACGCCCTGCACGGCCGCAGCGCCATCCTCCGCTGTGAGGTGGAGGAGCCGGCGGACGTGGAGTTTGAATGGCTGCAGAACGGGCTCCCCGTCCAGGACGCGGAGCAGCGCTTCAAGGAAGGCAGCAACCTCCAGTTCGCTGCCGTCGATCGGCACCGGGATGCCGGGGACTTCCAGTGTGTGGCGAGGAACTTGCTCACTGGGGAGGAGGCCCGCACAGCCAATGCGTCTTTCAATATCAAGTGTGAGTGTGGGGCGAGGGCAGGCAGGCAGACGCCGCAGCCTGCTGCTGCCCACCCCGGGCAGGGCAAAGCACCCTCTTGGGAGGGCCTGAGACTGGAAACAGCTTTGCCAGGCTGCTGCTAATGTTGCGGGGGGGTCGTGGGGGGGGTGGTGGTTAGACAGGGATTGGGCAGCAAGTAGGATTCCTTTCCAACTACCATGTCCTTCGTGCCTGTTAGGCCGCTTTATCTTCTGATGTCCCCAAGGCTGTCAGAGATGCTTTCTCCTGCCGCCTTCCCCGTTTCTGTGTATGAAACAGGGATGTTACGGCACCAGGTGTGTCCTGAGCACTGCAGATCCTTTCAGAGCCCCTCTTATCCCTCAGAGAACACAGGGCAAAGCGGGACATTTGCAGGGTCATTGTCCCTTTACTCCATGCTGGCTTGAGGGCTTATATGTCTCTAAGCATGCTGGTGCCCTTGCTGCCTGCTCTGGTTATTACTGAGTCAGCGTCCGCCTGGGCTCTGTAGGTTTGGAGAGCCAGCTGTGTTGATATTCTTTGATCCCACAGGGATTGAGACAGGCAGTGTGGTGCTGAAGCAGCCGGCCAGCGTAGCTGAGATCCAGCCTTCCTCCACGGTGGTGCTGCGGTGTCACATCGACGGCCACCCGCGGTAAGGGTTGCCTCCCGAGGAGCGGACCCTGGCAGGGGTCCCCCTGCACCTTCGCTGCGTGCTCTTCCCCTCTCTGTCTCTCTCTCTCCTCTCTCCTGCGAGGATTCAGTAGAGTCTAGGGAAGGCGAAAGGCAGGATTGAGCCTGTGGCCCAGCACCGGAGGAGAAGGCAAACGGCTTCCTCAGAGCCGCATAGCGAGGAGCACAGTAAGGACGGGCTGTCACAGTCCGGTCGCTGAGCTGCTTGGTGTGCTGCGGTCACTCTCCGTTGCTTTCCAGTCATGTCCCGTCCACTTGGCTGCATGTCTCATGGCTTCGTGTCTGTGTCGGGGCCAGCAGTGGGGACGGAGAACCAGGGAAATGGGCCATCTCTGGGCTGTCTCCTCTGCACACGTGCTCTCTGGGGAGCCCTGCCGGTGCCCTGCACCCGGTCACCCTCTCGTCCCTGTCTTGCAGCCCCACATGGCAGTGGTTTCGGGATGGTTCCCCCCTCCCTGACGGCCGCAGCACCTATTCTGTCAGTAACAAGGAGCGAACGCTGACCCTGCAGAGCGCCAGCCCTGACGACAATGGTCTCTACTACTGCTGTGCCCGCAGTGCCGTCGGCTTCGTCTGCAGCCAGAACAACTTCACGCTGAATATCATTGGTGAGTCGTGTCCCTGCTGGGGTCGGGGCTGGGGTCTCGGCTGTTTTACTGCTCTGCTAACAGCCTCCCCGCTGGCGCAGGGCGGGAGCCGGGCTGCAGGGGAAGGGTCAGGCTGGTGTGACTTTCTCCGTGCGAAACCTCTGGCCAGAGACCGGCCTGACACGCCTGGCCTCTGTCTGCAAGTGTTTATTTGCCCCTGCATCTCTCTGCAGCAGGTCTGGTTTACCTCAAACCGGGACAGCTGTTGTCTCTGGTACGGGAGCACCAGGGTCCTTCCTCCTTCAACAAAGTTTGGACCCTGGAGGCTGTAGGCGCTGCTGGTTTTGCTAATACCAGTGCCGCCACGGCGCTGCATGACTGAGAATGCTCCATTGGCCTTTGGAGGCAAGGCCTGGGGAGGGCAGGAGATGAGGTATTTGGAATTGGACATGGGAATGTGCAGTCCAGTGACAGGTTTTATCTGTTTGCTAGGAGCCCAGGGTGCTCAGGGACTTGCTGGAAGCAGAAGGGCTTTCCCCAGAGCGGCTACCGCATGCAGTCCTGGGCTCTGGCTGCGTAACTACAGCCATGCTGGCACGTCTGCCTCCTTTAGGCTCGCAGGGTGCACCGAGCTCCTTCTTGAGTTTCCCCCAGAGCACTGGTGAAGGGACGCCACAGGCAGCTCTTCTCTTCTTACCCTCCTGTGGTCTCTGCCATTGCAGATGAGAGCTTTCCTCAGGCGGTGATCGTCCCGCAGGACCTCATCGTGACCAAGAACGAAGAGGCCATGTTTGACTGCCAGTTTGCAGCTGTGCCCCCTCCCACACAGGAGTGGCTCTTTGAAGACAGCCCCATCACCAACAGATCCAAGTAATAAGGACCCCAGTGATGTGGGCAGGGTCGGGGGAAGAGGTGACACCATGTTCCAGAAGCAACAGAGAGAGGCCAAACCCTGGCCGTGCCCTAGGGCAGCCATTCAACATCAGGCTGGCCGTTGGGATTGGTTTCTCAGCTTGGCTGGTTTGGGTTTAGCAGGGTGTTGGTACTTGTGCATGGCCTTCATTTGCACGGGGCTCGGGAAGCAGTTTGCCCTTGAATGAGTCTGAGGGGCTGTCAGTCCTAGATGCCCACGCATGATGATCCCCAGAGTTGGGGATGTCTCCTAGCCCCAGATGTCTGCATATGACAGTTTCATGGTGTCCCCAGACACCCGCTTAGGATGATCCTCAGAGTCAGGGCTGTGTCCCTGTACCAGATGCCCACAGATGGTGATCCCCAGACTAAGGGACACCTTCCAGCCCCCAATCTGCACAGCGATCACTGGACCCGTGGCTGTCTTGCACCTCCAGATACTGGTGCATGGTGTTCCCCAGAGCCAAGAATGTTTCTGAGCCCCAGACGCCTCCGCATGGGGCAATGCCCAGGTCTGGGGACACCTCCTGCGGATGGTGATCTTGGAGCCCAGGATGCCAAATTGCACAAGGCTAGTGGTGCTGTCTGGGTGCCAGATGCCCAGTGGCCTGGCAGCTCCGGGGCGCCACCTTGTGCCACCTACCATTTTTCCTGACTCTGTCAGCTTTCAGAGCTGGCTCGGTTTGGTGATGCATCTTTTTTGGTGGGATCCACCTCTTTTCCAAGAAAGAGATTTCTATTAGCTCATTTCCTCCATGAAGCGTATGTCCCACCATCTCCTTGTTTATGTGTGCTGCTCCCCCTGCACTGGGAAGCTTTGACTGGCACAAAGTCTCTTGGTTCCATGAGCTCGTGTAGGACATCATGGGGCTGTGGCTCTGGCTGATGTCCTGCAGAGATGGTCACCGAGCCCTACCTCTCCCCACATGCCCAGGACCACCGTGTTCGCCAATGGCTCCCTGCTGATCACCCAAGTGAGGGCTCGCAGCACTGGTGTCTATAAGTGTGTTGGCCACGGTCAGAGGGGGAAAGCTCTTGTGCTGAAGGCGACTCTACGACTAGCAGGTGAGGTCCTGGGGCTGGTGGCAGGGCAAGCCGTGGGCTCCAGAGTTGCAGTGTCACCCTGGAGCTATGTGACAATATACTGATGGGTCAGAAATGGCTCATCCTTGCTGCCTGGATGAGAGGAGCAAACACAGCCTGTGCACTCTCTCCCTCGGCTGGTGCCTCCCATGGGGATGATGATGTTGGTGGGTTGGCTATACATTCCTTCCCTGTTTGAGCCAGGATCTCTATTGCATCCCTCAGAGATCGAAGAAATGGCACCCTTCTCCCCGAAGGTGTTGACAGCGAACCAGGGGCACCGTGTGTCCTGCACTGCCCCACGAGGCATACCCACACCCCAAGTCTGGTGGGAGAGGAACCAGCAACGAGTCCCCACTGCTGGCCGGGTGTACCAAGAGGCAGAGCAGCTCATTTTCACCAGTATCACCGAGACGGACGCGGGGATCTACACGTGCCATGCTGCCAACAAGGCTGGAGAGAAGAAACAGGAGCTGAGCATCACTGTGGCTAGTAGGCAACTTTCCGAGAAGGGTTGGGACCAGACAAAGGGGCTGGATAAGAGGGTTGGGGTGAGCTGGGGCGGGTTGGCACATCACTTCACAGATACAGAGAAGGACATCTCTCGTGGCTGGGCTGCAGGGCCCTGTGGCTGGCTGTTCACTAGCTGGCTGGTCTGTGCCGGTGCTGGGCAGAGGGCTGGTGAGTGGCCATCTGTAACCCCTTGCCTCCGTGCCCAGCGGTGCCCAAGTGGGTGGAGATGCCTAAAGACAGCCAGCTGGAGGAGAGCAAGCCAGGATACCTGCACTGCCTCAGCAAGGCCTCCCTGAAACCCACCGTCACCTGGTACCGCAACGGCGTTTCCATCTCTGAGGTAAGGCGACGTGGCAAGCCCCTGCTGCTCATGGGCACTTCTGCTGTTTCTCACCTTGCTCTTGGGCCTAGCATCCCTGTCACCCCAATTCGGGCCACGTTTCTGGCACCGTCTCCATCCTACTGGCGTATGGGTGCACAACTAGCTGCCTCTAGCTACCTGGCTGGCAGCCAGCCCTGTGCTTTTGGGGCAGTGACAAGAGAGATGTCCCTCAGAGAGATGTCACTGCAGCTTGTCTCAGTTCTGTACCTGGGTTTCAGCTCTCCACATGGGTCTCAGCAGGGCTGTGTCTAGTTGAAGCGTGGTGTGGGCATGTGGAGTGTCAGGAGTGCCACAAGCAAGGTCTGAGCCCAGGGCTGGTGACAGTGTCATTTCTTCCCTGCTCTCTCCCTTTCTCTGGGCAGGACTCACGGTTTGAGATCTCTGAGAATGGGACACTGCGCATCAACAACGTGGAGGTATATGATGGGACCATGTACAAGTGCGTGAGCAGCACGCCAGCAGGCAGCATCGAGGGATACGCACGGGTGCACGTGCTGGGTACGCTGACAAGCACTCCGCAGCCTCCCCTTGTGGGGACCTCTCTTGCCTGACAGGGTGCAGGCGTGATACCCCCAGCTCTAGTGTCTCCTGCAGCTGGGGGGGGGGCCTAACAGCACATCTGTCTCTTGCAGAGAAGCTGAAGTTCACCCCCCCGCCCCAGCCGCTGCAGTGCATGGAGTTTGATAAGGAGGTTACAGTGTCCTGCTCAGCCACTGGCCGGGAAAAACCCACCATCCAGTGGACTAAAACAGGTGAGGGGGACTTGGATGCGATAGGTCTGTTTCTGAGCTGGGGCCCCAGGAACTTTGCGCTGGCCCACCTCCAACGTGGGCGAAGCAACGGTGCTGCGGCTGCCCGGGAAGCCGCCATGTGGCAAAGCGCTTCGTGCGTGACTGCTGCATCCCTCCTCTTGCGCCCTGCAGATGGGAGCAGCCTGCCATCCCACGTCAGCCACAATGCCGGCATCTTGTCCTTCCACAAGGTGAGCAGGAGCGACTCGGGGAACTACACGTGCATCGCCTCCAACAGCCCGCAGGGCGAGATCCGTGCCACCGTGCAGCTTGTGGTAGCAGGTGAGGGCTCTATGGCAGGCAGGTGGGTGTCCTGCTGTGCTGGCCTTGCAGTGGGTTTGCCTGGGTGGCACTTGAGTGGCATGCCCCTGGAGAGAGAGATATGTGTGGCCTGACCCTGAGCTCTGCCCCATGGCACTGGTGTCTGGTTCGTCAGTGTTTTGCATGCAGCCCGGGAGGGCACGTGCCACCGTGCCAGTACTGGCTCCTCCTCCCTTGTGGGAGCTCAGCACCATTCCCAGGAGCTGACAATGTTTGTGTTGGCCTCTCTGCCTTCAGTTTACGTCACCTTCAAGCTAGAGCCAGAGCCCACGACGGTGTACCAGGGGCACACAGCCATGTTCCAGTGCCAGGCAGAGGGGGACCCCGTGCCACACATCCAGTGGAAAGGGAAGGACAAGATTTTGGATCCCGGCAAGCTCTTGCCCAGGTACGCAGCCTCCATTCCAAACTAAAACGTGGCACAGCACGGTGCTCCCCGTGCCTACCCAGCATGCAGGTGCCGATAGTGCAGTCTCAGGTTCCCAGTTTGGTGGGTGCACGGTCAGTTGTCTCCATGTCCCAGGGCCTGGACTCTCCTGGCCCCAGGGTTACCCTTTCTGCCACAGCCCGCCAAGCTGTGGTTGAGACGCAACCGAATGTTCTTGAGGATTGCCCAGCCTGAGATTCAAGATGATTGCACTGGGGGCAGGGGGCTGAGGCATCCTGGGGAGGTGGGGCTGCAGGTGCCCCAAGCCTGCCTCTGCCCTCTGGTGCTTGCAAAGGGCTCTGTGTGGTTGGCAGGATTCAGATCATGCCCAATGGCTCCCTGGTGATTTACGACGTCACCACCGAGGACTCTGGAAAATACACCTGTATCGCCGGCAACAGCTGCAACATCAAGCACCGCGAGGCCTTCCTATACGTCGTAGGTAAGAGAGGTGCCCAATGTCGGGACGTGACCTCCTGGTATCCCTGGCAGCTCTGGGCCCTGCTTCTGCTGCTTTTGGCCCCATTGGTGGGTGCTGTGTGTCAGGTCATGCCTGCTAGGGAGTCATGGCGGCATCCCTACTGCGATGCTGTGCCCAGCGTTCTGCAGCTGGACAAGGAGGTGGCCACAGCAGCGAGGGAGGGGAGGGGGGAGCTCTTCTCATTCCTTGAGCACGTTCCTGACCAGGATTTGTGAAGTCCCTCTGCACCCTCATGGGTTTGGTGCTCTCTGCCCCACAGACAAGCCGGCAGTGGAAGAGGATGAAGGACCTGGCAGCCACACACCCTACAAGATGATCCAGACCATCGGGCTTTCGGTGGGGGCAGCTGTTGCCTACATTATTATCGTGCTGGGGCTGATGTTCTACTGTAAGAAGCGGAGAAAAGCCAAGAGGCTGAAGAAGCACCCAGAGGGCGAGGAGCCTGAAATGGAGTGTCTGAATGGTGAGGCTGGCACCCCTGGGGGTGGGGGCTTCACTGCTGGCCCCTTACCCCTGGGCTGGAGGGGCTATGGGGCAGGAAGGTCCCAGGGAACAGGGAACGCCTTACCCTTGGAGTCTCTTGGTTTTGGTTTTGGCTGTGGCTGGTGGCAGAGACCCGCTGCCAGGTGAGAAATAGGCAAGTTAGTGTGAAACCTGCATCCCAGCCCCATGTTATGGCCATCTCTGCTGAGTTACGCGTCTCTCCGGCTTTCCAGCAGGATGCCGTGTACGTGGCATCACATACACCCTTTGCCAAGAGGAGGGTAGTATCCCTATTGTGGTGTAATGAAGTAGTAGTACTCTGCTGGCTTGTTCAACTCACAGTTCAGCAGGTGGAAGGAAGACTTTTCACTGAACAGCCCTGAACTCTGCTGTGAACTCACCCTGTTATCTCTGAACCCATATAACCCTTGAGCATCTACAGCATCCTCCAACAAGGACTTCTGGAGCATAACAGGTTATCTAAAGACTCTCTCTTTGCTTTTCAAGCTTGTCACCTATCAGCTCTGCACTGGAACACACAGCTCTTATGTATGTCTGATCGTTCCTGCAAGTGCCTTTTCTGGTTGCACTATTGCCTTTCTGACAGGACTTGGTGCATCCAGCTTTGCCGAGTGACACAGCTGTGCTGTGTCCTGTTCCCAGCTGTGCCACTGGCTTCAGTTCCCTGTCCACAGAGCTCGCTCTGGAGAAGAGGGCAGGCAGCTCATGGCTGAGCCCACCCGCGTGGGTCAGACATCAGGGTTGCTTTCCCCAGGCATTATGTTATATTGCTGGCTGCACCTCCCAGTGCTTAGCGTCACTCTGCAGCTGGCCTGTACCTTTGCTGCTAGCTAAGTTGGTGGCTTTGGCAAACAGCTGCCAGCGGCGCCCCTTCCATAGTGGCAGCATGTTGTACGACCCTAGTTCTTCTGTGTGTCCATTGGAGGATGTTCCCTCCTGCCCTGAGGCAGCTGAGCTGCTTTTTAACAGCTGTTTCCATGAGACCCTGCAAAATCCCTGCAAATAGGCTAAACTGGGTCCCCATTTTGCCTGAGCAACGTGACTCCTTCAGTGAACCCAAGAGATCTCCGGGGCATCATTTTCATTTCCGAAACCTGTTTCAGCACTTTCTCCTGATGTCACGGTTGTCCTTGCATCACTGATACCAGTGAGGACTTGTAAGTGATGGGGTGCAGTTGAGTGTGCTGCCTTTGTAATTCCCTATGTCTCCCCCCACACATTGTAAGTGCAGACATCGTGCTTCTCCCTCCCAGTTCTCTAGCACACAGTCACGTCCTGATGATGTCAGATTTGCTGTGAGGTCCTGGCAAAACATCACCGATGGGTTTGTCTCCTGTTTTTCCTATTGTATTGGTACTTTGAACAGAGCCAGAGAGAAGTCTGGCTGTGGGGGAACCTCCTGGGAGCAGGGGTGCAGGAGCATCTCTGCAGCTTTGTGCTCTGCTGCTGTCACCCCTGTGAGCTCTTCCTGTGGACAAGTTGCAGGCAGCTCCCCTGTGCCAGCAGGCTCTGGCCAGCGTCCTCTTTCTGGGAAAGGATTTGGTTTAGTTCTTTTTGAGGTGGTCGCAGGTTTTTATTTTGGCCTATCTTTATTACATTTTTCTTTTTATTCTGCCAGAGTTTGCCTTTTCCTATCTCCCTTCACTTGGAACCAGTTTAGCTGTCAGAGAGATGCATCCTCACTGCTACAAGCAGACCCAGCTGCTCAGATGTCTGCACTCGTTTTTGGTACTTCCGTAGCCTCTCTGGAGAAGTGGTTTGTGTTTGCTGTCAGCTCGAGTGGAGTCACCCCCTTCACCATGGTCTTTAAAGATTTGGCGCTCTTCCTCTTTTTGATGGCGTCCCTCTTTAGCTGGGTGACCTGAAGTATCTCAGCACCTACCTGATGACAAGTGCTCCCTGGCTGACCACCAGCTGACTTTTCCAGTGCCCTCAGGATCCAGACAGATTTGACCTTCCTATGGATTTGCAGTGGATCCTTCCTATGGATTTCCTATGGATCAATGCACTCCTAACAAGTCAGTCACCTTCCAAGGTCACGTCCTTGGTGTGCCACATCCTCTGTAACAAGGGTGCTTGCTCTCAGTGTCTGTCTGTCTGACTCTGCTGCTCTTTTTGGGTGAACACAGACATAGCGTTTGGGGAGGTTAATGGCTGTGGGGACTGAGGGGAGCATTGGATTTCTGTGTTGGCATGTGCTAATTTCTCCAGAACAGCACGGCCATGTCCCTTTCTCCAGGAGATGCTCAGATGTTGCAGGCGGGTGGGCAGAGCAGGCAGCTCCTCTCTATACGCTTCATTCCCCTCTGAACTGCTGGATACATAAATCAAAAGGAAGTTTAATTCTTGCCGTGTCTTTGTTCTTGACTGTCTTGTTAAAGCTCTGTGAAACATGGCCATGTCTGTTCTCAAAAGTGTCTGTCGTCGCTGCCTGCTGGTGCTGTCTCTCAGTGGCAGCGTACTCTGCAGCCTTCGGTATTTTCTTGGCACAGTTGCAGCGGTCGTCTTGTATTATCCTCTTGGCTTCAAGCTTGTAGTCTTGAGAAACTGTCGGTCATGAGTGCAGGCAGCACAGGGTCAAATAGTCTTGCTAATAATTAGCGTAAAAACAGGGAGAGCGTAAGTAGCATTGAGCTTTGATCTGTAGGGTAGGTGGTGTGTTTTTTGCGGTGGTCTTCTGCAAATGTTACGCCAGCACGTGAGAGAGGACAGCTGTCAGTAGCCATGGCTCTTAAGTCAACATATCTCAGTATTAACAGCTCCAAGCCTACCTGTTACAAAGCCACGGACCCTGTCGCTGTGGCCAGACCTGCTCAGGATGTGCTGGCGGGCATCTTGTACACATGCATTGTAAGCATGCACGTACACACGCTGCTGTACAATCCACCCCTTGATGGAAATCAGGGGCAGTGGGATTCCTGTTGGAGTTACCTCATGTTGGGTCAAGCCTTAATTTTATGATTAAATCCTTTGGCATGGTCAGGTGTTTCCTTAATGCTTGCTCCTGGACTAGCTGAAGTGGAGCGCGCACAGTAATGCGAGGTGATGCTGCACATATGTCAGCCGCCTTATCTCGGTGCTGTGCCCCGCTGTACATTCAAACTCCTGCCTTCAGCTTATGGAAAGTACTGCTTCCCAGTGCCGAGTCTTATCCAAGCAGTAAATGTATTCAAAATCAAGGTTTGCTATCTATACAGCTATCTATACAGCCTTTCCCCTACAGGCTGCCTGTAAAATGCAGGGTCTTCTACTTTCTTAAAGCAATAACGTTCTGTCCCGTTCACTGGCTTCTGTTTGTGCCAGGGAAATTTCTAGTGGAGTTCCTGAGCAGAAAGCTTGCTGGGGTTGATTGCGGGGACGGTGCTTCCTAGCACTGCCTTGACCCAGGCAGCAAAGGGAACCTCCAGGCTGATCTGGTCTGACAGGTTCAGGATTACCAAGGGCATGAGCATTGCTGGCTTGCTGGGAAGGGAGCAGGAGCAGGGGGGTCAGGCTGCAGCAGCCGATGCCGGATAGACTTGAGGGTCTCTTGGGCATCAAGAAGACTGGTTTTAGTAAGCAGGGTCCTCTCTGCTCTGTCTCTGCCTCACACTCCTGCTGCTGCTCTGCAGAGTTTTGTCAATGGTAGTTCGGATGTAGCCACCCCTTTGGGATGACTGATTGACATGGGATGGACAAGGCCAGATGGGACTGGTTGGCTCTGGGACCAAAGCCATTGCTCAGCATCTGATTTCAAGGGTAGCCGCAGGGCTGGCAGAGATGGGGCCGGACACGAGCCCAGAGGGAACAACTGTCCAGAGGCCACTGTGTTGCCTGGGGCTAGACATCAAGCTGGGGTTCTTGGAGCCAGTTGTGGGTGCGCTTGGAGTGTCAGCCCCAGAAGGGGCCGACCCCCAGCATGACGTTCTCCGCACAGCCCAGCAGGATGCTGAAGCTGTTTGTACTTCCCTTGCAGGTGGTGCTTTGCTGCAGAATGGGCAGATGACAGCAGAGATCCAGGAAGAGGTGGCCTTGACCAACCTGGGCAGCAGCTCTGGGGCCAGCAAGCGGCACAGTGCTGCTGACAAGATGCACTTTCCACGTTCCAACCTGCAGACAATCACAACCCTAGGTATGTTGGGCCACCCTAGCCCTGGCCCCTCTCCAGCAGGAAACCCCAGCATGTCCTAGCCAGAAAACTGGATGTGCTGGGGCACGGAGGGCCCTGCAGCCGCTGGGCTGTCAAATACACGTGCTGTCCTAATGTGTGCCATCTTCCTGTGTGCTGCTTTGCACTTCCAGGCAGGGGGGAATTTGGCGAAGTGTTCCTGGCCAAAGCAAAAGGTGCAGAGGATGGCGAGGGTGAAGCCCTGGTCCTGGTAAAGAGCCTGCAGACGCGGGATGAGCAGCTGCAGCTGGACTTCCGACGAGAGGCAGAGATGTTTGGCAAGCTGAACCACTCCAATGTCGTGCGGCTGCTGGGGCTGTGCCGCGAGGCAGAGCCGCACTACATGGTCCTGGAGTATGTGGACTTGGTAAGGGCCCTGCCAGCAGTGCCTGCAGTGAGGAGGAGGAGGGGTGGACAATGGGCAGGGGGCCTGCAAGTGTGACATTATCCAGGCTGACGGCACAGGGCAAGCAAGGTATAGGGAGGCCAGGCTGAGTTTACTACTGTTCCCAACCTGTGGTGGAGTCTCAAGGGGAACTGGGGGTCTCCTGCAAGACCTGGAGGTGACTTTGTCATCTTCCACATCCTCCCAATTTCTGGTTTATGTCCAGGACTCAGCTGAGTAAGTTAAGCTGAGGGACTCGGGGCTGCAGAACGGCTGTCAGTGCTAAGGGCTGCTATGGGCAACCTGGAGTTCATGGGTGAGAAATCAATATGGAACATGAAAAACCTCCTGGAAACATTAGGCCTCCCTGCCCTAATCCTAATTGAGGCCCAGGAGTCAGATAATTGGCTTGCCCTACAGGGCAGGGACCTGGAGGGACCGGTGGGGACTGTGGCCCAGGAGGTGAGGATCTGTGGGGCTCCCAGTGGGCCTGCCACATCTGAGCACTGCAGGGACTGATACGGCTGGCAGCGCGGAGAGGTGCTGCCTCTGAGTTGCTCTCTTTCTCCCAGGGGGACCTGAAGCAGTTCCTGAGGATCTCCAAAAGCAAAGATGAGTCTCTGAAGCCACAGCCCCTCACTACCAAACATAAGGTGATAGCACAGCTTTGGAAGTGCGGTGGGGATGGGGACCCTGAGGAGAACAGCCAGCGCTGACATCTCTCTGGGGTCAGGTGTCTCTCTGCACACAGGTGGCCCTGGGCATGGAGCATCTCTCCAACGGCAGGTTCGTGCACCGGGACTTGGCAGCCAGGAACTGCCTGGTCAGTGCCCAGCGGCAGGTCAAGGTCTCATCCCTGAGCCTCAGCAAGGACGTGTACAACAGGTTAACTGGGAGCCTGGCAGGGGAATGGGAGGGGGTGGGATGGCACCAGTCTCACTGTCTGCCTGTCCTGCCTGCAGCGAGTACTACCACTTCCGCCAGGCCTGGATCCCGCTGCGCTGGATGCCGCCTGAAGCTGTGCTGGAGGACGAGTTCTCCACTAAGTCAGACGTGTGGTCCTTTGGGGTGCTCATGTGGGAGGTCTTCATGCATGGGGAGATGCCCTACACCCCACTGGCAGATGATGAGGTCCTAGCAGGTACGTGGAGTGCCTTGTGCCGTCCCTGGTATTGTAGCCTACTTCCTTTTCTTGTGGTAGAGGGGGACAGCTGGGTTGTGTCATGTCCCCCCCGTTTTGACACGGTGCTGGTTTGGCTTGGGGAGGCTGTTCCTGCCCCCATGGAGAGATGCTGCCCTCCTTGCACCTCATGGAGAGGATCACACCTCTTCTCAACTGCCCTTTGGACTTTGCTTTCACGCCAGGTCTGCAGTCAGGAAAGACGAAGCTCCCGCACCCCGAGGGCTGCCCTTCCCGCCTCGCCAAGCTGATGCAGCGCTGCTGGGCCCCCAGCCCTAAGGATCGACCCTCCTTCAGCGAGCTCGCCACCGCCCTCGGGGACAGCCCAGCTGACAGCAAAGCCTGAGCATCCCGGCCCTTGCTGGGGAAGGACGTGGCGGGGTGGACAGGGGTCTGTAGGTGCCTGGGGAGCCCCTGGCACTCCTGCGGCCCCTTGCTGAGCCCGACCTCCATGCGCCAGCGAGCAGCTCGGCACCAGCAGCTGCTGGACTCAAAGCACAAGCCAGTGTAACCCCCCCCACCCCCCCCCCAACTCCTCTCCTCCATGGGTCCCCAAAGACAGCCCTTGCTGCCTCTTGCTCTCCGCCTGCCCAGCCCCGCGCCCTTGGGCTGCTGGCGGTGACAGAGCGCAGCTCCCCCTCGCCCAGCGAGAGCTGGCTTCCAGCACCAGGCTCTCCATCCCCGCTCGCCACGTGCATATCTGCCGGCCTGGCCCGGCCTCTCTCTCCGTCCATCCGTCTGTGCTAGGCATGCCTGCCTCCCCCCGCGCCCCACGGGTACAGGCCAGCCAGCAGGAACACAAAGTGCCTGGCATATGAAGGAGCTCACTACCTTTCCCAACTACCCTGTGCCTTTTTTTTTTTTCTTTTTTTTTTTTTTTTTTTTTTGTACAACAACTCCGGGCAGCGCCCCCTCTTCCTCTTCCAGAGCGCTGACTCCTCCCTACCATAGTATTTCTGTTACTGGAATGCAGCCTAGAATGGGTTAGTTTGTTTGCTTGAGCGGAGGGTACCGCAGCCAAGAAGGGTTGGGTTTTGTTGGGTTTTTATGTGCTGCTCTCAATAAAGAAGGCTTTTTTTTTGTTTGTGTTTTTTTTTTTGGTCTTTGTAAGATGCTGTAAGTCAGATGGCTGTTGGACTGTTTTCCTCCACATGGTTCCTGGGCAGGGTTGGGGGCTGGTTCCTCAGGCCTCTGTCTCTCTGTGTTTAACCCATTTTGCCCCCTTCCTAGCTGGATCTGAGATGTGGTTCCCAGCCTGTCATGCCCTGGGGGGAGCACCTTGCCTCAGTGCTTACCGTCTCTCTGGTCAGTCAGGGGTTGCTCTCCAAGAGGGACGTGTCTGGAGAAAATGTCCCCCACAGACTCGTTGCAAGCGGGCACTTATGGGCATGCTGACACGCTCTTTCCCCCCCCACCCCAGTTCAGGTAGCCATGCTTTCATAGCAACATTTCTCCTTCGTAACTGGGTTTGTCCGCCCACCCTGGTGGCAGCTTTTGGGTTGTGTTTTTGCACGGGAGTTTTCAGCTGCTCCTTCTTACAGGACTTGAGGAGCCAGGCGGGGATGGGGATAGTGGGGGGACTCCTGTCACGTGGGCTGCAGCCTGTGCCAATGGCCCTGAGCAACGGCTGGGTCCTGGCAGTCCCTTCCTCTGGGACAGGAGGGGTGAGCAGACGATGCACAAGAATCCCCAGTCCCCGCAGCAGAAACGTGAGCCAAGCCAGCACGGGGTGGGCCTTTTCCCGTGGAGCCGGAGTGGGACCAGCAGTTTGGCTTGCTGCGCAGCGCTGGGTTCAGGGGTTCTAAAGAAAGAGCTGAGCTCTTCCAGGAGGCCTGCTGGGGCTGCACTTGAGGCGACGGGTGCAAGCTGCACGAGGGAAATTCGTATTGGATGTTAGGAAAAACGCTTCCCCCCAGGGGTAGTAAAGACCTGAGACAGTCCCAGAGAAGCTGTGGGATCTCCATTGTCAGAGATACTCAACCCTAGCCAGATAAGCCCTGAACAACCCAATCTGGTTGTCTCTGCTTTAAGTAGGGACAGACCAGAAATGTCCAGGATCCCCTTCCCGCCTATCTAGAGAAGCAATTGAGATACTGGAGGGTGAAGAGGACTCATTTCTTGGAATGCGCTAGCTGGCTCTGAGCTCAGATTTGCTCCATGGGTTGGGAACGGGGTCAGCTGGGCCTGTCTAGGTGCAAGGAAGTCTGCAGAGCAGACTTATTAAAAGCGTTTGTCCCTATCCCAACGCTTGTGATGTGTCTTGCGGCTGGGAGCTGTGGCTTCTCCCCAAGCTAAGGCCTCTTGGCGAGCGAGCGAAGATGTGGCTGTGGCTGGCTGTTGAGCCCCTCTCCTCTCGAGACCTGGTGCTCCTTCACATAGCAGGCTTGGCAGCAGGTTATCGCCACTCTGAACCCTTGCTGCCTCTGTCACCCTTCTCCAGATGGCCTGGCCACAGCCTGGGGCTGGTGGCATTGTGCACACTGGTAGAAGCTGTTACGGGCGGAGGTGTCAGGATGTGCCTTCTCTCCCCGTTGCAGCTCCGTATCCCTCTTGTCACTCTTCCCGGTGTGTATGCAACCCTTTTGAAGCGTGCAAGTGCTGTCACACTGCTGCATGCTTGCTCTCCAACTTGCAAGCAACTTCTCACGTGCGTTTGCTGGTGTTTGATGTCCCTTTGTTCCATTTCTCCCGTTTGTCCCATTCCTGTGGACTTTCCTGCCTGCTTGCGCTACGTTTCAGGCAGGACGGCTGCACACTGGGCTGATTCCTGCAGCCAAGTCACTAATGAGTGTGTCTTGTCTTGCCCGTGTGTCCCTGTGGTATTCTTTACCTCTAGAGCACATCTTGCCCCAGAAATACTCCCAGCTGGCTCTGCAACTGCTTCCTTGGGCACTTGTGGATTGATCATTTTGGAGCCCGTCACTCGATCCTTCTAGCCGGACTAGCATTCCCATGCTGTGGCATCTCATCTCATCCCTCAGCAGGGGTTACCTGCTCCATCCTGGTCATTGACGCTCTTCCTCGGAGGCTGCCTGGGAGGTGAGGGGCAGGTAAGGGCGGTTGTACAGCATCAGCAGACAGACAGGCCAGCGAGTGACACTGAGTCTCTGCCGCAGGCAAAGGCCACCTGCACGTTGGACACAATGAGTGATCCCCTGTCCTCCCACCTTGCAGCCCTACGTGGGACGTGGCAGGCAGAGTAGCAGGGTTGTTGCTACGCTCACTTAAAGTGCACTTGGGTGGGCTGGAGGCGGAGCCAGGCGCCGTCACTTGCAGTGGCCTAAGCCAAGCAGCATCTCTCTGGTGCCACGGCTAGAGAATAGAGATGCCGAGGACTTCTGGAGTGGCATCTTTCCTCTGCCATTTTCATGCACGCGTGTATCTCTGTGTACCGTGAGGGAACAACAGGGCTGCAGCGGGCTGGTTCCGTGAGCAGTGTCAGGATGGGGTGCTCAGCTTTATCCCAACACACCCTGGGGACTCGAACGCCTGTTCGCCATGCAGTCAAGACCTGGTGACTAGAGGGGAGCACTCAAATGGAAAGGCACCAAAGCTAGGACAAACTCCAGACCCAAAGGGTGCAGAAAGATGGGGGTTGGGATTGTGTATTTTTGGGAGTGATGTCATGAAAAAGTTCTGTATCCTTGGGGATGGGACAGATGTTGGCCAAATTAATTGGAAACAGTGAGCTGAACAAATATAGTCCTAGCTAAATGCAGGGGAGGAGAGCGGGAAATCAGAGCCTCTGCAGAAGAATGAGAGGACTTGGGCAGTTGACAGAGGTGGGATCCAATTGCCTCAGGCCAAGTTGAAGGAAAATTAAAAACAAAACCAAAAACTTGGGAAAGGAAGATAACCTGCGGTATGCAGGGCCAGAAAGAACAGCACGGTTCTGTCAGAGCAAAAGTCCACCTGGTGGGCCACCAGCCGTGGCCAAAATTGAACATGTACTGAACAGCATAAGAGGATAGCAAGCAGGTATGCGCTGTCCCCGCTAACAAATCCCTAAAGCATAAGGACCTCCAAACCTGGCATTTCTAGCAGTCCTTGATGGTTTTTTCTTGCCAGAAAGTTGTCTAGGTTCCCCTTACAACTACGCAGGCTTTGAGCGCCCTGGAGCAACGAGTGCACAGATCCACTATGCAGCTTGAATAAGCACTTTTTGGTTTGCTCTGATTTCTCGTGGCTCTTCTCCAGCTGTGTCAGGCACCTGTGGGGGAACTAATGGGCCTTAATTGTCCTAAGCAGTTTCATCTGGGACCTCCCACCCTTTTGAGCTGCATTTAAGCTCAAGCCTGGGCTTTCATTTTGTTTTGAGCGATCTTATAGGCGTTAACCTGGTTTGGCCTTGCCGCTAGCCCTGTCTTCTAGGTATATATTGTAGCCTTATTATCTGATCCTGATTGTGGCCCTGTCTCCTGACTGGGTGGATACCGGCGTTGGTTCATCACTTGCTCTGTGGACGGATGCTGTTACCAATGTGTGCTCTGCTCTACTAAGGTACTGTGGGACTACGTGAGGGCGTGGGGTCACCCTTAGATACTGGCTAGTCACCGCTCATGGAGCAGCTGCACTCATGCTGTTCCCTGATACCACGTAGGAAGGGCAGAAGCATCCCTTTGATGACCAAAAAAAAGTACATTTAAGAAGGGCCCTAACCTCATTTTATATGCGCAGCAGTACCTCCGGTCTAGTTGTTACTGCTCATAGAAGAGATATGGCTGTT
Organism: Rissa tridactyla; assembly: GCF_028500815.1. Lineage (NCBI taxonomy): Eukaryota > Metazoa > Chordata > Aves > Charadriiformes > Laridae > Rissa > Rissa tridactyla. Next base: position 9,971,461 of record NC_071468.1, on the reverse strand, counting down.
AAAAAAAGGGGTGGAAAAAAGGCATCCACCTGTACTCAGTAGCAGTCAAAAAAGCAGCTGAAGTATCAATGATAAGAAGATCAGTAACAGGATGGAAACCATCACAACCCTAGCGCCGAGTGCAGAGGGCGTTTAACAGTTCCCCAGTCAAAATATGGACGAAGAGCTGGAAAAGGATGTGAAAGGCCTAGAGGAGGGGTGCAAAGGGGACGTGGAAGGCTGGGGTGATGCTGGGGGCAGCTGGGTCCATGCTACAGTGGAACTGGCACAAGCAGCAGTCTGGGGGGATCCTCGGGCGAGAGGCTGTTACGGCATAGTGCCAAGTACTGCGCCCACAGCTGTGCAAGAAGAGGCTTAGAAATGTGAATTTTATGACTGGGGGGTTGTAAATAAGAACAGCCCTGAAGGTGAAATGGGACTGTCAAGTGGCCAAAAAAAAAAATGGTTTAAGCTGCTTTCAGCTGCCACTGGGTGCTGGTTTGGTTCGGGAGGTCCAGTGATGCTGGAAACTTGTGGCCTGTGGGTGATGGTGGCCTGGGGACAGGGCTTGGCTTTACAGTGTGTGTCTGACTGCCTTGGTGAGAGATTGGCACCCCGGGGGGCTCAGAGGCAGGCTGATGCCCTGGTCCTGTTCGGAGCACAAAGTGGGAGAAGCGTCTCGGAAAGCGTTCCCAGGATGAAGCTAGGGAGGGAGAGGATGGCAGCAGAAGGGATGAGCCAGCCTAAAATGAGCCAGGTCTTGCCTCTGTGGACACTCCTGCAGCCAGGGGAGCAAAAGGCCCCCCATATGGCCCTACGATCAAAAGTCCCAGGGGTAGGGGGAAGGAGGGAGCGTAAGTACTGGTACCCGCGATAGTTGCACGCTGGCGCTGAGCAGGCGGACTGACCTGGCTCTGGCCGTCAGATCCATGTGCCAGCTGCTCCCAGCCGAAGTGGTGCCCTCCAGCCATGCAGAGGGTCTCGCTGACCCTTCCTCAGCCTGGTGTGACGCGGTGGGGACCCCCGTCTCACCTGTGCCAGGTGTAGTTTGCGCTCAGCTCGAAGGGAGGGTGGCCAGGGCATGTGATGGGAGGCATGTGAGTCCCAGCAGCCCTGCTGGGAGCTATAAATGGCATGTGTGCTCACTGGAGGAGCATGGCTGGCGGGGAGGAGGGGGAGGCGGTGGAGGCGAGGGGGGTGTTTGGTTTTGCAGTTACTCCCTTGCTCTGTAGGGGGGTTGGCCCTAAAGAGGGGGAGACAGCTGTGAAGGCTGGTGGCGAGCGTGCATGTCCTCTGAGTGATGAGGCAGATATGGAAAGGGCTTGTGCAAGCTGCGGAACCCTCTGTGGGGTGGCCAGGAGGCAAAACGGGTCTGTGGCAGGGCTGGTGCTGGCAGAGGTGAGGTCTTGCCCTGGGCTGCGGTTCCTGTTTGTGGGACGGGTTGTCGGAGAGCCCTTTTCTCAACCAAGGATGTGGCACGCTCTGTCCTCACAGCTTTGAGCTCTGGGGCTGCGTGGTCCTTGTGGACCCACGTGCCTGCGTGGGCTGTCCCTCTCCTGTGGAGTTCCTGGCCCACACCTGAGCAGAGGACACGGCCTGTGCCACCTGCTAGGAACCCTCTGAGCTGCAGAATGGGGGTGGACATGTGCTGCCGTCTGTGTACTGGGGCCAGCCCAGCCATCCCCCCCCGCGGACAGGTGGTCTGTACCACCCATGGATGGCTCTAGTACAGAACCCCTTCTCCCCGCTCCGTGGGACCATCCTGTTAAATGGGGGCCCTTTTTCTTCTTCTGGCCAGTGGCCAACTTGTGCTTGGGCAATGTGTATCTTGGTGCTATCCGCCTGGTTCTCTGCATCCTCGAGCACCCATGTGGCACCCAGACCCTCTCAGTGCCTCTGCATTGCTTGTCCCCTCCTCCTGATCCTCGGCAGACCCCGCTGCCACCGGAGACCAGCGGGCAGCACGTTGTTCCCTGCAGGCTGTGGGAACGATGCAGGTGGAGGGCTGCCTGGCACGCTTGGTGGCATAGCCAGGCGGCGGGGCGGTGGTGCGGGGCTCCTGCCGTGTGCATCCCGAGGACGGCGAGGCAGGCGGGGAGCCTCAGACACGTGGAGTGTCCCCTACGAGGACACGAGTGCCTGCAGCTGGGAGCAGAGGGCTGGAAGAAAGGGTGTCTCGGCCCATTCTCCTCCTCCCTGACGCAGCTCGGCCGGGCCGGGCCGCGCCGTCCGCAGCGGCGTAACGCCCTCGGTGCTCGGCGCCGACCGACCCGCCCGCCCCGTCCGTGCGGCGCGGTGCGCTGTCTCTTTAAGAGCCTCCCTGCGTGTTTCAATCTCGGAGTGACGCGAGCGCAGTCGGAACGTATGCAAATCAAACGCCCGCCGCCGGCCAATGGGCGCCGGCGCTCGGCTGCCGCCAGCCAATGGGGTGGCGCCTCCCGGCGGGGCGCCGGCTCGCCCCATATAAGGAGCGCCTTCTCCATAAAAGGCAACATTGTATCGCTTTATATGGGGGCGGCGCGGCGCGGCGGGGGCGGCGGCGGAGCGGGGCCGTGAGCGCGGAGCGGGCGGCGGGGCCATGGCGGGGCCGGCCTGACCCGACCCGACCCGACCCGCGCCATCGCCGCCGCGATGTTGCCGAGCCAGGCCGGGGCCGGGAACGGCGCCGCCGCCGCGCTGGCCCGCGGCTCCGGGTTGGGCCGGTCGCCGGTACCGGTGCCGCGTGGGGCGAACGGCGGCGGGGCAGCGGCGGGGCCGCCCGGGGGCCGCCTGGAGCGGGAGGCGTTGTACAGTGGCAGCGAGGGCGACTCGGAGTCGGCCGAGGAGGAGGAGCTGGGCGGCGAGCGGCGCGGCGTGAAGCGTGGCCTGGCCGAGGCGGCGGCGGCGGCGGCGGGGCCCGCGGCAGGAGCGGCGGCGGCCGCCTACAGCGGCGGCGGCGGCGGGGGCGGCGGGGCCGTGAGCGGCGCCAAGCCCGGGAAGAAGACGCGGGGCCGGGTGAAGATCAAGATGGAGTTCATCGACAACAAGCTGCGGCGCTACACCACCTTCAGCAAGAGGAAGACCGGCATCATGAAGAAGGTGCGGCCCCGGGGCTCCGGCCGGCGCGGGGGCGGGGGCGGCCGGGGCTATCGGCTGGCACTCACCTCTCCGTGGCCGGCGGCCCGGCGGGAGCCCTGGCCCCTGGGCGGAGCGCGGCCGGGCCGAGCGGGGAGCCGGCCGGCGGGGCCGTGCCCGGAAACGGCGGCGGCTTCCCGGTCCCGCGGGGCGGGGGGGGCGGCCCGGCAGCGGCTCCTTCCGGGGAGCTGCGCGGGAGGCTCTGGCGGGGCCGCTTGTCGCCGGCGGCCGGTCCCTGGCGTCGGTGGGGCAGCCGGGAGCCGTCACGGAGCCCGGGACCGAGGGATGCCGGGCCGGTGGTCCCCAGCCGGTTGTTGGCGCCCGGGGAGGCCCGTCCCGGTGCAGTCTCCAGCCTTCGGTTGGAGCTGACCGGCGCCCCGGTGGCCCTCGGGGGCTTTTCTCCGTAAGCCGTTGGTGGGTGCTATGGTAGTCCTGGGGCACGGCCGGCCTGCCCTGCACCACCAAGGCTGGCCCCTTTGGCCGCGGAAGGGCCCGGCGCCATGTCTCGGTCGGTCCAGAGGGCTCACCGTGGTTCCTGGTGGCAGGAGCCGTTGTGCAAGGACAGATTAGAAACTTGGGGGGATTTAGTGTGTAGTTGGATGCTGCTGCCTTATCTGCATCGCTGTTGGCGCTCGTAGCATCCTCTGAACGACTGGGCAGTGCTGCGTCCCAGCTGAGCATCCAACTGAGCTCGGCTTTGTGCACCCTGGGGAGGTGGGAATGGCTGTGGGGTACCGCTGGGCACGTCCTGGCTGTGTGGGATGCAGAATGAGGCCGTCCTATCTATGGTGGCTTGCGCGAGACTGCTGGGTGTACCATGATGGCATACAAAGAGTGTTCATCCTGGCCCACAGGTCAATCCCGGGGGTGGGTGGTATCCTCACTGCAGGGCTGCTTGGGTGCAGCCAGGCTCAGGACTGTGAAGACTAAAAGGGGAATCAGGGTCCTGGCCCGGCTGGGGTGTCAGTCAGGGGAAAGAGGCAGCAGAGGCACGTGGGCTGAGTAGCATCCTCTCACATGGCTCAATGGAGGTGAGGGGGGGAGGCATCCAGGTGTACCTGGAGAAGCGGGTGGGATGCCCAGAAAGGGGATGGCACAGCGTCCCCGTGTCCTCGTGCTACTCTCCTGAGGGGACCGGTCTTGTCCTGTGGCCTCTTGGCATGCGCATCCCTTAAGGGAGTGCTGCAGGAGATGGAAACACAGCATGGGGCACTTCAACCTGTAGGCAACCAATCTTGAGTTGGTTTGAGAATCCACAGCTCCTCTGGGGTGACAGGGAGCTGGAGCTGGTGTGAGCAAAAGGAGGGCCATGCTGGGAGCACAGGGACATGCCAGGGACTCTTGTGTCCTGCACTGTACGTGTCCCTGCTGTCTGTGACTCCCTGTTCTTCCCTTGTGCTGCTGGCAGGCCTACGAGCTCTCCACGCTGACGGGCACTCAAGTCCTGCTGCTGGTGGCCAGCGAGACGGGCCATGTGTACACGTTTGCCACACGGAAGCTGCAGCCCATGATCACCAGTGAGACGGGGAAGGCGTTGATCCAAACGTGCCTCAACTCCCCAGACTCGCCCCCGCGCTCGGACCCCACCACTGACCAGCGCATGAGCGCCACGGGCTTTGAGGAGACGGACCTCACCTACCAGGTGTCCGAGTCGGACAGCAGTGGGGAGACCAAGGTAATGTGCCTGTGCACCCTGGGGGGCACGGGCCGTGCCCCTTGGGGCTGTGCTGGGAGCCCTGATCGTCCCCAGCCCTCCTTGAACAGCAGCTTGGGAAGCTGAGGATGGGTCCCCTCTTGCTGCGACTCCAGCGAGCTCGTGTCGTGGCCTCTCAGGGCTGGCTCCTTCCCTTGGCTGGCGGTAGTGGGGGTTCGGAGAGGGAGGGAAGCGGGTGGCAGGTGTCCTGGCCCTGGCCTTTGCAGCGGGGCTCCCCACCGGCCCAGCCCACCCCCCTGGCCAGCTCTCGGCGCCGTTATCTCTCCCCGGGCGTCTCCGTGCTCTTGCACTCATTGATAAAAATTTGATTCTGCCTCCATGGCCTTATAAGGCCTGGTTTCCCTCGCCAGAGTCCCTGGCAGGGCCCCTCACATTCCTTATAAGCTGCAGCTGTCTCTTGCTTTGGTGCTGTTTTGGAAGGGGGCAGGGAGGACATGGGGAATGGAAACATTTCGCTGGACGGGCCGCTTCTGCTCCCTGCCTGGTGTCCCTTGCAGGCGCCGGCCCTTGCCTGCCCCTGTTACTTGTGGCCTCTCGCCCAGGGTGCTGCCGAGGGCCTGCCCGTGGGTGCAGGGTCAGGCAATGGCCCTTTTCTTCTGGAAGGGCCCTGTCTCGTCCCTGTATCCCCTCGTGCTGTTTCTCGGAGCTACTGCTGCTTCCTTTGCAGGCTGGGGCTTAGATCCGCAGGCGCTTGGAGACGGGAGGCGGGGGAGTTTGTGGTGCAAAGCTAGGACGACATGGTGAACTGGGGGTTGTGGCACAGCTTCCCGGGCCTTCCTGGAGTGTTGTTGGGGGCTGTGAGTTGCTGCAGCCCTGCTGTACCGGTGCTCATGGCGTGGGTGCTGGGCTTCCTGCAAAAGCATCTTTTAAGATGAGCTGTGGCCTTGCTCTAGGAGCCCTCTGGCCAACTGTACATGAACCACAGCAGCATCCTTGCCATACAGTAGCCACTGAACATTAAGCAGACAGAACCTGGAGAAGGGTGTTTGGGATCTCTGTGGTGTAATCCCAAAGGCGTCGAGTGCAACCCTGAGATGTGCCCAGTGTGTTTGGGGCTACAGGGGCGTTCAGCTGCGTGTTTGTATCCTGTGGCAGCCCAGCAGCTCTGGTTGTGGTGATGCTGGGTACCCGGCAGCCATGATTCCTCTGTGCCCTCTTCCCTATGTGTGCGCAGTGCAAGCAAAAGCCAAAAACCAAGCAAAAGCTTATAGTTGCTGAGCCCTGAGAAATATAAGCAGTCCCAGAGATCCCTGCAGACAGAGGAGCTGTGGTGGGCCAAGGTGTTGCTGGCTGGAGAGCTCTGTGCTGGAGCCTGTAAGAGTCCCTGGGAAGGCTTCCTGCTGATGGGAGCCCAGCAGCAGTCCTGGCTGTCCCAGTCTGGCAAGACTCCCCTGGGTGCCTCCTAGTGTGAGCTGTGCCAGCCCTTTCCAGCGGGCAAAGGACCCCATTGTCACCAGCAGTTTCTCCATTGTGCAGCCTGTGTCTGTCGAGACTTGTGTCTTTTGGACTTTTCCTAGATGAAAAGGCGAGTCCCGTGGCCATTTTGTAATGAGATAAATTACCTGTGCCTGGAATTATTTGGAGGCGCAGGAAGCGCTGTGCATGGCAGCTGACCTGTCCCTGGCACGGGGCTTGTCCACATCATGTCCCTTAAGATTTTCCCTGAAAATGCTGCTGGGTGGCTCCAAAGGAAGTGTGCTTTTGGGGTGCAGTTACTCTGCAGAGGAGATCTTAACGCAGCTTCTCTCTGCCCTCTTTCTCATGCAGCCCCTACTTAATACTCTGCAAGCTCCATCCCAGTACTCACGAGTAGTAATGCTTCATGCGGGGTGCCTTGTGGCCCCAGCCAGCATTTGTTGTGGGGCTGGAGTAGCCCTGTGGCCCTGTCTTCTGATTGACGTTCTGGCTAAACCCACCCCTGGCCTGCTGAGAGTTCTTGTCATGGCAAGCCCTGGGGCTGGGGACAGTCCCACCCTGACCCTCCCCAGTCCTACTGTGCCTTCTGCAGGGCTGGAAGCCTGGCTTGGTGCTCTGTCAGAGATCAGCCCAATTCAGATAGACCGAGAAGCCCTCTGAGGGTGAAGGGCGCCTGTGGGTGGGCCATGAGGGGTGGCTGGCATCCTTGCTGAGGGGTGGGTGGTACACAGGTCTGGGTTACAGGTGCCTCATTGGAGGAGGTGGCAGGAAATCAAGTGCCTGGACTGTCAGGTCCAGCCACATAGGATGCTCTGAGAAGGTTGGGCAGTTGCTCCCCAGCCTGCCTGTCAACTCTGTTTCCTGGACTTCTGTAGGGACAAAACCTGCTTGTGTTCGGCTGCTGCAGCAGAGGGGGAAGCGATGCAGCCAGGCTGTTACCTGCAGTCAGCAGCCTGCTGGTATTCCTCTGTGCTGCAGCCAGCAGCAGCTATGAGATGCTCCTGCTGTGCCAAACCCAAACTCCCTGCCATGGAGCTGGGCCTGGACCGCAGCTGGGACTGGGGCACACTGTACTTTCAAGACAGGAGCTATATCCTCACTGTGATACTGTCGTGCCCTGACCTGTCTGATCATTTGCGGGCCCCAAAGGATACAGTGCCCTCATGTAATCTCCTGGGTTTGATTATGTGGGAGAAGGGATTCTGGAGGAAGCTCAGGGGCTCTAGATTGGGATGAGAGCATAGGAGCAGTCCTGATCTGGTCATCTCTTAGGGTGGGGGAAAGGTGGGAATTCCTGCCGCATCTGGAATGCAGACCAGATGTTGGAGACCAGATTGGTATTTCCCACGTACTACCAAGGCCCATTGTCCCACAGTGTCTGCGGAATAATGCTGGATGGTGAGTCTGGGCCATGCTGAACAGCATTGTCCTAGGCAGCCCCCAGAAGCTGTGGCGCGGGGTTGTTTCTGTCCCCAAGACCCTGCTACGGTCCAGGATGGGCATCGGATGGCCTGTTATCCACTCACGCTGTGTAGCATTTATCAAGCGCGCACGGTGGTGTGGGTCTGTGCAGACATCTCCCGACACTACGCTGCACCTCTCTGCTGCGTGTTGATTCCCCAGGCACTGCTCTGCGAAATGAAGTTTGCAGTGAGCTGTGGTGGGGAAGAGATGTGCAGCAGGGTCAGGAAGGGAAGGGACTTCAGGGCTGCTGTGCTGCCTCGGGGCTTCTCCATGGCCTCTTGGGCAGTCTCTGCTGAAGGTGACCCATGACTTGGCTCCTACTGAAGGCTGGCCTCATGCATGTAGTCTGGGCTTTGCAGGGTGCTGGGGGGAGCAAGGCGCCCAGGGGCTCTGAGGCATCCCAGACAGGCATGGGGAGAAGGCAATGTGTGTCCAATCCCAAGGTCTCTCCCAGCTCTCTTTCTGTACCGGGAGCTATTGCTGTAGCCCATGAGAAAACACAGCAAAGAATGGAGGAATCTGAGTCTCACCACTGGCAGAGTAGGGAGAGCAGAGATGGGACATGCATAGTTTGAGCCTGCTGGCACAGCTTCCCTCCCAAGCACCTCTGCACAGGTCATGCTATGAGGTTTGCCCTCATAGTATCAGGGAATACTGAGGTTTGCCCTTGTGCTTTTAGAGAGTCCTTGGAATCCCCCCGAGTAGGGTGCTGTGAATCTTTTGGGATGCCTCCTCCAGCCGTGAGAGTTCGGAGAGCGGGGGGATGCTAAGTGCCCTGGCTGCTTGGTGACTATATCTCGGGGTGTTACAGCTTCAGGGCTACGCCTGGGAATGAGGGAGCCTGGCTTTTCCAGCTGGGAACGGGACCCGCCCTGCTCTGCTATGGCTCCCATGGCCTGGTGGGCCGGGGGGAGCTCTGCCCTGTCACCCACGTGGGGAGAGCGCCCACAGCCTCCATGTCCCATGTGGGATGGCAGGAGTTTGTGGTTGAGCTAATGGAAAGTGTCTCTGCTGGGCTCCGCTCTGTTATCACGTGCCTCTTCTAATTCGGACTTCAGGGATTCCGGTGCCAAGGCGGAGGGGCGTTGCTCTCCTCCCTCCCCAGGCCCTGGGGCACAGCTGAGTGCCCGGGATTGGCTCCCCCTGTCCAAAATGGGCTGCCTTCCCTTTTTTAGCTGTTCGTTGAGCTGTGAATTCCTCGTTCCTGGCAGCTTGACAAGCTGGGAACAAGGCTTAGCACGTGGGAGAGCTGGGCCCACCAGCCTGCAGCGGGAGGGGTGGGAGTGTGGCAGCCTTAACTCTTCCCAGGCGTGCCGGCAGCCATGGCAGGGCAGGGGGACAGCAGGTCCCTTGTGGCCTGTGGCGGAACAGTGTATTTGCGGTCTGCTGTTGGCCAGCTGAGCAGGGCAGGAGAGGGGCCATGGAGACCCTGGGCATCCAAAAGGGGATTTGGAGGAAGGAAGCACGGGTATCGTGTTGGGCTGGGTTGGTTCTTCCAGATCCGAGCCGCGTCCAGCCGCGTGCGTTGTGGCTGCGGAAACTGGGGTGTTACATGCCCTGCAGCCTGGCATACATGTTCCTCCCGTGTTCCCAAGTCCAGGTGGCCAGCCTCTCAGGCTAGCATTTGCCCAGCCCAGGGCACTTTTCCTCCTGGTGCTCAGCTTCCCTGGCGATGCTGTCCTCAGGCAGGCACAGGGCTCCGACACTCCTTGCAGGACTGTGGTGCGTGTTGGCTGTAGCTAACATGTGGGGTCCCTCGGAAGCATTTGCCTCGTGCCGATCTCCTGCTGGTGCACCGGCAAATGGGTGCTTCCCCTTTGCTCCGGGAGATTTGTGGAAGTATTCCTCAGGGCCTGCCAAAGCGGCTGTCAGGACTGGGCTCGGGCCGCTCTGGTGTCCGGGTTTGGCCTTGCTCACCTCTCCCTTGCCGTTTTTGGTGTATGGCTGCCTTTAAGAGCCAGTTCTCGGCTAATTCTTGGCCATGTGTTTCCTGCCATAAGGGAAGTGGTGTGTGTTCCTGACAGGAGACAGTGTGTTTGCCTTTACGTCTGTCCCTGCAAGGGCTGCTTTTGCCTGGTGTGTGCCAAAAAAGAGGCTGTTCTCTTCTTGGAGGCTATGGGGACTCCTGGGGAGGGGAAGGTTGCTTCGTCCCCTGTTGTCTTGCAGGGAAGTCTCTCAGGGGACCCGTGTGGCCCTGGGCTTGTATCCAAGGTTTACGCTGAGCTCTCTCCAGCTCTCTTCATGCTGCATTATTGGGCACAGTCTCCTCATGTTTGTACAAGTAACTCCTCTCTGCTACCTTGGCTCTGCTCCGCGTGCTGGCAGCAGGCTATGGGGTATGGTTTAGCACGGGGATGCAACCTACGGAGCCTGGTTTGGTCTCATGGGTGCACGTTGACCGGATCCAAGGCCTGGTCTGAGTTGTCACAATCTCTCCTTCCCCAGGACGCACTGAAACCAGCGTTCACTGTCACCAACCTGCCGGGGACAACGTCCACCATCCAGACCGCCCCCACGACCTCGACCTCCATGCAGGTCAGCAGTGGCCCGTCATTCCCCATCACTAATTACCTGGCGCCAGTGTCTGCCAGCATCAGCCCCAATGCCGTCACCAGTGCCAACGGGACAGTGCTGAAGACTACTGGAGCCAGTGCAGTGACATCTGGGGGCCTCATGCCGATACCCACCGGCTTCACCCTCATGTCAGGTCAGTGCCTTTAGGGGCTGAGGACTGCATCCATCCGTCTCTGCACCTGGAGTGTGTTGCTGCTCTCTCCAGAGGAGAGGGGATCTAGTGACAGGAGGAAACAGAGTGGTTGCTGCTGTAGGGTGAACCTGGCTGGGATTCCTTGCTCGAGCCCAGCCAGGCCAGTGGCTGGAGAAGTGTCATGTAGTGACTGTTTCCTTAGAGTGCTGCTAGCTGGCCCTGCGGCTGGGAAGGGCACGGTGTCAGGGAGCTGAGCTGGGACCCCAGGGCAGCACCGAGAAGCCTGGAGGGAGTGAAAAGAGCTGGTGGTGACAAAGCCTTTCTTTCTCCCTCCTTTCGGCAGGTGCTTCCCTTTCTCCGGGGACCCCTACCATTCCTCTCACTCAGTTACAGCCGCACTCCCTGGCTCTTTCCAGCCAGCAGGGCCAGGTGGTCACGGGTACGGCTGGACAGCTGCAGCAGGCACAACAGACAGTCTTCCGCTTCCCTGCCAGAGCTGGAGGGCAGATCGTGTCGCTGACAGGTCAGCACTCGCTTCTCCTCCGCTTGCTTGAGATGGGGGGATGGAGGCGTCTGTGGGGGTCCTGGTCCTGGCCAGAGAGCTGACCCCCAACTGAGGTGGGAGCGCAGAGGAGGCAGAGCGCAGGGCACCCTGGCTGTGGGGGAGAGAAGGGAAGACAGGGCACAGAATGCTTGGCATATGCAGGAGCAGCATCCTGGGGGGATACAGACCAAGGGAAGCAGCGGGTTGTCAGTCTCCTGCCCCAGGGTTTGCCCTGTGGCTGGCAAATGCAGAGGAGATAGGTCCCTAGTGCAGCTGTGCTAAGGCTGAACTGTGCTGCTAGAAGGACTGATGGGAGGAGACCACAGGGGCTTAGACACCCAACGGATGCTTTTTTGAGTGCTGGCATTTGGCTCTGAGCAGCTGCCCTTGCTTTTGTGTTTGGATCTGCAGTCAGTCACTGAACCACGGTGCAGAGGATAGATTAGGAGAGACCCAGAGCGGAGGAGGGAGTGGTGCTGCTGTGCTGCCTTGTGTACAGTGTCCTTTGTAGGAGCTTCTTGTTGTGCTGAGTCAAGGATCTCCAGGTATTGCACTGGGGCTGGGCATGCTCCTGGATGGAGTTTCAGAGCAGGGCTAGGCTCTACTTTGTGGGGGCAGCCATCATCTGGGGTCTGGCACTGAGAGCGATACAGTATTTCTTGTGTCCTGCCTGTTTGTGCCCAAGTCGATGAGTCTGATAGCCTGCATGCTTTCTTGGAGCCCTTAACGGCTCCTGTGGGCCCAGGCAGACAGCGTGATCCCATGCAAGGGGACGGAATTTACCTTGTGATCTGTAGGAGCTAAGAGAAGAATGGATGTGTGTCTCTGTTGTATGGTGTGTGAGGAGATGCCCAGTCTGAGTGAGGTCGTTGGTGATTCCTGGCCTCTGCCATCCCTTGCTCTTCCCTCTGGAGACAGGACCTGAGCCTGACGGGGAGCTTTCTGTGCCGAGCTCTGTCTCTGGAGCTGAAGAGCTTTGCAGTGAGCGGGCTGGGCCGGAGGCTGTGTGGCCATGCCCCTGCAGCTCTGGGGTGCACGCCGTGTGGCCCAGTGGTCTCTAATCCCTGTGTTAGGGCACTGCAATGTCCTCGAGGCTACAAGCCGGGTGAGATAGCTGTTCCCCGAGTGCTCTGGGGGCGATGGAGCTGTGCTCTGGAGTGTGAAGACAGCAAGCCCTAGCTGGGCTGGTCGTTTGGGTTCTTGGAGTTCTGCTTGGTGCAGTGAGATGATCCTTGTGGGGCTGGCTGAGCGTGGGCAGTGCTGGGGGCATGTGCTGGGCCCTCTCCTCCCAACGTCTTCTGTGCTGTGTCTTGGTGGATCCGGCAATGCTGAGGAGGGCCCCAGACATTCCTGAGCCATGCCTGGGAGCTGGACAAAAGCTGCTGTGGCCTTTTCTTTTCTCTCTGGAGCCCCGTAGGCCAGCTAACCCTTCCTTGGCCCCTGTGTGCCAGGAAAGAGGGGGTTTTAGCTTGCTCTTTGGGGCAGGGCCTGGTTTCTACCAGGTGCTGGTTTTGGCAAGCCTTCCCCAGCTCCAGTGCAGAGCCACACTGCAGAGCTGTGTGCGGCCAGAGAGGGTCTGGAGGGCTTTCGCATGGCCCAATGTGCCTGTATCCCTGCTGAGCCACAGGCTCATGGGCTCCTCTCTCACCTCAGGTGGTACCATGGCTCAGCAGGTCCCAGTCCAGGCCATCCAGGTGCACCAGGCACCGCAGCAAACGTCTCCCTCTAGTGACAGCAGCACTGACCTTACCCAGACCTCTTCCAGCGGAACAGGTAATTTGGACGTTATGGTAACCACGTTCTGTCTTCTTTCCTAACCACTGCTGATAACAACCCACACCAATAGACCTCACGCCTGCTCCTTGCCCAAGATCCTTCTTCAGACCAACTCTATCCCAGCCTTTCTAACAGCTTCCCAGGTGTATTTATCCCTGTTGCTAGCCCCTGGGCTATGCTGTGTCTAGGTAGGGCAACTTACAAAGGGTTTCAGAGACTTTCCAGATACATCATCTGCTATTACTTGCAGCATGGGGCTCGGAACAGGTTGCCCAGATCTCAGATGGTTTCTTAGTGAGCCAGCATCGTCCCTAGCACATGGCACTGGCTCACATCTATTTGAGATTTTTACTGTATATGCGGAGGACACCTCTGCTGTCAGCAAAATCTGAGTTCAGCGCCGAGCGCAGGCTGAATCCAGTTCAACAGTGTTATTAAAGCTTCATCAGGCAACTCGTATCTTAAGTTGAATCCAGTCCTGGGATACTTGGCTACTGTGCTTTTCTGTCCTCTCATACTCGCTCATGAAAGGAGAGGTTTGAACTCTCCTGCCTCTCCTGAGGCTTTTCCCCAGGAGCTTGGGAGAGCAAGATGGGTATCACCATGCACCTGCTGCTTCGGGACAGCATGCTAAGGGTGGCTGAGGGAGGGATGCTGAGCAGGCGTGTGAGTGTAGCAAGGTTCCTTTCGTGTGGCTCACGTGTAGTCTGTCCTGGTGCCAGTGACCCTCCCGGCGACCATCATGACGTCGTCTGTGCCAACCACTGTGGGTGGCCACATGATGTACCCCAGCCCACATGCAGTGATGTACGCGCCCACATCTGGCCTTGCGGACGGTGGACTCGCAGTCCTCAACGCTTTTTCACAAGCGCCCTCAGCGATGCAGGTGTCCCACGGCCAGGTCCAGGATCAGGGTAAGACAGCTGTCTGTCAATACTCCCTTGAGTGCTCTGACACCCTGATTTTTCTCCTTCTCATATGTATTTATGCTGTCTGTTAATTTCAGAGAATTTGCTTCTAAGTAGTCCTAGTGGCTGTACAAAGGCCTGGCAAGGGGGATGCTTGATGCATGCTTTTAGATCCTGCCGTTCTCCTATGCAAAGGATTGCTTGAGCCGTTTGCTGGGGAAGAAGGGTGAAGTTTGCTGTGGTGGGTGGCATACGGGGCAGGCAGTGGAGGGAGTAGGAGACTCTGGAGAGGACGCGTGGTTGCACGAGGGGGCAAAGCAGCATGAAGCCACGCAGGCAAGACTTGGATTGAGAGCTTGTGCCTGCTTCTCCCAGCATTTGGAAAGCTAGCGCATGTGACTTTCTCTGGTGATGCCTCCATGCATGCAAACAGGCACATTCACCCTTGTGAACCCCCATGGAGCTCAGAGAAAGGACCCATGGAGAAGGACTGGTTAAGGGACGGTGTCATTTGTGCTCTCTCTCTGTGGCAGGTGGCGTCCCCCAAGTGTTCCTGACAGCCCCATCAGGCACCGTTCAGATCCCGGTCTCAGCTGTCCAGCTTCACCAGGTAGGTGGAGAGTGGTACTCACGGGTGTTCAGGGGGTGTCCTTGCTCTGCCTGTGCCTGTACACCCTTTGTAAGTCTGGGCAGAACCAGGCCCTTGGGTAGGGCCAGTCCTCACGTCTGGGAAAGATGTCAGTGCCACCCACTCTTGGATGAGGAAGTCTTGCCCTCCTTGGACAGGTGCCCAGAGAGGAGAGTGCCACCCTGGCTGCTGGCACACACGGTCTCAGGGCATGCTGTCCCCCAGTGCTTCCTCCTCCCTTTTCTCTCTAGATGGCTGTCATCGGGCAGCAGAGCAGCAGTGGCAGCAGCCTGACGGAGCTGCAGGTGGTCAACTTGGACACCTCACACAGCGCCAAGAGTGACTGAGAGGCCTCTGCTGCCGGCCTTGTGCTGTCCCTGGCTTGTCATGCCGGTGCTGGGGCTGGTGGCAATTCCTTCTCGTACAGACTGCACCAGTTATTTATTGTTGCCTTTTCACGTTTCCTTCATCCACACATGCACACACACACACACACACACACACACACACACACGCACCCACTCACCCCCCCCCATACACACACAGGCATGCGCGTGGGGCTGCAGGACCCACCTGGGCTGGAGCTGTGCTGGAGCCATGCAGGGCTTGGGAGCGTTTGGATGCTGCGATAGCTGTGCTTGTCTCACGCCAGCCAAAGAAACGTGTCTCTTGAGGAGAGGATTGCTCTGCGCTGTAAATAAGTACTGCGGGCCATGCTCAGCTGGAGGCTCCGGCTCCTTCTGGGCACTCCCGAGTCACCTTGCCCATGAGTGTTTGCTCTGCGTGGGGCTTAGCTCAGACCCAGAGCCATCCTGCGAGCGCAGCTTGGAGCAGAGCGGGCCGAGGCTGTGCTGCTGGCCTCAGCAATGTGCCTTTGTGGGGGTGAAGGGTTCTGGCCGCAGCAACTCGCCCTGGGCTCTGGACAGGGGCGAGTGGCCAGCTTGCATGTGCATCTCTGGGCCTGCGCGCCCTCCCTCCGGAGGGCAGGGCACAGCCTGCGGCAGATGGCCCAGTCCTCCTTGTATGCGCTACAGCGAGCCCTCTGCCCTCAGTGCCTCCTTGCTGGGCTGCCCGGCAGACTTGCAGCCTGCCTGGCTCTGCCCGGGCGGCCGCCCTCCCGCAGCTGAGGTGGTCAGTGGATGCCCAGGAGCACAACGATGCCCCGGGAGAGCTCCTGGGGGGGCTCCGTGGCCAGCCTAGCCCCACACTCTCTTCTTAGCCCTCGCACTGCTTGCGGACTCCGTACACCCAGGGGAACGTGGCTGGGTCTTTCCCACATCCCCCTGCAGCTCCAGCCAACGCTTTCTGAATTTCTGTGTCTGATGCAAGTTGGAGAAACAACTCAAGTGTCAAAGGGAAGAGCCCCATGGGGCACTGAGCTCCTGGGTAGGCGGCAGGCTCTTCCTCTGCGTGCCAGGGTGACCTGCAGGCCATCCTGGGCTGTGGAGGAGCAGCTGCGATGCCTGTTGTGGGCTCAGCAAGGCCGGGGGAGAAGGGCTGGAGCATGCTTGGTCCTGCATGGGAGTTGCTGTGAATGGCTCTGCTACCTAGCCCTGTCCCTGGAGGGAGAGTGAGCAAGTGAGAGAAGCTGCTGAATCTTTAGGGGAAGAAGCAGCTACTGTAACTTTTTTTTTTTTAAGTTAAAGACAAAAGAAGCCTTGGAGAAAAAAGAAAAAAAAAAAAAAAAAGAAAAAAAAAAAAGAAAATGACTTTATTTTTCTAAGTGTTAAACTCAGTATTTATGTAATTCTTTAAGGAATAAAAGTTTGGCTCCTGTACAGTTTTCATGGGGTTTGTACCAGGGGGATGGGAGAGGGGTGGGTGGGCATGGAGGCAGGAAAGGGGCCTTGCTTTTGAGTTTGTATTGTAACTTTGGACATGTTCCCTCAGCATTAGCGTTTAAGCTGCACTCTCCACCCACCAGCGTGTGCCAGGGGATCAAGCTGAACAGAGTGGGATGCTTGTTTCCCTCTACCTGTACTGAGGACTCCATACCCATCATTTTGGGCTTAACGGGCACAAGGCAAGTGAAGCAGTGGCCGTTCTCTAGAAGTGGGAAACCCATCCCTCAGGAGCAAGGGGCTTGCAGTGTGCCTGGGAGCCAGAGATGGGCTGGGGTTCCTGATGGCCGCCCTGTTCACCTCTGGTCCTGGGACCTCTGGCGCTTGTCACTGCTTTTGGTGTGGAGCAGTGCTACCTGTGCCTAAGGGATATGGGCATCCCCACTCCTCCCTGGGTGGCGAGTGGCTAGCAGTGGCTGATCCCTGCTTTCCCCTGCTCACTCTGCGGGTAGCATCTCCTGGACTCCTAGCTGATGATCTGGGCTGTAGTTTCCCCTCTACGGCAGTTCCTTAGTGCACAGACATGGACAGGTCCCCTCCAAGCCCCCTGTGCAAAGAGCTCCCGGAACGGTCTTTTCAGCCCTCTGTCTGTTACGCAGCCTGGGAAGGACTCGTGGGGAGTGGGGTTGGCCCATCTGGTGAGAGTGACATTGCATGCTGCCTCCCCTTAGTATCCTTGCTCCGAGAGCGATGCGTACCCCGCAGCTCGGAGCACGTGGGAGTGCTGTGCCATGTGGCATCGCTAGGTATATGAAAGCTGCTCAGTGATGCTTCCAAAACAAGGCTGGGTACCTAGGAGTTCTTCCAGGGAGAAGGATGGGATTGGGGTTTGCGTTGTCCTTTGCCCCAGCACATCACTGTGGCCTGGCTTTGCTCCGCTTTGCTTGTGCTAGCAGGGTGGAGCAGAGCGGTTGGGCCAGGATGGCAGCAGTGCCCCTGCTGCTGCAGGGGGTCTGCATCCCCTCCCTGGCTCCCCAAAGGCAACTGCTGGTTAAACGCTAATGGTGTATTTTATTTAAGTGCAGACTTGTAAGAACACTTGTGTATCAGGGATGAAATGGCATTTATTGTGTGGTGACATTTTTAGTTCATTTTACTGGTTTGAGGGTTGTGTGTGTGTGCGTGTGTGTGTGCGCGTGTGTACGCATAAGTGTGTGTGGGATTATTTTTTTTTTTTTTTCCCTCCAGTTTCCAGGGTTGTGTTTCTGGAAGGATGTGGAAGTAATCACAGTACTATGTACAGAGCTTTCTTTTGTATTAAAAAAAAAAAAATTACTCTTTCAATAAATGTTATCATTTTGTGCACAGATTTGGGATCTCGGCTGTGCTTTGCGGGAGGGGACGACACGCACCTTAGGTAGGGCCAATGAAGGGGGATCAGAGGCAGATTCCTGCATCTGTGTACTACGGCGGGTGGGGGGCTTGTATGGACACGATGTGGCAAAGAGGGGCTCTTTGCAAAAGTCTCCGTCCCCGCTGCCTCCTGCACAGGTGAGACCTGACCAGTTGGACTTGTACTGTGGGAGTCCCAGAGACAGTGGGTGGGCCAGAGGGGGCCTGCGGTGGAGAGCAGGGCTGTGAGGGCTGTCCTTTCTGAAAGCTCGGCAACGGTGCTGGTGAGCAGGGCATGGCGTCCAATCAGGAGAAATAAAAACCAGGAGTGAGGAGGAACGGGGACTTTCGGAAAAGAATTGTTCTAATTCAGGAGCGTTAACAGGGAGGAGCAGGAGGACCCTGAAGCAAGAGTTAAACCCGGGAGGACAAACAGCCCGTGTTGCTTATGGGATAGTTATGCAACAACTAAAGCCTAGGAAAAGGAATTTTTGCTATTGTAACATCAAAGAAAAGATGATCTCCAGGCCTGGCGCCAGGTGGACTATGTATTGATAACCTACCACAAACCGAAGGAGGACAGAGATATTTTTTTACTAGTGACAGAGGTATTTCCAGGATAGATAAAAAGTTTTGTGTGATGCTGATGTTAAGGTAGTGTTTACCTGATATGGTACTCAACAGATAAGGGATGTTGGCCAAGGCCGTGTCATGCAACCGGCATCTCAGAGCATCCAGACGTGGTGGTGGGTGGGTGCAGTACCATCCCCAGGCCTTTGGACAAGGAGAGAGAACCAACTGGGCTTTGAAATAAACCAGTTGAAAGGCCGCAGGCAGAACAGCTTCCTCTGACGTTGACAGGTGTCTGATCCAGTTCTCCAATGAAAATGAGGTTGTTTCCCCTCCCCTCTTCCAAGTCCGTTACTTGTGGACACCTGGAGTCTTTAAGGATGGAGCTTAACTTTTGTCTTCAAGAGGCCCAGGGCCAGGACTGTGAAATTCCCTGCAGAAAACTGCTATTCAAAGTCCAAAACAGAGAGGCATTACTTAAAGTCAGGTCAGAGGCGGATGCCTGTAGGCCCCTAGAAGCCAGGACAAGGGCACATGGAGGCTCAGTAAACCGCCTAAAGGTGGGAAAGAAACCAAAGGGAGAAGGGCTCGTTATGATCATCAGTGCTGCTGGGTCAACAGTACGCCAGCTAAAAATGCAACTACTAGCCTCTACATAGCATCGGGTCCTGGAGCAGATACCAGCGTAATGTAAGGAAAACTTAGCACTGGTAAAAGTCTGTGCGGCAGAGGGACTGCACTATTCGTCACAGCGCAATTTGAAGAAAATACATCTCAGTGTAGCAGAAGAGAAGGCTGTAAAGCGCTTAGGAGCAAAACACAGATGAAATGGCTCTTTCCCCACTGGGAGGGGAGGTGCTTCACTTCAACGGGTTACACCACAGCCAGCCCCATGGTCAGCATGCCTACGCGGATACGTCTCGTGGTTCAGCACCACAAACCCCATGTACACAGGGGTCTGTGTGGGACATATAAAACTCCTAACATGGAGCAAGACACCACAGACATAACCTTTATTTTTAGGATAAATGACTAAGCATGGCATCAAGACGATCAGAGCCAAGAACATAAGCAGAGCATATAAATACCACAGGAAACATCTCAGCATCACAAACAAGATGCCTGTGTCCTATCCGGCCACCGCCATTTATTGTTGGTGACAATTTTGGCTACGGGACGTTGCCAGCTGATGTACCAGCCAACGTTACCAGCCAGGCTGCGTTTCCCACTTCAGAGCATTATCACCACCTCGTGTTTGTGACATTAAACACAGCAGCGTTGCAGGTGCAGCACATGCACAAAATAACAGTTGCCAAGAACAGAGGAAAATAGCAATGGTTATGTGCATGGTGTCAGCTTTTATGTAGTTGCGTGGCATTTAGGAAGTTATTTTCCCCTTTATTAATGCAAATACACTGTGTTTATCTCTACAAGAGATGAAGTGGCTTGTAAAGGCAAAGCATGATGTTAACTGAATACCAGTTCGATCCTCTAAATTTTAACAATGCCTTGTGCGTTAATAGGGAAGGAAAATGACGTTAATGGAAAACACAGAGATTTCAAGAGCATCCATGGGATTCTGGAAAGAGAGCATCAACAGAGGTTACACGAACTAATAGAGAAATCAAGAGGCTGCCTTGGAAACACAAACATTTGCAGTCCACTACTGGTGCCACAGCTTTAGAGGATGGTCCCCACAGACCGATGCAGCACTGCACTGATTTATCCAGCCTATAGTTAATTGCGATTATATTGTTTATATTAATTGCTGATTGCTATTGTAAAACATGGAAATTGTCTAATCTGCTGCATTGGTACTGAAGGTAGAAATGAAACCTGAAGTTTCTTCAGGATCGAATAAGAAAGCAGATTCTCATCTGTTTAGCCTTTGATTTTAATGTTTGTTTATAATTTAAAGCAGATGTTAACAGACTGGTAGAAACCTGCACCTACTGGATTGTAGTTAACAGCTGTGAGGCCTGTCAAGGGAGGGAAATATGGGCAAAGGGTAAGAATTATAGATTTTATGGTATGAGCGTTATAGATCAGTGTAACACCAAAGCAGGAAAGGAACCAGAAACAGGCCAAACTTGTGTGCAACTGGCTTCAATTGCCTCTCTATCAATGCTGAGACTAGGGCAGTCATACAACCCCAAACCTGCCGAGAGCGAGCACAGATCCCACTGAAGCAGGACAAATCAGGAGAATGGGGTGCAGGGCTGGCACTGTTCCCACAACCCTAGGCCAGAAGAAGCTGCTGCACTGGCTATCTGCAATTTTTAGTTAACGTTGCATGTGCAATAATGTTAGCGCTGACATCACAGGCTTTTGGCCTTCCTTTCACCTACCTGTCAAAAGTCCTTAACAAAGTTCATTAGTCATAAACCAACATGCAGAGTAACACAAGCAACCTGAGCTCTTGCAGATGCAGTCTTCATGGAATCATAGAATCGTCGAGGTTGGAAGGGACCTTTGAGATCATCCAGTCCAACCATCAACCTAACTCTGACAAAACCAACACTAAACCACGTCCCTCAGCACCACGTCTACCATCTTTAAAACACCTCCAGGGATGGTGATTCAACCACTTCCCTGGGCAGCCTGTTCCAATGCTTGATAACCCTTTCAGTGTAAAAATTTTTCCTAATACCCAGTCTAAACCTCCCCTGGTGCAGCTTGAGGCCATTTCCTCTTGTCCTATCGCCTGTCACTTGGGAGAAGAGACCGACCCCCACCTCTCTACGCCCTCCTTTCAGGTAGTCGTAGAGAGCGATAAGGTCTCCCCTCAGCCTCCTTTTCTCCAGGCTAAACAACCCCCATTCCCTCAGCCGCTCCTCATAAGACTTGTTCTCCAGACCCCTCACCAGCTTCATCGCCCTTCTCTGGACCCGCTCCAGCACCTCAATGTCATTCTTGTGGAGAGGGGCCCAAAACTGGACACAGCACTCGAGGTGGGGCCTCACCAGTGCCGAGTATAGGGGGGACGATCACTGCCCCAGTCCTGCTGGCCACACTGTTCCTGATACAGGCCAGGATGCTGTCGGCCTTCTTGGCCACCTGGGCACACTGCTGGCTCATATTCACCCGGCCGTCAACCAACACCCCCAGGTCCTTTTCCACCAGGCAGCTCTCCAGCCGCTCCTCCCCGAGCTTGTACCACTGTGTGGGGCCGTTGTGACACAAGCGCAGGACCCGGCGGCACTTGGCCTTGTTGAACCTTCTACCATTGGCCTCGGCCCATCGACCCAGCCTGGCCCGGTCCCTCTGCAAGGCCTTTCTACCCTCGCGCGGATCGACACTTCCCCACTTCAGCTCCCAACCGCAATTTTTTGTATCGCTTCTAATTATTAGCTAGGAGAATCACAAGATGTGTCGATTTTTCATATTTTTCTGTCCCTACACCCAGGGAGCGGGCAGCACAGGAAAGGGGAGGGGGGGGGGCAGCAGCCCTGTGACACCCCACAACCAGCCCCCCGCCCCAGAGCCGGCGGGGCGGAGGAGGCGGCGACCGCGCCCGCCCGCGAGCTCTGCTGGCCCTCGCCGCCACCCGTAGCGGGCGCCGTCCGCGCGCCCGTGCGTGCCGGAGACCCGGAAGCGGGGCGCGGCGGCGGTAGGTGCGGGTGGCGGAGGTCGCCGGTCTCGGCCGCGTCGTCGACCCTGGCGCTCAACGGTGCGGGAGGAGAACTGAAACGGCGCCGGGTGGGGACGGGACCTCCCGATGCTGCCGAGGCGTGAGTGGGCGCCTGCTTTTCCCCTTGTCGGGGCAGATGTGTGTGGGGGGAGCCGCCTGCCCGTGCAGCGGGGTCGGGCCCCGTTGTCCCTTGTCTCACTGCGGCTCCCGCGGCGGGGGCGACGGGGCAGCGGTGAGCGAAGAGGCCGGGAGGTGGAGCTGGGCTTGCTGAGGAACGGCCCGGAAGAAAACCCGTCGTTTCCGCGTCGGCCATTGCCGAGGCAAATGGTTTTTAGCGTTGCTGCTCGTTTCCATGTGCGGGCAGAACTGCGACCCTGCGCTCCCGGGGCTGGGATGGGGTGCGCTGCCTGTCTGTGCCCACGCTGGGCTGGCCTGTATGTCTGAACGTGGTGCTTTATGCCATTTTCATTTGCCACAACTCTGAAACTTACCCTAGCGCGTGCATTTAATGTATTAATGTAGTGCGTGTAGTGATAGGACGAGGGGTAATGGCTTCAAACTGGAAGAGGGGAGATTTAGATTAGATACCAGGAAGAAATTTTTCACTCTGAGGGTGCTGAGGCACTGGAACAGGTTGCCCAGGGAAGTTGTGGCTGCCCCATCCCTGGAGGTGTTCAAGGCCAGGCTGGATGGGGCTTTGAGCAGCCTGGTCTAGTGGGAGGTGTCCCTGCCCAGGGCAGGGGGGTTGCAATTAGAGGATCTTTGAGGTCCCTCCCAACCGAAACTATTCTATGATTCTATTTAAGGAGTCTAACAATTTAGCTGTGGGTTGTTATAGGCTTTAGTGTTCCTCACTCATCATACGCATTGCAGCTACTTCTGTAGGTACCCTAAATCCAGTTTCTTTCCTACCTAGCTACGCATCGTTTTGGACCCCTGCTCTAAAGAGTTTTTTTTTTTTGTGCTAAATGCTATGATGTAGGAATGGTGTGAAAATTATCAAATAAAATAATGCTTCACAGAGACTTTTGGTTTACTATGATTTTTATTTTATGCAAACCTCTTGCGGTAGGGTTTTTTTGTGCACTGTACAAGCAGTTAGGGAAAACAATTGTTTGGCTTATGATGCGGCATCTAAACACTGTTACAAAGCACAGGAGAGTAACTTGATCCTTTTATTACAGAGAGACTGTGAGAAGGTTCCCAGCTGGCTTGCTGCAAACTCCAGGGAAGGCACAATTGAAGGCAGGTAAGTATGAATTTCTTGGGAGTTCAGGCTTCTCGCTGCACCTGGGAAGCATCTTTAATGTGCCTATCATCGTCTTTGATGGTCAGTATCTTCTTTAGTTGTTCACAGATTGACTGTTTCCTGTGGATGTTAGCTCGTTTTTTAAGAACAACTTGTGTTACCATCAATTGAACAGTTTGTTGCTTCACTGCTTCTCTTGCTAGTATGTGTAAGCTACAGCAAGAGGGCCTATTCATGTGTTTCCTCTACCACCTGCCTGAGCTCCTCTGAGAACCTTCTTCTCAGACTCTGATCTGGCATTCTTTGTAGTAATGAAGTCAGTCCATTGTGTGTGGTATTGTCTACAGTTGGCCAGCTGATTGCTGGAACTCAGTCTTAGACAGCAAATTAATTCATCTTCATCTTTGCATAGATGAAAGCAGTGTTATAGCTGCTTCTTTGTAGTCCTAAGTTACACAGAACAATCAGGCAGCAGAGAGTAGCAATATTTTCATTTTGTTGAATTTGCCCATTGACTAAACATTGGAAAGGCAAAGAGTATCTGAGAGGAGGCTAAGGAGGAAATACTGAGCTGCTTTTAGCTAGTGACCTGATTTGTTGTATATGAACTTGATCTGAGAAATTTCTGGTTATTTACTTCAGGGCCTGGTAACTCAAGTTAGGTCCAGCTGCACAGCTCTCCAGTGAGAGGCAGTGTCTGCCTGAAGCCTTAAGCTCTAGGAAAACTTGCAGTCTAAGCAGATATAAATGGTAAATAACAAGAGGGAAAACAGAAGTGCAAAAGCAGCAACTTGCTCAGGGTCATGTTGTGGACAGTGGCAGAGATGAGAACAGGACCCAGGTCTCCTTTTGTTATTTGCTGTCTTATAAGAGGATCTGGATGGGCCCGTTTTGCCTTGTTATTTTTCAGGAGAACCTCTTTGTGCATGCCAGTAACGCTGGGAACAGGGTTTGTATTTGAAACGGCGGCTCGTTTTCTCAGAGCGGGGATGTGAGCTTCTGCAAAATGGGGTTTTCTTCAGACGCTTCTACTGAGATGCTTGCTCATGCTTTCCCTGGCATGCAGCTCGGAAATAAAAGCTTGCCTCTGCTTCCCCTCTGTCTCTGCAGGCACATTTCCTGCCATGGTGAACGAGAGGCATAATGGCAACCTGCTTGTGCACCTGGGACCCAAGCTGCAGGCCTACCCGGAGGAGCTGCTTCGGCAGCGGCGAGGCCACGACGGCCAGCCTGAGTACCTTATCCAGTGGAGTATTGTCAGCTTGGAAGAGAGAGCAGCGGGAGGCAGCAGTGCCTCCTCTGCAGAGACCAAGCCGGAGAACGTCTCCATGTGGATGTCTGCAGAAGAGGTCTGTGCCAGCTGCCCGGCGCTGCTGGGCAAGAGGAAGCTGGAAGGGCAGTGGGGGAAGGAGGAGAAGGCAGCCGGCCCCTTTGCTGCAGATGTGCCTCTGGACGAAGCCTCGCTGCTGGAGATGAAGGCCGATGTCAGGAGCCTGGTGCAGCGAGCTGGCCGTCAGATATCTGAGCCTGGGGCCCCCGAGTCCTCCATCCTCAATACCATCCACGTGCTGAGCGCGTACGCCAGCATTGGCTCGCTGGCAGGTGCCTTCAAGGAGACGGGAGCCCTCGACTTGCTGATGAGGATGCTGTGCCACAAGGAGAAGCAAATCCGCCGCAGTGCGGGCAAGATGCTGAGAGCCCTGGCTTCGCATGATGCAGGTGGGGGCTGCTACTGCTCGCTGCCACTGAGGAGGTGCTGCTGGGCAGCTGAGGGGTGCCAGCCCTTTTGTAGGTGTGGGATGCCCGGGAAGCGGTGTGTCCTGGGGCTTGTTGTCAAAAGGGGAAGAATCAGACTGGAGCTTCCAAGTGGCTCCTTGGTCATAGTTGTCTGAGGTGCTCTAAGGCTTGGGAGCCCTTTCCCTGGTGGCTTCCCGAGCTGGGATGCTGATTAACTGTTAGGAGGACTTGTGCCGAGGGGCTTGGCAGAGTGTTGGGGTGCCTCTGCTGGACGCTGTCAGTTAGAAAGGCTTTGGCCTGTTTTTGGCAGGGAGCCTTTCCTCAGGTCCTGGTGGGCAGAGGCCTGGTCCTCACCCAGTCCTCTCGTTTGAGAGGAGCTGCCATGGCTTGGAAGTGCCTGATGAGGCTTGGGTGCACCGGGAAGGTTGCTAGCGGTGGCGTGTCCCACAGGAGATCTGGCTTTCCTTGACCTAGTGCCCAAGTTCACGTGTGTCTCCAGTGGGGCAGGTGGGGGGCTGATTCAGCTTAAAACTTAACTTTTTTCTTCCCTGGAACCCTCTTCTGGAGTCAGTTATTTGGGGTTGCTGCTTTGGGGGAGTCTTGCAGCTTTAGGGGTGGAAAAATGCAGTGTTATTCAGTGGAGCAAAATGTTGCCAGTCCAGATTAAAGGACAGAACATGGTTCTAGGTTACACTGAGCAGCGAAGCTGTTCCTTGCCTGCAAGTCTGTCTCACCCAGGGAAGGTGGGGTGAGAGTTGTCTTCAGGGGACCCGAAACATTTCTGTTGTCGTTGCAGGGAGCCGAGCCTATGTCCTCCTGTCCCTGAGCCAGCAGGATGGCATCGAGCAGCACGTAGACTTTGACGGTCGCTACACCTTGCTGGAGCTGTTTGCTGAGATGATGTCTTCTGAAGAGCACTGCATGTCCTTTGAGGGGATTCACCTTCCCCAGGTAGTGTCAGGCCCTGCCAGCCTGTGGGCTTTAGGGGTCAGGAGGGGTGAGAGTGGGGTGCCAGAGCTGGTGTCCGTGTTTGGGACAGGAGTGGGCAGCTGAGCAGGACTGGGTATTGGGAGAGCTGGCAGAGGATCTGGAGCTGGCTTTTGAGGCTGGGGGGTGGTGGAGAGGCACGTGGAGAGCCTTGTCTCTGAGCAGGGAGACGAGGGTGGGCTGAGAGGTCTCTGCTGCTGCCTGCTGCTCCAGAGCTGTCACAGGAGCCTGGCTGTGGATGAGCTGGTGGCTTGGAGGGAGCTGGGGGCTGGAGGTGTTCTGCAGGCTGGAGTCTGATGGCTGTGCTTGTTGCAGATCCCTGGGAAGCTACTGTTCATCCTGGTGAAGCACTACCTGTGTGTCACTGCTCTCATGGACAAGCTCAGCAGTGGCGTGGAGCCGGGAAGGGAGCAGACGAGCTGCGCTGTGCCCAGCCTGCTCACTGAGGAGAGGAGCCGCATGAAGCAGGAGTTTGAGTTCAGCATGGCTATGGCAAATCTCATCTTGGAGCTGGTGCACGTGATGGGCTGGGACCACAGCCACAAGCCAGAGCTGCTGCCCCAGCAGGAGCTGCGGCCCCGCACTGCCCACTCCATCTTCCAGCCCAAAACCCAAGCCTGCACTACTGCCCAAATGCCTGTGCTCGCTTCAAATCAAGTTCCCCACAAAAAACAAGGTCGTGCCTTCCTCACCCCATCAGACTTTGCAGACCGCAGTGGCTATGTGGAGTACTTACAGGCAAACCTGGTGCGCGGCATGAAGGTGCGCTTGCTGGAGGACTTTGGTGATGTTAAAGCTGGGGAGGAAGGCGAGTTTCTTCAGAGCACTAATAGCAAGCACACTGTGCAGGTAGGTCACTAGTGAAAGCAGTCTGGCTGGGATGGCAGAGGGGGTGACTGATGATTTCCTAACGATGTCTTCATGTGCAGGAAGTTGGACAATAGATATATCATGATTAGGACACTTTCTACATCTGTCCTAGCGAAGAAGTCACCTTTCAGAGCTGGAGTTCCAGGTCCTGAGGAAAGCTAGTCTGGTTTAGTTCGGGGTGTCCTGCTAAGGCAGATGGCTATATCCTGCCTTCCAGGAACAGTCCCTAGCCCTGGTTTGATCTTGGGGTGGGGGGACACCAGGCTAACTGTCACAAATGAGTAACACAGCAAAAGGTCCTTGAAGGTCTTAAGCCTTGGCAAGTGAGCGACAGTACTTACAGCATAGCATTGTTCTCACTGGGTCGGACACAGCCTACATGACTGTTTCTTTTGATCTGTGAGTATATGCCAGGGTCTGTTTGCCTTTAAAAATACCCTTTGGCTGAGTAGACCTTAAATGAGAGTTTGGGTTAAAAAGAGCTGTTAAAGCTGCATATTTGCAGTTGAGTTGCTAAGTTTTTGCCAAAGATAGGGAAAAGGCCTCAATATTTGAGGAAGGGGGGTAATAGAATAGTTTGGGTTGGAAGGGACCTTTAAAGGTCATCTAGTCCAGCGTCCCTGTAATCAGCTGAGCGCCCTGTCCAGCCTGACCTTGAATGTTTCCAGGTGGCATCTACCACCTCTCTGGGCAACCTGTTCCAGTGTTTCACCACTCCCATTGTAAAGAATTTCTTCGTTATGTCCAATCTGAATCTACTCTCTTTCAGTTTAAAACCATTACCCCTTGTCCTATTGCAACAGGCCCTACTAAAAATAATCTGTCCCCATCTTTCTTATGAGCCCCCTTTAAGTATTGAGAGGCCGCTATAAGGTCTCCCTGGAGCTTTCTCTTCTCCAGCCTAAACAACCCAACTCTTAGCCTGTCCTCATTGGAGAGGTGCTCCAGCCCTCTAGTGATTTTTGTGGCCCTCCTCTGGACCCACTCCAACAGGTCTGTGTCTTTCCAGTACAGAAGACTTCAGAGCTGGATGCAGGTGGGGTCTCACCAGAGTGCAGTAGAGGGGCAAAATCACCTCCCAGGCACTGCTGGCCCCGCTGCTTTTGATGCAGCCCAGGATACAGTTGGCTTTCTGGGCTGTGAGCACACGTTGCTGGCTCATGTCCAGCTTTTCATTCACCAGTACTCCCAAGTCCTTCTCTGCAGGGCTGCTATCAATCCCTTCATCCCTCAGCCTGTATTGATATTGCGGGGTGTCCCAACCCAGGTGCAGGACCTTGCACTTGGCCTTGTTGAACCTCATGAAGTTTCACATAAGCCCACTTCTAGAGCTTGTCCAGGCCCCTCGGGAGGGCATCCTGTCTCTCAGGCATGTCAACTGCATCGCTTAGCTTGGTGTTGTCTGCAAGCTTGCTGAGGGTGTCACGTCCCACTCAGCAAAGAGGTGGGGTAAGTGACTTCAGATTTGTAAATTCTCAACGGCACGGACTAAGGTGAGATAAATCTCAAGGTCCATATACGAACATTTATTAGCTTACCAAAATGGTTAGTATGGGTCTTAACAAGTCCACAATAATTGGTTAGGTATATAACAAATTATGGCAAATGGTGAGGTATGCGTCGTGATACTTAACAACAGGTATAGGACGATTTATGGCAAGCGGTACTTAAGGTCGTACTTAAGGTCGTTACTTAACAACTCTCTTACTTAACAATTCTAAGAGAAAAGGGAAACTGAGGGATAGAGAAAGGAAAAGACAGAGAAAAAGATGGAGATAAAGAGATCACCGGTCCTGGTTCCAGCGTCTTTTTCGGGGAATCTTCCCAGGCATAATCTTCTTCTTTCTTGGAAGAATCTTCCCAGGTACGGTCTTCTTTCTTGGGAAGAATCTTCCCAGGCACTGTCGTCTTCTTTTGTTGTTTCTTTGTTTTTCCCTAGGGGCACTTATTTTCCCTTTTTATGTTTGCTGAATTAGCACGGTCCACCCCCCTTGCTGAGGACAGCCTTGTCTCGGGTTTCTCCCTTCTCCCAGGTGAGGTGTAGCATGATTTGGGTGGAGAGATGAGTGCCATAGTCATACGTGTTTAGCATGATCTCTATGATCTTCATTAGCATAGCCAGGGGTGTGCGCTTTCGTATGCATTTTGTGGATAATGAAGCAAAGGTCACTTATCGGACACAATGGCCTTGAGAACTGAGAACTAGCAAGCTCAACACACGAGTGGCAGAACTATCCTGTCTTCACAAGACTGTTCTCCCACACTTTCAGGCGCCAGAAGCGTTAGCCTTATCAATTCTTTGAAAGCCAGGCCTGCATTATTTATTTCCTTGTGAGTGTTTGAGGCATTCCATTGAAGGCTTCGAGGGCCTTCTGGCCCTCGTCAGGGCATTTACAATCCGTCTCTTACAGAGGGTGAACTCGACTGTCTGTGTCATTGATGAAGACATTAAACAGTACTGGTCCCAGTACGGATCTCTGAAGGACACCACTTGTCACCAGTCTCCATCTGGACATTGAGCTGTTGACCACTACTCTTTGCATGTGACCTTCCAGCCAATTCCTCATCCACCAAACAGTCCATCCATCAAATCCGTATCTCTCCAATTTAGAGAGAAGGGTGTTGTGGGGGACCATGTTAAAAGTCTTACAGAAGTCCAGATAGGTGACATCAGTAGCTCTTCCCTTGTCCATTGATGTAGTCACTCCATCATAGAAGGACACTAGATTGGTTAGGCCAGGCTTGCCCTTGGTGAAGCCATGCTGGCTGTCTCGAATTGCCTCCGTGTCCTCCATGTACCTTAGCATAGCTTCTAGGAGAGGCTGTTCCATGATCTTCACAGGCATAGCGGTGAGGCTGACAGGTCGGTAGTTCCCAGGGTCCTTCTCTCTACCTCTTTTAAAGATGGGTGCAATATTTCCCTTTTTCCAGTCACTGGGGACTTTTCCTGACTGCTGTGACCTTTCAAATATGATGAAGAGTGGCTTGGCAACTACATCAGCCAATTCCCGCAAGACTCTGTGATGCATTTTGTCAGGATGTCGCTGTCCCCTGATACCTGCCCTGCTTCCACTGCATGTGCATTCCATTTCCTTCTTGCCCCTTAGTTTCACCAGCAGGTCATGATTCATCCATGGCGGTCTCTTGCCTTCTTTTCCTGATTTCTTACACATGGAGATCGAGAGCTCTTGGACTCTGTGGAAAGCATCCTTAAAGATCTGCCAGCTTTGTTCTGCTCCTTTTTTCCTGAGTGAGTTTTCTGAGGGAGTCCCATTAACTAACTCCTTGAACAGCTGGAAGCTTGCTTTGCCAAAATTCAGGGTCCTGACTTTACTCTTTGCTTGTCCCATATCCCTCAGGACTGTGAACTCCATCAGTGCACGATCGCTTCAGACCAGGCTGCCTCCAGTCTTAACGTCTGTGATTAGCTCACTTGTGTTGGTGACCAGCAGGTCCAGTATCTCATTCCCTCTGGTAGGGCTGTCTATTACCTGGCTTAATAAGTTATCCTAAGCACTGCAGGAGTCTCCTGGATTGCCTACAGCTGTGCCACTTTTCCAGCAGATGTCAGTGCTGTTGAAGTTCTGCAGTGGGAAGAGAGAGCCCGCGAGTGCAATCCCTCCTGTAGCTGCAGTAAGAAGACTTTGTCAATAGGCTCCCCTTGATGGGGGAGACTGTAGTAAACACAAACCACAAGGTTCCCTTTGGTGGCTCGGTCTCTAATTCTTGGCCTAAGGCATTCAGCTCTTGCCGCTCCCAGAACATCCTGCTAGTGTCAGTGCTGAAGCAGCAGGGCTTGCACTCAGGCCTGGGAGTGGGAGAGCATTTTAAGTGCTGTTCTAGACTTTTTGCGGGCATGGGGGGAGGTGTTTGCTCCTGCTTAGACCTTTTTCTTGAGACTTTCTTCTCAGTCCTGAAGGCTCGGCATGTTCAGTGAGAGCTGAGATTTTGTTTTGACTGTGCAGCATGGAGCTGGTGGCCTTTGTGCATCACTCTAATCTATGTATGGTTATTTCTGCAAGCTGTCTGCTGATCTTGCACTTTGTCTATGCTTTTGAGCTTCCCAAACACTGCAGCTAGAGACGCGATTTCTGTTCTCTTAAAAATCAAGCTTTAGCTGGCTGTCATCCACAGATAAGAAGGCTGTCTCTGCTTGTGTCCTCTGCTCAGTCCAGGATTGTGTCAGCTGCAAACAGGGCTATAATTCAGTTCATTAGATATTAAATTGAGATAGTAACCAGGAAAATGAGAAACTGTAACCACTGCACACATTTTAATGTGTGAAAGTCTGGGTTTGTCAGTTTTGTTTTGTTTCGTTTTGTTTTCTCTCCCACAAGTAATTTGCAGAAGCGCATGCTTTCATTTTGCAGGTGATAAATAAGGAGCCTGAGGCCACTTCAGTTGGTCATAGCTGTACTTCAGGTGCCACCTAAACCTATGCTGAAAGGCTTTCCTACTTCAAGCTGATTTCTGCGGATATAGATGGCCTGTGAATACACTTAAGTGTCATGCTAGTGCAAAGCTCTGTGTTGCTGATATTCAAAAATCAGTAGCTGAAAAGCCTCGCTCTGCTATCTGTAGAAATGCATGACTTCCTAATGCTCTTTCTAAATCTCTCTTGCTGTAACTTAGTTCATTACCAGCCTTTCCAGAGAGGAGGTAAAGAATTTGACGTTACTTTCTGCATGTTTGAAGACTATCTCCTTCAAATCTACTTTTAGCTTTTGTTAAGCACAAGATTCTCTAGCCTTCCTGTACCCATTCTCCTGTAGCCCGTTTTATTTTGTGTAACGCCATTGTTTTCATTTATAGCCAATTTAGCCAATTAAGAGCACTGACTGACTTCTTTTCTCCTGTTGTCTCTCTTTGCTTTCTTGTGCACGGGGAAATTGTGTGAATATTCTTTTGGCTTTTTTCCTCAGCCAGTTGCAGGCTGCTTCCTTCTGACACCCTTCTTCTTGTTCAGTGAGAACTCATTTTAGGATGAATTTTTCCAATCAACTTTCAGTAACTTTAACTTAACTCGGGTCCAGGCTCCTTAACTGCCTTCTAGTTTTGGAGCACTTCTTGCAGATGTAATTTAAACCGGCAGCTTAAAATGCTCTGAAATGTGCGTATGCAAGAAGGATGCTTTCAGCCTTACCTGCTTGTTTGGTGGTGGGTGTCACCGCTGTGTGCTTGTGTTGGGAGAGCATAACTGTTAAGGCAGCACGTGCTGTGCAAATATGGCTTGCCCATCTTACGTGCGCTTTCTTCTAGTCCCATTCTTTCCCCTTCACACTCCTAAGTTCTTGGGTCCTGTTGAGCACATTTCTTTACTTAATCATTTTCTTCTCTGGTTTAATAATTTACTGTGTGATGCCCTCTGCTTTACTGAAGTTGGCAATTGAAATAAATGATTATTTTTTTTTTTAATCAGTTACTTCAGCAAAGAAAGCTAATGTCAGAATTGTCAAATGTCAATTTGTCAGAACTGAAACTGAAAGCAGGTTTACCCATTAATTCAAATGTAGTGTTTATCTTGAACACCTTCAGTTGTTCTTTCCACTAAAATATGCTTTAAAGGGTTGCATACTACTGAAGTCAAAGTAGTGAAGCTGTAGTAATGATTTTTTTTTTTTTTCTCAAATTAGAAGCGCTGGCTTTAGTGTTTTTTCAGTTACATGGACACACCACTGAATAACTTCAATCCTTCCCGCTTTACAACTGTGCTTCTGGCAGATTACTTGGCGTGTCTTTCATCTCTGTCCTCCAAACTGAATTTTGCTTCTCTCTCCATTGTGGCAACTTCTGGATTTGTATCCCTCTACGCATTATCAGTTTGCTTTGCTTTCTGTTGTGTTTACTCAATATTCAAATAAAATACTCTTCTAGTTTTGGACCACGCATAGGGGATTTTTCATTGCAGGCCCCCTCAACTGAATAACTGCTTTGCATCTTATTTTTAAGTGGTTGATAAACCTTTTGTCTTTTATAACCTGGTCTGTAAAGATAAATTGCAAAGGGAATATGTTTCCTACTGATTCTGTCTTTTTCCTTGTGCTCCTTGATTTCTGAAATCTGTGTTTTTCTAAAATTCTGTTTTCTATTTCTTATAATCTTGTACTTGCTTTTATTCTTAATCTAACTGGACACTTGGAAAGAGCACCAAGATCCTTTCACATTTTTTTCCTATTGACTGTGATATAAATTTCAGAGGAATTTTTTATTCACCGTTGAGTTCAAGTATATTGTTAACTTCCATTCCCTTTGTCCAGTTGGTCCCTTGGGTTTCTTCTCCGGTCTATTTTTCTGTTTAATTAGGTTGAATGAACTTACAATTGCTCCATCCGGGCTTATTTTCAATAACAGTTTTCTGTAAGGCTGACACTACTGGCAAAACCAGATCTAAAAGGTAATAAATATTCAGTGAAGTAGTTTGTTGGCTGTTATATTTGGAGGTACCTAATTTCTGCCACTGTTAGAGTTCCTTGCCTTCCAGTCTGTCTAGGAAGTTGGGAATATGCATGCAGTCTTTGTGAGTGTTAATTTTTGCCCTGTTCTTTGTGTTCATATCCATGTACGCGGCTGTAGCAGTTCCCCAGAGCTATGTGAGAAACTTGTGAGTCAAACCATTCAATGAGGGTTTTTTCCACAGGGAGATACCAGCAATTTGACATCTCAAAAACATCCTTGTAATGACATCTCTTGATCATCGTTGCTTTTCTGGGCCTTTGTCATCAGTCTCTCTTTGAAGGGAAACTTGATTTTTATCTCTGTTCCTCTTTCTTATCTTGTGTATCACACTTGCTTTATGTTGACAGCTTATCTGCTGATGACTGTTGAGTTCAAGTTACAAGAACTGCCTGAACATCCTGCCTGAGGCTCGCTGTTAGTCTTCTGCGTGCAAAATGCACGTTCATGATGCATTTTTTTGATTTGGGCCAGTTCATCATGAGTGTTTCTCCTGCCTCCTCTCATCTTCCCTTTGTTGCTGTGCTTTCTTTTGCTTTCTTTGCCTCTCCAAAGAAAAAGTTCCACTGTTGTGCCTGGTCCTTCAGTCATATCTTTCCATGACTCCTTTGAGATGATATTTGGTACGTAACCAGTTTGCATCAGGAATTCTTTGAAGACTTATCGATGGTGTGTGTAGAGTTTAACTCAGTCTCCTTTCATATAATGCTTTCTTAAAGCCTCTCAGCATCTTACCTCTTTAGCTCTCTGGCACAATGGAGTCCTAGTAGTACTGGTGTAAGTCCAAAAGAGCTCAGTGAATCAGGGTACCCATATGTTTTTCTGCTGTTTTTTTTAAAGTTACTGACTTTGTTGTATGTGCTGTTGCTGGGTCCTCCTTCTGCTCGGAAGATTAAATGTAAAACTACAGTATGGGAAGCCATAAAAAAAAATTCCTTTGATTTCAGAGGCAACTTGAACAAAGCACAGGAAACAGTTGCCTCCTTTGAGACACACTTGTCAGGAACCCAAAACCTGGAATGACCAAGGTATAAAAGTATAACCAAGAGAAGGTAAAATCAGAGTAGGAAAAGTAGTTTTCTTTACATTTGCAGTCACCAGGTGGTTTGTGCCTCAAGACCCTTCATATACAGTTCATCTGCCTCAAGGTAGTGTTGGTTAAGTTCTTCCTTTGTATGCAAGGCACCTGCTGCTGGGCACTTCTGAAGCAGGAATGCTCTAACTAGATGCACTCCTTTCCCCGCTGCTGAGCTAGCTGAGATCTGTAGTGGTTGCAGGCAAAGCTGGTGTTTTTTAAAATAAAGATCCAGCTGTAACCAGGGGAACAAGTTAATAAAGATGGTATTCTTAAAAATGAGACAATGTGCGTGTTGAAATCTGTATATGAATTAGGTGGTCTTCTACTTGAACAGTACTTGCTATCATCTCCATGCTTTTGGGAAATAGGAGGACAAATGTAGCATGAGGATTGAATGAGTGAGCAAATCTGACCATTTTGATCTGTTTCACCCACAGGTTTTATGGCAGTCAGCAGGCCAGATCTACTGGATGCGTTGGCACATGTTGGAGATTATTGGCTTTGGAGACCAGTGGGAAGATCCTGCTACTCAGGAAAAAGAATATAGTTTGATAGAGAATGTTAATCTAGACACAGGTGAGATTACGTGCTGCATGTGGGTGGCTATATCATCTCTTTCCGATTCTGCTGTGGTGTATTTTTGAGCGGTAAACTTCATATGACTAGGCATATAGGACCATATAGAGCTGGTTAAGTAATTACATGGCTTGTGGTTGCATGGAGTATTTTTGAATCCTAGGCTTTTGTCAGGATATAATAAAAGTCATGATATAGAAAGCATAAAGTTTGATTTAAACTGTGACTGTCAAAAAACGCGTGTTTGAATTAACAGAACAAACTGGCAAAATAAGAATGTAGGGTCTCTCTAAGATGAAGCTGCTTTAGGGACACTCGGATCCCCTTAAATAAGTGATGTGGGTTTTTAAAAGCATCAACATGCCAACAATTTGTTTAACTTCATACTGCTGAGTTTTGGGCAAGGTGAGCATTAAATGCACCGTTTTCATAAAATGTGTGCAGAATCTCCTAGAATCCTTTGACCTGACCCTTGTACTGGGGGAAGATAAAAGGGAAAATTCACACTTCAGATACTCCTTTCTTGTTCAGTGTCTGACGTGACTCTGGCCAGGGAAACCTGTTAAAGTAGCTCTTTTTTCACGTCCGTGATCTTGTAGGACATCTTTTGGGTAGATTGATTTGGATTTAACTGCTGCAAGAGACAGAATATACATGAGATGAGCAGTTAATTTTCCACTTTAAAAAAATTCTTATTGCCGGTTGAAAAGATGGCTTCTTTAGTGGCTTCTGCCTCTGGTAACTATAGATTTAACTGCATGCAGTTTCAAATGGCTAGGTTAAAACAAACTTGGTTAGACTTTGCCTTTTTTCTCGGTCTCTCTGATTTTGGTAGAAAATCATGGGCTCTGTTTTACTTCTGTGTAAAACTCTTTACAGTCATCATATCTCACACAGACATTGAATTCAAAAAGTAGATGCTTTCTGCTTTGGATCTTGACAGTTGGATAAATTAACTCACGTTGACTGACTGTTGGTAATCAGCTGCGTACATAGCTGCTCTTACCAGGCCTCAGCCTCTTCCAGTGAGTTTGGCCCTTTTCTGTTGACTCTTGAGGTGGTGAAATGTCTCCCATCTTGCATTTGCAGAAAA
This sequence comes from Rissa tridactyla, assembly GCF_028500815.1. NCBI lineage: Eukaryota > Metazoa > Chordata > Aves > Charadriiformes > Laridae > Rissa > Rissa tridactyla. Next base: position 9,935,794 of record NC_071468.1, on the reverse strand, counting down.
AACCTGCAAGTTATTGCTTAGCAGATATTAGCAAGTGTTGATTCAGCTCTTATTTCTAAATTACCTTGAGAATATCTAACGTACATAACAGATTATGTTTCTTCATTTTGGATGCATTAGCTAAAAGGAGTGTGATAACTGTGCAGTCTTGTTTTTCTTTTGCCTGTAAGTATTTGCCTTGTTAGCCAGCAGGAGGCGTTTAGAAAACAGAGAAGCTCATGGCAGAGCTAACTTCCTATCCTGGGCCAGCTGTTTCCCCTTCTGCAGCTGGACGCTGGCACTGTGGGTTCTGCTGGTGCTGGGTGTCCGAGTGCGTTGCTGGTCCAGGCACGGGGGGAACAGGTTGGGGGAGCAGTGAGCTAGAGGTGTCTGTTTTGAGCGTGTGCTTTTTCTGTTCTATAGCCCAAAGAGGTTCAAGTGAAGACGGTAATCCCCATCTCTAGAGCTTCTGGGGTCTCCTCCCAGCATGTTCCCCCAGTCTCGCTGCCCTCCTGTCACCTCCCTTTCCCACAGCAGGCTGTGGGGCACTGGGGACCTCTTCTGCCCAGATGGTCCGCATGAGCTCTTTCCCTGGGGAACGTGGGGTGTGCAGCAGAGGAGGGGGGAAATGGCAGAGCTGACAGTGCCCTTCCTTGCTCTGCTCTCCTGCAGTTGCGCAGCCGTTTTTCTGCAAGCCCTTTGGAGGGCTGTACTCCCTGCCTTACCTGGGGGAGCAGCCGACCAAGGCTGCAGAGGCCCTGAGCCGTGCCGAGTGGTGGGAGCTGCTCTTCTTTGTGAAGAAGCTGGAAGCGCAGGAGCAGAAAGAGATCACCTGCCTCATCCAGCAGGACCGGGGAGAGCAGGTATGGGCCAGAGCCTGCAGCGGGGAAACGAGAGGAGGGAGAACGTTAGGGAAGGGACCGGGCCCGGACGAGGAGACGGCAAGTGTGAGCTGTGCAGGGGCAGAAATGGGTCTGAGCTGTGTGTGCAGCCTGAGTGGGGCAGAAATGGGTCTGAAATGTGAGGGTGAGTGGGGGATGGCAAAAGCGCGGGGAGCTGGGCACAGCAAAGGAGAGGTGGGAGGAAATGCAGCCTCCCATGACCCTGTAAGAGTGACTGTGTCCAGCAAGGTTTGGGTAGGCGAGCAAGCCCATGAGGTGATTTTGCCGGTCGCAGTTGGGTGGTGAATGCAGCTGGGAGGTCTGGGCTGGTGGTAGTTGGGTTGGGGACGGCCAGGGGAGGCTGGCACTGGTGAATGGCCCTGGGTGCCTCCGGCAGTGCAGGCTTTCTGTCTGTTCTGGCACTGGCTGTCACAAGGGGCTTGGGGTCTGTGGCACATCCGTGAGGGTTAACATGACCCCATCTGTCCAGCTGTCCGATGAAGAAGCCTTGATCCAGCTGTCAGTACCTGTGGAGCTGGCCCAGAAGGTGCTGGAGGTCTTGGAGAAGCGGTGCCAGGGCAGTGCTCAGCGTGACCTGCGCGGCTCCCACATCTACGCCAAATACTTCCTCAGTAAGGGGGCCGAGCAGGATGGCAGGGGGAGCACCGCAGTGTCCTCGGAGGGTGCTGTCTGCAAGAGCACTGTCTCTGAAGCCACAACAGCCAAGGCAGCAAAGGAAGACCTTTCTGCAGCCACAGTGCCTCTCCAAGCCCCCGCTGCAGCATCCAAGTCGGATTCCCAGCTGTTCAGCGAGCTCCTTGAGAGGGAAGGGCTGTTCTTCCCAGAGGTGACTGAGGAGCAGATCAAAGGTAAAGGCCTGCTGCGCGCTGGGGCACACGCACGGCGCTGGAGGCAGCTCTGTTGCCTCGAGGGAGGAAGGCTCTGGGCAGGGCATGGGAGGCCAGGTGCCCGGAGGTTGCCCGGGGAGGGGTCCTGTGGGTGCTGGGTTTGTGGGTGCATGGCACCCGGGAGTTTCTGGGGACGTTAGTGCTGCCCTGACGCCTGCGTCCCTGCCTTCCCCCCACCAGTGTTGGGCAGCTCCGAGGGGACGAGCGAGAGGGGCTCGCTGGCCAAGATTGCAGCCATGGTGGACGTGATCCGGAGCAGCAGCACAGAGGTTGGGCTGCGTTTAGCCGGGCTCAAGCACATCATGAAGATCCTGGAGGAGGAGCCCGAGCAGCAAGTCGGCAAAGCCCAGGGCAGGCTGGGGACCAGGAGTGTTGGGTGAGCCATGGGGTGCTGCGCACCCCTCCTGCTGGCCGGGGAGGGCTGTGTCAGCAGGGTGGGGGACAGTACTGGAGGTGGGAGTGTGGGAGGTGGCGCTGGAGGTGTGAAGGCCGGGATATCCCTGTGTGCTCAGCAAGAAGGGAGGTGTATCTTGTGTCCGTTTGTCCCAGGCAGGCTCATTCCTGGGGCTGAGCCAGCTGTGGTAGGGCCATGTGGGCAGGGAGAGGGTGGCTGGCAGGGCCCGGGGTGCCGGCATGCCAGCGGCAGTGGCAGGAGGCTCCTCCTGAGGCGTCCTTTCCCATGCAGGGAGAAGCTGGTGAATGTGGCAGTGGAGCTGCTGAGCACCGAGGTGGCAGAGAAGGCCCTGGTGGTGGTGACGCTGCGGCTGCTGGCCGTGTTCATGGCGAAGTACGACTGTCGCGTGCCGTTTGCCACGGAGGGGGGTGTGCGGGCTGTGCTGGCCTGCATGCAGCAGCACGCCTCCTCCGCCCTGGTGCAGCAGGCTGGCCTGGCAGTGAGTGTGGCAGAGGGGATGCCGTGGGCGGGCGGGCGGGCAGGGTGCAGGCTCACCCAGGTGTGGCGGAGGCGCCCGCTGCCCTCCTGACTGCTGTTGACCTTGCAGGCCCTGAAGGTGCTGGTGGGAGCTGTGTCCAGCGAGCCAGGAGGTGCCGGTGGGAAGCCCTTGCCCCTGAACCACGCCGACGCGCAGATGATGCGGGAGATCTTTGCCAGCATCGGCTCTGCCTCCAGCGAGGGCTCGGCAAGCCTGCTGAGTGCCATCCCTGCTGCCATGAGCACCATGCAGAGGGTCCCAGGGTAGGGGCAGAGTGAGGGCAGCGTCTGGGGGCGGGGGGACCCTCTGCGTGGCGGGGGGTGGGCAAGGCGGGCAGGCAGGCTTGTAGGTGCCGGGGAGGCTCCGTGCTTAGGGAAGGAAAGCGTCTCCACATCGCTGTGTCCCTGCAGGGGCTCCTCAGGCGTGCAGAACGGCTTGCTGGTGGTGAACATGCTGATGGACAGCCACCGGGGCCTGGCGGAGCAGCTGGTGAGCTGCGATCTCCCCACGGTGCTGCAGAGCTGCTGGTGGGACGGGCAGAGCACCGTCTGCCCTCACGCGATGCTGGCCCTCAGCGCCATCAACCGCCTCACGGAGCACCGGCTACCCCTGGGCCCGGAGATGGCAGGTAGCGTGCCACCCGCACCCGCTGCCATGCCACGGCCCCACGGCGAGTGCCTGGGCTGGGCCCATATGTCTTTGTCATGGCAGGCAGAGAGGCCCCGCTGGACCTGAGGGACATGCGGAGGCTTCTGGGCGGCCTGGGGGACGGCACCTTGTCCAAGGATGTGGTGGTGGCCCTGGAGCGGCAGCTCTGCAGTGAAGGCCCCGTCCCCTCTGGCGAGGTGGCCCAGCTGCTGCAGGACCCCCGGTGCTTCAGGCTGCTGCTGCGCAGCTTTGAGCTGCTGGGGGCGGAGAAGGCCGTGAGCCTGAGCATCCTCAGGTGGGTCCAGGGGGATTGGGTGGGGGTCTGGGGCCTCTGCAGCAGGTGTGTGAGTGCTGGTGGTGATGGTGGGGGGACGTGGCGCACGTTTGTGGCTCCTGGTGGGGCTGTTCTTCACCAGAGGCAGGGACAGGTGCACCCCAGCATGTATCAGCAGGTGCTGGTCGGTGTGTCCTGGGGTGCAGGGCCAGGGGGGACAGAGCATCACGTGCCTGGGTGGTGGTGGGGTTTAGAGGTGCCTGTGGAGCCTTGGCTCCCAGTCCCTGCGGGGTGCTGGCCATCCCAGTGGGGCAGGGAAGCAGGGCTGCCTCCGGCAGCGCTGTCTGTGTGCCCTGGTCTGAGTGGGCTCCCTCTGTGACGCAGGATCCTGAACAAGTTCCTGGACGGTTACCAGGAGGACGCGCTGCCCTGGCACGAGTGTGTGGAGCCCTGTTTGTCCTCCCTGAGTGCCCACAGCAGTGAGCGGGAGGTGAGGGGGAGCCGAGGTGCTGGGAGAGGTGGGCAGCGGCTGTCCCCTCTGTGGCCATGGCCGCATCCCGGTGGCTGGCGTGCCCGGCCGGGCCCTCGTGGGCGCTGCTGCGGTGTCGGGGTGGAGGGGATGGAGCGCTGCAGCATCCCACTGCTGGGGCCTGGGTTCCTGGCGCTGGCCCGGCCACTCACAGCTGCTTGCTCAGCAGGTGGTGCAGGAGGTCGTTGGCTTCCTGCACCGCCTGGCCACTGCCAGCAAGGACTGCGCGGTGGTGATGTGCCGCCTGGGCACCCGCGAGGCTCTGGCCAAAGCCCTGGACAAGCACAGCACGGCCCCGTCGCTGGCGCCAGCCCTGCTCGACCTGGTGATTGACTGTGAGAAGTACGCCAGTCTCTACAAGAAGCTGACGACCAGCATCTTGGCTGGCTGCATCCAGGTGGGCCTGGGGAGGTCCAGCTGCTCCGCGGCCCTGGGTCCTGGGGCTGTCCAGCTGTCCCCGTCACCGAGGGACAGCCTTCTGCTCTCTGCCTGCCGCAGCCCTGTGGTGGGCGAGGGGAGGAGGATCCAGGGCCCCCAGTAAGAGCCTCGCCCCATCCCATAGCTGGTCCTGGGGCAGATTGAGGAGCACCGCCGGAGCCACCGGCCCATCAGCATCCCCTTCTTTGATGTCTTTCTGCACAACCTGTGCCGAGGTGAGTGTGGGGAGCAGGAGCTGGACGCCAGTGCTTGGCATGTGCCGTCCTGGCAGCTGGCGGCTCCACGTGCTCTCCCCACAGGCTCCAGCGTGGAGGTGAAGGAGGACAAGTGCTGGGAGAAGGTGCAGGTCTCCTCCAACCCCCACCGTGCCAGCAAGCTCACGGACAGGAACCCCAAGACCTACTGGGAGTCGAACGGCAGCACCGGCTCCCACTTCATCACTGTCCACATGCAGTGTGGTGTGGTGATCAGGTGGGGCTGGGCCAGGAGGGCCGGGGGCCTTGGGGCCAGGAGGGCTGGGGGCTGTGCAGGGAGGAGAGGGCTTTGGGGATCTGTGCGGGCTCTGTCCCGGTGGTCGCCGTCCTGGGGGTTGCTGGGCGTGGGCAGCAGCGCATGGGGCTGGCAGGGGCCAGGCAGGGAGGTGGGGACTGCTGGGCAGCGGCGTGTTTGCTGCGCTGCAGGGAGATGAGCATGCTGGTGGCCAGCGAGGACTCCAGCTACATGCCGGCCCGTGTCGTGGTGCTGGGGGGAGACAGCCCTGCCGCCATCAGAACTGAGCTCAACGCGGTGAGTCTCGTAGGGGCTGCTCAGGCCATGGGGCCCCGCGGGAGCGGTGGGCTGGTCCGTGCCGTGTCCCGTGAAGGTCTCACCTTGGTGTGGGGCCCTGGGAGGTGCCCCCCGGGGAGGTGGGGATGGCAGGAGCTGTGCTGTGGGAGCCTCCTCCTGGCTGTAGGCAGCGGGTGCTGGAGACTTGGGCACGGGCAGCCCTGCAGCCCGGTCTGCGGCAGGCTGGTGTGCTGGGGCTGGGAGCCAGGAGTGGGGCCCTGGCGGGGGGTGCCCTGTGACTTCGTGGGGGCTGCTGGGGGGGGCAGAGGCCGTGGCTGTAGCGGGGGTGGCCAGGGGAGCATGCAGGGTGTCTGGCGCTCGCTGCCTGGCATGCTGAGGGCTCGCTGTCTGCTTGCAGGTGACCGTCCTGCCCTCGGACAGCAGAGTGATCCTGCTGGAGAACATGACCCGCTTCTGGCCCGTCATCCAGATCCGGGTGAAGCGGTGCCAGCAGGTAGGGGAGCAGGGGCTGGGCCAGGGCTGGCAGTGTGGGGCGCCAGGGCTGTGCCTGAGGAGCTGAGTGTCGCGCTCTCCCGTAGGGCGGCATTGACACACGTGTGCGTGGCATCGAGGTGCTGGGTCCCAAGCCCACTTTCTGGCCCATCTTCAAGGAGCAACTGTGCCGGCGGACGTTCCTCTCCTGCACTGCTCGGGCTCATGCCTGGTGCCAGGAGATCTGCCGGGACCGGGGGCAGCTGCTGCAGCTCTTTGGCAGGTGAGTTGTCTCCTGGCTGCGCCATCGCGTCCCTGGTGTGCCAGGGCCTGGGTGAAGGGTGACTGGGGGACTGCAGGGCCAGGAGAGGAGCAGCCGGGTGTCCTGCCTGGACAAGGAGGGGCCCTCGCTCCTCCCTGGCCACCAGCGGTCCCGGAGGGCCAGGGCCACCTTGGGGTCCCCCAGGTTTAAGCTGGGCACGTGGGTGCACAGGTAACCCACTAGAGAGGTGCCCCGCAGGGGACTGTACGTCCTGACCCGGCAGAGGTTGGTCAGGCACAGGTGGGATCTCGCGGCCGCAGGTGCCGCACAGCCCCCCAGTTTCTCGGGGGCAGGGGAGGGCCCCAAGGCCCAATGCGGGCAGGGCCCATGGCAGCGAGGGGCCCCGGCTGCTGGGGGCGAGTGGGGCTGCGGAGCCCCAAGGGGCTGGCAAGGGGCAGGGCAGGGAGCGACCGCTGCGCTCCGCTTTCCTGGGGGAGCCCCCAGGCCGTTGTGTGCCCGGCAGCACTGTGTGCTGCCCGCTCGCTGTTGCAGGCTGAACCGGGCGCTGCGGCACGAGCAGGGCTTCGCCGACCGCTTCCTCCCTGACGACGAGGCGGCCCGGGCCTTGGGCAGGACGTGCTGGGAGGCCTTGGTGAACCCCTTGGTGCAGAGCATCACCAGCCCAGGTACCCTGCGCTCTCCTGGGCCCATCCACACTGTGCCCCAGGCTGAGGCACCCCGCTCTGACTCTGTCTGGCCCCGCAGACCCCCACGGCATCAGCCCTCTGGCCTGGCTGCTGAGCGAGTACCTGGAGAGTGTGGAGATGCTTCATCACCCCATGAGCCGGGGTGCTGCCTTTGGTTCCCGTGTGCGGCGCCTGACCCAGCTCCTGGTGCATGTGGACCCCAGCAGCCCAGAGCCAGAGGAGGCAAGAGCAGCTGGTGAGCTGCCCTCCCGTGGGGCTGGGGCGGTGGTGCAGAGTGCCAGGCTGCGCCATGGGGATCTGCTGGGTGGGCTCTGTGGCACAGGAGGCTCCCGAGTTGGGGAAGGCTCATGGTCATGCCCCCGCAGTCGCTGTTCCTCCCCGGCATCTCCTCTGCCCTGTGCCCCCTGGGGAGAGGGGGAGGCTGCTGGTGGTCAGTGTGCGGAGCCTGCCCACTGAGCCTGGGATTGTCCCTTGGCAGGCGGGAAGGAGGGGAAGAACAAGGAGGTGCCGGCCAGAGCTGCGAAGGCGGCGGTGGAGAAGTCAAGTGGCCTGTGGGGCATCTCACAGTGCTGGCGTGGCGTGGTGCAACAGCAGGTAGAGCTTGGAGGGCTGGCCACGGGGGACGGAGAGGGCGTGTGGGACCCTGCACCGGGTGGGTGTTGGGAGGTGTCTTGGGAGCGTGGGGAGGGCATGGGGCCAAACCTGCAGGACTCACCCCTCTCATGCTACGTCCTGCAGGTGCAGCGGTTCCTGGAGGCAGCAGGGCAGGCGCCAGACCTTGTGGAGCGATACTGCGGGCTGTACCATCGCCTGCGCGGTGCCACGGAGGAGCTCTTTGGGCAGCAGGCCGCCTTTGTGCTGGCCCTGGGCCAGGGCTTCGCGGGAGCGTTGCTGCAGCTCCCCTTCCTTACCGCCCTGCACGTGAGTCGAGAGAGTGTGGCACCCGCATGGGGGTCTCGGCTGGGGAGGCTGCCCTGGCCCACGGCCTCGGGGCGAGCTCCGGGTGGGTGGTGTCCCGTTCCCCCGAGGAGCCACTGAGCGCTGGCCCTGTGGTGGCCCTGCATGTTGCCCAACTGCAGGTGCGCGTTGTGTGTCGCAGGGTGTCCCCAGCCACAGCACACTCCTGCCTTGGGCTGATGCCTGGGCACCCTCGGCTCCGGCCCAAGAGCTCCAGGGTTTCCCACCTGCTCCCGCCAGGGACACTGCGGCCACCCGGTGAGGCCCCTCCGCAGCCAGCTCTGTCCCTCCGCAGGTGAGCGAGCAGTTCGCCCGCTACCTGGACGGGCAGATCCAGGAGCTCCACGGGGCTGTGGGCAGCGCAGGGCCGCTGCACCGGCTGCAGCAGATCCTGGAGCCCTTCGTCGTCTTCAGTGGCCTGGAGCTCGCCCACACCTTCGAGCACTTCTACCGGTGAGGGGTGCCGTGTCTGCGCGGCGCCAGAGGGCCTGGTGCGGTGGGATGCGGCGTGGTGGGGAGGCACAGGTGGCGCTGAGGCCATGGCTGGGCCTGGCTGGTGTGGCAGCAGTGCTCGCGCTTTGGTTTTCTGGCTCCGGTGTGGAGGGAAAGGCTGTGAGGGCCCATGGGCGCTGCCGGTCTGCGGAGGCACGTTCCCTGCTGGTGACAGGGCGGGGAGACGGGTGCTGCCGGGCCGTGTGCCTTGGGGTGAGGCCAGGGCTGGGGCTGTCTCTGCCTCCTGGTGGGTGGCTGATGGCCACGGGGCTCGGGCTGGCCCCTGGCCTGATGCTGGCGACTGTGGCAGGCACTACCTGGGGGACCGGCTCCTGGCGCAAGGACCGTCTTGGCTGGAAGGAGCCATCGTGGAGCAGATCGGGCTGTGCTTCCCCAGCCGCTTCCCCCAAGAGATGCTGAGCAACTTGGCTGAGTCGGAGGAGCTCCAGCAGCAGTTTTACCTCTTCCAGCTGCAGGAGCAGGACAAGCGTCTGCTGGAGCTGGACACGGGCCTGGACGAGGTGAGCGTGGGGAGGCTGGGGGCCACCCGCGTTCCTGGCAGGGGTGCTGGGGCCTGTCCTGAGCCGCCCTCGTGTCCACGTGCCCAGGCCCTGGGGACGGCCTCGGTGGCGGACGTGCCGGAGGTGAAGGTGCTGGCCCTGTCCCCGCGCTGCTGGCCTGTTTCCCCGTTGTGCTACATGGACGAACCTGGGAGGTTTTTCTCAGCGGGCCTGAGCGCCCCCCTGGATGAGTTTGCCGAGTTCTGCAGGCGGAGTGAGTGTCGGGGCGGTGGGTGTGCGTGGGGGTCTCGCTGGGGCCAGGCCCCCGGCAGCAGCTCAGCCGGAGGCGGCGGGAGGGCTGGGCTGGGCTGGGCTGTGCTGGGGGGGCCCGTCAGGGCTGGCCCCCGGCCCTTGCGCTGAGGCTGCCTCTGTCAGGCCAGGGCCAGCTGGGCTGGGAGTGCACGAAGCCCCGGCGGTTGCAGTGGACGTGGCTGGGCCATGCCGAGCTGCAGTTTGGAGACTGCGTCCTCCAGGTGTCCACGCTGCAGATGTACATCCTGCTGTGCTTCAACAGCGCCGAGGTAGGAGCTGGGGCCGTGGTGGGGAGGGAGAGGGAGGCGGTGGATGCTGGCGCGTGGCAGGGCCGTGTCCTCCCTGCCGGTGGGGTCTCCAGCAGTGTTTGGGGCACAGCCCCCGCCGTGTTTGGCTGGGCCTGCGGCTGGCGGGTCTTGGCTGGCCATTCCCCTCCCACGCCCTCCTGCAGGAGGTGGCTGTGGAGGCCCTGGTGCAGGCTACGGGGCTCCCTGCTGACCTGGTGCACCACGCGCTGACACCGCTGACCCACGGCGAGGGCATCCTGGTGTGGAGATGCCCACCGGGAGGTGAGCGTGGGGCCGGGGCACCCCGGGGAGGCGCTGGTCTGAGCCCCCAGCGGGTGCTGGGGTTGGGGTGCATGAGCTTGTTGGGGAAGGGCGAGGGCTGGGGCGAGTGTGTGTCTGTGGGGACTCGGGGCGCAGGTCTGGGTGTCAGGTTGGGGCCTGAGGCCGTGTGTGGGGCTGGGGGTGGTGTGTGGGGCTGGGGCTTGGGGCCGGGCGCGGGTGGCTGAGTGTCAGGTCTGTGCGTGGGGGTTGGGGACTGTGGCCAGGGGTTGTGCGTGTGGCTGTTGCCTGGGGCCGTGTGTTGGGGCTGGGGCTGATGCCTGTGAAGGCAGCAGCGGGAGGCCCAGGGTTGGGTCCAGCAGCCACACGTGTGTCCTGGGGCTCCTTCAGGGCCCAGCTCAGGGCTTGGCTGACCCTGGGCCGGGTGCTAGCTCCAGGTGTGCTGCAGCTGAACCAGACAGCCCTGGCCTGTGCCTCTGGCCGCCACCTGAGGCTGCTGCCCCGGCAGAGGTACCTGCAGGCAGAGAGGGCTGAGGTGAGCGCCCTGGAAAGGAAGAGGAACGTCCTCTGCTGCCTCATCACCCGCATCCTCAAGGTGGAGAAGCAGCTTCACATTGACAACCTGGTGTTTAGGGTATGGAGGGCTTGCGGGGCGGAGAGGGGCCGCCTGGGTGCTGCACCGCACTGCAGTGTGGGGCTCCCTTGCTGCTGTAGGTGATTGATGCCTGCCAGAAGGGCGAGTTGGGGCCAGGGCTGCAGTTCCTGAGCTTCTGCTGCCACAGCGTGGATGTGCTGTCCTGTATTCTGCACCTGCTGAACCAGGGCTATCTCCGGCGCCAGGAGGAGAGGCCTCATGTCTTGGAATACATCTCTGCTGAACCCACAACACCTCTTGGGGGCCAGGCACAGATGGTTTTCCAGAGCAGGCCACCAGAGGCATCTCCAGATGAGGACAGCACAGACCGCCTATATTGGTAGGGATGCATGTCACCAGGTGTGGAAGGGTGTGCATTTCTATCCTGTATGGACATGACACGTTTCTCCATGTCAGGTTGAATCCTGACATAGGCAGGTCGGAGGAATTTCTCATGGCGATGCTGCAAGTGCCAATGGGGCACACGCTTAGTCCAGAGGAGGCGAAGCTGCTTATGAACCAGACAGTACAGCAGGTCCAGGATACTCTGAGCATCCCGAATGATGTTGCTCAGCACCTCCTCATGCACTGCAGGTGGAATGTGGATTTTCTGATTCAGTGCTATGTGGAGAACCGTGAGACGCTGCTCATCTCCTCGGGGCTGCAAGTGCAGGATGCCCAGCCCGCCCCAAGCCCAGGAACCCACTGCCCAGTCTGTGTGAACCAGCTGTGTCCCACTGAGGAGGCACCAACCCTCTGCTGCATGCACTACTGCTGCAAGGTGAAGGTCCTGGGGTGTTTGGCTCCTGTAACTTGGTAGGGAATTGCTGCTGCCTATTTAGAGCAGCTTTTCTTTGACTGAAACTGTTACCAGGTGATTTTCACAGAGCTCATACATTCTCTTCTCTCAGTTTCCTTGTTTGTTATGATCCTTCAGCTCCTGATTAGACTGTTCGCACTTAGGTGTTTTTGAGTACTTAGCCACGGTTTGTGGTTTCGTGTGCCCTATGCTGTGTGGGGTGGGCTTCCAGAGTCATATGACTTGGGTGGTGGTGTTCCTGTTTAGCTCTGATCTCTCCTGTTCTGCCTTCACAGCCCTGTTGGAGTGAATATCTCACGACTCGCATTGAACAGAACATGATTGTCAACTGCACCTGTCCCATATCTGAGTGCCGTGCACAGCCAACCACAGCCTTCATTTGTTCCATCATTTCCTCCGAGGAGATTATAGCCAAGGTGAAGTAGGAGGGGTGGTTACTGGGTGTCCAAGCTCTGTTTCATTTTGATCAGCACTAGCAGATGCCTGTAGACCCGCACAGACTTAATTAGACCCTGCTTCCTGAGCTCTGCTCACCTTATCCCTCAGTCAGCAGAGGGCAGCAGGAGCTGCTTGTTCTGAGGCAGAAGCTACTTTTTCTCCCTATTCTTTCAGGTTTTAGTTATTACTTAGAGCTGAATGCCCTCCCCACCTAATATCAGAGCTGTAGCTGTTGCACGACAGACTTTTTTTGTTAATTGCTGGCCAGAAAAAGTGTCTTATCTGTCTTCCACTGCTCTGTTGTTTGACAGGTCTCCATCAGCAATTACTTCTCAAGAAATATACTCCTCCTCTTCCAGCTCATTGCTGTCATTATGATCCTGTGTGAACAGTCATAATGAGAAATGAACAGTAGTCATAAAGACTGCTCTATATCATAATTTTTCTTTAAGCCTGCAAACTGGCAACTGAAATGGTCACGACTACAGAAAACTATTTCCTTTGATGTATCTTGTTTTCTATAAGAAATGCTTGGAGAATTAATGCATGTATCTGGGCAGTTAGTTCTTACTGGCTTTGCAAATCCTGCAGTCACAACTGTCTGAGAGCAGGATTTACTATCCTGTTGCTATGGCTATCTTATAAAAAAAAAAATATTATTCCAGGTCAACATAAATTGCAGCCAATTTTAACAAGTTGCTCTAATGCTCTTACCGAAATGTTATCTGTTTCCCTTTTTGCTCAGTAAGTGGTATGGCTGGAGCATTAATGCCTTGTGCAGCGTCACACATACACTCATAGAATAATCTAGGGCGCAATAATCTGTGGAGATCTCTGGTCCAACCCTGGGCTATAAATAGCCAGATTATTGCGTGAAGATCTAATGCTGAAGTTAAACATACTGCTCCAGGTTCAGTCTTCTCTACATCTTACATTGAGGTAGCTCTAGGCAGTGGTAAGATCCCCCTCTGCTGCCTTCTCCCCGTGCTGAGCAAACCCAGCTCTCCCAACCTCCCCTTGTACATTTTGCGCTCCAGCCCTTGACTGTCTTGGTGGCCTATGGACATCATTTTCTCTAGTCTGTTAGTGTCTTTCTTGTACATGGGAGTCCAAACCGTTCCCGGTATCTAATTGTGTCACCAGTGCCAAATAGCTGTGAGAAATCCCTTGCCTTGCCTGCTGGCTGCAGTCTTGCTAATACAAAAATACTTGACTTGAAACTTTTCATGCTTGTATGTCTACAAAACGTAAACCCTGATATGTTTCTGAAAGAGGTTTTCTCTCAACCTTGTTTCCCTCAAGTTTCTTGAGAGTTTCTTCTTCAGAGGTGGTCTTCCATTCTGCCCCCAGCGATTCTTTGCTGGGAATCCTGCCATAGGCTCCATACCTGGATTAACTCCAGTGTGTGCAAAGGTTCCTCTAAGATCTGCTGGTCAGCATCATGCAATACTTGTCAACTTCTTTATTGTACCTGGCTAGTTTTCTTCCCAGACCTTCGTTGGGCACTTGTTCCCTCTCCTTTTAGGCTTCCTGAGAGCAGCACTTTCTCTTATGGTTCCAGTAGGAGTCCTAGGTCTGTTTCAGCAGTTGCATCTCTGTCTCCTCCTCACCAGGAGAACAGGATAGAGCAAAACTCCAGACATCGGATGTTGTGAAATCCAGCCTGTGTGAAGGCTGTGATTTGAGGTGCTGCCTGCGGACTCAAGTACACATTTATCTGTCTGGGTACTGGTGTCTGGAAAGAAATTATCACATCGCCTGTCAACAGGGTGACAACAGACACAGATGTGGACTCTCTGAGAAGAATGAAGTGGCTTTGTTGAGACTTTGCCTCCACCAGGCATTTTGCCATGACACAGGCTGCCGTCCTTGCAGCCAGACAGCGCACACTCTCTGGTTTAGGTTGCCTGAGAGAATGAACAAGAGAGAAATGAATGAGAGCCCTGTCTGAGCTCTTCAGTGCTCAGGGCTTGCACCTTTTCTCTCTAGTGTTTATTGTGATCTGTATTGTCCTTTCTATGCCTGGTGGCTTTAGAGCAGCTTTCCAGATATGCAAAAATCTCTGTCAGGAGGACTGTGAAGACTACAGGATTTATTCTGACCTTCCTCTAGCTTTGTGTATGTTTGCACAATCCTTACGCTTAGAGTAACTGAGCATAGAAAACTAAGCTACTACGTGCTAGCTACTAGTTGCATCTCTGGGTGTCCCTACCTGAACAGTCCCTTATTGATTACCAGTTTGCCTTATCCTCTACAGAAATGTCTAGAGGCTGTTGGCAGAGCAAGTCTCCTTCCCTTTTGCACATCGTGTAACTAAGCAGAAGTCTGCCGAGGAACTTAAAATAAGAAAAAGTTAAAAAGACCACCTGATAGCTTCCTGTGGTGAGATGATTGATTGGTGGATGAGGGGAGATGTTGTTTATCTCAGATTTAGTAAGGCTTTCTACACTCTACACGTCATCCACAACATTTTCATAGAAAAGAACTGATGAAGTACAAGCTGGATGAGTGGACAGTGACATGGCCTGCTGAGCTCAAAGGGTTATGATCAGTGGCAGAAAAGTCATCTCGAGGCCAGTCATTAGTGCAGAGGTTGATACTGAGGTTAACATTATTTTGCATCTTCATTGATGACCTGGATGATGGGACCAGGTGCACCCTCAGCACATTTATAGCCCTTGTGGCTAAGAAGGTCCCCTAGCATCTTAGGTTGAATTAGGAAGAGCACTGACAGCAGGCTGAGGAAGGTGATCCTTCCCCTCTACCCAGTGCTGGGGAGACCACATCTTGGAGTACTGTGTCCATTTCTGGGCTCACCAGCACAAGAAAGATGTGGACATCCTGAGGACAATCCAGCAAAATGCCACAAAGATGATTTAGGTTTTGGAACACCTCTAGGAGAAGCTGAGAGCGCTGGATTTGTTTTGTCTGGAGAAGAGAAGGCTCGGGGGTGGATCTTATCAACGTGTGTAAACACACAAATGGGACAAATGGCTAATGGGACATTAGAACAGGTTGGGCAGAGCGCCTTGTAGTCTCTATCCTTGGGTATGCCCAAAACCCAACTGGACATGATCTTGAGCAACCCTGCTTTGAGCTGGAGAGGTTTGACTAGTTTTTGTCTCCAGAAGTGGCTTCCAACCTCAGCTATTCGGCAATTATATGAAACAGCCTCCAGATCCGACACAAGAGGTGGGGAATTTGCACAAAGGGAATGAAAGAGTAAACTAACTTAGTGCTGTTTTGTTGTGAGCAGTTGTTCGGTCAGATGTAGAGCCCAGAGGCACCAGACCCCAGTTGTAAGGCCTAACCATGCAGCTTCTCTGCCTTAAATCTCCTTCCTGGCTTCTTATTACAGTATGAAAAAGCCCTCCTCAGAGGCTACGTTGAGTGTTGCTCCAACCTGACGTGGTGCACCAACCCTCAGGGCTGTGATCAGATCCTCCTTAAAGATGGACTTGGCTATGGAGCAGCCTGTTCCAAGTGCTCCTGGATATCCTGCTTCAACTGCAACTTCCCAGAGGTGAGGCTGAGCTGAATCACGGGCAGTAGTGTCTTGGGTTTGGCTCGCACCATTCTGCTTTTGTGACTGGCTCTCTTTTTCAGGCCCATTATCCTGCCAGCTGCAGCCACATGTCTCAGTGGGTGGATGACGACGGGTACTATGAGGGAATGACAAGCGAAGCCCAAAGCAAACATCTGGCTAAGCTCATTTCGAAGCACTGCCCAAGCTGTCAGGCTCAGATAGAGAAAAACGAGGGGTGCCTGCAGTGAGTATCCATTTTTGTTTGCTGCTGGGGACAGGAGCGGGCAAAGACCTACAGTTCGGTCTATTGTGCTGCTTTTTTTTTTTTTCGTTTGTTTGCTGTAGAGTTAAGAGTTACAGCAGACATGTTTTATAGTTTTAGAGGAATGAGTGATTGTTTTAATTCCTAGGAATAAACAAAATTTCCACAGCATTCAGAGTTAAATCCATTGATAGCTCTGTAGTAGAAGCGAACCTCATTTTGCAATACCTTTTTATAGTGCACACTTGTCTGCTCTCAGAAGCCACTGTAGACATACAGACACCCCCCCTACAGGTTAGGGGAGTGGATATCTCAGCACCAGGTTTTTTTCTTTCATGCTCACTGGTTCCTGTAACTTTAAGCAATTTTCTTTTAACTGCCTCTTTTGAATTGGCTTGGATTTCTGGCAGCTTTTTACATGACAGGGGGGGTACCTCCAGCTTTGCAGCCAGGGCTTAGGGGTCACCATTTGTTTCTTTCTTGCACTGGCACAGTCCTTAGTGCCCAGCTGTGACTTGTCCCCCCCTCCATGTTGTGTGTGGCCCTAGGGCTGTGCAGCGCCTTTCTGCACTGTGGGGCGCTGCGTTACTGAGGGAAGAGGTGAGGCGTCCATACAATCTTGCTTCTGACTGTGGAATGCTTGGTTTATCCTTCAAGTACTTGGTTAGTTGGTACTGTGAGATCATACTGCCAGTTTATCGAGCTCATTTTTGGAGACACAATGACTGGTTTTAAGCATCATCTGCTTCCAGCAAAGGCTTTAAAAAATACGTGCAGGGAAACACATAGTACTGAGTGAATGGGAGTGACTGGGTTGCACGCTCCAGCCGTGTGGTGCAGGGGAGCACAGGGAGGAATTGTCTGCAAATGGCTGAGTGATTCCCATTGTTCTTCTCCTACCATGCAGTATGACGTGTGCAAAGTGTAATCATGGCTTCTGTTGGCGTTGCCTCAAGCCCTGGAGGCCGACTCATAAGGATTATTACAACTGCTCTGCTATGGTGAGTGGTTTGCTATATCCCAGTGGTTCATGCTTGTGTTCAGATGCACCAGGCCTCTCAGGGAGAGGGTGAGGATCTCCGCTTGTGCCCTTTACTCTGAACTTTGTGCACTTGCCAGTAATACTGATAGTGTTGTCAAAGTCTGTATGTGTGGTAGCCATTTCCAGGCAACCCTGGTACCTGAGGGAAATTGCTACAGATTACTTCTACCTTTCCTTTCAGGTGAGCAAAGCAGCTTGGCAGGAGAAGCGTTTTCAGGATTACAATGAGAGATGCACCTTTCATCATCGTGCAAGGGTAAGGCCCTCCTCCTTTCTTTGCAGATGCTGACTCTGTGGCCTTAGCCCTGGTGAGCAGGACAGTTTCTGCTGTGTCTCAATGTACTTCACCTGAAGCTGAGAAGCAGGTTTTGGATCCAGGTGGGGACGCCTGGTCATTTCACCCTTGGTTTGACGTAACGGATGGTTCTTGGCCTGCTTTCTTCTACCAAGTCTGTTGTGCAAACTCAGCACCTAACTTGTGGTGTTCACATGCTCAAACTGGCGCAGTACTTGGAAGCAATTGCAATGGAAGGACTGAAGGCTGAACTCTGTCTAGAGCTGAGATACTGTAAAAGGTTGGAGTGATGGCACTGTAGAGATGCCATGGTTGGATGCAGTAAATGCTGTCCTGCTGCCTGCATCTTCTGGAAAGGCACTTCAGGATGCTTAGCAGTTATCTGTGTGGAAGATGCTATTTTTTCAATCTTGTTGAGCTTGACACTGACTTCTTTTTCCTCCTGTGGTTATTGCAGGAATTTGCCACGAGTCTGAGAAACAGGGTTTCTTCCGTCAGTGAGATGCCAAAAATTAGGACTTTGACCTTTGTTCTCGATGCCTGCAAAGCCCTAGAACAGGCGCGGAAGGTAAGGCTGGATAACAGGCTTGCTGAGGTTTAGGCCTAATTTTATTGGTGTGTTTTGTGCCTTTCTTAAAGTGAGGAGGTGCCAACCTTGCTCTACTCCAAACAAGGAGAGACAGAAAAAGGTTGAGGGAAGGAATAGCATCAGGACAGGGGAGGAGTTCGTGTCTGCCTTTCCCTGATCTCACTCTGAGAGTTGGGCTCTGTCTGCAGTGTTTCTCACAGTCAGGTCATAGGATTTGGAGCTTAGCTTCGGTGGATGCCATGGAATCAGCACAAGGATCTATATTTAGGGTTTTCGTATGCTGGGTTTGTCCCATTCCAATTTGAAATGCCCCAGTGGTGGTACTTACCTTTTGAAAGCTCTCCTGATGCTGTGTTACAGTTAGGAAGTCCCTTTTGATGTTCATGTTATGATTTTCCTTTCTTAACTTCATTTCATGAGCCGTAGGTGTTTTGGGAGCATTGAGTTCTCTGCTGCATGCCCTGATAGCCCCATTATGAAGGATTTGCAGTGCTGCCACTGGATGTGTGCAGTAAGCCTGTGACACCAGAGTCCTGCAATGTCTTCTGTCCCCTGAAACATAGGAAGGGGGTGGAATTGCCTTTGCAGTATTGCCTTTGCAATATATGCCTTGTTTGTGCAGGCAGACTTGATTTTGAGAGAGGCTTGTGGAACAAGGGTGTCTGATCCTGTTTTTTCAGTGTGGTAGCCCCTGTGTTTGCCAGGATACATAACACTGTGCTGGTCAGTCACGCTTGTTATGCATTTACGGTCTGTGTTCTTGTGATGGATTGCAGGTGGAAACTATTGGTTATTTCAGGCTTCAGTACAAAATAATTACACATTCATTTCTAATCCTTGAGTAGCCGTAGGTAGCCTGGCACTGCTGTCACTTGGCATAATGGTTCACTGGGCTATAGCCACAGACCTGAAGGGCCGCCGGGCTTCTTCTAGCCACCGATACGTAATGAAGTCTGTAAGGGTTTGATGCTACTCGCTTCTTGCCCACTCTGAAGCTGAAGGAGGGCGCTTACAGCGTGATCTGTACTGCTCCAGGTGCTGGCCTACTCCTGTGTGTACAGCTACTATAACCAGGACACTGAGAGCATGGATGTTGTGGAACAGCAGACTGAGAGCCTAGAGCTGCACACTAATGCTCTGCAGATCCTCCTGGGTAAGTCCTGCAGCCGCTAGTAGAGACTAGCGTTCCCAGCTGTCTGGTTCAAAGGATGGCAACTCTGTAGTGGGGCAGCAGCATACACACCAGCGTCCAGCTGGTCTCTCTCACTTCTCCCAGCCCATTTTTGCCTTCTCAATGTCATTTGTGGGAAGTCCACTGAAGCAGTTCGGCTGCCAGTGGAGATTCACGGAGTAAGGAACAGCATGTTCCCTTCTGAAAGAGGAATGTTATGTGCACAGGAGAACTACGTAGCTGTGTACTGGCTTCATAATGAGAGCCAAGGGACTCGGTTTCTGGTTAAGAGAGCGGGAAGCAGCATGACTCTGTTGGTCTTGAATTGCAGAGGAAACCCTGCTGCAGTACCAGGACCTGGCCTCTTCTCTTCAGCTCCTGAAAGCAGAGCATTTCAGCGCCGGTTCGGAGTTGGTACACCAGATCAAGAAGCGTCTCTTTGCAATTCTCTGGCACTCCACACAGGTGAAGTCCTCGTGCCTGTTAGTGGCTTGTCTTGCTCTGCTCTAGTTTAACCTTGGGCAAACCTAGAAAGGGGCTTGATCAGTTGAGGGAACGGACTCTCAGTGCTGTGTGTATGTAGGGAAAGGGTTTGCAGCACAAAATACACCCCAAATCGCATATTGTCTCTCTCTGATGGCTGTTCTTCCATGCTAACAGGATTTCCATGTTGGGCTCCAGACTTTGGCAGATTCTGGTCAGAGAAAGGTGAAACTCTCAAATGTGCCTACTTCAGGCCCTGCCTGTGTCGGGTGAGTTTCCTTAGTGGGGTAACAAGGAAAGATGAGTGAGCGCAGACAAAAAAGTAGGTGACCAGAGTTTTCTCCTGTGCTTGCTGACGTACAAAAGAGTTAATAACAGATACTGATTACTTGCATCCCGTGTTGTGGTTTGACATAACAATACAAGTGACATAGCGGTGTAGGGAGAGCAGCAAAACCTCCGCTTGGTATGCAGCTATGGTCAAGAAAGCTCCTTCACTGGCAGACCCAGTTATGGAAGTTCCTCTCCCTGGACTTCCTTGGGTTTCTGTGGAGAGTCACGCTCTTTCTTCGGAGGTGTATCGGAGATCTAGGAGGTGTCTAGATGAGAGAAGCAAGAAAATGAACATCCATGGGGGAGGCGGAAGGGTCTGGCATTTATTTTGATAGGGAGGACGAGGGTGGTGTAGGGCTGGGTTGTGGTTGCTGCTCACAGCCGGGGCTCTGCTCTGATACTCTCCTCCTCCTTGATAGGCCAAAACGTACCATCTTGTGTGACTCCCCCAACACAGATGAAGGTGCCAAAGGGGTTGAAGATGAGGAGTATGAACCGCAGTGGCAGGAAGATTATGATGACGATGATGACCTTGATGAAGACAACTTTCTGTTTGATGATGAGTCAGATAACCTTGATTGTGACTCCTACTTTGATGATGATGATGCCTATGACTAGAAGTGGGCTGTCACGCAGCCTGGAGCTCTTCCTCTGCTCTGTCTCAATAGTTTGTATTAGTGTCTTTCCTCAAAGACAGTGAGGAGTTAGCTTTCAGGCAGAATGAAGAGACATTTCCTCTGGGGGCTACTTGCTCAGTGACTCCCCTCAAATATGCAGAAACATTGCTTTGGACAGGTGGGCCGTGTTACTGTGGCCACCTCTCTCAGAAAGACGTCTCCTCCCCTTTCTCGCTTGTCTCCATTTCCGCCCATAGGTATCTAATTGCGTTAGAAAGTCACAGTCCAGCTGCAAAGTGAGGACTGCTTGCCACTTGTTAAAGGATGGTTCAGTGGCCTTGGGCATGCTGTCCCCAAGGACTGGGCACAGGTGAGTGTGGCATGTGTCCTAGCGTGGCACTGTCTCATCCAGCCGGTGTCTAGGCATAGAAGCGTTGTGTTTACCCTCAAGTCAAAGCCTCCCTTCTGGAGCTGGTGGGGTTCCCACCGGAGCCACAGGTGGATGTGGTTCAGTGCATTCCTCTAGTTGAGGGGGACAGCTTTTTTGCAGTTTGTTGGAGTTGTCTTCCCTGCTATAAAGCAGGATGGGCTGCCGTGAGTGGCACAAGTTTGCGGGACTGTTTTAAGTGTATAAATGTATGCACACGTTCACATATATGATTATATATATATATATATATGCAGAAGTTGTTCAGATAATACTTTATCTTTGCAAAAAAAGAAAACCCTGAGGAGCAAGGGTTGAAAAAAGTTCTGTTTAAAAAAAGAAAGAGTTTTCTTCTAGCACATGCCTCCTTGTTGTCTGTGGGGAACACGGGTATGAAGGAGAGCGGGATGTTCTTGAGGGGGGAGGATGTGCTCATCCCAGGAGTTATTTGTGATATTGGTACAGTCTGCACTGTAGGGTGGCTTTTCCTTCCTGTTCAGGGAATAGTACGAGTTCGGGAGAGGGATGGGAAAGAGGACAGGGGACCAGATTGCAGAGTGACAGGGCTGGTGTTTCTGAGAGCAGGTGCAAGACAAAGCCAGCATGTTGATGAAGGTGGTGACATCTGCTGCTCAGCAGAAGGCAGATGTGGGACTGCTGTTGGGGCTTGAGGGGTGATTTGGAGGTTTGTGGGATTGTTTTGGAGGCAGGGGCGTCCTTCTCAGGCCTTGGGTATCATCTGGGAGGGATGCGGAAGATCCTGGGCAGGGGACAACTGCCAGGGGCAAACCAGGGAGCGGGGACTGATTTTTTCCACTCTCCCCCTGACCACCCCCCCCCCCACCCCCCCCCCCCACCTTGCTGCTAGTCCTGCGCAGTCCAGGAGGCTGAACCCCAGAGTATGCCACGGTGGAAGCCCCACCCCTGGTCCCCCTATATGGCAAACGGGTTCCCTGCCCCACAATTACAGAGTGACACCTCTCTGGGCCCTCTCCTCAGGACCACCATGGGGAGAGATGGGGTGGGGGTGCCCAGACAGCCTCATCTTCCCTCGTGTGACCAGTCCTTGCAGGAACAGCCTGGATTCCCCAGGTTATTGGAGGACGGAGCAGAAACATCCTAGATGCCTGAGTTGCTCATGCGGAGACTCATGCCTGGCGTGCCTCACCCACTCTCTCCTGGATCTCTGCTTAAAACCCAAAAAAGTTCAGAAGGTTCGTGAGGTCCTGCTTTGGACAATATTTGTACTGAAAAGTGAGATCAAGCCTCGATCTTCTGCTCCACGGGAGGTGTTTTTTTTTTTTCCTTTGTCCTCCCTGAGCTCACCTTGGGACACTGTGTTGGGGTTTGACAGGCGTACTGTCCCAGTCAAACTCCCCACCTGGAGAAAGTCATGCTAGGAACTTGGTAGCGCAAGCGAGAGCCCTTTGGGACTCACCCCCGACACACCTCACTGGGTAAGTGGAAAAAAAAACAATCGATAGTATCTCACTGGCAACCAGACCAGGGCCTGAGCTGCACAACTGCGGGGCTTCCCATTTCTTCTACAGCCCTGGTGTCTCTTCACAGCGCCAGACGAGAGCTGTGCTCAACAGGGTCTTCTTTCCCTGCTGATTCCACCAAGCCTGTTCGCTTGGCTGTGGTTTCTCTGGATAGTAAGTAGGGACAGTGGGAATCTCATTCATCCGTTCATGCACATCACTCACTGTATGATGAAGCATTTGGCTATTCATTGATCACACCTAAATTACACATTCCTTTTCTGGGCTAAATAGGATGGCCTGTCCGCCTAGGTAAAGCTGGTTGATTTTCTTGGCAGATAGCTAAGGTTATGCAGCGTGATTACCAAGTTCTCTTTTATTCCCTACCTACCGTCCCTTCTACCGCCATTACTTCTGCTGAGCATCCATTTCCCTAGCTCATGGCAAGCCGTAAATGTAATTTATTTACAGACAGATGAGTTTGCACATAACTTGCAAAGAGAGGTACGATAGCTACAGATGTGCTACCTGCCCACCTTCCCTCCTTCTTTTACATTCCTTCCTTCCTTCCCTCCTCCTTTTACATTCCTTCCTTCCTTCCCTCCTCCCTTCCCACCTCCTTCTTTCCTTCCCCCTCCTCCCTTCCTTATTTTCCCTCTGTCCTCACTGCAATTCTTTCCTTCCATCTTCATTTCTTTCCTATCCTTCCTTTATTCCTTCCTTCCTTTCTTTCTACTTTCCTTCCTCCTTTATATACTGTCCCCATCCTCACTTTACGTACTTAACTTACGTACGTCAATTCCCTTTTTCGTGCCCCCCAGCCGTCTTGACTTTCTGCTTTCCTCTAGTCCTCCTTGTCCACTTCCGTGCCTTCCTGTCTTCTTTTCTTAATTACTATCTTCTTTCTTCCCTCACTACTTTCCTCAATACCACCTTCCTTCCTTCCTCGATCCTTCTGACCTTCCTCTCTACCTGCCTGAACTGCTCGCCTTCCTTCATTCTTGCCCGCCTGCTTTTCTTCCTTCATTCCCTCTCTTCTGCCGGCCTTCTTTCTTTTACCTTTCTCCCTTTCACTCCATTCATCTTCCCTTTGTCTTCCCCTTGCCTGCCTTCTTTCCTTCCCTTCTGTCCTCAGTTTACTTCCTTCCTTCTTTCCTTTCTTCCCCATTATTTCCCCCACTTTTCCCTCCCTTGTCTTTCACCCTTCCCCTTTCTTTACTCGGTCGTGGGGGCGCTCATGGCCGGGTCCTGGCAGCTGGGGAGACTGACATGCAGGGGTGCGCTGCCCGTCTCCCCGGGGCACATATATGTGCACATGTATTTCCCGCTAACAGGCCTTCATCCTGATCAGCCAGTGAGAGAAACAGGATGAGGCCACTGGAGCTTGTTTTTTGTGGGAGCGGAGTGTTTCTGCCTGTGTTGGCCTCCACGGCTGGCCACGTATTATCTCTACTTGCGTGCCGGCACGGAAGACGTGCTTGGCCTCACTACTGGTTCAGCCTGGGGGGGGCATGGAGCTGCAGCAGCCTTACCTGTGTTGGCCATCAGATTTGGCTACAGAAGGTAGAAGGAAGAGCAGGCTACTTGTGAGGTTTACAAAGCCATTGCCCGCACGTGTAGGAACTGGGGTGGGGAAAGTCAAAGCTCACTTTTCACGGGTCAGATTTGCCCTCAAGCCTCTCGGGTCTATGCCAGCGATGGACCTCCCAACAGCCACTTCCACCCCACCGCCATCCACCAGACCTCACAGTGCTGGTCGCCTTCCAGCACCAACTGCTACAACACACCAAAGTGTGTTCTATGAACTTCTGTTCCTGTTTCTTTTGTTTTGTTTTTCGTTAACAAAAATACACTCTTTAAGCCATTATGATTTTTTTGGAAGAAATCACACTAAGTAATCTGAATGCCACTTTAAAGAGGGTTTCACATTTAAGCAAGGTGGGAGATCATTTTGTCAGCCAGACATCCATTAGCAAAAGCTTGAAGGGAACCAACGTTTGTAACATTGAATGGATATTTTTAATTACAAACCCATTTACTCTAAGCAGAAGATTATTCGCTGTATACTACCACTGAGCTATTCACACAGATAAAACCCAAGTGCCACTAAGGGGCATTTCAGATGGAAGGCAAATGCGGGTAATCCTTCCAGAAATACAGGCAGCTCAAAGACATTGTCCTCCTGTCCCATAGAGAGCATCCCAAAAGAAGACTGAGCTCCCCACCGGGTCTTGCAGGACTGCAGTCCCTCCCCAGGAAGACAAAGAGAACCATGATGCTGTTGGAAAATCCCAGTCTTCAGCACTTGACTGGTTTCATAGCAATAATCTGGACGAGAACAGGAGCCTGAGGGGACCTGGGGGGGGGTTGAATGGTGGGGGGGGGTACATGGGACCTTCCCTGGGGGGCAGCTCCCATGGTGAGCCCACCCTGGGAGTGCAGACGTGGAGGTTCTGGTAGAAATCAGGAAAAATCTAAGAGCCCTAGGCATGGTCAGGGAGGGTTTGGCCGTCTTTAAAGCAGGCGAGAGGAACCCATTAGGGTTGGTAGCACAGGGAGAGGGACTGGGTGGCTTTTTCACCCTCTTCTGTTGGTCTTGGAACGTTGCACGGGAGCCAGACAAACCCCGCTATTTCATCTGCTGGACAGTGTTGCCCTCCTCTGATCCACGCACAGATCACAAGTTTTGGACGCGGAGAATCCGTGGGTTGATGGCCGCTATGGCATCTCAGTGCGCACGCTGAGGCTGCGTGACTCTCGGCTGGGTTAAACAAAGCCTTCCGGACTTCTGTTAAATGCCAGGGGGCCCAGTGCTGTCCTGGCAGTGCAGCAATGAGAAGTTACAAGCTGCTGGAAGCTTGCCCTGGGCTCCAGAAGAGCTCACTCGCATCTGTCAATGAGGCGTGAGTGTGGCAGAGCGGGTGGCATGCGTGTCCACGGACCAACTGCAGCCTTTTGCTCGGGCCGAGTGCTTACGCTCGGAGCCCTTCTTGCTTCCCACAAGGCCAGCTCCTCCTCCACACCATTCCGCTCTTCTTCAATCCCGTCTTCCTTCATCCCTCCCAGCTGAGCTTTGAGCTCTTCCGTTTCTCTTGTCCTGCAGCAAAAGACGAGTGTTGGAACACTTGTCGGAACTGCTGACTGCTCCGTTCAAGAGTCAACAGGAGGCTCCACCACCCCTGGGACGCCTGTGCTTGCAGGCAGAAACTCTTTGATGCAGAAAAAGGTCTCAATGCTGAAGCAGACTGGCAAAAACGTTCCCCTCTAAAACTATTCCCTTGGGAAAGTTCCAAAAAGGGAAAAGAGACAGCCGTCTTGAGAACAAACTGTGTGGTATGTGTTCACTCAGCACGTGGTGAGACCTGAAATACCTGACCACAACCTCACCAGACGCATTCCAGTTCACATTTCTGCACGAAAACTTGATGTGGTCAAGAAAGGAGGAAAACCCTCCAGGATTCCCACCCCCTCAATGCCCCCGAATAAATCTTTCTCACCCTCATTTCTGAAGAGAAACATATACCTTTCTTTACGTTTGCTCTCAGATTCCTTCCGCTTTGTTTTCCTTTCGGCTCTATCCTAACTTCTTTCTGCTGCAGAGGAGTCAAAGACTGCTCTGGGTTTGGTGGCTTCCTGCTGCAACTCTCACCACCACGAAAGTATCTCCCTGCTTGTCTGAAAAGAAAAAAAACAAAAAACACCCAAACCGTCACATACTATCACTCCTACACTTCTTCAGGCCTGGCAAAAAGAAAAACCACCCATAGACTGACACACTTGGACTCATCTGGGGCTCCTCAGTGTCCACAAAAGTGGCTCCCGCTGGCAAATCCAAGCACTTGAGGAGACGCCTGCTTTGGGGCCGTAGTGCAAAAAGTCGCCTCGTTTCCTGTACTCCCTTTCAGTGCCATTACCTCCAAGGGGACGTTTCACTTGAAAATACCCAGCCAGCCCCTCACCTGCCCCCGAAGCGGGCGCTGTGCCCAAGAGCAGGTAGGTGGGCCGACGTAAAACTTTAAACGCCACGGAGTCATGAAGCACAAAAACTCTCTTCTCAACATTGTCTGACGTAGTCTCCTCCCTTTCCTAAAATTGGAACGCTTTGTAAGGAACTGATAGGATAACAAACAGACAGTTTATAAGGACCGTTGGCTGCTGCCAACCTCCATCACACCACTGCCCTTGGCGTGAGTTTTATAATTATTTTACAATGAAGTGCAGGACCGTGGTTTGGGTTTGTGATAACACCGTGAAATGTTTCATAGGGAGCTAAGCCCAACAGCGAAAAGAGAGCACGTTGCAAAGGAGACGTGGCTTTCCACTTCGTACAGCAGAGCACCAGAGTCCCGCGCGAGGCAGAATGGGCACAGACCGTGCGTAACACAGCGATGCGTTTGAAGGAGGATTATTCCAGGGGACCTCTGTCCGATGGCGTACGGTCACTCTGCTCTAATTTAAAGTCATACTTAAACACACAACAACATATCATAGAATCACAAATATATGAAGTGATACGTAACCTTACTGCAAATAAGGTCATTTCAGGCCTTTACATTATGCTTAGTATAGTTTTTTCCCCCCAGCCAGTACCTTTCCTTGTTACATTTAATCTAGCGAGTGCTTAAGCTTTTGTTCCCCAAATACAGCATTTTTTTTTTTTTCTTCCTTCCATCACAGTTCTCATCAGCGCAAACGCTGCCCCAGAGCCTAGCGTTACCCAAACCGCTTTAAAACTCACAATTCTGATATTGTATGTATTAGCTGCAAGACCTTACATAGTAGCCTGCCTATCTCCGCACTAGCAACACTTGCAGTGTTTGGGAAAAATTGCTTTGCTCACTTGAGAGAAAAAGAGCAGCAGACACATGGACTTGCGGCCCTGGAATATTGCTCGTGGTACTTGAAGAGCTCAAATCAGCTTCTTTCCCTGGAAAGGGAAGAGCAGGAGTGGAAACACGATGGAAATTATCACTCAAAGACTGTTTTCAAAACAACGGTGAACCACAAGCATCCTTCCTCGGGCCATCCCGTGTGAATCTAAAATTCTAAGTCTAAAATCTAAATCTAAAACTTAGAAGCTAAAAAAAAAAAAAAAAAAAAAAGTTGCAAGAATTTTCAAACATCCTCAAGTTTTTTCGGATTTTCTGCAGTCTGTCACTCAAAGGGCAGATGCGCCAAGCCATATCCAGGTCTCACGCGTCAAAGCCACAGCCCTGTGGGAGGATGACTTGATCTGAGGGGATGGAAATAACTACCCAACACCCTTTAAACAGCTGGGGGGGGGGGAGCATCTCTCACCTGAGAATTGCCGGGTGCCGTCCCACGCGCAGACACCCCTGGTGAGCGGCCAACGAAGCTCTCGCCCACCACTCTTGGGTGGACGTCCACCCGACTGCTCGCCTGTGCTCCCTCATCAGACGGATCCGTTCATCGCCTCTCAGCTGGTCGCACAGGGCAGTAACAGCTGGCAAAGGTGCAGTCAGAGGAGATGTGGAGCAAAACTTGCCTTGGGAGTCTCCATCAATTGTCCAAACAGGCTGTATGAGGAGACTCCCACCTCAATACCAGACGGAAGACTTTGGGGAAGAACTGCAATGCAGACCCTGCTTCCCGGCATTTAGATCTAAACTTGATTTTACCTGATCCCCGCAATTCATACTGCTGGTTGCGTGATCTAAACTAACTATTGAACTTGATTTTTGCTCATCTAGCTTGCTTACTCTTCTTACTTTGGAAGAAGTTTTGTTAGCAAATAATCAAAATTTAGCTCATTAAGCAGTTTTCTCATCTCATCTAAATGCTAGAGGTTTGGACCTGCATTAATGAGAATTATAAGCACTGCAGATCTCAAAATAAATACAGAATGTGACTTGGGTATGCTTTGAGACCACAATCAATCAAGCTCTTCTCTAAAAACAGTCACTACAAACTAATTATGGCGATTGGCGGAGAACCATGATGCAGATTCTGCATATCGCTACCATAGAATCACAGAATGGTTCGGGTTGGAAGGGATCTTTAAAGGTCATCTAGTTGCACCCCCCCTGCCCTGGGCAGGGACACCTCCCACTAGACCAGGCTGCTCAAAGCCCCATCCAGCCTGGCCTTGAACACTTCCAGGGATGGGGCAGCCACAGCTTCCCTGGGCAACCTGTTCCAGTGCCTCAGCACCCTCACAGTAAAGAATTCCATCCTGCTATCCAATCTAAATCTCCCCTCTTCCAGTTTGAAACAGTTACCCCTTCTCCTATCATTACACTCCCTGATAAAGAGTCCCTCCCCATCTCTCCTGTAGCCCCCTTTAGGCACTGGAAGGCCACTATAAGGTCTCCCTGGAGCCTTCTCTTCTCCAGGCTGAACAAGCCCAACTCTCTCAGCCTGTCCCCATAGCAGAGGTGCTCCAGCCCTCTCATCGTCTTCGTAGCTTGTGTTTTTCTTAAGTGTTTTTAATTCATGCATTTGTAGGGCAGCCACAAGCGCATGTAGGACAAAGAGCATTACAATTTTTATTTTTTGTTTTTTTCTTCTCCTGCTTTGTTCATCTTAAGGAGATTCTTCATACAGAAATCAGCCTGACCTAATTACTTTTTGTGCAGCCTGAGCTGCTCTAACACCACCTTCAAAGTGGCTCCCAGGAATTTTCTCCTCTCCGCCTGAAATTACCTTTGTCAGGGGGAACGTGTTCACGGAGCAGAAGGGGACACTCTGGGCAACTCATCTTCGTGTTCAAACAAAAAGGCTCTTTCCAGCAGAGACAGAAGGATGCTACTTTGCTACACCTACCTCATTAGAAACACTGAGATTGTAGGTTTAAGAAATACTGATAGTTGTATAACGCAGTCCTTGAATATAAGAGCTTTATAAAATGAATGTGTAAATCCACCTACGGACAAGTATCTTTGATAACGGGGAAGCATGGAGTGTCACCTCAGGAGACTGAGGTGAATTGGCTGGCACGGGTCTCACCCTGTCCGGCAGCCAGCGGACCTGCAGCTACGGACCCAGCGCCAGGCTGGGCTCGAGGCCGCGGGAATGAACAGGGGGCGTCCCATTTTCTGTAAATCTGGAGGGGTATCAGGACGGTTAACGGGCCGGGGAGGGAGGGAGAGAAAGGCGTTACGGTGTGCCTGCTGGGAACTCCCCCTCAAACCCCCAGTAAACCAGTGACTAAATGATACGAAGCGGAACGGCTGCCCTGGGAGCAGGCTGCCAGCATCCCCGCCACAGCCCAACCGCTAGTTGCCTACGTCTCCACTAAGCAACACTGACGATAATTTTTTTAGAAGGGGGTGGATCGTGAAATTTGTGACACGGCATTAACAGGTTGTCTTTCCAGGCCACTTTTCATTTAACAGGGACTTGCAGATCGGCGTTCAAAAATACAAAACACTTCCAAAAAGCCAAAACCCTCCGCTGTAACCGCTATGTTGCTTGTTCCCGTTCGAAAGAAACACTTGGTTATTTGAACATGTTTTCCGCATCAAGTCAACTGAATTTGTTTACATTGAAACTTTAAATCTCAAATAGATATAAAATCAAACTAAAGAAACAGTACTATGGTAATAATTTTTACCTAACTCTTATAAGCATCTTTTGCTCAAAATATTTATATTCTGATTATATTCCAATATCATCTCGCGGAAGTTGGAGAGCACCTTTTTCATCTCAGTGCAATTCAGTTAGCTTACGTCCTAAGAATACTTCATTCCTGAGGACTAACAAAATTTATGGGGCTAAACGAGACACAGAATCTCCCTGTTCAAAGCCAGGTGCCCTGGGCAGCGGTCCTCAGAAACAGGACAAAAGGACAAACCAGGACCTAAGCTTATCAGGGACGAAGGGAAGAAGAAAAGGCATCTAATTAGACCTACTTGAAGATCCAAGCGTGGTCTTCAAACACATGCTTTCTTCCACAACCGAACATCTAAGACTGACTTTCCTTTTCGTTAAACAAAAGGAAAAAAAAAAACAAAAATGCACACCAGAGACTGTGCTTGGCTTCACAAGGGCTAACAGCAGAGCTGTCAGAGACCTGATGAGGAACACAGGACACTGCGGGGGGGGGGTTCATCTGACTAAATGTGGATGTCTCGAATGGAGACGCCCACGTCTGAGCCAACCTTGGACCTGTTTTTAGGCAATGTAGAGTTAGTCAGTATAAATTTATCTTACCCTTTAGTAAATGATTACATATTTACTCAGAAAGACTGTGCACTCGATTCACTGATTTTACTCACCATATCTCCGTTGAAACAAAACAGGACCTCAGTCTACTTGTATAAGCAGAGACGATTACAACTACGTGACAGATACGCAACTGAGGTCAGACATATTACAGTCACCTCTGCTCTCTCCAGTTTGCCTCAAGACTGTGAATTTACACCTCCCTCACCCCCAAAAGAGCTCACGTAACCCCCTGAAGAAGGGAAACAGCAGATTCACCTGTTAAAGCTGTTCTACTTCCTATGAGCAATGGGACCACCCAGCGGACCAGAGAACAAGAGCCAGCGCCCAGCTCCTGCAGGTCGTCTGAGGAGACCTGTCGATTCAACTCGCACCTCTTCAGAGTCACAAATACCCAGGGGCAAAGGAGCTCCAAGGGGATCTACTGGATGTGTTGACCCAACTGGAGGGACTGCTGCCAAAGAGAGCCCAACGTTCTGAAGTTACAGCGGAGGCTGGGGCTAGACTGTGCAAGAAATGGACCTCCCAACAGCCGCTTCCAGCTCACCACCATCCATCAGACCTCACAGCACTGGTCACCTTTCCAAACCTCAAACCAGGATGGGACGGTTCAGCTCTTTGCGATGCACACCCCCATCCTCCCGTGCCCATGGACATGGTCCCTGTGCTGGCAGCTCAAGTAAGTAAATCTGCACAGCCCCATAGCAACAGACATGAAATTAAAGCGGATTCCATCAGTGAAATACGCAGGAGGGCTCAGTGCATACAGAATTATTATCCAGGAACAGTTTTATGTCAAGAAATCAGCAGTAGCTATTTTGTGTAGGCCCAAAATGAAAGGCAGGCGGAAAGATGAAGAGCAAAAGTAGATGAGACCAAGGAACCAAAACTGCCACAACTGTATTTGTTAGACTCAGGGTTAGAAAAGATCTCAGAAACTTCATTGTCCCAAATAAAATTATGAAGTCCAGGTATAAGAAAAGGAGAAGAGTGAGGTGAAAATTGTACTGGAAATAAACGTTGCATAGCATTG
The DNA here is from genome assembly GCF_028500815.1 of Rissa tridactyla. Lineage (NCBI taxonomy): Eukaryota > Metazoa > Chordata > Aves > Charadriiformes > Laridae > Rissa > Rissa tridactyla. Next base: position 9,904,817 of record NC_071468.1, on the reverse strand, counting down.
GATTTGAATGTCAGGATGGTTACGTTGTCTGCTACCAGATGTGGGACAGTAGTGAAGCATCACGTGCTTGCATCCGGGAAAAACAACATACACTCGTGCTTCCTCAGGGAACCTGGGCTTTTGCTCTTCCTCTTTTCACGCGCAAGCTGCGCCGCACCCCTGAGACAATTTCACATTTACACTTATCAATAAACATGCCCACATCAAGAGATTGCTCATTAGACATTCAAATACTTTAAGGAGGCACAAAAGAAACAAATGTATGGACAACTATGGTCCTAGGCAAGATGCTCCATCGTTTCTTACCAATTACTTGGTCCATTTTCAGAACGTTTTTTTGTTCTGCAACCAATTATTTAAACTACGGGTGTAGCTCATTTTCTAATTTCAGCATTCTTATACACGTGGCACCAGCCACATATTTAACTATCCGAACACTCCCAGGAGTGGAAGCATGAATCGTCCCATCTCCACGGCACGAGTAAGGTTACGACTGACTGCAGGATGGGAGCACGGTGCCCTTTTATGAAATCTTGCATTTGTAATGGGGTTAAATGTTATTTGACATACCCTTCTGCTTAAATATCCTTCTCGCAGTAAAGGTGCGGTCTTGGAACGTGGGTTATAAAGTACCGCTAACCAAGTCACAGCAGCACAGCAGAAAGAGACGCGTTACACTGAGCTCACAGGTCTTCTCACCGCTCTCGTCTTTCCGTGATCCTGTTTTAAAACGAAGCACACCAATTCATTCCAGGGATCAGTCAAGTCAGCTCCCTGCCTCCAAATTCAGGTTTTCTATTGTTTGGCCGGTTGGGTTTTTTTAAACAACCAAACAACGTGACTTTGCCTTAGAATACCTAGCAAACCAGCAGCATTTAAAGAAGTATTTCAGAGTAAGAGGTAGAAGTACCAAGGAGTAGCCATCAAGAACAATGAACCTCTTTGCATGCCGTAGGGTCTATTCAAGTTAGCACATTCTGTAACCTGGTTTTTGTGTTCTGTACCGTTCTTCCTGAACAATGGGGACAACAGTTCTATTATTTTTCCCACTTGCTTGCAAAAATCTGGTACAGAGAATGAAAAGATACAATGTTTTTGGACAAATGCATCAGCAAAACGCATCTCTACCATTTTATCAGCCTCGCCTGTCGTTGCAAAAAAAACCTACAAAGGCATAGGAGACAAAAGAGAGCAAATAAATTCTTATTGAAGTTTTATTATATCAATTTTATTATATACCTCAGAACTCTATTAAGGAGTAGTTTAACTACCATAACTAGCTCTCGCAGCAATACAGGTAATTTAAGCGCAACCATACTAGCTTTCCATCTTTACTGCTTAGTTTGATATTTTTCTTATATTACTACTCAAACATAGTTGATGCCTGCTCTTGTCTTTGTTGACATCAGTGTTTTGTTTAGGCATCAATTATGCCCAAGTAGTAGACTACGTTTCTTTTAATAACTTTGAATAGTTTTAAGAAGAAAACCTCTACACAACTACAACTACTTTATAACTACTTTGCAACCTGTAATGCACACGCTTTCTTTTAACCCGTTGCCAGCTACTTTTTCCTATAGGTATTGACAGCTCTTCCTTTGGATGCCTAATTCCAATTTAATTTCTCACTGACAAAAATTTTTGTAATTTATTGTACAGTCCTGAGCGAGAGCTGTCAATGCCTGTAACAGTTTTTCCTTACTTTTTTTCACCCTCAACAGTATGTTTATCTATAGGCATTAAAGACACCTGCTTTGCTTTGTACTTTCCTTTGCTATTTCAGTTATTACCCTGACTCTGAGAGGGATACATTATTGCCCGTTATTTTAATTTTTTTTAAGGAAATCTTTATTGGTCCATTTGAATTGGTCCGTTACTGACTCCAGATAAGTTTTCTAATATCATTAGTTCAGTTCCACGAGGTTCTTGCACTACAACGATGAAAAAATACTTACTCCCTAGTTGGACAAATATTTGCTACTATTATACTTACTTTTTACTCGTTTTTATATATATATTTAAACCCTAAAAATTCAGCATTACCTTAATAGAAACTGCAACTTTTTAGTGCCTGTTATTCTCTAGCTAGTAGCTACAGTCTTTTACACGTTCCTCATTCCCATGAGGTGTGCAGTCTTTCACTCACATGTGTAAGTTTTCTTCTTCAATGCAACATCATGTCCAAAAATTTGTATTCCTAGGCAGAGAGCGAGCAAGCTCCGCTCATCTCAACAGGCCCTGTGACTTCCACACCCGCGCACAAAAAAAATAAAAAATCGCAAACTATCATCACATCAGAAACTACAACGCCCGTCTTCTTACGTCACTCCACCCACCTCTCCTCCATCCCCCTTGGGCGCGCGGCTCACCCCTCTGCACCTGAAAAAGCACCGAACAAGTGGCTTGAACAAGTCACCCAGATGCGGAGGGGTAACGTGACAATTCCAGAGGTCTTGTTTCCATTTAGGGATACCATCTAGAGTCCAATTACAGCCTGCCATTAAAAAAAAAAAAAAAAAAATTGGACCAAGCTTTAAGCCCCACACATACAAGCCTTGACACCTTTGAGATTCAATCGGCTCCACGACTGCTGAACAGCCCCTCCCACATGGCTCCGGTCATCTCCATCGAACACTATTGAAGGGACTGTCCGCACAGCCTTCACAGAATCATAGAATCTTCATGGCTGGAAAGGACCTTTGAGATCATCGAGTCCAACCATACAACCATTCCGGTGGCTACTCCATCTGAAATGACTGTCCAGCCTCTGCCTAGAACAGTCGAGGCACGTCATGTTATTAACCAGGCCTCTTAGTGCTAGTCCACCCACCCCTGACTCCACACACCTGGGCCAGGGCAGCTCCACGCCAAACACGCGCGCAGACCAACACTGCACAGAATATTACAAATGATGCGACTCAAAAATGAGAAAAAAACTCTCAACAACAAGAATAAGTCCTGGAATCTGGACGCTGTCTGGCAAGACAACCCGCAGGGCCGAAACGGTGAGGTGGGGAAGCTCTATGGCAGCAGAACGTCATGGCCCATTATAAGAAGTTGCTGTGACACATGATGGATGTGCAAAAAACCTGGCTTCAAGACCTAAGAACATAAGGATGCAGGGAAGATGACCCAGTCCATGAAAAGGCATGGCTAGAGAGCAGAGCTGCTGACAGAGCCTTGAACAATGCCGCAAAAGAGGACAGTCTGGAAAATTCCCAGACACAAGACTGATCCATGCTTTAAGCTTGTAATACAAGAAAAGCAGCGCCTGATGGACACTATGCCGATGAGTACAAGCACTCAAGACCCTTGGGATGGCGCCCGAGGGGCATACCATACTCCAAGGAATGTCTAAGCCACAGAAGACAGACAACACAAACAGACACAGAATCACAGAATGGTAGGGTTGGAAGGGACCTCTGGAAACCATCTAGTCCAACCCCCCTGCCAGAGCAGGGTCACCCAGAGCAGGTGGCACAGGAACGCGTCCAGGTGGGTTTTGGATGTCTCCAGAGACGGAAACTCCACCACCTCTCCGGGCAGCCTGTGCCAGGGCTCTGCCACCCTCAAGTAAAGAAGTTCCTCCTCATGTTTAGGTGGAACTTCCTATGCTCAAGTTTGTGCCCATTACCTCTTGTCCTGTCACTGGGCACCACTGAAAAGAGCCTGGCCCCATCCTCCTGACACCCACCCTTGAAGTATTTATAAGTGTTGATAAGGTCCCCCCTCAGCCGTCTTTTTTCGGGACTGAAGAGACCCAAATCCCTCAGCCTTTCTTCATAAGAGAGGTGTTCCAGTCCCCTAATCATCTTGGTAGCCCTTTGCTGTCCCCTCTCCAGCAGTTCCCTGTCCTTCTTGATCCGGGGAGCCCAGCACTGGACACAGTACTCCAGGTGCGGCCTCACCAGGGCAGAGCAGAGGGGGAGGATGACCTCCCTCGACCTGCTGGCCACACTCTTCTTGATGCAGTCCAGGATGTCACTGGCCTTTTTGGCCACGAGGGCACATTGCTGGCTCATGGTCATCCTGTTGTCCCCCAGGACTCCCAGGTCTCTTTCCACAGAGCTGCTCTCCAGCAGGTCAGCCCCCAACCTGGACTGGTGCAGGGGGTTATTCCTCCCCAGGTGCAGCATATGCAAGAATTAAAAAGATAGGCATGGAGAGGTGGAAAGTTTCAAGAGCAAAGGCGTACAAGAAACACGGTCAAGAATCAAAAAATAGTGACAGGGACCCTGACACGTGGAAACAGTGGTGGCTGGCGGCTGGGTGCCCACCCAGCCGCTCTATCGCTCCCCCTCCAAACCACGACAGGAGGGAGAAAATACAACAAGAAAGCTTGTAGGCCGAGCTAAGAACAAAGAGATCACTCACCAACTACTGTTGCAGGCAAAACAGGCTCAAGTCGGGGAAATTAGTTTAATTTATGGTCCATCAAAATCAGAGTAGGATAATGAGAAATCAGAACAAACCCAAAAAATACCTTCCTCCCCACCCCTCTCTTTTTTTTTTTCCTGGGCTCATCTTCACTCCTGACTTCTCTACATCCTGCCCCCGAGCAACGCAGGGTGACAGGGAGCAGGGGTTGCAGTCACTTCATCACACGCTGGCTCTGCCGCTCCTTCCTCCTCACGGAAGGAGAAGGAACAGGGCAAAAGCACAGAGAGAAAAAGAAAACGGAGGAGTAGAACAAGAGAGATAAAGGGAAAGAGGAAGAGGGAGCAGGACAGAAGAAGAGCGGGAAGAGGAGAGGTGCAGGGAAGCAAAAAACCACAAATCACAGCAGCGCGGGAAAGAGGGGGCCAGCAGAGGGGCTGGGAGGGCCCAGGACTCACCGCAGCTCTCGCTCTCAGCGCGGCCGGGAGAATTTAACAGTTCAGAGGCCTCTTCCTTGTTCTCTCCTCCCTCCCTCTTCTGTAACTCTGGTCGCTCGGCTCTCCTCCCCCTCACCGCTCTTACAACGATGAGGCTTCCTAGACACACAGCCTGGCTCTCTCGTGCTTTGGGGTACACACGCAGACCCTGCGGTGCCCACTGTGGTCTAGGAAGAGGGATGCTTCCTGTGCGGAGAGGCAGCTTCTCTCTTGCCTGCAACGAGAGGCAACTACCGGCCGCGTGGCCTTCGGCTTCTCCTTGTCTTTCTCTGGCCTCTCCAGCTTCGGCCGCGGCAGCTCCTACCCACGGGCAGTTAAGTTTTCTCTGCCTGTCCCTTTTCACCCCCACGCTGTGAAGACGGCGAGGCCAGGTGAGCTGTCTCAACCCACCCAAGCCTGAGGTGGGAGCAGTCAATGGCATCCCCAGGGGAGGAACAGACAACCGTGTCCTCAGGGCAGCCTCTGGCAGAGGGAAAGAAGTGGCAGCGACCATTATCAGCCTAAATCCCCCCTGGGTGAAGCCTCTCCTTCCCCGGGGGCTTCTGGAGATGCCACTCTTCCCCATCCAGCTTCCCCCCACTGCAGCTAATGGCACCCAGATTAAGGGAGAATCAAGCACATTTGAGGGCCAGCCCTCACGGCAGGGTCTGGGGCTGCAGGGCAGGCTTCGGGGGAGCTGCACGGGGGGAGCAGGGCTCAGGAGGAGCTCTAGTGAGTTGGGGGGGTGTCCGCCGCCTTCTCTTCTTCCCTTCTGTCAGACCTTAGGTGACTCCCTAGGGCCGCCCGGATCCAGCTCACCTCCAATGGACCGGCAGCGGTTTGAAGCTTCCCCTCCTGGCTCCCCCAGGCAGGGAACACCCCTGTGCCCAACGAAGGGGCTCGCCCACCTCACCGGTGGTCCTGGCCCTCACCCCTGGCCAGGCATCGTGCTGCCATGCTGCTCCCAGGCATGACAAAAAAATCTACACCTGCCTGCATGCCCCGGGAACCAACATGGCGCTCCCCAGGGCAGCCCCCGTTGCTCCAAGCCACCGCCACGGACCCCACCGCCCCCCTCGCTTGGCAACCGCTTCATTCTGCCCTTGGCTCACATCGGTTCCTCCATGGCCACCCGGGGCCAGGCAGCACCTCTGCTGGCAGCCACCCCTTGACAGGGAAGGGCCATCTCCATCAGCCCCACAGCTGGGGCTCCTCCAGCCCCGGCCCACAGCTGGAGCCCAGCAGGAACAGGGGGGCCATTGCCTGAGCCCCACCGAGCGTCACCTCCACACCTGGGCTCCCTCACAGCCTCTCACCCCCTGCAAAGAAGTGCAAAGGCAGCCGTGAGGACAAAGGAGATGGCGAGTGTTTTATTCAGTCACGCACTTGGGGCTTGGGGACCCCGACGCTCCCCCTGCCCCTGCGACACCTCGGCAGGGGTTCCTGAGGCCACGCTTGTCGGTCTGTCAGGGAATGGACGGCGGGTCAGCTGGCTCCAGGAGTGATGGGCTGCTGGGCAGAGGAGGAGGCCAGCAAAAATGAGGAGCAGAGCGCAGAACACTAGAAGAGAAGAGAAGAGAAAAGTGTCATCCAGCTGGACGGCTGGGGTGCAGCAAGAAAGCATGAGGCAGCGAACAGGACAGCAAGAGAAAGACAGAAAAGACAGGGACAAGGAAAAGGACAGAGGCACAGCAAGAGAGGGAAAAAAAAAGGGAGCAGGACAGAGACGGAGAAAGAAGCAGCAGGGACAGAGGAAGAGAGGCAGAAAGAGGAAGTGGGAGCGGGACAGAAAGAAAAACAAGGGCAGGGAGCAGGGTGGAGATGAAAAAAACTTGGGATGGGCAACATGACAGAGAGGGATTAAAAAGAACAGGGGCGGGGAGCAGGACAGAGGGATCCAGTGAGAAACAATGGGACGGGGGGCAGGAAGAAAGACAGAAGGACAGAGCAACAGGGGGAAAGATGGTCAGGGAGCAAGACACCGGGACTGAATGAGAAAAAGAGGGGGAGCGAGCAGGACAGCATGGTAGAGACACATCACAAGACAGAGGAATGGGGGAGTAAAAGAAAAGGTATAGGGAACTTTTCGAAAAGAAAAAAAGAAAAAACAAGAGAGCGCAAAACCGGGATGGGGTATGGGATAGGGATGGGGAGCAGACAGAACGCGAGAGCAACAGCAGACAGAAAGTGAGAGGAAAAAAGGGACAGAAAGCTGGATAGAAGGACAAAAGAAAAATAGGAACATAAACCATTATTTATTATACAGTGTGGCTAATTAAAATGTAAACAATCTACCAGCTTGAACAGAACTGCTTACCACAGCGGCTTAGCCTGCGTCTTGTCTAAATTAGCGTCTGTTTCTTGGCAGGATGTGCAGGAGTATATAACTCACGATAAAACACGGAGGGAGAAACAGGCTTACAAGAGCAAGCTAAATAGATTATGCGCACAAGATTCAATATTACTTAGTCTTAATCCTAGCTTGTATGGTCAAATAATACTCTGATCTCTGAATTTAATTTCTGCAAATTCCATACTCCATTAAAAAAAAAAACCAACAAAAATTGCATTATCTCAGTGTTAGATCCAGGGCTGTTTGAAGATGCTGTGAATATAAGGGGAGGCTTCTCTTTTGCAGGTTCTTTGGAAAACCTACATTGACCCTGAAATTGAGCAAGAGGACTATGAGAAAACAAGAAATCTTTACCACAGACTACTTGAGCGGACACAGCGTGTTAAGGTATGTATGGGGACCTATAACACAGAATTGGTCTTGGATCTGATCTGCAGTGGGGAAAAAGCCTTGACTGCTTTGGTTGTCTGGCTTTTTCAAACCAACAGTGAACCCAAGTTCAGTCCCGTGCCTGTGCCACGAAAGACATTTCTACGTTATGTGTAACAGGTTTATCTTCTCTGCAAGTATTAATACCTTGCCTTCCCCTGCTGCGTTTCTTGACTATTGGGTATTTTCATCAGTCATGAATAAATGCATTCAAAGAGTTTTTACTATTACTGACTTCAGATATTTTTGATCTGAACGAAAACGAAGTAAACACCATACAGGAGGTAATTCGTTGTAATAGTCTCTGAATTTTCAATACTTGGAAGGAAAAATAACAGGGTAAGTGCAGGAGTATGCAGCCATTACCAATAGAAGCGGCATTAGTAAGCTTCTCAATATTGATTTTTGGTATTTCACGGTGAAAAACATTGAGCCTAAGGTTTCTCATCCGTAAGTTCTTGGGGTCTAGGGGAAGAAGGAACCTGACACTCCTAGTAAGTTGCCTGAGAATCACAGCTTACAATTACTCAATGTCTTCTGGTCTCACAGGATGAGGCAGAGGTATAATTGATTTCTTCTCTGTATCTCTGGAAAGGGCTTTTCTCATATCTGTGGCAAAAGACAATGATTGCACAAAGCCATTTTAAGTGAATTCTCTATTACAATATGATAATTTTTAATCAAGATTTCATAGAATCATTGAATAGCTCAAGTTGGAAGGGACCCAGACGGATCATCGAGTGCAACTCCCTGTTCCTCGCCGGACTACCTAAAACTAAACCATATGACTGAGCACCCTCCGGACGCTCCTTGAACTCTGACAGGTTTGGTGCCGTGACCATTTCCCTGGGCAGCCCGTTCCAGTGACCAAGCACCCTCTCAGTGAAGAACCTTTTCCTAGCGTCCAATCTGAGCTTCCCCTGATGCGGCTTCATTCCATTCCCTCGTATCCTATTGCTGGTCACCAAATTAGATAAGAAACTGCATTTTAATTTTCACCTTACCTACAGGATAAATGTCTTTGTACTTAATAATTTATTCTTGTTTTGTAGTATATTTTGACACAGATGCTGCAAGATGTGTAAATTGCAAGATTAAGTTTTGTAAGTGATGTAATCTTTGGTAGGAAAAGCTATCTAAAGGAGTATACAAAATCCCATTCATCAACAACTATCTGAACTTGCTTCATGTAAAAAAAACCAAACAAACCAAAAACACCTTCATACAAACAAGCCCAGGAACCCACAACATTGAACTTGAGGCAGAACAAGTACTTACCATAAGCATCTTCATCTGGCTCTCCACTGCTAGCAGAGTAGTACTCTAATACTGTCCGGTACACGCTGTAGCCTAGTTGCTTATACATATTTACCGCAACCTGGTTTGATACTCTCACAAAGAGATCAACGAAAAATCCACCCTTTCTTTGAAAAAATAACAAACAAAAAACCACAGTAAGGAATAGTAGATGAATGTATTTCCAAATAATAACCCATAACTCCTAAGCAGACCAAGGGCAGACCTGATGACGTGGTGTGCTAGCCAAACATCTTTCACGCTGTAATAACAGACGCACTCCTTTGCCAAGGGACAAATCCACTATAGGCACAAATTCCATTTTATTTTGGTCACATGACCATTCTTCTACATCAACCAGTGGGTCCAGAATTATGAACAGAAAGAACAGGACAAGTTAAACACCCACACAAGCCTCAAACGCATAAGAAATGATTAAAAAAAAAAAAATCAATTTTTTAGATTGCATTGGCTTAGGGACTGCCTCCTTCAGAGTGCATGGTGGAGAGAGAGGAATAAGTCACAAAATTTAGTTGCCTAATAGGAGACAGCCCTTCTCCTCACAAGGCAAATTTTTCAAAACATCCTACTATTTTCCGATTTTATCAGCTACAATGGGGTTACCCTACCAGCATGAGTTGGCGACATTTCCCTGCGCGTTCACTTGATGCCAAATTAAATTTTCTGCAGGTACAAGTAACCAAGCACGAGATGGAAAGTAAGCTAAGATACAGTCTGCTGTACAAAATTTGTTCAAGATTGTGCCTGAGGGAATCGCACAAAGCCCACGATTACTGAACAAGTATGTTGGAGAGCCTACAGGAAACAGTGCTGATGTTTCACGAAGTTCTTTTCCTCTCAAGAAAAGGACCTTTCATACAGTACCTCTACTAGAATTCAGGCTACTTCCTACTCATTCTGTCAAGTTAGCTTTCAGAGAAACCCCGAGATTTTAAACCGCCAAGGAACATTCATAATTCTTGTTCTCTAGCTACAGGGAATTTCAGCAAATCAGAACACAAAGTAAAAATTTTGGGTCTGTTTCATGCAAATCAAATATCTAAACCACGGAGGGGTGTCTGTACACAGATTACTTTAAAAGATAAATTTAAAAGACAAGCATAATACTTACTTTTCTGAAATTTCTTCCAGTAGTTCCATCAGTTTAGCAGCCAAACCCAGCCGTCGAAATTCTGGTGCAACAGAGAGCGCAGTAACGTGTCCATGCCACTCTTCCCTAGCCACGGAGCCTTCCGCTTTACCCATTACTGTGAACATACAGAGCATCAGCGCAGTAGCACCTCTGGAATAACGCACCACCCACAGCTATACACCTTTACAAAAGAATCAAGCAGTGTATAAACAAACATTGCAATGATTGTGGTAAAGGCTCAAACAGGGGTGTCTACGTTATCACTCTGCGATTCAGCCATCACTAAAAATGTCATTTCGCTCAAGTATGACAGTAAAAAACCCAGTATTTTTTGCAAATTCATTCTTTGAGGCATGACTTCCAAATGCAAATTTTAAGCAACTCTCATGAGTCTTTAACAGAGTGGAATTCAGGATCTGACTAAAATAATGGAGGAACGGAGGGCTAGAAGCCCAAAACCAACTCACTATCCTAGCAACTGTTGGAGACTTTTGGTGACTTGCGGGGGAATAGAGCCTTTGTCAATCAGACAATAGAAAGCTAAGACCCTACAAACACGGTATGTTTAAGAAAAAAAAAAGGGGGGGGATGTTGTTTTTGGGGGGCTTCTTTGTAGTTCCTCTCCTCTCTATACAGTGCCAAAACAGTGTTAGTTCACTAATGAGCATACACACTGCCACATGGTACTTTTATAAACATCAGTCACTGCTAATAAGCAACTGATGCGGTGGGTACGGAGAGACCTTCTGTACAGCAAACGCTTTAAGATTTACAATGTTAAACACTTTATTTCCCAGGTCCCTACAAAGACCATTATTCTGCCCCCACCCCCCCAACAAAAAGAGGGGAAAAAACCCTGAAAGGAATAAACAAACCAACAAACAGCTCTATTTCAAATGATTTCTGAGAAACACAAATATTCTACAGCCAAGAAGGAAATGACATCCAGACCCCGAGGTTTCCCTTACAGGACAATGCAAAACGCAAGCCCAGCCTTTTTACTTACTAATGACTGTCAGCGCGTGAGATCAGAGCTGAGTGCAAGGATTTAATTCCAGCATTACAGAAACACTCACACGCATACCTTCACCTGTGTAAAACCTGGGCGGACACTCAAGACTCCCTACCACGTGAGGCACATCAAACCCAAAACTACTGCTGCGTGTCCTACCTAATACCCTTAGACATTTATGAAATGGGAAGATGGTATTGTAGTGCTCCTTTGCCCTGCTGGGTGTCTGGAAAAGTCAGAGATTCACAGAATGGTCTGCGTTGGAAGGGACCTTAGAGATCATCCAGTTCCAACCCCTCTGCCCTGGGCAGGAACACCTCCCACTAGACCAGGCTGCCCAAAGCCCCATCCAGCCTGGCCTTGAACACTTCCAGGGATGGGGCCGCCACAGCTTCCCTGGGCAACCTCTTCCAGCGCCCCACCACCCTCAGAGTGCAACATTTCTTCCTGATATCTAATCGAAATCTCCCCTCTTCAATGGGAAGAGGAAGAAAAGCTCCTGCGTCACAGTGCCCCAGCCGCGCCCACAGCGGGCCGGTGAGCCGGTACACTCACTGTAACCCATCAGCTCCCCGCCGGGCGCCTCGGCCACGATGAAGTACTCGGGCCAGTGGGCCAGGTACTGCAGGTAAAAGGGGATCCCGTACTGGGGCGCCGGGTTAAGGACCAAGCCGTCTCCGCAGGGCCGCCCCCTGCAGGCCCCGCGCCTCTTCCCTCCCTCCCTCCCTCCCTGGCAGGAAGGATACGGTCTCCGTCAGCGGGTCCAGGTTGCTGCGGGGGGAGAGGAAGGCTCAGCGCGGGCCCGGCCGGGGGAGGGGGGCGGCGGCGGCTGAGGGAAGGGGGGAGCCGCTTTGTGTCCGCCCCCGGGCCGAGGGCGGCGCGGAGGGGAGGGGAGACAAGGGCAGCGGCGCTCACATGTTGTTGAAGCGGAAAAGGTCGTCGCAGGTGAAGGCGCGGAGCGTCGTCATGATGCCGCTGCCGCCGATGCTCGTCCCGGCGCCGGACACGCCGCCCCGGAAGCGCTCCCGCCGCCAAGGGCCACTTCCGCCGCGGCGAAGCGGAAGCGGAGTTACCACCTTCCGGTTTCCCGGCGGAGCCGGGCCGGCAGCGCCCTCGGCGGGCTGGGAGAGGTCGTGCAGCCGCCGGGGACACCTGCGGGCCCTTGGCCCGATCTTCCCCTCGGAAAGGGGCGGCCTCACGAAAGCCCTTTCGTAAAACAGCGTTTTACGAAAAACAGAGCCTTGTCTCGGCTTCAGGGCACTCTCCCTTACCCCCCACCTACAGCACCTCCGCAATCCTGGCAAGAGCTTGCTTTTTTATCTTTTTTTTTTTTTTTTTTTTTTTTTTTAAATTCAAGCTAATGTATCTGCCAATTTACGCACACCAGGGTTTGTGTTCTCTTAGTTTTCTGTAATTGCAGAAACAGCCTCCACCCGATCCCAGTCACGACTCCTCACTGGGTTGGGGATGCTGCAACTCCAGCAGAGGAAGAACGAGCCACCCACAATAAGACCCGGGGGGAAGGCTGGGACTGCAATGGAAAGATGGCAGCCTTTGAGATGAAAAATGAGAAAAACAACATGGGGAAACGACAGCAAGAAGTCAGACTTGGCTTAAGCTGCTGCAGGTGGTCTTTTAGTACTAAGATTTAGGGATTTATTACCTCCAGGCTTTACTTCCTTTAGCATTTCCAGTTACTTCGCTATTTCAAAAAGAGGGAGTAATAAATAAACCAAGACCACCTCAATGATAAGCTTTTTCTTGCTTTTCAGAATTTCATAACATCAAACACCTCACCACTGGAGAAGACAGAATAGCTTATTTTCACAAGTCCAGATTCATTCCAAAGTTTTTGTATCATCTGTTTCCTGGCATTATGAGAAGTGAGAAGTGTTTTGCACAGCACAGTGAGTAAAATGTTCCAATTTTCAAAAGAAACAATTGCACAAGAATAGACAGCGGAATCATCTTGAGGTGGTCTGGGCACGTGTTTCCCTTTTTGCACTCTGAGTTTCTTAATACTTTGCCTTTCTGTCCCAAGTGCCTCCCTGCCCTAGCAGAGCTGCCAGCATGTGAAAATAGTGGAATTTTCTTTAGCACTCAATGTCAGTCTTAACTTTGCAAGAAACAGGTCAGCAGTCAAGGTACTTGCCTGATGTTTCTACTGACCGTTCAGGTCAAACGCACAAACTAGATAATGTTATTACATCCTTCCTTTGCAAAGAGTTTAAAGTGGGCTGAGCACTACGAAAAGCAGCAGCAGCAGCGTCCACTGATTCGCACAACATTCAAGTGTGAAACATCTCAAAAGAGAAAAACACCGCCCCAAAAACCACAGCACACAACAACCCAAATTACAGTTCAGTATTACAATGTATTATTATGTGCAAAACTCACCATTTACAGAATGAAATACAAACACGTGCCAGGGGTTTCAGATACACGGCAAACTGACAAAAATGCTACAGATCTCCGTATGTACAATACACATGCTGCTCGCGACATTTTTGTAATCACCTGCCTTGTGTTACACCGCTCACACTGGACTCGGGGAGAACGCCAAGTCCCTCTCTAAAGAGAGTAGCCCTAATTGACTTAAGTAGGGTCCAGAGCGTCACCCACAGCATCAGCTATCTTGGACAAATCTATAGAACAGACACGTTTAATACCATTTTATCTTTGCACACACAGGACTGACTTTCACACTCACCTACCGAGTAACTTAGAACCACGAAATGCTACACCACATTCTTCAGTCCAAGATAGATTTTGATGTTGGTGACAGACTATACAAAATAATTAGTGTTCTCCTTCACCTTACCGATATATATTTAATCCTTTGCTAACACAAATATTATCTGGGATAGGTGCTGTCAAATCCCTCTGCAAATCTACAACGCTGCTTACATAAAAAGTTCCTTACCAACCTCCTTCGCTTATTTTCTGCAAGAAGCCTGAACCAGCAGACTAACGCATTTTAATCCTAAATTAGGTTCTCTACATTCTTTCTCTGCCCCTTCTCTACATCCTTTTCTTTCAATTTCCTCTTACAACCCCCTAGTTCTGTTTAAAAGAATGCATATAAACAATAATCCAGATAACAGTACATCAAGTTCAGATAAAGGCACTGAAACATTGGCCAGTGCCAATGTTACAATCTTCTTATAGATAACAGAAGTTTCATAAGAACTCTCCTGTAACGGTAAAAGAGAAACCACAGAGACTTTTAATGCAATACTCTAAAACCAGCAAGAGATTTATTCTTGTATATTAAATGTTAAAATCACATGCATAATTATAGAATACTTTATAGTTAAAAAAATATTTCAAAAACCAACCCTGACAGTTTACCTGCAACTGCTATAAAATTTCTATGATATATATATATATATATATATAAAAACATGGCAATTTTCTGTAATCAAAAACATTAGGAAAGGATGCAATCATCCAGGTAATTACGAGTTAACTGATGCCCTGCATCGGACAGTCTTGTCAAACTCATGCTGGTGAAACTGAGCTCATACCAGCCAGTTTACTGAAATACTTGTCTAGTGTACATATATTTAAATCAAAATTACATTTGGCTAAAAGATGAGTGTAAGAAAATATATTTTTGCACACTACAGCAAAAGACCTGCAGAGGGCCACAGTATAATATGCTTCAAAAGAGTCTGTGGTACAAGGGATTCAGCCTCATGGGCTGTTTACTCAAACACGCTGGTGGAACATTGCGCATAACTGGCCATGTGCACGGTTTACATGGGATTTTGTAAGCAATGCTAGAAGTGTCTGCGCGTGTTTTACAAGGCATTTGTGGCATAAGACCTGTTTGAGCTCCTAAGGAAGGCAGCCAACAAAGATGTTTTCACCAGTTAACAAGGAACAGAAATTAAACGATGAGTTGCTGGTTTTAAGAAGCTGAGTCATCG
Source organism: Rissa tridactyla (assembly GCF_028500815.1). Taxonomy (NCBI): domain Eukaryota; kingdom Metazoa; phylum Chordata; class Aves; order Charadriiformes; family Laridae; genus Rissa; species Rissa tridactyla. The sequence goes on along the minus strand of NC_071468.1, from coordinate 9,889,789 downwards.
TTGTTTTGAAAAATGGCACCATATGGATCACTGTTAATGCGCTTGTAGACAAAGTGGAAGACCTGGGGTTGCGGTCGGCTGTGCAACTCTGCCTTAATTTTCTGGGGGTAGGTATCCTCTGTCAGTTGCTGCCAGGTGTCATCAACAAAAAGAAACAGGCTATATTCTTCTGGATTGTCCACTTTAAACTTTTCAGCACAAAGCTGACACACATCTTCGGTAGTGATATACGGTCTTACTAGTAAGGTCTTTCCTGTACATCCACTGTTAACTTCCTGGAATGCAACACGAAGGTAGTTCTGTAGAATGAGAAAACAGACATCAGAAACTCAAAAAAGCAAAAATCATCCTCTGAAAACTGAAGAGTCAGCAGCAAAGAGCAAGCCTCTCCATGTTCTAGTTGTGAAACACACCCCGGCGATTCCTGTACATTACGGCCACCTTGTGAAATGCAATGTTGGTGTTAAAACTGTGGCAAGACAGTGGGGGGCACAGCAGAAATTCATAAGCCAACATCCTCCTTTCCTTGGCTTACATTCTAACCCTGCAATTAAGAATGAACCGATACAGCCTTAAAGCCACATGGAAAACACCAGTGGTTTTTAATGGGACTCGATGTTGGGCCTTACTTGGAAACAAAATGCTGTGAAGCAAAACAAGCGTCTGAGGCAGCACACCCGAGAGATGCTGCTGCCACTGCTGGGTCAATAGTGTGGAACAGAAGCTTCAACACAGTATGTCCGTCAGAAGGCAAAAAAAGAAAGAAAAAAAAAAAAAAGAGAGCTTCTGCCAGCGGCACACGAGGGTGTTGATCCACAAGTTACTGCATGATAAACTGTTTGCACTCTCATGCTGCAGCATGCAAAAGGTAACCCATCCTCAGACAGGACATTTTTCTCGCATTAACCCGTGGCAGTTTGGTGTCTGAGTCTAATCTAACCAAGTTTCATGTGACAGCATTTTCTTTTTTTTTTTTTTTTTTTTTTTTTTTTTTTTTTTAAAATAAGGCTTAGAGGGATGCAGAAAGAAAATTTACTCTGCGACATACATGTGATCTTGAGGCAAAAGCTAGGTTTTTTTTCCGCTTTGAAATTAACACATGTTCACTGATAACATGCAGAGATTCTAGATACACCCTACAAGGAAATGCAGTTCTACCTTTCAAAAAGCATTTAAAAAGTAAAATAAAAAGCAACAACTGGGTGGGGAAAAAAAAACCCAAACACAAAACACTTTTGCACACATGAACAAAGCAGCCTGCTTTTTTTAAAAAAAAAAAAAGAAATTAACTGCAATTAAAGACTAAAAAGCAGTAAAATTAAAGGAGGTGGAATAAATTACAGTAAGAAAGACCTGTTTATTGACTGAGCTGGTATCTATGTTTGTATGCTGAATAAATTAAGCATGCAAAATCGCAATGGTACAAATTTACATTTCATGAAAACAAACTGTTAAAACCTAAGACTGAGAAAAATGTTCATATGACTTAAGTTCCAAAGAGCGCTCTTGTCTTTAGTAAAGTACTTTTTGATAGCTTGCAGACTGAAACACTGACGCTTTGCAACAGCATTTAAACCACCGGGACTGAACCTGACTGAATAGAACTAATCCATTTTTGTTATCCAGCATGAAGAAGTTATTAAAAAAAAAAAAAAGAGTCAGCCCTACATAACGCAAAACACACTACAGTTTTAATTTCTAATTTAGTTAACACAGAGAAGACCTGTTTTTAAATGGATGTGCTTTTAGGCAGACAGGACTGCTTCAAGGAGTCACTGCTTCAAGGAGCATCACTGCTCCCTGGTGACAAGTGATAGGACGAGAGGAAACGGGTTCGAGTTATGTCAGGGGAGGTTTAGATTGGATATTAGGAAACATTTTTTCACTGAAAGGGTTATTAAACATTGGAATAGGCTGCCCAGGGAGGTGGTGGATTCATCATCCCTGGAGGTGTTTAAAAAAAGGGTAGATGGGGCACTTAGGGACATGGTTTAGAAGTGGCTTTTGTCAGGGTAGGTTAAAGGTTGGACTCGATGATCTTAAAGGTCCCTTCCAACCTCAGCAATTCTATGATTCTATGATTCTAAGGAGAGGCTGAAGTTTGTACCAATGCCTTAACTCATACGCTAAGTATCAAAATTATTTAGGCAGTATTAGAAAGTTGTATTTAATCATAATCAAAATACGGGATTTTTTGCTTTTCCATCCTTATGGGGGAGGGAGGATGAAGGCCTTCCAGGGCCCAAAAGCTGCTAAGGCTGTGTGACCGCATCACAGAAACATGGTGATCGCATCCTGGTTCAATGTGGGAAAGACGAGTTGAGCTGAAGTTGTGTTACACATTGGTTGTGGGGAAGGTGCTTCGTTTCAGGAGCGCAGGACGTGGAGAAAGGAGATGGAAAACTGGCATTCCGAGCAGGCAGCAAAATGCTTGACTTTGTGCCAAGCACAGTCTGGAAGAGGTGTGATCTTACTGATTCGAGGCTCACTTTTGAAAGAGGCAACAGAAGGAGAAGCACTGAACACACTCGGTGCCAGCTCTTCCCCTCCCACCCTGCATCTTCCCGCACACCAGCATGGCAGCCAGCTGTACAGTCAGCTTGGCTGAAGTTCATTTGCTGAGGAAGAGAAGGTGAAATGGAATACAAGATCGTGCTGAAAGAATCTTCTGTCACGTAGTCATCCAGCAGAAATACAAGGTGATGAATTTTCCTATGAAAAGTGTCGTGTTTTGCTAGAAAGAACAAAGCCTCAAGCTACTTGAATCTGACACCTAACTGCCGGTAAGCAGAATATAAAATGGATCCCGGTAAGATGGACTAGCTTTGTGCTCTGGCCATAGTTTGGAATTTTCTGTTAATCAGTTCTCCTCTTCTTAAGAGAGGCTAATTGTGGAAGACTGCTTCTTTTCCCAACTCCTTCCTGTTCAGTGTTGTGCTGTAGTCGTTTGTGTGGACACTGATAAAGCAGAAGGAGCCTCAACTGAAAGGTTTCATTAACTCCTGATGTCCCCACACCTTCATTTCTCATGCTCTTAACTACATCACATCTAATTGATGGTTGTCATTAGCCTCTCTGGCACCTTTGCGCTGTGGTATGAACTGTAAACAACTGAACACAAAGGAGTAAATCCTTTCTTCTCGATTCCAACATCCTCCTTGCTTCAGTCCACAAACTGATGCATCTGAACAGACAATCAACAGCATACTAAATGAAAGACATGCAGGCCTGATTTTAGAGGACGAAGTAATCCCGACTGTTTTGTTATTCTTCTGTTGCAGTGACCGCCCTACTCTGAAAGAGCAGTAAGAAATGGAGAGGAGGGAAAAAAACACAAACAAACATGAAGACATCCATAGTATAGAACTCTACTCCTTGCTTAAACTTTAAAGCTGTAGGCAAGCTTTTCTCCCACCTCTCGTCTCTGTTATCTGCTGTATGTCACCATTAGCTACTGGGTGGCTGATTGTGCTGATTTATACCACTGGAAATCTGGATTTGTTCTTTTTAACAGTAAAGCATACAAAGAAGCTGAATCTAAAGTATGATTCGGTTTGTTCTCGCTCTGCATGGCTAAAATAGAAGGGAGGGTGGGAAAGCTCCATTATTCAGTGTTGTCTTTAGACCATCATAATCAAACTCTATTATAAAGTGCAAAGACTTCAAAACCACGGCAAATTTGGCAGACATATTCTCAGCACTGCTTCACTCCACTTACCTGGTGTCCCTAAGGGAATCATTATGAACGACACCTCTCAAATGGGGATTTCCGACAAAACAATCATCCCCTACTTTTTTTCTGCAGCCCTAAGCTCTACCTGAAAATCATCAACTGAAGGTATCGTCCTGTTAGTTGTCCTCCTCTTGTGCCATTGCCGGAGAGTATCTCTGGCTTCTGAACTTAGCAGTCGGGCAGCTTGTTCTTCTTGGAAGTTCTTGATCAGTGAAAGTGCTCCATAAGCGCTTGTCAAGTAATAGCCTCCTGCGAAGGACAGCAAGGGAAGAACTTTTCAGCGTGGTCACAAACACCACGCTAGTTCCAACTGGTCACAGTCAAAGTACAAACATGCACATATTACACACACACACCCCCACCATGTGTATATGGCAGTCCCTGTACTCTATCGCCCAAGTATTTATACATCAATAAAAACAGCTCACAGGCCTGCAAAGAGGCATGCAGTAGTTGCACGCGCTGCACATTATGCAGTGGTGCAATAGTATCCAACTCTGGGTCCACTACTGCTGCGGATAGCTGGTTACTTAAATGACTGGTGTCACTCCTTTACTCCTTTTACGAAGTCGGAACATGAGTTTTCTTCTAAACAATTTCAAAACAGGTATTTGTTTTCTTCCCAAGCTTCCAAGTGTGGACGAAATAAACATAGCTTTTTAAACAAAGTAAAAGACAATATAGCACTGCTCATGGCCTGAAAAGCAGCCACCCTTAGTGGCGAAAAAGCAATGACTGAGTGTGCAATTTGTGCCCTGGAAGCATCACAAAGAGTTTGCTTTTGTTTTTAAAAGGATGACTGTGTGTGTCACATTTTTAGCATCCCCCATAACATCCAGCCAGTTCAGGAGGTGATGTGTACAGTGCTACATAGTTCATCTTTGTTACATGAGTGGAGAAAAAAATTAAAGCCACGACAGTTGCCAATGTACAAAAGAAGCTGCCAGTCACAAAGGAAAAGGAGTCTCAACAGGAGGCAAGAGTCCTCAACAACCAGTAGAAACAAAAGACATGCTGTCATTTCTCTCTCTTGCCTTTTTTTTTTTTTTTTTTTTTAAGTAAACTATTTGAGTGGGAGCGTCCAATTAAGAGGCAGCACAGTCTATTAATGGAGGCATTCAAAGACACATTCTGTGCTCACAGTAGTATTTTCTGTGTTACTGATAGCATCCTCTTGGCTTGTGGCTCCGCAAAAAGTTTAATACATAAAACATGCGAGACCCATGAGTCAAATTGGACAATGCGTTACATTTGAACTGCACAACCCCAAAGCACTAAACAATTTTTCCTGCACGGTAAAGTTCAGCTGGTGCCAAAGACAGGGCCAGCCAGCAGATGGACTTCTTTTGCTGCATTAAAAACAACACAACTTAATAGCTCAGTAAATGTTTCTGCCTTTCAAGCATGTTAATGATCTCCAGCTCCACATCTCAAGAATGTTCCATGCTAAGATTCCTGAACAATGCACTAGAGGATGCTCTGTACACAAAGCAGGGAACGGACTAGTGCCAAATGGGAGGACTCCTGGCATGGTTCTCTCATGCATACCGGCATGTAAGAGGATCCAGCAATTTCAGCAAGCCAAAAGATATCAGGAATGGAAAATATACACATATAAACTCACAGATGGGCCTGGTCACAAGAACCTTTAAACTTCCTCATAAACCAGTCGATTCTGGGGCCTACCGAGGGCTTGCAGAATACCTCTTTGTTAAAAACACCACCATGAAAACAGAAAGGAGGGAGATTTCCCAGCTTCTAGCGGACTTCAGCCGTCACTCAAGAGTACCTTAGGAAACATATTCCTAGGGCTCATAAAAATACTTTGTGAGAAGCAAATATTGGGAAGCGAAGATCATTAAGGGGGGGACAATATTCTCAACAGCACTTCCCCCAGAGGGGCAGAGAATTCCTAACCCAAGTCCCATTACGTGTCTCGCAATTTAACCGAATGCTGCAGCCCTATAAATACTCTCAGGATATTTTCAGGCACAGAAGGATAACCACATTTGGCATCTGCACAGCGTGTTTGCTTGCTATGTCATGATGCCCTCCCTTTTGGATGGAAAACAACATATTCCCGCATAAGCGGTATACATCAGTAGATTCCCAGGTCATTCAGGCCTGTACTGTGCAAGCTAACCACCCTTCTCTTACTTGAAGGTGGAAATAATTATGAGATACTCTTGTTACGCTACTGACATTGCTAACTTAAGGACTCCCCTTGAAAGGATTTCTACTGGAACAAGGTTAACAAGCAACTGCATATGAAGAAGAACCCTCCTTCCCTACCCCTTCACTCGATTATAATAAAAATAAACAAACAGATTACCTTCTCCATGCAGCAACGATGGATCCAGCAATTCCATCATGTATTCAATTTCAGTATCCAGCTCCAGCATATCACACTGGGCTAGTACATATGTCAACACAGGCAAGAAGTCATCAGCTCCATACAGCCTCCCTGGGTTGAAGGAAACACAGACAGTGATAGACAAACCACATCCTTTTACCAGTTTCAGTGTCAGAAAGGAAAGCATTATTTTGTTGCCTTCACTGACCAGTACATTTGGATTACTCTAGAGCCTCCTGTTACCAATGTGCAGCAAAGAAAACATCCTCTGACACTCATTGGGACAGGAGAACATCACCAGCTTCATTCTGTACTAACAAGCACAAATGTCATGATGCACACCTTGAAGCACGCGAGGGAATTTAAAGGCTGGGCTCACATTGGCATCAGCTCAACTGGTGAATTCAAAAAAGGCTGCCATGCCAGTGTGGCCTGACCGCCACCTGTACCTCTATCACTGGCTAGGAGATGATGAATAGGTTATTTTCTTTATACATGCAGGGACAACATCCACTTTCTGGAAGGATCCAGCCACAAATACCAGTTTCTGAGTCTGAATCCCAGCAGAGGAGCCTGAATATAAAAGCCTATTAGATTTGACATGAAAACTCAGCTCATTTCCTTGACAGAGCAGAGTTAAACACATACTGAGCAAAGCCTCGTATCATTCCCAACTAGCCGGTGAAGCATCACCAGCAATGGCAGCATGCAGCTAGTGCACAGAGACTATGATGTACCTAGGTCTGTCTGTCTGTGCTCCTATCACTCTTATTGCATTTAAACTTTCTGTTCAGAAAATACCACGTGGCCAAATCTCTGGGTCTGGTCAAACTGTGTTCATTGCAGCACTGGTGTGATGGTCACTTAAAACCAACAGAAGCATGAGCCAACTTAAGCTTTGGTGAAACTCCAGATGACCCGAAGGGCTGATATCTAAAGTTACACCAGCTAAGACATTCCCTACAGGTATGACACTATCACCTGGCTAGAGTACGTGACAAAGCAGATACTCAAAACACCTGCTGGCTTCATGCCATGTTTTACAAACTTCAAGTGACAAAACAAGACAACCCAAGGAGCACTTGCCATATCTTAGCCTGAGCCCCTCAGTGGAATAGTTAACCAGCAGCAGCCTCTCGGTATTTTTCTTCTGCATGTTGGAAATGCGTTGCTCAATGTGAGATAACGCAGCATGGAGAAAAGAATTTACAGCACTTCGGCCCAAGATTCCGATATCTATTTTAAACTGCAGGATTTTGCACAGAAATAGCAAGCTGGGCAGGAGCTTGGACCTAAATCTTGAAGAAGTGCCTGGGGGTCTTTAACAGCCACAAGCTTTCACCGTTCATCTCAAATCCGAAAGAAAGTAGGCGTCTCGATCAGCACTGGGCCCAGATGCACATTCAGTGCTCGCTTAGAGAGAAAACTGCCAACCACCTGCAGCAGCTTATGCTTGCTTAGGGAAAAAAAAAAAAAAAAAAAAAATCTCCCATTACCACCAGCATTGCTTCACCTTAGCCCGTGACCTACCACAGCAGTGTACGATAAGATGTCGGGAAACAGAGTTGCACCCATGAATTCATACCATCCGGCACAGCATTTTAATTGTGCCACTGACCACTCGGCAGGTCTTAACAGGTCTGTAGTTGTATTTCATTATCTAGGTTTCAAGGTCACTTTTGGACTCTTGCTACAGTGTAGAAATAGATGTTATTTCTGTTCCAGACATAGAAAAGAAAGTGTCCAAACTAGAACATTTGGAGGCATAGCAAGCCAGAGATACTGGATCAGAGGCTGCTTTCCTCCACCCATTAACGCAGAGCCCTTGTAGTTGTCACATTGCATACGCACTATTGAATTAACTATAGCTAAATACAGGGTGATACCTCTATTACAATTTTTAAAAAAATGCTCATTTAGAACCAGTGCCAAATTCATGGCTCCCAGGACAGCCTACTTAAAAAGCCTAGAGTTAAGCAAAGGTGTTTTTTTTAAAGCTGCTTCACAAATCCAGTGTGAAGCAGAGTTGTAAGATGTGCTGCCAGATGCATCAGAGCTACCAGAAAAGAAGCTGAGAGGAAGAATCTCTCTCAAAAGGGCAAGGAGATACTATAAGAGCTCTAAGAGAAGGACATGTATCTGCAGAATCAGGCGGTCTGATGTCCTCCGCCAAAAGACAATCCCAGCTTTGGAGTATCAGTGAACTTGAACCACAAGCAGCACCATACCTGAGTTATTCTCCATAACAGTATAAATCAATTTGCAAACTCTCAGCAGCAGCATGACTTTCTTTTCAGGTGAATACATTTTCTGCATGGTCAGGAACTTGACTTTAATCTTTTCAACGTCCACAAAGTCCGGTGTTGGAACAAACACACCCAGTTCCTGAGGATTCCTCTGCCGTACCAACTGCAGGTTTTCCTTCAGCTGTTTCCAAGAACCATCCGCAGTATGAAACTCTTTCAACATCGCTTCAATGTGGCCCTTCAACGGCTTCAGAATGCACTTATGCATGGCCTTCTCCAGGACAACATCTGCAACGGGAAAACACAAGTTCAGCTGACTTCCTCCTCTAGAGCAGAGCCAGTATTAATATAACCATTCCCAAAAGAGACACTGTAGAGCAAAACCTACTTGCTAAGGCTTATTTATTATACAAGCTGAGTTTCCAGATGTTTGTTAACAAGAAAACAAAAGGCGGAGCAGGATCTGTATTCCATTTTCATTTATGGCAATGTGGCAAATACAAAAAGAAAAACCCCACAGAGACAGACTACAGACTGTCACCAAAAAAAAAAAAATAAAAAAAAAAAAATCAAGCTGTGGCTCCAGTTTACTTTTTCTTTTGCTGGCCAGAAGTCTCCAAGTTTTATTTTACTTTGAGCTTATACTTTAACTCCCAAACTTAAAGTAAAACACAGTCAAAACCATAACTTTTGTCTGTTTTGGCACGAAAGCCCATCCTTTCTGCATAGTTTCCATCAGAAACTATAACTCAACCAAAGTCTCCAAAAACTTGGCTCAACTTTGTCAAGATCTTTATGAAGCTGGACAGGCTTTAAACTATAAATGAAAACCAAGCCGTGTTTGTCCAGCTTCGGATTTCATCATGCAAGCTTATATACAGCTTTGTCATCAAGTTTGAAGTTCTTTGTTTGGCAAGAGCATGCACGTGGCACAGCAACCACTAACTTAGGGTTTGGTTTTTTTTTTTTAATTCTTGTTCTACTCAAGTTTTTCTTTAACAGTCATTCCCTACTTTCAAAGTACGGACCCCATCAACAGAGAAAGCTCTTTGCTAAAGATTTTCTCTGCAAGCCTTTACTTTATAAGCTACTTTCCCCTCCTGCTCAGCGTCCCTATAGCAACACAGCTTACATTAATAATTAGCTAACATAAATTATTTGTACCGTAGTGAACTCCAAACAAGCACAAAGGAAACTGGGGACCCTTTGGCCTGGCCACTGCAACCAACACGCTTGCTGCCTCGATGGTGGGGCAGGACCAGAGCCTAGAGTAGGCAGATGTGCTACGGGAGCACGGGGACCAAGAGCAGAAAGAGGAGAAACCATGTCACTGGTAGATCACACGTTTATACCAGCTAGCAGTGGACATTCCTGCTATTAGTGGTTACTCATTAAAGTTTCACTAAACCTCATGCCCTTTCCAGGTTCTTTGTCTGTTCTTATGTGTTCTTCTTAGACCACAGTCTCTTTCTCCCCCTCCAACGCCCGCCCGCCTTTTTTCCTTTTTTCAAATTGCAGACTGTTTCTAAGGCTTGGGATTTACAAGCACACACCTTCCAAACAAGCATTACCTACTTCTGTTTTCTTGCTTTTGCTTTATGCTTTCGTTTATTTTATCCTTGTGTTCAGCCATTGTTCCTTTGGGGTCTCCATACCTCTCTCTTTCCAATACAAACACACCCTTCACACACTCCTCCTCTTATGGTGCCTTTGCTTCAAATGTAGTGTTCATTCTATGTTTGTCTGGCATGCAGTTCCCAAATGTCCAACTCTACTGGGAGGTCCCATCTCCCCTATCCCAATTCAGCTGGGGCTTCTGCAGCTTTGCTTAATATTTTCCCCTCCTGAAACACTGGTGGAGGTGGCAAAGCTGCGTCTGCGTCATTCCTGGAGGCTTTAAACACATCTGGGCTCTCTCTCTCACAACAGAGATTGTGAAAGCTGCTGGAAGGGAGAAAGAGTGAACGTGAGGAGCAGCATTTACCCTTTGATTTCCTAGATTCCCCTGTGGCTACCTGTAAAGGCATAACCAGTCTGACACATGTTCTCGATGGCCTGTCACACAGCACGAAGGGTGGATCCAGCTTCCCACCGGACCAGAGCCGCCAATTATACGTTAACAAATGGCAACATTTCAAATGACTGATCCTTATCTATTGTACTTGGTAAAGCCACACAACCATCACTGACAGCACTACCAAACCCAGTCAGGAAAGCAGAAGCATCACCCTTCCACACAGGGGCAGAAACTGCCTCTCCCTGCCATCAAAGCCACCCTCGGAGCTCATGGGGCAGAAATATTTTTCCCACCAAGAAAAATGCGTAAATCTCACCCCTGGGTATGTTAGCTAGCTAAATTTCTAAAGCGTACAAATAGTTCCTTGCCAGCTTCACTGATGATGATTTTTTCTTTTTTTTTTTTAATAATTCAGCTTGCTTTATTTATTTCTACTGCCTATTCAGTTTTTTAAATATCAAAAACACCAAGTGCTTTGCTTGTAACTGGAACACCTCTGCAGTTTGCATTCCAACCGCCTGGTCAAAATTAAAGCGGTCGGTGCTGCCAAACATTACGTTAAGCGAGAGAACTCTCTACCCCCATGAAATTTTAAACTCCCACAGTCTTTCAGTGGAAGTTCTGCACACGAATAGCTAGTGTCAGACATCCTGCATCTCTATGAAGTGGGGGTCACCACCGCATTTGGTCAAGAGGAGGCTCAATAAATTGTAAAGAATTCCGCACGGATCCTCAGAGCCCTTGGTTTGATAACGAGGGAGCACCTAGCCTGGGATGGGAAGTGGGAAAACTCAGTACGCTTCTGTGACTGATGCCATATAGGCTCCAGACTGGAGCTGGTCCAGCCGCTGCCTGCAGTATCAGTACAGAGGGAGCTGCAGAAGCAGCCCATCCCCAGAGGCTACAGGAACTGGAGCAAAAATTCCTCCAACAAAGCCCCAGTCCTTGGCTGGGGTCAGGCTTGTTAGCGGTAGGCGAGAAGTGGAAGCCTTAAAGCCTTCCGCCCTCAACCTTTTAGTAAGGGCCACCCTTACAGCTTTCTGTACAGATGAATGGCGCAGAGTTTACGGCTGTGCAAGATGGCAAGGAGGTGTTCTTTCATGCTTGCGATTCATCACAGGCTTCAAAAGTAGTGTCTACAAATTGATGTGAAATTTACTTGATCACATTCCACAAGTCCTCTGGGAACTTAAAATCGATTTGAAGCAGCACAGAGGAAGAGAGCAGGTAGGTCCTGTGGCTGCGCTCAAAGCTCCACACAGGGTCCAAGTACTTATTGCTGAAGGGTGTTTGTGATCAGGTAAACAAAAATAAAAATAGGGAGATTTAGTAAAGCCTCCTGCAGTGCTGCTCAGTGACTACATTACAGCTAACAGGAGACAAATGAAATAAAGGACATACGGCTGTGATTCCGAAGAGATACCAACTGCCTCGGCTTGGTAAGGGTAGACCAAGAAAACCTGACATTTTAATGCAGCATCTTTGCACCGAACCAGTCAGCAAACAAGGGAGTGACTAAAATATGACAGCGTGTCCACGGTTTTTGTTCTTGTTGTTGTTTTAAACCAAAAAAACCCAAAAGAAACCCCAAACAAACAAACAAAAAAACCCAACCAAAAAAACCACCAAACCAACCCAAAAAAACCACACAACCTTTTCACCTCCCTTACGAATTCTCGGCACAGACATAAGAAACCACGGAATTCTGCCCTCAAATTAAAAAGTGGCAAGTCTAGCAAGCCGGTGAGGCCAACAACACAGCAAAATTGATAAGGACTGGACTTTTTTTTTTTTTTAAATGGGTCAGTAATCAAACCCTTATGTATCCTAATTAAAATAAAACCTATATAAATATTTATATTATTATTGAAGCCTGGAAGGGTAGCATTTCTTGTGATCTGGGTCTGAGTGTTCAGTGTCACAAGACACCTATAAGCATGTTGGGGATCAGACCATCCAACTATTTACCCTTTCTTCTGAACTGCTGTTACCAGCCCCTTTCAGGGAAAGGTGTTTCTGGATGTGATCCCACAAAACAATTCCCAGCCAGCAGCAGCTTTTACTGTTTAACTTCTCATGGCCCCAAAAAAGCACAGGAGGGTCTCCCAGGCAAATTCTAAGTTGTGAATTGAGGGCTGATCCTTTGCATTAACATTTCTGTATATTTCTCAGATCCAAATAGTCAATAAAAATTCCTGTTTACTTCAGTACAGCAAAGTGTTTTCAAGTATCCTCCTGAGATGCTTAATACTCCAAAACCAAGACAGACAGTCTTTAGATTTTATTTATTTTAAATTTAGTATCATTTGATCTGAGGGCCGTGTAGCGTTCCTGAAGTGATACTTATAATTAGCCTCTAGCCTCAAAATGGGAACTGGAAATGCTTTGATAAATGAATTGTAAAAGCCAGCCAGCTAGTTTCGTTGTGACTTGTGGAAACACATCTGTATCCTGTGCTGACATGCTATTTTGTTTTGCTGCAAACCACACAAGTCTGCATCCAAAGAGGACAACATATTAGTCATCGCAAGTGTCCTTACGCCGCCTCTTCACAACCCTCGCTGCCTGAAATTGCAGGCACGCTCCCACCTTTTCCAGGCTGTCGGTTTACCTGTTACCACCTGCTGCTGCTCCACCGAGATTACCTGTCAGATCCCAGTCCCCGGATTTACACACAAGCCCTGCTTATCATCTACAGTAGCCAAATCATTCATCAGTAGAAGGAGGGCTCGGTGAGAGATTAAGTGAGTCTGGGAACCATTCCTGCGCAAGTGACATTGCCCGGGAGGCTGGAACACCACAGCGTGTACATGCAGGAGACCTGACTACAACTGCATTTACTTTGTTTTGGATTTTCCTAAAATCTTGCACGTTCTTAAACTGGCACGACTGATACAGATCTATTTTAAGACAGCTCATGTCAGGATGGCCAAGTGTCCAGTTCTTGGTGGATGTCTACAGTGACACATGCCTAGGCCACCGTGCAGACAAGGGCATCTCCTCTGAAGGAAGAATACTTGGAAGTAAGAACTCACACACCCACATTCCTTGATAATCCGCACAACCCTGAGAACAGGGGTAGGACTGAGGTAGGCAATGGATAGGTGATGGTGGCAGAAGTTGAGCAACTAGAGAAGAAAGGTCTCCAGGGTAAACCTCCCCTCACTTACCTTCATAAAGCACACCGATGAATCACAGAACTGTCTGTGCTAGGTTTATTTTGCTTTAACCATCTGTGGCTTAATTAAAACTCACGCTATGGCTGTACGGTAAACACGTGTCTCCTCTTAAAGAGCAAGTAATAAAGGAGCAGGGAATAAGTCACAAAGCAAATCAAAGGGATGTTGGAAAATGGCAAAACAAATACCCCGCCTCTGCTCAGCGCCTTTACCACCGCTTCTTGCCCTATCCCCCAGGTCCCATAATAAAAGGAGGAACACTGGGGGATATGTTGGTTGGCCTCAACTCGACATGCAAAGATACTAGGATGAATGACAGGGTAGGGGGATGGGACACCAAAGCAAGTGTACAAGCGCCTAAGAAGTAACACAGTGCTAAAAAACAGCCAACGTGAGTTTGTCAAGAAGTAGTAGTGGCATGCCACTCTAATTCCTTTAAAAGGATAATTGCATCAGTGAAGAAGAGCGGAGCAGGGCGTGGGCTGCATCTTAACCTTTTTAAGACCCATAACCCTATTCCATGCAACTTTCCTAAAAGCAAACAAAGGAAATACTGTCTTGCTGTAATTACCCTAAGATGGGTACATGAACGGGTGCGTAAAATACTGCACTCAGAGCCCAATTATCAATGGCTGACTGTGAGACAAGACAGCTATTTGAAAAGAGGTACCATGGGGGTCAGCCCTGGGCTTTAGTCTATTTAGCATTTTCGTTAAAAATTTGGATGATAAAGCAGAAAGTTCACATACAAAATCCGCATACGGTATCATTGTGGGGGTGGGAGAAGGGCATCACCAGTCCTTTGGAGAGCAGGTTTAAAGTTATCTCCGCAAGTGGGAAGCGGGCCAAAAGCTAACGTGGTAAAATCTCATAAGGACAAAAAGTAAAACGTTGCCGCTTAGCAAGAGGAATACAAAGGCAAAAGTTCTGCTCTGAGAAGCCTCCCTCAGAGCGGCTGGCACACCAGCTCCCATGGGAAGGGACTACACTCCTCCGTGCGGTCTCCAGCTCCGTCTGCCTGCGACTCCTCTGCACGGACCCAAGTCCCTGTGACAAGGCACGTCCTGCCAGTAAGGAGCCAACACGTTCTCTTCAAGCTTCTTTCAACATTCAACATTTACAAATCCGTTATGCACTAGAAATACTAAAACAAATAACAGGCAGTATTGTTCAGGCACCGTCCCACACGATCAGTTAATACTTTATTGCCAAGTTATTTAAGCTGGTCACTGCTTGGGCTAGGCCCAGGTTTGTGCATTGAGACTGAAGCTGTTCAGGAGTTAGATCCTGCCTGGCGATCCCCTGGTAAAGTGACAGCAGTCAACTTGACTCCTTTCTGTTCACAGCCAAAAAAAGAAGAGATACAAACAGAAACTCCCAAACATTTACTATTGAAGCAGCTGTAGACTATCAGGGTCTCCTCTGACCAGTCCAGGCACAGAAAACTTGAAAAATAAAAATACTTCGCATTCATCCTTAAATAATAAAAAGCCGTGTGCCTTAATCTTGATTCTGTCCCAACACTGGGAATCCCATTGTTTCACGAAGGGTTAACAGCCTACAGTGCCAAGATTAGGAGGCACTTGTCAGGAATAATTAGAAATGCACATTCTCCCAAAGATTTGGCATAAGTTAAACAATTCGATATACCCCCTGTCTGAGAAACTTAAAAGATCTCCCACATCTGGGGAGGTTGGACTAGGTGACCTCTAAAGGTCCCTTCCAACCCAAACTACTCTATGATTCCATGAAGCCTTTTGCTTGCAAGAGCCTGGGAAGTCCGTGATACAGTTCTACAAGAAAAGCTACACCATCGGAACGATCGTTACACAGACACAGGAGAAAGACCCAAACACTAAGGGCTTCACTAAGCCTTGGGGGGGGTGTGCTCCTCTAGCACCCGAAATTCAGGAGACAACAGTGGGATAAGGTGAAGCCTGGCTGCCCCACAACGGGCAACCAGCAGCAGCAGTTCTGCTGGGTGGGAGAGGGAGGCGAGGACTGGCTCCAGCTCCTCTCCACGGAGCTGGAGGAGCTGCGAGGCCCAAACGTTTTCTGCTGCAGGCTCCCCCCCTGCCCCACCAGCAGGGTCCGAGTCGCGGGGTGAAGCTGCTGTTAGCCAAGCGTGCCCAACACCTCTTCCTGCGAGTCCCTGGCAAGGCACGACCGCTGTGGCCCGCTCCAACTCCGCAGTTGCCAGGCCTGGCCAGAGCCTCCGACACCGACTCGGGACAGAACGCGATGAACAGAGAGGAGTATTATCCCAGCAGCACACATCCAGCCCCCGGCTGACACGTTGAGAGGAAAAACCTGCACCGCAAAAGCGCAAACTGACAAGAGAGGATAAATGACTACTCAAAGTTAAAATTCAGGGCGCAATTCCATGCTGAAACAGCCAAGTAAAACTGCGGATAATAGGCAGGGCTGCATCATAAGGAGTTCTCTATAGGGATGACTAAATCTTGCTGTCACATAGTTATCTGCTTAAATCAGCAACATCTGATGCTCCTGATGCACTGTGGTTGTCTGCAGGCTCGAGCAGCAGATGATTCAAAAGCAAGTTCTTCCTTTGTTAAAACTATCCCAGCTTTATAAGTTAATTGCATTTAATCATGCGATCAAAGCCAGACTTTCTGTCACTGATGAAAACCAGTGTAGTTTAGTTATTACATTTCATAGGTTATGCTACTCCAAACTACTGAAACATTTAAAATCAGAAAGCGTTTTGCCAGTCTTCAGGGACCCACAGTCCGATTTAACCACACCCTTACAATAAAAAGTACAAGTCAAACCAAGCTTCCACAAAGCTACAAGCAAACTAGATCTATATTTCTTTGTCAAATATCCAGCACTCTGCAGAAATCCAGACGAAAACGCGCCTGCACCACTGCTCGATTCACCATTTTTTCTTCCCCGTAACGCCCACACAATATTCTTTATTATTCTAGCGAGAACATTACACGTCTTTGAAAGAATCTCAATTTCAAGGACACTCTTCGTAGCGTTATATTTGCTTTAGCAGTGCTCGTTACTTTTGCTTGACTTTCTCTAAATGAAGCTGAGGTTATGCGAGAATGCTTCCTCTTGTTCAAGGACAGAAATGTCAACAGAAAATCACCCTCTGGTCCCAGAGAAAGAACTGTCTGCCAATTTTGCACTGGGCCAACTGTTGGGACACTGGGGTACAGGAGAAAAACAAGCAAATTAGGACTGAAGTGAGCTCACAAGGAAAGTATTCTGCCCTGAGGGATGTTTACCTCCTAAATGGAGCTTATAGGCTCTTTTACAAATACTGCTCAGACTCAGCAAGATAGAGGGGCAGTGAGATTTTATGCAGCAACAATGATTTCACTTTTGTGGATACACAAGTCTGCCTGTTGTTAAAACATGTATTCAAACATATAGCTCATCTGCAACCATTTATAAACACGCGCATGTAACAGAGTGGTATAGAAATCCTGATATTAGCAGCCCCTTCTCCCTCGAACACGTTTGTTTGCTTTCTTTAAAAAACTCTCATAGATCTTTTTATTTAGCTTCAAGCGTAGGGACAGTGCAGCTTTGCCAGGACTGAATGAGAATATTCGGAAGAATGAGATTTATTTCAAACTTAAGTTGATAAAGTGTGTCTCTGCTCTTAACTGTCACTGGTTTTGAACAAATTCTAGTTTTACAGTTACAATCCGTATGGTTAAAATTGGCACAGTTTTGGTTCCAAGCATTGAGAACTATTTCAGTCCAATTCAGGGAAAAATATACGTGCCAGCAAATAAAGGATTCCGTATTGCTATCAGTTCAGCAGCCAAAACAAAAAAGAAAAACAACAACAAAAAAGGAAAAGGTAATAACCACCAGTAAAAAGTCCACACTGCATTCATTTAAGGACGCCTTTTTACGAACAACTTTGTAGCATAGTTCTTCCAAGTTGCTAGGGTGACTGGAGGCCGGGTGTGTGT
Organism: Rissa tridactyla; assembly: GCF_028500815.1. Lineage (NCBI taxonomy): Eukaryota > Metazoa > Chordata > Aves > Charadriiformes > Laridae > Rissa > Rissa tridactyla. Next base: position 9,872,305 of record NC_071468.1, on the reverse strand, counting down.
ATGTGGGGCGTTTGTTTTGTTTTAAGGCTCAAACACTCGATGGCTCGAACTCTGCTAGCAAAGTCAACCCCACCTTTCAAAACTTGCACAAAGACCATCACAATAAACACAGATTACATATTTTCACCTCTCCTCAAAACACAGGACGGCGTTTCTTACCTATTTGGTCCTCCGGAATCAGCGATTCGATTGGGGGATCAAGTTCGGAGCTTTGGGACAAATAGTTCTTAACTTGGGTCATGAACTGTCGAATCGTTTGCAGCATATCAGTGCTGGAAACATGGCACTCCTTGTTTTCCTGGAGAAAGCTGATATAGTCCTGCACTAGGCATCCAAAATAAGTGCGTTTGTCCCGGGACATCTCCGCGATTTTCTTAATCATCCTCTTTTCAGGGGTCATGAAGGAACTGAAAACTCCACTGACTTTCCGCAGCTGAGATTTCACAATCTTGGGGAGAACAAACGAACTGTTTCTTTTCTTCTTGGGCTTCAAGGGGGGTGCCATGCTCTCTTGGTCGCTTTCCCCCTCAAAATCCTCCAGGCTGCTGTTAGTGTCCCCCTCATAGCCAAAGAGCGGCATGCTCCGATCTAAGTCCAGCGAGTCAGACGAGGAGGTGGAAATGCTCATGTCGCTCAGTCTCTGCCTGCCTCCATTCCACGGTATGTGTGACTCAGAGCTGGTTGCGACCGTCTTTTTGGCAGCTGCTGGAGCCGGCTCAGGCAGGGTTTCACCTGGAACGCCAGCGGCTTCGGGCACACGCACCGAGCTGCAGCCAGGTCGAGTTACTGCTGCGGTTTTTGAGCTACCTTCCACCTCCGAGCAAACAGCCTGCTTCTTCAGCCGAGGAGGCGGAATAGGGGTTGGTTTATTCTGCAGCAAATCCAAGCCTCTCTCTTTCTTATGGTTGACTGTTTCTGGCATGCTCGCCTGCTTTATAGTCCTGGAAAGCTGTGGACTCGTCAGGATGCTATTAATAGAAGGAGGTGGCGGCCGGGGCGGGGGGGAGCGAGGCCTCGCTGTGCCATTCACGTCTGGAGTTCTCGGGCTCTGCCTTTTCAGACTTCCACTGACATCCTGGCTGTGCACTTTTAAGAAGAGAGGATTAATGAAACACAGCGCTCCGTTGGTCTGGCTGCACTCCAGCTCCGAAGGCGTTCTGGTTCGTATAGAATGCACTCCATTTATAAGGCAGAGCTGACGCGAGTCTTTACAAGCACTATCCGAAGGCACGGGCTTACGGGGAGGTGAAGGATCCGGGGGGTTGCTGTTAGCTGGGGAGCTCCAAAAGTCTGAAAATCATCGAGTTAACATAAGAATGCAAAACGGCATGCAGATGGCTTTCAGAACATTCAGCTGAGCATCACCAGTTTCAAGCATTAAGACATTCAGACAAGCTTTTATTAATTCAAGGGGAGGAAAAAAAACTCCAAGTGAACCTCTTAAATCACCACCAGGCATAACTGCATGCTACACTCCTGGGGCTGCTCTTACTTATAAATATCACAACCAGTGCATAGCTTCAAATCAGCTCACTGCACTAAGCTTAAAAATAAACTGAGAATGGAAGAAAGGAATGAAGACTGCAACACAGTAATTCTTACCAACTTGAGACTGAAATGAACATAAACTACTCACTAGCATCTCACTCAGGAGAAAAAAAAGCCTAGATTCTCAGCTGGTATTAATAAGCTCACTCCATTAAAGACCACAGTTTGGCTGATTTATACCAGCTGATGGCCACTTATAGCAACTCAACAAAGATTTTGGTTTCTTTCGATAGCAAACAAATGAAGCTACACATGAAAAAACAGATCACATTTTGCTGTGGTGGGTGCACGCATAATCTGTAGCTACGCAGACCAAATGCTTGTGTCTCTTTAAAAGCACTGGCCTGCAGCCCTGCCTTTGCTATGGTGGCACAGTTTCCCTGAGGTTTTAGACTCTCAGCAGCACATAAATAGACTGAATACGCAGTCCCACACCAGCAGTGTGGAAAACCTGCGCTAAACCAACAAGTTTCATCTGCAGCCTCTGCACTTGTCCCACCAAAGCATCAGCATGTTTGTGGAACTGAGTCAATGGTAAAGCCCATCAGGCTCCTGAAGGTATGAAGGCTGAAACCAGACAAGCCCTTAAGGACAGCAGTTGGATTGAAATTTAAGGGAGAAATACCAGAGGAGGGACATTTTGCTACAATTTGCCAGTCTTGACACGGACCCTTTTTCAGCAGTGTCAAGATGCCACGTTTGGGCTGTTGGGCAATGACACCTGGGCCCAACTGCATGAATGCCTAGCACTCCACAACAGGGTCCATGCCCAACGGTCATGCCCAACAGCTGTGTCTTTTCTAGGGGCCAGAAGACAGGAAATGGCTCCTGGTGACAGGCCATTGCCAGAGAACATATGTAGGCACAGACATATTTCTCTACGTAGTCATGCAATGCTGCTGTTTTTTTCCTGCTCCGTGACTTCATGTCCTGCCTCCAGATCGCTCACCGGACCGGCCAGTGTGCCTGGCACGTGGGCTGTTGCAAACACACATGATGTAAGCACTGCTGCAGGTGAGACACAAAGAGAAACTGAGAGGGGGAATCTTATGTTCAGCACGTGAAACCTTACAGGTTGGCAACAGCCTTGATAGCTTTACCACCAGTTCTTCCTGACGTGGTGTGCTGGGCCACATGCAGTTCTCCCTCTGAGCCTACAGCACAACAGAGCTCTACAAATCTCCGTGTTCAGACCAGGGTGTTTTGTGCCTTTGTGTTGCTTAAGGAACGCTCACACTTAACAGGAAGGGCCCTTGGGAGTTTAAGGCATCTCTTGGGTCCACAGTGTTGAAGGGCTGACTTCCTGGTGTATTCTTTTTTGCACGTGGACACCTAAAACTCCACCAAAATCTCAGCTTTGTCGTCTGGTTTTTGCTCACAGAAACCGTGATCTTAATCTGGTGTATAACAGGTAACTGATCCCAAATACACCAACCACAGCCAGACACTGATCCATCAGTCTCCTCCTCAGCTTTCAAATGTATTAGCTTAAACAAACAACCCACACAATGTAGACAGAGACTGTTCAAGAGCAAGACTAATTCTGCAGCAAGTAGGCCATGGTGCCCTCAGGTACTGAGGATAAAACCAGCATGGTTAGTCTGGAAAGCTTGGCCAACACCACCACTATCATCTCCTGTGCAGAAACTCACCTAATGTTACTTTGAGGCTTCTAAGTGTCACTGGGAGACTGTCATCATTACACTGTATCCCAATCGTCCCTTTTCTTTTTTTCTGTCCAAACACCTAATCAACAGTTCCATGTTTGCCTCTATTCCCACGAAAATCCATGCTTTCATCTAATTACCTAAACTTGCAGGTAAGCAGCGCAGAAGTAAATTTGTCTCCTCTCTAAAACAAATACCTTAATTGCATTGTTGCTGCAGCAAAACAAAACGCAAAGCAGTGCAACGCTTCCCTGTGCGTGGCTTTGCTGCAAAGTCCCGTCAAATAGTTCTAGAGAGCCTCATGCTAACACTCGTGAGTTAGTGAGGATCCGTTTCTAAATCAAAGATGATTCAAAAAAAATCTACGGGGACAAAGACTGCTGACAGTCAACCCTCCCTTCCTGCAAAAGGAAATGAGGCCATTCAGCACTTTGCAGGAGTTGCTCAACGATTCATCTGGGTGGAGCACGTGTTTCCAATCCCGCCAGGCTTTGCATCTCCTGCAAGCTGAAGGTGCAATGAGCCCGCATTTCATTGTAGCAGTCAGGTGATGCAAGGATATGTCATTGCATTTTCCTTTGTTATTTAAAAAAAATTTTCACCAAACCAATGTGCATGGATACACTCTGCAGATACTATGCATGCACTCCTTTTATTAATATGCTACTGCACCAAGCCACTGATCTCAAAAATCACCATTCTAAAGTCACATGTCAATCTGAACATAGGTTTTATTAACAGTGAACCTCAGTTCCTACACTCTTCTGGCAACTCCAGCAAATTATCAAGCTGGTGCCTCCTATATGAGCCTGCAGCCAACATTAGCCTCAGACATCAAACCTCTGTCTGAGAGTTTTAAGACTTGCTTTGCCAAAGGGCTGTCCAGAGAGGGGAGAGAAGGAGGAAGAAAAGAAACAGCACTAACACAAATATCACAGAAGGCAGGAAGAGCACCGAGGTCACCATTTGGCAAGTACAACTCTACTCCCTCTTAACTGGCTCTCTACCCCTCTGCTCCGCTCTGGTGAGACCCCACATGGCGTACTGGAGTACTCCAGCTTTGGAGTCCTCAGTACAGGAAGGACATGGACCCATTGGAACAGGTCCAGAGGAGCACCACAAAGATGATCAGACAGGCTGAGAGAGTTGGGGTTGTTCAGCCTGGAGAAGAGAAGGCTCCGGGGAGACCTTATAGTGGCCTTCCAGTACCTGGAGGGGGCCTACAGGAGAGATGGGGAGGGACTCTTTATCAGGGAGTGTAGCGATAGGATGAGGGGTAGCAGCTTTAAGCTGAAAGAGGGGAAATTTAGATTAGATATCAGGAAGAAACTCTTTACTGTGAAGGTGGTGAGGCACTGGCACAGGTTGCCCAGGGAAGTTGTGGCTGCCCCATCCCTGGAAGTGTTCAAGGCTGGGCTGGATGGGGCTTTGAGCAGCCTGGTCTAGTGGGAGGTGTCCCTGCCCAGGGCAGGGGGGTTGGAACTAGAGGATCTTTAAGGTCCCTTCCAACCCAAACCATTCTATGATACAAGGTTTGGCCTTTCTAATAAGAGAAGCTGATTTTCTAAATGAGATCTACATCATCACTGACCAATATGAGCTACTTACTGATACAGACTATTTCTTCAAGCTTACAGCAATGCTACAGGGAATGACATCTATGTAAAGAACTACTTACTCAGTCCAAGCTGAGCAATCTCTTCAAGTTCAGCTTCTGTCTTTGCTGCAGCAATAGCATGAGGCAACTTCAGGGTGAATGGAAGGACATCCCTGTCGTCAGAAAGAAAAACAGTTACAGTTCTCACTACAACATCCATGGTTTTAAAAGCATTTGTTTTCAACACTGTCAGAGGCTGGGCTCTGATTCTTATTTTCTTCTTGAGCTGTGGCAGGTAGCAACAGCCTTAAACGCAGAGCACACAGTGAAAACTTTACCAACCCCAGGCCTCCTTTACATCGGGAAGTGGTGTGAAGTGCAAATGACAGTCAAGTCCCCAAGGCTCTCTTTTAGGCTCATTTCCGCAGAGTCGTCCAATATTTTCTCCCATTATAGCAGCAGCTTTTAGAAGCATACCAGTGAGATGCAAAAGTGTTATCTGCCCTTAACACTTCAGCAAAGCTTCATATTTTCTGAATATGCTGTTGCTTGCTCTTAAAGTTGAATTCCAGTTCTCAGAATAAAAATGTAAATTAGTACTCGGGCAGCTACCCTAAAAATTTTTAAGCTGGGATGTTTTAGTCTGTCCTAGGCTGAAAACATACTTCATTTAAAAAAGTCTTTATAATTTATTCTCATATGTGGTTTCTCTTCACTGCATACTAGAAGCTCAATGGATGTTTACAAAGGGAGATGCATGAATGCAGGAACAAAAACATAAGCCAAATCTAACCTAAAAGGCTTTTATACAGAGATTTTTAAGGGACAAAACTACTTAACCACATGTACGTTGTATGAGTAGTACCATGAACCAATACTATATCTCTTGCTTGCCCAATCGGTACTGATACACCCTCAACCAACAGGGCATGCTAACCTGCAAAATCTGTACGAGTACCTATGTAATTAAGAGTAAATGAGAACAAACGAAGCACAGGAATCCTACACACAACTGGTGTCACCATTTTTTTTTTTTTTTTTTTTAAGGCTGTAAACAAGCCAACCGTCTGTTGTAGCCCAGACAGAGTGGATTTTTATCACAAATATTCTCGATGTTGTATGTTAACTTGTTGAAAAAAAAACCAAAACCCAGGATCTCCGAATGCCACTCGAATTCAAATCAAGCATATGCACGAGACTGATACACTAGCTAAAAAGGATTTTAAAAGACACTTCCAACATCATATCACAGATAATCTGGACTCTAGAACATCATGGACTCAATACAGAGATAGGTAACCCTTGACTCCTCATACAAACTGACTGGGTATCTATTGCAAGAAATTCCCTCTGGTTTTAGGAAATCCTCCTGGTTTTGCTGTGACATACCAAATGGTACTCTCTTTCTCACGATAGCTACCTGTCTGCCTCCTTAAGCAGTCCGTACATTTTCCTCTTGCGTCCCCAGCAATCCTAGATTGCTGCCTGAAGATGACAAGGACGCTGGGTAGATGCTGCCACTTTAAGAAACATCAGGCAAACAGAAACACTTAAGATGTTTCTCCACCCATCGGGGAAACAAGCATCCGCTTCCGAAAGCGTACCCACAATCAAAGAGTGAGCTTCATTTGCTGAAATCTATGGACAGGCTTGCAGCTGAAGTTGTATTTATTGCTGGTATCTGTGGATGGGTTTGCAGATAAAGTTGTGTTTAAGAAGAAGCACTAAGAAAGCGTTAACACCATGTCCAAGTTGTGATGGACACTCTTTTTACTTCCTTCCCCAAAGAGCAACAAGAAAAGGAACAGAACAATACATGGGTGAAGAGCCTGGTTATGCAGTTTTGTACGTGCTTCTTGAATGGGAGGCCTGACTGCATCAGGATACTAAATTCACACTCGGATGACTGAAAATGCCGTTAAGAAAATTAAAAGCCCTTTGCAGAGAGAGACTCTCAGTTACAAGACTCATGAGCAAGGCAACAAGCTACTGCGTGTTTGTGGGCTTACTATTAGCAAACGTGAAGCAACTTGGAGCCTTCGGTGCAAGAAAAGGGCTAAACTAATGCAAAGAAATCTACACTTGCTGCGTGCTCCCTGTAGGCACTTAAAGGGAATTTACCAGAGCCTGGCTAATGCGCAGAACTGAAAGGGCGACAAGATAAAGACTCTCTCATCATTACACTGCTTTTAAATGCAGTTTCAGCTCATTTCTCATCTGAGCGCTGACCAATTACTTATGTGGTATAAACGCTTCTTTCATCACACGCATGTACGGCTTGGCAAAATGGAGGCCTGTAAGAAAGAGGGTCTAGATGCTTCTCCACCACAAACCACCACTGTCAGCACTAATTGGCAACCTCACTGCAGTGACTAAGGACCAAGACCATCCAAGTGGCCTCTCTCACCTTCCTTCAGAAAATGCACAGGTGTGCAGTTTGGCCGTGTCCTGTCTGTGGATAAATGTAAGGCTTGAGCATCAGTCTGGAAGTTTTCACCAGTAAAGTCAAATTGAAAACAACTTAAAAGATAAAAAACCACCGACTCTTTTTTTTTCTCTGCATGCTACCTGAAAACAAGTTGGGCAACCATAAACTAGAGAGCTGATGAGGCTATTTTTGTTGTTCACAACTGACATTCGCATCTCTCTGTTGTCACATTCTACAGTGTGATCTGACTTTTTTCCATTATGCTCCAAAAATGCTTTTTGCTAGCAATTCCGAGAAATGGACATTGCAAGATGGTTTATGGTGCTTATTAAATGAGTTATAGAGCAGTTAAGAAAGCATTACAAGATATCAGCTAAAGTTCAACTTGGCAACATCTTGCCATGGTGGGTAGCGTAACACCAACCTTCCAATAATCAGTACTAAATAAGACAGAGGGACTTGCTTCCAATTCTCCTCTCTTATTTCTCCCATTACCTTCTAAGACTACACAGGAATATTTGTAGATTGGCAACATAAATATTGTGCTGAACCAGTCCTTGAGACTCTCTTTTTTTCATAACAGTCTAGCAAACGTGACTCAGAACATAACACCATCTTACCTGCTAATACAGTAGAAAGCAATGAGCCTGAATAAATCAGCAAAACTTATTCCAGATCCCTCCAAGGAAAATGCTGCGAAGAAAGTTACAAGAGGGGGGAAAAAAAAAATAATAAAAAAATCACACATCTATGCACCATTTCTTACAAAAGCTTAATAAAATGCATCTCAGATTTTTGCATAAAATTAATAAGTTTGTACCATCGAACTACCCACTGTTTGGTTAAGAGAAAACAACTGTGTAGAGGAGTGCATGCCTCTCCTGAAGGCATTTTCAAGAATATACTGACAGTCTTGGTAGTGGGTTTGTTGTTGTTGTTTTCCAAACATATGGTCTAATTCCTGGGAACCAGATGAAGCATGATCAGAATTGCACAACATTTTTCTAACAGACAATAAATTAATAACCAAGGCCTTGTCTGCCCAGCGTATTAATATACCTAATTTTAATTCTCTTATTTCCTCCTCCTGCATTCCATCCTACACACTTGTTTTCTCCCCAGATGTGTTAGCACCTAATGGGAGATCATAAATTTTCACTCGCTTTGAGAAAACCATTTAACCCAAAAACTCTTTAAAAGAAAACTCAAGACAATTCTGCTTCGTGCCGTTGCCTTGCACAGTGGGGGAGGAAGACACAAACAATGCCTTTCATTTTATTACCACTCCATACCATTGCTTCTTATTCATATAAATACTTGTTCACAGCAATAAAGACACAGAAGTGATTTCCCCCTCAATTACATTAAGCTCGCTCTGATTCCAGTGGCAAATCTTACCCAATGACTACAAAAACCAAGCAGAAGCAGCTCCTAGAGCAAAACAATCTAGATCTTTTGCCTCTGGACACAACGGAGACCACAACAGAAGGAAGAGTATTCATGAAATACAATGGTAGCATAAGACAGGTTCCTGGAGTACACGAACACCGGCCTCTTGCAGTCTTGGACAACTTCTACAAAGGGGTGAATGTGAAGTCTGTGATTGTTTCAGCCCATCCCCGAGTTAGAAAAGCCAGATCACAGAGGTGAATCTCAGGCTGGTGCGGTGCACACACTGTCGCCATTTCACCGTCAGAGGAATGCTTTTGAAATTCATCTCCCAAGGAGAGTACTGCCACTGCCGCAGATGCTTCAGACATCTGCTCTGAAAGCAGGCTCCTTGGTGGGGAAAGCCAAAAGCCAGGTACTGATCTTTTATCCAACCTTTACACAGAAGTACAGGTCAACCCGGTCTTTTATGAGCCTGGAAAAAGGGATTTCTTTAAGAAGGACACTAACAATGCAGACAGTAAGCACGCCAGTGATCTAGGGGCATGCTAAGAGAAAATGAGTTGTCAGATCCCTGACTACAATTAAAACCTCAGCTACGACTGGTGAGTAAAAACATTAGTAGATACTTCCCCCTTGTGGTAACATTATATTAATGAAAGACAATATATTATTATTTTCTAGATGGGAGAGAAGAAATTAATTAGTAAAACAAGGCTACAAACACCTTAGAACACACTTAGATCAATTTGTCATTAATAGATTTCTCTTCTCTTTGTCATACCATGTTTGTAACTGGAAGCAAAACCAGACACAGAATGAACTTTTTGTTGCTGGGCACAGGGGAGGGAGAGGTAAAAAGGCAAAACTCAACTAAAATTATCTCGGTTTACTAATAGAAATAGAAGGGGGCTATCACAAGTCAAATGAAACACATGATTGAGAAATGCAGCCCAGATTTTCACCAAGGGCAAATCGCGCTTAACCAACCTGATTGTCTTCTACAACACAGTAACCTGGCTCAGCTGATACGGGGTGAGCTGCAGACATTATCTACCTGGATTTCTCCAAGGCTTTCAACGCTGTTACCCACCACAGCCTCCTCCCAGAGAAACTGATGCTTTACAGTCTAGACAAGAGGTCTGTGCGGTGGGGAACCGTCTGACATGCCGCACCCAGGGGGTGGTGATAAATAGCTTCTTTTCAAACTGGCAACCTGTCCTAAGTGAGGTCCCCCAGGAACCAATTCTGGGCCCAACGCTGTTTAATATCTTCATAATTCACCTGGATGATGAGATCAAGTGTACCCCGATGAAGTTTGCTGACGATACCAAACTGAGTGGGGAAGTGGACACTTCAGAAGGAAGAGCCACCCCACAGGAAGACCTTAATAGGCTGGAAGAGTGGGCTAACAAGAATCTTATGAAATTCAACAAGGACAAGTGTAAAGTCTTGTACCTGGGAAAACTTAATCCAGGAGTGCAGCACAGGCTGGGATTTACCTGTCTGGGGAGCAGCTCTGTGGAAAGGGATCTAGGGGTCCTGGTGGACAACAAGCTCAATATGAACGAACAGTGTGCTGCTGTGGCAAAAAAAAAAAAGCCAACATGATGCTGGATTGCATCAACAGGGGCATCACCAGCAGAGATAAAGAAATCATTATCCCACTCTACTCAGCGCTTGTCAGGCCACGCCTGGAATGCTCTGCTCAGTTTTGGTCCCTGCTATACAGAAAAGATGTGGACAGGCTGGAGAGGGCCCAGAGAAGGGCCACAAAGACAATCAAAGCCTGCCGTGTGAGCAAAGGCTGAGAGAATTGGATTTGTTCAGCCTTGAGAAAAGAAGGCTTAGGGGAGACCTTATCACCATGTTCCAGTATTTAAAGGGTGGCTACCAAGAAGATGGAGAGTCCCTTTTTACAAGGAGTCACATGGAAAAGACAAGAGGTAATGGGTACAAGTTACTCCTGGAGGCATTCTAATTGGACATAAGAGGAAAGTTTTTCCCAGTGAGATCAGCCATTGGAATAATGTCTCCAGGGAAGCGGTGGAATCCTCAACACTGGGCACGTAAGATTTGGCTGGACAGGGCGCTGGGCCATCTTGTCTAGCATCTTCTTGGACCAGATGGTCCTTGAGGTCTCTTCTAAGCTTGTATTTCTATAATTCTATGATATTTTTCACACCCTCCCTCTAAAGAGATGAGGGCAGTATTGGTCTGAAATTGACTGGAACCCTAACATTTGATCATTTCTATTGGAAAACGGGGGACAAACAGTTGGAATTAAAAAAAAATAGATCATTGCTCTCACATCAGAAACAGTTCCAAAGGGTTAAAATCCTTCTAGTTATTACATTTAAAAAAATACCACACCCAAATTTGTAGACAGAGACAGCCCATGTCAGAGTCTCATCCAAGAACAGTTCCCTGACTACAAGGAAATGCAAGGTCATTTCATTGACAGCAGACAGCATTATAGAATGTGTTTCTACAGGAGAGGATAACTACCCATAATAATCAATGAATCCTGGATTCAGCAAGGTACATAAAATAAATATTCCAGTTGTTTCCAGCACAGACTTAAGCATTTCTGTATATGTTCCCTTCTCCAGGATGTGCCCGACCCACTTGCAGAGCACTCCGCAGACAGCATTGTAGGCAGTCTGTGACACTATTTGCATGACTTTGGGTACCTTCTGCTGCAGGTTTCACCAATGCAGAGTGCTCCTGGCTCATACAGGGTGACAAATAACTGAAAAGCACGTAACCCACAACTTACTGTATGTGCTTTCTTTTACTGCAAATTCTTTTAGGCAGGACCCACAGTCAGTGGGCAGACGCAGAGAGATGACTTTCTTCTGCAATCTTGAAGATTTCCTAACCAGAAATATCTGTTGGGGAGAATGCAAGAGGACATGGTTTGAGCCTCATCACACATGCCTTAATAGAGACAGGTCATAGACAAAAGGAACCAGAATATCATGATCTCTGATGTACATAAAACATCTCAGAATCTTACTCAGTTGTTACTGCACCAGGTTCAACAGCTTGGTGTAAAAGGGCAGCAGAACTTTTAGAAAAATGTCTCGTTCTCGAATAATACAGACACATGACACCAAATCCCTTCTCCAAGCTCTCCAGTTTAACATGCAGCAAACCCCAAACGCTGAGTCAAGCTGCAGAGCCTGGAGGAGCCTGATGGTGGAACGCTCCTATGTCCCACCAGCCCATTCATGCAATCTTTCTGCACCATGATGGACGCAGCATTAGAAACATGCCATCAGCCTCATCCACGCAGACAGGATCTTGTTTCCATCACAGCAAATTTAATGCAGGCACCAGTGAAGGATAAAATGCTGACATTTACCATTTATATTGCTTTCTTCTTATGGGTGAAATACATTTGTTACATACAACCCTGGTTAGCAAGGTCCAGCTTTGGAGCCGTAATTGTAGCAGTTTAGTTCTCAACTCCAGAGGACCCCAAACCAGTCCCCCAGCTTATCATCCCAGGTAACAGGTCACACTAACTGGTCCAGCTGCCAAGCGTTCAGGAAGCCCTCACTTGGATTATCCAAAGCACAGAAGAAATGGGGGTGGGATGTTGGTTGGTTTGGTTTTTTTTGTGTTGGTTTGGGTTTTTTGTTGCTTGTTTGGTTTAACACTTGTATCAAATAAATTGAAGTGTAACTTCTTACCCCAGGAGGCTGGGCCCGCAGAATTTCCATGGCTTCAGCATCATTCAGACCAAGCTGCAGCCACACAGGGTGAGTATGGAGGAGCTTGTCCAATATGCTTAGCTTGTTGGATAGGCTGTCATATCCAGAGTCCCGGGGGCAGCTTTTTACATCATTTTTCTCAGGAGAAACATTATCCATGTCCTTTACTAGACTGTGAAAAATTTGGAAAAAAAAAAATAAAATTAAAGTAGACATGCTAACCTCCTATAAGCAATCACTCAGTTCAGCAGAGTTATCACAAAGCTAACGGCACTGCTGGCACCCCGGACTGGCATTTCTCCTCCTGAGAATTCATATAATTAGTATACACATAAATTATTTTATCCGTAAGAATTTTTTTCTTTCACTTGTCCTCAATTTAACAGCTAGCTTTAAGATAAGCCATAGCGTTCTTCTATTAGCTTGTTGAAAGGTGGCAATCACTTCAGATATAGGTGTACACGCATACATTGATTGAACATTTCACCTCCTTTCTTTGTTATGGTCACATTTGGACAAACTTCTCTTCAAAGCTACTTAGGCAATTCAGATATTTTTATTCCCAGCTAGATTACAAAAGCTGCAACCCACAGAAATCTTCCTCTGTTCCACCTGCCAGAAAAATCTGTTCAATACTCTGACGATGGAGCAACCCATTACCTGTTGGCAATCACCGCACCAAACATAAGAACTTTCTCTGTTTGCTTGTAGGGATTATTTTGACAATGGAAGCCCGCAAACCAGCATTGCTTCATCTTATCCCCAGACTACTGTCTCTGCCCCACCAGCCCTGTCATCTTTGCAGCTGCTTATCCTCCTTTGCTCCCCTCTGCTAATGAGTGGTCAGAGACCTTGGTCAGGAGAAAAGAAATAGGAGAAAGCAAAGGGAAGAAAGAAAAAAAAAAAAAGGAGAAAAAAAAAAAGGTTGAATCCCCCAAATAACCCTCCCTACGGCACAGCTTCATTAAGAAGTCATCTTAAGTAGTAGTCTTTTTTTTTTTTTTATGGTCCATACCCTAAATTGTCTAAATATTTACATTTTTGCCATTTTGCCATGAAAGGTCCTTACTTCCCATTTTAGTACTACACTTCCCAGGATCAGAAGCAAGTAAGGGACTGTATATTTATGCTCCTGATTCCTTTGGCTCTGGATTGACTACTCTGCGAGAAATAAAGGCTAAGCTAGATGGGTATGTGGCAAACTAGTGTAAGGTTAAAATTTATTTGGGGCAGGGCAGCTAAAGTTACTGCTAAATTCAGTAATGAAGTACAGTTCTTGGAGGCTACAGATACTTATTATGTATTAAAAATCCAAGTAAACAGAATACTTTGAGAACTCCTTTTGTTATGCAAAGCTTTGCCATCGTTCATATAGTACGGAACACCCAGTACAATTGCATGTGTGTTGCTGGTTCAAACTCCTAATTTTTGAGGTAGAATTACATCCTGTGATTCTTCCAGCGCTAAAAATCACTACAGAACAGTTACTCTGGTAACAGCTTCCTGATGACAATATTTCAGCATAATCAAAAAACCCCTGCAAGCTCAAGATCTGACTCACTAAAATGTCAGGCACAGAGTTTGCGTTCTTCCTACAGACCTTTTCTGATGGCAGACGAGGCCCTAAGCGACAGAGGGCAACACAGCTGCATTTCCCCACTGCAGACTACCTCACAGCTCTTCTGAACTTTGTGTTTCGGACAGGCAGTAAGCATCATTAATAGCATTTACCACCTTCATCATGCCAGCTACTGTACCCAGAGCAAGCGGGCAGAAGCTTCACATGCACAGGAACGGCGAGTACCTAAAACCAAACAAATAAAAATCGCCCCCGCCCCCCCCCCCCCCCAAAAAAAAATGCAACCTCAAAACAAAACTCACCAACCAAACAACCCTAAACAACCAAACTGCTTTGTTTCTAGCTTTGGTCAGCAACTTGCAGCATCTCTGTACAGGGCTAGAAAGGAAAGTAAGTGTGGTAGAGAACTTCACTGCATGATCAGACAGGTACAATCATTCAAACTTTTCATTACCTGGATCAATTAGCACTACTTGATCACATAGTATGTGCCTCTCCCTTCCTTTTTGTCCACTTTCTCCATTTGCTTATTTATGATGTGATGATTATGACTCATTTATGACTGGGGGTACTGGTGGGTGAAAAGCTGGACACGAGCAAACAATGTGCGCTTGCAGCCCAGAAGGCCAATCACATCCTGGGCTGCATCAGAAGAAGCGTGGCCAGCAGATCCAGGGAGGTAATTCTCCCCCTCTGCTCTGCTCTGGTGAGACCCCACCTAGAGTATTAGGTCCAGCTCTGGAGCCCTCAGCACAAGGAGGACATGGACCTGTTGGAGCGGGTCCAGAGGAGGGCCACAAAGATTATCCGAGGGCTGGAGCACCTCTGCTATGAGGACAGGCTGAGAGAGTTGGGCTTGTTCAGCCTGGAGAAGAGAAGGCTCCAGGGAGACCCTAGACCAGCCTTCCACTACCTGGAGGGGGCCTACAGGAAAGCTGTGGGGGGGCTGTTTGCAAGGGCATGTAGCGACAGGACGAGGGGCAATGGCTTTAAACTAGAGCAGGGCAGGTTTAGATTAGACATTCGGAAGAAGTTCTTTACAGTGAGGGTGGTGAGGCACTGGAACAGGCTGCCCAGAGAGGTGGTGGAGGCCCCATCCCTGGAGACATTCAAGGCCAGGCTTGATGAGGCTCTGAGCAACCTGATCTAGTTAAAGATGTCCCTGCTTACTGCCGGGGGGTTGGACTAGATAACCTTTAAAGTTCCCTTCCAACCCAACAGAATCTATGACTCTCACTAAAAGAAAGACACTTGAGGTGCTGGAGTGGGTCCAGAGAAGGGCAATGAAGCTGGTGAGGGGTCTGGAGAACAAGTCTTATGAGGAGTGGCTGAGGGAATGGGGGTTGTTTAGCCTGGAGAAAAGGAGGCTGAGGGGAGACCTTATCGCTCTCTACAACTACCTGAAAGGAGGGTGTAGAGAGGTGGGGGTCGGTCTCTTCTCCCAAGTGACAGGCAATAGGACAAGAGGAAATGGCCGCAAGTTGCACCAGGGGAGGTTTAGACTGGGTATTAGGAAAATTTTTTACACTGAAAGGGTTATTAAGCATTGGAACAGGCTGCCCAGGGAAGTGGTCAAGTCACCATCTCTGGAGGTATTTAAAAGATGGGTAAACGTAGTGCTTAAAAATATGGTTTAGTGATGGTTTTTGTCAGTGTTAGGTTGATGGTTGGACTAGATGATCTGAAAGGTCCTTTCCAGCCTAGGCAATTCTATGATTCTATGCCTTTTAGATTTGCAAGGCATCTAAAACGCTGATGATCCTCCCTCCCTAAGTGTCAAAAACTGTTAGTAACTGCCAATATGCCTTCAAGGGGCACCAAATACACAGAAATATGCTGTGTGCAGAAGGGAAGTAGCGTTTAGGTCACTTATGACAGGGTTCTGAAACTGCCACAATAGCAATCCTGGGTTCCCCTTTTAACCACAGTCCCAGCAGAAGCTAGTGTTGTAATATACGAATCTCCACAAAAGTCAAATCATGAATCATAAGCGCATTTTCACGAGCTGTACCTCCAGTAAATACCGTTCAGAAGCTTTCCACTCACCTTCAGAGCCAGTTCGCAACATTACAAACCAGAGATAGCTGTGGCAAAGTACAAGTTATACACTGACACTGGCTTAACTGGATAGAACTTATTCCCATTCCTTGATCAAGAGGCAGAAACTAAACATGTTGCAGAGGGAACATGTCTAAGAGGGAAAAAATTTTTGCATACAAAAGAAAGTTAAATCACATGCAAAAAAAAAAAAAAGGTGCATGACTGGTATCAGCTATAAGGCCTGGCACTGCCTGCTACCATGAAGCTACCATGAAACAACCTAAAGTTAGCTCTTACTGAGTTTGCAAGTGTACATAGGGTCACAGTGTTCCTCTTCGGTATGGCTGGATTAACGGTCAAACACACCCAAACTGATAAAATTGGAAGATTAATTTGAATAGGGAGCTGTCAGGTTTTTGGAATCTCCAGGTATGTATAGGAACAATCCCTCCCACATGCTGAGATCCGAGGAGGAATGCAGTGTGTGAGCCCAAACCCTACACACGCACCTCCTCCTGGCAGCTACTTCTGCCCCCTCGAGAAACAAGCCAAAGGTTATGAGTATCTGATCATGATGAGACTTTCTGCCACTCCTAAACACTACCAGTTCAAATGACCCCCACGTACCTCAGCTACATCAGTACTAGCGTGTTACTGCAATCCATAGGAAGTTCAACTAGGAACAAACACCATTTAAAAAAAAAAAAAACCCAAAACAATTTCCTATCTAAATAATAAAGAAAGAGGCAGAGAGAAAGATCAGACCTGGTGAACTCCAGCAAGAGCATAGCTTGGAAAAAACCCCACATCTAGCAAACCACATACAACCTCTGAGAAGCCACTTCCCAAGGTCCAGGAGGTAAACGCAGTCAGAAGTCCATTGATCTGTTTTGACAGCCTATTTGCAATGGTCTAACGCTACTGAGCGTCATAGCCTGAGTTTGGTTTTCATTCTTAAAATTATTTTAGTTAACGATCTGGGCACTAAACAGACATCCCTGACATAATGGGAGTTCTTGAAGTTTGTCACGTCTTAGAGTTAAGGCTGTAAATTTATTTGGGACTGGGATGCGTGTGTAACTTCTTTGGAGATCACAGCACGGGAAGAACCACCATTTGAATTCCTCACCATCACCTGATCAGTTCAAGTGTACAGAATAAGAAGCTGCTGTAACCTAAATGCTAACAAAATATGCTATATATTATGCAACAATTAAATTTCTCTCCTGGTTTTACTTTTGGGGGTTTGAGGTTTTTTGTTTGGTTGGTTAGGTTTTTTTTCCTTTCTTTCTTTTCTCTTCCCCCTTCACCCTCCCCAATGTCTCCCAATAAAAGACAATCTGAGTAGGTCGCATTAAACTCGAAATTGAAACACAAATCAACACCCATGGATAGTCTACTTTAATGCAGGGGTACTGCGCTGGTTCATCTCCAGTGTGAGAGGAGTTTCAAGACAACTCAGAATGAATTAAAGAAAATACATGATTAATGCAAGTTTCCTTTGATTTGAGAAAACCCATAGGCTTGTGGGAAGTAAACAGAGGTAACTGCCAAGATAAATAATGCTGTGCTGCATCCTGATTAGGCTTAGCTGACAGTAAAAAGGACGAGGAACAGGTTGAAGCCTGTAACCACAATGATCCTCTCCCTCACAGCCCCAGGGCTGTAACATATACCTCGATCATGTATTTACGAAGCAAATGTTCCTGCCCTCCTGCTCGCTACAGCAGTTTTCTTTTGGTCTCAAATCTTACCTATGTCTCTTGCTCTAAAACCTTGTGAAACCTGAACTCCTAATATTTCTCCCATTTTTTGGGGAGACTTGGGAAAATGAGCAGATCTGCTTTCTGAAACTACCACCAACCTCCTGCATTGACAAACACTGTCCTGAGGAATGGACTTTTCTCTCTTTGGGATTACGGATGCAAGCTGAATGTACCTTCACTGTATGTACATCCTATCAGGATCACCAGTGCTGTTCCATGGGTTTGCTGTGTTGAATTAAACTAAGCCAGCTGCTGTAGGATTTACACGAACACACGCACATCCCCCACTATGGAAGATCTTACCTGCCCTTCTGAGGGCATAAGAGGAGTTGTAGGAAGGACCTAGATGACCACGAGCACTTGAGGGATTCAGTCTGCTCCAACACTACAGAGAAGGCTGGTTATCCTCCCAAATGAAAGAGCAACCCCGGTTTTAGCTTACCATCCCAGAGGCACTCATTAGCCAGGAGGAGGGTCATAGTGAGAGGCCAGGTTTGATACTACAATGAAGATAAGGACTAACTTGCGATCGAATGTGTCCACATTTCCTCACCACATTTTCACACATTTTTTTGCCTGGATGGGCCTCTGTTTTGAGGGTACTTGCACACCAGGATCATGTTACCTGGGGGCAGGGGCAGAGAGAGCAGAGGAGGTCTGCTCTTTGTCCATGGCAGTAGGTTGCTCAGCATCTCCCCATCAACATGACTTCATAGGCCTTGCTGCCAACTCTTTGCCACAGTGCAAAAGGTTTGCAAGACACAGCTCTGTGTCCAGATTCATTGTTCTCCTACTCCACTGTTACTCAGTAGGGAGGAATATTCCTCTTGTTTGTTTCCCAGTCACAAGGACAAAGAGAACAACACCAGAGAGGCAAAGTGACTCTTTCTAAAATTGCAGGTGAGCGCGAGCCTTGCTCCGGTCCCACCAAAGGCTCCCCACAGTTAATCCAGTTTGAATCCCCACTGCGAAAGTGCCTGGATTTCTGTAAATCCTGCAATTTAACAGGCCTTGATTGCACTGGCCCAGCTTATACAGTCACATCGAGCATCAGCTGGGAGTGGGCGTAAAGCCCCTGCTGAGCATCACCTCCGCTCCTCAGCAGCTGGACTGCCACTTTCTTCTCCATCCCATTACAGCCGAAGGGACAGGACAAAGCTGCTGGGGAAAAGGTTGTTGCTTACCTGTCAACAATAACAGAAGCAATTCACCATGCGAGACACAGAAGACGACTGCTACTGAAGTTAATAATTGCTGTGGAAAAAATGTAAAAGACTGAGGGCAGTCCAGAGCAAAACGTGAGGACAGAGCAAAGTTCTGCCCTTGTTTCTGTCATGGTAACAGAGCAGGAAGGGAATAAGCTGCAGCAGCTGCCACTACCACCAGCTGATCCTGCTGAGTGATCCCTGAATCATTTCACAGGCATCAAACGTTCCAGGAAGACTGGGGCTTTACAGCCTTCCCTGCACAGGGACAGCAGCAGGCTTTTTCCCCTCACCATCATTCACAAAGACAACAGACATGCAGGGGTCCTAGGGCCCTCGAGAGAGGCCGAGGGTCTCCTAAAAGACCATCTGGTTGCCACCAGCCGCACCACATGTGCTCCCCCATCCTACATGGACGTGGGCTGCCATTGCATTGCAAGGTCTAGTTACCCTCTCAAAGGTCATGAGTACAGCGCAGGTCAGAAATTTAGCCCATTTATGCCCTTTCTGACAACTCCACTCGTTTGCATTACTGAGATGTGTCTCCACTGGGAAAAAACGTCCAGGCATCAAACACCGTGGAATACTGAGACTGATGACACTAGTATCCCACTCAATACACGTTTTTACAAGCTTCCTTTTAGCCTGGCTTTTACATGCTTACACGCCAAAGTTGCAGGCCCCGTTACTCGAATCATTCTCAATGTTACTCGGGCCATAGAAGTAAAAAGGGGAGTCCACAAGTCCAAAAATATAACTGGGGGGAGGAGTAGAAACATGAAAGTCACCACACAACCACAAAAAACCCCAAGCAACCAAAACAAAAAAAAAAAAACCCAAACCAACCAATCCCCCACACTACAACACTAAGGTTGCAGACACGTGATTTCACATACTTATTTTTCTGAATACAGTGAAGAATTCTTGTAGCTGCTGCCTTTCTAAAACTGTTCTGGGTGCATGTGGATATATGCTAAGGTGAAAAACAAGCAAAAAAAAAAATAGACATTCCTTTTAGCTCTTATTTCTCTAGATGCAAATCCAAAACCCACATCAAGATACCAACTTCTGAACAGCGGAACACACAATAATAAAAGCAACCTACATTAATGATGAAGTTTTAAATTAACTACAAAGAAATAAAAGTTATGGTAGTAAAACACATCCTTGTGGGGAGTCTCGTTTAAATAAGAACTCTGGAAAACCTTAGTTGAAACTACTGTAGTCTTGCTCTGTAGTTCTATATAAACAAAAGATATAAATGAAAAACTGATTATATAATTTATACCAACTTTGATACAACTTTTTCCTTACATAGAAGCACACAGTTCAGAATTATGATATCATCAAAAATTGACCTTAATTCATATATTTAGATTTCATATTTTACATTTATCATCTAAAAAGTGACAGAAAAGAATGAATTTCTTTTATTGGATGGCTATTATTTCAATATGAGATTGAATTCAGTTAAGTAGTCATGGAGATTGCATTATTCACTTTTTAATGTTAGCTGTACTTAATATTTTAATTGAAATATATTTTGCACTCAAAATTAACAAATTCAGTGGAAAAATCCATAAAAGACAAAAAAAATATCATCAGTTAAAAGGGGTCCTGGATCTGTAAAGTGGGGAGATTTAATTGACTGTTTCCAGCTAAGTATTTCCACCAAGATTTTAGAACTATTAGGTCTTGGTCCTTCATGCATATGGTATATTCAGAGATACAAGAAGCTTTTTCTTAACTGAAAATTAGCTAATGATTGCTGAAATTAATTAGCTGAATCCACCGAAATGAAGAAAGTATTCCTTTCCACCCCTGTAAAAAACCCGTGCTTTCAAAAGCTTTAAAACTTGAATAATGTGCAACCAGTGGCATAGCCAAGGATCTTAATTAGTTCCGCTGTCTTATGTTCTTTACCACTTGGGCAACAACGATGCTGCTCAATGTTTTACTTAAATAATTTAAATATGTATCGTAGTAAGTTTTAGCAGATTTCAAAAGCATTTATAGGATGAAAAAGAAAAGCTAAAAACCATGGATGTAATTCTAATTAACATACTATTACCCACTTCATTAACTGCCTCGAAGAACAAAGCCCACCAGACCTCCAGAACTGGCCCACCTCGCGCAGTCAGATAAAACAGAACGCCTGCACTTGGTTGCTGTCCTCTTGCAACAAATATTTCAACAGTAAGTACAAAAACGCGTTCTCTTGTTAACACAACGATTAAAATATTGAATATCCTCTAGACATCAATTTAACAGACATTACCAACCAAGCACAACAGTTGTAACAAAGCCAAAACGCTGGGGTCCCACTATGCCCACTTAAAAGGTACGAGTTTAACATTACAAAATTCCCACAGTCCGCACCCTATGGGGCATCAAACATTTCAAAAAGCCGTAACTTTTATCTGCACTATGATATGTATCTCAAAACATTTTAAGGTTAAGGAGATGCCCCCATCTACTTAATTAATTTTTTAATGTGCAAGATAGTTGCATAGAAACGAACAGAAACACATAACCCACAAAAGCATCAGCTCATAACAGTTAATATTTTACTTCCTAACCTGAGAACAATAAATAAATTGTGCTATTGTATGTTGAATCTTCACAGAGCCACTTAGAGCAACGGACGTTTTTAGTTTTTACAGCGTGAAAGCAAAGCTCATTGCCATAGACAATGGGAATAACATCAGTAGTTTCCTGTTTTAGGCATTCATCAATATCCAAAGTTTGTAACATGGAAGTAGAAGCGAAGTTCAGTTGCTTTTAGAAGATATTAAGGCAAATACACAGAACAACTGAATCTCTGGGCACTCCTCCTGCATAAAGGCAAATTCCTTGAGTCAAGAGCAAGATTATCTACACCGCCTATGTTACCAGGATCAGAAGTGCTAGGACATAAGCCACCCAAAAAGAGAGCACAATGAAAACATTCCTGTCACAGTACACCTCCAGGAACTATGAAAATAAACATTTTAATCACCTTCGCAAATCAGCAGATTCATCTTCCACTGTGAGATCTGTCTGTACCATCTCCTGTTTCAGTTCTCCGATTTCTGAGGCAATTGTGTCAATGAGCTAGAAAGGGACAAAAATAGTATGACGTCAAGTGAGTGGAAGAGGCGTGGAAAAGAAGCCCGGGCAAGTTTAGTCACCAGAGGTTACAAACTTTTTTTTTTTTGTTTTTTAAAATCACATCCTATTTGGACTTCCCCTTTCAAAGGAAAAAGTAAGGGTTGGGGCCACTTACAATCGTTCTCAGAGGAAGAATAATTCCTGTTTTGTGCCAGTACAAAACCTTCCAGGTTGGCTAGCTTTTTTTTATTTAAATTATTAAGTTTGCAGCCTCAACATACAACAGCTTAAAAGAACTAAATGATTTGATCATTTGTAGCATTCACTTTCTCAAATAAAAAGAAAAAAAAAATATAATTAGAAGAGTTCCATCTGCAAGAGTTATTTCAGAAGGGACACTAAGCCAGCGTTATATTTTGGTGGATGAAAAGTAACTAAGCAAGAAGGAAATGGGTGGCTGCTTTTCACATTAGGTCTTGGACTGCACTTGAACAGAACAACTCAATTAAAAGAGAGCTGCCTTGTAACGCGTCAGCTCAGGTGGAACACAATCCTAATTTTGGACACAAAAGCTAGAACTCATTTTGAAGTGGGCGAGATTAGCGCTAGGGCTGTATCCTGAGAAATACAGCATTTGCTAGCCAGATGTCTGGGAAACGTTTTGTTGAGCAGAAACCAACGATGAATTTTGCAAGGCATGCCGTCTTGGACATTTCTTTGCAGCAACTGCATCACGTTTGCTCGTCACACCGCACCGTGACAGTATATAAACCCATGCCGTGTTCCCTCTCTCCTGCCTGTGGTGAAAAGGGTTTGTGGTGATACCATCTCCTCTGCCGCCACCACCCCCACACCTCAGAGCAAACAAACAAAAACCCTGGCAGAGGAAGTAAAAACAGCTTCCAGCCCAAGTTAGAACAGTCACCCACGAGACACGACGCCGAGTCCCACTAGCATTAGGTAGCTCAGTACAGCAGCGCCTTCAAAAAGAATTGCGGGCAAGATTTTTCCTATATTGTTTTATTGGAAGTTTTCCTCTACCTCTGAAATCCACACCCTCCTTTGCTGTGCAGCATTACTTGGATCAATTCAAAAGAAGTTTCAGTCTCCCGCTTACAATAAGCCAGCTCCATTAAGTATACCTTAAGTAAGAATGAATTACCACACACTACACTCATACCATAGGCTTCTTTCTGCCAAGGTCAGAGCTCCCAGCCGCGCTGTACCACCAGCGTTACAGTTTACAAAGATCTTCCACCTGCTGACTCTCAAACCCCCCCTGAGTCACCGCGGCGAGGTGTGAGCAATGCCTTCCTGACCACGAGAAAGAGCAGCAGGAGGAACCTGCATCTTCCTGATGGAGGAGCCTCGCACCTCACTGCGGCACTCAGCACCCCAAAAAAGAGCCACCGAGTGCCCTGCTGGGGACAGGTAAATCCCTCCCGCCTTTTGCATAAGGGAGCAATTCAGCCCCCGCATTGACTTTACACAGTGGAAGATACACGTGCCACTGCCATCAGATGAGCCTCACCGGGCAGCCTTGGTGTCACCGTGTGCATCTGACAGCGGTGCTGGGCAGCAGCATCGCCTTAGAGGGAAGCTTTGACCTGGGTGCTCAGAGAGCAGTACCAGGCTCTAGCCAGTACACGGCTGACTGCATCTTGCAGATCACACGACACTGTTTTTTCTCTTTTTAAAGCCTCCACTGCCTTTGCATCATCATCCTTAATACATTTTCTTTTTTTCTTGTAATCCTCTGAAATTCAGAGGATTACAGCTGCAATTCTCGCTGACCTGAGGGAGGGGGAGTTTCATGCTGTGGTGTGCTGCCCCTGGACAGGGAGGTTCCACTTCTTCCCTCGGGCTGGCTTGGCTCTTCATCCAGCCCTGTTAGCTGGTTCAGCTTGCTAAAAGGTTGGAAAAAAATTTTCACTTTGTAGTTTGGTTAGTTTTTGCTGGCTAAATGACCTGAACCTGATCTCTGACGGGGTGAGACAAGCTCCGGAGCAGATGCCAGGAGACAGATGACAGCACCAGGCTGGGAGTACGTCTGCCCCTTTCAGCGAGTCACTAGGTCCCCTCAGCCCCCCCCGTGAAGTCATGCCCTGTTGCTCAGCCACCCCAGCAAATACCCCAAAGTTTTGGGCTGTTTGTGCTGGCCTTGGAACAGAGAACCCATGCCCTGATTTGGGCACCCCAAACTAGCCAGTAAATGGATCACCCACCCAAAAATCCGCAATCTGACCGGAACACCTCTGGGATTCAGACCACTCAGGTCTTCCAGCCATCTACTCCGTAGCAGAAAACATGCTTTCGAAATGACATATACTAATGAAAAAAAACCAACGACCACCCTCCCCAGGGAATAAAGAGCTGCACACCCCTATCACGCACTGTATTCAGAGTGGGCACGTGCACATGATGGCCTAAGAAACAAGTCCCAGGATATTTAAATCAAATGTTTTTCTTTTTAAAATAACACCTGAAGTTATGACAAGCCATGCCAAGATTTCAAGTCAACCATTAAAAGAATGAAAATTAAACACATTTTTCTTCCAATCACATGGATTGCTGCTCAGGTTTTAAACAAAAAGAAAGCAACTGATCTATGGATCTTTGGCTACGAACCCAAATACAGCTGATGTACTTAGCCAATTATTTTGGTGGTTTTTTTTTACAGCAATCCTCTTGTACAGTAATCCTTCTGTACCTGTAGAAAGATCCACTAATTCAGTTCGATAGACAACAAATTCCAAACAGAGAAGCTGACTACAAGTATAAAAAGAGAGAAAAATTGCGTTTCTCTTCCAAGCTGTGACTAAGCAGTAGAAGCGGAAGGATCAGCTCTATTAGGCCTAAGTCTCTGAAGACCAATCCATTACCGTCTCTAGCTACAATAATCACTCTTAAACTATTCAATTAGTTTCAAACAGCAACATGCCTTCTTTAAGTTAGTTCTAAATAACTACTGGCATTCAAAAATATTGAGACAATGGATTTCTTGTTGTTATTTGTATCAAGACAAATGAAACACAAGTCAAAAAACCCTAATAAATACATGTTCAGAAATAAATACATGGTTCAGAGAGAAATACGCAATTTGCCATTTTTAAATAAGGAGTGTGACAGCTATATGAAAAAAGCAGAGCAGACCATCCCAGGCTTAATTACAGCTTATCAGTTACTTAAATTAGTATTTCCTCTTCCTGGATTAAAATCACATTTCATAACTGAAGGTGCTTCACAGTGGAACACACAGCCAAGGGGCTTGCTTTATTAAAGAGAAGACGTTCCAATGTCAAAACAGAAGCAAAAAATATTCAGTTTTAAGTACCTGCTAAATTTCACCAGTCTTCATTTGTTATTAGGTTTGCTAAGTGCAATGAAGTGGTCAAACACAACCATACAAGTTGTTACTGCTAAATAAAATAACACACCGCCGATGCAAGTCTTACTATGTCTTTACTGCCATTTGTAGCCTTCTTATCCCTTCTGGTTCTGCTGAAGCATTTCAATTCCTTTAAAAGCTTGTAGCTGCTCAGCACAGTCTTCTGTTTGCTCTTTTTACACCCTTATCATTCACACCTTTACCTACGTATCTTGGCATACATCTCACCACTTCCCTGCCCTGTATTTTCTGTCCTCTGTTCAAGAGCAACACATTTCAAGTTAGTCCCCTTTTCAAGTATGCAAACACAAGACTCACAAATTTTAATTGACTTCAGTGCCAAGAAACGGAACTTTTAGATTAAGAGGTAGACTGAAATTAAGGCAATACACTTATTTTCCCAGCCACGCTGGGCACTAGGTTTCCACCTTCCGTATCAGCCTCCAAACAGTAGGTTTCTCAGATGAAATCCTTGCAGTCTCTCTGGCAGCTGAATGAGTAAAGCAGAATTCATTCTCTGTCTACTGTGTGACGTTTCTAGTGTTTTCTGCTCTCTGAACCTCCCAACCGCTGCAATATGGTAGCGTGCAGCCCTTCCTTGCTGCAGCAACTCTCTGCCACTGTTTAAAGCGTTTTCAAAGTTGCACCTGAACCTAACAGAGTTGAATTATTTGAATTGACCCGATTACAGCCTTTTTCTAACATTGTCTGCAGAGTCAGGAACGCAGACATGTGAGGAACAGAACCACCTTGTGTGCTTCATCCTGAAGTAAGGGCTAAAAAAAAAAAAAAAAAATAATTAATTTTTCTATCAGATGAAGCAAGGCTCAGTTTTCAGTTTTAAACCACAACATTTCCTGAAGATGCTTCCTATTCACTGTGCGGGTGTGAAGTTTTTCAAGCACCAAGTAGTCACAAATATGAGTAATTTAGCCATTTAGCCAGCTGTAAATACATTAGGGCTTCCTGTCATGGCTTGCCTGGAGCCATCTCAGAAGGAAGGCACCACTAGTCGGCTACCAGCACAAAACACGGGTCAGCACATGGAGTCTCATTATAGATGGCAACTGATTCACAATGATCTGCAACTGTATTTGAATATGTTAATTTAAAATAGGAACTTGTCATGGAAATCACTACCTGAAGCTCGACGTATTATTAAACACTATTCAAGGATTTAATCTGCTAATGAAAACAGCGGTAAGAGCTCTGCCACACGCAGTATTGAATAAGGTCAGTGAAGCAGTCTTTCCATTGGATTAGCGATACAACTCTACTCCAAGGCTACATGCACTGCTCATCCTTTCCGATCCCATGCTGCAGGGCCTGACAGGGGGATCAAAAGAGCCCAGGGAGAGTGTGAAGCCAGAGGAATCACCCCCAATCCCAGCTCCTTCTATTGCATGGAGTACGGTAAAACCTAAGGCCGATCACACAAGCATCTTAAAGACAGTCAATCTCAGAATAATCAAGCTGGAATCGACCATCTATTTGTTTTCAAGGGATTATCATCAAACCACTGAAAAGTGTTATGTCAGCTCTGCCTGGCAACAAATGCGTCTCAGTCTTCCTTCAAACGTCTGCTGTTTCCTTAAGATTCAAGCAGAGCAGGAGACCGACCCGCTTGGCAATCCCCTGGCTTCCTCAAAGAAATCAGCCATCCATACAGACGAACTGATCAGGAATAAGGGGAGGGCGAGTCAACGCTCCACCCAACCCTCCAAGTCTACCCAGCGTTTGCTTTCCCCCCAGCCCTGCGCTGGAAGGGAAGCAGGGAGCAGAGATGCAGGCTGGGCACAGGACGGCAGCCAGACGCCGACCGCCCACCCCGCCAAGGCAGCAGGAGCTAGTGGATTTGTGCTAACAACTCCTAGAAGCTGTAAAGAATGGCAAGGGGGAGATTTTGGCAGCCGGTTGGAGGTACGGAGGCACCAGGTATCGCGAGAAGCAGCACGGGAAGCATGTGCTTCTGCTTCAAAGACAGAAGGGGAAATGGCAGGCAAAGTGGAGCAACCCTTTGTTCCGTTAGCAGCTGCTTTGGAATCGTAAGGTGCCAGCGCCACAGCCAAGACTTCTGTCCCCACAAAGCTTCCTGCGCTGGTAACTGCATGAGAGCTAAACTGCGGTTCCTCACGAACCAGCTGCTAGACACGAGAGATGAATCAGCTCTGCGCAAGTAGCTCCTCTTCACGGGCAACATCTCCTTAGTCTTTGCACCCACAAGACCAACTGCAGCCATAAAGAACCACCACAGTAGCAAGCGTGCCCTCTTCTCTGCTGACACATCTACAGAGATTAAGTGGCTCACAGGCAGTTTGCACAAGAACAGAGTTTTTCAGCATCTTTCCCTGAAAGGTATACCGTATGAGGGGCTCTCCACAGAAGCATCCATGGGCTTTCAGCCACCGCCTCAACACTTGCCTTGCTGTGTTGCTACCTGGGTGTTAACTGACTTCACTTTGTTAACTGGCTTTGATCAGGGTTGGAGGAGGGTGGAGGTGGGGGGGGCCCAAAAAAACCCACACAACAAAAAACCAGCACACCCCACCGCCACAAACCCCCAAACTCAGGAAACAACTCCCTCCCGAAGTACACAATCTCTGGGCACTACAGCAAAGGCTTGTAATCCAACTTGTACTAATAGCATGATACTACGCTCAAAAACTCAAGCTGACACTCCACACTTCGCGCTATCATTTAATATGTCAGTTGGACCCTGGAAGATGGAACGGGTCTAGAATGCAAAGCAATTTAAATGCTGTATAACCTTCCTACGCTGCAGTTCCTCGGTTAGTTCTTTTGTTTACTTATACCTAAAAGCTAACCACGGCTGTGTATTTTCTGATGCTTTCCAATAGCCAATTTATCTTTGGAAGTTATTTGTAGTTATTTTTGTATGGCTGCCAGGTTCAGCCTCTTTAACACAACCGCCTTTTACATCTTTGTCTGGGAAAGGTACTCGCTTATATAAGATTAAAGTTCTTGCAAACAAGTATTTTAAAACAGGTTTTAACTTGTAAACACTTTAAATCAGAATAGCATAAGGCAAGCACTGCAGAACAGTTTTATCTTGAAGACGTTGTCATCTTAACACTTTTTAATTTGTATGTCTGCCTTGAAGAGAATTTGTCAGAACTCCCTTTCCTGAGAGGAATTTTACTGTCTTGCAATTTTCTTTTTTCTTTTTTAGAAAAAGAACTTAAACAAAATGGAACATTTCAGGCGGTCTTAAGCTCACGTTCTCTTCTACAGGCCAAATTTCTCCGGTATACTACATATCCTCCATGACACAAGGCAGTCTTTCCTTAGTCTGTGAAAAGTCAGTACATCCTGCACAAGGAAATTAGGTCGAGTTCGGAGCATCGAACCTGAACCTGACCTGCAAACTCCCTCAGAACGGAACACGCTCTGCAACCAAGCTGTGACTCATCGGCGACCAGCAGGTACCGCACCTGAACTAAACCATTTATCCCTGACAATATTTTCTGCAAATGGCAACAAATTTTCCTTAAATTCTTCTGCATGTTAAAAAAAAAAAAAAAGAAGTTACTCTTCTCCTGACGTAAAAAAACCCCAAAAACCAGTCTTTTGGAGTTCCATCATTTGGGCATTCTTGCAATTAACTGACACGTACCATTACAACAGCACCTGACAAACCATTTTCTATCAAATAACGTAAGTTGTACTCGTGATTTTATGACAGCGTTTCTGAAGCATTTAGGATCAATTAAAATTCTGATCATTGTACAGCCTATGTGATGCTCGCATGATTAGCATTATACAAAGTGAGCTGTTAATAATATGTTTCTACAAAACGCAGGCAGGATCCTGGGTGCATACTATTATTAGAAGCAACTCGGAGAAAACAAGCAGCAACATAAGGCTGACTTCTTAGCTCATAATATTTGAATTCTTCAAACAGATTTCTGTATTCGCAAAGGGTGTGATTTGCAAAGAGTGGGAATAATGGGAAAACCTCACCCATTGGTTTCAACAGACTTGAAATCAAGACCGTAAGAGGCGGTTTCCAAAGGGAAATACAATTGAAGTAGGTGGATGTATTTGTCAGAGGCCCCTGTTAGTGTAAAACAACACACACGAGCCCCAAGGGTTAAAAAGCAATCTGAAGAAATCTGTCGCAGATTATTTAGGACCATGAAATAGATATTACCCTGCTATGCCACAGAAAGAAGAGGTTTACATAAAAAGAAATTTATTTGACATCTTCTCGGATGGTGAATTACTTAACATTGGAAAACCCCCAAAATTAAAAGGAGACCGTATGTGACACGATAAATAGCCATTTTTGTGTCTAATGTTTTTCCTTTAGAGTTTAATTCTGATAAAGCATTGCTCTGGAAATTAAAAAAACTACAATGCAACCCCTGTAAACCCAAATAATAATTATGACTCAGTCAGCATGAATTCACATAGCAGCCCAGCACAATATTCCCTAGACAAACCTATCCTAAACATTGAATTGCCTCAAATACTCATGTACTGTTTACATTCCTGAAATCCATGAACAAAATAAATGCAATACAAACATCTTAAACCATAACGTTTCCTTTCACAATGTATCATGCTATGCTTATCGTCAACTGATTCTTCATTTAACGAGACTGATCTCAGCTTTTAGAAGCTGGCAGGGGTTTCAGTGTAATTCCTACGTACAGACCACAAACACAACACGTCTCAGCTCCCCAGTGCACTCTCATCAGAGCATGCATATTCCATTTTTACATTTTAAATCTTTCAGGGTGTCATATAAGCAGCAAAAAAAAAAAAAATCAGAGCAAGTGTGTTTACTAGAAGCACCACACTCCCAAGGAACTACAGTCACCTTTCTGAAGCTGCTCTGTCTACACGTGCATCACTGCTGTGCATCAGGGAAAGCACATGCCCAGGACCAGACACAGACCAGTGCCCCTCTCAGAAGCCCGGCATAGCTATAGGTCATCTTACTCATTCAACTCACGAAGAGTTTCCGACACCCAAGAGGAAGACAGGCGGCTTTGACCTGATGCCTGTTTCAGGACATTTTTAGAAAAATCATTCATCCATCATGTCATCATTCATGGCAAATCAATTCTTGTTTTTTTTTTTTTTTGTGTTGAAATGTAAATAAGCACAGAGAATTAGATGAAATTGCCATCTCACTGAGATCACATTGAAAGAGTCAGCCAAGGTGACCACTGCAGAATGTTTCCAAGCCCTGAGATTTACAGGAGCTAAAGAGGAAAAGGTAAGATCAGTGCTTCTAATCTGGCAAGGGAACACGGGCTGAGGACAGCAAGGATCACTATCAGAGTGGACAAATGAGCCTCAGCACTTACCACCCCCCCTTCCTGCCAGCATCTCATTTTTCATTCTTTCTGAAGACCTGCATCCTCTTTGGCATCACATCTTTTCCTTCCTGTTTTGATACGCAGACCGTAGCAACCCTCAAAGAGCACCCTGTGTGACGAGGTGGCGAAGCGCCAGAGGCGAGCCAAACTGGGAATGCTATTTCTGGACTTGTCCAAAAGTCTGAATACAATTAAATATTTTGATATGTGGCTGCGGTTTCTGGTTATTTTTTTTACAGTGAGCTATGAACTCTCAAGACCACTAACATTATTCAGTGTCTTATTCATCAGTAAGCAACAAAGTTTTACCCAGTGCTTGATTTTAGGACAGAAAAGCTTTAGTGGTGCAAAACCTCTGATGCCAGTTCAATGAAGGCTGGAACATTTTTGATGAGAAGGAGAATGGTTCAGTAAAAAGGTTGTTTGTCAGAGACATATATTCAGTTCCTTGCTGTACCACAGACTTCCTCTGTAACTACTGGCAAGTTATTCAGTCCCAGAATTACCCAAGCCTAACTCAATCTTTGCTTCATTTTTACTACTTGCTGGCTTTGAGTCTTCATCAACCGC
Source organism: Rissa tridactyla (assembly GCF_028500815.1). Lineage (NCBI taxonomy): Eukaryota > Metazoa > Chordata > Aves > Charadriiformes > Laridae > Rissa > Rissa tridactyla. The sequence continues at coordinate 9,840,971 of NC_071468.1, read as the reverse complement.
AAGGCATAAAGGCTACAGAGAATTTAGCCTATAAAACTAGACTTTCACTCTTTGTAAAACAGGAACAATACTGTTTTCCTGGTGTACTAACAGTCGAAAGAATGAACATGGAAGAACTAAGAGATGGGTAGAAGCTACAGCAACAGGAACGATTTAATAACCAGAAAGAATAGTTGGAATTTCCCACTGGTATTTGTCAATTAGTTTTCTCATAAACCTTGCTGAGAACGGTAAGACGCTCTCTATGAGGATTTAAGTGCCCTGAGAAACCCCACGTCAGCACGCTAAAGGTTTCTTGGGCAACTGTAAAGTAACAAGCACAGCATGAGAGCCATATGCAGAAGTACACTATACACGGTCTGCGCATCTGGGAGAGCATTCTGAAGCACAGGTCAGCATGGATAAAAGGCTGTATCTTAACTTTAAAAATGTAGGGGAGGGAAAGACAGAGCAGGAAATTTCACTGTGCGCACAGGTTCACACACACAGACACCGGGTACGTTACACACAGGCTGGATACGCTGACTGCCTGCAGTTTCCAATTCAGCCCTGTAGGTTCAGAACGGTGGTCCAACAGGGCAACTTCCCAGGGAGGGAGAGAGGTCTGAAACGGTAGCTTTGAGGCATTTTTTATTCCCCACTGTTCTTCAAGCCATTCCCCTGCCAGCATGTCCTTGGGAAAATTTAAGACAACCTTAGTTTCTTAATTGACAGTGTTTCTCATGCCCTTAAGAGTCCGATGTCTTGAAATCACTCAGGCATACGGCATTCCTAATCTTTTTGAGTAACTACAACCATGACATCGTGAACAGGAGGTGCACAAAATAGCTATTCCTGCATCTGTTTTCCACACAAGAATTACTTACACAAGGAGATATCAAAGGACTGCAGAAAGTGACACGGGCACTTACAGTCCCCCTGACATCATGATTCCTTCAGCACACGCTTAAGTGACAACCTAGAAGTAGTCCTTAAAAGTGAGACAGTTTCATGCCACGATTTGAAAATATGTCCATTCTCCCTGTATGGTTGTGGACTGCCAAACATGCTTGATGTTTATGCTTTTGAGATATGAGACATAACAAGAGCCTGTTGCAAAACTGAGAAGCGGTTCCTGTCCCCAGAAGACCCGGTTTATTGCTGACCACATGAAGCTCTGGGCAAGCCAAAGAGGAAAACGCACTGTCACTGCAGGGCTGATCCTCTCTTTCCAAAAGACTGGCCTGCTAGGATTGCCTTAAGATAAAGAAAACATGCAACACATGAAACAAACACTGTAAGGCGTTATGTGTCTCGCTACCACAGCGCTATGAAGCTGCTGACACAGAAACTGGTCCTGCACGCTGCACCGGCCGTCAGTATGGCTCTCCATGTGCCACAGGCACCAGACACAGCTTGGTTGGGTCCCATTTGTCCGTAATCATGAGTGTATTTAGAGCTAGAACACCCACCCCAAGCATTAGGGTCTGATTCAGGCAGCAGCAGAACAACATTTCTGTCCCAGAGGAAGGGAGGGAATGGAAGCAGCAACACCTGAAACATCTGGCACGGGACCCGCAAGGAGAGCACGGTGCTCCAGGGGCAGAGTGGCAGGAGCTAGGAACAGTCAGGAAAGTGGCAGCTGCTTCCCGCTACTTAGGGCTTCGGCTGGTCAATCACATTCACTGCAATACTAGAAAAAGAAAAGCAGTACGCTTTTTCTTAATATAAGCTGAGATGGCAGCAAGTATTAGCGTCTTTCACCGGAAGAAGCTACAGCAGGCAATGAATATTCTAAGGGAAGCAATCAAGGCAAGTTAATTCAGTGCTCCGAAGCACCTGTAAATTTTGATTGCTCCTTAGAGCAAAGCCTTGCCCAGCAAGACAGCCACTACCCTGGCACTATATAAACAGCAAAATTCTAGTGTAGAACAGACAAGTTCAACTCTGTTGTATTTAACCCTGATCCCAGGCTGGTCTGTGTGACAGTTTACTCTATTCCTCACATCAGAAAAATACACATATCTTCCTGGCCAGTGGTAGGACACCACAGTTTGATACTTCCAACACAGAGGCACTGCCTGGACACTATTCTCCCCGTCCTGCTCTCTAGAAGTATATGGTGTTTGCAGATGTACTCACACAGTGCACATAAAGGCTCTGTTAACTGCATTTCAGATCAACTAATCCTTTTTTCTGGAAGAAAATGTTAATTACAGCCTTTTCTACAATTAACTTTGGTGCTGCCTCCAGACCTCCTCCTTTACGCATAATTAAAACACAGTTAATGCGATCCAGTCATCTTTTGAAAGCTATACTGGCAACTCCCACTGTACCTCTGCTTTTTGTGATGCCAACCTGAAAGACGATAGCTCTCCAGTCTCTCCACTGCATAAAGTCTCTCTCTGCCATACAAAAAGACCAAAGCACGTTCCCACATTTCCCTAGAAAGCAGTAAGCTCACTGCAGCGCCAAAAACCTCTGACTGACCCCCCCGAAGCCTTAACAAACCTCGCACAGAGCAGGAGGCAGAAGAGAGGATACAGTGACCGTGCTCACTTTTGCAGTGTGATTCTTCACACCTGAGCTAAGCCCCTACTGCTGAGCAAATCTGGGGCCAATCACGCGAGTTAACTCTGCAGGAAATACTGTGAAAAAACAAAATTGAAGTCAAGTTTAATTCTTGACAGAAGTGATTTATAACTATGTAGAAGTGAAGATGATCACCGAAGATGCACAAAACCTAATGACGGCAGGCAGCCAATCCGAAGTAGATCCTTTCTCATGCAGTTCTCCAGGTTCCATTTTCCAGCTGTAATGAGGTTAGTGGGACAAAAATCAGATATTGACGCCCAGGGACAAAAATGCATTTCTAAAGAGTTCCCGGGAGTATTTGAAGGTGCTTCAACTGAGGGCTCTACATCCCTGCAGCTCTGAGCACCACCTCAAGTCTGGAGCGGCCTCCACCCATGCTCCCAGGTGTTTCCCAGGGGTATCAGGAGAGCATACGTTGCCTTCCTGGCCCATTGCCGTGCATCAGCTCTGTCCCGTGATGGAATGGAACTGGCAGGGAGACGGGAGGACTCTCACGCAAAACATATTTCTCACTGGAATGTGCTGTTATTAGGTGTGCTATAAGTCACAGGACATCTCAAAACAGCCCCCAGAACGAAGAAACGCTAAATGGAATTATTTCTCTTTTCTCTCTATAAGCATGTCCACGCCAGTACAGAACTACCAGCTCTCAGTGCCTGTGTCATCAGGAAGTCAGGCTGACTATCTTACGGGAGGAACCATTAGTCCCCTTTAAAGTATGTAGGCACCTGAAAACACAGACATCTGCCTTGCTGGATTTTTGAGAGTATGGCAATGAGCTAAGCACCAGCTTCTTGTTCATTTCAAACAAGGTGCACTTAGGCTTTAAAAAAAAAAAACAACCAAAAATGCAACAGCCAAACAAAGCGAAAATCACCAAAACACAAAAAGGACTGAAATATACATTGAGAACACAAATACAGTATTTTTGAGCGTGTTCAGATTACACACAAACAAGGAGACCCCACCAATTTTTCTTAAAATACACAAGGAAATGAAACATACTTTCAATACAGTAATGGAAATCATAAACCTGTACCGCAACTTTAAACTACGCAAATCCCGTTTAAGAAAGCTCTAATAATTTATGCCCACGCATAACTATGCCACTAATGCTGAGAACATAAGCTAAGAAAGCTGTTTTACACCAAATATTCTATTCAGCGTACAGGAAAACAACATACACATTAAATAAATGGGTGGCAATCTAACAACAAATGCCACCTGTAAGAAGAGATGCTTAATGCAGTGCTTCCTATTTTACAGAGAAAGGTTGCTAGATATCACAGACTGTACTGCACATTCTGCATCGCTTGTTTCACATAAAACCACGTGCTTTATGTTCTGTATAAATATCCCATTTACCTTAAAGAAACTTCCTCTTTTGTCCAGACAACGGGCTTTCATTGTCAAAGACGACATCTTCCCCAGGAAGACTCCACTGTATGCCTTGAACTCCTAAAAGTAGAAACATTTTTTTAATGGTTAGTCCAGTCCATAGGAAATTCCTTTCTAAGCCACAGAAACAGTCACAACAAGCCTTCTGCCAAAACCCTTTCCATCAACAACGTGGTGCCATTTATTTCCTATCAGAGTCTTTACATGTCCCTTTGGTCTATTATTTTTTCATAAATTGCTTCAAAAAGACAGTGCTACTCGGAGTTCCGTGTTTCTCCCTTCTCTTCACAGCTGATCTGAGTAGATTTTAATGCGCTCATTAAAAAAGAATGCTAAAACATAACGATTGCTTTGTTTGTTTGCTTGACCTCAGCACGAAGTACAAATAGAACGAAATGTTAAGATGTCTCTACAGTCCACTCAAATACAGTATTAACGGGGCTGACCAGGAAGGGGGGGGGGAAATTAAAAAGTTGAAAAGTCACCCACGAGGGAAAAAACACATTACCATGAATAAAAAAAAAAAAAAAACAAACCCACAGACAAAAAAAAAAAAAAAAAAAAAAATCACCAGAACAAAACATCCCCCCCCCCCAAAAGAAAAAAAAAAACAAACACAAAAACTGCTTGAAGTTCCTAAAATGCAATGAAATCTTCTGAGAGTCATGTCCAAGTGAGAAACTGAAGATGCGGTTTGGAAGAAGCTGCATTTTCCACTATCAGGTAAACTGAGTGAGCGGTTTAACACCCAGAAGGACACAGTAACACATAACTAGAATATGTGCACACAATGAGAAATATCACGGGGGTGATCTCCAGCTCATTAGCAGAGCTCCTCTAAAATCACAACCGACCCATGCTAGTAATTTGGGAATAAACTTCTGAACCAAAGAATCGAGTTCCATGGCTAAAAAGTCCTTCTCGGATTTTTAGCAGTGAGCTTATAATTGCATTTCAATAGCCTAACTCTTCTCCTCACTCACCCATTTACTGACCACGTAGTAGGTGGTTACGTCGGAAGTTTCAACTACCTGAATGGCAAAATATTACAGGTGCAAAACATTTGAGACTAAGAGAGTGGCACAGCTTTTGATTTAACGCACGCAGAAATTAAACTATAAATGGCAGGGAGCAGCAGTGAAAAACAAGCCTAGTGGCAGGGCTGCGGATGGAGCTTGAGCAAAACAAAGCAGCTGGGACAGAGAACGCGGAGACAAAAAAAAAAAAGCCAAACAGATTTGACACAGACACATCCCCACACACACGCTCTGCTTCCCGCTAATGCCTTATGAGAAGGCATCAACAAGGGTAAACAGGACCGAGGAGGAGGAGCTTATAAGAAAAAAGGGTTAAACGCAAAGCCCTGTCAAGCACAAATACTGGAAAAGGGTAAGAGGTAGAAGCAGGAGAAAAGAAACATTTTTCTCTTGGTTTTAACGTAGCAGGAAGCTTTAAGTTGTCCACCCCATTTCCAGAGGTCATACCACAAGAGCACTAGAAGGTTACATTTTTCCACTTAGATTCCGGTTAAAAAGCAGCCATGCCGGGAAGCTCAGGAACCAGTCTGTTTTCCAGGCAGAGTTTGCAGACTTTAAAGGTTGAAAGAAAAATCCCGAATTCTGCATTCTTGTGAAAGCCAGGCACTAGAGAATGACCGAGAGAACACAAAAAACAGCGCGGGGTGGGAAGAAAAAAAGATATAATCAAACTTTCTTCGGAAATCAGTATATTTAAAGGAATGCGTTCCTGATGAGGCTCTAAAGCGTTGTGATATGTGGTGTTTTACTTAAAAGTCTTGTCTAAATTACTGGCTTGCACCAATCCTATAAGAGACTGAAGTCCGGGGAAGTGGGTGGGTTTGCAGGTGCTACTAAATCAGTTGGGCTCTGTGTCCTCACCTGCCACATGGCACAAGGACAACTGTTCCACTCTGGGGAGCGTTAGACATTTTAAAGACTTTTGGTATTTGATATTGGCTATTCTAAACAATCTAAAGGTTGCCATAAAACAAGAATTTTTAAGTTATAAAATAAAAAGTTTTCTTTCAATGAATTCCACAAAGGGAATTTGCACCTGAAAGACTTAAGGTAGAGGAAGACCCAAGAAACCTAAAAAGGAATTAGAATAAAAACCTCAGTTTTCCAAGTTGATGCTATCCTCTTAATGACACCACCAAATGCAATTCCACAGGAAAAAAAAAACCAGGGATTTTAAATTAGTCACTTTAGAGGTTTATAAGCAAGATCATGCAGTTGTATTTGCATCTCTAGTCTCAGTCATTAATCGTTACGTTTGCAAACAACAACCCCTTTCACAGGAAATCTAATGTTTTTTGGGGTTTTTTTTTTTTTTTTTACTTTAACCACAAAGATGCCTGCATGCAATCCTATTACCAAAATAATAAGATCATGCCAAGATTTTTACAGTCATCTTATTTCAACACAGAACAGAAGTTTATAAGCTTCCACACTCAAACATACAGAAGAATGCAAACATACAGATGCAGTCTGCCCTTCAAAGAGCAGTCGGACTCCAACTTGGGAGAAAGCCTCAGACAAGACCACTGCTTATTCTGCTTATAAGAGGCTCTGAAGCGCTAAACTTTTCCGTAGCTGCTATTCTTGTTATTACTTACGTAATAATATTAGTACCTGTATGACCGTAAGTCTGAGCCCCAGCTGAGCTCAAGTCCTTGCTCTTGGCGGCTCTCTACGCAGCCAGAGAATCAATCCACGCTACCCTTTGTGGTTACACTGTAATTTCAAACGCACGTAGGGTAACCTAAATACCGTTCCATGTCTGAGTAGTTTTTAGTACTTCTGGCTAAAATCAGCGCAGTGGGAAACACTGTTGTTAGGGGGTTTTTTTTGCATTTGTTTGGGTTTTTTTTTTTTTTTGGTGTGTATGCTTTTTTTTTTAGGCCACCCAATATGCAAATAGACATTAAGACCCATCAGTAAAATGGATGGCCGGGGTGGGTGCAACAGCCCAAAAACTGAGGGTGGGCCCCTACCTGTCTCCCACCCTGGAGTTCCGCAGTGCACAGAAGCAACTTGCAGAAGAACAAAACTACTGTCGAGAGGTTTCATTCCTCTACACGGCTGCCCACATCTGGTGCTTATTCAGACCCAGAACAGGCTGAAAAACCACCACTGCTCTGAAGTTGTTTTTGTTGAGTTCAGACAGTATGAGGCTGTCAGAAAGGGAAAATCTGCCTTCTTTGATTGGGAAGCCACGTAGAAAAAGACAGCAAAGCATGTCTTCTTCTGAACATACCAGAGACGAGCTGGTTCTCTCCTTCCTCTGTGTTTTAAGGACTGAGGCAGAGGGTCTAGATAGATTTGCTTAGACATTGCCTGGGTGATTGCTCAGAAACCCATCTGAAAATGTCATCAAGCTGCAGGAGCCCATTCACTGTATAATTCATGTGACCTTTTTATCCATCCATCTGGAAGGTAGCCTCTTCTGCGTTTAAGCGGCCAGTACTTTACCTACTTAGCAGTCTCTGCAGCCCTTAGCTCTCAAAGGGCAGCAGGTGCCAGACCCCTGCCTGCCGCTCTCGTGTTTGGGTGGCTCCCTTCCAGCAGCACCAGTCTCTCCTGTAAGCAGCGCTGTCTTCCCACAGCTCTTCAAATCCAGGACAAAGCGACAAAGCTCGTGTGTGTAAACGACAAGACAAGGCAGGGAAAAAGAACAATTTGTCTGCTTGGCAAATTTCTATGAAATGCAATGCTATTCCATGGATCCCGACGCCCATGCAAGCTGTAGGTTTCAAAAAAAGGTGCTTTCCATCTTCTTTTTTCCATTCCTTTCTCCTTCTGCTTTTTATTTACACAGGAATGCCAGAGCACCATTCAGGTGCCTGGATGTAACCAAGACTTCTTGTCAAAACAGCTCCTACTTTCTTCCCTCTTCTGCAATTTTATTTGATATTTTATATTCTTATACTTAACCGTAGTAGTGACGATCACCGTCTTCCTGGACTTCTCCGGATTCTTCCCTTGAAACCTCTCATTCCAATCTTGCTTTTACAAGGCAAAACATCCTATCTTCTTTAGCTAAAAGTCCTAGCAAAGATGAGACAGTCGGCATTCCTCCCCTGAGCTGGAAAGCAAAGGCCACAGCAATTCGGGGAACTTAAAAAGCCACTGCCCACAAACCTTCTTACCCCACCTATGCTCGGTTTCCTAAGGAATCGAGGCTATTACAACTGCACCAGTTTTGTTTTTTAGTTCCCAACTATGATTTTTGATCTTTTGGCCAACCTAACAAGATCCGACTGAGGAAGAGAGTCTCTGTTTACAAATGCTGACCAAAGGACAGAGGGAAGAGACTCCATTAATGTCGTCACTGAAGGAAGAGGAGAGATCTGCAGCCTTCCTTTTGCTGGCAGACCAATAGAATTAGCAGAACCCACTTTTTCGTATTTTAAGCCTAAATTATCCCACTGAAGGAACTGGCTGTCCTCGTTCGTTCTCAATCTGTAAAGGCCATGCAACTACTGAGCGCAGACATTCACGGAAACTACTTCAGGCAAACAAAACCAGGTTTTACTATTGTGCAGCCAAGGGAGAACAGGAGAAAAATATCAGTCCAGACCCTAAATATAAACTAGCAAAGGTAACCTGATGTCAGAAGACTAATGCTGATTGATAGCTGTCAATGTAGTCCTTAGGCCCTCCACTTTGCCAGTGGCAGGGTGCAGTAGAGGAGCTGAAATACAATCCCTACTGTCTCATAACAGAAATCCATGGCAGCTAGGTAGAGCCTACCACATATGTTCTTGAAAAACCTATGGTCAATTAGCATCATATTACAATCAAATTACAATAGCAATTTGTAAACACATAGTATTAAAAAAAGAGTTACAGTTAATTCAGTGAACCCATTTTCTGGTGGGTTAAACTGGAAACCTGAAACAGGAAGGATAAATACTTTTTACTTTTTTAAAAAAATACTTCTAAAATGCAATCCTACACATTAGAATATGTGAAGAAATATTCACAGAACTTCAGATTTACAGCAAATTTAAGCATCCTCATGCAGAGGGTTGCCTTCATCTCTAACCTACAAAGCTCTGGTTTGTCTAATTACTCTGACCTTATCTGATTCTTGGCAAAACTAAACTTTTCCTTTTGAAAGTATTTCCTCTGAAGTTAACTGAAAGCCCACTTCCAGGGCCACATAGATACAACTGAGCACAGTATCACTTTGAAAAAAAAATCTATCAAATGAGCGCCTCAGTCTGAAAACTATCATTGGTGCCAGGATTTTGCAGACCTCTCAACTCAAATGTTGCATTGTGTTAGCACAGCTGTATCCACAAGCAAAAAAGCAAGGGGATTATGCAAAAAGGATTCTAGCTTCCATCATTCTTCTGGCTGCAGAAAGGGTTTACAGTCTTTTTTTTTTTTTTTCCTTCTTCTTCAAATAATGCCAGAGCACATTATTTGTAGAAAACAAATAATGCATGCAGCAAAAATACAAGTCACTCTTCACAGTATCATGTTTCTGTATTTTGTCATCTTAATTAAAACATTTGAAAAAGCTTGGAAGTAACAAACATTCCCTGATCAACCTCCTTTTTCTTCAGGCACTGTTTTCACTTTTATCTCTAGTACCTGAACGTAACGAGTCTCTGTGAGCTACCCCCCTGAAGAAAGCCTGGTCACCACCAGTATGCTGTCAGAGAGCAACAGTATTTCTGCCCATAATGAGCTAAAAAAACAAAAATCTTACAAAGATAGACCCTACACATGAAGACAGGATGGTCACGCATGACTGCTTGCAATCCTTTTCAAGAAGCAAAAACTTTCTGAAAAACTAAATAGGAAACAGAAACATGCAACACACCAACTTTTAAAAAACCAACGAGCAGATCACAGGTGAACTCCCAATGTGCCTCTTAATGAATTTTGCAAAATTTGAAATGCAATACCACTGAATTTACACACCTCATTAATTCCTCCAGGGAAATTATTACTCTTCCCACAAAGAAACGAAGGTACGAGGTAGTTAAAGGCAACCAGCAGAATTAAATGATGTGCAAGCAGTCTGATCAGCGAAATAGGGGCAGCTGCGTCCCAACTGCTGACATACCATTTTATGCTTCCAAGTTTTTTCAGTTGCCACACTGGTCACATCAGGCACTGTCACTCTTAAGCCTCATTTGTTGGTACAGGTAGAACAAGGCAACGTGTATCCCCCCACCGAGAGGTTCCTCTTGTGCCATTACAGCAGCGAGCAGTTCAGTGGGGTCCGAAGCTCCCTCGCCTCTTGCTCTTGTTCAAACTCTGTACCAATACAGTCACTCAGAAATTATTATTAAACAGGAGTTGCAGACAAGAAGTCAAGACTTCATTATCGTCCCATCTTTCAGACAAATCCTCGTCTCTCACTTCACTCACAATGCTAATCCGAGACCTGAATTTCCGTGGGTTGGGAGAGGACAGGACGAGTACAATCTCTCAGGATCATTATAGTGACATCTGGCTCTAGACATCACCTGTGCGTAAGCCTGTGGAGGCTTCCTATACAGGCCTGCATAGAAGAGGCCAGAGCCCGGCCAGCAGCATGACCCCAGAGCCTGCAAAAGTCTCTGATCTCCTCAAGCAGAGAAGCTTTTGGGGCTCCTGTCACCAGTGCCCACTTCCTTGGGGACAGCCAGAACTCAGCCAGGGCCCAACACGGCCTTGGCTCTTGCAAGTGTGAGGGGAAGGTGCGGTGCAGTTGTGAATCTGGAGACAGAAGTGATGCCCTAAGAACCGGCAAATGAGTTTGAGGAGCAAGGTGTGGCAGCTGGAGGCGCAGTGAGGAGTTTATAGGGTCTTAACCTCATATCCTCCTCATAACCAGACAAACTTGGACGCAGCGTGGCTGCTTTTTTCCTAGTAGTCCTCTTTCCTAAAACAAACAGCTGGCAAACTGTTCATAGCTTTGTCTTACAGAGAGTGAGCTCTCCTAGATATCACACAGTATCATGCAAAGGTTGCTCTTCAGCTCCCAATATTGTCAGCTTGTTTATTTATTACAGGCCACAGCTCTTTTCAGTTTCCTTGGCTGATCGTTTCTGACGCCTGTATTTGCATCCTGCAGTATCAATGCTCCTCATCCTGGTTAAGGTAACAAAATCACAGCCACCTTTCCAAGGACTCCTTCACCCCACTACGCGTTAAGCCATAAAAATATCACCAACTGCTTAAGGAACTACTACCTGGACAGACTCGGATCTTCAGGGGCTGTGAACGAGTCCATGCATCAGGCTTGGTATATTTATCTGACTTAATCTAAAGTGGGAACACCGCTGACAAACACAAACATTGATCTTTCTACACCTAGCTTCAGTTAGTCATCACTCCTGCCTCAACCAACCTTTTGCCTGCAAGCTTATTTTTTCCCCTTGATTCCAGATCCTAATCACTGGCAGCCTTTTACGAGACGAAAGGATAAAGAGGAATTACTTTGAACTTGTTTCAGCATGGCACTCTCAGGAGAGGTTTGAAGTCCCATTACGTTTTTGATAGATCCGCCGTCTCACAGCTGTCTACCCACTTGCTTTATCTATGCTGGATTCATAAATGCAGTAATGAAAGCATCTGAAAATCCCGTCTGAAAAGCGCGCAAGAGTTGGCCTGACTCTGTGCCCACTGAACACGAACAGACATTCTATCACTCTTTCCAACAGGAGCCTACAGTTAGGCAAACACTGAATGCCTCGGAAAATCCAACCCTTCAGCTTTGCTGAACGCGGCACCCTACCAAGAGGATTATGTTTGCTGCTAGCGCTGTCTCTCTCCACCCCTTCCAAACAGTTTCTTCTTCCTCCCTTCCACTAAACAACCTCTTCCTGCTTGCTCCCATGGCATACTTTCCACATTACTGAAAAGGAATAAAAACCCCAGTCATTTCCTCTGGCACAGCATTTAGTCGTGAAGGATACTACCACATCTCTTATAAGAGAATGATTGTACATTGATACATTCATGTCTTGTTTTGCCTCTAGACATGTCAGAGAAATACATTTATAAGATTGGCTTTGATTTGGATAACCTTTCAGAAGGTTCATATTCTTCCCAAATTCCCTGGCCTGGATATCTCACAAAATGAGACTTTCTTGTAGTATTTCAGTAATTTCCATTTATTATTCCTGCCAAAACCAGTGAATAATAAAAGTCAAAACATTCAGAAATTGGTTTTCAAACTTTTTTTTTTTTTTAAAAAAAAACAAACAACCAACAAACATTTAACATTGAGTTGCAGTTCCTGGAAGAAGCGAGTAAAGGTAATCGCTTGAATTACAATATAGCTTCAAGGTCTGGGGAAGCTTCAGAATTCATAACGAAGCATTAAGTCAAATGCAGAGAGAGATGGGTTACAGCACCTGCAACTGAGATGGAGATGCACAAGATCACCACCTGCTGGGCTTGACTGCGGGTTATTTTTGGTACCTGGGTAAAGGTGCCTAAAATATCTCCTGTACCACGAATCCCAGAGAAGAACGAGGGTTTCTGCATTCACGTCATAACTCCTACCTCCTTGCCTGACAGAGGCACCAAGCAAAGCTCCGACCGTACCGCTGCCAGGGGTAACGTTCCTCCATGCAGCAAGGTGGAAGCAGAGACCTGACCTTCTGCCGGTTCAACGAGCTCAAACACTTCCATCAACTCAAATATTTCCATGATCCTTATTCTTGTATTAGACAGCTGCACCTAGTATTGCATCTTTTTTCTACAATTTACTCTTTTGCACCTAACAATTACTGATATACAACATAATTTCTATTTCATTGTGTTTGAAAAAAATAAAAATATGGGCATGCTGACTCTGAAAGCCAAGGACACTGCAGCATGCTTTTGAAAAAATCATTGTTTATTACATGCACGCACAGTATCTGTAGATATGCAAAACTTCAGAAGATAAGGGAGAAAGCGTAAGTAAGATTTTCTTGCTAAAATAAACAACCTGACAGAAGGAAAGGGATATCTTCACCTACATTTTTAAGGACTTGCCAAAACGTACACATTCTTAGAACTAATATGTGGTATTTGTCTGTTCTCCAGATCTGTAAGTTTTTAGACTACCTCATGATCAATATTATCCATTATTACCATTCTGTGAATCTGTAATATACAGGAAAAAAAAAACAGCAACACTGTGATACAGCAGATCAAACTTGAAGTTGCATCCATAGTACGGCAAGAGGGTTCTCGCATGCAATGCATGTTTATCTAATGGTTAAGGTATACATGTTTGAAGCAACGATAAATTCAGTACTAGATGTGAAAAGATGCCATGTAGGTTACCATTTATTTGTCGGAGTTTGTGGGTCTTTCCTCTGATGGATTAATCCCACTTTTTCCTGTTTGCGGAGTTTTATATTGCACCAGCAGACAAGAACAAGGGTCAATCTCTCTTGGATGCCCCTCAGTCGGAGGGGAAAGGGTAACTCTAGAGAAGAGGGCACAAAATGGACACTTAACAGAGGTCCCCTAAACCTGCCTCTCCCCTCCCTGGCTACAGGGAGGGCCGAGGGACAAAAGCTGCCCTAGCTGAAGTTAGCCTTTGCCAGTACTTCCATTAAACCACAAAAATGCTCTTTAGAAAGATTATCAGGTACACATCAAACCTTTTCAACTTCAACAGAATAAGCCAGGCCAGTCGCACATAACAGCCAGGATGATATCGTTGATGCTCTATGCTCATGATAACTGTTTTTAAACCAAAATTGACTTCTGGTACCTTAAATTCACTAGGCAACTTGAAACCTCGCAAAATGTATCTGAAATGTCAGTGTTCACCTGCCTCAAGAAGAAAACCAAACCAAACCAACCCTCCCCACACGCAACACACTCCCCTTACACTGGGCACCACTTTGGATAATTTCAAATCTCAAGCTCCCCACGTGCTGCCGAAGTATCTCAGAGACTTACGAACAACAGCCAGGAATTAATTTTTATCTATTTTCTTAGTTTGATAACAGAAGTACAACTTCTCTGCATGGTCAAGCACACTATTTATAGCATTCTGCACTCGCACAACCTCCTCTCAGGTCCGTTAAGTGCCAATACATACTTTCAGTGTGTTGGGTGGTGGGGTGTGTGTGTGTTTTGTTAGCGTAAGCAATAAAGATTGCATTTCTGGCACTCATCATCAGGTCTGAACTGGTTCATAAACGCCAGATGGCTAGATTTACGCAGCCCTGTAAAACACGCGTGATGCCCATTTTAAAACTTTTCTCCGGTGTGGCAGAGTATTACGTACATCAAAGCTCTCGCTCGCTTTCCTCAGTGTTTCAGAAATACTAAGCAATAAGTTTCAGCTGATTTCCAGTAAAAGGAATTCCATTTTCAGAGATAGGGCAAAACAAATTGCTTTTGAAAAATTCTTTTTCATATAATTAATTGAAGAGGATTCCATTTGTTTACCCAAAGCAGCACACAGAAGGGGGGAAAAAAAAAAGGCAGCAGACAGTACTAATAAGTTGTTTGTTTGACCTTAAAAGTAAAAATTAGCCATGGATTGCAACATAAAAGAGTCACCTTAGGAGAACTGCAAAAGCTGCATATTCTTTTCAATTAATAGATAACTCTACCTATCTTTTAGACTCTTCACTATTAAAAAAAAAAAATCAAATGTTAAATAGTTTGTATGCCACTGAACAGTGACAAAACATAGTTTCTTTCAATTATAATGCAATGGCGCTTTCCAGTTGTGTTTGTTGCATCACTAATCTGCTCCACAGATACCTCCCTATAAGAAAATCACTATTTTATAATCGCAAGCAACTGTTTCATTATTCCCTAAGAAATGTTTTGCAAAGATTATTCTTTGTTCAACTCTGTATTTAAAAGAAGTAAACCATTGTTCAGGAGGTAGCCAGTGCCTAACTGGCTTAGGATGCAGCTTAAGTAGCTACATCCTGTGTTTCATAAAATCAACAGAGATCTCCATCGATATCCACAAGTACTGGCACGAGATTCAGTGTAGAGCACACTAAATGGGATGCAAGAAGAGTCTATAAGAAACCCATAATCACCGAGCGCGTCTGTTATTCCAAGGTCTACTTAAAAGCTTGTACTGCTCACCCTGAGACCGTTCAATACAAACGCTCAAAAGCATCATTTGCTGTGCACCTCGACTTCAGCACAGCATGACCATCAAGGCAATGATTAACTAGGGAACAAACAGCATTTTCCTATTCTGGTGTTGACCTTCGGCTCATCTTTCGTGTGACATATTCGAAAGAAAATATGTAAATTGTGTCATTGGACCCCCACTGACCTAATGTTTTACCTATTAGCTATGGAATCGGGTCATCAAATGTACTACACTTGACACTTTGTTTTTCAGATGGCTCCCAGTGACAGTAGCTGCTCCTCTTCAGTACACAGGTAGCTCTCCCTCTGTGCGTAATAAGTTGAGGCAGTTAAACATACAGTAGCTTTATTTCAGCCGAGTCCATGGTAAGGTCTAATATTTTAATTTCTAAGTAAAAACTGTGAAGACATGAAACCACCGGGGCCACTTCTCAATTTAGCCCTTAGTTAGAAACAATTTCACCCTTTTTTCTTTATTCAAGCTATTAGCGTATTACACAAAATAGTAATTTTGTGGACTGTATAAACTCAGTCCGTTTACCAAAAGCTACATTCACGGTATCAAGAAGCTGCACAATAACACATCCCAAGGCACACAACCCACAGGATACCACAGCCATGCAAGCCTGTACTCAACACTAGTGTTCCCACAGTCCTCGCGTACATGATTACGTATTAGCCAGCAGGTTAAGTGACCTTAGCAATACAAGAAGTAGTGTCAGTGCAGAAGTGACGGCTTTCACTGCTTGCAGCAGCGGAGAAAGCCACCATCACGTTCCGTAGCACCAGCTAGCCTCAACACTCGCACTGCCAGCACCCCAGCTCGGCCTTCTTTGCAAATCCTGCTGATGCCTCATCCTCCAGCCACCTTTAAAAGAATTAGCCCAGCAGCAAGGGGACGATTTGAATCGCTTTTAGGATTACAGGTGTACCTAAAATGAAATAAATCTAAACAGTGTGGCATCTTTAAGAGAGAAAGATGTTTTTGTGATTTCAGGAGGTGTATGTGCCCTCTTTGACCCCATGCATGGTTCCATTAAGACAAAAAGTCCCAGTGGTTAATGGGCTCTCAAGATTTAAGACACTGGTCTCGGATTTGGCAAGACCTTTGATACATAACCAGTCTTTGTTTCCCATGAAAACTGGGAACAGTACTGCCGTAACCTCCCTGGGTTTTTTCAAGGATTAAACCACTTAGCACTGACAGAGTTTCAGATACTGTGATGAAGGGGGTCATGTATGATAACTCTTTGCTGTCATCAGTGCACATACAGAGGAAAGAAAGGTATGATCAGAGGAGCGGGACGTATCACAAAGAAACGGGAAGAGACCACACAAAAGAAGAACGAACATCGGAAGCGCACGTGAAGGAAACTTACTTCCACTGAGACACACAGACACGTTACCTCCAAACTACAAAGAACTGCTACACTCATTTGGTTCATTTCAGTTAAATTTTCTTTGCTCTGTAATGCTCTGTTAGGAAAGATCTTATTGGTGTCTACAACTACCTACCAGGAGGGTGTAGAGAAGAAAAACCAAACTCTTCCCAAAAGCACATTGCTAGAAGGACAAGACACAATGTAGGAAAAGGTTTTCACCGTAAGGGTATTCAAGCACTGGGAGACGGATCCAGAGAGGCAGAGGTGTCTCCGTCTTTGGAGACACTGAAAGCTCAGTGGTACGAGGTCCCAAGCACCCTGATCCCACTGGAAGGGGAGCGGGACCAGCTGACCTCTGGAGGCCCCTTCCAAACTCTGGGTTTTGCCAAGACTTCACAAAGGTGTACGTATTCCCTTTCAGCACTGGAGTATTTTCTAGAATGTCTATCTAATATAAAACAAATAACAAAATCAAGTAGAAGACTTCATGTTACAGGTTGCTTCACTTTTTTTTTTTTTGGCTTTTATGTTTGCTTGTTTTGAAAGAACAAGTTATCAGAGGAAAAACATGGTTTTTCTTTCTCCATTTCTCACAGGGGTGGGAGCCCCTCACCCCTCCAAAATCCATTTTTACTTTTCATCACGCAGGAATTACTACATTTGCATAATCCAATAGAAATCACAAAATCAAAAAGCATACCATGTTAAATAAGAGTTTTAGCTTTGTATTTATTAGCAAATGATACACACAGGCAGGGTGAGAAAACATCTCCAGGTGCAGAAAGCTCTAAACTCTGAGCAAACAATTACATGTACTGGCGGAGCTAGGTATCAGCAGCAGCAAGAAGAGTTTGGATGTCCATTTTCCTACAGGGACAACTTGGCTAAACAAACCACAACTGTTATTTATCTACCCCCGGAAAATACATACAAAAAATTGGCAGCTCACCCAGTGTGTGATACACGAACATTGATCTAACATGAAATAAACGGGAAAAAATTAGAGCGATTGAACTTGATTTTTCCCTCCTGAAATAAGTGGACTACACGCTCTGGGCCAGCTGGTGTAAATCCACTGAAATGCTTAGATCTCAAAATGATCAAATTTTCAACATGTCTAAGAAGAAAGCAAAGCGTCCTACATACCGAATTACACCAGGTCAGCACCAAGGGACTAACTTGAGCAGAACCAAGCTATGCAGTTGTGGATTTGCTTTTTGTTCAGAACAATTGTGTTTGCATGTCCTTGGCTACATCTCCACTATTGTTTTCTGACCAAGAGGTTAACGTAATCCAACAGCCTATATGAGGAAAAATCGCACGCAAGTTTTTGTGGTTCCACTGTTCATTTTAAAACACCTGCCCACCATAGACATTACAGACAGTTCGCTGCTTTCTTCACCCAGCACTCACTACTTATTTTTGCAGAACCAACTGCGTTAAGTACCGATTTTTGTAGCACACTTCCCAAACAGTTACCAGCTCTTCTCGTACAATCATCAGCACACAAACACTGCAAACCATCAAGTTAGATTTATTTCTTAATGAACAAAAAATATTTTGACTAGAAAAAAAAAACGACTTTAAAAGAACAGTGCTTATGTCTTGATCTACTTATTTTGTGCACAGAAAAGACTGCAAGAAAATCTTTCCCTTAATTAAACCAAACTCATTGCTCTCCATACAAAGACCTGCCATCCAAATAAACCAGAGAGCAAAACACACCTATACCAGAGAAAGTTTTCACTGACCTAACCTAGTTAGGATCCACTAGCCATGAATAGATAAGCTACTCAACGTAGAAATCATTGCTTTGGCTTTAGAGACACAGACTGGTGAACCGGGTTTGCCCCACTAGCGACTTCAGACCTTCTGCACTACTACACCATAGTGCTGCTAGCCTGGCTTCTGGAGAGGGAGAGCTACCATCAAGCTCAGAATACGTAATTTGTTCCTGAACCACACTTTGACTATACAGAGCGGAAAAAACAGACGGAGCCATGTCTGTGAGTCAGTTCACTGTCATGCAAGTGTGCCAACACAGCAAGCAGGATAACCACCAAAGCACAGCGTTCTCATTGTCCTTTCAGCTATGCCACATACACATCACAGGAGATGAAATGCCTAGACTTATTTTGCCCAGAGAGGTGGTGGAGGCCCCATCCCTGAAGACATTCAAGGCCAGGCTTGATGAGGCTCTGAGCAACCTGATCTAGTTGAAGATGTCCCTGCTTACTGCCGGGGGGTTGGACTAGGTGACCTTTGAAGGTCCCTTCCAACCCAACACATTCTATGATAATGTTACTAGGGGTTTAAAAAAACCCAAACCACCCAAAACAAAATCAAAACCAACACAAGCAACAAACAAGATCCCAGAGAGAAAACAACCTTAATTTGAACATTCTTTATTTCTTGTCTGTTTGAGGGCAAGGGGGGAGGTGTAAATAGGGCAATCTAACAGTTCTTCAGATAGCATAATACTATAATAAATAATGTAATAATATTAATATAGTATGAATATATAATGGCAATACAATATATGTAATTAATAATATATACTACTACTACTGATATAATAATATTGCTCCTACTTGACCTATTTGGAAAAATTAGGAAGGAAGTTTAAATCCTCAAAATCACTTGAGGCACCTGTACATTTCCTATAAGGAACAAGACTACAAGACCTGCTATAAAAAGTGACTGTTTTATCAGAAAATTCACCCACAACTTAGACCAACTATACAACTCCAAAATATTAATTTTTTTTCTTCATATAACTGAACTGCTTCTTATTTGGGGGGCTGAGGGAATTCATTTGGGAGATGCTTTCTTTTTGAGGGACAAGGGAATTTCATACACTCAAATACTTAGAATCTACAATTTAGTTTCTAAATATACTTTCACCAAATAAATGAGAAAAGCCAAACATGACATACTATTCTGATAAATGCTGTTTATTGTTTCTTTTTCCGTCCTATTTCTTTATGGAAAAAAATACTAAGTAGTGCAAACAAAAAGGTTATGACACACACCAATGAAACCCAGGAAATTCAAAGCTGAAGGCTGTTGAAATAGCTATCCCAAGTTATTCCACTCCTCTTCCTTTTTTTATAAATACACCGTGGAACTGACAAAGTTAGACCTCAGCCAGGCTTCCTGGCTTGGGTCTCAATCTGGGTAACTTCCAAGTCACGTAAACACCGGTCATCCTTCCTGCCCTCATGCTGCTCCTCTTGATCCTCCTTCAGAGGACAATTGTTCCCTCTGACCTCTCCCTATGACTTTTCCCCTCTGATAACCATCTCGGGTACCTCTATCATCTTAATGTTCCTCCTTCTGTCACTGACATTTGCAATTCGTCAACAATGCAAAGGTTACTGCCGCTTTCTTGGCGCTCTTCCCTTTTTCCATCAGGTTGTCCGTCACTAGCTCTCCTCTCTCACTGTGTATCCTGACCAGCCCCAGTCTCTCCTACCCCAGCCCTTACACCCAACTTACCCTCACTCTTGCAGCTGAACCCCTGGGGATGAAACCCCACAACTTTGCTAGCTTTCCTCCCTCTACCTATAAGTTTTCCATCCGCCAACACAATTCACGTTTCACAGTTTTAACTATTTTCTACTTCCCACTAAAGCTCTTCTCCTTTTCTAGTCCGTTCTCCATAGCCACCTGCATAAGGATCCTGGAAAGACAGATGTATTCCATATTAAATGACATCTCCAAGATCTGGCATTTTACACAGGTTTGAGCAGCCTTCTCATTCCTCCCCCTTCTTCCAACATCACACTTGTATTTGAGAAGGTGGTCTAAGATCATCACCCCAATAACTCACCTATCTTCTTCTATCCTCAAGTCCCTTAAAAGACCAGGACACGTTCAATCCCGTACCTAAGAGGCAGGTATCGATGCCACCTCTACTAACTGTGTCTTCCTCCTAAGAGAAAG
This sequence comes from Rissa tridactyla, assembly GCF_028500815.1. Classification (NCBI taxonomy): domain Eukaryota; kingdom Metazoa; phylum Chordata; class Aves; order Charadriiformes; family Laridae; genus Rissa; species Rissa tridactyla. Next base: position 9,820,576 of record NC_071468.1, on the reverse strand, counting down.
GTTTAAAGACTCTCCCAGGCTGTCTTCATCCAGACAAAGAAGAAAGAAGGTCCTCCCCCTCCCTAGGTTTTGGGGGTGAGCAGTTTTACCTTCTCTGTCCAACCTATTTTTGATCCCCCAGTGGTACAGAGAACTTCATCATCGCCAGACAGTGACATCACAACCCACTTGATTACTACTAAATGTTTCTCTTTTCTTGATGGATTTACGAGTTCATAGAAACTACTAGCAGGGGAACTCCTGAAGAAGGAAGTGTGGGTGTTTAATTCTCCACTATTAGTTTACTTGTGTAAACAATGTGTTTTCTCTCTCCCCTCTCCTGGGACAAAGTGTTTTGAAATAAGAAAACAAGCCTCATTTGGTGAAATGGTGAAACTGGGTCAAAGTACTGACAACGGCAGACCATTCTGAAATAAAACACATCGGTGACTCCACAATATTTGCCATGCTGGGGGCTACTATGTATGTAGGTCAAATACAGAGTTTGTTAGTGTCAGGTTTTTTTTTTTTTTTTTCTTCTTTCGAACGTGAATCAAATGCAATCAAACCCAGAAAGTGAGGCAGCAGTCAGATGACAAGATATTGTCTAGGTTTAATTCTTGCTGACGCACTAATACCAGAAAATTCCCATGACTGCTAACAACAAACATTGGCAATCATTGTGTACGGGGAGCTGGGGCTAAGCATATTGGGATACAGGTCTTCTTGGTCCTTTTACAAATGAGAAGTTAAATTGTTTGAGTAACAGCTAACAGAAATTCCATCATTCCCTTTCTGTAGATAATAAAGGGAAAGCTGCCAATGGGTGAGAATAGTTCTTGTGGCTACATACCGCAGTTTCAAGACTTAACACGGCACTAGCTTATTGATTCTACACGTGGTGCCAGTTATTTTTATACAGCTTATTTGTATAAATTCAGCAACATGAAAAAAACCTTCACCAAAATCTATCAACGGCTCTTAAAATAAACACCAATAAGTTCACTTCTCTCTATTCTTCTGTACCTCAGCTGTGATGCATCCCCTGCACAAACACGAACTCATGTCTCTGAGGAGTCACAAATCCCTCCAGTGAGTAACCTGACCTGCTGTGACTGAGCTAGAACTCAATCCACCCCTAAAACTCATTCTTTCTTTCCCATTCTGCCTTCCTTCCAAACTGTTAGCACCAAAAGGCAAAACAAGGAGGAAGTAAACATCTTTCTTTTACAGCTCATGGGCCATGACCTCATGCGGGCAGGATCTGTGTCTCCTCCTACTTGCAAAGTCCTACCCCAACCCCTGCTGGAGAAGGTGAACATGAACAACGACCAGCTGGTATCAGCTTCCTACACAGACAGAAACGAAACATGCTCCATTACTTCCCCCAAGGCCTGCACGCAGGAGAACTGAAGCTGCGCAGAAAGACCTTGCTGAGGCCAACACCCGCCTGCCCCGGCCCTCCAAGTAATTAGCTGGTATTCGATGCTGAGTACACCTTGACAACCAGGAAAACATAAGCCTAGAAGGACTGCTGGTCCGCTCTTCCCATCCCCTTCTTCACCAGCCCAGAGGGGCTGCTACAATGAGGTGGGCTCCCTAAAGCTGCTGCTGGGTTCAAACAGGAGCAAAGCTCTTCTGCTTGCCTTTATAGCTCAAACTCTAATGGAACCAGCTGCCGTCAGCTGCCAGCCTAACATTCAGCTGCATTCAGCTCATGTTTTCCACATTTATTCTTAGCCTGAAGGGCTGAACACAGGGGTTTTTCCCCCCCCCTTCTCCCTTCAGGTAAAAGTTATATTCTGCAGAATATACATTTCTGTAGAATGTATACAGAATACAACTGCAGTGGTCCCTCTTGTCCAGGGAATCTATTGTTCAGCAAAGCATACTGGAAAGAGACCTAGACCGTAACTCAGATTTAAAAGCATCTAAATCATTTTTCTCACTGCAGTTCCATTTCTCCTTCCACGCTTTGCCCTTCCTGCTACTGACGTGTCAGTCTAAGCTTTCTACCATTGCTTCTTTGTACAGTACCAAACACTGACCACCCCATGCTACCAGCACTGCAGAATTCAGCAGCAACAGCTACTTTTAAGGCCTGCACGTTCAGTGAACTTTTGACAATTTCTGCTCATTAATCTCTTGATCAGAAATGCATTCCAAGCACCTTCCAACAGCTGTCGTGCTTCTTGGCAGCTCGTCACAAAAAAGCATCTCTGTCCAATCTCCTCAAATGCATAAATTCACACAGAAATATACCTATCCTTGCACTCACACATTTCACACCCACAGACAAATTACACTGACATCACAGTATCATATTCAGGCCTGGAACAGTAACAGTTTAATTTGTCTTTTCACGACCACCAAGGCTGGAACTTAAGAGACTGCCCCTGGAAATGATAACTTAACCACTTTCCAACAACCCAAGACATTTATGGGTAGCCTTGGGAGGTCCAGCATTTAATTGATGATCATCTTACGCGCAACTCGGAATTAGCCTACATACCCACAACACAGACCCAAGGACTCGCCACACTAGAGTCATAGAATACCAGGTTGAAAGGGATTTCAAGGAGCATCTGGTCCAACCTTGCTTGGCAAAAACACAGTCTAGACAAGATGGCCCAGTGCCATACCCAGCAAAACCTTAAAAGTCTCTAATGACAGGGAATCCACCAACTTCCCTGGGGAAGATTATTCCAATGGCTGATTGTTCTCATTGGGAAAATTTTTCCTCTTGTTTCCAATCGGAATTCCCCCAGGAGTAACTTGTACCCATTACCTCTTGTCTTTTCCATGTGACTCCTTGTAAAAAGGGACTCTCCATCTTCTGGGTAGCCACCCTTTAAATACTGGAACATGGTGATAAGGTCTCCCCTAAGCCTTCTTTCCTCAAGGCTGAACAAAGCCAATTCTCTCAGCCTTTCCTCATATGGCAGACTTCCCAGTCGCTTCATCATCTTAGCGGCCCTTCTCTGGACCCCATTCAGCCTGTTTATACATCTTTTTTTGTATAGCGGGGACCAAAACTGAACACAGTAGAGTGGAACTGACACCAGTGCAGGTGCTTTGCTGAACTGGATCTGAAAGAGGAAGGTCTGAGACCTTGCTGGGGTTAATGACTGTTAGAAAGGCAGTGAGAAGATGCTAGCCTAGAAATGGGTTTAAGTAGCCAAGCAAATAACCATATTGCTTTCAATTAAAAGCTGTCAAGCTTGAAACAAAAAGCTTTCGACTGACAACCACCTTTCCATGCTAGCCACTAGACACATAAAAGCAAGGGATTCCATAAAATACTGAAAGTGTCACCCTACAGGCTTCATACCTAATGAACTTTGCCAAAGCTTCACATAAGCTGTTTTTCTTTTGAGATTGTACGTTCAGACTAAATAGGGCTTTACGGTTGTTAGGGATAGCGTATACAACCTGTAGGTTGCTAGACTTGGCGTTTTGGTTTTGTAAGGATCTTTAACCATAGTTTCAAGAGTGAAATGCAATCTGTTGGCCTATGCTGCACCAGCGGTCGTTTAACAAAGTGCATTGGTTAGAAAAAGCACAAACAGAAAAACTAATGGACCACTCATGGCTAAAATTGTAAAGTATAAACACCTTACTGAATGGAAAGCTTACTGAGCACGAGCTGAACCTATGATCTACCTTTCTTAAATTCATGTCATTTTAATGCACCAGACTCCGGTACAATGTTCGAAATGAAGATTTCCACTAGCAAAATAAAGGCTATCTTCCCATTCTGCTGGACCCAAAGGGCACACTGCACCCTGACAGAGGAAACACTGGTGACAAGCGTTACAAGGCTGTCCCTGCCTGGAAAGGAAACATCCTCAGGGACAGGACTGCGCAGGGAACGTGACCTCACCGCATGTGGGAACTGGAAGACCCAACTAAATAAAAACCCATGGAGCCTTCCCTTCACAACCGACGCATTGCCTCTTAGCAGGAGTTTTAACTACACTGATAAACACATGCCTTTATTTGTGAAGGGAAAGGTGGTACGAAACAATGCGTTGATATTAAGATTACTTTGTTCGATTCACTGCTTCCAAGTTAGTGTCTCCATCCAATCCTCAGTTAAACATCCTACTCGGCCTATCCCAAGGCCCAAGAACTTTCCCTAGTTTTACATATCGTACTCCAGTGGTGCGACCAAAAGCCTGCCAGGAACATTATTATTAGATGGTCAACATTAGGACTAATAAGGTTGATTATTACTAACTACTGAAAGACAACTATCTCCTACTGTCTCTTCTTAAAACACGTAAAACAACTTTAAATGCTAAGAAAACAGACTACTATAAAAGCAACACACAGAGCGTCAGTGAAGTTAACACAATATTATAGATTCCTTAGCCTGAAATAAACCTTAAATAAAAGGCTGCATTTAGTCATAACTCTCGGGTTGCGATACTAATAAAGTGAACAAAATATGCCTCCAGCTCACTACAGAATAGTAAATGCAATGGTTCTCAAGTCTAGACTACGGCATGGCAAACAGAAGACTATCAGCAGTAAAGGAAGATGGCTGGTATGTCTGCCCAAAGAGCCTGCACATGCTAGTATATTGTCTTTAGCAAAGAACAAGACATGCAAGATAGAGCTAAAACACTTCTCTGGCCTCCAGAGCCGTTGTGAACCATATGGGAAACACTATAAGTGATAGCTAACATATGCCCCGTCATTCATGAAATACCAAGGGATGAAATAATGCTCTTCATATAGACATCAAAAAATGAATCCACACTATAGCAAACCAAATATTTATCTTGGCAGATCACATCTTCCAGAAAAAAAAATTTGCAATAAAGTTAAATATTTTAATACTGCAAAACAAATGCTGAGAATATCTTTGTAGGGAATGCCTGCCAAAGTGGATAACTTGTGCACTTATCAGTGCAACAAACACGAGTTAAGAATTTTTACAGACCATTAAATAGAAAATTTGAATTAACCAAAGGAAAGCTAGCTGCTCACTTGATGGTGTATCTTCATTTTTTTTTCTCTGATCAAATAAGCCAAAAAATCCAAGCAGCGCAGTCTGCAAAGAAGTATACACTGCTATATAAAACGAAGACCACTGATAGAAGTTAGAACAGAGGCTTTCTGTGTAAATCCTCATGACACGTGGGTAAGACTCAAACATTGCTGCCGTGCGATAACTTTTGTTCATTGCTTTTATTGTATTAAAAGTTCTTGGATTTTACCCCACTTTAAAGTGGAGCCACAGTCTATTTCTCATGTGGCCGGGATGGCACCTTTTTGGAACACGGGACAGGGGCTAGTAGACGACTCACATTTATGATTGACTTAACTAAACAGTTTTACAAGTCCAGCATATTTAACTACCGGAAAGGTTTACTCATGGCTCAAAGATAACTTTCTAAAATTTCAATTATTTAAAAGCAGCTTAAGATGACTTCAGCAGCAACTCCCAGGTCTAACACACGTTCAGAGAAACACTTCAGGATATGAGTTTTACTGCAGCTGCTCTTTAAGTCAATCAAGTTCAAACTACTAGCAGTAAAAGTCACTGGAGTGAAAATTCACATTTTCTACGCACACCTCCCGGAACTGAACTCTCGTCAGCTTCTACAACAACCACCATTTTTAACAGCTGTCTCTAGACAGATGCTAGTAAAGCCTATGTACCGAACTGGGGTTATACTGTGGCACACGGGCAGACACAATTTAGGCGATCCAGAGCACCCAGAAGGTTCCCAGCCAGGCAAACCAAATAGGTGTGGCCCGTAGCAAACACACTGCAAGGGCCCCAGCTTCCTTCTCCCAACGTATTTAAAGCATCCAAATTATGATTTTTCGTCTTGCATTAACTACTGTGAAAATTGTGAAGAAATTAATATTTTTTAAATCCCCAGCTGTAGCTGAAATTGCTTATTACGACAATTTAACTGAGTGTTGGCATCTCATAGTTGCCAATATCTACACTGTTTTCCTAAGAAATTACAGTCTCAGCAAGTTATACATCATAAAGTACGCCAAGGCCCCAGCTGGCAAGAGGATGCGTGTTTACTTTTGTGAAGGTTATGGTTTTGTTTTGTGGTTGTATTAAAAAAAAAAAAGATAAGTTGAAAAAACTTAACTTCTTTGCAAGCAGTGGTGAGCAGTTTCCCACTCAAGCAGATCCAAAACTGGCAGCAGGCACCTCAGTCTGGACCTTATTTAATTCCTAAGTTAAAGTTAACACCAGGCTCACTTACAGAATCAGCACGAAGGTTGAGTAAAAGGCAGCACCTTGCCACGTTGGCCCAGGTTGAGCTGGAAAACAACAGGTGACAATTCTGCCCACTGCTCCACGGAGGAGAAACTACCCCATGTCAGAGCATTTGGCTTTTGCTGTAAGCACCTGACCAGGCATCTGCAGGTCAGGAAGGCAAAAGAGGGTACTCTTCCGTGGTAAATAACATTTCTCCTCGCACTGACTCGATGCGGGGCTCTGATCACACATTCAGACCTGCTTTCCGCCACCCTCGCACGCTCCACAGCTCTGAGTCTCAGCCGAACCAGTAAGGTCAGCGAGGAACACGGTCAGGTTAGTCACGCAAGTACGTCCATTGCTTTCCACGCATTCATCCTCAAATGTATTTAAATACGTATCTTGGCACATGCTCAAAAAGTATGCCATTAAGAGAAACTACTAAGCAAAGACTTAAGAGGAAGACGAGGCTACGGATCCACAGGCAAGTTAAGAAAGGGAATGTCAGCGTATGTAATAACACGCATCATGCGTGAAAGGAAAACCAGTAAGAGACTTTGGGTCATTTTCACGTTGGAAGTATGTTTCAACAAAGTCAGGGTCAAAGAACCCTGGAGTTAATTACTGGAAAGCACGGATTTGTGTTCAGTAAATATAAAGTAGAAGCCAAAGACATCATTTTGGATGCAAAAAAAAAAAAGTTAAGAGATCCATTTAAAAGTCAAAAAAGTTTTTGTTTTTTCTTTTCCTTTACAAGCCACTTGTGAGACTGTGTTTAAAGCACTGTGTTTGGTCCTGGGCATTTGGCCAGACGACATTCACATTCTGGAGCTGGCGGAGTGAAGAACAAGAATAGCTTTTTTTTTTTTTTTTTTTTTTTTTTTTTTGAGGAAAGCCCCTCAAAATAAAGTTGTTTCTGTCTCTAAGCCTGTGTACATGAGGACTGAGGGACTCCTCACCAGAGTCAATTTGCGGCACTCCACTGGTTGTAATGGAGCAACAGTAACTTGCAGCTAAGGATTTATCCCTTAGTTTTTAAATACCGTACAAAATAATTCAGTGCTTTCAGACTTTCCAAAACTCAGAAAGACAACACCTGCTTATGTGCAAAGCAGGGCTTTTACTCTTCAGCAACAAGTCATGGGTAAGACATCTTCCAACAGCTTTCATTTACAAGGCTATCCTGGAAACCCCGTTCCAAGATCAGGCGGACAAACGCACCGCCTTTGTCTCATCCTGCCCTCTTGATCATCTTCACAGACCAGAAGCCGCCATGGTGCAGCACCGTTAACAGTCTCTTCACACAACACCCAGTACAAATGTGTTCACTAATTCCAAATCATACATGATAATTCCATATGACAGAATTCCTGCCAGAGGACTGGTAGGACTCCAGTAACCTCCTCCTCATTCTACCACGGCGAGATCTTCATACTTCTCTCCCATATTCATGTGGATGGTAGAATCCCTACCAGCTTCAAAGAGAACAGTACGGCATTAATAATGTTCAGTAATTTTCAAGTGAGCTAATTGTTTAGAACAGCATTTCCAAAAATACAGAATTAACCTACCGAGAAAACGCGACTGCAGCTCCACAATTCCCTTCCTTCATGTGTAATTTCTCTCTGCTCATCTCAAGGCAGAAAAACAAAACCACCAAAAATCCACACCTGCTTTACCAGCCAGCTTCTTTTCAAAGCATTGCAGTCGTCAGATAAGCATTTTCTAACAACTACAAATCAAACTAAGACCGAACGACAGACAAAAATACAAGATATATCCCCCAATCTCTCCTAAGCACGCAACAGATGGATATACTAGCAGTCTTGCAATTACAAGTGAATCAATTCTAGTCACTTTTCTTAGAGAAAACATTTAAATCTTTCTTCAAACTTTCAGTAAATGATATGCAAGAAAAAAAACACAACAAATTGGAGAGAAATATGGCTTTAGCCATACTGCAAAATTTTCAGTTTTATTTAAGAGTTAAGCATGGGCTTTATACACGCAGGCTCATAAAAACTACAAAAGGCAACAAAAAGTTACGAGGACAAGACCAGGCTCTTGGGATCCGATTCAGCATTCGCAACGAATAGCACAAATTCAGGAGCAACTCCCTTGAAGTTAACAGAGCGAGGATAAAACTTACTGCCAAGAGAGGAGAACTAGGCCTGCTCTGCTTTGACTGAAGAACGATCCTCACAAGTCATGGACTTCCCAAGCATTAGAGATCCTGGGAATGCTATGCTACATTACTCTGCTTTTTTTTTTTTTTTTAACCTGAAAACTTCAGGCAACAACACTTGGCTGAAAAAAGGCAGTTACTGACACTTCTGTGCTGAGACTCCCGCCCTGCTTCCCCCGCCTCCTCAGGCACCAGATGCAGGTTTTGGGGTGACTCCCCGACCCACCATTGAGCCAAAGATCTCCCCTCTCAGCCACCAGCCCCTTCACCAACCTCCTCCTCACCTAGCTCCTGCCCAGGAGCTCTTCTCAGCGAAGACATCCTACCAAAGGAAAGGCAGGCCAGCCCTACTTCCACAAGAAGGGCGTCAAAGGGGAGGCTGGGACAGAGCTGCTGGAGGGATGGAGCAGGTCTGGGTCCCACCATGCCTGCCCACGCCACAGGGACCACTTTTCACAAGGGCTGCTGTGACTGGGTCAAGCCATGCAGCACCTGGATGAGGAAAGGACTTGTGCTTTCACACTGCATGAACCTTTGTCTCCATCTTGCCCATCACATCACCACCCGGGAGAGCAGGTGCTTTTCAGGGCAGGAGATCCAGCGTGGAGGCAGCCATGGGCTGAGACTCGCCGTGATGCCTGGGAAGGCCCTCATCACCTTTCATTTCTGTGGCAGCGTTGCAGAACAAGAAGGCAGAGGAAAGACTGTACGCGTTTGTCTTGGTGCATCTACAAAAGGCCCTCTATGCCAAATTAGAACAGGCTGGGTTACAGAACAGAACGGCTCCCCTGCCAGGTACCACATAGGGCACAGACCCAAAGCAGGATCAGACCACATAAGCACTTCAGACTCTACCGCCAAGAATGCGAAGCAGTAGCAGCCGCCCTTCCACAAACAAACCGTACTGCACCTCACAGCAGCCGAGAGAAAGAACATTCCACGTCCTTGCCAGCCCTTTCTCCTCGTCTTGCTCAAACTGCAAATACTCAAGACTCCTGAACAAGTATGGTAGGCTGAACCAGCGCGCCGTAGGATTGGGTAACTGCAGGTGGTAGAATATCAGATAAAACTAATGACCATAAGCAGTCCTACTTTAGGTCATAAGCACCTTAAATGCTAAGAACTGGACGTGACATCCTTTCCAGCTCCCAGTAATGTGTTCGATAAGCAGATATGGAATAACTGTATTGCATCGAGTGTCTCGCTGTAGCTCTTCATGTGTCAGGAATAATTTATTTTCAGTGTTCTAAACTAAGACACGTATTGGAAATTAGAGCCTCATATCCATGCAATTCCTGCTACACCACCTCTGTTTTGTTACCCAATGACTCAATTTAAGATAGGGTGCCAAATATTTAGTTGCACTTCCATCGCCTCTCCTGATACACACTACCAAATGAATAATAAGTGACTTTAACAAAACAAACGGTTTAACTGGCAACACTTGACTCTGCTTAGCGTTTTCCCCAAGCAACTCCTAAGTAAGGAATTTTAGAGTTTTTTTGAGACACATCTTGATAAATCTCCAGTTACAGATTAGGGGCACGTAAACCTCTTATTTTCAAGATCTGTACGGTATGCCAAGTATTTAGAGCCACAGGCGAGTCCTGCACAGCCACGGAGCCTGCAATACACATGACCACAGAACCAGTTTTCTGTACGTTGCTCCATTCTGTGCTTGGAGTCACTGTGTCTGCAAGGTAAGACCACAAATTTGCTCTTGAGCCCCTTTCAGCTCCCCATCCAGAGCCCCTCAATGATCCTACAGGGCTAATAAGCTGTGATAGCAGTCTGGTTACAGGCATTAAGAAAACGGCTGAGAGGATATCTACGTCGTAGAGTACTCCATCAATTCCCTCCTGCTGATGGGAGACAAGTTACATTACTTATCACTACGATGTGACAGCTACATTGTTCTAGTAGATAACCGAAGCCCCTTAACTGCTATATTGACAGCACTGTTCTGCCTTTTTTTTTTTTTTTTAAAGCAGTAGCTCCTTTGTGAAAAACTCAGCCACCATACTACTCATTCGGTGCCTTAGTAACTACTCTGTTTGATCTATCTTTAGAAACAATCAAAAAATGCCCCTGAGCCTTAAGTAAAAGAGCTAGTCATCTTCCACATTTGATATACTTGAGAGCAACAGGAGCCGACTTTCCTGGCCCTGTTAGCCACACACCAAACCCCTCACACAGCTGATCCCGCACTCTATGCTTCAGCGAGCTGGCCGGGGGGGGAGGGCGGACACTGGCGCAGAGTTTCACGCAGAGAACTCGGACTCAGAGCTGGAGCACTCCTGTCCAACTCGGCGTCCCGTGCAACAGGGTGACAGAGCAATCCACCGGAGTCAGCCACGAGAGCCCCCGACACACCTCACCCCGCCATGCCAGGGGCACTGGCTGCCAGCAGACCCCTGGCCACCACAGCCTCATACCATGCGCGTGGCATAGCCCCGATGCGAGAGAATTTGAACTTCTGGAAAAAAAACCCCAAAAACAACAAAACAAAAGCAAAACAACCCCACAGCTGGGCCACCCGTGCTCTGAATAGCAGAGATTATGCATTCCTGGGTTTGCACCTTGTTCAGCACAAAAGTTTCTCAAGCCACCAGAAGCTTTTTGAGCAACCTCGAAATCCTGAGGCTTAACAGGATTGATTTCTCAGCCCAGACTAATACTTAAGCTAGCTGCCCTTTTACAGCCTTAGCTGCAGAGGAAACTACACGACAGCCACTGCACAACCCAGTTTTGACAGACACCAGAGACACCTCACCTTGGAAGCCCATTTCCAACAGTGCTGTCTGATCCCAAACCTGGTGAGGGGCAAAACCAAACAAAACATCCAAACATTTCCAAGTTTACCAAATATAAACAGACCGAAACCTACAGAAACCCCTTGAAGAAAAAAAAAAAAAGTCAGCCCCAAAACCCATTTGGTGAGTGCATTCCTAGGAACACACAGGAGCCTTCTTCCACACAGCCATTCCATCACCATTTTCAGAGGAGTCAGTGTTGCTGATACTCTTGGGAATTATTAGTTTATGCTTTTAATTAACACAAGGAATGAGGCAGTGGATTGAATACAAATCCTCTTCAACGAAATTAAACGCATCCTAGGATTACATATGGCAAAACACAGGGGACCGTTCCATATAAACGTCTTCAGAATCACAGCACGGTTTTCCTGCGTAGCTGGGTGATTAACAGACAGCTCTATGTACCATAGTCTTCCTGCTCATCTAATTAAATATTCAGGTCCCGAGTAAGCTATTAACAATTAAATATTTTTAGAGCTAGACAGATCTAAAACTAATGAAGCTTAACATAGGTCTGAGGAAACTCCAGAGCTGGGCTCCACAGCTCTGGTGGCATATTTTATCCCAGCAAGACACAGCATTACTCACAGAGTCAGCGCAGACGTCGCTGAGTTGAGGATGGGGTTGCTTGCAAAGTAGTAGAGTCTCCAGCTCCCAGTACCTGCCCTTCTGACCACTGCCTCATCAGCCCTGCAGCCCACACCTGGGCAAACACACGCTGCTGCGAATACAATTAACTCCAGCTCAGCTGCTCCCCGTAAATTATGTTCTAACGGAGGAAGGGCACTCCCGCAAGCAGGGTCCTGTCTTACCCCCCCCCCCCCCAAGGCTTTTGCCCGCAGAGAAATACCAGGTGGAAATCACGTTTTGCTCAATCCTCATCAACACAGCTGTGCTGGCAAAGGCACATAAAGATGTTCCTTACTTAAAAGGGCTGAGGAGTTATGCTTTACGGAATAAGCAAATAAAACAAGCGAGAGCCGAGTAGCTTGGAGGGATGAGACAAAGGAGTCGAGCTAACAGGGGAAACTACATCTTCTGCCTTTCTGCACCTATCAAATCAGATCTGTGTGATTTAAAATAAGCTTTCACCATAATATTTACAAGGAAATGTTCCAGAAGATAAATTGGCAAGACGTACGTTATATCCCCGTCTTTTGGGCCCCGGGAACCCCTATTCCGGTCAGAGAAGGGCTGCAGATGCCCAGACCGAGCGTTAAGCCCGGCCGAACTGCGCTTTACAGCGTGTGCCGCCGAGCTGCCGGGCCGGCGCCGCGCCGCGAACGGGCACCGAGCCGCTCCTCCCCAGGCTGCCTGACCCACTTACACCAAGGGAGGAGCGGCAGGAGGGAGCCTTGGCCGGACGGCGCGGCTGGAAGCGCACGGCGAGGGTCCCCGGCCAGCCGGGGCCGGCCGGGCAGCGGAGTCCTCGGGCAGCGGCCTGGCGCCGAGCGGCGGGGCGCCGGCCCGGGGTGCGCGATCCCCCGGGAGCTGCCGCGGGGAGATGGGGCCCGACCCGGCCTCCCCTTGGCCGCCGCCGGAGGAGGAGGCGGCGGCCCAGCTGGGGAAGAGGGCGAGGAAGAGCGCACTGGCTGCAGCCCGGCTCCTCACCTGCGTCCCGGCGGGGCAGAGGGCGACGCTTCCCGGCTCAGCCCGCGCCCGGCACCGGCCTGCTCCGCGGCCCTCGTCTCCTCCGGTCCGCCCGCTCGGGGCAGGCGGTTTCCAACGGCCCCCTCCAGCCCGGCCCCGGCGGGCCGCGATTCCCTCGCCCGCCCCTTACCTCACACCGCCGGCCAGCAACGGGCAGCGCTGGCGGGGGCCGGGCCGAGGGACGGGGAGGGGCCGCGGCTTTGTGCCCGCCGCGCAGCTCGGCTCGGCTGGGGCCGCCCCTCCCTTCACCCCGGAGCCGGCTCCCCCCTGGGGCCAGGCGCCTGCGCCATGCGCCCGCCTCCCGCTCCGCTCCCGGCCCTCCCTTCCCAGCTCCGGGCCCGCGGCTGCAGCCGGGCGGCGGGGAGCGCCCGGGCCCCTCTCCGCCCTCTGCTTCCTCCTGGGGGGACGGGCCGGTACCGGCATCGGGGACGCCCCGAGGACGGAGCCAGGGTGGGCTCCAGGGGCGCTCCCGGAGGCCGGGCACGGCCCCCCCCGCCCCGTCCCAGCTGCGGGGCCAGTCGTGGCCTGCGACCTCCCTGGGCGAGGGAAGGGGTGTTCTTCTCGGACACCTTTCTGTTTGGCCAGCTGTGGGATCCGTCCGATGTGCTCTTTTCACTGACTTCGGCTAATGAACCGGAGAAAATAAATCACAGCACTGATGCCGTTAGGACACGCGTGGCCCGCAGTTCATCCCAGGATCCTGACGTTCCGTGTTTCACAAGTTTATTAGATTTATTTCAGTGCAAGTTATTTCAATAAGAAAACAATGAGAGCAAAATTTTCCTTCCAGTCTGGCAGCTGCTTTCTCCGTAAATAGAGTACCCATTAAAAATGCTAGCAACAACACTGAAGACAGCAGCTGGCATGTCAAGCGTGATTAGGAGCATACTCAAGGACACGCAGCCGTGGAAAAATCTACTTAAAGGGGGTACAGCAATTCCAAAATTCAGACCACTAAAATGAAAGGTGGAAGCCTACCCTAGCTTTGAGGAGGTAGGACAAAGCAATGATTCCATGTCTTATTTACAAGGTGGTGACATTTACATTAATCCACAGCTTCCGTGAAAGTGGCCGTTAATCTTCAGGCGCAAGAGACCTCTTTGGCTCATGGCTACAATGGCTTAATGCATCTGAGCAGCTTCTGTTGCTGCAGCTTTCATGTAATCTATAGCTGTCTTCTGATGGAGAGGTGCGAAACTTCCGTGGCGTGAGCTGGAGGCAGCTGAAGTAAACCCTGCTTGCCGGTTGTGAAAGCAGTGGTGAGTTCTGCAAGCTGTCTCGAGGGCCACTGAAGCCTTTCTGCTCCACCTGCCACGTGCACCACACAGCGCGTCGACATTAAAAACCCATTTATCACAAGGCACACAGTGACTGACTTTTCAGTCCTGCTGCCTCTGGAAGCTGCTGGCGTTTATATGCAGGTAGCCTAGTAGGTGGTACTGAAGTCCGGTTTTGCAATGTCTGTCTTGGCATAGCTGTCAGAGCCCTTGGCTACCCTTACGGAGAGCGGGGAGACACCACTGCCCCCCCAAAGCATCTGGGAGCAGTTCAGTAAGGTGCCTGCTAGCCACAGTGGAACACAAGAGCAAACGAGAGGCAGTAAACGAGAGGCAGGTTAGGACATAGCCAGCCCTGCCAAACTGGAGCAGGACTGAGCTCTAAGGACTGGAGGAAATTTACTGGAAAAGACTTTGCTGCATAAAGCCTTTCAAGTATCTGAGATTCTGGGTGAACTTTCCTGGCTTGTTTCTTATTTATCCCTGATTGACATCCCCCTCACCCCAGCTGTGAGCATGGGCTTGGCGTGATTTTCTATACATACAGTAAGCTTGCAGAAAAGAAGATTTTTCCAAGCCCCGAATGGCTGGGCTATATTTGTCGTATGGGTGTGGGGCAGAGACCAATGTGTAGGCAAAAGGCTTTAAGCATTGGTGGGATGCCCTACAGGACTTGCCTAGTTTGGACAAGAAATGGCACTTAGCCTTCCTCCAGCTGCTGCATCACTGTATTATACATCCCAGTGAGGTGAGGGAGGCTTTCCCATGTAATTTGGTTTTGACTGGGCCTGGGCATTATGTACTTTAGCTATAAAATTCAAAACACCTGTTTCTTATTTCCATTGCAAGTACAGAGGAAAACAGCGTCACTGGGATCTCCAGTATCTTGAGTAGGTACCGAGGGGATAAGAAACAGACTTGCTTATCTGTTGTCACACCCTGGCAACTGCAGCAAGGAGAAGCAACTACTAATTTTTCAGCTAGCTTCTCTTGTGGCTGCCAAGATCCCTACGTCAAGAGACTTTCCTCTTCCACTGGCTCCCATCCTAGAAGCCTGCCACATCGCTGTGGGCTCTGCAGGAGGGAGAAGAGAAACGGCAGCACTTTTTTACAGCAAAGGCAGATGAGTCCCTGGGATCCGTCTCCTGCATGCTGAACACTTTGCTGCTGCGCCACAGGCAGGTCTGTATGATCTCCCAGCCACGACGGAGGTGCGTCCACACCAACCCTCCAGAGCCTGGTCGTGTTCACTGATGACTTCAGAGTGATCTTTTCTCGCCTTAAAATACAATGTGTGTTGCAGTTTATAGCACGTGACAGCGATTACTTCAGTACAGTCAAAATCTTATCCCTTGGCAGTATTGTGCATATTACATTTTGGGCTATAAGTGGGATTTCTTGTTCTGATTTGCAAAACAACGTTGGCACTCGGCACAACGTTGCAAAACAACGTTGGCACTTGTTTTGTAACAAGGGAGGAGGCAGACAAGAATCAAACTGCATGAAGGAGGCACGGCAAAAACTGCTTGAGAGCAAACCAGACCTAGTTGTTTTGTTTAATTTTCCTAATGGCTTCTTCATACAGTGAGCAGAGGGGACACAGATACTTATACGCATGGAACACGTACCAAACAAACCCACAAACCAACAAGTGAACAAAACCCATACAACTGAGCCAACTAGTTTTTCTGCAAGCTGTAGCAAGGCTGGTATTGGGATCCCGAGTTGTTCTGGGCTCAGGCATGACCTGCCTTGTACAGTGAGGCAGAATCTCTCCTTCTTCCACCTCTTCATTTCCCAAATCCAGAGGATACTCCATCTTCATCAAAATTTCCTAGTTTAGGATTCACTAGTGCAAGATAAGACAGTGATCCTGACCCTGTACGCCATATACTCCAAAACTTCATACAGTCAAAAGCCACAGGAGGGACACCATGAACCTCAAAAAGCCGCGTGGAAGGAGAGTGCCAAGAGAAGTCCCAGGCAGCTGGAAGCTCCGGCTCCCCAGGGCCGCGAGTCAGAGCTGGTGCAGATGTGCAGCTGGATCCCAGGGCAGGACAATCCACGGTTGCTCCTTCACACCTCTGCACGCATGGAGTTAAATCCAGTTGGCAGCTGGTGACAAGCGTCGCTCCCCAGGGCTCAGTATTGGGGCCGTTTCTGTTTAATATCTTTATCAACGATCTGGATGAGAGGATTGAGTGCACCCGCAGTCAATTTGCAGATGACACCAAGTTGGGTGGGAGTGTTGATCTGCTTGAGGGTAGGAAGGCTCTACAGAGGGATCGGGCCAGGCTGGGTCGATGGGCCGAGGCCAATGGTAGGAGGTTCAACAAGGCCAAGTGCCGAGTCCTGCACCTGTGTCACAACGGCCCCACACAGCCATACAGGCTTGGAGAAGAGTGGCTGGAGAGCTGCCTGGTGGAAAAGAACCTGGGGGTGTTGGTGGACGGCCGGCTGAATATGAGCCAGCAGTGTGCCCAGGTGGCCAAGGCGGCCAACAGCATCCTGGTCTGTATCAGGAACAGTGATACCTGGCCAGCAGGACTGGGGCAGTGATCATCCCCCTGTACTTGGCACAGGTGAGGCCCCACCTCAAATACTGTGTCCAGTTTTGGGCCCGTCACTCCAGGAGGGACATTGAGATTCTGAAGCAGGTCCAGAGAAGGGCGATGAAGCTGGTGAGGGGTCTGGAGAACAAGTCTTATGAGGAGCGGCTGAGGGAATGGGGGTTGTTTAGCCTGGAGAAAAGGAGGCTGCGGGGAGACCTTATCGCTCTCTACAACTACCTGAAAGGAGGGCGTAGAGAGGTGGGGGTCGGTCTCTTCTCCCAAGTAACAGGCGATAGGACAAGAGGAAATGGCCTCAAGTTGCACCAGGGGAGGTTTAGACTGGATATTAGGACAAATTTCTACACTGAAAGGGTTATCAAGAACTGGAACAGGCTGCCCAGGGAAGTCGTTGAGTCGCCAACTCTAGAGGTGTTTAAAAGATGTATAGATGAGGGACATGGTTTAGTGGTGGACTAGGCAGTGCTCGGTTTGCAGTTGGACTTGATGATCTTAAAGGTCTTTTCCAACCTAAATGATTCCATGATTTTATGGGGATTCCCCAAAAGCAGCCTTTCCAACGTAGGCCGGTGCTGTTCAGGCTGGTTACCTGTGAGCATTGCTTGCTCTGCTGCTAACCCATGCCTGCCTGGTACATGTGGCAGAGCCATCTTGCCTCCTCTCCCCCTGAAAAAATAATTTCCCCTTCCAGAGCCACGTTACACGGCTCAGCGTGAATGGGGCAAACACCTAATATCACTGTAGGGGAAGGGTGTTCCCTGCATATGGATCGGACAATGATCCTGCTCCTTTCAGACAGCCTGGGCTGAGTGATCCTGCCAATATGAGAATAAAGTAAGAGCTGATCCTTAATTTGCTGGGGCCTGGGACTGGTGAGGTGAGACGCCGACATCCTGCAAATGAGAAAGTGGTTAATCCTGTTGCTGTGGCACTGTTTGAGTTGTCACACAGACAGAGCCACCCTTTGAACGAATGGAGCGGGCAAAGGGATGTGACTTAATCCCTGAGGGTGGGTTTTGAGAAGGCCGAAGGTTGAACCCTTTGACTTCTGGCTGCTGGCTGCCTCTTGCCATTTCCACGAGCACAGACACCAATGTCAGGCAAAGAAATAGCTTCAAAACTGGGACTTATGTCTTACCTGTCAGTTCTCTCTTGTGAGGCAATACAGTAGTTCCCCAGTACTGCGCTTTGCTTCACATCCTCATTACCGTATCTTGATAAAGTTCTTCTTGTATGAAAACTTGCCTCAGTGCTCAGATGAGCCTAGCACATTTGTCGCGTTTGATTGCTTCTTGTTTGGCCTCAGTGTAAAGCTTGACAATGACACTGGAGACTGTTTCTTGAAAGAGATGATGTCTTGTGGATTAACCTGGTTTTCAAGAGATTTTGGTTCCCTTCCCAGCTCTGCCTCTGCATGATTCTTAATAAGGAACTCTTTATACTGGTCATCCCATTAACTACAGGGCATGGGCATGCATTTATTAAAGCCTACAGCGCTCTTGTATTTATTGAACTAAAGGCTACAGAAATGGGATAAAAATCAGGCTGGACAAATGTTCTGAAAAAAGCCCCAGGTCACTTCTGCTTCTTCACATGGCTTCTCCCATACAGGAAGAAAAAAATCTGTGTCTTCTATTTTCTGTACTCGTTGCAGAGCCACTCTTTTTGCTTCTTCAATTATCGTTTTTTCCTCCTTTAAGGTTGATAGCAAAGAACTGGAATCAAATTGTTTATGACTCTTAGTCACTGGGAAGAAATTGCTCTTTCGTTATTTCATGGTGCTGTGCTCTTAAGTTCGACTCTCTCAGCCTTGGTCCATGAAGGGAGATCTGGCCAACAGCTTTTCAACACTCCCCCGTATCAAGATGGATTTCCATCGCGGGGTTCTGGTGAGGGATCTGACAGCGGCTAGTCTTCATGCGTCTTCCTGACAGCCAGGAAACGTGGAAGTGGAAATGCTGCATAACTGCATTTCCAGCTCAGTAGCACGCACTTCTTATCTTCCCTCTCTTTAATTTGAAGTACTTTTTTGAAAACAGTATTCAAATAAAATGTGTACAGGGATGGAGGAGCCCTTTGACATCTGAGCTCTCAAAAAGCGTGTGGACCAGAACCCCAGGTTTCTCAAAAAGCCCCTGCAGAGCGCAGGGCAAGGGCAACCCAGGGGCACCACACGCACCCTGCCCTCGCTGAGCACCGTGTAAGGAAGATGCGAGGGCTGTGGCATCTGATCCCACCTCCTCACCAGCAGCCTCATTAGATCAGGGAACAAGAAGGGAAGGCACAATAACGAGCCTCCAGCTGCCAATGAAACCTCGTTCCAGCTGCATACGTGCCAAAAGCTATTCCTTTCTCTACGGCCCGAGCCAAAGTGACATGAGAGCAGTGATGAGATCTCTGTCCAGGGAGATGATGACTGCCAGACACTAGCTGTGAGTAATCCTCAGGAACTGGTGAAAAATCAGAGCCCTATTCTGATCCCACCGCTGAACATGTATCTTTTTCATGTGACACCGTGTGGGGAGAAGGAAAGGGGTGGTAGGACCTGCATTTAGGTAATTGCTTCCTCACTCCATCCGGATGCTCAGTCGCTGATGCTGTCTTAGACCCTGAAGCACAGTGACTTGAATTGATTCAAGTTTGGACATCAGTTTTAAAGCACTTGGGAGTACCAGCTACCAAGTAAACTAGCCTCTGCCTTCATTATGGTGGTTGCGGTACTGGCAAATGAGAACACGCTCTCATCACCTTCCAAAAAACACAGGCTGGCATTTCCAGTCCTTCTCTCGCAACTGTCTCAACTTGCAGGAAAGTAATGATCGTGAGTCATCCTTTCATCTTTACAACACTACTGGAGAAGACAAAAGGGGAAAAAAGACAGTGTTTGTAGACCGGCCATAAAATTGTTTTTTAAATAAAGTCAACTATGCTTCAAATCTCTAGTTACAATGAGAATTGACATACACCATACCAATTTATGGGAAAGCAGATCACTACGGAGAACTGCGATCAATTATTTGTCACTTCAGCGTAATATTTTAACAGTGCACTGTTTAACTAGACCCAACAAAAATGTAATTACTAATGTAATTTCTGCTTCTTAATTAATACTCTTAACATCTGCCCATCGCTTCCCAAGACTTCCACTGCTTTGCTATGCCTGCGTGTATGTGTGTATTTGTGCCCGTGGGCAATGCCATTCCAAGGCGGCAGCAGGCATTTGCTTTATTATCTCTTGGCAGCCAAACCAGACCACTACAAACCTGGAGGAGAATCAGGCCCTCCCTTTGCCGGGACAGCAACGAGATTGCCATTATTCAAGGGGGAGGGGGAAAAAAATGCCTGTAGCTACGTTAAAAGCTCTCGTCTTTATTAGTGGAAGTATTAACAATTCCCAATGTGCTTTCAAGTTATAGTCAAGTATTTTGCCTTCAGTTTGGAGCAGATCGTAAAAACGGCTAAGTCATATAAGGTGAATAACCCGAGGATGATCAGCTCCAAGAATAACTCCTACGGAAGTGGGCAGAAGCTGGTGTGCAGCCTTGGAGTTTGAAGGATTTCCTGAGACTGGTTTGAGAGTTAAAGCCCTTGCTCTTCTCCAGTGGGGAGCAAATGAGTGTATGTAGAACAAAAAAAACACATTACAGAGATAAATAATATTGGCAGAGAGCATTAAATATTTTAAATAGCGGAGCATTAAATATTGTTACCGTTTCTTAGAAAGGCCAAGCATTAGGAAGTCAAATGGTAGGAAGCAAAAGGACAAGATAGTACCTAAAATGTAATACACGTTGAGTCTGGGTTTCACAAGTAGTTATTGCCACAGACCCCCACTGAACCCAGCAGACAGCTATCTACTTAATCTTCAGCCTGGAGAGAGCTCCGACAGCCAGGAGCGAGGACAGAGCTGCAACTGGGCCAGGTTCTTGAGACGTTTTCAGTTAACCCAGACCCATATTCTACAGGCAGCTCGGTCTGAATGGGAGTATCTCAGTAACAGAGTAAGTGGCTTTTTGCATAAGGATGCCAAGATCTGGTCTGCTAGGTTTAATATTTTAATCTGCTAAGTGTACCGCTGCTCTAATCACAGCTACGGTGGAGTCCTTGAGCAGCTGAAGATTAGAGAGACCATCGGTAATCCCTGCCGTGCTGCACAGATGAAAACTATCAAGTGGATTTATGGAGGAAATAAGGTATATACAGAAACTCATTATTTTCCAGTTGAGACAAAACTATCCATTAATATCTGCCACAGAGCATACTCTAGAAAAACAGATATTGAAAATGAGCAAATCCCAACAGGTCTAAGACATACGCGATGAACCACTTGTTAATATTCAATCCGGCAAGATCTGTCACTAAATGTGGGTAGCAGTCCTGTTGGTATTTGTAAGTCTATATGCCCTAGATGGCATTGCTCTGCAACATTAGAGAATATACTTCCAAAATCCAAGCTCTCACTGCAGTCAGCACAAAAGAATTTTAGGCAGGACAAGCGTTGATTTAAGTTCACACACACAAAGATAATAGCAGAGTTCTCTTTTCAATGTTACTTGTCTGAGACACTTCCACTGCAGCTGATACATTAATTATGCCAATTTTGGGGTTTTTTTTTGTTCATTCTTTCTTTAAAGGCTCACTGGTAAAATCTTCTTGTGCAAGCAGTTGCAGTAAGCAACTGCTCTGGTCTGAAGCGGTTTCATTGCACCTGCTCTCTCCGGGCCGCGGTATTTAATTGTTTTTGTTTATTCTGTGCTACTCTTCTCTAGTGATTTGCTTGGCACTGTGAAGAAGGTTCACAGCAGTGACAGAGTGCTTTTTGTTCCCGACAGTCAGGGGGTGAAGATGAGCCTCCTCTCTGAACGCTAGCTGCGGCCCGCTTCAAGCAGCTCTGGAGGGGAAGCGGGCAGATGCTCTGCTATGCTGCGAGGGCTGGTTACCGTTGCAGCGGGGAGGAAAAATAAGGCACAAAACTCAACATACCTGCAGTTTGTCCCAAGTCCTGTGTCTGCGTACTTCCCTTTCAGAGGCACAGCCATAGGCTGCCTTTGCTTCAGGAGCTTTCTAGAAAGCGCGATGTGCTGGGAGTGCCTGCGTGCAGCCACCTCCCAGCGCCCAGGATTAGGAGTTGCAGTTTCAAGGAGCTGTGCAGCCCGCCGGCAACCCGAAGGCTGCCTAATAAAGGATTTTGGCACTGAAAGCCCTAAACATTAAGCGACCGGTCTCCAGGGTGCGGTTAACATGTCCGGGCACCCCATGCAAGGATGGGGAGAAGCCTCAGGTGGGAAGTCCTCACTAGCCAGCTCACTGAGCTGGGAGATGCCTGCAGCCGAACCTCCAGGGCTGTGACAGAGAGTTGTATGGAAAGACCTCAGCCTTTCTGGGATGTATCACCCCTTTGCTTCATGGACATTGCACTTCTTTTGGGACGCTGAGGTATGTCCTGCTCCGCAACCGCATGCCCTTTCTGTTGCCTGTGTCCTGGGAGGCTGCAGCACCAAGAAGCTAAAAAACATTTTGGGTGGAAGCTTGTGTCCAAGCCCTCCCTCATTCACTAGACAAACAGAAAGGAAGGCGAGTGCTTGAATTCCTCAGGCATGAGATAAAAGTCCTGGTTCCCCAGAAGCCAAGGTCCACAGCGCTGATTTGGGCGGTTGCGCAGTGGGACCGTCGGCTGCGCTGTGACAGGTAAAGGTAGGCTTAGGGAGCAGGGCGTCGTGTCACAATTTCCTTGGAATGACATTTTGGAAGGAAATCTAGTCTAATGCTCCAGTAGAGGCTAGGGTATGTATTGTGGATGTACATATAGTATAATTTGTTTTACAGTATAAAAGGGAAGGAAAGATCAGCCACAAATGCAGGTTTTTCTTTTGGTGGGGTTTTTTTTTTCCGAGTGTGTGTGTGTGTGTTTTTTTTCCCCAGACGTTACTCCAAAGATTAAAACAAAGGAAAAAAGACATTTCCCTCGGCAGCAGAGAGATTCATTAATCAGTCCTCTTGCAAATGTGATTTCTGAATGGCTGAAGACTTCAGAGTTATCAATCAGAGGACATTATGCTGAGAAGACAGGCAGATGCAGTTTTATTCAAGCAGCAAAGGATGTAATCAACAGGTCAAAATCAGTTGGGCAGAGCCTGGAGGGAGACTGTTATCTGCAACGTACACAGAAAAAACCTCTCATCTCTGCAAGTGGTATCTCAGAGCAAGTAACTTTCGGGGTGGCAAAGACACAAGTTGGGCCTCCGTAAAGCAAGCTAGAAGTGACCTCCAAAGGGAAAATAAATAGGATTTGTGCCCTAGTCTTGCATCTTTACGATGGCTAAAGATGGCCAGGTGGGAGAGGAGAGTTAGTTTTCAGCACTTTGTACTTTCGCTCTGATGTTTCATTTTTTGTTCTGCACTAAAAATTGACATCTTTGCTCAGGCAGGGTTTGTGATGTTTGAAGAATAACTGCAAAGACGACACAGCAACAGCTTCTAAAAATGCAAAAGTGAATACATGAATATGAAATACATATTCTCAAATAACTCCTCCAGCAAAAGCAATGATGGCTTGCCTTAACACTCTGGTTTTCCTAACTTTAATGAAAGTGGTTAGAAATTCAATTACTCCCCCCTGACCTCCGAAAACTGACTTCTAACTTTCCAGGCTGTAAGTTACACAAATTTTCCTGAAGTGAAGTAATCGCAAGGCTGAATCAAAAAAGATGCATATTTGGCATATCACCTTGGCAGGGGGTAGGAAGTGAGAGTATCTTCGGAGTCCAACAGCCAACTGGAACAGCTCCAAACTGTGACGAAAAGCGAAATTATCTCTGAACCAGCAAACTAGCCGTGGGGAAGTCTCTACAGAGACACGGCATCCGTATGGATTCCAACATACCTTTTGGGTTGCCAGCACACAGAGCTGGAAAGCAAACAATCGAGCTAATGGAAAATATTTTCAAGGCAACTGCTGGGCTTGCAGTGATGAAAGGCGTTTTCTGCATTAACATCAAAGGCTGCACCTCATCTCTGTACTCGTGGACAGAGACGCGGGATCAGCGTGAGTGCCTTTTCTGCACTGCATGGCTCTTCTGCACCTGGAAATAGCTGCGGATGTGTAAATAAATAACCTCTTCTGCCTAAGACATACTGCTGCTTCTTCTGGACATGGCGGGTGCTTCAGAAGAAAGATACCATTTTGTCAGTGGCTGTTACAAAGACATAAACAAAGGTATTTTAGAAAGTCAGCTCCATCCCAGCTGAAACCAGGACAGCGAGGTAGCTGGTCGCAATTACATGCCTTTTCATTCAAGGATCTCAAACCCTTCCTTCAGAGAAAGTGTAATGGGAGGGGAGGTCAGCTGAAGTGTCCCAGCATTCTCATGCGATGAGGTAGGAGCAAGGAGAATCCTGTCACCGAGGCAGGCTCAGGTTTAGCAGGGGAACTGCAGTCTCTGCTCAGCTGGTGCAGAGCATAAAAAGCAACGTTAAGTATTTTGCTACTCCAGAATTATGTCTTCGAGCAAGCCCTTTCCACAGGTTTTCTGCAGCTTTCTGTAACGGCAACTGGCTGCATCAGAACCATTACAATAGCACCTCCCCCTCATTATTATTCCAAGCACTACTGAAAATATTACTCCAGAAATAACTTCAGAGGGAGGACTGGATCTCATAACCACAGCTGTCACTGGCTGAACAGCCACAGGCACAGAATCCTTCCAGCTGTGAGAGTGACAAGCAACTCCCACCGCCCTATGCCTGGAAGAGAATAACTACCTTCAGTGCAGTAACGTCAGATCTGTGTTGCTGTAACAGAGTTGAATTTGACTCGTTATATAAGAGGAAATAAAATTCCCTCCGTGTTTTGTTTCTGTACAGACTTCGACACGGACAGGTCACACGAGCCAGCCGACTTCTACGTGAGCTACCGTGGTGCACACACCTTTACGGCAAGTGCACGTTAAGTGGCGAAGGAAGTACAAAGAATAAAAATTCTCTCTTCTTCTTCCTTCACTCCCTAACTCCATGCTTAGCTCAAACGAGTGGTACAAAGTATTCTCAGAATTATGCCAAAAAATGAATAAATCATTGGGATTGTGACCCACAGGGGTGCTCTACTCCTATGTCCAAGCACACCCTGAAGTGTTAAGTTAGTACAAAGAGAGGATATTTTTATTGATAAACATTATATTGTCTTAGTGTAGATGTCTGACACATTATTAAATCAAATGACAAAACATTTAAAGTAATTCATTCTAATAAAACTTTTTGATATTCCATAGACAATAGTGCTGTGATTTTTGTTTATAGTATAACACATTAAAAACACAGAAATACAAGTTTCTAATTTCATAGGTTACCAGCAAACAGAGAAAAATGCATGCTTTCATTTCTGTTAAATTTGTAACTTACACAGGCAAGTGGAACAGCTATGCATAGAAGACTATTCTACAACAAGTTGTAAAACAAACATACAGAAAGACTGACCTTATAATACTTGTACAAGTATGACAAAACCATTGTAACTCATTTCAAAAGGTAACAAATGTTTTGTCTGTGGCTCCACCATTTTAACACTTCTAAGATGACTTAATAAAAAGCTATTTTGAGTAGAATTGTATTACTAGAAACCACCGATTCTTTTGTTTTCTGGCTGGCTGTAAATGAACATACAGTCTATGTGCATTCGCACTCAGTTCCACCCACATTTTCTTCCTTACAGTTAGAAGCATCACAGAACCTTCCCACCCACTGAAACGGAACCCAGACAGTGTCGTTTGATCCCAAATCAAACAAAAGGTGCTCGTATCAGTCACTTTTATTGCTGTGCTTCCTGCAGCTTTGATGCTGTCACTGCACCATAAAGTAGAAAACTCATCACGCGCACAATTCAAAGAAATCTGTACGGTTTCACCACAGTCTGTTTCAGAACAAGCGATAGCAGGGACTGCATTCAGCCGTCGAAGACTTCCGTAATGGTACAAAACCAAGTTTTCCGTGATAGCTCCATGAAATTATCAGATCTTGAATAGCTAACTGCTGGGCCCTGAGAAGATCTGAACACCACCCCCACCCCCCTTCCCCAGTTGCTGGCACTGGGGCTCTCCCTGCCTGCCTCGGTGGTGCAAATCTGACTACGGGGCGCAGACCTAGGCTGGCTCTGACGGGGCTGATTAGGTCAGAGACAACGCCATGGGAATATGACGGTTTGGGCCTGGCTCCGAAAAAGGCTGGAAGGGGCTAAGAGTGGCCCTCGTGCAAAGGAACGGGCCGTCCTTACACCAGCTGACTTGCTCTGCTACAGGCACGTACCTGCCAACTCACCGCAACCACGGGGGAACTGGTGAGCAAAGCCCCCGCAAGGAAAAGGAAACAAAGGGAAGCGTCTCCAGAGAGCCTGCACCCAACAGCACCCGCTGCCCTGCAGCAGCAAGCAGGGGCCCGGCTCTTCTGAGAATTCAGCCACGTTTTTAAGTGCATAAATGGGAGCTATCAAAAGTGCGGAGCTGGTCCAAATAAATGCTAGATGAGCCAGGGGAGGAGGAGGCGGCGCTGGGGAGGGCGGGGGCCCCTGAAACTTGTGCAACATACCTGAGGATTAACGGGTCTGCCCTGCTCGCCTTTTCGTTCTAGTCAAACCCTGATTTACACCAGTGTGTGAATTCCCATCGCCGTGCTTGTGCCGGGGTTGCAGGTGGAAGTGACCTTCACCCTGCGGGGCTGCTCTCCACACCCCCACGGCTGTGACCAGATGAACCACAGACCGAAGGGAAGCACCAAGTCCTGCCCTCCTGCGCGTCCCCGCTGGCTGAAGCTCTGAGGGATGCACCAGCAACGGGAACACCTGAACCACTGCCGAACCTTACCGGGGGATTTCAGATTGCGCAGGACTCTGACAGACAGAAAAAAAACCAACCCACCCCCCAAATCCCCAAAACCCAAGCAAACATCTTCCTAGTTTGGTTTCAGACTTGGAAACAAACATTCAACGTGAGGATGAACATAATCTACCCTTCCTTTAGTCATCTCTTACAAATAGTGCCTGCATTAAGGGCCCAGTAATGACTCTCAGCTTTACAAGCCCGTGAAGTCAATCAAACTATTCCTCAAGGGAACATTAAGTAAAATTTGTCCCTCGATCTTCAACGCACGGCAAAGTTCACTGCATGCCAGCTCATCTCTCAGGTATGCAGACTGCTACTCGCGGGTTTACGCAACCATTTATCTAACAGATAACATGCAAAATTGTGAAGCTAGGATAAGAACTGAGTCGGGAGACATTACTTTTGGCATCTCTCTCCCCTTCCCTGATAAAGGGATGCAGTATTTCTCACTGGGAAGAAATACCTTTCACCAGGAGGGCAAGAGCTGTAAAGATCAAATAGTATTCAGGCAAACCTCCGTGTAAACGCAACCCCTGCAAAACTTGCCAGTATCCTAATTACACAATAACCAGCTGTTTGTGGTGCCACATTACTCTCATTTGCGCTTGCACTCCACGGGTGATGAATAATTACAGAATCATACTTTGTGTCCTTTGCTTCTGGCTTTCATTTTTTTTTTTAAATCCCGAAGAACAAAGTTATTCCACAAACATCTTGCTTTGGCTTCTTTCAAGGACTTGCTGTAGTTCAAGTTCTGCGCTTGCTCATTTGACCTAAGCATCGTGCAATTTCACAATACAATTTTGAGATACAGAAATGTATGTTACGCTCAGAGGTTTTAACTCACCAGGGAGAATACTACTGAAAGAAAAGCCTTGTTTCTGAGAATCTAGGACGAACAACTCAGCTGAGCTTTGTGCTTGACAGAACGTGGAAGCTCACTTTATGTAAATCTTAAACGTTATACAAACCTTTATGAAAGACTGATGTAGTACTTTATGCAATCATCCCTTATTTTCCAATTTTTTTTCCTTTTCTAATCTGAAAAATGCCCAAGTCTTTAACAGCTGATGAAATACAGGCTTCCAGCTTCCCCCTGCCGATACGTTGTCTGTAAAACGACTCCATCGTTGCTCTTACGTTTCCCAACAAGCCCTACTCTAATTCACACCGATAGCAACGACGTGATGTATTCTTCTACAATGGAGATCTACTGACCTACCTGAAACCAAAACAATGCAGCAGAAATCAGGAAGTATCACATTTGGGAGCGGTGGGACCATTTTTACTGCAGGATCTCAAGGTGGAGATCCTTGCCTGCTGTAAACGGTAACTACCCCGTCATAAAGCTGGGACAATAAACATCAGCGTCACCCAAGCATTTGCTAGCGCATGACGTCTGTTTTAAAGAGAGATTTTCACATTTAACCAGAGCCATTCACTGTTAAAGGGAGCTGGAGAAAACCAGGCAAAGGAAGATTACTTCCTTACTAAAAGAAGACTACTGAAAAATGAAAACCCCTAAAATGTAAAAAAAAAATATCTACTTGGTATCTTATGAAATATGAATTTTAATTATTGCAAATGGTACCTCGTGACAGTGTTATTACAAACATTAGAGTGCAACGATTATTTTCTATTTATATATTTCTACTCTTAAAGATCAAGAGGTGAGCACTGCAGAAGCATCTTTGGGTCTCTTACCGTTCCTCAACTTCTCTACTCATATAAGTCACCAGAAGCATCCACGAAGGTCTCACCACTTTTAGTGGCCACTCAAAAGGATGGTACAATGCTTTTAATGGCTTAGTCTGCTCGGTCCCTGATTCAGGAAAACTTGGCTTTAGCTTTAGGTGGGGACTGAATTTAGGTTCCTAAATCTTCTGTCAGCACAGGGAAATGTTTTCTTGAACCAGGGCCTCACCTCTTAGTGTACGATAAATAAATAAATAAAATGTATAAATACTTCAGTGCAGAATTTCCTGATCTCAATGTCTCATGCATGCTAATTTTTTTTTTTTTTTCTTTTTCAAAGCTGTCTTTATGTTCAGAAAATGCAACTGGAATTTCAAATGACTAACAATAATTACAATTGGAAATATTACCGAATGTACAGAGATAAGCTGTTTAAGCTTTCGAGCTGCTATATTATAGATGCGCAACTGCCATGCACCGCTCACAATACCTTGCTAATACAACGTGGACACAAATAAAAACTAGTAACCACCTCTTGCCTTTATAAATAGATGTGCGTAAGACTATTTTGAATACTGATTCACTTAGCATCTTAGCATTTGCCACGACAGGGCTTTATTCCTATGCAGATGGCAGCTGGTTACCGCAGGGCTTCATTTTAACAACACTGGACGTACTAGGTAAAGTATAGATATAAAGTTGCTTGAATATAAATCTATGTTCATACATTTTTTAAAAATATGACACCTGAAGTCTGCCAAGAAATGATATGAACTTATGACCGAGTCCCTCAGTAAAACTAGTGTGGTATAGTCTGGCTTCATAAAGCATAAAAGGCCTAGGTCAGATCTATAATCCCTTAATCCGATCAATTATGTTTCCTGTAGAATGAGTGTCTTTGCATAACCAGAACTGAGCAGGGTTGTATCCTTTTCATTCATTTTGAGGCCACTTAAGATATAAAGTATCCTCAAATGCGCAAATTTCCCTTTGAAGAGTCTTTGAAAAGACACCCTATGAAAAGTGTTCCCACGTACTGTTACGACTGGTTATTTCAATGGTTTGGGGTATTTTGAAGGCCGACAGTAGGCTTACAGTTTTGGAGCCGGGTTGTTTGAGATCAGTGTGCCACCCAAAGATCTCCTTGCACTTTCTCCCGTCGATTCACTGGATCAAAAACTACATCCTCTTTCTGCTAGCCCAGTGCATGAATTCTGTTGTTAAGGAGGATATCGGCCAGCCTTCAAAGCCAGAGGAATTCAGCTTATGAGACAGAAAGTAGAAGCAAAATCCTGAAACCTCGCAACACAAGGACCAAGACAAAATCTTAAGGAAACAAGCAAGCGGCTGCTGGGCGTACAGGGATGTCTGCGTTTGAAAAGGATTTCACGGCACGTCCCAACATTTATACAGGGTCTGCGTATCTCACCTCTATCAGAAGTCCTGTACACAGCATCTTAGGTCCCAGAGAGATGTGCCTTCCCTAAACAGCCGTGTTCCTGTTAACTGTCCACTGAACTGCTCAAACTCCTGTCGTTCTGACGTTGATCAGCACACAATCACACAAGCAGCTCTGCCAGAAAGACGGCAAGCGTCAGCAGAGAGATAGGGTGATTGCTGCAGAGGGCGGACATGGGTCACCACCTCGTCGTCTGGCACAGCTGCAGCCAGAGCATATCTGTCTACACACTTGTGCCCTTGACTGTGGGACGGGAGGGTGCACGCTGTAACTCTAGATAGCACGAGGAAAACTCAAGCCCCCGTCATTCAAATGATCGCAAACTACAGCATTGCAGCGTTTATCTTCCCCCTTGCCTTCCCCCCAGCCTCATTCCCTTCTTTCCTTCCCAAACAGCTCAGTTCTCGTTATTTTAGCATTTGCTAAGAAAATTACAAGATGTAATTCTAAGGCTGTAATGGCCAGGAAGGAGGTTTACCTTCTGCTAGGGGCTGTGTTGGGTTTCTATAGCCACAGTGTGCCATCCTACTTAGCAACCCTATAGAAAATTAACCTTTTCTTAACAAAGGCGGTCCTCAACAAAGTGAAGTCAAGAACTGACACGGAAGCTAATACGGAACTGTCTTTTCCTGCAAACTGTCTTTCGTTACCATAGTCCTGCCAAGAGTAATTAATGCCATTTACACACAAGTTACACCAGGGCTCAAAGTCAGGATGTAAAAGCATGTTTTTGTAACGGGACTTTCATCTTAATTTCAAGTGCTGGCTCAAAAGTAGTCAACAGCATCAGAGCATCCTGGATGTGATCCTTCATATTTCACCATCTTTATGCCTAGACGCAGTTGCACGAAGCTGGGACACGGGAGAGAACCACTGCTGTGGTATCTTAGCCCAAAGTTTGCAAAGCAAAATTCTTTTTCCATCTCCTCCAAAAGCAGACTGGATCCTCAAATTCAAAAGACCCCAGCCAAGCCCTGTGCATGCTTCAGAAATGCGAGAGGACACCAAATGAACTAACTAGCATATGGCAGGCAGAGGAACTGCCCGGCTCTCCTTTTTGTGCTGGCAGGAGCTGCTGGGAAAGCAAGGCGAGAGGGGCACCCCGCCGCCGGTGCGTGTTGTTAACAGACCAGCCGGACATCTGCCTGCAGGGTACAGCAGAAAGGACACTGCACAACCCCATCTGCAGGCTGCCCAGGGCTTGGGCTTGATCCAAAGCCCTTCTAGCTCGGTTAAAAAACCTTGCTTTTAACTTCAGGAAGCTCAGCGTCAGGTACTGTTTGCACAGGAGAGCTACTAACATGGGCTACTGGCTTTTAGACAGGCACACAGGAAAGCGGTAAGTTGACCTCAAGGCAAAATCTAAGAGGGAAAATCTACTTTCCTAAATGGCATCAGTAGTAAAAATCTCAGCAGCTGACTCCCAGTGAACAGTCTTCTAAAAGCCACTTCCCTTATTTTAACGCAAGGCATGTTCATTACAGGGTCTCCTCATGAGAGCCATCTGCTGACTGACCACACAGGATTCTGCCCCAAATGGGAACATTTTACTGCAGTTGCTCCCTATGACAGCCCCCACTCTTACCTTGCACATGCTGCTTTTGTTGGGCACTTAAATAAACCCTGCTGATGCCGAAGAACCGGAGGCACTGAACCAAATTTCTCAGCAAAACACTTAAGCATGGCCTCAGCTTTCAATACACAGACCTCTGCACAGCAAGGTATGGGCTTCAAGTGAAGCAGGGGCTCTGGTACTTTCTGGACTTGCAACTTAGGAGCCTGCTTGAGCACAGCCTGCCCTAGCGTGCCAGGACCTGAAGAGGTGGCAAATGCCCCCAGCCCCTTGCACGGGGGTGGGTATTACCCAGGACTGGCAGGCAGTGTGCTGCCCCCCCTTCCCTCGGGAGCAGCACATTGCGTGTCCCCGAGACGCCGCGAGAGCTGGGCTCAGAAGTACGTCCCAGCTGAACAGGGCTGGGCGAGGGCAGCGTGGTCTGCGGCTACCCTGACAAGACTTTCCCACAACGCGCTGCCGGCTAGCGGGCGCAGCTACGCCGGCTGGGACAAGAGCTGCCTGAGGCCCAGCTTTCTCAGGAACCATGCCAGCCACGGGAACTGGAGGCTGCCCAGCATGGAGACATGTCCCGGAGGACACGAAGAACAGCGGTGCTCCTGCCATCCCGTGGCTATTTCCCTTCTAAACCTCTGAAATTGCAACACTCACTAAATGACAGCGATTGTACGGCAGCCATGTACCCATACGCTGACGGTACTACTTTTGGACAGGAATTATTACAACAGGTCTCCTTCAGAGATGTGGTGGTTTGCTACCCAGGGGTCTGCTTTACTGAAATGACCCCACCAGTTGTATGTACATCTCACTGAATGAACGCAGAGGTCCTTATTTTTCATTCCTAATGGCGGAGTTACATATCCCTATGACTACTAAAACTTACATTGCAGGCCTCTCTCTCCCCAAAACACTTCTGCGGTTAACCCCTTCCACAACCAAACATCTGTCTCTACGTGCACGAAGTGAACGGAGGGCTTGCTTCCTCACCTGCTCCAGCACCTATTGGCCAGGAGACAACGCTGACCAGAATTAAGGTAAGACTTTGTCCTAAGGGAAATCTGCGTTTCTACTATGAAGAAGGAGCAACTGTCATTCCAAGCTAGCAGGCAGTAACAAGGAGTGGTGTGCCCCGGCAGCCCCCTCCTTTCATGACAGCATAAGACAGACAAAATGTCCAGCAACAGGGATTACTCCTCTGGGAATCCAAGCTCCTTGCTTTGCTCTTGCTTGCCAGGCATGCCGCTGGAAAACCTCAAAGGCAAATGCTCAACCTCATAGGTTCAGGCATGCAATGTTATGTTTTCCCTCAACTGGCAATAAAAAGGTTATGTTAAAATTGTTGCTGTAAAATTACCATGTTGACTTCTAGCACCATTCAAATCCTACCTGGCAGATGAAGATTATCTTGACAAGACTTCTGCCAGGTTGTTTTGGTGTGGAAGGTTTAAAACTTATTCTGCAAGGCTATTAGAAAAAGTAACATAAAAAACTACCTAAAATATACCACGATAAAGTTATTTTTAACTATAAATACATTACAAAATCTGTTGCGCTAAAGAAATTGTGCTTTTTTAGAAGCTTTCCTGAAATTAGATGATTCTGCCCAAACTTGGATAACTTGGCCTAGATCTCAGGCTGTTTCAGGGCGGTGAACAATAGGTTTCACAGCCAAATCATATCCCTTGGTGCTCAATGAAATAACTGCCATTTCGTCCCTCGTTGCTTTCCTGTAAATAAAAAAAACTTTTCCAAAAGGCATGGATTTGTCCAAACCTGAGATTGATTCTGGAGATTCAAACAAGTCAGAGCAGTTTGGGTGGAAGTAGATGCATTTATGCTTCAGGTTTGAGGCCACTAAGTGCTAACAGAATATTCATGTAAATTCCCTTAAAGGTGCCTAGCCATATTAATAGTTATTCATTTACCTATTCAGATAAGAAAATAAAAAGTTCATTCATCTTTAAAAAAACAAAGTGCAACAGTCCTTTTCAGGACATACTGCTGCAAACGTGTACACACTGACCCTACAAAACAATCACTGGGGTTTTGCCGTTGATTTCAGTAGAGGTCATCTTTCACTCAAGTCAGTGAATACTAAAAACTCTCTTCCTTTACGCCTTGCGCTACACTTGGTACAGCCTTTCAGCATCCTCAAACTGCAGTTCCTTAAATTTGAAGTGAAGTAGCTGAGGTCTTCCAAATAGTCAAACTTCCACCGCTTTCCTTAAAAGCATGGCTTTAAACTGATTCAGTTAAAGTTGTACAAATCTAATATGGACATTCTTACCTGGATTTAAGTCTATTTTAGTCTAACTTACAGTGGCTACTGATCAAGTGAAATTTCACGAATACAGGGCAGATTTAAATCCAGCTAAGCATGATCCACTGAGACTGATTTTTAAAGTATATATTTAAACAAGTTTAAAGCTCCAGTGGTGCAACTTTGACATAGGTAAACCTTACACTATTGCACCTCTGTGAGCTTTATTTGAAAGGATTAGGGCTTCCAAAAAAACTTGATATAAGAAATATCTGTCAATCAGCAGAAAGTTATGGTTTTCTAAAAAGTTATCCAACAATATTCAATCTACATTTTATCTCACAGGTATTAATGTGGTTATTTGGAAAAGGCATATAAAAATTCCTGTTCTGACAGCAGGATAATAAATGTTACCCTCAGGTTGCTCCACCTACGTTGAATGTTGTTTTTCTAAAACTAGATTGCTGTTCTGTACCTGATTCGTTTCCTCAAGAAAAAAGCCAGTCCCGCATCTATCTGAATGTTAAGAACGACCATTTGTTTTCACAAGCACTAACATCACAAATTCAAAGCATGCTAATAAATTGATTTGAATGACACAGCTGAGGACAGAAAGCTGAAAACAAAGGAGGCGAGTAGCATCAGAAGAAAAAACAACCAAATTATACCAGTAAAAATCTCCTCATTTCAGATTGGTGTTCCTATTGTAGAAACAATCTACCAAAAAAGTGCAGCACATCAAAAAAAAAGGGAAAAAAACCCCGACCCCAAAGCCAAAAAATAGGAAGTATAAAATTCACCTTTGGTAGGGACAAAAGCAGTTTTTCCAGCATGTCTTAAGACCTCCTCATGTCCTATCCTCTCCTATCATTCTGCCTTTGACCCACTGTCAAAGGAAGGCCATCCACATGTTGAGCGGAGTTGAAATTAGCAAGGGATAACACTTTTAAATCGGGTCAAAGTCAGAGCTGCGATGAAGCGCTCTCCACTGAGGAAAAGGTTCTTTAATCTCCCTTTGAAATACTCATTAAGAATTGTCAGGAAGGGCTAGGAATGGAAACAAAAACAGTCGACTGGTCCAAAGACCAGAGCAGTCTCAGACGTGAAGGTGACCCTTGCTTTCAGAAGAATAAAACCGCACAGGAATCACACTCATATTCAAAACCCCAACCCAACCTGGCTTCACCACTGGTTTCCCGCAGATCCCGGGCCTCTCCACAGCCCCTTTGTGCCTCAGCTCCCTCCTTCCCCCCAGCCAGCCACCCCCCAAACCCACCCCAGTCCCACCACCTACGGCCCTGTCCCACACCACACCTCCCCGTGCAGAACAGGGGGGCAGCCGCCCTCGATGGGCTCCTGTGACCCCGCGTCCCAATGACAGCCCATGTCTTAGGCAGCAAAGAGCACTGCAGAGCTTCTCACCAGGAAACCGAAGCTGGGCCCTGGCTGTCCCCCCCCGCACAGCCGGCAGCTTCCACAATCTAACGTCGGGAGGAGAGAACCCCTCAGACTCAGCCCTCTGCTTGGCTTGATGAAGTAAAGCTATTAGTATGCACTGGATTTGAATATAACTGTCTATTTGAGTTTTGGAGTTGACGTACAGGTAGGATGCTAAAAAATTGCTCAGGGATTTTGCTTTGGGGACTTTTCCACAGGCTTTGATTATGCTAATGAACTGGAGAGGCTCTCTCTTTCGGAGACAAAAACAAGAATGCACAC
Organism: Rissa tridactyla; assembly: GCF_028500815.1. NCBI lineage: Eukaryota > Metazoa > Chordata > Aves > Charadriiformes > Laridae > Rissa > Rissa tridactyla. The sequence continues at coordinate 9,785,289 of NC_071468.1, read as the reverse complement.
ATTCAGTTGGTCTATCCTGTTCCAAACCAGGTCTGCACTGGTTGATTTGGTTGCAAATCGTTAAGCACATCGCACTGCATCTGTCAATATAGGAAGTGCTTATCAACTCATATATGGCACAAATAATGGCAGTTCAATGTACCTTTTTGCTTCTGCTTAGAAAAAACAACTTGCAGAACATTCTTGCACAACACACAAGTGTCAAAACAAGGTATTTCAGGTTTTACACACAATGCAAAGCTACGATATACTACAGTATTTAATGCACACCAATAGGAAAAGTTCCTAAAAAATACTCATGCAGTTTTTGTGCCATGGGATAGGTAATGGCTATTTCGTAGAAATAGATCCAACTGGCTCCATTGGAGCAGCAGTATAAATATTCAAAATAGAAGTAATAATAGGCCCTGATGTGAAACTTCTCTTTTTTTTTTTTTTTTTCTTCCCCAAATCTTTCCCTCTGTCAGCAAGGAAACACTCTGCTCAGGAGCAACTGCATCTTGCTACAAGAGTATAGGTGTGTGTTTGTGGGGTGGATTTTAGTGAGATGTGCCACATTGTTGCTAACATTGTTTGATTTAAGGAAGTATTTTAGGCATTTTAGTGGTTATTATTATTATTAATCACATTAACAACAACAAAAAAGAAACAACAGCAACAAAAAAAAACAACAACAGGAAGGTACAGTGGGCTTCCTAACGCAAAAGGACTTCCAGCGGGCATAGTTACGAGAAGGCTACTCAGACAACAGGCTGCATAGCTCAACAAGCAGCAACACAAGTGTTTTCCAGAATGAAAAATGACGACGCAGGCATGTCATTGACTCTCTCTACTGCTTGTCCCTGGACCCTTCCTTCTTCTTGCCAGGGATCCACAAGCACACTTTGTCCACCAAGGCCAGCGGTACACGGCTTTTGCCACTGGACTTCCTCGACACGCACACTGCAACGGCTGCCAGTGCCTCCGCACATTCGGTGTAACAAAGAAAGAAAATCAGGTGCTGAGCTGAATGGAAACCACAGGGTGTAAATATTTTGATTTAGGGCATTTTGCCTAAAGAAAATCAAACTGAAAAAACTTCCAAAAGTGCAAACGAAATTAAAATCGGCTTTCTGTCTGAGAAACAGGACTCTTCTTTTTTTCAGAGGTTTTTTTTCCTGTTATAGTTTCAGGTTTGGTGTTTTTTTTTTTTTTTTTTTTTTTTTAGTTTTCCTTTCTTTTATGTAGGGTTTGCTGTGCCTTACTACCAATATTTGCCACTGTTTGTACCATAGACAAAAACATTCACCTAGCTGGTAGTATCTTAATACATTTCATAGTAGAACATATACAAGAAAGAGGAAAAAACATACCAAATGAATCAGAAGTGATCAGTGCTTAAAGTAAATACAAGAGCCAGCACTGGCAAGAATCCACAGTACCAATACATACAAATGAAGTCGTGATGGTGTTTCTCATGGGGTGGAATCTGCCTGCATATTAATACAGAATTATACAAAATCTAGCTGGGATATTGGAACAATGAATAGCTAAACTTTCACAATAACTTAAGATCTGTGAGCGAGTCTGCATTGAAGATATTCCACATTTTAAAAAGTGCCATCTCTCTCTGTGTCTTCCTCCCTCCCAAAGGAGGGGTGATGAATCCACATGATCTGTATTAGATAAGTTCCACTGCTTAAGAAGACAAATATCTGACCAGGTCCAGTGTATTCTTTAAAGAGTGGCAAATTATGACTTCAGTAACTATGTCTGTGCAAAATATGCCTCTTTTCTTTTAAAGAAACCAGTGTCTGTAACTCATTTAGAAAAGTTCCGACACATACTTATGTCCTTCTCAGAATGAGTAAGACATGAACTATTGAATCCCCCCAAAACAAGAAATCTGATGAAGCAGAGAAAGTTCTGACCTTCCATTTCCACGTGCAGATCATTAAAAACCAGGACACCTCCTTGGTAGCCCTCCCGGGCTGGCGATCAAACTATTGCTTGGAAATACCATAAACACCCTAGTAATAAAACTTCAACATTAGTAGTAAAATGGTAGCAGTGTTTACCCTTTGAATCCATGTTTACCTTGCTTTTCTCATCACACCTGTACAAGATTCATTATTTATAGTAAAAAGTCATTGTCTGTTGCCTTGACAGTCTTCTTTTAACACGCAGTAAATCCATTCATACGCTGAGTACCTTGAATTGTATTCCCATATTACACTGCCCTGTGACCTTTGGATCGTTACAGGAGACCCAGCGCTCAGGAGAAGCTGCAAGAGAGGACGTTGATCTCTGGCAATTAAAAAAAACCCAACAAAACAACAAAAAGAACCCCAGAAGGACCAAAAAACCAAAACAAAACTAAAAAAAGAACCCAAACAAAAAAATTCCCATGAATCTCCTTGAAAATCAGCCCGTGTACGACGTACCCTCTTCTGCATTGTAGCAATAGTCTTAAGTCATAAATTAGATTAGTCTTCCATCAAATAACTTAAAAAAAGAAGGAATTGTAGCAGACCAGTTTTGCCTGGCTTGACGCCAGTTAGCAGCCAGTTCATCTAAAGTCCCAGTCACACTGTTCAAAAACTGAGCTAGGAAATCACATGAATGTTGAAAAAAAATAATCTTCACATCGATGCAGGATTTTTCCAGGTTGTGGGGGGTCAGGGAGAGGGCAGACCTAGATGGGGCCACGGGTCCTATGAACAGTGAACAGGATATACAGCACGACTTGGAGGTGCACCGCATTCAGGAGATGCCAGCCGTGGTTTGTATTGCACAGGTAAGAAGGAAGTTCCTCCCGACAGTCTGCCACCTGCATTAGTGATCTCTGCACATTGGTAAGTTCACAAAAGTGAAAACATTGAATTCTGTCATGATGGAGAAACACAGGAAGATGCCGTAAAGGGAAAGGCACACACACCCTAGCTTCTTATCCAGTTTCCATTTGTTCATGTGGACGCCAAATACCTACAATAAACACAGAGTAAGCCACCACAGCAGGAACATTTTAAATAAAGCGGTAAATCACATTCTCAATTACAAGAGCACCAAGACGACTCTCCCCTTATTGACCATGGTCACCTGGAAGCAATCACAATGCAAGTGCTGCAACAAGTGTGCTGAAGACCACAGCTGAAGTAAATCAGAGTATCCCCGTTGCAACCATTGAAGTCACACTGACTCACATCACCTTGAGTCCTGGCCCAAGAGCCTTAAGTTTCTGCAATTACTTTGATTTTACGAAGAACAATCCAATTTAATTCCATCAGAAATGTTTTCGAAGGTCAGATTCCTTTTTCTTCACTCAAAATGCTTCATGTGCCCCTCTGCATCTCCATCTAGAGCCACATAGTCTAAGGCTGTGCTGGACTTTGCTTAGTTTGCTCCCACACAAACCTCTAAAAAGGTTAAACTCTTGTGTACGAGGGAATTGTGTTGGTGTGCCATGCGCAGGAGGACTCCCTATAGCAGCTGGTCTCAACATGTGGAAGAGGTCACATAAATCCTCTTCCCTCTATCATTTCTAGTCTGCTACGCTGGACTTGGACAGCTCAGGGAATGCAAGGCACTGATTTCAACAGAAACAATGTCACGTCCAGGCACTATTTGTTCTGGTCTCTGTTGTATTTCGGAAGGTTCCTACGGAGGGCCAAAGTAAACTGTACAGCATTTTGTCTACCTGTCCAGCAGGAGAATGGATCCAGTCATACATCAAGGGATCTGCTTCAACTCTACCATGAAAAATAACTAAAGATTACCAATGGATCTCCTGGACTCCTCCCATGAAAAATACACAAATGTGAGAGCCATCCTGTGACAGCGATAGCTTCTGAGAAGTGCCAGATTAAGGTCTTGGGAAGTTTACAACAGGAGTGAGCATCCCTATCCCTTAACTACAGACTTTGCATCCACTATTACAGCTGGAAGTGAGAAAGGAACAGGTGAAGAAAATGTATATAAAAATTGCTATTTTGGAAACAAAGAACAAAAGACTATATACATACTGTGACAAAAACAGATGCCAGCAGGAGACCAACAGAATAGATAAGTCCTCTGCTGTTTAACCGAATCTGTAAAAGAAGGAAGTTTATAAAACCGTGTCACAATTTCAAGCAACAATATTTCTCTTTGCTGATAATTCTGTAATCCTAAACTGCTGAGTTGCTAAACACTGTCTTGCAAGCTGTAAATGCCAAGTCAGATCTTACATCACAGATTATTTTGCCTACTCCCTGTTGCCAAAAAAGAAGTAGTATTATTAGTGTCCTTAGGACCTGACAGCTTTCGAACTGTTCCACCCCTACATGGACTTTGTCGTCCCTTATATTGTTATATAGTGAAATTTTCTTTTTGGCAATTAACTCTTATGTGAGTCCTGTAAGAACAAACAGGGAAAAGGAAATTTTGCATTCAGTCACCAATTAATGCTTCACTGTGGGGTGAAAATAAACACGGACACACACAAACACATAACTTCTTCCCTACTCTCACTCATCTCGGTGAAGGAAACAAGTCAGTAATATGATGGCCTAAACCTCACCTGCTGAAAATCATCACTACCAACGTGTTAGGGCACACGAGCATAGGCTGAACATCATTTAGCACTGAGGCAAATAAGGCAAAGAGATAACTTATTGTCTGTAGAGCTGCCTACAGATATTGTCACTTAGGTTCACAGGTGCATCACAAGCTCTGACGTAGCCATCTCCATGGCAGAGCCACGATTACACCCACTGTGCAAGCGAAGAACCGAGATACTGGCCTCAAAGCTGTGAAGCTATTTAACTGACATTTTTAGAGGCTTTGGAGTCTAGCCAAAGGCCTTTACTTGCATCTTTAACCCCTAAATACATTAAAAACATGATTTTATGTAACACAAGCCTAAAACTACATAGAAAGGCCACAGGTAATAAAGCCACCTCCCTAAGCCTGTTCCTCAGCTAGGATCACACCTCTCTTCAGTTTCCTATTCTTCTCTGATGGAGCTTAAGCATTGGCCCTTTGAGCACTTTTATATGATCTTCTCAAATAGTATCACCTGCAGCATCACCAAGGGAGCACTCAGGTGGAGTCTCTCAAGGCATTTCTGCAGCGGCTACTGTGTGAGAGAGGCTTCCTCCCAGGGAAGGCTGGCTTCTCCAGGGAAGCAACAGGGCAACTGGAAGCTGTGGAGTGGGTGCCATAGGTGACTAAACTGTAAATCTTTAGACCACCTGTTATCAATTATTACCTTAAGGCCACTATAAGGTAACACAGCCCATCTGTATTCCTCCCTGCACTTTCTGTGTGATGAAACCCTACGTGAAGTTGAGTTCCAACTGGCAGTCACCAAAACCAATTACTATTTAAAGTAGCAACCAACTATTTAAGTTTCCTGGCAGAGGTCAATCTTAGCAAAAGATTATGTATGAGTATTTTTCAAGGATGCTTTAGAAAAGGACACTGCTATTGTTTGTCTAGTAGATGTTGATTTTGTGCAGTGCAGTTATATTTTCAGTCACACCACTTTGCTGCTGAGGTCAAACAGCAGAACTAAATGCTGGGATCTTCCTTAATGGGGCTGGTAGCCAATTCTTAATTGCTCAGTTTGTTCTACATTTGTATACAAGGAAAAGCAAAAACATCAGTTCATCCCTGCAAATGATCTGCAGACAAGAGAATAGTTCCCAGAATGAAAGTTCATCCACCTCAAACAGTACATTTTTTTCTAACAGCTGGGTTTATTTCTTATTTTTTAAAGTGTTTTTAGTCCATTGAACAATTAAAACTAAACTTTCACGCTACAATATTATTTTCCCAACTGTCAGCACAGAAAATAATGGTACATAGTGTATCACTGGCCATTTTTTGGTGCTCGCATCCTTTCAGTTAGACTATAAAGAAGCCCATTTGCAAGAGAAGTGGGTATTACTAATTTGACGATAAGCAGCACTACAATTTCATGAATGCAGGACTGCTGAGGCACTTGCACCATTTTACATCACAGTCGGGAAAAACTTTTCACCCAAATATTGCTTCCAAATCCAAAGTAATGATTTACCTTCATTCCCCAAGGACAACCGAGGGGAGAGCCTGACTTCCAGAGCCAAGGAAAGGATTACTGGTTCTGACATTTTGCAAACCTGAGCCTGCAATGACCGCCATACACCCAGAATCCTCTAGGCAAATCCATGTTGGAGACAAGGTCAAGCACGCTGCAGAAAGACAGTCTTGGAAGGATTTCTCTCTTTTCCTGTACATGTTCAAGATTCAGCACGATGACGCATTGCTGTACTTCTAATAAACCATGATAAGCGTGAGTAGGTCTTGCGCAGCTACTATACATTGGAATTGTTATCAGCATTTGTACTCACAAAGGTCCCACCAGTTTGCAGAGCTCTGTTGCTGCCTGAGACTTCTGTTATCTTCACGTACGTTAGAATACCGGCTTACACAAATGGCACATTTTCCTTCTTAACTGATTTTTGCTATCATAAAAAAGGCTACAGCCGTGATGCTCATCTGTTCTTAAATGCATTACAAGATTTCTTTAAGACATAAGGTGTAAGTGTGTGTATGTACAGGGGGACCATTATATTCCTACGGCCATTACATGTAAAATACAGTATTCTCACTAGACTAACCGCCCAAAGAAATGAAGGATTTGGATTGCTTCAGAGTGGGAAAGCCTATTTTTGAACTGTCTGCATAACTGAAGGTGAAAAATGTAACGATCCCCCTGTTAATGTAAACTGCAGGTTCTAAGTGGCGGACAGGAGGAAGTGTATTTTTGCAGCTATGGAAGAATTCTCAAAGGCCACCGTAGCTTCTATTACCAGTCCCGAGAAAACCTCAAAGTTTTGCTGAAACAAGAGCTGCTCTTGGGAAGAGAGACGACATCAGATTCTGACTCAGAAAACCTTTTTCTTTGATATCTTAAAGCCTATTTCCTGTTACACTAAGGAGCCAGGAGAAGCTAAATCTGGAGGCTCTGTGCACACATTATTGCTCCCTGTAGAGATGGACTAGTCCACTGTGTTTCACTCACCCCTCTTCTCCTGCTTCCACTAATCTGAATGATCCATACATGATAGGTGACCTGGATTTCCATTTTAGGTATTCTAAAATGCAAAAAACCCCTAAACTAGCTTTGTGTAACTAAAATACAAATTTAAAGCCACCTTCCCTGCTACCCCAAATGAGCAGCAGCTGGCTAGGGAAGACAGATGCTATTTTACAATAAATTCCTGTCTGGATTTTGGTCAGGAATTCTGTTTGACCAGTGCCAATATCTGTAAAAACTGTCAGTATGAAATACATCAATCGTAAAGGAATCTACAGGAAAAGGAAGCAAATGAAGCAGCTGGAATTATTTTAGCATGGAAAATGTCTGAATTCAACCTAAAGTGCAGACGCTCCTTCTCAGTTACATCATTAGCCTCCATAAAACCAGCAGACATTTGGAAAGAAAACCGTTCCAAAGGCCTCTGTGTCTGATTTGCTGAGGACAAGGCTTCCAAAGAGAGGTGTTTGGGGCTGTTTTCTTTCTTTGGACTATCTGCAAGGCTCCTCTTTGGAGGTCACTCGGGGGAATAAAAGTTGCTAATTAAGGATTATCCAAAAGTAGAAAGCGTATGCTAATTATTTATGACAGGTTTTATACAGTGACACACGTCATGCTGATCCCACATGGGCAAAGCAAACGTGGCAACTGCTTCAGCAGCATGAGCAGCAATTTTCCCTTGCAGTGGTACTGCATTAAAACACACGAGTTTCACTCCAGGTTAACAGCTCTCAACTCAGGCTTAACTAGCAATGCTCCTCACCTGGGATCTAGCCCGGCTCCCACTGTTAAGCAAAGCAATTAGCTATTAATTAACCTAAATAACAAGAAGCTTCCTTTACGAGGCTTGACTATTCCCATAGAAAGAAAGGATTTCCTGGGAGGGGTGGAAAGGGTGTTTTCTAATGCAGTTTTCACTTTCCAGTGCTTTTTGCTCTGCAAAAAATGGGACCATTTATTAGGGTCATTACCTAATACCTCACTCTGCCACGGGACAGCAGGATTAAAACCCTTCCATGTACATAGCAAAGGGTGGTTTCCTTGGGCAAGCAAATGCTAGCTGTGGAATGCACTTTGTCAGGAAGCTCATTTGGCTGAACTGGATACATATCACAGCTGGACTTTCTGGAAGAAAAAGTGCAACTCAGAAAAAGTGCAACTCTTTGGGTAAAAAACTTTGTTGGTGAGCTCAAAGCACTATAAAAGCTGTGCAGAATTCCAAGTGTTTCCACTGTGGCTCAGGAGGTGCCGCATGCATGGCGTCGCCCTGCCATGCCATGGAGCAGGCAGAAAGGGGACCGAAGAGAACAAAGATGACAGGTGGGAAGGGCTATAAAACAATGAGAAGCGAATGAAAAACAACAGAAAGAGAGTTGGAACGAACTGACGTTGATGTAAGCCCGTCCTCAAAGCAGACTTGCCCTGGGACGGCTGGGAGATGGATTCCATGGATGGATGCTGGGTGTAATTCCGGATGCTGGACTTGCAGTATACATGCTGTGGAGTTACTCTATGTGCACACAAGTAGTCCAAGTAATGTGGCTCGCTGCTTATGCACAGGGCAGCTCTGCATGGTGTGTGCAGGGGGTCCAGCTGTGTACAATGCACTGCTTTGCTGGCACACGCACTAAGTCTGATCTCACTAGACTTTCACACACATGGAGAATGGCATACATTCAGGCATGGTGCCCAGGGTCTCTGGGTTACTTAAGATAGCCCTGGAGCAAGCTGATTTACACCAGTAAGAAACCTCCCTCACAGCAGATATAATTCCTGTTTAAGTCTTTTGCCCAGATAACTCTTAATGTAAAGGTTTCTTGGAGTAACGCAGTGCTTCGAGATTCTTGCAGTCTTTGTAGCTTAAATTGAGAAGAGAATGAAAACTGTCTGGGTTTGTTCAGGTCCAAAATGCAATGGCAGTCCGGTCTTTGAGGGATTTTTTTTGCTAAATATTCTCACTCAAACAAAGAAAGGTCTCCTTGGAGCTAGATGGAACTCATTGCCAAGCATTTGTGGGGGCTGCAGCCTGAGGATTTGGAGAGATGTTCTCCAGTACACCTTGCACTGGTGGTAGAAGGGGTTTCCAGCGTTAGATCAGCCAGCAGTGACTTTCCTGACGCACTGGTCACATTAGAGCATTCTCCATTTATCATAGCTGAGCAAGGTAGGCTTGAGCAAATAGCCCACATTGTTTGGGGTATGACCACATATTCCCTTCTATCAAATTTGCTACTGGGCACTGAAGTATTTTAATTCTTGCATTAAGAGTCACCAGAGGACTGCCGCCAAAGCTCTTGGCTAGCCTATACCTAGCTCTGGAAACAGGTCAGTGAAAACAGAATGGAAACCCCCAAATATTAATGAAAACGAGAACATTTAATTTTAGCAAACACTGCTATTACTTATCTAACACAAACAAGAGAACATACGGTTTCAAAGGAGACAGGTTCAGATTTGCTCTAAGTCTGCTGAAACTCTGACCAGTATTGCGCTAATTGGCGCACAGCAGGGGTTGCTCATCAGAACCAAAAGGCCGGTACAGCACCTTCCTACTGTTTTATCCTACTTGTTAATGCAAAAGGCTTTCCTACAATCTTCTCCTGTTTGGCCCAGGTCCACATCAGAACCATTCTGTCCGCAGCAATAGTTAGAGTCACAAAAGCCACACAAGTAGGTGTGCTGCTTTTTTTTAACCTTCTGTCCAGCCCTGGTTGTCTTTCAACATTTTCTAATCTAATGCCCATCTATCTATTTCAAAAAGTAATCATACAGAACCATGAATTGTTTTATACAGTATTGCTCAGTGGTTCTAAGATAGGTAAAGTATCTTAGTTGAACAGCCACTGAATAGCCACTGTTTACTTATTTCTCGTTTCTCTCATTTTAGTTCTATACTTGCCTGGAGGATCCTTTCTTTTTCTGCATTTGATTTTGGACTACTTGCTGCTGTTTCACAAATTTCCCATAAGCCTACAGCTCTGGAAATACAGTTTTAACCGACGAACTATTCACACTTCTCTGATTATCACCGTAGCCTGCCCTATTTCTTATTGTGACTTCTAACTAACTGTGAGCACAGGAGCTCAGAAGACTCTGAAATTTGGTACAAAAGCTTAAGAAAAATGTGTTGTTGATCTGTCAAATTATGGTAGAAATAAGTCAAGCAGCTTTCGCATGAGTCAAGTGGCATTTCCTGCAAGAGGCAGTAGAATAGGTTTTCTCAGGGTATGTGACAATGTGTAAGTTCAGGGAAAACAAGGCCAGCAAAACATTCAAAACTCACAGTAAGGGAGGAGATAATTTCAGTTTTTAGCAAAGAGCAGAAAAAGGGCCTCAGCTGGAGCCTTCTTAATTATGGAAGGAAAAGCTCAGTTCTCTGCTCATTTAAGAATAGGAAATGCGTCTTCCCCAGGAGAGAACTGTCTGCAGACGAAGCACTCCCTCATACTGCAAGGAGGAAAAATCAACATTCCCAAACTCTCCTTTGAGGTTTGGCTGGTATCTAGTGGCTAAAGCAGGCCAGACAAACACTCTGTTTTGACTGATCACACATGAAAGGTTTGAAAGTTCAAAATCTACTCTGTCTGAATTTGAACAGAGGCTATCTCCTTGCTTCTCGTGTAGCAAATACAAAGACGCTGCCACCAGCTCCAGCTATTCCCACGCAGCTCCTGCAGGCAATAAGGAACTGAGGCTGAAGCTAAACAGCAGAGGAAAAACAATGGAAACAAAATAAATGTGATTCCATTCTTCAGTTCTTTTCTGGCAGTTGCTGAAGGGAAAACAAGGAGCTATTGCCAAAACCCAAACTGGTTTTGCTCCAGGGTCCAAATACGAGAAAAATTACCTCATTCAGGAATATTAGAAGGACTCTGCTATGTTTCCAGTCCCTTGGCTGACAAAGTCACAGGTCCTTTGTCTGTTTGGGGATCCTTTTCCTGCAGTGTCCCTGCCTGGCAGTGAAAATTCAGCGTAAATCCTGCATTCCCCAGGCCTTGCTGTAAGACAGGGGTCTCAACAAACTGAAACTTCAGACATGTTCTGCATTACCGCATGTTTCAATGGAATTTCCTTCTTGGACCTTTTCTGAGACTCCTAAGAAAGAACCCTTGGTTTGCTCTGTATCACACAATTCACTTTGCAGAGGGTACACACCCTGGCGTACAAAACATGGGAGTGCTGCACACGGACACTCAAGGTATTAAGCAAGAAACGCAGGGGTTATGGTTGGAGAGAATTCCTGTATTGTTAGGAGCTTTGGAAGGGACCAGACACTTTTGCTGTACTACAATATAACCATCTGAGTCTCCCTGTCATGGAACCTGCGAGAAAGTGCACTCCATACGTGCAAACTACTCCAGGAAGCTGGAGGGACTAGCTTTAGCATGCACCTGCTTGCTATGCCCATCCATAGGTTTTTGGGATCAGCTAATAAATTAAACCATTAATACCTGCCAAGCTGCATGCTGCTGATGCAGTGACACAAGCACATCACGTTGCAGATGCTAATGTGACAACTGGAAAGAGTCTGGCACCCCAGAGCAGGAAGAGGAGTAACACCTACAGAAGTGACGAGTGATGCTGCAGGAAGCAGGGCCCCCTGCAGACACTTAGAGCCACCACCCTGTTGCTATCCTCCACCTTAACGTTTGTCCCACAGACTGACAGCTCCATCGAACCTATTCCTCCCTCTTCCCTCAGAGGATTTAAAGGTGGTCTATATGCAGACAACTGGGCTGGAACATGGCAGGGAACAGATACACAGATGCTGGCTGTGAGGAGACGGAGGCCAGCTTTGTCCTAATGTCATAAGATTCATCATAGGGCCTTGAATTAAAACAGCGAACAGCAAACTGGTCAGCGAATAGCAAAGCAGTGACACTTGCCATCTCAATGTGTGTTTCTTGAGTGTCCGCTTCCCTCTGGCTTCTCTGATGTCTAACAAGGCTCACACTGGGGTTACTCCTTCTCTCTCTAGCTGTTCGTTTGCATGAGAGGAATGTAACGTCTCTAAGACTTCTAACTTACTGTCAAATTTTGCTGAAACTGGCTGAAGTTATCAGGCAGGAGAGTGATGGATAGACATATGAGTATACTCCCAAATGCTGATGTGAACAAATGAACCTGGCTGTTTGTCCTTAGGCTAAGATTCCTAGTCTCTAAAATACTCTTGGCTGACGTCTGGTTTACAGCTTCACATCCAAAAAAAGATTCCAGAGGGAAGCAATTGGATGGAAGACGTGAAGCAAATGTCCTTCCACTCTGGATTTGCCAGGGCCACTGGGGAAGGATGCTTACAGGATTAGAGAGTCAGCAACGTGTCCAAGACTCAGAGCTGGAAGAGAAGAGAAAGCGAACTCTTTCAAAGGTCTCTCTAGGTCCACAGGGATGCTGCTTTTTCTCCGAAAGTCCTGCTGGCATGCTAGATTAGCTATGGTTGATAACAGAAGGCCAGAGCTGCAGCAGGAGGGTGGCCAAGTGACCTCTGAGTAGTGGAGATGGAAGCTCCAGTGGGAAGCACACAGGAAGGCAGAGTTAGTGCCGGGACATTAATGAGCGTCCAGAAATAACAAGGACTCTTAAAATAATAAACATATAGTTGGGTTAGAGACTAGACATTGTAGAAACAGAAGGGATCTGATATGGAAGCTGTTTGATATCGATTAGATCTCCCTTTTGATGGGAAAAGCATCAGTGGCCTGGCCCAAACCAAGAAGTGTGGGATGGACAACCGAACTGAAGGCAGAGGAGGACGTTTTTTTCTCTGCACCAACACTAACATTTTCCTTGAGGAGCAAGAGATGGAGCATTCTTTAGCTTGGGGTTGGACTGACTCTAGTCAGCGCTGGAAGGAAAAGATTAAAAATCCAGTATTGCACATTGATGATCACACTGAGATGGACCTGGTTCGTCGTAACAGATACACGTAGGCGAGGCAGGGTGAATGGTATCGGAGATGGGTGCCCTGGAGCTTACAGTGGTTTTGCAAAGCACTGCCTGGTGTGCCAGCTTCCTACATCACATCATGTGGGTGCAGCCCCTCTCTTCAGGCTGGGGCTGTGACTGCCCTGCAGTCTCCACTTGCGGTGTACCCACATCCTACAGGAAAATGTTTCATTCAAAGTAGGAAAACGGAAAAAGGGGAACTTCCTTCTCTAAAATAGGTGACAGATGCTTCCAAGATGCAGCCTGAGAAGCGCAAGATGGTTTTCCATTCCTTTCTTGTAACGAGAAAGGAAGAATAAAATAAATAATAAGCTGAAACATCCATTGACAACGGGCCTGGGAAAGGAGCAGTCAGAACTGGGAGAGGCACTTAAGCAAAATGACTGTGATTTAGCAACCCAGCACCAGGATGTGTCTCGAGAGATTCACAGTCTCTTTCCAGTTCTGCCACTTACCTACTGTGTGACCTGCAGCAAGTCCATTAGTCTCTCTTCGACAGGTCCCCTCTTGCTCTTTTCCTGTCTTATCTATTAGATCACAAGCTGTATTTTTCCCCCTCAGGCACTATCTCATAGACTGAACTTGTTTAAACAAGAAGTCGTGATTCTGCATCGGGCTTCTTGTGGTTGCTGCCAGGCATATGACAAAACTATGCAATAACCAGGACCTTGCAGGACAATGCTTTCAATATATCGATGTTTCACAACCAGCCACAAGCTTGCAGGCTGTATCTCATCCAAAGCTCTCCGCTTACCTCAAATCAAAATGCACCCTCTGTAAAATGGGCTCTGAAACACCCACCTGCCCTCAGGGAGTTTAAGGAAGGCTCAAACACAAGCTCATCCTACGAAAGGTGCTACCGCAGCTGAAAGTGCCATTGGCAGCGAGACTGCTCTTGACATTCAGAACGAAACCCCACAAATCTCCTTCTGGTTGGGAGCAGCTACTTGGCTGGTTAGTGTGTGAAGCCGCTTTACCGCATGCGGCTGAGAAAGTTCAGAATGTGCATAATCACAGGACGTCACACTGCCACGTGCATGTGCACACTGCAGCACAGAGGCAAAGGGAAAGAAAAAGGGAGCAGACCCTCTTCTCCAGTTCTGCACAGCAACACGCCAGAACTCTTGACACCAGCATTAACAGGGAGCAAGATTTGGCCACAGAGGATTCTGAGTCAGGCAGCCTGGAATAAGAGATACGTAGAAATTTTACGGAGTATGATATTAGAGAAATACCATACTCTTTGAGTGTTTAGACTTCCAGAAAAATAAGGCTGGAGAGGTCTTCTAGGACGGTCTTCCGTGTTAAAGCTTAACTTTCAAATCAAACAGTCTACTTTTTTTTGGCTTCCACAAAAGCTATCACTGCCTTAACAGCTTATTGAATAAAATGCATTTACTCTCTACTTTCAGCAAAAGCTTAACCTTGCCACAGCCCTCTACTATTAAACATTCTGGGGAGGCATCGTGGTTTTGGATGGCTATGCAAAAGCAATCACGAACAAGCAAGCTCTTTTTGTCTTTTACAAATCTCTCCTTCCTTCTGTACGCAAGACAGGGGCATCACAATGGCTTTGAGGAGTTCCTCTCTTGGAGGAGATGCTACAAGGACAAATTTGGATCCTACCAAATACCGAAGGAGCAGAGCTAAATTGTCACTCTTAGCTCAGAAATTACCTAGTGCTTCTGACTCCCAGTCACATTTAGCGGACAAGCGGGTTGGCCCAAGCCTGTGAACCCCCGCACAGTGAGCAGGCCTTGCTTGTGCGAGCAGCCCAAGGCTCAGCCCTATGGACCCTCAGGGAGCAGGAGCTCCTTGTCCTCTGCCCCTGCTGACCTCCGTGTGCCAGGCACATCAGCAGGGCTCCCTGAATAACTAACAGCACCTTGTAGCTCTTAAAGCTGTCACCAGGCTACACCTGACCCAGCTAACTCAAGCCTTTTCTGGCAACTTAGTAATATTTAAATAATTAATGACTAATAATGTGGGGGATGAAGGGAGGGGGCTTGTTTTGTTTTGAAGTCCAATTATCCAAGGATTTAGACAGAAATCCAGGAACTGCAAGTGAAAACTGAGGAAACTCTCTTTGCTAATTGTGGGGCTGTTTCCAAGACTGCCTTCTCTAACCACGTGATCACGCTGTACAATGATCATTTTGGGTGTGCAAAACAGTAGTGACATTGTTATGCCTCCATGAAAGCTGGCTGCTTCTCTTCAGTCACTTGTTTTCATCCTTTTCCGCAAAAATATAGATGAGCTACAGATAAGTTGCTCATTGAAGAAAGGGATTTTCTTCCTACAGCATTGCTTCCTTTTGTCACACCTATATTCAAGGAGAGGGAAGATCCCAGGAACTACAGGCTGGTCAGCCTGACCTTGATACCTGGGAAGGTGATGAAGCAAATAATCCTGGGAACCACTTCTAAACATATGAAGGACAAGAAGGTGATTGTGAGCAGACCTACAGATTTAAGCAGGGGAAATCATGTTTACCAGCCTGATAGCCTTCTACGATGAGGTGGACTTGCTGGATGAGAGGAGAGCAACAGATGTTGTTTATGTTGACTTTAGCAAGGCTTTTTGACGTTGTTTCTCAAACATACTCGTAGACAAACAGAGGAAGAACAGATGAAATAAGTGGACAGTGGAGTGGACTGATAACTGGCCAAACCGCTGTGCTGAAAGTCCAGCTGGAGGCCAGTCAGTAGTCGTTTACCCCACGGGTCAACGCTGCTTAACGTCTTTATTCATGAACTGGATGATGGGGCAGAGGGCACCTTCAGCAAGTTTGCAGCTGGTACAAAACTGTGAGGGGTGGCTGATGCACCAGTGGGTTGTGCTGCCATCCAGAGGGACCTGGACAGGCTGGAGAAATCTGCAGGCAGGAAACTCACGAACACCAACAAAGGGAAATGAAAAGTCCTGCACCTGGGAAGGAATAACCCCACGCATCAGTACATGCGGGGGCTGACCAGCTGGAAAGCAGCTTGGCAGAGAAAGACCTCTTGATCCTGGTGGACACCAAGCTAAAGTTCACAATGCACCCTTGTGGCATGGAGCACCAACAGCATCCTGGGCTGCGTTAGAAGAAGCACTCCCAGCAGGTAGAGGGAGATGATCCTTCTCTACTCAGCATTGGTGAGACACATCTGGAGTGCTTGGTCCAGTTCTGGGCTCCTCAATACAAGGAACATACAGACTTACTGGAGCGAGTCCAGTGAAGGCCCACAAGAATGATATAAGGGACTGCAGCACCTGAGATACAAAGAGAGGCTGAAAGAGTTGGGACTATTCAGCCCGGAAAAGAGCAGATTCATGGGAATCTTATCGATGTGTATAAATACCTGATGGAAGAAGACAACGTGCAGCCAGACTCTCCGGAGTGGTATCCATTAAAAGGACAAGAGATAACATGCACAATTTTAAATACAGAAATTGCATTTAAACGTAAGAATGCTCTTTTACTGTGAGAGTGGTCAAACACCGGAACAGGCTGCTGAGAGCAACTGTGTAGTTTCCATCCTTGGAGGTATTCAAGACCCAACTGGACATGGTCCCAAGCATCTTGCTCTAGCTGCCCCTGCTTTGAGCAGAGGGCTGGGGACCAGATGATCTCCGGAGGTACTTGCCAATCTCAACAATTCTGTGATTCTCCAGTCCTTTAACTTTGCGTTTACTCAGTGATTATAATCAACAATCTTTCCTCTGTCCTACACTGCTGTCTGAGCGTTGTCCAGCTAACAGCAATAGCAACAGCGAGTTCCCTCTAGGACTTCATGGCATCTCCTCCTCTGCCTTGTCAGAAGGGAGCTTGCAAACAACTTTGGGGACAGGGGGGTGGCTCTTTTGTCATTTGGGAAGTAAAGGACAGTTTCATTGGTGTTGGGTAGATTTTCTCAAACAGGAAAGCTCTGCAGTGTTTCCTGATGATGGTCATGCTCTGAAATATCCAGTTATTTAACCGCTTCCTTCATCTTACAGTGTGTTAACAGTTTAACCATGCTAGAATTTTTCTTACCAAAGGCCCTAGAGGTTTTCTCTATGCTTTAATTTTCACCTATGTGTTTATCCCCTCTGTCTTATTAAAAACAGGATAATTCTCCTTAATTGGAATATATTCAAGTGCGTGAAAATACCATATACTCTAGTGACTTGGTTTATTTCAGCACAGACTCCCTTTAAGGAAGAAATGGAAGTACCTGTCCTCCAAAGGATGGGGAACATCCACTGACAATTACTTGGTACTTCTCCCAAACTGTAACAGAGCAAAACTATTTGTTTCTCCAAATCCAGTCCACAGAATTTTGGACTTTTTTTTTTTAAATAGATCTGTTTTCTTAAAGAAAAAAATTAAAAAAGAATCATATGAACTAATGTAGGACTTACGTATGATCCATAATTCACTGCTAGGGTCTGCAAAGCCCACGGGAGGCCTAGGCCAATTAAAATATCAAAAACATTGCTTCCGATGGAGTTTGACACAGCCATATCTCCCATACCTGCAGGAATGGAAACCATGTACAATCAAACATGTCTCAGAGAAGTCTTTCAACTTTTAAACAGAAATACATTAATCTGAGCTAATCCAGACAATTTCCAAGGAGTAAGGCAAAGAGTTAAAGGAGATCTCACTCATCCCATTCCTTCCCTTTCACCACCCCATCACACAAGGCTAGCAGGGTTGAAGGGCCTGAATCCACCTCCTAGGATCATCTGAGAACTTCCCACAACTAATCCTCCACTGCTGTGGGGACCCTGGCCACTGGCTGTGCTGGCTGCAGCCCACTGGCACTCTTGTGCCATGCTCAGTGGGGCTTTTGATGCTTAATGTAACCGTGACACATGAGTTTCTATACTGGACTGATTAGATTAGGTCTTCAGTTAGTCTATTTATTAAGCAGCCAGTTGTTTCAACGAAGAGCCACTGTTTTTGTTCCCCAAAGCAGTACTGACAACTTTCTTTTTCTCTTAAAACACCTGTTGCTGGAGTCACAAGGAAAAAAAAAAAAAAAAGGAGTTTCAAAGAGTTTCATTAAAAACAGAACTATCTTCCAGTCCTTATGACTGTGGAGACAAGCTGGAAAGTGACCTGAAAGACCCTTATGCCATGTTTTGAACAATTCTATACCATTGATATTTAAATTAAGGAAAACATTGTGACTTTTGGGGAAGGCTTGTAGTTGACCATAGTGCCAAAATTTGTTCCGCACCATCATTAAGAACATATTAGCTGCTTTGTAATAGCAACATAATGAATTTCCTTCTTGGTTCTTGTTTCAAATTTCAGCATCAGGAAAAGGGCTCTGTTTGTTTTCACATTCAGGACACATCTGCGCTACCTAAAGAGGAAGAGGACAGAAGGAAATACTTCCATAGCAGTATAACATTCTCTGTGATGAACCTACCTTGCCTTGCTACGATAAGGCTTGCCATGCAGTCCGGCACACTGGTTCCAGCTGCCAAGAAAGTGATGCCCATGATCACATCTGGAATTCCCAGTGTGTAGCCAATGATTGTCACCTAAGGACAGGAAATAAACTGTCAAGCTGTTTACAAGAATTAAAATCAGAGAGCAGCTTGGCCCAATTCTGCAAGATGCTGTGAGACAGAGTTCACTGCTCTGCGAAAACTCACACTTTTCTTTAAAGGCTCTTTTGGTATATTCATCCCCTGGCAGAGCATAGCAATGACGTGCTTTGTACTCCCTGTGGTTAGCTGCTTCACACCTTTCATCCATAATTTTTCTGATACTAACCTGGAAAAGAGACTATATGGTGGCCCACTACCCTGTGTAACAGTCTCCTTGTCTTGGCTGAAGTTTGCAGACATTATTATATACAAATAATAGCTAAGCAGACACTAAACCACCCCCATGGTTCATTATACTACGAGAACGCTATATGCAGGGACATATCGCCAAGTGACTGCAAACAATTCCTACTGGCAGAGAAGAGATACCTTTAATTTCCTCTTTCCTTTGCTATAAACTCTTATCTACGATAAATTAGTGCTCTTCAAATTGATTAATATTTTAAAATTTTGGATGCCTTTGTCTAATGACACCCATTTCCTATAAGCCACATTTAATTGCTCTTCTGAACTCTCTGCAGCATACTGCAAGAAATGTGAACCATATGTTAGAAGCAACACAGTGACCCAGTGGGCTCTGGTATTTCAGCTATGGAAAGCTGCGATAGCTTTTTTTCTTGAAAAACAGCTCATCCTCGCAGATGAAAAGCAGCAAGTAACCTTCTGGTTTTTTTTCAGGGTAACATGGGCTATTGAAAACAAAACAAAATAAAAACCCGTCTTCTATAACTGCTTTGATTAGTTCCTAGGGAAAAGCCTGGCATTCATTTTTGCATTTAGTACAAGAACGAACTGTGAAGGCAGTGAAGATTTTTTTGCTGCCTCCCCCTTCCCAGCAGGGAAGCAGTTGCCAGTGCTTTAGCGAGGCATCTCCACGCTCTTCGGGTCCCATGCCGACGCAGACCATGAATCGTGCACCCCATCAAAAGTGCAGCAGCCCAGACCCAGGCTTCCCTTGTTAGACCTTCTCCTGATGCCGATGCTCCATCATTGTCTGATTCTGCTTAAGAGTACAGACCGGCCCAAAAGAAACACAATCCATGCTGCAGTGTTACTGTAATCCTAACGAGGATGACTTACACTTTTTACCTACACATATCATGTAGTGAGGCCTGCAGCAAGCTAAAAGGCTCAATGACCCAGCCAGTGCACAAAACTTGTCCCCTGTGAACAGTCCAACTATGCGTGTATTTCCTTGTGTTCCTTTTTATTTATCCACTTCTACCTTTAGGATAATGAGGTAGAATTAAGTTCCTGTTAACTAGAGTAGTTGTGCAAGATTTGGCTCAATGTCATGCTTTTGTTCATGCCGAGTTCCAAGTTTCGTCATTCACAACTCCGTCTCTCAAGCTTGCTTGCTCCAAGAAAAGGAAAAGCTATTGAGGCCAGATTCTTACTAGCACCAGGGCCTCTTTACACCGCCCTGCACAAGAAGGAGGTGTTAAACTGGTGCAAGTGTAATTTTTTTCCCATGTTAAAGAACCTGGGTGAAATTCCAGCCATGAATGAAGTTCAAAGGCCATGGTTACCGGCCCCTAATTTTCTTCTCTCAGTGTGGACCGGTCTAATAGAAATGGAAGCAGGCTTAAGGCTTCTCATTTAAAAATTCAGGTACGTAGAGCTTTCTACAAATTTCTCTAAGCTGTCAAAAACCACTTCTGTTGCCCCTCCCAGGCTGTGGTTTCTGCTTTAGTTGGTACGTACCATCCACACCATCATGTAGGAGAAAGCTGCAATCCAGAGGGTAGAAGAAGCAAAAGTAACCATGAACCATTTTTCCAAGTGGGGTTTGTTACAGTTGGGCACTGTGAAGTACAGGACAAAACTCAATGGCCAAGTAAAAAGCCACTTCAAGATTTCTATCTTGCCAGCTGTAAAACAAAAAAAGGGAAATAATCACAATTCTAGTCTCCTTTAGTCCAGAATGTTATTATTTTGTTAATAACAAGCAAGATGCCAGCAACACCTCAACCTAAGTGCTATTCAAACAGATAGGGACAAGACATTCCTTGCTCAGGATATCATGGTGTGATGGCAGAGATGGGAGGGCAGGGATGGGCAGAGAGGAGGAGTATGAAGTGCCTCCCTGAGAGTTAAGTAACGGGTCAGAGCACACTTGCTACCCTCCCTGGGTCAAGTTCTTACAGGTACCACATAAAAAGCAAGTTCTGGAAAGAGATCTGATCCATCTTCAACCACCTAATGGGAGGCTATAGAAAAGATGGAGCTAGGCCCTTCGCAGAAACGCAAAAGGGAATTATGAGAGCCAATGGACTCAACTTGCAATAAGGGAAATTCAGAACAGATGCTACCATAAATTCTACGCTTTCTTTTTTTTTGCCCTACCGTGAGGGTTGTCAAACACTGGAACAGGCACCCAAAAAGACTGTCGGATCTCCATCCTTATAGATAATCAAAACTCAACTGGATGCAGCCTTGGGCAACCTGCTCTGAGCAGGGGTTTGAACAAGGGATCTCCAGAGGCTCGTGACAACTTTTCCCATACCATGAATCTAGTGTCATAGTCCATAGGACATCTAAATTACTCTCTTCAAGGCTCAGGTTTTTTCCTTCCTTGAACTATAGCTATGTTGTTTGAGTGATGAGATCTGAACATGAGTTCCCCAAAACATATCTCACCTGTAAAGGGCAGGGCCAGTCCCTACAGTATTCTGGCTTGTCTGCAACACAGCAGATCTTGCCAGCAACAACACAGGTCTCACCAGCTGTGTCAAGTGTGAGTCAAAGGTAAGGCAGGGATACGTTTTAATCATCCCGGGACTCGAGCCCTGATGGGGTAAGAGGGAGGGACTTGGCAAAAAGGAGAGCTTCATCCTGCAGGCGCAGTGCTCAGCAACCTGAGGCACGTGTGGTTTTCCACAAGTCGCGCAGCTGCTCTGACTTTCTAAGCCCTCCAGAAACACTGAGAAGACACCGTGGCTGTGCCTAGTTAAGAGCAGGAAGCAGAGGCACCCAAGGACCTTCTTTTGTTGTCTCTCCACACCAGCACCACCGCTGCCTTGTCTCCACTAGTACTACACCTTACCACAAAGGTAAGAGCGCACCTCATTTCCCAGCAAAGGTAAGACCTAGGTGCAGACACATCTGACCTGCATTCAGGCACCTTGACAGCAGCCCCCACCATCCTCGGCTTCCTCTGCAGTCAGCAGAGACAGATGGGCCTCTCTGGTGAGGGTGACCCAGGTTTTGAGGGAGGAACCACCCCATGGAGATTGCTGCCTTTCCCTTCTGACTGCAACAGCAGCGTTGGGCCAATGCACGAGCAGCAGCAGAGGTGTGTCCAAGCCCAGGAGTCTGCAACCTGAGAAGTTCCTGCTGCTTCCCAGTTCCTCTTATCTTTTACCTGTGACCAGGAGCTACACTATGAGGTGCAGGCTGATGAGAGCTCTCAGAGACACTTCTACCTCAACACACATCTGCAATGCTCTCTGGCATACCCAAACAGAGTTTTGCTTTCTGGAACAACACAAACCCAGGATTTTCTTACTGGGTAGGTCAAAAGGTGTGTATGGCCCTTCATGGTCATCATCGTCATCATCTTCTTCCTCTTCCTCATCGTTTTCGTTGTTCTCGTTATCCTCATTCTCATTCTCTGTCTCGTTCCCAGCCTCAGCCATGTCTTCGTCCCGCCGTGTGCCATTCACACCCCGCTCGGCGGAGTTGCTGGGGCCTGTTCCATTCTCAACCACGTGCTTGATAGGTATTTTGATGGCTACTTCTGACTCACCATTGGTGTAAGTCCTGCTGTTGATCAGTCTTTGTCTCTGCAAATACAGGCACAAATTCTTACTGAAAGACAGATTTTTTTTAAAGAGCAAAGGAGGAACAGAGAGAGATGTGCAGAGTTTGTTAAAAATTTGGCTTTAAAAGCAAAAGGGATGAATTTTGATCAAGTATAACATGATGCTTGCTAGCAGATGACTAGATAAATCTCACATATAAAACTTTTATAAGAGAAGGACCAGTGGTTGTAGAATTGACTCCAGGAGTACTCCAAGACTAGGGCCAGACTAAGTACAGACTCGGTCACTTGCACTTATTATTATATAATTATTAAATAAATGCAAGTGATATTAATGTCGGATCAATGCTGGCAGCACCTCCTGTGAGCAACAGTTACAGGTAACATAACCACATAATGACTTGAAACTTTCTCTGCTAAAATCTCCACGGGGACTGATAGCAAGGGTTGAAGTTGGTGTCAGAAGGATAAAATCTGGGAAGACGCTATCAGGGATCCAGAAGAAACACAAGAGTTCCATTTTGACCCAGACACTGCTACAGGAAAAGGCAAATTCAGAAGAAGAGGAGGTAGGGAGAGATAAAAGACATACCTCATTGATTAACATGCGGCTAGCCATGGAGAGACGTGTTTTGGGAGGGAAGTGGCTAGTTATCATGATCCGGAGCCCAGCCTCGGAAAATGAAAGCTGGTGTGGGTAGGCAGACAGCAGCTCATCCACCATGATCACTGAGGCTTTACGGTGGAAATTTCCTGCAGCCAAGGAACAAAGAGAAACTGAGATCATCTTCCAGCAGTCTCCCTCTGTGCCTTACATGGCTCTCCAAAGAATAAACCTGCGGATTCCACAAGTCCTTTGTAAGAACCATTCCTTCAGCTACTACCATTCAAAATATGCCTCTGCTGTCCTTATTTTCTGTCTTTACACATCCTACACTTCTGTCCTTAAATAAATTGCCAACGTGGTACCTCCACTCACGCTCATTACAGAGAATTAAATCTGCTCTGCGCAGTTCATCACAGGCCAGCATTAGGCAGATCACTGCTTCCACAGCAGCTATTCCACCAAGGCAGAAATGGTGCTGTAGTAAATCTGCATTAATTCCACTGTTATAATCTGCACTTCTGTGAGTATCCTCACCCATCGTTAACTGTACACAGGGGTGAGGAACTTGTCACTGTGTTCCTGGAGGGTACCAATGCCAATGGAAAGTGGGTCCCTGCATCCTGGGCTTGCAGCTCATAGCTGGGAAGGTGCCATCAAACCTGGCAGCAAGCACATGTGCCAGTCCGTGGGGTGTGACCCACAGTGCAGGAGCAAAGGAATGAGGAGACAGGGGCAGGTACCTGAATTACGCTCCAGCTGGCTCACAGTGCCAGTGCCCATTGCCTCTGGGGTGACACGGTGCCAGTGCCTATACTTTTCACCTCAGCCTGTGAATTCTGGACCAGGACTGGCACTTGGCAGCAGGAAAACCTGAAGTCTTCCCTGACACATCTCCACTTTGGTATATTAAAATCAGCGCTGAACACAGGCAATCATTCATGATAGGACAAGAGGAAACGGCCTCAAGTTGCGCCAGGGGAGGTTTAGACCGGATATCAGGAAAAATTTCTACACCAAAAGGGTTATCAAACACCGGAAGAGGCTGCCCAGGGAAGTGGTGGAATCGCCATCCCTGGAGGTATTTAAAAGATAGGTAGATGTGGTGCTTAGTGACACGGTTTAGTGATGGTTTTGTCAGTTGGTTGATGGTTGGACTCGATGATCTTAAAGGTCCCTTCCAACCTAGACAATTCTATGGTTCAATGATTACTATTTATTGCCATCACTGCTAGTCTTACAGAAGAGTATCTCCTTGGCCTTAGTGTCACTTTTTTTTTCTGACTGAGAAGGTTTCCATGGATTGGGGTAGGTAAGTGGGGTCATCCATATTCAAAAAAGTCAAAACAGCCAGACACCTTTTCCTTGTGACTTTTTCCATGCTGGCATTTCCTGCATGGCACTTGGGGGAACTGCCCCAAACACAGAAATCCTTCCGTTTGATTCTTTTTGGTCCTCTGTTCAGAAAAGATCTCAGAAAACGAACAGTAGTGTCTGAAACCCTCAGGCAACCTGTTGCAATTGGTGCTGTTTGTGACCACATGCTACTGGCTGGTGTGCACAGCAGCGCCACTTGCCTGTCTGGACCTCCGGTGGCCCACTGCCAAGTAAAAATAGGAACAATCTGCAAGAAAATGAAGCAATCCTTTTGTCTTCCTTCCTCAGCCAGTTTGAGTAACCGCAAGTGTCCAAAACAAAAAATTACCAGCAGCTGAGCAGTGTCATGCAAAGACGCATTCTGGAGAGATTTAAACCAAATCCCACAATCAGAACCGCCTCATTTGTGCGTAACCCTGCGGCCACCGGGTAAACCTAGATGAGTAAGGCCTGAGTTTATGCTTACGGAGAGTTTTACCAGTCTAGCTTTACTGGTACAGAGTGTGGTCATAGTGCCAGCACAGTTTCACTGTTGAGAGCCCCAGGCTACAGACAGCTGTTCCCATAAAAGCAGCTTCCCCAAACCAGAGTGCAGAGCACTCAGAAAAGCCTTCCCTCAGCAATAGGGCAGTAACACCATAGCTGACTCAAAGGGTTTGATGCCAGCAAATAAACCCCCTCTACATTTCATGTTTAGTTGCTTACCGTATACAGACTATGTCTTTCAATCACTGTTTAAGAGAGATCTACTTTTGTTATTTTTTTTTTTAGGCCAGTGAAACAAAAAGGGCAGTCCATCTGTAGCCAGAGACCAGGACTGCTTTAGACATGCCAGAGCTCCTTCTCAAGTTAAGCCAGTGACTAGGGGGTGTGTGTTATTCCTGTGGATAGGTGCACATAAATCCCAAGCAGTTACTGCACGTGCTTGTTGACTGTTGCAAAGATAAAAAAAAAAGGTCCTCTGGAAATACAGTTTAACACACGCTTGCAAATGCACATATCGAACTACTGCTGCTGAGCTATGGAGTGGGTGAATTCTTTTAAGCTGAAGAAATACAACCATTTTTATATGCAATTGTGACTAAAGTCAATCGGGGGCATATTTCAGCCAAAGTGACATCCACTTCAAGAGCATTTACTTGGAAAAGTTGTGCACATCCAAGACAGCATGTGCAGTAAGAGCACGCTACCTAGACCAACACAGAGTCCCCACTCTCCCTTCACCAAGGGAAAGGTGTACGCTGGTATAATTAGGGCCTGCTCAATTTATGTAATTTTGGAATGGAGCTAAATTTAACTGGAGGTACTAGATGTAAATGGGCATCTTCAGTGCAGAATAACAGCGCCCACAGGAGGATTTACAATGGCATGGCTGTAACAGCCTAAGTAAGTAGCCCCTGGGCAAGTCAGGCTTGAAGCTGGAGGAGTCCTTTCAGCCAGGCACTTGTCCAGCAGCAAGAACTACCCAGAGGAGGCCTGAGCTGCCTCCAGCAGCAAAGGATGCAGTGGCTGAGGTCACCGTGCCATGCCCTCAGGCACAGAAGCTACGGCCATCTGGCAGGAGGGTTACAAAAGGGCCACCTCCCTGCCTATTTCATGGCTGATAAGACAGAAGCAGTCCACACCGTATGACTAAGCAGACAAACTTGTAAACATTCAGAATAATGCAAGCAAGCAGCGTGACTTACTGGAACAGTTACCTTTCTTTAGTAATACCACTGTGGCATCGCAGTTGCTGTTATCGTCCATTTCCGTGTTATTTGCTAAACCATTCACCATATTTGCAGAGTTTTTTGTCTTCCTTTCAAAGCAGTGATGTATGGTTGAGTTGTACCTGCACAAATGAAACAAACTCTAGCTGTACCTTTGCTCTTTCTACGTGGATTTCTCGACGCTCTTCCTTTCCTAGACTCATATCCTGTGCGATCCAACTAAGGGAGGGAAGAAAAACCCTCTGGTTTTAAGGAAATCTAGCCACAGTGTGCGTATGCCAGAGCTCCACGTTGTATACAATGCAACCTCTCCATACCCAGAATGCTACGAAAGTTACAAGACACGGATCTTGAATGTATTATGTGTAATTAGTACACTGTATAGCAAATAATGATTACTTGTCATCGTCCAAACTTACTTTTTATCACATAATCACACCTGAGTGTGAGTGTTGTTTTACCTGTGAAGATCTACCACAGAAACACACAACCATATGCTAAGTTCTGTTTCAACTTAGGGGAGAAAAAAAACCATAATCTTTGTTTCTCATTTTATTTAGAGTAGCCAGGAGCTGACACAAACATGAGCCGAGGATCTCACCACGATACTCAAAGGCAAGGACAGACCACTGTGAACACCTGGCTGAGGTCCCTAACCAGGGTGACGACCTCCCCAGCTATAACCAAAAAGGTATGAAACATCTGTTCACACGACAGCATTGCTTTCAGAAAAAAAACAAAAGCACGTTCTAGAGTCAGACATTACAACTGGCTGTTTTGCTGGTCAGTAAATTGTTGCAAGGGTGAAGCTACCCTCCATGTTAAAAAAAAATTTCTAATTATTAGAAGTGAGATGAATTCTGACTCGTGTTCCCTTCAACCTAGCCCGAGTGTTTTGCTGTTCTCACTGAGAATTCCTCTCACAATATTTACTCTATCCGTCATTTCAAAACAAATCTCTACTCTTACTTGTTGAGACAAGACCACTGGTGTGCTTGGCAGCTAGTAGGTTTTGTTGAATGTTCCAGTTTAAATATGGGTTTCCTTTCCACTGGCTTTTAAAAACAAGGCAGGAGGAGGGGAACCAAACAGCAGAACAGACTAGCTTTGCTAGCACGAACTTGCGCGACAGGAGTTACACAAGTCAGATGCTCAGAAAATCAATGCTGATTGTTCTGTAGTTTTATCACTTGTCTCCAAGCAAGCAAGAACAAATTGCTGTGGAGTTTTGCACCCATAAAAAGTAGACTGGGATCTCCCATGTGTTTATTTCTGAGTAAGGATGCTAAAACAAAGTCACAGGAGGCTGCTTTGGTGGGGCTCAGAGATGGATTCGGTTCTCTGCTCTGCCACAGACTTGCTGCATTAGTCTTGGTATGTTCCCACAGGGTATGATCTGTAAAGCATCACCCACCTTTAGATGTCTGATCCTTGGATCTATACTACGGGGATAGGCAACCTCTTCCTGCCTCACCAGGATAAATTGCAGGTAAGTACATGACAGGGCAAGGTGCTTTAACCCCTACTATTGGAGGCGCTGCTGGTGTGCAAGCTGGGTGATGCAGTGGAAGCCCTGCCCACAGCCTGCAGCTCTCTTTAATTACCTTTGCAACCTCTGGAAAAGGACTGGAGCAGGGAGCCTTACAATCTAAACAAACCAAGGGCACATTTGACTTACTTCATGATAACGATGTAGATGACATACATCAGCACTAAGACTAAGGACTCCCACCTGCAAACAAGAGCAACACAGAAAACAGATCAGAGCAAGGCACAGCAGTCAGCTGCCTGAGTTCAGCCATTCCCCCCATCTGTCACACCACAAACTTGCAGAAAGGCTTGACCCTCTTGGGTTGTCTTAACACACCTCTAGAAAAGGGCATGTGTGATGCCTCCTT
This sequence comes from Rissa tridactyla, assembly GCF_028500815.1. Lineage (NCBI taxonomy): Eukaryota > Metazoa > Chordata > Aves > Charadriiformes > Laridae > Rissa > Rissa tridactyla. The sequence goes on along the minus strand of NC_071468.1, from coordinate 9,757,361 downwards.
TGTTTTCCTGACTTCTGCTCTGGTTTTACTTGGCCAAATCAATCCATCTGCTAAGAACAAGTGACTAAACCCAGAAGCTTAGTGAACAAATCACGCACCCAACATAAGATCTGTAAGGACAATACCTATGGGGGCTGCAGCAGAGGGAAGGAAACAGCCGTCCTGCTCTACCTGCACAGGTGTAAAGCACGTCGTTGGGCTTTCTGAGCATGCTAAAGCACACTGAGCACGCTGAGACAACCTGAACAGCGGCAGCTGCACTTTCGCTACTGCTGCTGCATAACCACTGAGAATGCAGCAGGCATGATTAGATATTGGCAGGGTTTTCCTCCACTGTTTCTGTGTCAAACTAATTAAATTTCTATGAAAACAAAATAGACTATGACTTTCAGAACTTTTTTTTAGGTAATATCTTTTTCATTGACCAAAATGCTGTATTCTGCATAGTTCCCTATGCAGAATCCCCTATGGCAAACTGCTAGTCCTTGTGGAAATCATCCATTATCAGGCTGCTATATACCAAAACTCATAGGCCATTTTCTCTTTAAGGATTTTGAGACATTGCACTAACTATATCAATATCTCATTCCCTGCTTCTGGCAGTTCAACACTCGGTTTCCTCATTGATGTGTTTCAGTTGAAGGGCAGAGTCAACTACAATTGGGCCTCGAGTCAATTTTAGTTAAAAAAACAAAACAAAACAAAGAAAAACAAGCCATTGCAAAACTCAGTGTTTCAGAAATCCTTCTCTGAAATGAAACATAAATCCCCCAGCGAGAACAAGTTTAAGAAAACACGCAACCCAAAAAGCCTGACTCCCCCTAGTGCTTGTAATCTAAATAATACTGGCTGTGAGTGAAATCAAAGCTACCACTGTCACTCTACAAGCCCTGAGAGGTGCTGAAAACAAAACCATCAAAGCAAAACAACTGAAAGTACACTTTTAAAAGTGTCTGAAGCCCTCCTAGCCTACCATACCTACTGCAGTACTTTCAAGCACGTTCATGGAGATATTAACATTTTTTTTTTTCTTTCTTTAAACCAGTCATTTGCTCTTTAATATTGCCTTAGGAGCTTTTGCTTTTTAAATTATTAAAAATCCAAATATTGGAACACACTTATTTATGACTGCTTGGGTGGCCCTTTCCATTCCCAGGCGGGCTGACATCCCTGTCACACTGACACCCAAGCAGCAGTCTCTGCCTCTGCTGAGCACATCACCATCCCCGGACTGCTGCAGGGTGGCCAGAGGCTACCGACTGCTGTCGCTGTATTAGGAAACAGTCTGAGTAATGCTCCCCTATGCTCTCCTCTCTAGCTCAGAAAATTAGTTATTCTAACCCATCTTGTGCTGGGGTTTCTCACACAGCAGGAATCTGCTGCCTGAATCGCCCTGCAGACCTTTTTAGCTTTCCCCTCCGCTCCTAAGGAACCCCGCTTATTGCAGTTTTTGTGGTATAACCAGAAAAAAATGAAAAGAGAAGAGATCCACGGACGGATATACTTACCAGGAAACTTTTTCGTCATAAATAAACTGTGGAGAAAAGGTTTAAAAATAGGCATGTTACACATGAAATCACAGATGAAAACAGCTCATCACCTGAGCATGCAACAGAGCGGGCAGAGCAACCCAGGGCTCAAGGCAATGGGATTAAGCTCTGGTCTGTTTTGGCACTGCCCTCCTGCCCAGCCTTTGAACTTTTCAACCCTTAAGTTTCTCTCACCTAGTAAAGGCGGGCAGGTACTCCTTCCCCAATACCACAGGATCCTTGTGTAACCAGGGCTATTGCGGCAGCGAAGCAGAAGCGGTTGCAGGGGAAAACAGAAGTGAGTCAGAGAAGGGGCTGCACCTGCCTCTGACCCGCAGGGCTGGTCTCACCACAGACACGGCCTCTTCCCCTGGCCTGTTCTTGGGTGGCAACTGGGCAACCCGTATGCAGATTTACAGCCAGCTCCGCGGCTGCTGTGAAATTCCGCCGGCTGAAAACTGTGCCCAGGGTTGTCCCTGCCCATGGCGGGGGGGTTGGAACTAGATGATCTTGAAGGTCGCTTCCAACCTGAACCATTCTGTGATTTCTTTAATATCCACGTGATCACCACACTGGCTGAGTTTAACTACTGCGATCGCCATTTTAGCGCGCCTGCAGGCGGATGCTGAAGCTTTCGGTGACAGTGCTGCGCAAACCTCCTTGGTAATGTGTCGCTTCCCGTGTGCGTTAAGACGCCCCGTGTTGGGGATGAAATAACGCTACGCCAGGACGGTGAAGGGTGTTTGCCCATCCACGCCTGGTTTCGGGGGGGGGTGTGAAGAGGCAGAATTTGGGAGGTGACCGGCAGGTGGCTGCCGTGCTCCACAGCTGGGCCCTTCCCCACTACAGGCTCCACCACCACCACCAGCCCTGCTGCGAGCGGAGGGGGCTGCCACCCTCCCTCGCTGGCAACACCCCTCTGCCTCCCCTTCTCCTTCCACCTCAGAGGGACCCTGGTGGGGGGCTGCTCTCCCTGCCGCTCCCAGCTGCCGCATAAAGAGCGGGGGGACCCTCAGCGTGGCTCAGCCCGTGGTGCCGTGACCCCACCTGCCACGGCTGCTGCAGCAGGAAGGCCCTGAGGGCCAGCCAGGCCACCTGGCCTGTAGGCAGGGTGGCCAGGAGGGCCAGCCAGGCCACCTGGCCTGTATGCAGGGTGGCCGGGAGGGCTGCCCAGGCCACCTGGCTTGTCATGCAGCAGGAGGACCATCCAGGCCGACTGGCCACTGTGTAGGGTGCCCGGAATGGCCAGCCCTTCACGGCAGCGTGGGGCCTCTCCGGGAGGTTGGAGCTGGGGTCGCACACAGCAACCTGTAGCCTCTGGGCGGCCACTCCACCCCGTCAGCCTCGGAGAGGAGCCCACTTTCCATTCGGTCCTTCCAAGGCATCCGCGCCCGCTTTCAGCTCGATGCTGCACGGGGAGGCGGAAATGCCGTATTTGCAGTAGGGAAAGACAACCACAGCAGTGCACCGGAGAAACGGGAGAGAAAGGGAAGAAGCCTCCGGAAGCACAGTGAAACGCTTCCCTTCAGCTCTAGAGCCTGTAAATATCAACTCCTGCGGGACAGCCGGCACCAAGCAATAGTTATGTTGGTTACTGGAAGAAAATATGACCACAAAACAACACGCATGTTTTAAGTTCCAGCTCCCAGTCACTGTCATCTAATCTGACAAGGCCTGTTTTAGGTTACAATGTGTTGGTGTGACGGGACATGAACGCATGGGCATTGACCTTTGTGATTAAAAATAGCACCCGTCCCACTTTTGTCACTAATGACTCTGACCACGTCCCTTCAAGTTAAGATACAAAGCCATCTTTCTCCCTTCAAGGGAAATGAAGAGTAACAGTTTTGCCAAGCCTTACCAGAAGACAAGGTAACCTTGTAATAGTAAGCTTAAAAAAAAATAAAAATTACAGGGCTGAATCAAGGTGAGGTAAGTATGGTAAGGGTGGTTTATCCACTTCTAATCTCTGCGATTTAGAGTTCACTCATTCTTATCAAATGGCCTGCAGCACCAAACAGGTGAGTTTATACCGCTTTGCTATTTATTACTGCAGCACTGCAATTACTTGGCTAGTGGAAATAGAAGGAGACAAAGTCACATTGATTTACCCAGCAGAATATCAAGGTTTTGGAAGCTGCTGAATCTCAGCGTTGGCAGGAATGTATTTATTTCCCCTCAGGTGTATTTATGATCAGTAAAGACACCAGTGGAGTGCAATGTATAAAGCAATACCATCCCTCAAGAAAGATGACTGTACTTCAGCTGCTGCAAAGAAGTCCCAATGCCCTGATATGGCAAATCGTCCCTATATGGCAAAGCATTTAAGCTCCTTCTAAAATTTAAGGCGCACAGAAATCTAACAAAGGGGGAACCGCACATGGTCACGGAGCCTGTGGCTTGTCTCCCAGCAGAGACATCAGGGACTGGAGAGTCGGTATTTGAGTAACAATGTGCTGCCACCTAAGTTTGATTCTGCCTTAAAAGGATAGGAAAGATCCCAGCCACTGTGAAGCCAGGGTCCCTGGGTGAGTGGAGGAGAAACTTCTTAAACTGAAGCAGCGTCTGACTCGTAAAGGAAAAATCCTCATTTGCCATCAACCAGGGAGCAATATGGCATATAAAAGGGTTGGTAAATCAGCTGGGAGCTAAATCTTTAACCATTTAAAATGTTTTCCCTTCCTCCCATCTCTCCCTGTTTTTTCTAACAGGTGTTTAAAAGTAATTTGCAATGATTGCTGTGGAGTAACGCTGAAGAGAAGTGGGACACGCTCCACATCTCCCAAGCCACAATTAGCCATGTAGTGCTGTAACATGGGAATCAGAGTTCTGGCAATGCCTTCAAGCCTCCACTAAGGCCTAGAGTTGCACAGTCCTGCTGCCCTGGCTGCATGGAAGACCTTGAACCTCCCAGCTGATGAGTAGAAGAGTGGGCAACGACTGGAGAGAAGCTAACCCGAGGCTTAGGAAAAAAATAACAGCATCCTGATATTATCGGGTACACTCCCAAAAGAAAAAGACTTCTGCAGTTCTGTAATTACGCAGAACAGCTTATACAGAAATAAAGTATAGGAGAAAAGTCTTAAGGATAACAGATATGTCTGTTTAATGAGCCATACAACTTTCTCATTACATAGGATACGTAGCTGGGAATTTCAGGGGTGCACTGAACACAACACAGAGTGGTTCTCAACATCCCGAAGCAGCTGACGACCACAAGGATGAACCAACCTTAAAAAAAAAAACCTGTCTTGCTGTACGAATTTAAAAACTGATGACAGACTCAACAGATTTTTCACTTGCCTGCCATCACGCAATAAACGAAACACCCAAACCAAACAACAGGAGGCTAAATGCCAGGCAGCTCGCCATGCTTCCTGTGGAGTAAACTAAGAGAACGCCTGCTAGATGTCTTTAAGTTCGTGCAATGTAATTTATTACAATTAGTGGGTGTGGCCAAATTTGTTGTTCAGGAACACTTTTTGGTATGAGGTTACTGTCAAGCTGTCAAAGCAAAAAAAAAAAAAAGTTTTTTGTTTTGCAGCTCATTGCTAATAATTACGTAGAAAAGTTATTTTTCATCAGGTGCAAAAAGGCTAACCTTGCAGCGTGGGGAATAAAAGTACAAACACGTTGAGGCAAACCCTCTGTTTGAGATTAGACAGATTGCCTTTGGACCTACAGAATACGCGTAGTACACAGGTATGCGCAGAATGAAGGCAAGACAAAACACACTATTGAAACTGCGACTGACAAAAGTAGCACAAACATCAGAAATGGAAGTGTTTATCTTCTGACTCTAAAGTTCTCTTCTTGCTTACACGTGGAAGTTAACCTCACAAAATCACTCTTCCTTTCTTTAGGGAATCTAGGGGCCTAGACCAGGCTGGGGGAAAAATAAAAAGAAGGAAAAAAAAAAAAAAGCAAAGTAGCAACTGTTACCAGGAAACTCAATCTTTACATTTCCTGACTTTGGTATCGGTTGCAAAGGTAATGCTAAACCGACAGCAGTGTCTTTATCTGAACATTTTTTCACTGGATAGCCCAATTCTGAGAGATTGGGAGTACTTACTGAGCTTGATGAAAGCTGGAATAGAAGCAACGCTAAGAATTACTGAAACTATAGCCTTCATCAGCGGATTTGGTGCTAATGTGCACCAAACGAGACCTACCCCGATTAACTTTAATGTTTTGCAGTTGTTGACGATCTCCTTCTTCTGGGCACAAATGCTGCCTCCTTACAGGTCTTTTAGACTTTTTCTAGGAAGGCGTGAGGGTGGCTGTCACGAGAGGACTGACCGACACACCGCTCCAGAGCTGGCGGTGGGGGTACAGCACCGGGTTTCAGCTCTGCACCCTGCGGCCGCAGCGGGACTGGAGCAACGCACTTCTCCCCAGCTATCACTCTGGGACCTCTGGACGCTCCTCAATCTCTTACCCTTGGGCCACGTTTTTCTATGTATGGAACCAGGGAGATCACCAGTACATTCTTCCCCAAGCAGAAAACCACGTGACTCCTGGAGCTAGGATCTTAGCTACAAGACTATGATTTCTTAGCAGATTCCCTTTACAGGGGGAAGTAGGCATGGGCTCCCCCAGAAAAATAACTTTCAAAAACTTACCACAATGAGTGCAACAACTGACAGTGTATAGTAGATCGAATCTCTCAAGAGACTCCACGACGACAGTGCAACGACCTGGGAAAACAGGTAAAGAGAGGATGTCAGCCAGGCTCTCACCAGCACGACTGCCACGCTAACATTGCGTGCCAAAGTTAAGCCCGTCGTTCTGTGTGAGCTGTCCCCACGCATGCTAGGACACGAAGAGGAGACCCAAGCCAGGAAACGCACTGGCTTTCTGCAGCTGCTCGAGGAACAGCCACTAAGAAGATGGTGGGATTGATGGCTAAATCTGAAGAGTAAAAGGTATGAGGTCACGGGCAGCAGATGACTTCCATGCAAAGTCCCAGACATGCCAGAACATACCAGTGTTGTCAAAGCCACGGAAAGGGAAATCAAATCCCAAGTATTTATGGATGACAAAGAAGTTTCCCATGTGTTCAGCAGGCTACCTGAGATCCCTTTCTCCCTGAAATCCCTCCCACATACACAGCACAGGGCCTGCAGTAGCAGTCCCTGCAGCCTGAGATGTCCCCCAGGTCTGGCTGTGTGCTGCAGCCGGCGGTGGCTGAACCACAGGCAGGTGTGGGGCAGTGGGGCTCAGCTTTACCAGCAGGATCCTTCTGTGCCAGTGCTGATGCTCCGCAATGAATGGTCACAGGAGATGAACAGCCCTGTCAAGTCTTTGGGGCAGGACGCGACCACTCGATTCCACCCACCCCACGGTTCACATCTGTTTCTTGTATTACTTTTCCCCAACCTTGAGACTCCTGCCTTCCTTGAGAGAGGAAACGAGCCTGAAATGCTGAGCAAGAGCACAAGGTTTGCAATGGTCCAGTAGGCAGGGGAGCACCACCAGACACAGTCCCCAGCTGCTGCCTAGCAATGTGGGTCTTCCCCATCCTTGTCCTACCACCATGTGCCTACATCTACCACAAGTCTGGTTGCTGGCATCTCATACACTGGGTTTCCAGGAATTTTAGACTGCTGGATGATGGGCTTCTCCTTGCTAAAAGTCTCATCTTGACCCATGCTGACTCATTCAGGATGGGTCAAGGGGTCATTCGGGGGGGGATTCCTTGGACAACAGAAGTCACACCGCAAAACAAGAGTCCGACAGCGCTGAGCAGCCAGATCCCCAGCGTGCTGCTAGTCTGAACCTTGGCAGAGACGCAGCTTCACCCTCCACACTGATGGGTATCAGTACAGCTCCGTGTGCATTTGCACAGGTTTTGGGACTCAAGTTAACACTCCAGCAAAGCATTAAGAACAAACCCCAGGGATTTATACGCAACAGAGGATAAAATGGGACCGCCGTGCTGTTCATTTCACTTGACACCTTCCAAAGCCACAGAAATGAGGAGGAATCATCATTGTAGGCTGAACGAGCCTGCAATTCAGATCTTAGAAGAAAAAAATACCAGTGAATAAGTTAGCCTTTAACTTCATTAACAGTATTCAAACGGGCAGATTAAAAGCAATCATGTGGTGGTAACGTCTTCAGTATGATTATATCATTCACAGCCCTAGGAAGTCCCCTCAGTAGAAGCTTCTTCTCAAATCTTTATTTCCCATTTCTGGAGTGCATTTCAAACACTGGGGGTCACATCCTTCACGGGTGTAAACCCCAAGGAGGCAGATGGGAGATGGCTAATTTACACTGACTTGGATCTGGCCCCTGAATGTATAAATGAATTTTCTGACCACATCCTCCAGTCATGCTTGTGTGTGAATTCAGTCAAACAAACAGTGGCTTCATTTTCATTTCTATGATATCTAAGAAAAGGTCCTATTTCAGAGTGCTAGCTAAAACAGTTTCCCAGATTTCTCTGCAATTTAACTCTTACAATATTGGAATTTTCCAGAACTGCTAGCAAAACAAATGCTGTAAAAAGATGCTGACCATTATACTTAAAAATCTCTGCAGCCTCTTAATACTATATCTTTTTAAAGTGGATGTAATTTATGCCCAGTGTAAAGTGTCTTTATGCAACCATTGACATGTAAGAAACTCCTATCTAAAATAAAAAAGCAGGCCTTTAAAGTCCTTGAGTCGGATTAGATTTATACCAGCTGACAATACATTTCAATGCATGTAGGGATAGATGAATGAGATGCTTTATGATGGAAATTTCCAAATGTGGAAACCTGGAGCTGGGTTCATAATTCTATTCAGACATCCTTAATTAAATCTCACGTCTTACAGACAGTGGGTCCCTTCATTTTGATTGAGCAATTTTTGTAAGGAAGTTTATAAAATAATTTGACATTATTCCACCCAGCTTTTATGATGCTGCTTAAGGTCCTATGCACTTCCGTCAGCATGGATGCTGGTGGGGATTTTATCGCTGTAAACTTAAGCTCTGCATAATAAAAGTTACAACATTTCTGAAACAAATGACATGCCCCGTATGAGCAGGCTTGCTGGAAACTGTCGCTCTTCTATCTAATAAACTCCCTCCTGGGTATAAGGGGTCACCATGCAGCACAGCATACCTGTGAAAGCAAGATGTCCCAGTTACTATGAGTCAAGCTAGTATCTCTCCTGTTCTTTGATATTCTACAATAATCTTGAAGGTAGTCTGCAATACTTTTTCCAGGGAATTTTCCTCAGACACCTGCATGAGAACGTTAAGCTACATTTAAGTGTCTGGATCTATCTAGCAGGGACCTAGTGGGCAAAAGTCATAGACCAAGATACTGTGGGAATCGCAAGGACTCCTGTATTGATTTCAGACTGATTGAAGGGAACGTGCTCGTGCCTGGGACTTGTACAGGCTGCTCGCATTTCACAGACATCCGAGTAGGTCTCCCTGACGCAGTAACTATGGGGCAATTAAATCTCAGCTCTCCTTAGGGCGTGAGCCGTTTAACTGAAGTCTTTGAACCATCTCATCACTAGGGAGAACAATCTGATATAGGAAAGTCATGCACACAAGGTAATCATGCACCGAGGGTAAAAGGAGCTAATTAGCACTGAGGGAAATGGCAGTGCTTTCAGCCTGCTGACAAGAATCGTGTATTCTAGTTTATGACTGTCAAGACCCTGAATGTCTAAGTCGTGCCATATAGTCTTGCAGCAAACCAAGGACCCCACATAAATCTTAATGCACTGCAAACCACTTAAATTACAGTTTAGCAGACCAAGGCAGAAAGGAAATCAGGGAAGCAATCAGCTTAGGCAAAAACATGATCAAATTTGAGTTTTAAATCAGCAATACTGTAACCCAGTGGAGAACTGGTCCTTTGGGAGCCGAGCATAAAGAGGCAGTTGTAAAACCAGCGATTGTCAGGCTACACATTTCCTCTTTTTGAAGGAAATACCCAAAATTCAAACCCCAGACCAGTGACTATTAGCCCTCTCTTGACTACTACAATGGTGACTGAATCCCTAGAGCTGAAAGGAAGAGTTCTTTAGTCCAGGCTTAAATCAGAGCAACCCCCGACGGGTCTGACACAGATGAGGACCCATAGTGCATGCTCACCTGCAAGCTGCAGCGTCATTCCTATGGCAAAATGACCCATATTAGATATTTGGTTTCTCATTAATGAACTTCCAGCCTGCAAACTCTTATGCATAACATTTACTACTCAGAATGCTTATTTCCCTTTTTGAAGGGCTGGAGAGCAGAGAAATAAAGACCTTATCAGTTCCAGTTTGATTTCCGCGGTTCTGAACTCCTGAAGCAGCAGCCCCATGCAGGACACACGACCTCCTCCATCTAGCACACACATGGAGATAAGCCACTGAAAATCAGACAATGGCACCTTCTGCTCTTGGCATCTAAATTAGCTCAGGGCACCCAGGGCCTCTGGCAATATACTCCATGCCCCACCCCAGGGATTCCTCATTTACTCTGTATAAAATTGACCCTTCTGTCTTCTGCTCTTCCAAATTATTTCTCTCCTCTTAGCTGTGCAGAATCTCTTCTCCCATCCAGGAGACCTGCTGGCGGAGGCAATGCAGCTGGCCATTTTAAAGCCTGCTACTTGCCTGCTCTCCCCGTTACGGTGATGGGCCCGAGATGAAGTGTGTGATGCAGAACATGGCTGCTGCTGCCTTAATAAGGACCTTTGTGCTTCTACTGCTGCCAACGAAGGCACGAGGCAGTCCAGAGGGGTATGGGCTGCTTGATATTTTCTCTGCTCAACCTTCCAGGGGAAGCATGTCAAACGTTATCTAAGCACATCCACGTTCTTCAGCGACCTTTTTCACTCTGAATTGTTCCAGGGCTTATCCTCCTCTCATGGCCCATTCTTTGCTTGACATTCTTGGGCTGAATGATAGGCTACACACACTGCCTGGAAATGCTAGGCTTTGGAAGCAATCTTCCTAATCTTATTTCTCTGTTACCCTCTGGCATAGAAGGTCTAGATCTTCAGGTATTAAGAGCTAATAACTTAATTTGTTAATGTGGAGAGGCAGGAATGCTTGGGTGAGGGTGTAAAAAGATTAAAGGCAATCCCTGCGGTGATTAGCCTTAAGACTCTACGGAGATCAACAGAGATGTGCTGATGGGGAATCCACCGCTCAGTGTCTCACAGCTGGAAGCATCTCCTTCACAGCTGAGGAGCACACGGTGTTGTTGACTCCTCGTGCGTAGTTTTGTTCATTGATGTTAGATCTTGGCAGAGAGATTGCCACTCAGCAGAATGAGTTTTCGGGCACAGCAGAATGTGTTTTCAGGCAAAGGTGAACATTTCTCATGAGTTTTAAAGGAAAGTGGTCAAATGTCTCTAATGCATTAGACATAGTTTTAATACAAACATGCCTCCTACAGCACTGCACCACAAGCAAGTGGGACCGATCATGGTCGCTAGTTTGGGTAGGCCCTTCTGTGCAGCTCTGGGGTCCAAGGGTGCTTCCAAATTAATCACCGGTCTGGAATTTCACTCCACAAAGTTTTCATGAGGCTGTACTGAGAGTCACAAAGCTCTTTCCTGGAGAAACAGCTTTTTCTTTTAACCTACAGCTACAGCCTGAAAGATGACTGTAAACTGACACAGCCTTACCTGGCAATGCTGCAAGACAGGTTAAGAGAACAGGCAGCAAACACAAGCCTCTTTTCCTCGCTGCTGTCTTTCCCCCTCCTCAGAGATGGGAAGCCAAGGGAATATGTACCGCTGCCAGGCTCTGCTAGGCTGGGGACGGGAGGAGCAGCCAGGCAACTGGGTGGTTTCACAGCAGATGCTGCTCCCTCAAGTTTTCATTCAATGCATTTAAATTCTCATTAAGGGCTTGTCAAAAGGCATCCAGAAGCAGAGAATCTGGGTCGCTCTTCATGCTGTCCCTCTTTGATGTGGACTGCGCAGAAGGAATTAGGGAAGATCTTACACCACCCGAACAGAGTCTGGGATCTGGCTTTTGAATGTTCGTCTGTGCTGACTGACAAAACTCCTGCCCACTGTGATACCTTGCAGGCACCCTGAAACATCACAAGCAGCCAGCAGCAATGTGCTGCGTCAGCCTCTTCAATCAGCTGCACCACGACGTGCGGTGGGAATCTCCTCGCACACTACTCCTGGTTTGCAGGACCTACCCTCGCAGCTGAGGCGACGCTTGTAAAGCCTGGTGGGGTCCCCTCCAGAAGGTGTTGTTTTCCTGACAATGCCATTCACCAAATCCGTGACAAAACTCCTAATCAGCCCTGTGATAATATAATAGGATCTCACGGTCAAAATAAGATAAATGACTAACTGTTGGCAAATGTTAAAGTAAGTAGTGAACTCAGGCGGAGATTGGGGATGGATTTTCAGGGAAATCAGACTGACAGTAATTTGTAATTAATACATGTATTACGCATTTGGAATTATACAAAAATAAAAAGGGCTCTACCTCGAATACCATCTCTCATCCTGAAGGCAACGTGAAGATGAAATCCAGCAGCACTCTACTTCCTCATGGTTTGCAGAAATCAGTCCTCAGCGAAGCCCTGGCTTCTACCTCTCAGGAACCAAACCCGAGCACTGCTGCACCCCACTGAAGAGAGACAGGTCACAGCAGGGCCTATCAGCTGAAGTATCTCGAGCCACAGCTACAGAGAACTAGGAAAGGAGAAGCTTCAGGGCGCATATGTATTTTGCTGTTCACCCATCCAGACGCAACACAAGCGTAGTTCCAGAATGCGGTAGTGATACCGCTTCGCATTGTCCCAGTCATTGCCCTCTTCTGGGATCCAGTGGATCCCAGTCCCTCTTCTGTCCAAACACGACCCCAGCCACAACCAAATCAGCGTTCATTTAAAGAGAGCCTGCTGTGCTCACACAGCCTACCATCGCTCCAGTGGGTCGAGAGTTTCAGGAAGAGAATTACCTACAGTCCGCTGTGAAATCTTCACTTACTGATGGGTTTCATTGTCGTGAACTGCATTGGTAATAACAGTGATATTAGTTGAGGTTTAATTTTACTTGCTCTGGATGAATATAAATGGCAGCTGTCTTAGCAATAAACATCATTATTGGATCTTAATGACCTTATGCAAATCCAACCAATCATCCTAAAGTCACAGCTGCTCAGCCAAGCCAAGCAGAAAATTAAAATATCTTCCATGAAACGACTGAGACACTTTCTCCACCAGGTACTTGGGAGAGAGCGAAATGACTTGATTGGACACAGCAAAACCTGCCTACAAGGATGGATCCTTGTACACCAGACAGTTAAAGATAGAACTGTGCTTCATTTGCAAAATTGAAGTTATGAGCAGTTTGACATCTGTGTCAGTGGTGGGTAGAAATAAAGAAAATCTACTTTACCATGATCAGGTAAAATTTAATAGGTTCCCACTGCCTTTTATTTCGTTAAATACAGCCTAAGTTTTACTCGAATCTGAGAAGTCACTGCAGTTAAGGAGATATGTATGTGAATGAGACAGAAATAAAGGGATCCCTACAGTTCCTACACATGGTGTCCCTTAAAACTCATGGAGCTTTTTTGGAATACAAACAAACCTCTGGGGCAGCTCCTTGAAGCCCTTACACCGTTACAAAGATGGGCACCAAACAGACAGGGCTGCTGTCTGCCACAGAGATGTCTGTGTCTCTCTCACACAGAGCTCTCCTGCAACTGAGCTCTGGCATCTTCCTGGTCACGTACATCTCACAGGGGGTGAACACTGATGGCGCCCAACCTCCCTCACCAGATAAGTCACCAAGCTTCCTCCAGTGCAAGCAGAGGACCATGATAAGCCATGGCTCACTTTTGGTACCACTCCTTAGGTCCCTCATGCGTCTGTGTGTGGATACGTGTGCAGCTGATGAGTTGCTCCCACGTGTTGGGCAACGGCAGGCAAGGCTCTGAGCCTTTGGAAACTGGTCCAGGCCTAGAGTCGGTGGCTGACCTCGGGGGCAGCTCACACTTCCAGGGACAACTTGCACGCGGGCTGCAAGCCAGATGAATCAAGGGGCTGGTGGCCGCAGCAGACTGCTCTGGACAGTCCACACCTTGAGGAACCCTCTCCTGTCCCATGACCAATGCACCGAGCTGAAACATCCCTCAGAAGACAGCAGCTCAAACCGGAGAAGTTTAAAAGACTCAGATTTTGTGCTACTCCAGCATCTGTCAATCTGTATGGAAAAGCAAGAAAAGTCAAATTCTTTCTGCCTGTCTTGACAGCAGCCTGGGAAATCCTGACTTCTGAGGAGCCAAATATCCAGGATTGCCTTTGGTGAATCTGTCAAGGACCTCACTCTCCAGGACAGCCCTGACAGGGACTGATCTCTCAGGGTTTCTCAATTTCCCTTGACAGGCATAGGCTCTGCCTTTTATTATTTTGCCATTTTTTTTTATTATTTTGCCATATTACTTTGCCATTTATTATTTTAAGAACTCCTTGCTCAGCTCAGGTAATTACAAGGATCCTGCCACCTGCCTGTTCATCCTCGCTGGTTGTGATATCAATGAAGCATCATATATTAATGTGAGAGAGTGACACTGCCTTATTTGTATTCATCTCTATATTAAATTAGGCTGTAGATCCATCTACGACTTTCAGCAAGAAGCCACTGCAGAGGCTCTGCATGTTTCCTGGGAGACATATCCCCATATGTTATACTAAAGAAGAGAGCTAGCCTGGAGGTGTTCGCCTGGGACTCAAGCAATCCAGTCCTTGTTCTGCCCCCAGCCCTATGGCCTAAGCTCGGGTGAATTAATGAAGCACTCTCCCTTCCTTGTACAGGAGATGAAAGAATTTTTTTTATCCAGCAGCAGCACTGGAGAATAAATGCCTGTGGGACTGCACGGGGCCGTAATCCTTCAGAAATGGGGGACTCACAAATATCACAGATACACACTTACTGAGCTGTTGCACCACGCTCATTTCTCACTCGTACCCACCTCGTTCATGTGCCACTCTGTATTGACAGAATTTTTCTCTCTGTTTAGGTCTTTTTTGCCCTAGTGTTAATCACCTTACCAGCATCCATTCGTTTTGTTTGCTGCTGCAAACCATTCGTGAACTTGCCCAGCAGTACCTGGAGGCCGCATTTTCACCAGCGTCATTCCCACAGCAAAACACGGGGTTGTGCCTGAGCTAAGAAGCGCAGACTAGAAATCCCGTAGCCAGGCCTGGTTTAGACGGTGGTGAGTTTCTGGTGGCACTTTGACCCACTCCATAATTCAGACACAGAATCAGCCAAGCAGGTCCAGCAGGATCTCAGAAGCTGCCCGTCAGTCCTCAAACACTGGAGGCTCCCAGCCCTCACCAGCGGGACTTTTTTCCTGGCGTCTGCCAGCAAGTCTGCCACATGACTTCTGGCCACATCCTTCCACGCCGTGGGCCTTTTGGGGATACTCTTCCGATGCATTTCACACCTTCTCTGAGGTCATTTCGCCTCAATGAAACCTCCCTCACCTGCTCAGTAAAATGTCTCACGAACCGGGCTCGTGATCCTTCCTTGTCACTGAAGAAGGCAAATCCTGCCAGAAGGGACAGCAGTGTTTCTGCTGGCTCCAGAGCAGCCCCTGGGGGACACAGGCGGGGTGGAGGCAGGTTCTCCCTGTCCCAAGGGAGAGCCCCCAGCACCTTGCAATGTTCAGCCGCCAGGAAAAACAGCAAAGGGAGCGCTAAAGGTGATGTCTGTGAGTCAGAGGCTGCAGGCTTTGTGCTGTTTGAAAGGTCATGACCAAACAGATGGGAAATAGCAACTGCGTGTTTAATATTCTGCACACACTTTCTCTCTTGGTGTTAAGTGTATCAGTCCTATAGCAGTTGTAATGAAGATATAAGGCAGGAAGGAATTTCTGAAAATAATTACCGCTATCTTCCAGCAGCGTTTAGAAAGAGAGGCACTGCCTGACCATCAGGACTTGCAAGTCAATTTTCACAAAAGTCCCCCTGCTTTAGGCACTATTAAAACTTACCTGCAATGAATAAATCGGTCAATCAGAAGCTAATAATCATTAGCTGCAAATCAAATACAGCAGAGATCACAGGGTACACTTTTCCCCCTTGCTGCTCCCCCAGTGATCATCTGCCAGACTCAGGTATGAACCTGTGAGTCAATCACGCGTATTCCCACTTTACTGTCCCTGAAGGGAACAGAAACATTGGTGTGAGCAACGTCTCTGGGTGTTTCCTGAGGAGCTGGGGTCTGAAGGCTGCAGGGGCATGAGAAACCACAGCAAAGGGAAAGTTCTCCACGCTGGCTGGAGCAACATGCTCCACAGCTGGGACAACCCCATTGTGCAGGTGAAGGACAGGCGAGGCTGGCTGCCAAACAGCCGGGCAAACACACGAGGGACTATCTCATGACAGCACAGCGGGAGTCCCTCATCCCGTGTCCCCTCCCAGCATGCTGAACCACCCTGCGACAGCTGAAATTTCAGACAGATTCCTGCGTGGAAAGCCACTGCCGCCTGTGCAGCCTTCCTGGAAAGCCAGCAGGCAGTTGACATCAGTGTGGGACTGTGCTGGGACTAACAGCACAGTAGGATGTCCTGGACCGAATGCTAGGGAGCAGACGGGGATGCTCCCTTCTATACCCCATGGTGATGTCTCCCCGCTGTTGACATGCTGGGGTCACAGCTGTCTCAATATCCCAGGACACTATGAGTATTCATCTCAGTCCCCTGACCATAATCTTCACCGAGTACCTCCTGGCAAAGGCACCAGAGTTCTGCAGCGTAGCATTTGGGTTTGCCAGGGGTTTTGACCAACACAAGTTCAGTCGGGAGGGATGCTTAAAGTGAAACATAAACTATGAGCATGGGGCAAGGCAAAAAAAAAATCCAGGCCTTAAAATACATGTCTCTCTCAGCTAGTAATTGCCAAGCAGCTCTGATCTAATGGACTCACTAGGAGGAAAGCTTCCTTCCAATTACCAGCCCCCTAATTTTACCACTGGTTAGCCATTCTCTGCAGAGTTCAACCGTCACTCTGGCTCCCGGTCCGTACATTGTGGACCAACTCAATTTATTCTCATTATTTCCCCGAGAATATTTGCTTTTTTAAGCAGCTCTTGATATTTTCATTACTGCAGCAGCAATCCGTCTCTGTGACATTCTCAGAATGGAAACAGTGGACACTCTCCAAACCTCAGGACAAAGCCAAAAATATTTCCCTGCTCAATTGGTATTCATAATTGTCCATGAGTTATTCAGATCATCGTGTCTTTTTAGCTCAGATTCCCGCAGAGCCAAGGCAGCAGGACCCCGAAGACCTGCATTTGCAGACATCTCCCGGACCGCAGGCGATTCTGTGCAGGATTCACAGCAGAATTCAAGGACAGCTATAGACGTGGTACAGGAAGGCATGCACAGGGTAAAGATTTCCCATTCTCCCCAGACTGGCCAGTGCTTGTCAGACATAACACCAGCTTCTGTGATTTCCTTGCTTTTACACTACAGATGATTTAAGAAAAAACCCTACCAACGGTAAGTCCACAGTATTGATCCGTGTGTGAATTTTGACAGAGAAAACTTGACCTCAAACGGTGATGGTGTTCAGTGGCAATTAGGGACTAGACTTGATTGCTGATAGGAATCCATTTTCAACTCTTCTGATCGTCTCCTCTATTTGTATTCTACTATTGAATGTAACTCTGTGAAGAAGGTTTTGAAATGCTAATATAAAAAAATCAAAGCAACTTCTATGATGGCCAAGCTCGTCCTGGATCACTCACAGACAGCAATCCTGGCACCCGATCTGCCCATCATACCAGTCCCTATCATATCTTCATGAAGTAAAAGACGGTATTCTATCAGTACCGCCATGCTGTCCCTGGGCCTGAGAGGAGCTTCCCATAAATACCTTACCAATGCCAAACCCTTCCTGTGCCCACACAGCCCATAAATCACTCACTACGTGTTAAGCAGCTGGCCTGCAGCGTCCACATTGCTGGTCCGTCACGGTTTCCTTGTGCTTTCCCGTCTGCCTGCCCAATCCCTCCTGTTGTCTCCCGTCATACACTCTGATCAACAGCTTTCAGGCTCAAGAGCTGTGTTCTGGCTCTGTATTTGCATTAACATACAGTACTGTGGAGTTTTAATCCACAACTGAGACTGCTAGATGCTATCACAACAGCAACACGGACCTTATGAGGAAAAAAAAAATAATAAAAATCATCAGTAGGTCCAGTCTCACTGGCCTCATTGTGCAATTTCTGGTTCAACTTAGACGCGGACGCCAGGCCCCCGACACCACAAAGTCTAGGCTTGCATGCCTCACTGGACAGAAATGATGCAAGCAGCCCTGCTTTAAGCTAAGCATTTATTAGCCACTTTGCTAAACTGGCGCCCAGTGCAGGAATACTGATTTCATGCAGGCTGCTAGCCTAGTTCTGGGAAATAAAGTTACTTCGGGAATGACAAAAAGCTTGCAGAGCTCATCAGACCTCTCCAAAAGGAGACCAAAAGGGTTAGGGTGTAACAGGTACCTCTGACAAAGCTTATTCACCATGCACAGGTTGATGCTATGTAGCAACACCGTGGAGCCAAGGCACGACACTCACAGAGAACAGGACAAAGTCACCTTCAGTTTTTTCTGGTTAACAGACAGACTGTGTGGTTAACACAGGCCACGTTTGCTCGCACGACGGCTACCAATTTGCCATAAATCCCCAAGTCCCCGATTCCCCAGGTAACATCACTTGTGTTAAAGGGGGAGCTGGAAAGGAATCTAATTTGCTTTGTCACTCAGAGTCGCTCTGTTGTCTGCCAGTGCCAAACATCCCAGTAGGAAAACCCTAAGGAAAAGGAGCACTCCGCTGCTTTTACAGTGGGCGAATGTCCTCCTCGATTGCTGTGACAAAACACAAAGAAAGATGCAAGAGGCAGAGGAACCCACGCAGCTGCCTGCCCAGAGAGTATCAGGGAAGGGAGCCGAGGCAGAGGTAACTTGGGCTGCTGGCCCTGCGGCTGGCAGCACCCTCGTTATTCTGGGGGTGCACGAGGACTTTCCTAGGGCATACAGAAAGGCTGCAGCCTCTCCACTTTGAGGACCCTCAGGCAACATCTCTATTAACTGATGTCTCTGCCCTGAAACTCCATCGACACCTTTCTGCCCTGTCTGCAGTCCAAACTGCTTACTGAGTGCCCAACTTTCTGTAGGACAGTGGGAATGACACCGCCAGCATCCTCCCGCTGCTCCTCTGCTACTTGGGGTTTCACATACACATGACCATGCCAGCAGCTCTGTGTTCCCATCACGACCATCGCCCTGACTTCTGGGACAAATGTGAGTTCAGTGGAAGTCTCAGCGCTAGATCTTTGTCTGGAAAATTACTGTCCTTTTCTTGCTTTCAAGTCTGCAACACACTTTTATCTGTGAAAAGACCAGGCTTACAGTCACTAGAAAACATTGCCAGCACGAAAAAAACACATAGAATCATAGAATCATAGAATTGCTGAGGTTGGAAGGGACCTTTAAGATCATCGAGTCCAACCTTTAGCCTACCCTGACAAGAGCCACTTCTAAACCATGTCCCTAAGTGCCCCATCTACCCTTTTTTTAAACACCTCCAGGGATGGTGAATCCACCACCTCCCTGGGCAGCCTATTCCAATGTTTAATAACCCTTTCAGTGAAAAAATGTTTCCTAATATCCAATCTAAACCTCCCCTGACATAACTTGAACCCGTTTCCCCTCGTCCTATCACATTGTCTACCAGACTACAAGAGCAGCATACAGTCCCAACAGTTGGCATTAAGTTGTCCTTAAACTACTTCTCCACGGTTTTACATGTTTTCCACCGATGGTCACAGACCGACGAATTAAAGAAACAACATTCCAACTCTCCCCTCCCAAAACTCCTCCACAATCCAGAAGAAAGAAAAAAAAGCTGATGAATGCAATCATAAAGCCAAACATCAGTAACGACTCCAGTCTGAACTACTTGTTGTCAGTGAAATTAAAGCTTAAAAGATTAAGATGCATGCAAGCTAACTGCATGACAAAACTACTTTAAAAATAGATTGCAAAAGTCCCAGTCTCTTCAATAAACAATGTTCTACCTAGTTATTAAATCTCTGTTCGCTTTCCTAGTCTCAGCTCTTTGCTGTTTGTAACACTTATTTCTTAGGTATATTTTCACACTGATATGAAACTGAGCTCACATCAGCCGCTGATTCTGAGAGGCATCCCCAGCTTACACAAGGGTTTACTGTAACTTGGACAAAGGAGAGCCTTGAGAGCTTAGTTTATTTCCTCAGGTAAAAGAATACCAGTGGAGCAGAAGGAAGCAGGTCAGATGGGGTCAAGGTAGTCCTTTTTTACTCCAGTGTACTGAAGAATGACACCGGGCCACCAACTAGACCCCTTGACAGAAGAAATACCTGGAAGAGACTCTAAAAAAACAAGAACGTCTCTGGCACAACCCAGCACTCATGGTCCCCCCTACTCCACCCAGAGCAGCCTGTCTTGTTCTGGGGAAAGCTGAAACAGAGAACCTAGAACTCAAATGAAAAACACAGCAGTTAAATGGTAATTAACAAATCAAGCTATGCAGACTAAAAACTGCTGTTTAATGCTGGAGCGACTTGCAACTCAAGGTTATACTGCTTTCACTCAAGCACTTTTCACTAACCTCTTCTCATCCCTTCATCCTCTTCTGCAACACTGCAAAAGGCTGCAGTTTAGTGCTGGAGGAGGACAGAGGAGGACTGGATGACATGCAGGAGAGAGCAGCAGAGCTGCAGAATAGAGAAGAATCTGGATGGAGGAATTCTCAAAGCTGAACGAAGTCTGCTCGTGCCGGCTTGAACGAGGGCTGAATTAAGCAAGCACTGACTGCTTCCGAGAATCCCACATCCCACATGCCGCCAAGCATGACGAGAGGGCAGCGGAAGGAGGGGAGAATTTGTGAAGCACAAACATGGGAGTCAGAGGAGACAGGGCAGAGAGGCTGAGGCTTGGAGGGGACCCTGGGCTAAGGTCAATCTCCCCATACGCAGTTGGTTTGCAGTCATGGAAAAGGCCTAATACAATCCATCACAATGCAGACGGCAGGCTCCATGCCTGCATCTCTTCCCTGCTATCTAGCATACATCCCTGCGAAATGTTACTGAACTTATGTTTGAAGAGCTGCATCTGCTACCATTTCATCTCTTGCAGCATTCTCTTACTTTCTCATACCCTCTTTGCCAGTAGAAAGCAAAACAGCCACGGCAGCTAAATAAACAATGTTTGGGTTATGTGACTTAGCTGTACTATTGAAAGAATATGCGTTAGTGTCGCAGGCACGCAGACAACTGAGGGAACAGCTACGGGCACATCCAACCTGCCCTATATCAGCATTTGGGGAAGGAGGACAGTTCTTAATCTATTTCCATATGCTCAAATCTTCTCTGGTTTAGAAGTCGCACCTACTGCCTAGATGAAATAAGGCCAGTCTTCCTCAGTGTGTGTGTGCATGTAAGACATCAGCAGAATATTGCAACAGGATGCAAGAAGAAAGAAGGAGGGTAAACTTCATCTATCTCTCTAAATATGCCTTGGTCAGAGATTTCAAAACGCATCAGAGGTGGAGTTCTTCAGCTTCCAGAGGCCCACTTTAAGATATTTTAAAAAGAGATCTGATTTTCAGAGTGTGGATGCTAGTTTAGAAAATCCAGCGTTTCCGGGTGGTTTTGGTTTGGCCATCAAAAACGCGGGCAGCCTGCGTCGACTGTCACTTTTTGAACAGTGGCCCTCCTGTGCCAAGGATAAAGACCTCAGGAGATTTCATTGCTCATATCAGTGAGAAGAGACAGAAATTAAAAAAAATAACCCTTCCATTCCAGAATCCTCACCGGAGATCCACAAAGTGTCATCAACACTAATTGGAAGGGAAAATCAAGTCACTTTCAGGCTACTGAAACACACATTTCTTACTTTTTAACAAACCATGGCACAAATATTTTTTACATAATCTAGAACCACCTCGATTCTGAAATTAATAAGAAGCCCCCCAACTCTTAAGCGTCTGATGGGTAGAGGTGTCTCTGACTTATACTGGATTTGAAACTTTTTTACATTTTCAGCACTGTTTAAAAACAAACAAGGCAGAAAATGGGTTTACAATACTTAACGCTAACAGAAATGTTTTTATGATTGTTTAAAGCAATTTTGCTTGCTTGCATTTGTTAATCCTTCCCTAGAGCCTGTAACACACACAACTTCAGCTCTGGGCTGGCGCACGACAGCCGCATGGTAAATCTCCCCGATCTGCTGGCATTATTCAAATCAAAATGTTTTCCAGCCCAACTTGGTCCTTTTCTGGCTGGGCCACAAAGCAAAAAGGAGCATGAGGATACATTAAAGCTGATTTTCATCCACATCAACTGGTTTTTAGCATGAGAGTAGCTCTTCAGGAGCATTACAACACTACCACAGCTATTTGGAAGCCCTAACGTGAGGCGTAACAGCAGACAGCACAAACCAGTTGTGTGGCTTTCCGACACCCATCCTGCAAGCAGCTCCGTCTGCAGAAATGAACTTGGCTGCAATTGCTTGCAGGACTGGGGCTCTAGCTACCAAGGTGATAAATTCCTTAAAATTTCAAAATTAAACACATAAATAAAGAAACAAAGTGGAAGCTTTTCTAATTACTGCCTTGCTTGAGGGCTTCTGGCAGCCTGCTCCCAAGCTCCTTCAGACCGACTGCTGAGCATTAAGCACTGTTTCCCCTTCCCGCAGCACCAGTTCCCAGCAGCATCTTCCCACGTGAGCCAGGGCGAGAGCCAGGCAGCGCTCAGCGGCCGACCAGCGAAACCTGAGCTGGTGCCTGCAGGCAGGGTGGCCAAGATCTCCATGGCTCTTAACACCCATTTCCAGCAGGCTCCGAGCATGGATGGGGAAGCCTCCCTACTCCAAAGGCAGGGGTGACGAGCACCACCGGTGTGTGTCGAATCGAGATGCAGCATAGCCTGAGACCTGCTGAGCGACTGGAGAAAGGGGAACACGTGGGCACGTGGGGGCTTCCCATTTTAGACTTGCCATGCTGGGTAAGGGACGCTTGTTATAAGCCTTTTAATGACTTCAGAGATGCAGCCAGAAGGAAGCCTCTCACAGTGGCTGCGACTCTGCTGGGATTATAAACCAGGGATGGTTTGCCCATGACACAAAGCTGGGGGGGTGGCTGACACACCGGAAGGCTGTGCCGCCACACAGAGAGACCTGGACAGGTTGGAGACCTGGGCAAAGAGGAATCTTATGAAATTCCATAAGGGCAAGTGCAGGGTGCTACACCTGGGGAGGAATAACCCCATGCACCAGTCCAGGTTGGGGGCTGACCTGCTGGAGAGCAGCTCTGTGGAAAGAGACCTGGGAGTCCTGGGGGACAACAGGATGACCATGAGCCAGCAATGTGCCCTCGTGGCCAAAAAGGCCAGTGGCATCCTGGGCTGCATCAAGAAGAGTGTGGCCAGCAGGTCGAGGGAGGTCATCCTCCCCCTCTACTCTGCCCTGGTGAGGCCGCACCTGGAGTACTGTGTCCAGTGCTGGGCTCCCCGGATCAAGAAGGACAGGGAACTGCTGGAGAGGGTGCAGCAAAGGGCTACCAAGATGATGAGGGGACTGGAACACCTCTCTTATGAAGAAAGGCTGAGGGATTTGGGTCTCTTCAGTCCGGAAAAAAGATGGCTGAGGGGGGACCTTATCAACACTTATAAATACTTCAAGGGTGGGTGTCAGGAGGATGGGGCCAGGCTCTTTTCAGTGGTGCCCAGGGACAGGACAAGAGGTAATGGGCACAAACTTGAGCATAGGAAGTTCCACCTAAACACGAGGAGGAACTTCTTTACTTGGAGGGCGGCAGAGCCCTGGCACAGGCTGCCCAGAGAGGTGGTGGAGTCTCCGTCTCTGGAGACATCCAAAACCCACCTGGACGCGTTCCTGTGCCACCTGCTCTGGGTGACCCTGCTCTGGCAGGGGGGTTGGACTAGATGATCTCCAGAGGTCCCTTCCAACCCTATGGTTCTATGATTCTATGGTGGGATCCTCCAGCCACGGGCAGAGTAAGGGCAGATGTGTCGCAAGCACTCCAGCACAAACTGCCTGTGGGGTACACCAAGTCTGCAGCTGGCAGAGGAGATGAAAACAGCAGAAAATGCGATTGCCCTGGCTCTAGAGCAGGCTCCTTCAGAGGTGCCTACCTGGCATGGATAAAGTTAGCCAGGAGGATTCAGGTCAAGGAGACACAGAGCAGAGGAGTGAGGAGAGGAGAAGTGGGTCTGGGGCAAAGCTGGACGCTTGAGAAACAGCTATGGTGTGGATCCATGATCCAGGGGAAAAATCTTTCTGGAGAAAGCTTTTCTCTCAAGCCTCAAGAAATAGGGAGGGGTCGGGGAGGGCTTAGGAGACAGATCGAACGGAAAGAAACCCGAGTGCCTGGGTGCTTAGAAGGAACATCACTGCGCTAGCAAAAGCAAGCACCAAATGTTAGGAGATGAGGTAGTTAAGTCAGTTGCTTAATTCAGGTCAAGAATGGTCCTAGGGATAAAGCCAGGGCTCATGACAGAGGTGGTTTTGGTGTTCCCTTCCAGAAGGTAGAATATAAGCTGGGACTTCGGAGAAGAAAAGGGACTCATATAGCTAACGCAGCTGAACGCTCCCAAGGAGAGATGGGCTGTACAGACATTGAGATGGCCACGGAAACCAAGGTCATCCCAGCAAGGAAACTCATGCGCAATGCTGAGGTGAGCAGCAGGAGCAGTGGGAGCAGCATCTGGAGCCGGAGGGAGCTGCCCTCTGAACAAAGAACATGCCACAGGATCCTATACGTTCAGGGGAAAAAACAGGCCCGTGTCAGCTCTAATTGGCCCCTAAAATGACAAGTTATTCTTTTGTGTTTAATCTCTCTGTGCTTTGTTTCCCCACCTTTAAAACATCCCTTCATCTCACAGAGGTTTGGGGAAAATTAATTAATTGTTCATCAACTGCTCAGATACAATAGCAATGAGATCGGCAGAAGTTCAAGAGGAAATTAATAATTCTGCCTCTGTAACAGGGCTTGAATAGAGCCTGGTAAATAAGGCAGAAGGGCACACACTGAACAATGAAGAGAAAACAAAATAATGAATAGCTGCTCGTTAAGTGAGCAAAGTCCATTCTGTGCACTAAGGGAGGCAGTGACCCTGTGGAGAAACCAGCATGGGATCCTGTAATTAAAGACCGTATAATAATGCATGAACACCAGGGGGGCAAATTAAGGTTGCACAAGGAACCTCAATGCTGCTATTTTCTAACTTTTCAGTGTTTGACTTTCAACCTTAACAATGCTCTTTTAAATGCAGTTTTTAGGTGCGTAGTGTCACATAGAGGTGTGGCCCTCACGCTTTCCTTCTCCAGTTCCAGCAGTGGGATGTTTACTCTCATTTATTCTGGGAAGCATGCACTTACCAACCATTAAAGGCTTAGAAAAATAATCAATTAAGAGTTGGTGTTCAAGTAAATGCACACCAGCTTTTTGGGGCTGTGGGTTTGTTTCTTTTTTTTAAACAAGGTGCATGTAGCCAAACCCAGTGTTTTCTTAAGCCAAAGAATAATACATCCAACACAGCACGTACATACCACAACCTAATTTAAAAATAAAACATGTCCTGGAGAGAGCTGGTCAGTATTTTTTAATTCAACCTTTTTCCAGTTCAAAAAACAAACAAACAAACAAACAAACAAAAGGCTTTCTCATGATACTGAACAGTTCTGCAAAAATAAAGAGTGCTTATGGAAATGCTGCAGAAGTCCCCTCCAGGTTCCAGTTCTGTGTTTCCCAATACAGTGCTCCCGAGTGTTCTGCCACCAGGCAGCTGCCCCATAATCTCCAGGACAGAGAAATTTCCTCCCCCAGCTGCGAGCTGAGCACCCCAGGAGGGGATGAGGCAGCCCTGACACTGAGTTACAGCTTACTGAGCGCCGCTGCCCGTGCTGCTCTCCGGCCGCCTCCTGGACTGCCGGTATCTCCAAGCAACCCAGCATCCGAACAGCAGCTCATGCCATCAGGCACTGAGCAGCTAGCGGGATCTCAACACGTTACCACAACTGCAGCTGCAAACTGCCCTCATATAAAAGCTCCTGCTGGAACACTGCAGCTACCGCTGGCAGGTGTTACAGGAAAGCAAGGGTGAGATGACCTCCACCCCCTCCGCAAGTCCCCTTGCGGAAATCGGTGGTGTGATCATCTTGAAATTGTCCCTCCTCTGCCAGAGGCATCCCGTGTGTAAAACAGACAGAGGGGGAACAGAGTAACAGCCCTTCTTGCCCGCCCTGGCAATTTGCAGCAGCCACCTCCTGACAGCAGAGCATTTAATGAGGGGTTTTGATGAACACGAAGGCCACATGAGCATCATTGGGTTGCAACTGCCACAGGTGCAGGCTTAATTCTCTGCTTCTCTCCTCCCACCTGACAAACCCGAAAGCCTTACAGCCTTGAACCGAGATGCCTGAACGTCCGTTTCCAGGGCAGGAGTCCCAGAAAACGGGTCTGTGTTCCTGAGCAGCCTCAGGGGAGATTCACAAGACAGCAAAGTTTGGCTGCTAAATCCCTGCCCATTGACTCACTGGTCTCATCTGAAAATCAGAGGACTTCAGCTGCTGACTCCGCAGGTCTGAGCTCAAAAGAGAAAACGCTGCTCTAACTGCACTGGAGCACAGGAAGCAGTTTAGACCAACAGCCTGCCTCCGGGCTCACCTGGCCCATTACAAGGCAACTCCAAACTGAGATCCAGGTCCTCAGCAGAATTGAAATCCAACTGCCAACAAAATTTGGCACCTATGCTAGTGCGTCTATAGAGACGTTATTGATAATAGAACAAAATTCCTATTAATACTAACACGAAACAAAAAGATGAATCACACCAGTAAAAGTGAATGACTTTTTGGTGAAGGGCTGGGAGTGGAAAAAAATGAAAAGCACAAACCAAACCAGAGTTTTATCTAGAATACTGGAATTATTTAAGCTGAGGTTTCTTATTTGCTCGTTTAAATCATGATTCCATGCAGCGATGTCAATCATTCCAGTTCTCACCCACCTTCTGTGGGTTAAACTGCAGCAAATAGAAGTTCAGTGACCTGACGAAACCACACACAAACCACTAACAGAGTCAGGGAAAACAAAGTTGGGACAAATCAGTCCAAATCTCAGTTCTTGGCTTGAAAGAGATTTGCAGACCACACTTAGGATGACTTACAGCAGCCCATCCCCACTTTGAACTTCTGACAGCTACCACACCTGGGAGACTGAAGGCATTTACAAGAGCGTTTTGAGAGCTGTGTTACATCCTTCAGAAACACTTCCCATCTGTAAATGGTCTCTTGAGAAGACTGACATTCTCCATCAACCCCCAAAACTCTAGCAAACCCTTTCCACTGTGATTTATAGCCAGTTTTTTAGCAGGTTCGAGGCATGCAATCAATACTACGGAGAGTAAAAATCAGAAGAATTAGCTCCTCTGCCATCGTGCTAAACAGTTAATCGTCTTTCTTTGCTTGAAAAAAGCGAACTGAGCAAAAAGTCCTACTTGATTACAGGAGAGCACCTCTGGGGAACACAGCCTCATGCCCTGGGAAAGCTTTGGTCATTTGCATGCTTCCCATGCAAAACAAAGGAGCTTAGGTGGCAAAACGTACCACCGTGGGCTTTTCCTGAAGCCCCCCCCATAGTGAAAATGTTCACCATCATCCTGAAAAAGTTCATTGCTAATGCAAATAAAATTGGATTACAAACTTTCCCGGGAAAGTCCTATTTCTCTGCATGCTTTCTCATACTGACCAAGTTATACGGGCCCCTTCTCTTAAAGCTCTTCTTCCAGTGCTAGTTATCCCATTGCCCTGTATTGATAATGTTACCCCGCTTCTCCTCTTTACAAATAAGTCTGCACAGTCACATTTCAAAGAACATTTTATGAGATTGTAAAAATACTGGGCATGTTGGCAAGTGCCAAGGTGAACGCAGATTCAGATATTTAATTATACAGTCAATCATGTCTGCAATTCAGACAGCAGGCTCAGCTCTCACAACTTAATTACTTTAATTTCAGATTAATAGCTTGTGTTGTCATAAGCAGTTTGACACGCTGGAAAACAGTCAGAACTTACACTAGGAAGGGATAGCCTCACTGCTAGTGGGGAAAAAAGTTGGGGCATCCTTGGAAATATTCAAAAACCGACTGGACAAGGCCCGGAGCAACCTGATCTGACTTTGAGATCAGCCTTGCTTTGAGCTGGGGGGGTCAAGGTAGCGAGGGCTTTGGATCAGAGACCTCCGGAGATCCCTTCCCACATAAACCACTCTGTGGTTACATATAAATAATGAGATAAACTACAAGCAAAGGCTGTATGTTTCTTACACAACTTCGTAAGTCATGCCAGTCACCAATAATGTTGTGCCAGCTCAGCACATGTATCTGAAAACTATCTTACACAAAGACAGCAACTTTTGTGATGCTCCAGCAGTGTCATCATTCTTTCAGAGGCATCGTGCACGGCTCACTGAAGTGCATTTTTACCAGCCAGAGGCACAGACATTTCCCGGTTCCTTTGGTCTAAAAGAGCCAGATACAAACGTCACAACACATTTTTCAATAGCTACCAAGAGGAGGTGTTAAATAATCAACTTTTATTCCTTTGGCCACCCACATATCTTGGGCAGCTTAAAAAGCCTGAGTTGACATTTGCTGTTCTGCTTTTCATTTCAAAAATGCAAGGGGAATAGCGTAGGGCCCTATTAAAAAGAACAAAGCCAGAGAAATTTGTGGCAAGGTTGTGAACCTGGCAGCTGATTTCACAGTACAGCCAAGGCACAGGATGAAGCAAGAACTGTTAGGAATCGTTAAATGCTCTTACCTGTCCTGCAAAAAGCCCACACACGCCAATAATACAGAGAATGTTAAATACAGCCGAGCCTACGATGGTTCCAACGCCTACGTCTCCTTTTGTGATAAAAACACCTGAAAAACAAGTTCAAGGCAAGCTGTGTAAATTGGAAAGAGCAGAATTTTTCCACAAAAAATTGCAGACCTCACACCCCATTAATGAATGTAAAGGCATGTACCACTTCTGCCACTTTTTCTCATATTTAATAGGGCAACTTTCAGAGGAAGGTACTAGGGTGAATAAAGGTGGCAGAACTTGCTTTCTGAGGGGTCCTGGGTAGATTGCCTAATGAAAACCAAATACCTAGACATGTCTAAGTCACCAACCTCCCGGTCTTGCGTGCCAACATTATGGTAATACACATCACAAAAGACAGCAAACTCTGTGGGAGCAGCTGGTGGGACACAGACCTTATCGCTCTCTACAGCTACCTGAAAGGAGGTTGTAGAGAGGTGGGGGTCGGTCTCTTCTCCCAAGTCACAGGCGACAGGACAAGAGGAAAAGGCCTCAAGTTGCACCCGGGGACGTTTAGGTCAGATATTAGGAAAAATTTCTTCATCGAAAGGGTTGTCATCAAGCACTGGAACAGGCTGCCCAGGGAAGTGGCTGAGTCACCGTTCCTGGAGGTGTTTAGAAGACGTGTAGATGTAGTGCTGAGGGAGGTGGTTTAGTGGTGGACCTGGAAGTGCTAGGTTACTGGTTGGACTTGATGATCTTAAAGGTCTCTTCCAACCAAAATGATTCTATGACACAAATCTGCAGGAAACACCCCATAACACATCCCCTCACCAGTACTCTGCTCTTCCCCATATCCTCATCCCTACTGGCTTCAGTAGGCAAGCAGAAGCTTGGGCTGGAGCCGATTCAGAGCTGCCTGGTGACCAGCTACTTGCAAGCTGAATGATGTCTCTCAGGATGAGTTATGGGGCTACATTAGAAGCTCCTTTCAGAGCTCTTCTGTCAAATTTGGTTAAAATTGGCCAATGAGGTTAATGGTGAGGGAGACGAACTGACAGACACATGCATCATGGTACTGCACAAAATTCTTTCCTTAGGAAGTCAACCTAAAAATAACACCCCATCTCCTGCTAGCTGTCAGCCTGTTTAAATTCACCACTTGCTTTTAAGGTTCCAATAGTATTTAACTGGCCAGTGTAGTTTAGATATTTTTTTCCACTTTATCCTTTTCTCAGAAACATATTACACAGAAGCAGTCACCCACCAAGTGACACTCAGTATCCAGTGGATTACACCACAGCAAGATAATGATCTGACCGTTCGGGCTTCTCTAAGCCGCCTGAAGGAATCTGGTTTTATTTTCACCCTGCTACTGCGCTATCCTTAACTGGAATACAACCGCAACTTGGTCCAATTTAAGTTCCTACATTTTGAGGCTTTGCTTGGGTAATTGGAACTCTCTGCAGAGTATGTAGCTTCGCGTGAATTAATTTGTGCTCTGCATCTGACAGCTGTGACTGAAATAGAAGTATCTTCTAGAGAAAGTATCTAAGCTGAGAATAATTCTCCTCCGTGATGGAAAGCCCACCTTAACCTCCCAACCGCTGCTCTGACGATCACCTACCAATAGAGATGTGGATGAGTAAAACTGCAAGACTTCCCCCTTGCGCCAGGTAGCGTACGTACAGTATCATTTTATAACAGCCGACTGCAGTCCCCTCTTAGCCAAAGGCTGTTGAAAGACCACATGAGTTTCCTGGGTTTCACACACTTAAGGACTGTTGAATCCCTTGGTCACACCTCCCATAAGCAGAGTTGCTTTGGTAGCGTGATGCTCTGACCAATTTGTTTCTGTGACAAAGCATTTCAAATGCTCTTTTTGTCCCCACTCTGGCTTTCCCCAGAGGGAAATGGTGTTAGAAGACTAACCAGAGTGGAGGTGATGGCAGAGAACCTGCAGCTGAGGACACACAAAGAGTTCGCCTGGGTACCAACCCAAGAGGCTGGAGGTGCATCCTTTCACGCTACGTCCTAGAGACGGCGCGGCAGCTAGCATAGGAGGGCGGATAGGAGGGGAGAAGGCTGCACGGGCAGAGAGCAGCGCTGTGCAGTGCGGCTGTGCTACAGCGGGGCAGATTAATGGACAGTTAAGGTGAACCGCCTACTGGCCCTGGTTTGACTGGGTCAGATCAAACCACTTCCAAGGCAGCCCTGCTGTGGGATAACGGCACTTTTTTCAGAGCTGCTTCACCTAGCAAGGATTCCCCACAATTAGTCCTATGTGTGCCCACGAGGGAAGGGCCAGGTATTACAACGAATGTTACCGGCACTTAGCAATCCCGTTTCAACTCTGAAAAACAGCCAGGGAAACGCGGAGGTTTCAAGAAGCAGCAGCAGGTTAGTTACCTATGACAGATGTAAACAACTCAGGAGCAGAGCTTCCCGCTGCCATGAAAGTTGCCCCAGCCACATCTTCGCTAAGATGCAAGCGCTGCAGAAAAACACATCAGAGTCATCGATTACAACACTGAGAGGCTAAAGGAATTCAACTAGAAACGTTAAACTGTCCACCTAGAGTGGGAAACTGACAATAAGTATACAGTTTTATGTTAATAAAGTTTAAGTATAGGGGGAAAAGTCATCACGGGCACTAGCTACTTAAATTGGCATCTCCTTGTAGAGAGGGCAGGTTGTGGCTGTGATACCCTTTACAGAGGAGAGAAAGAGCCGTACTCTGGACAACAGCGAAGCAGTTTCACCAGTCACGGCTCTTTGCCTCCTCCATGACCCCAAGAATACACACCTTATCTCATCTACTTTGGCCTGTAAAGGGCAGGACTGGAGCTCAGGCATGGTTCACCTCTAGCTGCCTTCCCTGCTATCGTTTCAGCCTTGGACGTTTCTCTCTTCATTCCCTTTGACTTGGATCACCATCGATGATACTTACCTCCTACAGCCTTCCCCTGGCAGTGCCCAGGGACTATCTAAACCCGGGATTTCTGGAAGGGAAAGGAACCACTACTCCATGAAAACTTCATCAGCATATGCTGTTTCCAAAGATTTACTTGGTTAATTACTTCCTTTATGTTTTCTGCATTCCCGTTGCTCCATCTGCACAAGTCACTGTTCAGCAAACGCGACAAGGCTGTTAAAGACCACATGCCTTGCTGGCACCTTCCGTGGTTTAATGAGTAGCTAAAAAAAGCCACCCCCTGCATACGGCCATAAACTGCTGAGCTGTTACTACACAAAGCTGGCTTGCTCGCACGCGTGCGAGTCAGCGGCTGCCACTGTACAAGCAAGGGGAAGACAGCCGAGGGTGGTGGGGACGTTTCCCTAGCAGAACCGGCTGTTTGAAGCTTCCCTCTCCTCTCTGTAGCGGTGCAGGGTTTCTCTGCAACTTTATTGTTACCAAAGTACATTTTCGCAGAGGCAGGATTGCAGGAATCCTCCCACCAACCTTATCTGGATTGAAGATCCCGCAAAAGATATTCTAGGCCTGTAAGAGTAGGTAACTCTAACCCCTCATCATACCTATATAACAAAAAATCTTGTACATA
Organism: Rissa tridactyla; assembly: GCF_028500815.1. Classification (NCBI taxonomy): domain Eukaryota; kingdom Metazoa; phylum Chordata; class Aves; order Charadriiformes; family Laridae; genus Rissa; species Rissa tridactyla. The sequence goes on along the minus strand of NC_071468.1, from coordinate 9,725,412 downwards.
CGTTATGGGGACTAGGGAAAAGGAAAAGATGTGCCCCCACAGCAAACCCTTTTTAAGCAGAAGACCACGACATCGTTGCAGTGCTATAAAAGCTTGTGGAACCTGATTAAACACAGCTTTATAGAAAATTATTTTAAAATAGGATTGAAACCATTGTCGAAGAAGTTCATAGGACCAGAAGTAGATCCCCAAAGGTCATTTGCTTCTGCAGGATTCTCTATGGAAATATAGAGACAGTCATCCTCCAAGAGTCAGTCGGCAACTCGATGGTGCCTTTGGACAGAAAAGACCATCAGCCAAAGAAACCAGCTGTGCCAACTTTCTGTGCGCATGTTTCAATTTAAAGCTATAGTAGGTTCCCTCGAGGACAGTTCCTAGATAATTTACAGCAACGCATATGTTGATTAACACAATAGAGCAGAGAATACAGCACACTATGTAGGAGGCAAAAATGTATTCTCTGGTATTTGCAGACAAATGTTTGCAATTGACATATGACGTTAGTTGCGTCACGTAAACACTCTGAAAGACCAATAACAGAGAATAGCCGGGCAAATGCAAGTACAAGCTGTTTTAGAAAACAAATGAAAATCAGGGCTTTATTGTAAGTACATCTGAACTAAGGCAGAATGTGAATGTCTACCATAGCAAGCGTTCTGGAACAAATTCTCACCTCAACACACACATTTGGGAGCACAAATGCCTTGTTGGTTTAACTCAACGACCGCTTTCCAAACCAGATGAAGCTAAGCCAGAAAAAGGGCATTTGTTTTAGAATTAGTGCATCTAAACTGTAAGCAACCGTAGAATAACTATTGGTTGATCTCCAAGACCAAAAAAGCCTTCAAGGCAGGAGGTTTAAATTCTTTTGTGCTGGATACGACAGTAGGTGGTAGTCGGATTACTGATGGTAGATCTTAGGTCAGCAGCAAGTCATTACCATTTACGGTTGTTTGCATGCTAAGCGCATTGCATGTCCTGCCATACCCAGTACAACCTCTTAGACGTGAGTTCCTGCCAAGGGGCTCTCCCCCTGCTCCTTCTCTCTCTCATGATTATTTTTTGTGAGTTAACAAACAAGTCGACACCCTTGAAAACATCACCGGTCTTAACTCATCAGGTGATGGAGAAGGACTCAGGCGGTCTTCTCCCTCACGAAGCAGCCCTGGCTCTCCAAGTCAGCCTACTCATTTCACAGGGTCTTTTATGTGGGGAGAGTATTGGTTGGTGTGAGCAATGGTGGTAGCATCGTCTGTCATCGAGCAGCGATAAAACCTTTCCTTTCCTAGAAAAATAGGCAAGAGTGGATACGACCAAAGGCTGCAAAGGCCTTTGCGAAGTGACCCGAGCCTTTTCCCATGCATTCTTGAGTGCTAACATCAAGGACAAACCATGAAAAGCTGGATGTTTTGAAGACAAGCCATTCTGGACAGATAAAATCCAAAGTAGTTGGATCAAGAAACAGGAATGTGTATTTCTTTTGCTATCATGTAATTACAGAACTGCTTAATTATGCATAAAATACATAAATACAAGGACTTGAATGCCCCTAAAGGTCACCTATGGGGCGAGAAAAATCTTTTTTGGGAGATAATCAAGTAGGAGCAACAGGAATAGCAAAATTCTGATCCATTTATATAACCCATTTTGATAATCTCTAATGACACAGGACAGTACTTTCAGTTACTTTCTCTGGACAGTAACTTCTTAACACAATATGCTAGATCTAGCATCCTATCGCTAAACTGTTTCTTTCACACACAATTGAATAAAACCTGTTATTATCATCTCGTTTTTTGGTGGTGTTGGGTAACACAATGGTTCAGAACTGCTAAAGCACGAGTTGTTACGTATCATTGAGAAGACAACAAATAACCAGAAAGTAAAGATCTGGTCAAGTGAAAGTAGCCTTCTAGGACCCAGGGGCTTGTAAATACTATGCTAAAGTGACACGGGGACGTTACTTGCTTTTTAGACGTTAGGTGTCTGTACAAATCCAAACACATCTGAGAATTTGTCAGAAGAACAAACAGCACCATAATTCTGACACTTGTACCTCTAGAACCAACGTTTTGGGGCAGGTGGAGAGAGGCACAGCTCCTGCACCTAGAGAAAGCTAACGACAGTAAAAAAGGAGAGGGACTTCTCCAGCCTGCGAGCCTCTCATTTACGATAACTAAGTTTACCACCAGTACAGTTAGAAACGGTTAACATTGTGCATAGTATTTCCTCTCGTGATTTGCAAACACAGTCAAGGACCAACACTTCTACTGACCAGCGCAGAAAACTGACAGAAAACTGCACTGGTGCAGAGAAGCGATGGAGCTTGTCCCAGGTCACTCCGAGAGTCCACGGCAGAGCTGTAACAGGCGCTAGTTCTCCACAGACTCAGATCAGACCCCTGTGCCATAAGCAAGGCCACTAATCAAAATACACTCATAGATGAGATTTATTGAGTGCTCGGTCAAGAAAAATAATAACCAATCGTCTGGCTCGACCTGTGTCCCTTCTGGGTGGCAGGCCTGCCCTCAGGCATGTCGACTGCTCCCCAATATACAAGCCTGTCCCGGACACTGCTTACTCGGCTCAGGTTTCGTTCCTCTACAGTGACCTGAGCTGGCCTTCTTAAGGCCCACGTTTCCCAGCAGGGTTCCGTTGCTCGGGAGAGGGGAGGTTAAATAACTCAGCACGTTGACGTCTCCAGCATCTCCCATCCCCACTTGCACATCAACACCTCTGTTCCCTCTGCCTGAACCTCGCAGTGGCTTTCCCTAGACTCGGCCCGAGAGAGTGCAGGAACTCTGCAGGACAGAAGCTCCTGCCCTCTGTTGTCGCCCTTCAGTTACCTGAATACTTATGCACCAAAAGAGTGGGATTTCCTGGGGACTTTCTTTTTTTGATGATGCAAAAAAGGCTTGTATGGCAGGGTGCTGAACTACAAATATCAGGTTAGTTTAGAGACAGCTTCCATCAGAGCTGTCGGCACAAATGATCTCTCCTCCCGCCTCCCACACCTCCTCCAAGGGCCAGGCACAGCCTGGGCCACGATGAGTGACACTTATTGCTGGGCAGATCGGCAGGCGTCTCCTCCAGCTGACAGAGATGTCTAACTGGCAAGACCAAACCATATTTTCCACATGCAAAGATTTCATTGCCCAAGACTGACATTGGAGGGGGCTCGCAGCCACTTCGGACACGTGGTGGGTGTTCACCCTGTAGCTGTCTGAGCTGATTTAGGCTAAAATGTGCTCCTTGTCTTCTAAAATTTCAGCACGCCAACCTTAGCAAAAGAGGGACAGAGTCCCTTGGAATTGCTGGAAGTGTTCAAGTGCTTCTTTACAGTTGACCTAGCTGTCCCTGCTGCTGTACAACTTATACCAACACAACGCAAGGTATGAAACTCATGACTTTGAAGGCAGGATACAAGATCCATGATTTCTACTGGGGTAATCACCAGAGGTTTTAATTTATATCATTTAAGGGTAGGGCCTAGTGTTTTTGGAGAGACACCTGCAAAGACACACAGATGTGAGGCAATAGCAGCTATCACAGTGTGAACAGTGGGAGCACCTGGAGAGCCGTCAGCTCCTGTGCTGGGCACCGCACAAGCAAAGCCGAAAAGCCCCGGGAAGCGAGCACGCTGCACATCTGTAGCATCCTGAACCTAAAACCAAGTCTTCACTTCCAACCAAAGTCCAAGCAGCCAAACCCAGCTCTGGTGTGGGTCTGCTCGGGGCAGTCCTGCCCTGGCTAGGCAGCACTCCCTGGTGGGGCTGCCCTGGGAGCCCGTAAGCCCCGGCGTGAACACACCAGCGGCATGCAGGTCCTCACCAGAGCAGGAGGGAGGCGCATTCCACCGGTCCCACAGGGCCAGGACCACACGCAGGGGCAGGACCCAGCTCTCAGACAGCCAGCTGAGAGCTTGGCATCTCTCCTTCCCCTCGATGGTTTTTTCTTTCTGTTTTTTTTAAATACCAACGCATCTAAACTCCTCGTGCGTTTTTTCTTTCCCAGCCTGACGCTTGGGATGTTTCTAAGTTTTAAGTTAAAGCTATACGAAACTCAGAAACACCTCATGGATCAAAACTGCCATGCAAAACTCAGGAAATAAAAAAGTTATCACTTTCCAAGTCCCAGGATAACCGAGTGACATGCCTGAAGCCATAACTGAACTAAAGCGCTGTCCCCTACACGGGCAACGAACAACGTCCCAGCACTCTCACAGTCTCTGATGGCTGGATCCTACCTCAAGGGCAGGGTTTCTCAGCTGGAGAGGTGGGAGCACGTCAAGAGGCAAGCCGCAGAGCACAGAACAAGCCTAACAAGCTCTGCTGGGCTTATTACCTGGAAACTGGTGCTGCAGCTAGCACCACCAGGGAGCCCGCAGCGTGGGTCTGAGTTCGGGAATCGCTGCTCTAGAGAAAGCGTTTTTCACTACGTTATAAACTGCCTCCGTTTTTAAGAAGCGCTATGATGTGTATATAGGAATTGTTATCTGAGAGGCAACTGCTAGCGTTAAGAGGGAGCATCAGCCAAGTTTGCCCACCAGCAGACTCCCAGCCCATCTCCTGCGAGTGAGAACACGAAGCTGAGCCAACGCACACACGCGGTGTTGAGCAACTAAACGAGAAGCATGGGGAACGCTCTAAGACAAGAGTAAACACACTATCATCACGTTCAGAGGCTCTCAAGGAGAACTGCTGCTAAAGCAGCACACAAGCTTAAGTAACATCTTCTAATACTTACTTCGCAAATCTTTTCCAAGGAAGGGACAAAGAAATCATCGCAGACAATTGCCAAAGCATAAAACATATACACGGCCTGCAAAAGAAAAGAGAAAATGTTGAGTCTGGAGACTGTCAAGCAGAAACGAACTGCAGCATCCCAACTCACCTTAGGTTTGTTTCGGTACATGCTTTAAAAAAAAATAAAATTCTCTTGCAAGAAGAATTCATGGGGCTTTCTGGGATTTAATGGAAAGATAACGAAGTATTCTGTGATTAAGTATTTATCCAAAAGTTCTTACAAGCTGTCAACATTTTATCATCATCATAAAGACTACTTCTTTTTTTTAAAAAAAATTCTCTGGATATTGCTAAGCTACACTTAAATATTTTTGCCTTCTTTTTTTTCCCCCTGTTGCACAGCACGAGGATTTTTTATGATTGCATTCTGTGGAAATTTAAACCCTAGAGAAGTAAATTTTGGAATGCTAGTGTTTTGAAAAAGGGGAGAGGAGCTTGTTTTCTGCGACTGAAGCGCCCTGCCATGTCATCTGGGATCCCAGTGATAATTCTTGCTAAACTCCACATAGGAACAACTTCCAAATAACTGAAACCCAAGGGGAAACACAAGACTTGAAAGGACACCTAGCGAATCAACTCTTCAATTTCATCTGTATTTCTGTAGTATTAAATAGAAAGACATTTCCGTATTATTAAACAGAACATGCTAGGGCCTGATTTCTATCCTAACGGGCAAATGGCACAGTGCGGCTTACATCCCTGCAGCTAAGCTCTCGTCCTCCCCGAAGTGGGTGACCTGCTCCGTATTACCCAGAGGGAAGGATCTCTATCCCCTGCCTCGACTCACGTCCTGGCACTGGATAGGAAAATGCTCGTTGGCATAGGGGGAAAACCAGGTGAAAAGCGTGCCAGTTACCTAACAGAGCACACCATCACAGCCAGGCTTGCGCCCGTATTCCAGCCTGCTCTGGTTTACTGGCGTAGACGTATCGGAGGCCACCCAGGCTACTCTGGCACCACCTTACACAAACTTAGACCTGTGGTAAAGGAACAGAGCCAGTAATACAGAGAGCCAGAAGAATAGGGGCATCACCCAAACAGGGTAGCCCTGCCCGCGTTTCCCAGAGGACACGCTGCAGAGAGGAGAGCCGTTCCTGGAGTGCCGTAGCAAAGTTTTAAAGCCAAGTGTTCCGTGCAGCAGGGGACGTGGGAGAGAAGAGGAGATGACTGCACCCTCTGAAGACCTGCAAGACAGGCCAGCGCTCAGCCCTTGCAGCACTCCTTGGTGTCAGGTATGGAGCCCATCTATTACAGCTGGCATCCCCGTAGGAACTAGAAAACAATCTGTCTGCATGTGCTACCAAAAACCTGCCACGGAGAGAGCCTACGTTACCATCTTGGATCTCATTCCCAGCAAACTACAGTAGTGGCAAAGGTTTATTTATTGCTATGTACTTGTGAAAGCACGCATGCACGAGAGAGATCCTTAAATTTTGGGCATGTGAACAGAGAGGCGAGGCTCAGGGCATGAACCTGGAAGAAACTGCACTGCAGCAGCTGAGCACAAACCAGCTGTGTCCAAAAAGAGAGGATATGAAAGGCTGCACACGGTGAGACAGGAGAGATGAACACCTGAGCTCTCCCTCTCCAACTCCCCCTCTGGGAGTCCGCTGGCCACCTCTGTCAGGGGCAGGACCCTGCGAGGGGCTGCACACTGTGCTCAGGCCAGCAGGCTCACCGCTCCCGTGCGTCGAAGGAAATGGTGTCCCCCCCATCACCCGTGTCACCGCAGACGGAGAAACACACGCTGCTCCAGAGCAGTGCGTACCATTAACCATAACAGCAAACTGAGCATCACCACCGGGTTTGCGTGGGGCACGGCCCAGCCCAGCCCGAGGGCTGCCTTACAGCATCACAGTCCCACAGCGGCGTCTGCATTCCCGTCCTGCCCTGAGCTTACACCCCTTGTCTGACTTGATCACATAAATCCTCCTCACAGCGGAAACATACACCTCCATAACATTTTGCTAGGTTTTCAGTTTCAGGTCACAACAACCCCATGCAGCGCTACAGGATTGGGGCAGAGTGGCTCGAAAGCAGCCCGGCAGAAAAGGACCTGGGGGTGTTGGTTGACAGCCGGCTGAATATGAGCCAGCAGTGTGCCCAGGTGGCCAAGAAGGCCAACAGCATCCTAGCCTGTATCAGGAACAGTGTGGTGAGCCGGTCCAGGGAAGTGATCATCCCCCTGTACTCGGCACTGGTGAGGCCCCACCTCGAGTACTGCGTTCAGTTTTGGGCCCCTCGCCCAAAGGGAGACATTGAGGTGTTGGAGCGTGTCCAGAGAAGGGCTACAAAGCTGGTGAGGGGTCTGGAGGACAAACCTTATGAAGAACGACTGAGGGAGCTGGGGTTGTTTAGCCTGGAGAAGAGGAGGCTGAGGGGAGACCTTATCACCCTCTACAACTACCTGAAAGGAGGGTGTAGAGAGATGGGGGCTGACCTCTTCTCCCTGCTGACAAGTGATAGGACGAGGGGAAACGGGTTCAAGTTATGTCAGGGGAGGTTTAGATTGGATATTAGGAAACATTTTTTCACTTAAAGGGTTATTAAACATTGGAATAGGCTGCCCAGGGAGGTGGTGGATTCACCATCCCTGGAGGTGTTTAAAAAAAGGGTAGATGGGGCACTTAGGGACATGGTTTAGAAGTGGTTTTTTTCAGGGTAGGCTAAAGGTTGGACTTGATGATCTTAAAGGTCCCTTCCAACCTCAGCAATTCTATGATTCTATGATTCTATATCGTTGGGATATTTTTCTTTTTCTTAAAGATAGAGCTTCTCACCTGTAGAGCTACCTGTACTGTGCTTTCAAGCAAACAGCCCAAGAAAGAAGTAGGTTTTGGCATCTGGTCCAATAAAGCAAGCGAGCACGCATCAATCCCTTTCTTTTTCACAGTACCACTCACAGGCATTACAACATTATCCGTCTTTCCACTCCCAAAGTGAGACAAAACTACTCTGAAGTTCAAAGACAGCTCCATCTTTTTTTGTAACACCTGCCATGTACCACTACAGAATTACTTTTACAAGTAGTGCAGCTCCAGTGAGTAACTACGGCTGAGAGAAGCGGCCAATGTTTGCAGAAAAACAGCGTCTTAATCCTATCAAAGCACGAAGTTATTACCACGTCACCAACAGATCCTCCCTGCTTTGCTTGCCTCTGAAGTTTACTGTTGAAACTTGGCTGATGGGAGGAGACCAGAGTGTGTTTTTCTACAGGGAAAGCAGCAACAAAAAAGGCTTCTGGGTTTTTGTTTTTGTTTTCATTTCCCAGGAACAGGTTTATATCCCCCGAGCTCCCTAAAACACGAGTTTCTAACTTGCCAGAATTTAATTACAACTTTGCTGCAAAAAGTCAATGATTTCTGTAAAAATCTCAGCCATGAAAACTTTCAAGCTCAAAAATAATTCAAGTGTATTTTTTTCAGGATTAGAGATGGGAATTTCATCATAATGGAGGATTCTGACGCCATCTTGAAGATTCAGTGCTAGACTGTCACTTAGGACAGTTTCTGTGCTCCTCTGTCACTTCTCATAAACACATATAAATGTAACTTACACTTTATTAAACTCTTACACTGCAAAATAGCCCAGAGGACCACGAACGTAAGCAAAATTCCAGATCTACAGCTTGTGCCAGGTGCAGCTGAGACCTTGGATCTCGCAGAGGGAGCATTAGCTGCTGACATGATACCAAAAGATAACTGTATGAACAGAGACAAAGGAAGCAAACGGTTCACAGACGTCGTGCATCATAGGAAGAAGGATCAGAAACAGCCCCAGAGAGTTACATGGCCAAATCCCATTGAAATACAATGGAGAGCGGGTGCCCAACTTGAGCCTGGATTTTCTGATCTGCTAATCACATTAATCTGCAGTGGTTCATGCCATCATTTCCCTTCCTGAATACACAGTAATACCTTTCCAGAACAGTAATCTGTACACCATCATCCCTATAAATTGAGTGCATCCTCTATATTCGACATAATCTACAGTCACAGAGCGCAGGGCATCATATGGCTGCTTGGGCTTCCTGCAATCTGCTGCCGTTGGGGGAGCCAAGTTCTCCCGAAGGGGGGCAAGGCAATGGGGACGGAGAGAAGACAGCAAACCAAAAAAAGCGCACGCTCAAAAGCCAAACCAGGTCACTTCAGCACCTGCCTCCACACGTGGCGCACACGCGCAGTCATTGCCCCCCCTGTATCTTCTCACCGTTTTTTTTGGAGCATGCGAAGTTACTGTATCATCTGCGGTTGCTCACCAGAAAGACGCTCACCTGGACGGACACCAGGTGCAAGACGTCCATCAGTTTAAGTTTAGGAAAATCCTTCTGAAAGTTTTTAAATGAGCATCCAAATGATGTGAGCGTTGGGTTTGCACTGTCTGCAGTACAAACAAGAATGGCAAGGCGTATTCACGTCCCGGTAACCATGATGTGTGCAATGGCAGCGGGGGACATGACCAACAAAACACAAAAAATAAGTCTCACCCTCAGCATCATTTAGTTGTGTTCCGCTTGAAGTGAAGATACGGAAGTCTTTAAACAGGCAACCTACTTAAAAGACACTCTTCCTCCCCAGAAGGACATTAAAAAAATTATGAAAATATAACGGCCCTGCATAAAAGGATTACAAATACCAGATTAAGTATTACATTAGGATTGATTTTAAAATGACGATTCTAACAAACAAGCATCAGAGAAGTAATTGCAATCTCTGCATCAAAAGAGATTAAGTATCTTACTCGCAATACATGTTCTGCTGCACAGGACATAAATGATAATTCTTCATGTTTGTCCAGCGGTCCTTTGAGATTTCCGTGCCAGTCTTCTGACCCAGATTAAAACTTGCTTTACTGAGCTAAGCAAGAAGCTTTTCATAGGAAAGCTTAAATGCTGCAGAAGCCAGCAATTCGCATAGCCCTGCCTTCTTCCCAAGAGAGAAGACTGTCCCTGGCCGCTTCCCTGGCAGACCTCCCACCCCAGGTGAGCTGGCACAGCCAAGGGCCATCACTGAAACCACTGTCACCAAGCATAGGGCTTTCTTCAATTCCGACTGCGTTATAAAACCACCTAAAACTCCATTATTGAAGAGAAATTAAAAAAAAAAGCAACCACAAAACCACAAGCAACCAAACAAGGAACCCACGGAGTCCAAGGTTAGTCAGAGCAGCAGCCCATGCTACCGTGACGTGCTCAGCAGCAAGCTGTCTGTATCAGGCAGCATCGCTAAAGCAACCACATCCAGGGCACTGGAAAATCATCACCTTAACGAGCCAGCCTCTGTGCTGTACAAACGAGATGCGGCTGACTCAGTGCAGAAATAGATAAAGAGGGGATGCATCCAGAGCAACCTACATTTTCTGAGCGGCTCGCACAAGGGAGGCAGGTGCCCCCGTTGGAGCACCCCGTTCCCATGGCTACACCGAACGATGGCAAACGAGGAGCATGAGGGACCCGCTACGCGCGGACACAGACACCTCTCCTTCACCCCAGCTCAGCACACGGTGCCATAGCTCTGTCTGGCAAGGGGTCCGGCCTCGACCACACACGCGCACAGACTCTTCACACCAGCAGCGTCCTGTCACCACATTCCAGATTTCCCTGGAGAAAGACGAGAAAAAGGGAACCAATGCTGTACTGTTAAAAAGACTGGGATAACAAAGGGATCGGGGCAGAGCCTGCAGCTGGGCAGATGGGAAGTGATCATCCCCCTGTACTCGGCACTGGTGAGGCCCCACCTCGAGTACTGCGTTCAGTTTTGGGCCCCTCGCTACAAGAGGGACATTGAGGTGCTGGAGCGTGTCCAGAGAAGGGCTACAAAGCTGGTGAGGGGTCTGGAGGACAAACCTTATGAAGAACGACTGAGGGAGCTGGGGTTGTTTAGCCTGGAGAAGAGGAGGCTGAGGGGAGACCTTATCACCCTCTACAACTACCTGAAAGGAGGGTGTAGAGAGATGGGGGCTGACCTCTTCTCCCTGGTGACAAGTGATAGGACGAGGGGAAACGGGTTCAAGTTATGTCAGGGGAGGTTTAGATTGGATATTGGGAAACATTTTTTCACTGAAAGGGTTATTAAACATTGGAATAGGCTGCCCAGGGAGGTGGTGGATTCACCATCCCTGGAGGTGTTTAAAAAAAGGGTAGATGGGGCACTTAGGGACATGGTTTAGAAGTGGCTTTTGTCAGGGTAGGTTAGAGGTTGGACTTGATGATCTTAAAGGTCCCTTCCAACCTCAGCGATTCTATGATTCTATGATTCTATGAAGGCTCAGCAACAACAGGGCAGGGAGGAAAGAGAGTGCCCATCCCATCAGGCTTTTCCAGGGAAACCTGCAGTGATACCCAAACCTTCCTTCCTCTGCTGTCAGCAAAAACCTCACGAATGACTCGGCAAAGCGACTTCCCTTCCCTTGTCTCATGGAGGTACCAGGTACCTACCACCCAGTGTCCGTGAGCACGGTAGGGCTGGGGTTCTGCAGAGCCACCAGTACACATCTGCTGGAACAAACTATAAACCAGTTAAATGCTACGACAACACCCAGACACCTGCACAACACCATGAGGAACAACGCTAAGATCACAAAACAAAGCTCTCAAGCGCTGGGGAGCTCCCGGATTGCAGGCTGTACACTTGATCCTTTAGCAGTGAACAGCACCAGACTCAAAATCCAGACCCTGGCTCCCTCCAAACTGAGCATCCCAAAGCCGTGACTTAGTGCAGGTGTGACTGTCCAGAGCAGCACGGCCTCTTCTCAGAGAGGACATGAAAATAATTAGCAGCAGTGAAGCAATCAGTTGATGACCTCCAAAGTTTCTATGGGGAAATGAAACACTATGGCTTCAAACCTGCAATACATTTTTAGTGGCCCGCTTTTCCTTAAACTGAATTATTTTCAGCTTAGACCTAAAACTACTGCTGAACTGTTCCTGCTCAGTTTTTCCTAGATTTTTGAAGTGTTTAGGGATTTACTTTCATCTTTATGAAGCGTCAGATTATGTTAAATAACTCTGCACAGCCCCACCATGGGATCTGCTGGGTCTTCGTGTTTTCACTTTCGTTAAACAGTAGGGAGAAGATGCCTTGGGAATCCCTTGAGAGGCCATCTACTGCCTTCCCTCAAGGCCCCAATTTATAGCATTTGCCCCCTGGTTCTCTGGCTTCTGTTAAACCAGCTTTTACACCTTGATGTCTTCCATGGAAATAAACACAAAAGTATGGGCAAAAGGGGAGAGGAGAAAGATCCCGTTTTTACTGAAATGAATAAAAACTGTCTAAGGGGAGGTCACTAAACACGAGCAGCACGATGATGACCTGCTAATCATCACTCCATTGTTCTCCCTACCATTACAAAGGCCCTTTGATTTTACAGTCCCGTTTCCTCAAACCCCCAAAGAAATTTCAATGGAGACAATGTGACTCTGTGTCTCTCTCTGTCCTTTTTTCCCCACAAAGTGCGTTTCTGTGCATGCTCTGATTTGATCAGACATTTGGTAACTGTGTCGCCAGAGGGCATAAAATAGAATTAGAGGTTTATCACCCCAATACGATGACAACCCCTTTCAACCCCGGCTAACGAGGCAGTCTGCTAAATGCCGACAGTTGCCTATATTCTCCAAGTATCAATTTTTTCTTTGACAAACAGGTTACAAACAGTCACTCTGCTATAGGAGAAGGCAACACATTTGTCATTGCAGCTTCTGCTTCCCACTCCACCCATGGGGCTGGACCAGGGCCACAAACAGCGAAGCCCGGGGGAGATCTCCTTGGGATTCACGTAGCTGGCAGCTTGGGGTGGAAAGACACTGGGAAACCTCTCAGCTGACGGCCACTGTCTTGGACCCCTACGCCTTACGACAGCCTCTGACAAGCCAGGGGTCACTCCCAAGTACCACGGTGCTAGAAAGGGTGAATCCAGCTGGGTCCTGCACCTTAGGGATGCCCGAGCTGGAGCACGGTCAACAAATCTTCTTGGTCAATAAAACCACTATGGAGAATGATGAAGCACTGATGGACCAAGGCTTCCGTCTTGCTGCTTGCTAGAGGGATAGACACTGGATATGTTTCTGTTGGGACAGCAGATACTTATCTAGTTCTCATTAAGAACGGATTTTTCCTTTTATTCTGAAGTAGACAGTTCATCTTGAAATTTCAGTCCTCGAAATCTCATTTTGACACATGTTAAAAGCATGTACAGCTTATTCGGAACTGACGAAAAAGCTCGTGGAAAAATATCTTGAGGGCAATTATGAAGCCCAAATCATAACTTAAAGTAGACCGGAAAATAAGCCAAACCATAGCTTATGCAGTCAACCGTATGAGAATTCCGTGTGATTTCATTGTTGCTAATAATGAAAAAATACAGTCCAGGTCTCGTCTCTTTTAAATAGCCTGGAAAAACACATTCAGAGGTATGGATCACACAGAGATTAAGAATGATTTTAGCAACTCATATTTTTAATGGTCTCATTATAAACTTATTCCTGCAACTCAAGAGATTTTTTTTAAAAAATAATGTCTGTGTTAAAAAAAAAATCTAAGAAACGTGAGGTTACAAAGCAGCAACGTGCTGCTATTAATTATCATCTTTTGCCTAGAGCAGCTACACAGGAGTCTGCCAGTTGTTTTCCAAGCAGAGAGATGAATTTAACTGCATATAGTTAATCCCTTTCTTAAGCAACACTTTTTTGTATTACCCGTGGTACAGTTACAAGGGCGCCAAGGGCCTACCAGTATTTTTCAAGACTCATTACGACGTTTACACACTTTCTGTATGTATTAAGAGCAGTTAATACAGTTCCTTGAATTAACAGATGATCAACAGTGACCTTTTCCTATCAAAACACAAAAGCTGTTGGAGGCGCAGAGCACTGACTGACAGGAAAACAACCAGCACTTGGGATGCAAACACACACCGGCCGAGGTGCGCGTCAAGGTAGGTGTGAAACCCCGCAGCTGGTACTATGCAACAGGCTGACTGTGGCTGTGAAACAGACCCTGGGGTCATGAAATCAAGCGTCCAAAAGTCAGGAAAGAGCACACCAAAGGTTGCTTGGGATGTACGGACAGGTCTCCAGGATGGCATTCCTTGGGACCACTTCTCAGTTCCATCAGTGCCATCCCCGGTGCCTCTTTCAAGCCCAACCCAAGCCCCGAGTCTGGACATTCAGAAGAAGGCACCGCGCTAACCACCAGCACCAGGGATGTGCAAAAGCCACCACGTGCGACAATGACCCCCCGTGGTGCGGCACACCTACACCACCCCCGAGCAGAAGCAACCCACTGCTCGTCGAGGGGACCAGCAGATTTGACCAGAGCCAGGCAGGTGAAACCCAACGTGCAGCTTCACCCCGTACCTACAGCGGAGGAGCTGAAGATCCTCCGAAGGTCTCTCTCCACCGACTGCAGAGAGACTCTGCGTAGCTCACTGCTGCACGACGCTACTTTGAAAGAGGGTTTATATGAATTTTTAGAAGTATTCTTGTGGCTGCTAAAAAATCCAGCTCAGGTCCAATGCTCACTTTTTAAAACATCTCAAAGCTCGATGTTCCCATAGAAACTTGGAAGCTTCGAGCTTGACAGACAAAGTCAACTGTGATGTTACTGAACAAATTATTGCAGCCATTTAGCCAATATAAAATCATAACACAAAGCACTCGCATTACAACATGCAATGCAATCTAATTTATACTTAAAAAGACATCATGAATCATTGCACATAGCTAATGGTGACTGCTCATTTAAGCTGACATAAAATTATGAAATGCTTTTAAACATTTATGAGAAGCAGGTATCTTCTTAGCTGCTTAAGTATGCCTCTTCCCCTCAAGAAGAACCAACCTGGCAGTTCTTCTTAAATTAGGACGACATTCAAAAAGAAAAGAATTGTCTTCATTGACTTAGTAAAAGTCGAGAAAGGGATTTGGAGGGGCAGTGCTTCCCTCTGTGAGAGTACTGCAGCTGCTGAATGCAAGGTCCTCTGACACGAGCCAAGTGTCTAGTGCACTGACCGAACAGGGCTATTTACATACATTTAAAGTATGTAAATATGAGTATCTTTATGTAAAGTATGTAAATATAAGTATCTTTAATTTTGGCCTCACCCATGCACACCACTTACACTGACTTATTTGGGGAAGAGATCACAAAACTCCAAGCCCAAAATTGCACACATTTCTGATATTAGTAAGGTCTTTAAAATAGCATCAATTAAAGTCTTCTTGGCACATTTCTGAACTTGGAGGCAAATCCCTCGCCTGCCCAACATCCTCCAGAATTCCCAAGAGGATCCAGGACACCCTGCAGCTGACAAATGAGAAGTTACGATCTTTTCTTTAATATATTCAGGAAGAAAAACTCACTTTAGCAATTTAAGTACTCAGGGAAAATCTGGAGTCCCAAACTTTCTTTTTTTTTTTTTAATAAAATTAATCCAGTTGATAATTGTTTTAAACAGAAAACTTTCTCTAATTTCTTTCTCCTACAGCTATGTCATAAGGGGCGCCATAAGGATTTCTGGGGGAAATTTCTGGGGATAAGACTTCACTTACTTTTGAAGGCAATTACATGAATGTCCTCCCTTGACCTGCCAACCCCACAGCATCCTCATGCTCAGGAGCAGAGGATCACAGCTGCCTGATGGCCTCAGCAAAGTCAGTCTGGCTGGAGTAAAGTAACTTGAAGGAGTTTATTCACATGACAGCATGCATCTGCGCTCATGTGCACCGGGGCTTTTAAAAGGGGTTTATGTAAAACCGAAGTATGTTATACTCAGTGTAGTTACTGAAACTCGCTCTCAACCACGACGGAGAGCAGAAGCCTCCGTGGGCAGGAGGCGGCATCAGCCTGCGGTGAGTGCGCTGAGCCCTAGCCACGCTGATAGGAGAAAAAAGGCAAAGTCACCAAACTTACACAAAGGACGTGCAGGACCACAGCTCCATGTCTCCTGTCCTCATTCGTGAAGATGTCATTGGGGAATTCATGGAGGGCTGCGAAAAGCGGGGAAAAAAGAAAGCTCAGATGTTTAATCAGCTCCTGAAAACCACCGCACGTGCTGTTAAGTAATGTAACAAAAGTTGCTCCAGCCTTTCTACTGGGCAGCAGTCCTACCACTACCCATGCCAGAGGCTCTTTGTTTCGCCTCTCCGTTAGTTTACCTTAACTTGTCCTCTGGTAATTATAGCCTTTCCCCAAATGTTCACTGGGTGATTTGCTTCAGTGGCAACCACACCATTGTGTACCCAAAGATGGCCTGGGGAGGGCAGATAAATCCCAAGATCACAGCACTGCGCTCTCCTGCAAACGTTCAAGGGAAACAGCGTTGTACAGAGCAGGTGGTGATGGGTCACTCTCACCAAGCGTTTCTGACTCATGGTTTTGTACCCAAAATGGATGGCTAAAAGCCCCCTGCCAAGTCCCCGGCACCCATCCGTAGGGCACAGGTAACGTGTACTCATCTCTGGCAGGACCTAAGGCTCTCCAGATGGGCAATGACTTCCATCAAGTGCCCATCCCAAGAGCTGGCGCAGAGATGGCCTTGTAGCAAATCACATCTCAGCTGGCTTCATTCTTCACCCAGCCTTGGTGCCTCTCACTGCCCTCACTGAGCAGGTAACAGCATCGAGGTACCGGGATTTCCTGCACAGCAAACGCTCCGCGGACAACCTGCTGTGTCGGATAGCCAGCCAGGGGCTGGAAGGACAGGGGCAGACTCGGGAATTTCCGATCAAAATGAATCTCTCCTCTACCTCCAGACTTCGCTCTGCCTCCTCAGAGACGTCCTCAACATGAACAAGACCTCTGACAGATGGCGCCTGGGACCCAAAGAGGGTTTTGACAAAGACATATCAAATATTCGGGGGGGGGGGGCAGGGGGAAGCACAAGTGCAGGTCTTTGCACCTGCAAAGGTCTCCATCAGGAAGGCTTAGCGCTACTGTAACCCTACACGCAAAGGCAAGCTGGAGTCCTCCTGAAGACAACGCTTCCACAGGGTGACGCACGCCTGAAATGCTGGAAGTAACTTTTCTGTGAAGCTGCTGCTCCCTGCGCCATGAGGACGGGTGAGAGCTCCCACCTTCCGGGCCCGCACGCTCTTGCTCTGCCCAGCCAAAGGTGGTCTGTGTAAAATGGCCGAGCCTGTGGGGCCAGGCCTCAGCCACAGAGCCACGGAAAGGCAGCAGCTATTGCCCACAGGAACGCACGGACGGCATTCAAGGACCCCCCGGCACGGCCTGTACACGTTCCCAGCAGCAGCTTTTTCCCCCCTGCAAACTCAAAGGCAAAGCCGTTCCTGCTCCAAGTGAAGGACACAGGCTTTTACTCTGCAGCAAGGCTGTGGGACTCAGGCAGACTCCATGGTCTAATTAGCTTCAGAAAAAGCGTCTGTCAGTAGAAGCGAACCATGAAGAAACTCCACGCAGAAACATAATTATTTCAAACAGCGATAGGATCGAGCAGAGAAAAAACCAGCAACCCAAATCAGATGCTGCTTCTCTCTGTAAAGCTGCCCACTGGCAGGGTAAGGGGGTCCTGCTTCTCACCTCACTGATCTTCCCATGACCGTGACCTCCTCAGTGCTTCACAGCACCTTGCCACCATCAGCTGCCCTCGGGTAGCCCAGCTGACGCGAAGGGAAAAAAAGAAGGCGGTCCACATGGTCAGCATGGTGATGTGCAAAAGACGGTAACCCCCCTCCAATTCCTTTCACCTTCCGAAATTACAAGGTGGCACATTTTGCAAACAGACAGAACTACTTTTACCCCATGGCATCGTATAAAATGGTGGATATCATTCCCTTGGGATGCTGTGACAGGCAACAAATGAGGAGATCCTCCACAGATTGTCTGTTGGTGATATTAAGTGTGGTAATCTAAACGCAAACTCCAGCCACTGCAAACCCTGTCTTGAGCAGTCAGCAATGGTACGCATGGGCAGAAGAACTGATCTTTACACGCTCCATCGCTTGTACTTCTCCCAAAGCACCCCCTACCAGTCACTTCCAGAAGCAGGATGCTGGGTTAGGTGGCCATTACGTTGACTTTCTAACTCAGGCAGTTTTCTAAATAACCAGGAGAGAAGAAAGGGACATTTTGGATCTGCAGGGAGAGGTGATGGAAGCATAGCCATGACCTCCTCATTGCTCAAGCATTCATGCTTTTGCTCCCTTCCTCCTTACAGCGGAGAAAAGCACCAGCTCCAAAGCAATGAGCTTGCACCTAGAGGAGGTTTGCAGTTCTCCTTGGTTTTATCACCCGGTTTAACTCCAACGGAGTCATAAAGTCCTACAAATGACACGCTAACAAGCACCTGGGACAGATGATGGCCCGCTGTACCAACCCAGAAAACAGCTCAGCAATTTAGTTTGTCCAATGTGCCTTCATTAAGAGCAATATATTTTTGTTAGATTAGCCGTCCTCTTTCCAAAGTCAAGTAATCAGTATAACAGTTCAAAGGAGCAGGCAATATAGTCAGATAAACTTTGTTGCAAAGACGGTGTTGCAAGCTATTTAAAGACCCCAATGCTTTATTACTGTTCTGGATGTTAATTAGATTATAAAGCACCTAAGGACAGTCTCCCAATTAGGTTGCAGGGACAGCTTTTGGTTATAAACTGCAAAGCAAGTGTGAAGATGATGTTCTGGCATTCCAAGTGCTTCTCAGTCGTTCCAGATTTGGATTGCTCAATAACAACTAAAATAATGGTTTCCTTCTAACGGCCAGTTCTGCACATTCAGCCTCGAGTTGGAAAAAATCAAGCTGCGTTTTTCCCGGCTTTCACATCATCATCATTAATAAAGCTCCAGCAATTGGAATTTAATTAACAATTCCACAGATGATTAAATGGAAAAACAACCCAGCTCACTCTCACAGCTTTGCTGCCTGTGAAGCAATAACTGAGGAAAAGGTAACTTAATTTTGTTACTAACGCAAGCAAGGGATGTAGATACCCAGGAACTGTATCTGAGGAGGAAAGCATTCTTTTTTACATAAGTGGACTTCTGGCCAAAGACTCACCTTAATACTATTAACTGTATTCCTCTGCATTGGTAAATTTTATAATGAGCCCTAACAAAATACAGACGGCACCTTTGAAATTCATCTTACAACGAAGTAACACCAGCAATACCCTCAAATGAGTGCTAAATAACGTCGCAAACACAGATACGGCCATGGAGACACCGCATCGCAGCAGGCCAGAGGACTGTGCACCACAGCTTGCCGAGAAGCCTGGCGCGGTAGCCCACCACCAGCTCCCGGCTCACGTAGCTCGCCTGGGACCACACGCACCCAGGGACCGGGACCCGCCATGCCTAGCCTCTGGGTGGACTGGGAAGGCCCCCAGTCCCCGCGGCTCAGGGTAGGTGGGAAGCCTGGAGAGAGCAGACTGGGGCTGCGAGCATACACCGCCCCCGGCAAGAGAAACGCCAAGCCTGCGGGCACCCCAAACTGCACAGGGGGCGGGAGGTTTCGGATTTTTATGAGGACTACCAATACCTGTGACTTTTTCATAACAAATCAGGATTCACCTGGCAGGAGTTGTAACTATTTTCTTCCGAGGCACAGCTACTACTTGCCAGGATGCCATTCACCCTCCCAGCCCCAACAAATGTCCTGCGCCAGATACGCCCAAAGCTGCCGAAAACGTGTTTAGGTGTGCAACCTAAAGAAACTAGTCAGACAGGTACCAGCACAAAAACAGGAGTTAAAAAAACTCCCAACAAACCAACAGAAAACACTACGGAAGATGCAAGACAACGAAGTTAAAATAGCTGGAAAGGATTCATCTTTCCTCGGCAGAATATCATTATGCGAAAACCAAATGTTTTCATCACAGTTTTGCTAAGAAATGTTCCTGACAATTCACCCGACCATAAGACACTGCAAAGGCAACGCGAGGAGGTACGTTTTTAGCAATATGCGAAACGGTTTGCTAACGCACACATATGCTTCCCTCTCCCTCCTGCCGCTGCCTAGGAGATTTCAGCATGACAATTCATAACAGGCAGAGACGATGAAAATCCAATCCCTTTATCAAGAGTCTCTACCTGTTCCAGGAGACCGAAGTGCACCTAAGGTAAAAGCATGCAGGAAAAAAACCAGTACTAAAATAGAACACGCTTGTCGCTACTGGTGGGGAATCCTAGCCGTCCTTTCTGTGCGCAGCAGAAACATCCAATCCTCCCTCCGGTTCCCACCCCCACGCTGTAATGAAATGCACCTTCTTATCAGAGGAAATCAAAGGTGTCCATCACCGCATTCTCTACCCCATTGAACACAAACGCTTTTAGTGGCTTACATTTGTATGTATGCAATCACAAAATAATGTATGCAAATTTCAAATCTGCTGCATTTTTATTAGATGCATCAGGTGCAGATGAGTACAGATAAGAGGAGAGCTTTGCAAAACACAGGAGCTCCTTTCTAAGAAGAAATAAAGGGTGTTGCTGGAACACCACTCCAACAACAGCTGCCCTATTTAGCTCGTATAAAAAGCTCATACAGTTTGTTATTTTGCTTAAAAGCGTGTTCAGCTTTTGTACAGAAAACAGGGGCAGATTTTGTCAGGCTCATTTAGAATGCACCAGGAAAAAAAAGAAAACAAATACCCTGTCAATGAACCTAAACTCAAAGAATTAAAGACTTTTGCCTCATTGATCCACTCTCGTCCTGCAAGCTTTGTAGGTATTGGGTCCACTAACTGCAGAAGGGCAGAGCCTTCACGCGAACCCGGCACCTCCACAGACATTTTCTGCACTGTGGGCATTAAGTACAATGCTAGTTGTCAAGACCAGGCCCATACCCTTGCAGCAGCACTGCAGCATCCAGCACCGACAGCATTTCTACCACGGACATTTGAATTCCAGCCTTCAGATGCATGCAACTCAGTTTTAGTTTTCAGTTAATGAGGTACGTTCTCAGAAAAGAGGAGAGAAGGACTTTTTACAAGGGCACGTAGCGATAGGATGAGGGGTAATGGCTTCACTCCGGAAGAGGGTAGATTTAGGTTGGATATCAGGAAGAAATTTTTCACTCTGAGTGCGGTGAAGTTGTGGCTGCCCCATCCCTGGAAGTGTTCAAGGCCAGGCTGGATGGGGCTTTGAGCAGCCTGGTCTAGTGGGAGGTGTCCCTGCCCAGGGCAGGGGGGCTGGAACTAGAGGATCTTTAAGGTCCCTTCCAACCCGAACCATTCTATGACTCTACGAAAAACAAAGCGCAGGAGCGTGTGGTTTAACACAACGCTTTTTTTTAGGGTGCAGTTCAATCTTGTACTGGCAACTTGTAAAATTACTAGTAAATACTACGATTATCAGAATTCGGAAGTAATTGGAACTAGAGGACTATTAGCTTTGTAAAGGAGGCTAAATAATAAAGGAGCAGACCAGCGGTAGGTGTGAAAAGTTGTGCTCTTTCGCATTAGCCGAGGGCCTGGCAGTGAGACTTCAGATGTTAGACAGGTAAAAGCCACGGTGAACGGGGAGCCCATGCCTTTCGAGAGCGGCACGCGCAGCATCTACCGCAGCCCAGGGCACTACCCCAGCAAGCAGAGGGCAGCGGCGGACGCGCTGCTGCTCACTCACACGAGAGCATTCACAAGGGTATCGCAGCATATGCTCCCCCTCACCACATTTAGAGGAAAATTTTGTATCTACGCTTGATAGGGAAAAGTTATTTTAAGTCATAATACAATGACTTGGCATAAATTCTTGTCCTTTTATTCTCAATCAGTGTGCGATTCATTAAAATTGGAACCCTCCTCAGCCTTGGCTTCAGCTGACTTACAAAACGCCCCGCATTACCACTCTGTTCAGAGGATTTGCCGGCGCAATACAAATTTGCCTCTGTTCTGCACAGTCAAGTTACACCAGGCAGTTCGCACGCTGTGCCAAGGACAGATGTGCAGGCAAGACGCCGCTGTACCATTCTTCTGGAGGGCAGCAGGGAGCGTTGCCCTTTCGGAACCCTCTTCCCTGCCACTCCTTTCCCTCTTCTATTTAATGTTTCCACCTTTCCAAAAGGATTCTTTTTTAAAAAAATGCCAACACCGCACTGGATCAATAGGTTGCAATACGTACTTATTTTTTCAAAAAGTCTTTATATTGCTAGCCAGTGCACCTACTCCAGGGACAAGAAAACCCTTGGGAAATCTGCCACGGCTTTCATAGAAAAAGGAAGAACTGCGGATGTTCAGCCTAGGCAATGAATTATCAGCAAAGAAACCGTCAGAAATTTAAGAACCGGGTTCATTTTCTCATGCTGTCCCACAATTCTTTCACAGCCAGAGGTAAGTCGCACCAGTGCTAGACACTGCAATCCCAAAGTACCCAAACAGCTAGTGGGGAGAGGTCCAGCCTGTATTTGTATAGAGCTTTCCAGGAGAATTACTTTGCTCAGTGGCCCCTTGTTTGTCTGCTTCTTTCCAAAGAGCTCTTCAGAAGCGGGCTGCAACATCCCATCACGGGATAGAAGATAAGGCTACAGAAAGGTCTGACTTGAAAAATTTGCATAAGCAGGCTGGACGAGAAACCAGGATTTAGATACACAACTCCAACGTTTAGGGACCGTTGGTATCCACAATATCAACGCTACTTCAGTTGTTGTTACAAGTCCCATATACTTCTGCAGCTGGAAAAACACGCAGACACGTAGCTGTGCCAAGCAGCTGGGTGCGAGCTCTTGTCTAAGCCCAGATGACAGATCGTTTGCTCCTGTGCCCAGCTCGGGGTGCTCAGAGCGTGCCAGCTTGCAACAGGAAACCAAATACATCATTAGCAACAACCACAACAGGAACAGAGAACTCAAGGGAACATCGTTACGCCGTTGTGGTGAGGTATTTTAGGCAGCGCCTGTCGTGCTGGTCTCCCCGCCTCGAGAAGGATGCGGTGCGGCTGCAAACGGCTCGGAGAGCAACAACAGCATCAGCCAGGAGGATGGACAAGCCTCCAAGCAAGAAAGGCTAGGAGAGAGACCACCTCTTTGACCTGAGAAGGGCAGAGCAGAGCAGGGATTTCTCAAATTGAGTGGCAAGGGCAGGGAGAAAAGGGGCCAACTGCTCAGCAGCTCTCCCAGCGCACCAACGAGAGGGGCCAGCAGGAAGCAGGTCCACGGCCACAGCAGCTGGTCCCTCAGCGCTCACAGGCACTTCAGCATGCAAATCTCAATTTTCCGTGGCTTCACGAAGCAGACTGACAAGCCAATGGCAGAAAAGTAGTCCATCAAAGGCATGTAACTTCAAGACTGTTCCTGTGGCTCAGGAAGTCCCCGTACAGCAAACAGCTGCAGCCGGGGAAAGCGCATCAGGAAGGGTCCCCGCATGTTTCCTTAATATATTTCTTTGACTATTTCTACTGTCATCTTATCAGGGAAAGATATTAGTGGACCTCAGTGGACCTTGTGATGTGATCCGGTATAACTGCGTTTTTTGAATCAATATCGTCAGCTTTTTATGCGAGGAAATAAAATAGACTTCAAAAAAATCAGTTACTTTTCTTTTTTCCCCATCCTGAAATTCACGATTTTAAACTCAAGGTTTTTGATCGCTTCGGGGTTAGCAATGATATTACATTCCCCACCTGCCTGCACACTGTCCAGCCCAATTCCCTGACCTCCAACAGCATCCCCTGAACGGTATCAACTCTGACAGTGCCGCAGGCCCTACCAAACATACAGAAGAGTAACCGCTATGTCCCTGAAGTCTGTCCCTCACACAGACCAGCAACCCACCGGGCTGAGCCTGCAGATGCAGGGAGGCGGGGGCCTCAGAACAGCTACCACCGCCCCTGGAGACTGGCTCGGATGGGGACGGCACCAGGCTCCGCAGCGTGCCAACCTCTGCAGCCAAACCCCGTGGGAACAGCTTTAAATCACGTCGCATGGGAGATCAAGGGACTGTGAAAATCTTTAGTTGTCTTTAAAAGCAATAAAGGATTGATGAAATTCTCTCTGAGGGGAGGGCGGAGTACCTTTTTTTAGATATATATATATATATCTAAAAAAAGAAATGTTTTACTTTCTGCCAAGTAAGAATGGTGTTAGCATTACAGTGTCATGATCTAAAGTTCAAGAGAGCCAAACTATGCTGATACATCAATAATAAATCATTTTGCTAATGTTTTACTCGTGTCACCACTTAACCGCTGAAAACAAGCAGCTGAAACAGCGTGGGGATACAGCACGCCGCTATAAATCATGCAGCATCCCCACGGCCGATGGCACGCACCACCCCATACCTTGCAACAGCTTTTCAAAGGTTGGCTCGTACCAAGCAATGGATGTTCACATAGCGTTCTCTGTACCTTTGCAGTAATGAATTTCTAATTACCAAGAATTAAACATTTACGGTGCATGCTCAGGCAGCGATGAGCTTATGTATGCTTCCACTTCCTCCGGTTACCGCCCGCTGATTTGCTCCTGCAGCGGAGGAGCTTACGCCCAGCACAAAGGATGCTGACAGCAAACGCGCTGAACAAAAAGCATTTTCACGTTTTTCCAGGCTGGCTCTTCAGCAACAACGCACCCAGAACGTCGCTGTCAGGACAGCGAGCCTTGCTACAAGTCAACGTCAGCTGATTTGCACACCAGCTCTGACCGACAGTGAAAATCCACGCACACGCACACCCACCCCCCGCAGCACATCTGGGTGGGTGCCGGGTCACCTTTTAAAGGGAGAGAGGATGCAGGGAGAGGCGCGGGGCCACCCAAGGTTTCCCGGAGGAGGGGAAGCAGAGCGGAGCGACGCTGCGAAGACGCTGCTTCGCGTGGCCGGGTGGGGGGATTCCTGCGGTGAAGACTGTGGGAACGGGAGGGAGCTCCTCCGACTCCCGGCCGCAGTGCACGGCCCCAGGGGTCTCAGCAGTGGTCCCGTCTCAGAGGTGAGTCCTTGACACTGGAGCTGTGTGCCCATCCTGATGTTCCCTTTATTACCAGTTGCCTTCGGAAATGAGGTTTTATGGAACAAAAGAAGAGCTGCTGGAGCAGATGGAACATGAAGCAAAGTAGATTTAGACAGAGATGTGAATACATGAGCAGAGGGCTTTGGTCTGCATACAATTAGCAAACATTTTCACCCTAACTTTCTGGGAAGGGGCAGATGAGGGGGAATCTTACAGTGGTTGTCAATAACCAGGAGCTGCAGAAAGACCCCGAGTCCCACCCGAGGAATTCCAACCAGATGTCAATCACACAGAAACCTACCATCACAAGTCGCTCATCCCGCAAACTTCTCCTCTGAAAGCGTTTTGGTTGATTTGCACACATTCTCTTACCAGGAAGTCGCCCTTTAGCTAAATATGGCAAGAGGGGAGCGCTGCGGGATCCTGCCAGGATATAAATCCCATCGTAAATTCACCCTCTTAGTCACACAGGGCCATTTATTTAGTCTGGGGGCTTTTTTTAGATGTTAAGACTAGACGCAGCTGTGTCAAAAGCTCTTACTGGAAGACGTCCATCCCATTTGCAGCGTGCTGCTGAGGCTGACGGTGGCATCACCAAAGGATGCTGAACCACCTGGCCAGGGGATGGGGCACTGGGGGGGCTTTTATGGTGTCAGCACCCCCAGGCCGTGAGACAACTATGTGCTTCCCAGAGACCCCGAAACTGCCCCGTGGCTCCCTGCCCTTCCTCTCTTAAGTTAGCACGTATGATACGCGCAGAGCGGGCAGCATGCCGGGCTGTTTCCTGAAACAAAAACCTAGCCAGACACATACCACAGATCGTGAGCCTTACCATCAAAAATCAAGCATCTTTTTTTGGCTTCCCCTTCCCTGGAGAGACCCCCAGCCCTCTGCAAGCCAAGCGAGCCCCGCAGGACCCTGGTATCCGCAGCCCTGTCGGTCACTGCTTTTCTCTGCTCTCCATAACAACCTGTGCCTCTCCAACAACCAAATCAGTCTAAAATTGCTCCCCCTAATACTTGCATAATTAAGCGTTCGTTTCAGGATTTATGTACGTTAATCAACAGGAACACAGGACAACTCCGCCCCAACCAGTGTCCCAAACCCCTCCTTTCTCACCCCCCCAGCAGGGGTCTGTTTCTGCTCCACCACGAGAAGATCAGATCCTCCGGAGGCTGCAGCTCATCGGCCGGACAAGATGCAAAGTGGGCTCAGGGGCTTTGGGTGACAGCACTGGCAGGTTAAAGGAAGTCAGGGTTATCATCTTACACCATGCCAGATGTTGGGGTTTTTTTTTCCCCTCACTGATCTTTAGCTCCCCTTATCAATGGGACAGTCTAACAGCCTAGTAAAAACGCAGGTTTCAATTACAGATAGCTGTTATCTTATCAGCTCCTCTATCAGTGATCACTGCAAGAGGCAAAGTGATGGGAGCGTCACAACGGAAGCTGCTGAGCCTTGCCAAGTACCTGTTTACAGGTGCCTCTTGGCGGGATGCGCCAGACAAAACAGACGTGGTATGAATAAAATGGGAGAGTTTGCATTTTATTTTTTTGAGTATGGTAAGTTATGCATGGGCTGGAGGAAAGAAAGGAAGGAGAAGACGGAGGAACGGGAATATGAGATGATGAACCGCGTGCACCACGGGGAATTCAGAACTGGCAGCTCATTTGCATGGGAAGTGAGAACAAACATTGCTCCTTCCTATCCTGGAGGAAGCACTCATGAGAAATCCCTGATTGAAAACACCAGGCATAGCGAGCTTCCCCATCTACCCACCTATGCAAACACCCTTCATTAAATCTCCTGGGAAGCCCCGTTTCTGCCTTGTAACACCAATTCTAGGAAGGGAAGCTCTGGCCAGGCTTGTGATTTGAGACTGTAGTGATGTTTATGTATAAAACACGCACACACACTAAACGTGCACGGCTTTGTTAGTGCACCTAATGGCTTAGCTGCTTCCAATTCCATGCACATCTGATTTCACGCGTTCAACATTTAAGGTGTTCAGAGTTGTACAGAAATCGCAAAGTGCACCTCCTTTGAAATGAGGCACCCGTGAAGTGCTCAACCCTGGGCGCCCCATATTCCGTTGTCCCCCCTTTCTTTAGGTTGTCTTGGTTGTGTACTGTATTGCAGCGTGCTTCCAGGCTTGAATCCTGCTCCAGCATGTGGCTGTTTCGCTATGCCAAGCGTCACACACACACACAAACCGAGTCAGATCCAGAAGCGGCTTCCCTGAAACAGATGCTTTCCCCAGATCCAGAAAGTAAAGCCTTGAAGGAACAAACCTCTACCTATGAGCAGAGCCCTCGTGAAGTCAAAAAGGTTCTGCCTTGGCCTCGCTGCAAACGAAGAGCTTGCAAAGTCAGAGGCGCATCTGAGATCTGAGGACAACAAGCAAATATATCTAAACACAAGCGGGGAAGAAATCAGAAATAATAAATAATATGCAACAGCATATGGTTCAGAGAGAGTTTACGTCAAATCACAACAGCAAGTGACCTTTAAAGAGAAGGTTATATTTTCTTTTTTTTTTTCAGTAGAAGACTTATTTCTGTCACAGCAAGATGATGGCAACTGTTTTCCAGGATCCCTTAGCTTTTGTATTTCTGTGTTTCGTTTTGAACATGCTATAGTTTTTCTTTTGCTTTGTTTGTGGCCCTCCCCATTCCCCATCACTAGCAGCAATTACTGCTTCCAGAAGGAAATGCACGGAGGCATCAGGAGAATTGCGCACAGTTACAGACCTAAGCACAGCTGGCCTCGGGTCAAGATGTTTCCCTTGACGAATGCAATACTTGTGCAAAGTTATCCATTATCAGCCACACGCTCTGGTCAGAAATAACCGGCACGAGGAAGGTTCTTAGCAAAACCACAGCCAGCAAAGAACAAATCTCTGGCTAGCTCCTGTCCTCACATGAACCGCCAGATATTCCTAATAACTTACTGGCTTAATTACAGCTATTCTGGACTTCCCGGACTTCTTTTGATTTGGAACAGAATACAGTCCCTCTTTCATTAGCTTTATTTTGGGGAACAAATATTTACATTACATTCATACTGATGTGTAGCCTATCCAACTCTTGCAATTTTTTGCGAGAAGCACTTTTATAAAGCCACCTGAAAAGGAACAGATGCTGCTGTCACATCTCTTCTTATCTTGGGGAGAAAAAGGAGGGACTTTATCATCTCTCAAGATCCCAAGCACTGGATGCAGGGATATCACGAGTTTAAAGGAGGGGAGCAAATCCCCCCTGGTACGCTTCAGCCATATCCCCATTATAGGAATGGCTGGGAACCTGGATTCGTGCAAACCAAAAAACGTCCTGCAAACAAACGAGCTTTTGTGACTTTGCCCAAAACATGCTGCAGTTGAACACGTGGGCCGGGAACGTTTTTTGCTGCAGATGCTCCTTCCAGCCCAGACATCACCCTTGCCAGGCACAGGAGACTGGTCGTGCAGTGGCCGTATCGAGCTCACGCTATCTGCAGACGTATCTGTTCACGTCATTAGACACCAGGGCTTTCCCCTCCCTTTATTATTTACTTATTTTGAAAAATCAGCCACGTGACGGTGCTTGCAGGACAGATGGGATAGGCATTAGCCAGCACCAGCATACCCACCACCATGCCCCAGTGACAAGAAGCCCGTTCTGCCCGAGCACAAATCTGCACATGAGCTGTTGGATACACAACACACAGAAGCTTGGGCACACAGCTGAAACACAAGACAGATGGAGCCAACTTTTTGCCAAACAAGCAGAGAAGGTACCGCCACCACCGTGGGCAGCTGCGGCTCTCCCCTCCTGTGGGATGAGCACACGCCTACCTGATGTGCTAGGCTCAGAACCAGCTCCTGGTGGCTTACGAATGCCCAGTGCTAGCCAGCTCCTGGACACACAGAAAACAGACAGTACATCCCAAGGGATCACCTCTGAAATCTGCCAGGGGACTTGCCCACACCCTAGCAGCGAGAGGCGAGACACACGTACCTCTGTACAACTGTTCTTAGCCCAAAACCAGCCACTCGCTGCCTACAGCTTTCTGGCTCTCCCACAGCCGTGGCAACTTGCGGAGCAGGATCCCTACAGAAAGACCCAGACCGCTGTTGTCACTTAGCAGAGGTCTGCTCCACACCCTGACACCAGGCTGAGGGACGGACGGGACTGATGGCCAACAAAGGAGCCCTTATTTGAGGGGAGGGCAGCAGCTCATGATGCCCGCTCTGCTGTCTCTCATGAAACAGGAAAAATAACTTCTTATTAGAACTAGCCTCAAAGAGCCTAATCTTTCCACAGACAGCAATCACAGAGGAAGCCAAAGGGACGTAAGTTGGCATAAAAAACGTCTCTCGTTTTGCTATTGATCCTGCCTTCAGGAGTCCCCGGTTATCATTTCCTTGCTCCACGTTTCAAGCACACAATTGCAACTGATGGACACTGCCACAACCCCAGGCAGGATGCTTCATCCACCCCGGCCCCTCCCAGACCTCCCCTTCTCCTTCACCTAAGAGAAACTACTTCAATTGTACATTTCAAGACGCACGCAAGACAATGTGACCTTCCTAATAACAACCACCCTGATTTTGCTTCTGGTATAAAGTAATTCTGTAATCCCTCACTGGTTTAGCCGAAGAAGGGCACATCCCAGTGCAGTCCCAAACTGATTTTTAAAATGCTAGCAATTTAGTTACTTTTACAAAGGATCAGCTCTCGAGAGCATTTTTAAAGAAATTCTGAAGGGGGCACACAGGGGCTTGTAGTGCTTTAAATAAAATGATTCCCGTTTGCGCACAACCGGTCTGCATAGGCAATTCCAAACCACTCGGCGCTTCAAGTCTGTTGTGCTAGTGGGCATAATGAAGTTTAATAACAGGTTGCACAATGGAAAAATGTCCACTTTGAGCCAATTTATTTTACGGTGTGCCAAAGCCGAAACCTCTCTCACTAGCTCTGTTCGGCTCCTGATAGAATTGTCCGTGCCTCCTCCTACATAAAGCATCATGTCGTATCAGCGATGAACCTCACCCCTGCAGGGCTCCTCGTCTGGGATTTGTTTTTAACCCCTCTTTCAAGAAGCCATCAGCTTCCAGTCAACAGCAGAAGCGACTAACTGAAGAGCTGTCTCGCTTGCCTGCTAAGTACAAGACCATAGATACAAGTCTAGTAGCCCCATCCTCAGAGACGAGGGATGGCGTTTTTAGAGAGGCTCTTCTGCCTCCCACCTTCTAACTCCCTGAGAATTCCCCCCCGAGATGGGTGCGAGTGATCTGCACCACTTCAGAGCAGCAGCGTAACATTCAGAGGCGTTCAGACAGACTTTAGTCACTAAGCTCTTCAGTGAACAAGCAGCCCTGGTATTTGACATTTAACCTCCCAGGAATGAAGGCTTCAGTTTTGCCTGTTTATTCTTGCACCCTTTGCCAAAAGCTGACAGTCTCCTGTTTAAGCAGGAAAGGCAGAAAGCAAGGAAGATATGAAAATGCTCTCAGCTCCTTGCTACTGGTCTTCAGAAGAAACCCCAAATGCTCGACACTCAGCCTCGTCCTTCCTCTTTTGCATCCGAGGAGGGGATGGGGTCAGCAACAGCCTACAGCCAAAAATGCATCTGGACAACTTTGAGATGTTTCTGTCCATCTTATCACTTGTTTACTCTCTTCTCTTCTGAGGAGGCAGCTTCGAGTTGGGTCAGCCAAAGCCAGTACTGCCAGGTAAAAAGTATGGCAGTGCGACTGCCAGCAAGAGGACGGAGCATTCCCGTACCTGGCAGTGTGGTACAGGGCCAGCACCCAAGGTTGAAGGAGTGAGTGCCTAAGAGGATGGCGAGATCCTGCAAGGCGACGATGCCAAGCGAAGCCTGGCCAAAACGCTTCTCCAGGCCAAGGTGGACAGTTTTATAATCCCAAGTACAAATACAGGCTGGGTGGAGAATGGATTGAGAGCAGCCCTGAGGAGAAGGACACGGGGGTGTTGGTTGATAAGAAGCTCAACATGAGCCGGCACTGTGCACTCACAGCCCAGAAAGCCAACCGCATCCTGGGTGGCCAGGCGGTCGCGGGAGGTGAGACGATGAGGGGTAATGGCTTCAAACTGGAAGAGAGTAGATTTAGATTGGGTATCAGGAAAAAGTTCTTCACTCCGAGTGCGGTCAAGTTGCGCATGTTCCATCCCTGGAAGTGTTCAAGGCCAGGCTGGATGGGGCTTTGAGCAGCCTGGTCTAGTGGGAGGTGTCCCTGCCCAGGGCAGGGGGGTTGGAACTAGAGGATCTTTAAGGTCCCTTCCAACCCGAACCATTCTGTGATTCTATGATTTCAGCTGGGAGCTAGGGCAAAGCACGGTGCTAGGAGTTGCTGCAACTACAGGGAGCTCCAGAGGGGCCATCCTCACCGCCCCGGCACTGGGAGCAGGCCCCTGGGGAGCAGGGCTGAGCCACACAGCTGCCGCAGGCTCTGCCGCTCGCATGCCGTCATTGCAGGGATTTGTTGCCCTCAAATGAATTTCAGCGTTTAAACTGTCCCGGCTCATCTGCGTAGCAACTCTAATACTCTTTAAGCTCCCTCAAATTTCTAAATGCTTAAAGCTATTACAATCTCTCTGTTATTTTACATTAGGCATCCCATTAACTATTTTCTTACTTTGATGTAATCAGCATTTTACATTATTTGGAGATTAATTCTGGACAATGAGGCCACATGGCCTGTCTTTTCTACCAGCAGACCGGCCTAGAAAAGAGAAGCCCACTCTGCGAGGTAGGACAGCCCTGTCTTTGTCAGAGAGCCACCGTCCCCGCTGCCCTGGGGAGCACACCAAGCACAACCACCCCCTCCACCATCAGCTGGGTGGAAGGCGGCTTGGTGGGAACCACGCTGGAGATGGGCACGGCGGCTCTCGGCACAGCCTGCAGCACCGTCCTGCCGGTACGTGACAGTGCCCGTGCCCGAGGTCTACTTTGCCAGAGTTTGAGCCCCCTCCTCTGCAGGGCAAATGTCTGCAAAGTCAAGGTTCAAGACCACCTTATGCAACGACCTTTCAAAGCTGCTTTTTTTCTGTTTTCGGCTACTTTCTTGCAACGCGCAGTGTAAACACACAGGATGAACGATTATTTGATTTTCCCAGTACAGGACCCTAAAGCCTGTTAAGATTTTTCCTTTAAGCTTACTTTCCCGACACACGAAGGATCTGTTCCCTTCCCCTCTCAGTCAGAACAGAAGCAAAGCTACCCTTCCTCTTTTTCATCCCAACACTATCATCAGCAAGGTGCTTAAAGTGCCTAGGCACTTAAATATTTTAAGTAAATATATTTAGCAAATCAGAGTGAGCTACGTGCTTCAGACATCCATCTTTTTGTTCTTTGCATATAAAACTGACACAAAAATTTTCCATTCCAAGATGGCAAAGTGAAAATGATATACATAACTAATGCATCTATAAGAGCGAAATCAGAGTAATCTTTTACTTCGATAGATTAATGAACGTACATTAAAGGGGAATTCTTGGGGATGTAAACACGTAGCATTCACTCAAATGAAAAAGATGATCGCTGCAATCAATATTGCAACCCATGCCCAGTATTTGCAATATTACTGAAATAAACCACCACTGAAATTAGCCAACAAAAACCTCTGAACATCTGAAGAGGACCTGATTCCCACAAACACATTCACTAACATACGAACAAGCATCCTCTCGTCATCCAGATAGCCATTTTCATGTGTGCACCCAAGACAAAAATCCTCATTTGCGCATGTTGCATACATGTTTGCGGCCTTTCAACAAAAAAGCACGTTGGGAGGGATTTTCAGGTGACAAAGCAGTGCAGCTGCCCCATGTCCTTGCTGTGCTTTTACATCTGGGGGGAGGTTTTTTGCAGGTACCTGCACGAATAAGCACAGGTCCTTTGCAAATCAGAGTAACATAAAAAACAGCCCTGCAGCAGACTGACATCCCCTCGAGACAGAACGAACTCCGCCTATGCAAAATATAAACTCTACCTACAGTAAAGAGAGAACTGTTTTCACTGCTCTCCTAAGCTATACCCCTGCTTTCTCAGGATGATAGGTTGTTTTTTTTCCAAGGCATCACAACATCGCTGGCTGGGACTCGGTGCGTGATCAGCCACAACCTCAGCTCCCTCTGGGAGAGAGCCGCTGTCAGCTCTCTACCCGGCTGGTTATCCCACAGCACAGTGCGCTTACTTGCGCCCTTTGAACATCACCGTGTCTTCTCCAGACCCTTTTTCAGTTTATCAGGATTTTTGAATACCACTCTGCTACTCCAGATGTACCCTGGAACCCTCAATGCTTCATGTTACCTGCACGTCCAACAGGTCCTCCAGTGGTCCTCGGTGGTATCTGCTAATGGTTTGGGGATTATTTAAACCATTTCTTCACCATGAAGTTCATCATGTCCAGGTTCAATTAGGAGGCTTCTCAGCTAGCTAATTACCCTGTCACTAGTTCTTTCCCTTACTTCAGGCTGAGATTTCACCGTTTTTCTTAGTGTTATATGCATTAATCATGCGCTTGCCAATGACCATTTCAGTGAAGACTGATACACGTGCTGTCCCAAGAAGCTTGATAAATCACTCACTTTCTAAAAACAGTCAGGGCTCCCATTTATGGCGATGAAGTAAATGCCCAGAGCCTCCCAACTGAGCCCTTACATCGCTTCTACTCCGCTTCTGGTGAGCAGATGAAACCAGACTTTTTTCAGGGCCAAACACCGACATTTCAGTTTTGGCCCCTGACCGCATAACACAAAGCACTGTCTCTGCCCAGCCACGTGGACATCGCGTCCACAGTCCTCCTAGCACCTTCTGGCCCAAAGGAGGGGCGGGCCACCAAACCTGGCAGCTCACCACGTGAACGCTGTATTTATAGCTTGCTCATTGTCACTGGTTACAGCATGAAAACATTCGGATGGTCTCCAGCAACTGCAAACTATACGCTGAGCCAGCCGAAAACTGGAGACGACCATAGAAAGAACCGGATGCAGCGCTAGATTCACCACCGATGGAAACCACCATGGCCCTGCCTAAACAAAATTAGCACTAACTGAGGACCTCTAATTGACCTTAGCGTTCTGCTACAAACTGACTCCAGCAGAAAGTCTGTCACAATGCTTATTTGAAATTGAATGCCGGGGGCTGAGATCAGTGAAATTAAGATTTCTGTCTCTCCAGCACAGCCCAAACAGAGCGCACACTTCTTGTTCCCCACATCTCAACTTCTGAATTTCACAGGAAGAAGCTCAAGAGATTTTTGGCTATTTTTTAAATTACCTGAATAGTGGCATTCTTCTGTCTTCCTCTTATTTTGTCCAGAAGAGCAACCTTGATGAAGGAGCTCAATGCCGTTTAGGGGATTCAGCCAGAAAGCGAGAGCTGCCAGGGTTCAGATCCTTGGAAAATCCATGCCCGAGCTTTGCTTTGAGCACTCAGTAGCCCTGGCAGGATGGAGGGCCAAGGACTATCCTCTGACACGCAGCAGAGCTGGGTCATGGTGGGCTGTGGGCTGCCCTTTCCTCTGGAGTTTCACTTACAGACTTCAGTTTTCCATTTTGTCCTAGCCGGTTTCTACGCAAAAAGATACTCGAAGACTTCCGTGGTTTTACCGCTGGTTAACTAGATTTATTCCCTGATGAACTACACTGAGCTGCAGGAGCACCACAAACCCTGCAATCCCGCTGGCTGGCAGGAGAGAAGAGAGTCATGTCGTGGTGAGCGTATTCACCTCGCCCGTGCGCCGTTTCTGTGTGTGCGTATCGCTTTCCTGGCTGGCACCGAAATACAAACTGACACATGAGTTTCATTTCTGTGCCTATAAAAAGGTCTTACAGAGGCTACACACACATACGCGTATGTACTTATCTATATGCACACATACGTATGTGCATGCCCGCACACATACGCATGCAATAACACTAATATTCATTTTCTGAAGTAAGGGAGCCTCATGATAAAGGGAAATCGGTGCATTTGGTTTTTATACCATGATTATCGGGGAAAAGTGAACAAGCATCACAGGCAGATGAAGCAAAGTACACGGCAGGTTCCTCCGCAGTTACACGTTTTGCTTTATGGTGACAGGGAGGCTTAGAGCCTAATCTCCGGCATAAAAATCATATCAATCAATGTCAGCATAATATTCATACATCAGAAAGACAACACTGGCTTTAAATAGGTACCAGCAGTTGCAGAAGACAAGGTGCTTCCAGAACTCCATCTCCGAAGAGCCTTTTATCTTTCTCAGAAACAGAAAGCCCCTAAATATAGGACTACTATTAAAAATTCATGAGCTTCAGTAGCTATTTATCAAAGTCATGGAAATGGGATATTTCCACGATGGTGAATGGCTTGACATTCATTACTAATAAGCAAATGCGCACTTTATTACCATTTTAGAACAGAACATTGCTACCGATACCCAAGGAACGTCGCATTATCACTAGGAGTTAGCATTAGGCTTTGCTACAATACACACGTTATTTCTGCCATCTGGATGCCTCACGCTTATTAGTTCACAAATGATGATGCTGATGCCAGCTTTGTGAAGCATGTCTGCGCAAGGCTGCCAAGAAGGTCCAGGCGCTGCCCTCCTGGAGACGGAGTGGTGCTTTGGTGCTCCTCTTGACTAGCCGTGTCCCAGACCACAGTTACAACACACCTTCCTCCCATTTACTGAATGCTCTCCCCAGAGCAAACGTTGCAGAACGGCACAGACTGCTGCAGAGTCCCAGCTCCTCAGTGGCACAAGCCATTGCAAATACGCAGCATCACCCTGGTAATTGCACAGTGACAAATCAGCAGGTAGTGACTGCATTACGACTGCTGCTACGCTCCCATGGCAGATGATGATGGTGGTTGAGATGCTGCCTTCATTATCAAAGGCAGTTCCTTTTACCCCCTACTTGCGGTCTCCTACTGCAATGACTTCACCTTGAAGTTTTAATCAGAATATAGCCTTACCTTCATATAGAAGAGGTGAAAGAACTGCTCCTCTCTGTGATGGTTTAGATTTTTTACATCTTTTATAAACGCAAGCTTTTATACACCTTCTACGTTGACATGGAAGAAGCATTCGCTGCTGCCTGCTGGGATGGCAGAAAGGAGAAGAAGAAAGTAACACCCCCCCTTTCACCTCCCTCATATGTCAAGAGAAAACTGGACACAAAAATTGGGGAGTTTGACTTCAGTGGATCCCTGAGAATTTGTTCTTCCCAAAGGGGTTCTTGGAGGTAACCTGACCAACAGCTGTCATCCTGCAAGTGTACATGTGCCTATATCTGTCACTAAGCCTTTTGGACAAAAGTCAGGAAACTTTGACTAACATGATGTAGGATTACATCCCCTGGGGCCAGTCTGGCCCTGAAGTTGTGGAAATCTGTGGAATTCAGGAAAACTCAGGATTGCTCTACTGTAGCAAAAGAAGCAATCGTTAAGGGGAAGAATGGTTTGGCACCAGCTGCTACTCTGAAGCCTCTGTCCTGAGAAGGTATTACTACACCGAGACTGTGAATGACTGGGGCAAAAACTGCTCTGCGAGACCCCACCTGGAGTACTGCGTCCAGCTCTAGAGCCCTCAACACAAGGATGTGGACCTGTTGGAGCGGGTCCAGAGGAGGGCCATGAAGATGATGCGAGGGCTGGAGCACCTCTGCTACGAGGACAGGCTGAGAGAGTTGGGCTTGTTCAGCCTGGAGAAGAGAAGGCTCCAGGGAGATCTTATAGCAGCCTTCCAGTACCTGGAGGGGGCCTACAGGAGAGATGGGGAGGGACTCTTTATCAGGAGTGGAGCGATAGGACGAGGGGTAATGGTTTCAAACTGAAAGAGGGGAAATTTAGATTGGATATCAGGAAGAAATTCTTTACTGTGAGGGTGGTGAGGCACTGGAACAGGTTGCCCAGGGAAGTTGTGGCTGCCCCATCCCTGGAAGTGTTCAAGGCCAGGCTGGATGGGGCTTTAAGCAGCCTGGTCTAGTGGGAGGTGTCCCTGCCCAGGGCAGGGGGGTTGGAATTAGATGATCTTTAAGGTCCCTTCCAATCCAAACCATTCTGTGATTATAGGATTGATATTGATCTCCTGGCAGAAATTTGTGGGAAACACAGCTGTAGCTCAGAAACAACATTCGGTGCCTGCACACAGCTCAGCAAGATCACAAAATCACACAGTGGTTGAGGTTGGAAGGGACCTCGGGAGACAGTCTGGCCCAGCCCCTGCTCAAGTAGGGTCACCCAGAGCAGGCTGCCCAGGGCTGGGTCCAGTCGGGTTTTGGATCTCTCCAAGGATGGAGACTTTACAACCTCCTTGAAAAGTATCAACAGCCATATTTTGCCAAAGGTTGATATTACATCAGAAGAACAATCTTCAGCCTTCTAAGGTCCACCTGGGAAAAGCCAAACATGATTTCCCACTTGTTTCTAAGTTTGAAAAACAAACAGGGGAAAACTCCTTCCTTGTTTGTAAATAGATAAATCATTCCCTCAACACCGTTATCCCCTTTCTTTAATTTTTACATCCTTTGCAGCTCACACCTTTAGTATTGCAAAACAACATCGTAACAACATTACTAAGAAGCTTTATGTTCTGGCAGCTACGGCTGTCATTTGAGAGACGTTATTTAAAATGTTTTATCCTTTTCCCTTCTACGTATTTTTGAAGCTCCCAAGGAAAAGCTTTTCAGAACTGGTGACAGCAACAGCATACTCTTATTCATAGAAATATTTTATTTTTGGTACCGCTCCCTCCAGGCACCTACTTCCTTCCAAACAAGATACAGCTACAGGGCAGAATCTCAGCTGGAATAAATGAGTCCCTTGGCACAGACTTAAGGAGGCTGGGAAGAGTCCTGGCCCAACAGATGTGTGCCCCGCTCCCATGTAATTAATCTTTGACTAAAATGTATGACTCCAGCAATGAAACCCTAAGCGAGGCTGCGAAATCAGAGTTAGAGATTTGAACGGTTGCCACATCGACTCACCTACCTCCTGCGAGCCCCACATCTGCCAAAAGGCCGCAACATCACAGCAGTGAAGGACAACACAAAGCACGATTTATAGTCTGCAGGACATGGAGGGAAAGAAAACTCGGCACAAGCGCCAAGCTGACACTGCAACAGCAACTCAGCTTGCAAGGCCCCTTGTCCCAGGCGTTAGCATCGAGAGGGCTGGTGCAGCACATAGGACAGGCTGGGGGTTCCCACTGCTGCTTTTTTGTGTTCAAACACTAGGAAATTCAGGAGGGGAAGAGGAGAAGCTGAAAGAAATAATGGCTCAGTGGACATGCAGCACTTCTGAGCGCCACTAAATGGGTCCGTTGAGCTGGGAAGTTCTCTGAACCAAAACACGTGTAATTATCTGCGGTCATAACAAGCTATAGGCGCATCACAACGCATTTAAACCCCATTCAGCAATGTCCTTCACGGGCATAAATACCCGTGGGACTACTCACAGTCTTAAGGACGACGCATATAAGGAAAGGTGTTTCTAAACCAAGGCTTTAGAGGACGCACAGGATACGGTGAATTCCTCTCCTAGGCTTGTGCAGGGTTTAGCTTACAAACAGGCACTGACTTAACTCCTGGGAACATGAAGGAAGGGCGATGCTTTGTAGAGACGCTGGGCTGAGGAAGGCAGCCAGCACAGACGGACCACTCACTACACTTTACCTAACATTCAACATCAGTCCTCCCCACCGCAAACTAAATTGGCTTTTTCTTGCCCTACCTGCACCGAGAATAAACGATGGGCATCTGAACCTTTTTATACAGGGAAACTTTTGCTGTGGTCCCTACCCACACGCTCCTTGCTCTCCCACCCCTTCTTTGTCCCTTGCACTTGGGGCTGTCCCCAGCCTGCCTATCCCCCCGTGCGAGGGGACGTTCAAACTGCACAGGATGTCCCAGCCGAGGCCTCACCAGCCATCAGCACACGCCATCAGCACACGACTCCCACGCCTTACCTCCTAGGAGGAGCACCCAGCTACCAGCTGCCCCAGTCAGCTTGTGGTCCACCACAACCTACGGATCTTACTCCGCTGTTTAACCAGGTACCATCCACTTTGTTTCCAATTCTGCATTTGTGCCTGCCATGTTTCAGTACAATCCTTCACGCACATTCATTTATTGGTAACTGTGTTTTTGTTTTTCATGATGTTCCAATGAGGTTTTCAATTAATCAAAGTCCCTGAGTCCAAACCTTGCCCTCGGAGATCTTCCAGCTCTTTGAAGTTTGGTATGATGTGGAAACGTCGGAGTACTGCCCGCAGTCAAAAGCTTGGATGATGAGAAATGCTGAACCCGACCAAAACCAAGGCAGCCTAGGATAGGTATCCCCTTGAAACGCCTTTCAGTTTACAGGACACCACTGAGAACTGCTCTTCTGCTGCTGTTTCTCCATCAGTCATGCACCCGCCCCACTATTTCCCTAAGCCACCTATGTGAGCGCCTTAGGAGGGGCATTCAGACACACAGTCTCTGCTTCTTCCCTTCTCATCCGTGCAAGGCCAGTAATGCTGTCCAAAAGGACACCAGACTGCTCCAACACAATGTGGTTGTTTTTATTACCCTCCAAGAGCTTACAAATTAATTAATAATTTGTTCTAATATCTTCTCAGTGATCCGAGTTAGGCTGTCTAGCTGCTTAACTCCCTTCACCCTCATTTTCCCCCATTTCCCCACCCCCATTTCCCCTCATTTCGCGTTTGCCTTCCTCCAGTCTCAAGAGATGGCCTGTCCTCCACAAATTCTTTGCAATAACTGCAGATACGTTTAGAGATAACGTTGACTCCTTCATTAAATGTTTCAAAGGGAATTTCATCACACCTGTTGGACAGAATACATCCAACTTACCTAAACCATCTTTAGCAAAGACGCTACCAGTGAATTCTTAGTGCTCCTTTTCTCCTACAAGTGTCCTTCCAGCACATCCTGTTGGGAGCCCTCCATCCTAATCTGGCATGCTAAAATGCTCTCCACTTACGTGAGCTCCAAGCAGTCTCCTCTGACATAATACCATCCCAAGCTGGAGGCCAAAGACCTCCTTGGCCTTCTCAACGGTACACCTTCATGGCAGGGTGCTGCTGATGAGGACTGGCTAAGGACAGAGCCCTTTGGGTGGCTCTCTAATTGAGAGGAAGGCGGCAACCTCAGTCAGACATCAGGACGCTTGGGACTCACAGTCCTGGGGCACTGAAGCATCCAGGTCCCCACAAAGGACCTGCGACCCTGGACCCTCCACCAGCCCCTTGGACAAACTGGCTGAGGAGGTGGTGAGAGTCAATGAACACGGTCCACTTTGAAGTGGTCCCTGGGACACAGCTTCAGATTGCCACGTAAGCAAGCTCCCACAGGTGATTCACCAGTGGTTCCCAGCACAGCCCAGCCTACAGCCAGAACAAAGGGGCTCTGCTCATTCTGGTGACATTCCAGGGACCCGGACACCAGGCTCCAAGCCCACAGTAGAGTTCCAGACAGGGGTTTTCCTGGCTGAACGTCAGATGGAGCACAAGAAATCCTGGGAGAAGAACGCACACTGTCAGGGCACTCTGTACAACGCGAGGCCTTCAGGCCTTTAATGCCCAAGAGGGACGACAGCGCACACACGATTTGCTTCCTCCTTCTTTAGAGAAAATAAAAAAGGAAAGGAAAAAAAGAGGAAACTACAAGGGCAGCTGTAATTACATGTAAATCCCCACATGGGCAGGACTCTATTTTACATGTGGCTAGAGAAAGGACCATCTGTTTTACGAAGATACTAGGCTCTTCTTTTTTTTCCCTTTTTTTTTTTTTTATCCCAATTATATTCTTTTCCTCCCCCCTCCTCCCTAAATGGAAGCATTGCCATGGTAATATCAAGAGTCTTAAAATAAGATTACGTTTTTAAATGAGTCTTTAAAGTGGGATTATACCTTACAACAGCCAACTAGGCTTTCAATCAGTTTCAGAGGATATGCTTACAACTTCATTACTCTGGAAGAGGCTATGTTTACGGAGCAACAAATGAGAAGCACTCACATGATGGCAGATGAGTTCAAAGAAAGCCTTCTCCACCAGCTTCTCCTTCCCTAAGCGCAACCAGGGTTCTCTGGTCCTCCTCCAGAGCTTTGTCCGCCGCCAGCTTTAATGACACTAGTGATACTGGCCCTTCAACTATTATCCCCAGCATTTTCCCAAAAGAGAAGGAGAAGTCATACAGAGCAAAATGGAGCTGCTCAGACATGCCAGACATGCCTCGGTTTCAGAGGTACCACCAGCCAGACATGCAGCTGAGGAAGAAAAAGACCTTGGGAAAAAGAAAAAGAAGGGGACCTTGGCGCAGCACAGCAACCCGTAAGGGGGTTTTAAACTGTTTCTCCTCTTGCAACCCTCCCAGCTCTGTTTTCTACAGCAAAATCCTATGTCAGGGTGGTGCTTGCGTCACTTTTGAGTTACAACTCCAGCCAGAGATAGAAAAACAACATCAGAGGTGTTTTCCTATCAAAGCCTCATTTAACACCTTCCACTTTTATGTCAAACATCACACACCTCATCGCCCTATCCCCCCTTCTGCTGCCCTGCCTTCCAAAATGGAAAACCAAAAAAGCAGCATTCCCATCCCCAAGGGCAGTTTCTTTGTTTGAAGGCCCACATCCCTGAAGAAACAAGACATGAAATAGACATTTTGTACAGACATTTTGGAGCTGGTGAAGGGACGCGTGAATCAACAGGCATCTCCCATTACACATTGCTTTTCATTAAGCAAGTGCCGGCGACTCCGTAAGAAGCTCACTGTGCAGACCGGCAACAAGGGCCATTAGCTCACATCTTGCACTGCAGGCTGTGGGTGCTTCTCCTGGGATGACAGAGCCACCTACTCCACCTGCACCCGCCTGGGTTCAGGAGAGACTCCCACCCAGGGCTCTCAACCACCTTCAGCTGCTGCGCCCAAATATTTGCTATGTACAAACTAAAAACTCCACAGCTGTTGTCTGCGTCCCGATTTACATGAGATCCATCCGTCCCATCTTAGGCATCTGCAAACACAATTAAGAGGGCGCTTGTTGAAAACTGGAGCATTACCTTGTTGCCTGCTGCACAGGCACCTGTGGAGAACAGTGCTGATGCCTACGATCTGCTCTGGAAATCTGCGACAGCATTCTCCCTAAACTATGTTTGGGACCTTCCTGATCCATGGTAAAAAAAGCAAGCGTATAAACTTCAAGCATTTCATATTGCAAATTCACCAAATCCCACAAGTGCGACTCCATTTCTTTATAATGTACGCAGCACACGCTGTATTAAGAAGTGGACTAGGGCTCCTGAAAGCATTAATAGAGGGGAAAATCCACTTGCATAACATGTGGCTTTTAGTTTTAACAGCTGTAAGGAGATAAAACACGTTTAAAGCAAAGCCAAGAAGGATGCTAAGCATCTCCCTCCATTTTATCAGGTTAGAGACAAAACACTCTATCACTAAGGATGCTGGGCTTGCACCACGCTGGCGTGCAAAGGCACAGGGAAGAGAAACGGCTGAGCGAAGGAGGACACAAACAGGCCTTGGGATGCGAAGGGGTATTTAAAAGTAGTACGTCTTAAACAGCTGCATCAAACAAACCAGGCTTTGAGTTGTTGCTGGTGATTCAGCGTGTAAGAAAGAGGGTTTCCTCAGCCTCAAAATGATACAGGCACCGAAGAGGTGACTGCACAGGCTAATTTCCTCTGCTGACCGATACGCTTCTGTGTCACGCTCGGGGAACAAATGCTAAGGCACTTCCAAAACACTTCAGGGAGGTTTAGCTAGAAGGGCAATGGATTTCAGTGGCAATCACACAGCTAAATACCACGTACCCCTTGGTGGCATAACCTTTGCATAACTCCTACACTTTTCTGCGGTGAATAATCTGCAAACAGCCTTACGAAGGCCCTCTCACCCTCTCCGGTGCAAATATTCCCATTTCATGGGGGCACCCGCTAAGAAACACCGTGAACCCCCCAAAGTAGCTTCCAACAGCGTGTCTCCAGGTGTCATTCTAGCAACACAGAAGCCCAGGGACGGCATCTCTTCCTGCTGGGTGGCCAGTCAACACCAAGGCAGGGAGCCTGAGGGCATCAGGAGCCCGTCTCCTCACGCTTGTCACCCGTGACCATCTCCCCTCAGGGAACAAGGCGTGTAAGGCAGCCTTGCCTGCAGGCTGCCATTTACACGGGGAGGACTTTTGTAGACGTGCGTGCGCAGTGACTGGAAGTCCTGCCGGCAGCGGAAACTCTGGCTGTTTGTGAAAGACAGAGGGCATAACACAACAGTAAACTCTGCCAAGCTTCATGGCACAAGGCTGCTGAGCACTCGGCTGTCACCGAGATCTCTAGGAAATGGGCACGAAACAGTGAAGAGCACTGTGGCTAAAGCGGTCTTGGAAAACGGGATTGCTTACAGCCAGGCAAGGCACTCCTGTGCATGCTAACAACCCACTTTATAGCAGGATCCTCCAAAACGCCCAAATGGCTTCAAAGGAAGAGCATTACTGAAAGGCAAGAGAGTTTCTCGGAAGCCTGGAGCAGATTCATCTCGCTGAACCGCAGGTGGCTGAAAGCCAGCCTCCGCTCATCAGCCAGGCTGCCCCAGAAGTGATGCCTGCAGAAGCAGCCGGCGAGACTGGCCCAGACAGGGTGTGCAACACAAGGGTGCCTGCAGGTAGGTGAGATGCTCAGCTCCTGGACCAGCCTCCAGGTCCACTGGCTCGCTGG
The DNA here is from genome assembly GCF_028500815.1 of Rissa tridactyla. Taxonomy (NCBI): domain Eukaryota; kingdom Metazoa; phylum Chordata; class Aves; order Charadriiformes; family Laridae; genus Rissa; species Rissa tridactyla. The sequence continues at coordinate 9,681,999 of NC_071468.1, read as the reverse complement.
AGTCAATGGTGAGACGAATCAACTTCATCAGCATACTCCTGAACACCTACAGCGTGCATACTGACACGCACATTAGCAGCGTTGCCATACCCTTCTCAGGCACAAGCAGCTCAGATGACTCTTCATAGCCGTAAGCTTTGTAACCTTAACCAAGGTTCCTCCTTGAACCTTACGCCCCACTCACCCCTGCCACAGAAAGCAGAGGACAAAATACACCAAGCACAGCGGTGTTGTCAAAGATGAGAATGAGACCGTAACCGAACAGGTCCCGACTCAGACAGATTTTGTCGGTGAAGGAAGGAAAATATCTATAACGTTTATATACAGTGCTTCTATCCGCATCTCTGGGGCTAAACTGGATTTCCGAAAGCACAATGGGGCAGCAAGAGAGTTCACTGTCACATAGGTGAGCCACAGGGACGTTTTAGAGGAAACAAGAAGATGACACCACGTTTATTGGCAGTCTCCTGCCATGTCTCAGAAACACAGCCAGAATTTTTAGAGCCTTAAAAAGCCAGCAAGCTAACGAACATTATACGTCCAATCAGCCGCTTGGCTCACAGGGGAGCAGCGTGGATGCAAACAGGAGGAAGAGGCAGTGAATCGTGAGCAGCAAGGCTGCTCTTCCCTTTTGTATGCAGACTGAGGTGCCAGTGCACAAATCAGGCCTGGCTGAAATTAGTGCATGCATTAGCATCTTCTAATGCATCCTCTTGCAAGCTCTGAGCCATTTCTAGTTCCGCCAGATCCCTTCTAGGTCAAAAGTTAGACATCCCTTTCCTTTACAGCTGAAGGCACAAAACCTGGACGCACGATACATTCAAAATGCAACCAATTTCCTTCCCCCAGTTATCATTTCATATCAGTCAGAAGGAAAAAAAAAATTATTACAGGGTAATGGGGTTGAAAACAGAGTTGCTGAGAAGGGGTCTAACAAACTAATCCCTTTGCTCTGCATGAACTAGCAGCACAGTCTGCTCCTGCGTTTCTGCAAGGCAGCTCCTTGCATCCCAGGTGGGGGGTGGATCCGCTCGAGTTAGGTAAATCTGTGCAATCCCAGTGCTGGTGGGGGGGGGTGGGGTGGGGGGACAGGGGCAGACACAGTCAGGTCTTCTTTGTACACTATAATCCTCCTGCCCTCGGCGCACCATAAGCCTTGACCTTGCTGCAACCCAGGCAGGAAATAAAATTTGTAAAAAATAATCTGTTTTCCTTCCTGCCTCCCGCCACTTTCTTTCCTCTTTCTCCCAGCTCCAGGATGCTGATGCCCTCCACCGAGTTCCCTCTGCTGATGACATGGGGAAGGCGAGCATCCCCTCCATCTCCCTCTGCCCAGCGGCTGCCCCCACGCCGGCCCCACAGTCGCCGCTGCCCCCATTATGGTAGATTGAGAAGGAAAAGAAAACAACACCCCAAAACCAGGCAACCCGAAGAGGCAGGCGACAGCAGGCGTGCAGTGCAGAAATTGGTCCCACTGAGTCCAGGTGGGGGGTAATGGCTGGACCAGCGGCCCCTCACGCAACTGAAGACCTTTTCCCCCAGATCAACTCTCCTCGCCGACAGGCACAAAGAGCCGGTGCCAGCCTACGTGCCCACCGACTGCCTGTGGGGTACGCGCAGCGTGCAGGGTGGTGGGAGCAACTACGGCTCCCTGACCCCTGCCCACTCTGCTCGGAGCTGCCTTTGGAAAGTTCAGGCGGTGAGAAACTCTCGTCGTCCCAAATAAACTAAAAATTGCATTTGCAATGAAAGGCTTTGATTAAAATTGGCATCCCTGAGTATCCTGCTGCCAGCAACCACGCTACTTCAAGGAGATACGCTTTATGGCAAACACAATATGGAAACCTCAGCAAGGAGACCGTGAATTGGATCCATGCTGCTATAATCCAAGATGAATGCAGAACTACTTACAGAAAAGACTGTTAAAGAAATAATTATTGAAATGAACTGGGGACAAAATCTGCAGGAAAGCTTTTCTCTAGTGACGCAAGCCTGCATTTTTCAACGCACATGGAGGCTTTTGCATCTTCTGTCTAGATTCCTTCAGTAACTGCTCTTGGAGAAAAAAGCAAACACCGCAAAATCAGGAATACCCGTCTTCAGAGCAGCAACATTCCCTCACCAGGGCACAAACGTCAAGAACAACAAAATGTAACAAGGCTGTTGGAACAAACGCAGCCTGATGACAATAAAAATATAGGAAGATCCTTGAAACAGACGTGGCCCCCTGCGATCGCCCCATGTACTATCACTGGCAACCCCTTTCATTTGTCTGCCAGCTGAAAGCACGAACGCTGTAAAAGGAAAAGATTCATTATAGGCACGGACTCTGCTCTTCAGGATGACACGGCCCTAAATCAGATGCGTGCCCAATCAACATCTAATAATCAGCCAAAGTGAAAAGTGGTTTTTATGGCCTACTCAAGAAGTAAAATACTGCACAGGTATTTTCAGTCACCTAATACTAGAGATTTACAGTATTTCTGTTAAAGAGCCCTGCTAGAAGAATCAGCAATATTTCTAAGGCAGGTCTCAACAAAGCAAAATATCACCAAAGAGCAGCTGAATATTAATGAGACCAAAAGCCACAGTTCTTCACCCAGGAAAATCCTCCTGGCTATTTTGCGGAACAAGATAAATATGGCCAGATATAGTATCTGCTTTATTTATCTGCATTTTTAGTTATCAGCAGCAAACAGGAGAGGAAAGCAGCCCTCGGCAGAAGAGCTTGCCAGCTCTGCCATCCTGCCCTGCATCCGCGCCCTCCCCAGCCATACCCCACTGGACCCTCCTGTCTTTTCTTGAAGGAGGTGGTACAGCAACTCCTGAGCAGGAAAACAGGAGCATTTCCCAGTCACGGACCCAAACGTCTCCTTTCAACAGAGAGCACAGCTGGAGGAAGCCATGCACATCTCCCTGCCCTCGCTCCGAGTAGGGCAGGTGCCCTGGGCACCCTTCAGGTCTCACTGTCTAAGTCCCGTTTGCCCTCGCCAGTCCCCCACCAGCTTGGGCAGCAAGATCTGACCAAGTAACGGCGTGACCTAGGCCTTGCCATTACTGGCTGGGACTATACACAACGACACTTTATTGCACCTGAAGAAAGGTCCATGACTAGGCAGATATTAAAGGCAGGCCATTAACAGCACCCAGAAGGACAATATATGTTACTATTTAAAGCAAAGAAGAAGAAAATTCAAAAACATGCTTGGCAATAAGAAAGCCACCGCCTTAAGCTCTAGCAACTCCATCCTTAGCGTAGGAAACCGTACTGGGCCAAAGGAGCAAGATTTGAGTTCTGCCTTCATCCCTGGCTTTCAATATATTTAGTATATCCCTCAGGAATGATATTACCCCACCGTGACGCTGGGATAACAGAAAGAGGACAAAAGGACCACTGCATTGATGGGCTTGGTAACGAGCATTAACTGCTGTACGTGCAACTTTGTCCCCACCAGAGAGCTGGAGGAAGAATTTAAGCATGGGAAGAAATGCCATATAATTAACACAGCAAAACAGAAAATCGCTATGTAACGGCGGTGACGAGAGTGAGCAAGCACGTCGCTACTGACCATCAGGACATACAGCAAAGCAAGGAGACCTGGGGTCACCACGCAAGGTCACACCTGGGGGCTGGTATCTTAGAGAGGGTAACACCTTGGGAGGAAGCAGCCCCTGAAGCTGCAGCATTAGCCAGGATTAGCGCACCTCCAAATTCTTTCGCAAAAGCAATTCCAAAGTGACTGCTGGGCCACGCACTGGGGCACACAGCCATCACAGGCAGGGAGGGAATTTCGGATTGGCCAAGAAGGTACAAAGCATGTGGATCACAAATACTAATTTCTTCCACTTCCAAGGCTCCTTTCCACCGAGATCTCCCAAAAGCATTGCAAAGGATTGGCTAATCCCCACAGCACCCTCGCGAAACAGGCATTATTCTCCTTACTTTACTGAGCAGCACAGTGAGATACAGAGAGGTTAAGTGACTCGCCAGATATCACAACTGCAGGGAAGAGCGGACTTGGAAATACAATCTGAAGACTTGTTTCCCGTTCCCTTGTTCTTACCACCACATTTAAACCAACACTCTTTTATCAGACTGCGATTTCCAATTAACGTTCGCTAATTATCAGTCATCCGAGGGAAGACTAAACAAATACCCTTTTTCAAGCTGCCGAGCTGATCCGAGGAGCCCGCCATTGCTGACTCACAGCAGAGCGCAGAGACAGCCCGGCCCTTCCAGCAAATTCACGCTCCCTCGCTTCCCCAGCAATAGCATCTCCTGCCGCTGGAGCAGGAAAGCAAGGCTCTCCCTCCCAGCACCAGCCTCTTGCCCTCCCCTCTCTCCACTCCTTTCCACGCTCTTCCCTTCCTGCCCACCTTACCAGGGGGCACAGCCAATTTTTGGGGTTCCCAAGCACGTGCCCAACATCGCCGGAGCAGGCTGGCACCGCGGCCCCAGGCTGCAGCCTGCCTTTCGTCTCCGGTCAACCCACCATGCTGTTATCACGTAGTGAAACCAAAACCAGACAAAACCCGGAGGCTGAAAGCTTCAAGGCTGGAGGACGGGGTCGGAAGAGGCCCAGCAAACCTGGATGGGGCGGGAGGGCTGCCATCGCACAGGTCTGCCTTGGTGGCAATGCCGGCTTGCCAAGCCTTTACAAGCCTGCAGGCAGGCAGGTGAGAGCAGGCAGTGCGTCCCAAATAGCTTCATTCTTTCCCCGAAAACAGACCAATTCCACACGGTTGCCACATGTCGCCAGGATCCTGTCCCCTCACCTCCCAGTACCAGCGGGGAAGGCACGGGACGGCTGGCGAACCCGGGGCGGCTGCAGGCAGGGGACAAGGTTTGCATTTCAGACTCACAGACCGAAATACCTTCTCATGTTTCCACTGGGCTCAGCATCACACCAGAAACCACCCCACCCTTTCCAAACCCCAATAAAACCTAATTTTACAGGACTCAAACCACACCGCTTTTATGGAAAAGTAAATGATTTTATTAAATGCCTCCCTCCCCGCTCTGAAAACCTTGACTTCATTCAGCGCTCTGCCTTTGAATTTCCCTCCTGTAATTCGGCTTGGCCAGAGCTGACCGAAATCAAGGGAAATTTTTCCACCGGCTGCAGAGGGGTTTGGAGCAGGCCCCGCACAAACTTTGGAGGTTTGCTTGCTCTGCTTGCTCAGAGCTGGGAGCAGGTTCGCACCAGCTTGTCCTGGCTGCCCTCCATCACCACCTCTTCTACTGCGGTCACTCCGGCCACCTGGCAAAGCCACAGCTGGGACGCAGCAGGCATCCCTCATCAGACATGGAGCCCATGGACGGGCTGGGGGGAAAGGAGAAGACCTGAAATCTTACAGGGGCTTGGGCTTCCTTGCAAAAATAGCTCCCCATGAACAGGGAGAATTTAATACGCCTGAAGTCCCCACTATACTTCTTGCTGCAACCACTCATGGCCAGGTTACCACTCCCGGGTATTCACTCCCTGGAAGAGGTGACCACCAGCATACTGTCATTGGAGAGCTTCTCCTCATCAGATGACCTGTTTTTGAAAAAAATCTAGCAAAAAAGTAATTTATGCCAGACAGCTGTCTGCTGGAGGGCATGAACACGGGAATGAGTAGCTGAGAATGGTGTTCCCTCCCTTCAGACCAGTTGCAGCCACAGCAATAAGGATGCCGTCATGGCAAAACAAGGCTGGTCTCCGGGGTGACCATGTAAGCTGGGAACATCACAGCTTCAGAGCTCCGTACCCCTTTGAGACGACCTGGAACAAGGAATCCAAGTCACACAGTTAAAGGAGGGAGGGTACACCCCCATTCCAGCTCCCAGTTACTTTGATGGAAATCTGGGACCAATACCTTGGCTTGCTGTCAATACTGTAATTTGGTGTCGAGACTTAGAGCAAGATTTGGCCCCCTCTAAGTACTGAAAGTCATCTCAATTTGGATGCTTTGACTGGATTGAAAAAGGTTCCCTGCCACATTTTTAACCAAGCCAGAGCAAAAACGTATCCTGGTGCAAAGGATTAATCCTAGCCGGCGCTCTTGCACACGCTGGAGGGAAGGCAAGCTGCAGCACTACCACAGATGCCAAACAGTAAATGTACAGAATTAAAGGTCAGATCACTTCAGAAGTCAAGAACACACGTGTTTCAAAATATTACTGACTTCACAGACTGGAAGCCTCCTCACAAGCTTTCTGGAGGAAAGTTCTCCTTCCTTGAGGGTGCTCCACGGTTACAGCAAAATAGCCGTGAAAGTTTTGCCCATCAAGGCAGCCTGCTTTAATCACATCCTAACCCGTTTCTCCTTCAGAGATGAAACCCAATACTGTCAAGCATGATACAAAGCACAGACTCTTCCTTCAAAACATCCACCCCGCCACTTTCTATTTCAGTTACCACCAGGCAATTCCCCCACTGCTTGTGCAAGGTAGCGCGTCTTCCCTTTTCCCCTATCGTACCCATCTCCTGGGCCACTGTGCAGGTTTTTCTAGGTGGCTGCAACGGAGCAATGCCGACTTGCACTAGCATGGATCGCTCACCACCACAGCAAATGTTCTTTCCAAAGGACATTACGACACCGTGTCACAGGCCGTGAAAGCACCGTTTTCCCGTAGCAAGGCTGGATTGATCAGTACAGCAGAATACGCTTGCAACAGTCATAGGGAAAGCATTAATCTGTAAAGCAGAACGTCCTTGCAAGATACATGGGGAAAGTATTACTATCCCCACCTAATGCATTTTCCTATTAGTTTCCTGAAAGGCGTCCTGACTCGTGACTGGGTCAGCCCAGCACAGCGGTGGCTTTTCCTGCGCTGGATGAGACTTTCTGGCACTCCATTGCAGCCTGCTTTCTTTCCATCTGAGAGCTGCAGTGGCCAAGTTTTCCTTTTTGAACTGTTTGATATATGCAGTTGGAGCTCTCTAATATGCGGACAGGATCCCCAGGGAGGGTTTGTGGTTGTTTGGGAACATTTTCTAAGGTGTTTTTGAAATCTCTTTTAACTCTGAGATTTTTCCCCTCTTCCCCATCGTTTCTCTTATTGCTGCCAAGCTGAAACATAATGAGTTCATTTAAACTGGGACTGGAAACACTTTCAAGGGATCCATGAAGTTTTAGCCATTCCTATTTCAGGGACTTCGGTGAGCAGATCTGGCTGAAACTTCTCTAACAACAGATCTGTTTTCAAAGGGAGAAAAAAACCCAGCCAAACTCCCCAACATAAAAATTTGCATTTAAGCGGTATTTCAATGTTTCTCAAGCTGTTTAATGAGGCAATACGTGAGCTGACATTCAATGAACTCCCTGACACCAGGCCACGGAGGGAATCCCCAAACTCTTTACTAAGGTCTCGTCACACAAGGCAAAAAAGCAACAGCTCTTAAAAACCAGAAAAACACGAGTGATATAAAAGCACTCGTAAATCACACCTCTGATTCTGGTCATTTCTTGCCTACTGTGCAATTTAGAATTTTATATCGTGATGTCCTGCCCACCCTCATTGGCCATGGGAGCACATGATTAGCAATATCAATCCACCTTCTTCTTTCAACTCCCAGACATTACAGTTACTTGCTAACAACCCTCAGTTCCCTCAGAGGTAGCCACATCTGCTCACTTAAGGCTTTGCATTTTAAAGGGTAGACCTTCCCGCATCCAGGACAGGCTGTGATGCTTCACAAGGACAGAAAAGCTCCACGGTCAACGTACTCATTCCTCAGGAAAGAGTCAGGAGGCTTCACCCAAGCTCTGGGCCTCACTGCGTTGGGTCCTGCACAGACGGCAAGATCAAGCTGTATTTTCTCAGGGAACAAAACGGTTGTGCAAAAGGGCTCTCCTAGTTTTACCCAGCTGGCTGGTGGCGGAGTTGGGATGATAAGCTGCAAAACTCATGCCCTGCTCATTGACTTCAGTAGCTAGTCCTATAGCTAACGTGCCCTAACATGACACGCAAAGCCATCAGAGCTGCCTGCTAATCAGCATTTTATAGATTGTTAACACTGATTATGTTGTTATTTAACTTCAGCAGACTGTGGAGACTAAAATGTTGAAATTCATTTAAAAAGCGGATTAGACTAATTCATGGAAGACAGGTCCTGTCGGTGCCTATTAAACACCACAATCTGGATGCAGTCGCTGAAGAGCCATTTGTTGTGCTGGAGCTAGGAGAGCAGGTAAAATAAAATCTTTGGTCTGGCCCACTGCAGAAGCTGTCTATACCTCCTAAATATACTAATTATGAACACGGCACAGACTCCATAGTAAACTCAGTTGCTGTGATTCATGCCTTGATCCTGAAGGAAAAGCCAGACATCTGTGTTCACGAGTCAGTGGGACAGTATGGGAGAAGACCATGCAGTGGGAAGACATGGAGAAGACCTGTGGTTTTACAGCCTGCAACGCTCACCTGCAGCACTCGCTCTGTGGGGCAGGAACCAAAAATTACCGGATTCTGCACGCAATGCCTTTTCAGCTGGCATCAAGGGGTGGCAAAGGTCAGGCATGCTTCGTTTTGGCACTGCTCACTGCTCACACATGCCTGTCCCTTTCCAGCGAGGGCAGCCAGACGAAAAGATCCTATTTCCAACACCGGTCACAAAGTTTATGTTTCACCTCCATCCTTGGCAGTTGTTTTCAGTTTTTATTGTTTACCCTCATATTTATTCCGAAAACAATACAACGTGCTCAACAGAGATATGTCAGGAGAACGCCGCGCACAAAATAATATCAGCAGGCAGGTCACTGGAAGTTTAATGGCTAGATGCCAATCAGATAATGATTTGCAAGCTGTTACTCAACACGTGGGTGAGCACATGGGACCCTGAACTGCAAGCAAAAAGAATGTTTTTTCTTGGAGACTAAGCACGACCAGCATATGAAGTGACCAGCCTACACAGCGATGGGGTTACTTGAAGCTGCACTCATCTTTGTTGCCTTATGGTACTTCAGTAAACAAAAGAGAAACACGTTCCCCACCTGAGTACCAAGATCCTGGTGCTCTCTCCTGCTGCCCCAGGAATGCCATACAGCTCAGGTACGGAACATGACAGAAAATCCATGCGGTTGTTGAGACCCCTCAGCTTGCGAGTGAATTGACTCTTCCATCCATGCATCCGTGCAGGCTGCTACATGTTGGGGCTGTAGTCTCTAGGAACCTACACAAACACCATTCTTTGATATTGTGTGAGGCCACTCCTGCAGAGCCTTCCTGCCCATCACTGGATTTGAGCTGGGACTATCACTGGTCCCAGTTTGCGACTGGTCTGGTTTTCCTTCACAACTCTTTCCGGGAAGCTCTTCTAGAGTGCCCATGTCGTGGCTAGAAATTTCTGGTTTCCAGCCTGTATTTATTAATTGCCAATTGGTTCTTGTGCCAACCCTATTCATCAGTTTAGAGTTTACCCGTGTTTTTAAAAATATCACTTATTTTACTAGGCTGAACCAAACAAGACCGAGGCGTTGTTTTCTTGTTTTGAGCCTTCACAGTCCCCTGCTGATCCCGGTATTTTCCCATTTACCTGCTCCAGTCTGAACTACTCTTTCTCATTGTGCGATGACACCATTGCACAGAGTAGTCTTAACGAGGTCTCACTACAGTTGTGGGCTGGAGCACAAACACTTTCTGATCTCTGCTGGAAACGCTTCATGTGACACAGCTCAAGAACTCGCTTCCCTCCATGCAGAAGCTGTGCTTTGAATCTCATCTTGGAGCTACAGCTGTTGTGCTCGTCCTTATGATATCCCAAGTCTTCCTCTGAGTTCATGACACCTCCCAACTGCATCCCTTTGGACTTCTGTACAAAAGGCACTAACAAATGCATGAAAAAAGACCATTCCCAAGACCCAAAACTTCACGAACAGTAGCCTGCCTGCTTCTGCAGGAGGTTAAAATTTTCGGGCCACATAGTTAGGCAGTGCAGATCCTATCAGTGGGATTCATTTACTCCCTTTCTGCTTTACCACAGAGCTTAGAAATGGTGTAAAATCACCTTACGTTCACAAACCTTTGGATGACCGGTGTGCTAGCAGCACGCAGACCGTCTGGCTGGGGTACCCTCCCGTCACTTGCTCACGGTGACCCAAACATTGTGGTGGGGACAGTCCCAGCCCCAGCTCTGAGAAGAGCATTTAGAAAGCACACGGTGCTTTTTGAGGAGCTAGCTGCCTTTCAGACCTCACCCTGCCTTCTGGACAAAAGAGTAGGACACCCAGCCTCACTGTCCAGCTGCAGCCACTCTGACCACACATGTGGCCTGCATCCATGGGTGAACGCTAGCTCTGGGACAACAGCACCAAGACCTAACCCCACAGCTACTCAAACCGAGATTCCTTTGCCCTCTCATCCTTTCCCCCTACTGCAAAAAAGCCACCTGCTTCATATGTCTTTAAGACCTCAAGCTGCATTTTATCCAGCAACATCCACTTCACAAAGGCACTGCACGGTGACCCTGCTCTCCATTCAGTGGAAAGAGAACAGGCGAGCTGAATTGCCCTCCAAACCACCCAAAGTTTGGTGACATGGACGCTGGCCCAAAAGCCAACACTGTGGATTAGGTATTTATTCCTTTTGGCTATCCAACGTGTTCAGCTTACACATAAAACCAAGACTGATGTCTGCGTGCCAGAAGAACTAGCTCAGACCACATCTCATAGTCGAGCTGTCTTCTCTCTGCTCCATCACTAACAAAATTGTGAGGATTGGGAAATCATCAGAGACCAGACAATATTGTTGAGGATGTCCAGGCCGTAATAAAATCCATCTGGCTCTTTCCCAAGTTACTCCTTCTTATGTTCCTGTCAGGAGTGAAAAACTGTTGCTGATGTCAGTAAAGGCAAGCAGACAGACTACATGAACAAAACAGAAGATCAGATAAAAGCTGTAAGTGAACCATACCGAAGCACTGATTTCTGGCATCACCTACTCACTGAAGTTCAGGGCGTTTTGAGAGAAGCACCGTACAACGCTACAGGACCAGCCCACCCTGTCCTGGCGGGATGAGCAAGCATTTGCCATCAGTCTCTTGCAGAGAGGTCCCTCGCTTCAGGCTTAGGGTCTGCTAACGTGCTCCTGTTCATCTCCTGCTCCAGCTTCTTTGCAAGACAAGAAGCTATTTTCAACTAACTCCCCCACCCGCAACAGCCCTTGAAACCAAGCGACGCAAAAAAAGACCCTGACTGCATCTTGCACTAACGGCTCCGTCGTCAGGAAAAGGCCAGAAAGGACAAAACCAGACTGATCCAAGTGCTCTGGTTTTACCACGCTCTGCAGTGCTACAAGCAGATGGGATGCAAGGTGGGACACAGAGCCTCCAGCCCCACCAGGACCTGACACTGGCAGCTCTCCGGCCCATGGGAGAACGCTGGCATGGGACAACAGGGTGACGCTGGCTCCTAAGGGGGTGGCCTTGAAAGGTGGAAACTGACACCTGTGTTGGTGAACATACCTGTCCCCCCACTCAAACCAAGGCGCATGCAATTATTCAACGGCAACGTTTTTCACTCCTTAAAACAGCAGAATTTTTTCAGCCTGATCTTCTGTAACCATAATCTTGTCTTGGAGAAAAGAAAGGTTGCAGCCTTTTTGCTCTCTGCATGGACACCTTTCTAAACAAGGGCGTCAGAGGTAGTTATGGGAATTTTTTGTTTAGCAAATCAAAATTTTATATGTGGACACTAATGATATTAGTTAAGTAAAAATGTTTGTTTGGGTTTTTTAATCATTTTTCCTTAGAGTAACAGTTGCCTTTCATACGCAATTACAGGTAAAAGACAAACAGATAAGGAGATTAACTCGCTGTAGGCAGTAAAACGCCATCTGGTTTATGAATCATTCTAGGTACGACACTCTTCTTCCAGATATGTCTTTTGACGTACACGAATAAATTTTTGCCAAAAAAATAAATAAAAAAAATAAATAAAAGAGCTTAAAAGCCACCTTGCCTCAGGTAACACTCCATAAACCCCCAAAGCTGCAATGCTGCCCTTCATTCCTCTTTGACAAAGGGACAAATGCTTTCGTACTTATTACCCCAATCATTTTGGTTACAATTCTCTTTAAACCAAGCTGGTTTTGACACATCCTTCGAAAGCTAACACCGTAATAAATAATAATTAAAGCATCAATGAACACGACAGTCCAGGAAACAGAGGGACCAGGCTCCATAACAGCCTCTCTGAATAGGTTTTCACAGGGCTGCAGGGACACCAGCATGGCAATGGATGAGAGATCAGATACACCCACCACGCCAGAGGCCACGGATGGAGGCAAGAGGAGGACTTGTCCAGAGACCAGCACCGCTGGGAGGAAGAGACCTGCAGCCAAGCAGGACGGCTCTGAGAAAGCATCTGAAAGATGACGGCAATCCGGCTGGGAGCCATGGTGAGTGGGATCTGCATCTGAAGGGCGCTCAGCAAGGTCTCCGTGAAGGTTTTGCAATGGCAGGGAGGAGGAGGAGCGCGAAGCACGACACATGCTGAGATAAACAGCCTCACACCCCGCGGCCTCTCCCTCCCCTGGTGAGGATGGCAGCGGGGGAAGCCAAGGTATGCTGAAAGCCCGTCCATCACGGTGAGTCAGTGGGAGGACATGGCACACTAGTGGATGCCGATGGGAGAAGTAACCATCAAGGTCCATCCCCCCCCCCAGCTCACTTCTGACTCACATCGGTAGCGAAATGCAAAGTAGGTATCCAACCCATTTCGCATGGATGAAAATGTTCCAGTTAAGTGAATACCAATGTTTTGCTCAGTTCCAGGACCCATCCGAAAGGCAAGAAGTTTGGCCCAACTCCTACTACAGGAAAAGGGACATCCTGGCTGGGTTTCTACTTATTGACCGGTTTTGCCGGACAGCCGCAATCCAGCGCTCAGACCACCGCCACATCCCTCTGCGCAGCTGGACAGTTGGCGAACACAAAAGCGTATAAACCAAGCAGCTTGCTTTGCGAGGGTCTTTCTGTGCTGGCTCCTGTTGAAAAAAACCCCAAAATACGTAGGACAGAAGAAACACCCAACCTTTCCAGCAGCCAGAAGCCCTGGCAGGCACCGGCCCCACTTCTGCCGCACGGAAGCAGAGCCGGCCAGCTCAGGTGCAGGCAAAAGAGCTTACGGATCCAGCTGGGAAAGGTCTTATAGTATCCTACTCTCTTCCAGCCAAGCAAGCCAGTTCCTTATGGTCTTGGTGTTGCACACTGATACCAAAAGGCTGTCATGCACCTGCCGCAGAGATGCTGTGATGTAGGTGATCTTAGCAAATACCTTCCACCGAAAACGAAGAGAAGAGTGAAATCAGAACCAGGGTTTGGGCAGGAAGCAAGCACGCGGGGCAGGCACGCTTCTCCCCGAGCATCGACAGGAAATCACAAAACTGGCCCCGTCACTATCCGTGTTATTCCAGAGCGCGGCTGCAAAAGCACCAGCAAATGCATATCCACAGACTGCAAGAAAGATTGACGTGAGCTGTTTGCTTTCTGCTGGCAACGGCTATGCCTCCTCTTGGGAGCTGGGCTGCCGTCAAACGCTAGCAGAGACCATTAGAAACCGCTTAGGTGCTGTGTAAAGAGAAGTATAAATTAGCAGAGAGCTCCTGAACGTCTCTTTCAAGCAGTCTTACGCAGAGGTGCGATGAAAGCCTCCAGAATCAGGTGGGTTTGGGTGCCCAGCTCCCAGGGGAGAGTCTGGGACCGGAGACCCCCCCCCTGCGGTGCCAGGGGAAAGCCTGCTGTGCCAGGGCAGGGGTACCCCTGCGACGGCCCTCTCCAACCCGCCTGGCAAACACAGGCAGCCCAAACAGCCAAGTGGCCCTCTGGAGAAAGCAGGGGAGGTTTCCTTCGCACGGCGGGGCTCGCAGCGGTCGAGCCTCCTGCAGCCCCACACACAGACCCCAGGCGCTGAAGCACATCCCGCGCCACCCGGTAAGTGGATCACCACATCGCTTTTCCGTGGCTGCGGCTGGATTTCGCTGCCTTCCCCCCAACAAGCATTTAGCCATGCCAGCTGAGGACCGTCAGCTGTGTATTACTCCCCCAGAAAACCTTCCAGCCCCTGCAAAGGATTTGGCATACTGGTTTACACTGGATTTCAGTTTTTCCCCTCATTTCCATGCTGTACCTCCACTCAGTCAGATTTCAAGATAAGTCACTCCTTTCAGACGAAGGCAATCTTTTGTTCTAGAGAAACCCAGTACTAACTTGCCGTTCATTGCTGTAAATCATTAACATCAAGAATGCTGAATCATGAACCCCAAGTTTGGAGCGCTTACATTGTGTTTAAAACCAAATCCAGCATCTTTCCAAAGGCTTTCTCTGCATTATCTATAGGGTTCATCACCTCACTAGATGTTATTACATTATTTCAAAGACGCCTGCAAGACATTTTCAGTCTTGAAAGTCTCGGAAGAAAATCAAGTTGCACTCAACATTAATGCAACACAGTGCATTTTCCTTAAGTACACATATATGAAAAATTATTTGGCAGAACGGTGAATACAAACAGCTACTAATAAAGTATTACAGAAAGCTAGAAACAAGATGAAGATTTTTCTTTTGCTCTGAGGAAAAAAAAAAAACAAAAAACAAAAAACCCAACTTGGCTCAGCAGCCAGCTGTCATCCAATTTGGAAATTACAGAACAAGATGAACCAAGTCCTTCATTAGTGCTCTTAGTGCTCTCCCAGCCACTGTCAGGACAGAGGGAATCCCATGAAGGCACAGGCGGACAGGAAAGCCTGGAGAAAGAAGTAACATAGAAAGGACAAAACCCCTTATTCTGAAAGAATCCACCACCCAGAGCCCACCCACCCCCATGTGAAAAATCACTGCTCTGCCTTCGCCCGGTACTTCTCAGGACAACAAAATCACTGCCACTACGCGGCTGGACACCTTTCCGTTGCCCTACATAGACAGGAAAATGAAATCTCCTTTTCACTCGCGGTGCCGAGTATCTGAGGATGCAAGTTTTGATTGCCCGTGGCTTAGCGTGAATGGTGAAAAAGTGGTGAATAACATTAGGTTTCTAAAAGCCCGGTTAGGCGCCCCAGTCCCCTCCGCGCCGAGCACCCAGGAGCTGACTGAACGCTCAGTGTATCTGAAAACTGGCCTGTTTATTTTTCATGCCTATCTGGGCACTTTAGCTGCTGAAGTTTACAGACTTGCTTTCGCAAATCCATGTCAGTGCTGGAGAAGACCCTGGGACGACACGAATCATGGAACTGCTCATGAATGAACAGGGTGAAAAAGTAAATATCAAATATGTCCTAGTGAAGTGGGGGCTGGGGAGCAGGAGAGGTCGGGCATTGGAAACGCACCGTCGCACACATTGAGTAAGGCACCTTGTCTGTACCACAAGGCGGAGGCGAAAAGGATCAGCTCCTCTTCCCCTCTGACAGCCGCGCTAGAAAGGGTTCTTGAAAGTATTCAGATCATTAACTGAAGGCAACACAAGGGCCGAAAAGCAAGTAAGCAAATGCACCAGCTTTTCCCCTCAAAAGCATTAAATTCTCACCCTGACTTCAACGGCACTTCAGAGCATCTCCAGCCTTGGAATTACCTTAAACACGGGCTAAATCCCTGCTAAAATCCTGAATGTTTTAAGTGCTCTCCTAGGCCGGGTCTTTGGTGAGATGCAAGAAGGAGAACGCGCTCATTCTTCCCACTTTTTCCCAAACCGCTGCACACATCCGCCACGCCTCCACTCATGGAATAGCCTCTGACAGCCGGATCCTTACTCTGGCTACACAATTATTTACAAAGGTGGGCATTTTCTGCAGACTCATCACTTTTGTCTGATCAGAAGCACAAACTAGGTAAAAATAACTTCTTAACAAGACGAGAAACACTAATATTGTTGCTAATACATTTTTCACTCATATCTTTCACTTAACTGACTCCCAAAACAGATTTAGGAGTAAACTGGCAGCTGGGAAACGCTGAATGCTGCTGTCTGCCTGCACAACATTTTCCAGCAGGATAAATGTAAAAATTAGAGTCAATCGCACGGGAACACTCTGTTACAAAAAATCGTTAGAAGACACAGCTGGGTACCAACCATCTGGGTACCTGTTTTAGAGATGCTGGCACAGATGCTAACTGAAGGAAAAAGGGACTACATCAAACTTCTTGCTTTTTCTTCTTATTGAAACGTTTCCTTCTGCCAGAAGGCTTAAATCAAAAGCTGTGCACAAAACCGCGCGGAGCACCTACAGGCAGCAGGATGACTTCATGGAATTGTTTTCAAGAGAGCTATTTAAAGTGCTCCTGTTACTGCAATTTGTGTGACTGGCTGATTGACGCAGCTCCCGGAGCACAGCCCAGCCCACGTGGTGCCAGCAGCTCCCTCTGCCCCCAGCGCAGCTGCCCACAGCCCAGCACGGCTCCGGCTTGCGTAAGGCTCGAGTACTGGCAGATCCTATCCAAGTTGACCAGAAAGCCTTGAAGCTTGCACTTCAAGCAAGCAGGACCCCATTGGGTTCATTGCACATCTACACCACGGTCAAAATAGGGCATACTCAGGCCCAACGGGGACGTTTTAGAGACTCCGTTTGCCACTGTTTGTGGCTGCAGTAGGAGCACGCGCACTGCTCGGAAGTGCTAACACATCACTTTGGAGGAGTGGACCACAGCAATGCCTGCGTACGCACCTACACAAGCGTACACGTAAACCCAAATTACTTCCTGACCCCCAGCACGGCTGAATTAGGGCTAATCTGGTGTGTTGACCTCAAAAGGATCTCCATAAGAAATCTTCACCACCCTAGGGACAGCACGAAGCTTGTCCAATCCCTTTTCTCCAAACGAACGTGCTTCCTTGCCTCGACTCCCACAGGCAACCCCAGCTCCTTCCTTGTGTCCCCAAGACATGCCTGGCTGCGGGGGGCGGGTGACAACCAGCCAGGCGCGGGCTTGCCAGGGAGAGGAAGGGAGCAAAGCCCCCGTGGCCGGCATCCCTGTGCCGGCCGAGGGCCACAGCCTCGTTGATCCGGAGTGGGGAGGCCAGCCGCCGCAGGGGCCACCCCAGCTATTCCCCTGGCAGGGCACGTCTCTCCCATTGCTCAGCCCCTGCCCGGCCGGGAGCTGCCCCCGTATTGCCACCGCAGCCACCGCTGCCGCCGAACCTGGCTGCTTTTGAATTGGGTATGTTTTTTGTTTTTGTTTTTTTTTTTTTTTTTAAATTAATTCAACTAAGACCCTGAATACTGATTAGATCCAAGCCCCAGACTAACCTCTCCAAAGTTATGTAAGCCCCGAAATCCAAAAAGCCTTGAAAAGCTTAAATGTGACAGTGCTGGTGATGTCATGCTGCTGAAAGGTTACCATGGAAACCGCTCCTACCACTGCCATATGCCTATGGCTCTCAGCACCGGAGCCCAGCATCCTCTGCTGAGTGCACAGTACCCCAAGCACTAAATTCTGGGAGAACTGGGACTAAATGGCTAAGGACACCCAGGTGCCCTTCAGCTCCCTGAGCTCCTCGTCTCGCCCTACAGGTGCAAGAGCTGAGCTGCTAACGCGGCTCCTTCGCCTCTGCAGAACGAAAGCCGTCAGCACCTAAGAGACTTCTCCCACCAAACAGAAATCCCACAGACAGCTGGCCCCCAAACCCACTGGGTGCTGACCTCCAACAGCTTTTGAACAGCTTGGTATGGCTCTTCAGGGGACATGCGGTCCTGGCCGCCTTCAGCCAAGTGCCGAGGCACATCCCCATCCCTACGTCTCATCCCAGGCAGCGGCAGGAGCCACGTGCTGGCCCACCCTACGGAACCGCCTGCAGCCCTCGCTCCGTGCCACCTCACACAACTGGAGGATTGTGCCCATTTTCACCACAAGGAAGTTAAAAAAAAAAAACAAAACCACAAAACCAGCCAAACAAGCAAAAAGCATTCCTGAGTCCTCATGGCTGCGGAAAAGAGCTTGAAAACGTTCCCCAAACCTGAAAGCAAATAAAATGAAGAGATCTACTAGCTTTAAAAATCTCCTCCTTCTCCCCGCCTTAACCAACCTTATAATTCCTGCATAACGGCAGCTGTAAGGCTTTGTGGTTTGTTTTTCTTTTTTTCTAAGAGGTAAAGCTTAATTTTCTGATGTATCTCCGCCCGAGTTCACCCTTGCCTAGCTGATGAACTAAAATGAATGCAACAAATTAAACTCTGGGTTAATTTAAAATCCAAGCAAAGGGAATGCCCTTGTGGTTTTATTTCCCTCAAGGAAATTGAGAAATTCTCCCTATTAAAGGGCTCTGCATTCTTAATCATCCCCTTCGTCCAGGGCATGTATGACACACCCTTACGTAAGGGCTATAAACTGATTTTGTGTGCTCAGAGATGTGAAATGATGTTGTGTGGGTTCAGTATCCGTGTGTAAAAGTAAGAGAACGCTGGAAGTGTTTAGCTCAGTCCTAATTTCAAGGACCACCCCATCTAATTATGTCTTTACTGTAGATCATACAAATTATGTCCACTGAAACAGAAACGGCCAGGACTTCTACTTTTTGCTCCTTGAACTGCAAGAACCAGCTAAGTAGATGGGGCAAATCCTTTCTTACTGGATTTAACCCACGGCTCTTCATCCTGGTTTTTGGACGCAAATCTCCAGCATCCTGGGACAACTCCCTACCCCAGCCCTGGTGAACGGATGGGGACCAGGGACATCTGAGCCTCGCTCTTCACAGCACCCAGGTGAAGCGACACCCACTGTCGCACCCATGTACTAATGACTTTGCAATTAACCACACACTGCTGGTTTGACCACCCACTGTAAACGCTCCCCCTCTGTGGGTAAGAATGGCTCCGACAAGACCAGCACAGGAAAAATCAGACAGAAGAGGGGGCGACTGGGGACCCCCCAGCAAGGGAGTGGGACAGGACCAGGGGATGATCGGGGTGCCCCAGCTCAGGGATGCTGCCAGCCGTGGCAAGTGGCCCCAGCTGCCACGCTCGCACCCAAGCCAGCAACCCAGAGGCATTTCTTCTCCATCGCCAACTGTCCAGGGAGCCAAACAAAAGGTCCCAGGTGGGCTGACCAAGGACAACGTGCAAGCACCAACAGGGACACCCTGGCAACATCTGCATGACTCGGCTGTTGTCCTGTCCCGCCAGAGCCTGGGTTCAGTTGCAAGAGCAACGTCCCGGCATGATACAACAGTGCTGGGGGCAGAGACTGTCCCACAGCAGCTTGACGAACGGTTAATCACTCTTCACAGAGAGATGTGCAGATCTGGTTTGACCCACATTGCATTCACCCTCCCGAGCAGTTTCCAGTGGGAGGCTGGATAGCCCAAAATGGATTTTTGAAGAATGCATCACATACACTTTGGCAAAACTAAGAGAATAGTCTCAAAAAGGCTTGAGGGAAACATCTTACTAAACGGACTGCTGTTTTCTCGTCTCCCATGAAATCCCTGCCAAAAAGCCTATAGCACAATGCAACAAAACCAAATTACAATGGTAACATTTATTCAAATTAAATGATGAGTCCATATTTTTGAGCTTAGCATGGATTCCCTTTTTTGGCATTCACGATTTTAATAGTTACACACATGTCCCAGCTTAGTTACCCCCAAAACATTATCAAAACATTACTATTTCAGGACATGCTGAAAGTAACGCTTTCTAGAGGCACAATCACAAACCCTTCTGGATTCTGGGCTTGCGGCTTTTCACTGCCTGTTTCCTGCCGACCAGACATGATTCACTCAAGTCCTCCCTCAAAGAAATGAAAAAACACTCTATTTCCCACTGGGGCAAAAAGCCCAAGGTGTTTTCGCTTTGTTTTCTCCCCCGTGTTCTCTGCTGGACCAAGCGCAGCTCTGCAGGTATTTTTATCATTAGTCCGTGTGAGAACAGCACAACTGAAACCACAGTCAGAGACCAAAGGGCCAACAGCAGCTGCCTCACGCAACCTGCCTGGAAATGAAGCGAAACGGCCGAGCATCACCACGCACAACGGGGCCATCTTTGGCAACCGCTTCATGTATGCCGGGCAGCCTGGGAGAGCCTGTCCCACGCCATCGCTCTGCCAAAGGGGCACACACGGCTCCTTTGCTTTCACCTCCTCCCCTCCATAAATTCATCAGCCTGACCACCCAAAGCACTCGCGTCTTTTCGGTGTTAGTGCTCCAGCCGAGCTAGAAAACCTTGAAAAAAAAAAATCTCAATCTTTGTGATCCTTTATTTATCGCTGTTGACTGCATGTGTTCCTGCAGCATTTCCAGGGAACAGGACGTGGTGTTATTCTGCAACTGCTAAAGGTCAGCCCTCATTTCCACAGCAACTCTGTTTAGAAAAGGTTTGCAACTTATCTATTTAATACACATCATGTTGAAATATTGCTCGCAGGTTTCATAGCTTGCTTCGTTTGCTGGTAGTTGTATTTCATTCAAATTCATGTTATAATTTCCAGCCAAGTCCTGAAGTTGTGGGTTTGTTTGGTTTTCTTCTGGGCATCTGTGGAGAAACACCATTGTTTTTTTTTAAACAATCGAACTTTGTAAACTTCAGTCTGTGATGAAAACGTGTGGCCTCTGGAGCACAAGGTACCCAGGAACTCTTGAGTTGAGCCTGTTGCCTGCTATCGCAAGTGACCCTGAATTTATTCAGCAGATAGTGTTTGCCGATTTTCTCCCTACATCACGTTTTCCCAGTCAGCTCCAGCCCAAGAAGGCATGCCACTACTTCCCAACATGTGGGAAGGCTCCTAAAGTCAGGGCACACACTCATCTCCAGCAAGGAAGAGGAATTTCCATGCTTGATCCTCCCTGCGAGTGCCTTCCCAACGCTGACATGAACTTTGCAAACAACCACCGGTGGTTCTGAAAGCCAGGATAAAACTTCCAGGAACTTGAAAGTTTTCTACAGCTTCTCTGCAGCGCTGTGTATCTCCTGGGCCAAGAACTAAACCCCATGTTGCTGAGGCTGTTTCGATGACAGCATCAGGTGAGCTCCCACAGCTAGCCACGCGTGGCTCATCTCACTGGGAAACAACAGGCTCTGCACATGGGTTGAGCCCCCGTCCCTTGCAAGCCCAGCAAAGCCGCCTGCTCCACCACCCGCTGCCAACACGGCCCCTGCCCCTCGCCGTGGGGCTGCCTACAAGCCTCCAGCTGCCCGCCCCACCAGCCGATACCAGCTGCTTTGCCGGAGCAGTGACAGACCTGCTCCCAGGCAAAAGTCACTTCTCGATGACCGTTGTTTCAAAGCTGGTGTTCTGAACCATAAGGACTTATTTTTTCCCCCCGCATTGTTTATTTTTTGCAATGCTCCAACCCACTTACAGCATTTGTTCCTAAGATAGCCCAGCTCTCATAAACTATCATTTGGTGGTAATTTTTTTGCAATCAGCAAGCAATATAATTAACTTCTCCAAGTCTGGGGCCTCCTTCTATAGCAGCATTATTCCTATGGCGTGCCTCATACAAAACAATGACACGCTGCTTACCAAGAGCTCTAATCAAAATTCTTTCATTGCAAGCAAAAAGAAAAGGGAACGGCATAAAGAACCATGTATTTCCCAGAACAGTGCTTTATGAAAGAAGTATCTCAGAAAACATTCAGCAAACTTAAGCAAAGAAAACTCACTCCTGCTTGGTTTCTTCCAGACGCAGTCAACCCAGTCACAAAAAATTCAACATTTTCCCCCTTCTCTCTTTGGGCTCCATGAAAGCAGGTCCTCCAGCAAGAGAGGAATTACCAAACTGCTGTTAGTCCTGATAATCCAGGAAAGACATCGGAGCTTTGATGTCTTCGTGCACTAGCCCACGGAGCCCAGTGAGGAGCACGAGGCCATGCAGGCAGAGGGGTGACCCAGACATAGGCAGAAGGTGGTGAACTCTGATCTCACCATGGCTTTTCTGCTCCGTCCATATCCCTTCTCGGAAAAACAGCTTCAGAGCAAACTCTGCACACTCCCACAGCTCAAAATCGCCTACAACGGGGTGCAATGCAGGCGAGGATCGATGGTCCTGCCCAGCGCACGGGGACTGGGAGGAGAGGAGTCACGCTGGCTCCAGCAATGACACTTCTCCTACCACCAGAGAGCTGGCAGCCCAGAGGGAATATCCAGAATAACCCATGCCTCACACAAAGCTTGACCTCCCGGAGGTGCTTCAGAACATCACTGAAGCAGGTTGTCTTCTTCAGGTGTCAGCTGTTGGATGGGGATACCTACTTGGACTAAACATACTCGTCTTAACTGCAACTGAAAAAGTGACTTTAAGGCCATTTTATTGTCTTATTGGTCCCTCACAATTTAATTTTTGTACCATTTCTAATACTGGTAATGTTCTTCTGGATCTCTAGCTAAACCTATCCATATACACTTTTCACTGATTCCCACTTATTCTTCCTCTAAATATTCATGCTGGTAAATAAATATTTTGCCTTCCCATGCTAATGCATAATGTATAAATCAGCCCCAAACACAAAGAAACCTAAAAACAGTTCCCATAAAAAGGATTTTATTTTTTTTTTCCCCGTAAAAAACAGCTGGCAAAGTATCTCACAAAAGAAAAAAAAAAAAATCCCACTTTGCTGATACATTTAATTGCTTCAGGATTTAATGCCTCTCTAAAGTTGTGAGCTGCAGCCAACGTTGGAAACAAAGTATTTCCGTCCAAAAACTGATGGAGCTATCCTCATCTCCCGCTGCAGAAACTCACTGCCTGCCCAACAACTGTGCTGCGGCACCCCCTAAAAAGAGTTGAAACAACACAGCTTTCTCTGCAGCCTTCCTCTCAACCTGCAGGCAAGAGTCTGCAGCCGGTGAACTGCTTTGAATCACAGAATTGTCTACGTTGGAAGGGACCTTCCAGATCATCGAGTCCAACCATCAACCTAACACTGACAAAACCAACGCTAAACCGTGTCCCTCAGCACCACATCTACATGTCTCTTAAATACCTCCAGGGACGGCAATTCCACCACGTGCCTGGACAGCCCGTTCCAATGCTCAATAACCCTTTAGGTGTAGAAATTTTTCCTAGTATCCAATCTAAACCTCCCCCGGCACAATTTGAAGCCATTTCCCCTTGTCCTATTGGTTGTTACTTGGGAGAAGAAAGCCTGGGCCTCGCTGCCCTGCCTCCCAAGCGGACACTCCAGTCTCCGGGGCTGAGAGGAGGCTGTGTCATACCTGGAACGATCACATCCACACGCAGACACCTTCACATCGAGAGCTGCAGCGGACGAAACGGCACTCTGGTGAAGCTCCCCCTCCAAGACCCGTTGCTCAGTGCCAAGTTGAGGACAGTGGTGAGTGCTTACCTACTGCATGCCCTTTCGGCTGGATACCCAGTGCCCCAAACCGCAGGCTCATCACCCCAAGCAGAAGAGCACCCAAACCATCGAGCGGCTGCGCAGCACCTGGCAGGGAGAGCCCGCGAGCTGGCACGAAGCTGCAAGCACAGCTCACTCAACAGCAGGCGCCCAAGTTGATGGCCAGCATGGTGCAAGGAGCACCTGGCCTCATTTTAATACCGAATGGCAGGGGTTGGAAGGGACTTTTGGAGATCATCTAGTCCAACCCCCCTGCCAAAGCAGGTTCACATAGAGTAGGCTGGACAGGAACACATCCAGGCAGGTTTTAAATATCTCCAGAGAAGGAGACTCCACAGCTTCTCTGTGCAGCCTGTTCCAGTGCTCTGCCACCCTCCAAGGAAGGAAGTTTCTCCTCATGTTCAGATGGAATTTCCTGTTTTCCAGTTCGTGCCCATTGCCCCTTGTCCTGTCACTGGGCACCACTGAGAAGAGTCTGGCCCCATCCTCTTGGCACCCACCATTTAGATATTGATAAGCATTGGTGAGATCCCCTCTCAGTCTTCTCTTCTCCAGGCTAAACAGACCCGGCTCTCTCAGCCTTTCCTCAGAAGAGAGGAGCTCCATTCCCTTGACCATGTTTGTAGCCCTCCACTGGACTCTCTCCAGCAGTTCCTTGTCTTTCTTGAACTGGGGCGCCCCAAACTGGACACAGTACTCCAGATGTGGCCTCACCAGGGCAGAGTAGAGGGGGAGGATGACCTCCCTCAACCTGCTTGCCGCACCCTTTTCAATGCGCCCTAGGAGACTATTGGCCTTCTTGGCCACAAGGGCATATTGCTGCCTCATGGTCAACTTGATGTGCAACAAGGCCAGTGCAGGGGGTTATTCCTCCCTAGGTGCAGGACCCTACACTTGCCCTTGCTGAACTTCATTAGGACCCTCTCCACCCAACTCTCCAGCCCATCCAGGTCTCGCTGTATGGCAGCACAGCCTTCTGCTGCGTCAGCCACTCTTCCCAGTTTTGTGTCATCAACAGCACTGCTGTTATGAAGGCCTGACTTGCGGGCTGCCACGAATGGAGCCTGCGCCAGACCCCTCCACCCCGTGCCACCCCATGGGAAGGTACACAGAATCCTTGCGCACGAGGTGCGGGGTGCCACACGCTGCAGCATCGCTCAGCCTCGTATGTCTTCTGCTGGAGAAACCCCACCTACAAAACAGGGCAGAGCTGGGGGACCCGGGCATCCTGTCCAAGCAGCGCATCACTAGCCGTGTTGTAACATGCCCCGCTGCTTCGCTGACATTCCCAAATACTGGAAAAGTATACTTAGACAAAGCCAAATAACAATTTCCAGTGATCCAAAGGTTTAAAAAATAATATATATATATATACATAAAATTCTACGAGGCTGGAAATTTTAAGGATTCCAAGTATTTTTATTCAAAAATTAAAAAGCGAGCAAATGAGTTTCATTTAAAATGCAAGTGAATTTGATAACAAAATGGTATTACACCAAAGCGCAATTGAATGTTTTCAAAAAAAAAAAAAAAAAGACGACGAAAAGGATAAAGGCAAGTCTTTTCACTTTTCTGTAACTATTTTCATCCCTACAGAAACAGTTTACAGCCATTTACACAACACCCCCACGTGTTTCTGTTTGCCTGCGTCAGCATTCTGATGTAGACGACCGGGGCTGTCGCATCATGCCTGCCATTAAGCGTATCAAGAAATAAAGATGAATTTGCACTGACAACAACATCTGAGGTTCTGTAAGTCAATCAGCGGGCAGGAAGCAGGCTCTACCTTCCCCTTAGTTTCTGTTTACCCTGAATCTCAGTCGACCTCATTTTTGCAGACCCGAGCACCCCGGACTTTGCTGCTGTGCAGTAAAGCTTGTCAAAGAGGCAACATAAACCCGAACCTTTCCTGATCCTCCCACAAGCCCATCCTTTCCAAAAGGCATATATATGCCACAGTACCGTATGGTATATAACCTCCCTCTTCCACAATTTACAGCACCTACATGGTAATCAACACAGAGTAACAAACTCGACAAGGAATACAGCCTATTACCTTCAAAGCACCAAGCACAAAACTCTTATTTATTTCAGTTTTCCATACATCTAATCGCTCACCGCAACATCAGTTTCAACAGTTCACATATTTCTCCAAGTTCTACAGATAAACTGCAAAGGACGTGTTTTTCCACTAGTCTTGTGGGAGTAGAAGATTAAGACAGTAAACTACGTCTGATCTGCTGGCAAATCTCTCTCTGAAATTAGGCAACAGGTTCTGGCTTTAACCCTACCACCTCACTGTTCGGCTGAGTTTCAGTGGGGACTTGCAGCATCCTCTTTGCACCGAATTCGTAAGCAGGGTGCCCAGAGGGGACCGCTGCGCGGCTCCGTCCCTCACTAAAGGGACGCCTGGGCTTCAACCAGTACTCCTGGGCCCATGGTTGGACCAGCGCTTCAGCCATTAGTGGGTGAGATGCCAGTGGTTTGTAATCTGCCGGCTGGGGAGGGCTCAGTGGGACCACGGTCTGATTTAATAGGGGTGGGAAAAGGAGCGAAAGCAAAGCCAGCCTTTTTTTCTTTTTCTAGTTGAATTTGCTGCAGGCAAGTCTGCACCTCCACTGGGAATACGTCAAGAATCTGCAAAATCAAAATAGGATGGGAAACACTGAATGACAGCACACTCCCTTAAAAAGGCCATCTGATCCTGATTTATAGACTCTAAACAGCAGGGAATTTCCTACATGGAAAAATTTGCCAAGGAAATGTCAATCCCGTCTTTACTGGCACTGTCACTTACTGGGCAAAGCAGTTCAATTCGCTCTTCAGAGGAAATAAGACTTATGCACTCATACTGCGTGCACGCTTGCTTGGGAACATGGATGCATGCGTGCCTGCGCACCGAAGTCTCCTCCAGCAATCCCCAAACACCACCAAACGGTTTTCAAGGAATCTTGGCAGGGCAGATTATTAGTAACGACATACACACGTACTCAGCTGTAGATTGCTGGGTCCTCTCTCACCTTCCAGCGTGCTAACCTGTTTATTAATTCTATACTGAAAATAAGTTAAATATCCCTGCAAGCCTTTCCCAGGAGACAGTGATTCAATCCAAATGCATCCAGCATGGATGCAGTGAAGGTAGGGCAGGAGATGCCCTGGCTTTTAACAAAAGCTTCGCTTAGATTTTTATTTTTTTTTTTTTTAAGAAAAAGGGAGTGGGGAAAGAAATGTGAAAAGGAGGAATGTGAGTGCAAGCAGAACATAAAATTAATTCAAGCACGGTGGCAGCACGAACAGCTCGATTTCCCCGTTGCCGGCTTCCCCCCAGCAGACGAGCGGTGGTGGCTCAGTGGAAGTTTCCATCACCCAGTCCAACTATTTGTCAGCTCCTGCATCCTGATTAAATCTGTAAACCCAGTTACCGGGGAAGGCGACAGGGGAAAGAGGGAGGCTTAGCATTACCCACAGGAGCCTCAGGCTCAGTAGGTATTCAAAAACGTCACTTTAAGACACAGTTCATGTGGTGGCATTTATTTGCACTACCATGCCCACTGCTCTTCTCAGCTTTCCTCGCCAACCCCTTGCCCACCCCTCACAGCTTTGAGGGAGCTGCCAGAGTGTTTGCAGATGCTGGGGCTGCTGGGGGCACGGCCTTCCAGACCTTGCTTCGGTGTGCTGCCCACTCAGAGCAGCAGGGGCAAACCCAGCCCCCATCACCCCATCCGAATGGGGAAGGCAAGCGCTAAAAGCCTTGTCTGCACGACGGGGATTTCTGAACCACACGTGGGCAGTTTCAAGGAGGAGTTCAATAAGTCTATGAAAGAATCAACATGAGGGGACACCTCCCAATCAGAGGAGTCTGGTCCCTCGATCTGGCCCCGAGTGCCCGGTGTGGATGCATGCCAGAAATGACCCTGCCAATACAGCCATCTGGGGACTCCACCAGGCGCTACCTGGTGTCTTACTTGTGGTTCACCTGGATTACTGTGGGTTAGCTCACTGCCCGGCCACTGCCACACTCATTTACACCTCTCTCCCCTGCCTATCGATGCGGTGATGCCAGCAGTTACCACCACATCCCTATTGGTTGCTACGGCTACAGGAAAGCTGCTGGATCCCTGCATCCTGCACTCAGCCTCACCAAGGGGCCCCACAGCAACCAACTGCCCTAGAGGATGTCCCCTAAAGTCCTCCTGCTCGCTGTGTGAGACCCACCTCTGCTAGCTGACGCCCCCAGCACAGCAAATCTGTGTTTATTCCTTCCCTTTTTCCGCTGTCAGAGAGACAGCCTCACAACAGGCACAGTTCAGCAGCGAAGCTCTGGCCGTACAGGGTTGCAGATGCCAAAGGCTCGCGCAGGGCTCAGAAAGCACTCAAATTCTCAGAGAAAATAAAGCACGGAGAGCTATTTCATGCAGAGAAACCAGTCACTGACTCCTTATGCTGCAAATTACTGGGAGATGCAAGAGTAGACCAGGGCAGCGTCACTCAGTTCATCAGCCCAAATCCCAGCGGTAAAAACATCTCGCGCTTTTCTTGCATTTTTCCCCGTGAATGCAGCACTGGACACAGACGGAGCTAGAAGACAGTGTCGGAATGACCTTTAGCCTGACCTGCCCCCCTGTCGTAACAGGGCCCTTCTTTAGACGTGCTGACCCAGTTGTGTCACATGGATAAGGCCGTGTCTTACAACACAGGCAGGCGTGCTCTACCCCTAAGGCAGTCGGGTTGCAGCCAGGTTTTCTGGAGCAATAGGTTTACCTTCTGCTGGCAGCTGCCCCAACAGACCCCAAAACAGCATCCTTCTGAGGGAGCCATCCATGCAAGCGGGTGGCAAAGCGCAGGGCTCCCAGCGACAGGAGGTGAAGGCTCGCTCCTCCACCGCCCTCCGGTAACCCAGCCCAGAGGAAGCCATGAACCATGACTGTGCCGATCCACATTTGAGTTGTGACGATGAATAATTAATTGCTGCTTTGTTTCCTAGTGGAATTCTATAGCAGTAATTATCTCTGTTTTAACACAAAACAATTATCACCTCCTCCTTTCCTTTTCTTCTCCCATCAATTAAGAGATGGGAAGACAGCATCTCTCGCTCATGACTAATAACAGCCCTTCACTAGATGAAGCTGGTGTGGTGGGTAATTACCAGGACGCTTCAGCAGGTAATGTCACTCAGCCAGAGCACGGATAGCTTGCCGAGCCGCAGAAGAACAGAGCATCACAGTGCTCAGGTCACCTTGGAGTCACAGTCATCAGCACAGAAGCTAACTCTCCAGTCAGTTTCTTCCGAGACTATTAATGACTGCTAATTAGAAGTGTTCATTCAGCCCGTCAGCACCTGCATGTCCATCACCAGAAGCCTGGGTTAACACTGCTTCTGTATTCATCAGGCTGCAGACTCCGGGTTGTCTTTGGTTACGAATATGCTGGTCATGACTGCTCATTTTTTTCCCTCCCCATCTCTCCTTTTAGCAATGCATATAAATATACAAATAAAATCAAGAAAAGGGTATGTTCCAAAGCATTTCCCCGCTACGACAGAGATGTACAACCACTGCTGTGCAAGCAACCTCTGAAGCTCCCGGCAGATTCCTCATCCAGCCTCGTGCCTGTGGGCGGGGGACACCTTCTGCTCCTGAGACTGCTGGTGGGGACAGAAATCTGCAGCACCGCCTGGTCACTAACTACGGCCACCAGCAAAGTGACAAAAATCAGTCTGGAGGACGCGCACAGGGCAGGAGAAGGCTCGACCTGACAGAGAAGCAGCTGGATATCTGGTGATGCAATCTGGGGTAAGAGCTCCCCCAGAACTGCTACTTTTTTTCAGAGAAGCACCAGTACCAGTTGGCCTTTAAAGGATATTTGACAATACCCTAAAATTCTGCAATTTGGGATGGAAATGAAAACAAATACGAAAACCTCCCATTAACTTTGGATGAGCAAACATGAAACAAAGAGGCTTTCCATGCTGCGAACTCCAGCCAAAACCCCAACAAAGCAGGTGACTATGGCATGCATGGATGTTTACCTGGTTTGAAAGGTCAAAGCAGCTGGCACCCTTTTTTATTATTATTTATTTTTGCACAGAGCATGCCCTGCTTTTACAGACAGTTCTGTATTCGTAACGTTAACTCATCAAGCGTACAAGAGGTGCTGGGCTACTTGAGCTTCGTCACTCGGCGCGCAGATTTTGGTGGCGGAGCAGGCTGCAAACTCGCTTAGCAAGCATGACAGCTATCACCTCTGCTGAGGCTTTGGGGCAGAATAGCACCGATCTAGGGAGGAGAACACGGCTGCTCTCCCTGCCTTTTCAATCAGCCTGGGGCACCAGTTGCTTTACCTCCTACCTTAAACCTCATCCACTCGGGCTGCAAGAGTGGCACAGAAGACTTTTCTGTGTGGTTTTATCATGCCTAGCACAAAAGACTTTTGATCCCATCACGGGTGCAAATCTTTCTGGAGGGCCTGGACCAAAGCGGGGGCTCTCTTCCTTACCACCTGCTCACTCACCACCAGCAGCAGGCAGCAAAGGAGCCCTTCTGCCTCAGCTTCAAGAAAGAAAAAATCAACCTCATCTCTCCGTTTCTTAACAGGGACAGCACGGAAATAAAGAACTTGCACATATGGCTAACTAATATCTAATCTGGAAAATTCTTTCTGCAGTCCATGAAAAAATCCATTTTAATTAAATACTTTTATTTTACCCACTGCTGTGCACTAAATTAAACTGTTTCAGCATTAATATATAAAACTATTATTCTATGCATGCATAAGTGAGTTTATGCACGTGTCTGTGTACAAAATCTATACAATTAAGCACTGCTTAAAATGCAAATGACAGATGATAAAGATTCCATCCTGACTGTATTAAATCTTGACTTGGGATGTATTAGATCCTCGGCAATTTAAGACTAGTGTAAACTCAATGAAGTCAATGGAGCTAGTAATAATTTACATCAGTGGAAAATCTGGACCTTTGATTTTTAAATACTTACTACTGGCAAGAACTGAAAAACAAGCAACAAAAATCCACTTTGTAACATGGAGCCAGATGTTATTTTTCTTCTTTTACAGTAATAGCTCAAAAATAACAAATTTAAAACAGAAACTCTAATAAAGACTTGTCCTGGGACAGATCTTGGAGTTACATCAGCTTTCACCCCTGAAGGCACAGGAATTTAAGTTAAGGCTGGAGGCCCTCGTTTACACGTTCATGTTCAATCTGCAAAATACCACAGACACGCCAAAATTTAAAGCACGCGCTTATAACTATTTGCCCTGATTTTCTCCATTTCTCCAAGCTTACTCCCTCTACCTGTCTGGCAGCGCAAAGACTTTAAAACAGGTTAAAAATGTATATATTTATATTGTGGAAGGCTCCTCAATAGGCCTGAAGTTCCAGGAAGGGGTCCTGGCAGGAGAGCTCCTCCTGACCACCACCCAGCCATAGGTGGGCAGCTTGCCGGTGGGCTCCCTACAACAGAACCCACACGAGGTGGTCATGCCTAACCTGGGCAGAGATGGTGAGACCGTGATGGCAGACGTTCCCACCACCAGCAGAGCTGGTCCAGACAGAGGGCAACAACCCCCAGGGCTGGTGGTCCCTTGTGCTCAGCTGCATTGCGTCTTGTTTAGAACCATAGAATCATTTAGGTTGGAAGGGACCTTTCAGATCATCTAGTCCAACCATCAACCTAACACTGACAAAACCAACATTAAACCATGTCCCTCAGCACCACATCTACACATCTTCTGAATACCTCATGGGATGGCGACTCAACTGCTTCCCTGGGCAGCCTGTTCCAATGCTTGATAACCCTTTCGGTGAAGAAATTGGTCCTAATATCCAGTCTAAACCTCCCCTGGTGCAACTCAAGGCCATTTCCTCTTGTCCTATCACCTGTTACTTGGGAGAAGAGACCAACCACCACCTCTCCACACCCTCCTTTCAGGTAGTTGTAGAGAGCAATAAGGTCTCCCCTCAGCCTCCTTTTCTCCAGGTTAAACAACCCCAGTTCCTTCAGCTGCTCCTCATTTTTAAGTTTAAGCAGCTCTGGTCACCAGCTCCAGCCCAGGCCGCTCTCCAGAGGTCTCTGCCTGAGCACAGCCCAGCCCAGACCCAGCTCTCTCCATCACCTCCTTTCAAACCTACCAGCGTTTCCATCCCTGGTGACATTTTTCAGACGAGCAACCCCACGGACACCACCTTACGCCCCCTTTGGCAGCGGTCCTGTGCTAAACAAAAGGCCACACAGCACTGACAAGCCTTTAACCTCACGGAGGCATTGTTTTTCAGGCATATCAGGCAGGGGCCGGGAGCCCTGGGCTGTGCCAGCACTGTCTCCCCGGGCCAGCAGGGGACGGCTCACAGCCCCTCTCTGAGGAAACACCTGCTGCGGAAACAGCTACACCATCAGAGCTGCACCTCGCCGCCCCGAGACGCCTTTCCTTGGCCATAAAAGTCACGCTTGTAAAAGACGAGGGCTCTGGTGCAGCCGGAGTACACACAGCCATCCTCCCCCACCAAGCGCCTATCCCTTCAGCATGCACCGGAGGCAAACGAGCACATTCGGCGCTCAGCGTGGGCCTCGCACCTCTTCCCTGTCATTCACTACAAGTTAAACATTAGTGGGCGCTTGGACCGGCTCTGGGCCAGGTCAGAAAGCCGCAAGTCTCCATCTCTGCTCGAAGGTTGCTTGGAGGGAAGGTGCAGGCCGGCCTCCGAGGGTCAAGGAAAGCCGCCCGTTCGCAGGCGGGAGTAACGCTGGCACGCTGCCTGCGCGGGGAAGAGACACAGGGGGGCTAAACTCGGAGCCTGGCCCAGGAGATGGGAACTACACCAACACAACATTTCAGCCTGCCATCGCAGACCACCAAGGTTTTCTATTCCTGATTTTAAAAGATAAATATAAAGGGCAATGCCCCCTACTGCCAGCACCCTTCCCAAATCCATGGGAGTAATTCTCCGAGCTGTGCCGAACCCCACACAACCTGAGAATCCTTTAAAACATTTGCTATTTCAGCACGCGCCCTCTGAAGTCGCCCTTTTAAATATAGCACAAACTCGCACAAAATCACCTGAGCTGGAGAACCTGCTGTAGCTAGGACTGAATTTCCATTTCCATCCCAGGCCTCCCTTTTCAATAGCCGATAACCACCAAACACACTTCTGCAGAGCCGACGTTTCCCGCAGCCCTGCTTCACCCCGACACCTCCGGAGTCTGAGCGCAGTACCTCTACCCATTATTTGGGTTCAAAAAGATACTGTCCTCCGTGTGCTTTGATCAGAAACTTCATACTCTGTCTGAACAAAAGCAAGTCACTGGAATGAGAAACGTCAAAGGCGGCTCTCTTGTAGTTCTTGCAGGAGCTGGAATACCTGACCCCGCGTAACCTAAGCCAGAATTTGAGGGGTTTAAGCCTTTGGTGTACCAATATCGTCTGCAAAGAAGGCCAAACTTGAAGATTATCACTCAAGGTACACAGGTATGCACAGTATTTTTAATGAGAAGAGGAAACACACAGACCGCCTCAAGGACAGTGGATTTTACAAGGCTTGGGATCAACAGTCACCAAGACAAATGACGTCAGTCCCAAATTCCTTGCTATCTCAAGCACAAAACTTTCAACACCCCAAAATTTACTGTAGCATAGATTTTTTCCTTTCTTTTTTAAAAAAAAAAAAACGCCAATCTCTTATTGGCTGCACTAAAGACAATACCAGTATGGCCCACAGCAACGTGAACTTCAATGGAATTAGTTAATTATTAGAAAGGCCAATCTTACTGTTTTAAGCCTCAAATCTCAAACTAGCAATTTCTACCTCTGCCTTGATATATGGGGCTGGTTTTATGGTACTGCACAACTATGAGCGTGTGTTTGTTTTGACACGTGTGAAAGTGAAAGCCAGTACACAGATTTTTGCAAGTCACACATTATCCCTTACTGTCACAGGGACCTCAAACTGGAGGAGCTGCTGGAAGGCACATGGGGCGAGTAAAGCACCAAAAGCACAACCAGGAGGTCAACATGTCGTAGACATGCCAAAGAGCACTGAACCTCAGTCGCTGGCCGCTCAGTGCTCTGGGTTCATGACAGACGGACCAAGAGGATGGGCTGGTTACGCACAATACCCCCACGCCGGCAAAGCCCGGAGGCATCACCATGTGCCAGAGCCGCAGATGCTGCTGCCATGTCCCTCCCCTGCATTAGGAAAGGGGAAATGACGCATCGGCCCAGAATACCTGCTGTGGTCCTACAGAAAACCCTCATTGCTCCAGTTTTGCACAAGGGACCTGGATCTGTCCTACCTGCACAAGTGAACACCGAAAAGCATGTCATCAAGGGCTACCCCATCACTTGGTGTAAACCAACAGCGTTCAGCAGAGCCTGTCTGACTTACATCACCTAAAGATCTGCCCAGACTGTGCCCACAGGTGGGCAACTTAATCTCTCTACTGTCAAGAGACAGGAAACATAATTTAAAGTATTCAGAAGTCCTCCTCCCAAAAATCTGTGTTTGTGCTACAGCACAGCCATGGCTTGCAGACTTCTGCAGCCCTGTGAGAACTTGCATCTGTTCGGAGCTCCAACATGGCTTAAAAAGCCAGCTGTCACTCGCTCTGGGAGAAACCAGCAGCATAATAAAATGTTGCAGGAAGTATGCCACAAAATAGGAGTTTGGTGGAAAAAAGGATGATGGGGAGAATTATGACATTTTACAAAAATGCAGCAATATATTTTTAAACACTTAAGTGGACAATTTGCATTTACCATGACAGAAGAATAATTCAGGTATGTAAAAAAAAAAAAAAACAACTATTCTGGTATCTGGCCAATCTAGAACATCTACATCTGGTACGCATTTACTTTTATTACAGCTGCGAGCCGTTATTTGTACTTCAGTAATGCCCCGAGGCCATGCTGCATCGAGCAGCTTGCATCTGCTAAGTAAGCGTCAGTCACTGATTTGATCAGAAAGATGGTCCAAAACGTATCATGAACACAATCGCTTGCAATTTACAGATTTTGAATTGGTAATAACTCCTTACGGAGCACTTTTCATCAGCACAGTCCAACCATGCCCTACGCTGACAGTCAGTATTAGCTGTGCTGTCTTGCTGCCAACGCACAGAGGGGACCCAACCCACATCTCCCAGCAGACCCACAAAGAGAAAACACCTCTCTCAGCACCTCAGTTTGCTGCTCCCTTCTACAGACCCCCTCCAGCAGCAGGGCCAGGAGCCAGAAGGTTGCCCACCTTCCCCCAGGGAGCCTGCAGCAGACCAGCAGGACAAGAGGCCACCACTGGCATGGACCAGCATCACCAAACAAGGGGACCACAATGGTTTTTCACAGCTACAAACCCAAAAACCTACAACAGGTTTTGCTGGCCATCCTCGTCATAGAAAAATCCAAGTACGTTTTCTTCCAAGAGGAAGGAATAAGTCTGACTTGATAATTTTTTTTTTCACCTCCTTCTTAGAAATTCAGGTCTCAGGCTTCACGGAAGACTTCTCAGATTACTAGAGCGATGCACTACAGCAGCCTGGCATCCTCAGGTGTCAGAGAAGTAAAACCCAGTTCAAAAAGGTACAATGTGATATTTATTCAAGTCTGAAGACCTGCTTTGCTTCTTAGCACCTTTTAAATGCAAAGATTTGGAAGCAACGGTCCCTCTTCAGTATTTTAAACCTCTCTGCTGCCTTTTCCACAACACACAATAACCAAAGGAGTAACCCAAGCTTGCTAAAAGTTCTAGGAAGCAAGTATTGTTCCTCTAGATATAAAGAGCAAAAAAACCCAACCAAACAAAAAAAGCCAAAAACACAAAACTAAGAATTCTAAGAATTCTGGGCATTTTAAAGTCATTTCAGAGGGGGAAAAAATAATCATAAAAAGGGACACAGGATTCCTCCCCTCCGTTGCTGTTGTTCTGAACGTGGGTGCTTGCTATAAAACTGTAGTAACTGGTTGATGATATACTTAGGAAAATATTTTTGTCCTCTTTGTGCTGAAAAGTGTTGATATTTGCTACCTGCATTTCTCCAGAAATAAAGCAGGCAGCTCCTTTAGAGATGATGTAACTGAAAAAACGTGTCTGTCCCCCGTGAAGGGGGACAAATGCAATTGTATGCAAATGCAATCCATTAGATCGTCCGAGGAATATTTGAGTTCCATTGCGAAACAGCTGCACTCCACCTCATATTTCTTTTCTTCTTAAAAATACATTTATTTTTACTGTGGCCCGCTCCATCACATAAGACCGGAATCCCAAAAGCTCGTAGTCTGAAAGCTGCATTCTATCCAGACTAATCACTGTCTTTGAAAAAGGAAACAAGAACTTAAGACAGGGATAAAAGAGACCAGCTTTATGTTGGATAACCATTCTGCCACATCTATTTTTCATTTATTTGGCAAGCCTACATAAACAGCAAAACAAGTTTCAAACCCTTAGCACGCTCCAGAGCAAACCGTGACCAGGATACCCACAGGCAGAGCATCTCAGTGTGCAGGTCCTCAGGTGCCAGGGATGGCCATGGGGGCATTTTTGGTCTCTGACAGATATGAGAAGCTCCCGCAGGCACAGGTCACCTAGGCTCCGCATCCCTTCAGCGGAGAAACCAGCTTGCCAGCACAGTGCCCTCCTGCTTTTGCTCTCCCACGTGTGTTCAGCAACGCGTTTTCTCCTCCTGGTTTAAGTGGGCATGACCGAAACCTCCCTCTGCGGTTGACAGCCCTCCCCTCCCAGGAGGGATGCATCCCAAATGCCTGCACTGGCCATGCTCAAGTCACGGGCCTGAAAGGATCTTTAGTAACAGCATGTATGAGGCAAAGTTCTCTCACCATGACTGGTAGCACCAGGGTCAGTATTTCACATCTAGACAATATTTAGCATGTAGGTTGCGGGCAGGTCATTTCACTACAGTCCAAATGAAGACTAGAAAGCGAAAAGAGATCAGAAGCTGTAGCCCTATCTATGCCTATCTTACATGGTTAATAATTTTTAGTTGAGTGTACCTCTCTCTCTCCTAAGCCCTTGAGCTGTACTTCAAAAACTAAATAACTAAGCCTAGCCTATTATTAGCAAAACACTGTGAAATATCAAAGGTTAACATTTGGATTTTGGCAAATCTACTTTGCTGTGGAAGCACCCACACTGCACCTGGAGGGACAGGGATGAAAAGGGCAACAAGGGGTTGAAGCAATAAGGACTGATCTGCACCAAACGATCTCGTCAAGGTATCAGATGCAGACCTTATGGGGGTGCTGTACCTGTGTGCTCCCTACTATTGCTACCACTATTATAGCACCACTGTGCTACCACTATTATTGCTAAATTCCCCTGGCCAGCAATTCTATGTCCAGCATTCCCTCTTTCAGGTTTTGTCCGTAAAGCCCACTGGCAGCCTAAAGCAAAATACTGACTTGATAAACGGGATACTAGGAAGAGCAAATTGGGTTGTACTTCTGACTGGCTCTCAAATGATGTCCTCCTGTGTCTTTGATAGCAGCAGGTGTACAGGTTAAGATCTGTTCCTTGTTCCCTACAGGATTATTCCTTTTTTTTTTTCTCCCCTCTTGTCATCATTTCTCAAGACTATTAACATGCTTCTTGGGTAGCAACAGTCAATTATCCTTTGGCATTCTTCACTCAACACCCAGCACGACACACAAATCTTCCATAAACACTCTGCAAGGCCCTTATTGCGTAGCTAGCATATGACAATACAGTAATTTCCACTGGAAACAACAATTACAACAGGAACATGATAACCACAAGCATCGCCAATTAAGCAAATGAGTCCCAGTAGGTGAGATTTTGCAGACTACGGGTGCACATCTCAGCCATGTTGCCATGCAGAAGGCTGGAGGCTGAGTACTCATAAGCCAGGAGCCAATGGGTCTAATGAGATTCTTTTCTATTAGAACAAGTAGTGGTTTAATTACAACTGTTTGATTCACATGCCATGATGTATTCCACAAAAATAAACAGCAGCTTTCTGATGAGGGCACTATGGGTTTGCAGGAGTTCACCACCTTTCCTCTGCCTACAAACTGCAGAGGTGATGCTGGTTTCGGGATTTGGGTTTTACGTTGCTGTTTTGCCACTTAGGTCCTCTCCCTCTTCTAATTCTTTTATCAATGCAAGAGAACACACTGAGGATAAACTGAGAAATAGAACTGCCACCTCTTTATTTTAATCACAGAACTTGTATTATTTTTCTCCCCAAAGCTTCAGCTCCTGGAGTCACACCCACGATCACATGGGAATACGGTCAGAATTTCAGCAAAAAGAATGCTACTGGCCTCCCGTGTATGGAGAGAGGGCCCTATTTTCCAGGGAACCGCAGGATTTTGGAGATCAGTTCAGAGTCTTTAAGTACCCAGCAAAAAGCAATTGTCCTGAGCTTCCCCTTTGGCGAGTGGTCCAGGTACAGTCGTGCTGTAAGTACACAACAGGTCCTGCCTCAGAGCGGCTGGTGCTAAGGAATCTGCCCCCTCGTATACCAACGTAACTCAGTGACACTTGGGCTCTCGCCCCCTTCGATGATTCGAAGTCCTAAAGAAAGTACTTGTGAACACCTCTTCTTTCAAAGAGATCCTGCAATCCAAGAGTCCCACAGATCAAGGCCCCGTAAAACACAGCCCAGAAAGCAAACCCTGCTGTGGGTCCGCAGCACGGCCACAACCGAGGCAGGTTCGAATACGCGCTTCGCTCGGCTTCGACTCCAGAGCAGCTGAACATGTTTATAAATAAAGCGACAAAACCAAGTCACAAAGCAAGTCCGGAACCAGGAACTTCGCAGTACCAAATCCCAGCCTGAGGATAATTGTCCTGACACCGCAGCAAACGAGCACCGTATGCACGTGTGTGCACGGCCAGCCCAGCCGCAAGTGGCACTGCCAGGCTGCCGGTGCCCTCCCGGCAGGGCAAGCGTTCTCGCTGTTACACCGGAGCATTCCGCACCTCGCCGCCTGTCCCAGCCCTAAGGACACCGCTCCAGCTCTCAGCCTCTTCACGTGCACGACACCGGCACGACCCCCAGCAACACCGGGCTTCCCAAGGCTCCCGCGTGCAGCTCGCCAACCACCATCTCACGGCTGGTGTCCTCCACACGGCAGGAGAGTATTATTGAGAAAGACACACTTCCTTCTCCCGAAGGGGAACAGAGATGCTGTATTTTCCACTCCCTCGGCCACCTCTTGCAATGTAAATGGCTCCTCCCTGTTAAAAACATTTCTTGGCATAGCCTTTCCCTGCTAGGTTCAAGGGTCTGCTGGTCCCTGGTAGTTCCCCCCAATGCCACCCACTTGGTGGCACACTGACATTGGAACTGCCACCAGGAAGATTAAACATTTTCCGAGCCAGGAAAATAAATTCTCACTCTAGTCCATTGCAAACAAAAAAAATTAAATCTAACTCCACTGACAGAAGAGAAAGATGTTATTCAAAAGTTTGCAGAAAATTTCTGGAGCCCAAGAAATCATTCCAAGGACCAAATAGGTGGAAAATACCCTCCCAAAAAACCAGCTGCGTGAATAACCAAGCAGCAGAATACATTCCACCATCTGCAAATTAGGTTTAAGTATCCCTCGCAGCTTCTTGCAACTTTCACAGGTCAACTTCTCCGACGTAGGCTAACGAGAACATCTGTGATCAAAATAAAGTGGTGCTCTCCCCTGTGTCCAAGGCCTGTCCTACCTGAAACACAGGATGGGAGGCTTGTAAACAGAGGAGACATGGTGTGCACATGTCTCTGCTGACCCAATTTCACCTGAAGCCGAACTTGGCTCTAGACATGCACTTCAGCTGCCAAAAAAAAAAAAAAACACAAACAAACCAAACACAAACAACCAACCCCCCCAAAAGATAATTACAGGTGAGTGAGCTGGGCGTACCCACTTTCAGATCAACACTGGAACAGTCTGCACTTAACGTATTTGCGCGTGGCCCATGGTAAACACGGGTGAAGAGGAAGATCAGTATTTCTAACAAACCAAGCAGGCAGACTCAGCACGGAAGAACTTTTCCAAACCCTACGGGTTGTTGCACATTTCCCCCTCAGCCAGAGGTACAGCCCGTAGGCACGCAGCCTAGACTAAATGATGTTTAGTTAAAGAGTGGGTGTCAGAGGTGGAGCTTTGCCAACGTCGGTGTTGGTCTCTTCAACCCTCAGCTCTTGGGGCCAGGTGACAGCCCCACGGCTTCAGCTCTTGTTCCCATCAAGAGGTCATCTCTCCTTCCTGACTGTAGGAAAACATAACCCAGCTCCATGCCAGCACGCAAACCTGGAAGAAACAAGCATGGTTTTTATTTTTATTTCTGATGTTTTAACCCCACTATCACAGTTTTCTAACACTTTAAGTTTGGAGTTAAAGAAGCCTTTCTGTGCTGCTTGTGAGGAGCCTTCCAAGGCAACGGTGCATCACTTGTGACCCCCCGCTCCCAAAGCACGAGACCTGCTGGCCTGCACTATTACTACAGGAGAAAACATTGCCCTGGGGAGACTTTTGTTTTAGCCCCAGGAGCAGGGCTCCTGTACCAGGGTGGAACGAATGAGAACCCTCATTTGCAAAGCACCAAAGGGGAAAAAATAAAATAAAAGTGAATGACAGTACACTGGAGTCCTCGACACGGGAACTCCTTGGATCATTGCGATACTGGGCACAAAAGCCATTTCAACCTAGATGAGAGGCAGGGGTGGCAGAGAGAAAGGGACGCGGCCACGTCTGCCCACAGAGCACCCACAGGTGACACCCGGCTGCAATGGCGCACCCGAGGGATGGAGCAGCCCTGGCTCCTCAGCCCCAGCCTCACGGTACCTGCTGAAATCCGCCTTAGCGGACGGATGACCCCTACCAGAGGGTAAGCAATCTGCTCCCATCCGGCAGGAAAGACCAGTGCCTGGTGAGCATTACTCGCTCCTCTTCCCTCTCAGCCTTCGCTCAACAGGAACCACACTCCTGATTACTGTCAAGTCTTCTCTTTTTGTGGGGGAGGGTGGAAGAGAGCGATCAACAGACAGGAGCAGAGTGTGGGAGCAGAAGTTCGAGGAAATTTCTCCTAAATTCACAAAACTGTTATGATTGAAGGAGGGAAGAATGTCTTTTTTTTTTTTTTTTATATTCCTCGAGGACATTTTGTTACTAAACTTACAGCAATTTATTTTTCAAATGTTTCCACGAGTGAAAGCAAGGTTTTGCAACTTGCTAGGCAGAAACAAATTTTTACTTTCCATTTTGCCAGGAAAAAATTAATTTTGCTTGAGGGAAAGCAACTTTTTTTTTTTTTAATTGCATTTTGATTCAAACAGGAGAAAAAAAAAAAAGAAGGGGAGAAAAAAAAAAATAAAAATCACTCTTCACATAGCCTATTATGTCTGCTTGTGACGAAGGCCTTCCTGAACTCAGCAGTGGCAGAGCAAGAGTGGTCTTGCTCACTCTGCCAGCAGCTACTTCCAGTACCTTTCCAGAGGAATTCCATTTTCTATGTCTTCCCATCCACAAGCCCACTCCACTAAAGCAAACCCCAGGCTTGTATAGATACCACCCCTTGCATTTTACAGAGGCAAAAAGCAGAAGGATGCTTAGAAAGGAAAGAGTCCAAGCCTGGCACCGTATCTCCAGGTACAAAGGCCAGGACGCGAGAAGTCCACGTTACCTGTGGACCATAACCCTCCACACCCAAATATCAAGGCTCTACTAAAAGGATATCTTACATCTTACCCACATTTAATTTGCGTCTTCTCCACCCTCAATGCAAATGGGTATCAGTCCCGCAACTCACACTCTAGCAGCCAGATACGCATATCCCCAAGCGCTGACGGACAGTGCCGTTGTACACGTGAAAGCATGAACATAAGCTGGAACCTCAGGACACCTCCACTCATTAAAATACTTCAATGCTTGTGTATTTCATTTAATACACTTTGTTTCTAGCGCACAAACCCATCTTAGACTGTTCTGCTGTTTTGGGTTTTGCGAGGCACTTCTGCCACCGCTGTGATCTCCTGTGCGGTTTTATCTAGACAACGTTGACAATTGACCAAAAGACGACAACATACAACCCAGAGAAAAACAAGGAACATTAGAAGTCCTGAATTTCATCCTGCTGTAGTGAGTTTTACAGCTGCATAGATGCATTAACTTCTCCAGCCTTCCCATCTCTCTTCCACTGAAAGGCTGAAGGTCTCTAGGGCAGGGACTCTTCTGCTACAGTTTGTCTTAGAATCATAGAATCATTCAGGTTGGAAAAAGACCCTTGGGATCATCGAGTCCAACCATCAACTCCACTCTACAAAGTTCTCCCTTACACCATATCCCTTAACACCACATCTAAACGAGACTTAAACACGTTCAGGGATGGTGACTCCTCCACCACCTCCCTGGGCAGCCTATTCCACTGTCTAACCATTCTTTCTGTGAAGAATTTTTTCCTAATGTCCAGCCTAAACCTACTCTGCTGCAGCTTGAACCCATTCCCTCTTGTTCTATCGCTAATTACCTGTGAGAAGAGACCAGCACCAACCTCTCTACAGTGTCCTTTCAAGTAGTTGTAGAGAGCGATGAGGTCTCCCCTCAGCCTCCTCTTCCTCAAACTAAACAGTCCCAGCTCCTTCAATCGCTCCTCATAAGATTTATTCTCCAGGCCCTTCACCAGCTTCGTTGCCCTCCTCTGCACTCGCTCCAGCACCTCGATATCTCTCTCATATTGAGGTGCCCAGAACTGGACACAGTACTCAAGGTGTGGCCTCACCAGTGCTGAGTACAGGGGGACAATCACCTCCCTACTTCTGCTGGTCACACTATTTCTAATACAAGCCAGGATGCCATTGGCTTTCTTGGCCACCTGGGCACACTGCTGGCTCATGTTCAGCCGCTTGTCAATTAGAACCCCCAGGTCCTTTTCTGCCAGGCAGCTCTCCAGCCACACTGCCCCAAGCCTGTAGCGATGCATGGGGCTGTTGTGGCCCAAGTGCAGGAACCGGCACTTGGCCTTGTTGAAGCACATTCCATTAGCATTGGCCCATCTGTCCAATTTATCCCAGTCTCTCTGTAGAGCCTCCCTATCCTCATGCAGATCAACACTCCCGCTCAGCTTCGTGTCATCTGCAAACTTGCTGATGATACACTCTATGTCCTTATCAAGGTCATCAATAAAGATGTTAAACAGAAATAGTCCCAACACTGAGCCCTGAGGGACACCACTTGTGACCAGCCGCCAGCTGGATTTAACTCCATTGACCACCACTCTTTGGGACTGTCCATCCAGCCAGTGCTTGATCCAGCAGATCTTCTAGCACCAGCACGTGTTTATAGGTAAAGACACAGGTCTCATGCACTGCGTGTGTTCTCTGGATATTATTCTGGGCATGACAACCTAGGACAACTCAGACCACCTAAAGCTGAGCACGAGCATAAGTCTTTACCCGCATGAGGGTGAAGAGATAGCTTCCTTTTCAGCGCAGAGACACCTGCTACTGTTTTGGCTGAAAACTGCCTGCTCAGGCTGTGCTTCAGCACATCCACGGCCCAGGGTGAGTTCAAGGAAAGACGACTGCACCCCTCTGTTTTAACCCAGAGGAAACACCACTTCGGAGATGATCTATCAACCAGGAGACCACTTACTGCTAACACCAGCCTGCCTGCGCGGGCAGCAAAGCACGAGCGCGAGACTCCTCTCCCACAGCAAGAGGAAAAAGGTACAAGAACAGATCAGGTTTTCGTCTCCTTCTACCCTCAGGCCACACCACGCACCAGGCAGAGCTCGGTCACCAAGCTGTTCGTCAAGAAACCCGTGGTGGTTGGGGTAATCTCACTGCCTGGGTAGGCAAAAGAGAGGGGAGCAAGTGTTTACCAGGATAGAGATCAGAAAGCACAACTTCACATGAGGTGGTTTGGGTTTTGTGGGTTAAGTTTTGTGGTTCAACGCAAAAAGGGCTGTAAAGAAACGGTAACAAGCATAAGCAAGCAGTCTGGAAGAGTTACCTGCTTCATAGCCAAGCGCTACAAATTACATTATCATAATCCATGACTCAACTGGAGAAATATGGATAAAAGAGAAAGTTGCTTTTGAAATAAGAAGAGGAAATGTAAGAAATAATTGCATAAAAACTTCTTTGGCTGTTTAAATTAAACACTTTTGTGCCTGAGGGTTTAAATGAATATACCAAGATCTTTTAGTTTCTGCAGTAATCGCGTATTTCCTGCTATTACTGATAATGACTTTAAAACGGCACACTTAAGCAGGGCTGTTATTTTATTTGCAAGCCTTTCCGAGGCAGGAGCGGAGACTGAGCACGTGGGAAGTGGAAACACCGGGGGAGGTACACGATGACAGCTTGTCAGAGGAAACATATGTCAGTCTAGTGAGGAGCTAACGAGGGGTGGCACCGGGACCTCAGCGTGCCACAACCAAGCAGCATCTAACATCAATTTCTAGACACGTA
This sequence comes from Rissa tridactyla, assembly GCF_028500815.1. Taxonomy (NCBI): domain Eukaryota; kingdom Metazoa; phylum Chordata; class Aves; order Charadriiformes; family Laridae; genus Rissa; species Rissa tridactyla. Next base: position 9,638,280 of record NC_071468.1, on the reverse strand, counting down.
ACGTCCCATCCTGACGCAGGCTGTGAGCTCGTCACCTTCATGACAGCTGATAAACCAAGTCTGAATTAACAGCAAGTTTCTCTGAATTTCTCCAGTGCAAACCTAGCTCTGAATTTGGTAGCACATAGACCTGACCCAGAGCTCAACATTAAATCAGCTTAAGCCTTTCTGTTGGCTTCCAGAGGGTGAGTCATATTTCTAAACAGGACTAGGTGGTTAAGTGATACCTTGCCTGAAGTAACACGAGTACTTCTCAACTCTTTCCTCATCATCTTTTGTATTAGCTAAAACTGTTTGCCAAACCCAGCCAAAATCAACATGTGCTTTAGTTAAACAATATCACTTCTTTGTGAATAAACTGTCCAATATTTTTTGTCCACCTCTAGTTCCACCCATCCTTCACATGCATACAGGGACAAGAGGATGGCAGGAGAAGCCAGAAGAACATCTGCTGCATGACAACACGGTCAGGTTCTCCCACGAAGAGCCACGAGGCATCCAAGAGAGACGGGCTAGGCACGTATGATTACAGGACTGGAAAATAAGGGAACAGCAGACGCAAGACCAGAGGCTCTTTAGAAAAGAAAGTGGGGGTGGTTTTTGTTGCTCTGCCTCCACAAGCGCTCAACACAATCAAATACAACACCAGGACCGGGGCAGAGCAAACGATGATTATTTCTCAGCTTCTTTCTGTTAACAGGACTCATAGCAGTAAGGCTTAAACTGACATTTCAAAACATACCAGGAAGGACTCAAATCCCACAGCAACAAGCAGCGAAAGTAACCTAGCAGCCTTGCAAAGACAGGCGTCCTCTTTTGGGGCTGGCATTTCATCTCATCCATTTGCCACGTCTTGCTACTTCCCCTGCCCTTTTTTTTTTTTTTTTTTTGGGGGGGGGGGTGGGGGGCACTTTGTTGTCCGCATCATCCGTAGCTGAGCGCCAGCTCTCGCAACTGCTCCCAGAGCCAGTCACTCACAGAGCTGAACCCTAAGCAAGGCATACGCGCAAGAGCTAACCAACTCTGTCGGCGCCGACGGGGCAAGGGACCTAGACGAAAGGTTACCATGCCACCATTGCATCAACTACGTGCAACGGATTTTCAAAAAAAGATAGATCGTCTCTTATTTGCTACCCCTGATACAGAAGCAGCCATCTTCCAGACCGAACCTTGCACGATTTATTGCCAAATGCCATACAGCAGGGCTCAAAAACCTCCCGGGGGTTTAGTGAATGGGGGCTACACAGTACGGAACAAGCAGCGCGTTTTAAAGGCAACTGCTCAAAAAGAGCACACTACCACTCCAACTGCAACAGCTTCAAAGCAAAAAATTACAAGAAGGCCAAAAAAAAAAAAAAAAAAAGATCATTACAAAAAAAGGTCTTTAGGCTGGATTCTGTCCATTTCACCCCTTTAATACTTCTACAACGTACGTTTCAAAGGAAAAGTGAGCAAAAACCTCACTATCTGGAGCAGTTCTGATGATAAAATGCTACTAGATAGCCCACTGGATAAACCATTAGCAAATAAAAATAGCAGTTTGCAAATGTCATGCCAGGCTTTCAAATGAGCCTGAAAATACACGTGCAGTTAAAAGAAAAAAAGACCTTTCCTTTAGTGTGTAAAAATGTTGTTTACTGCCAACAGACTACAAAAGCCAAGTGTTGCAAAAAGCCACAAAAAGACTTCAAAATGAGGTATTTTATTTCCCTCCCCCAACAGATGAGGGGAAACTGCTTTTTTAAACACTCACTTTCGCCTAGCTGTAGGTGGTTATGCAACTTAATTTTGGAAGTAGGCAGGAAAAAATAAATGGTCTTTTCAGGCAGCATTTTCCCACCAATACTCACCAAAGGGACGGAGAAGCACCCGAAGGCCGAATGCACATAAGTGCACGCCCTGTGGGGATGCTAAGGGGGTTTAAGCTCTGCCGATTCCCAAGTGACAACAGACGCCCGAGAGTCAGGTTATGCACCACGTGTGAATTACGCTCAGCAACATCACAATTTTAGCCAAATTGCCGGAATTTCCTTGAGCAGCACTGTACAGGCAAGCACTTAGAGAAGGCCTGAACACTACACAATGTACTCAGTAATTATTATTTTATCCTCTGGAAAGGGGGGAGGAAAAAAAAAATACACACCCCAAATAAAAATCCCACATGTTTCCTATAGGGCACTTCACTTGGGGAAGTAAACTGTCCTCAGAAATAGCTGAGGACGTTGAGATAGCAGGTGCTGATGTACCAAGAGCAGTGGGGGAAAGATTACTACAGATGCTGACGTGAGGCCGTAAGATTGGATCTGCACTACACAGGACATACGCAAACAAGTGAAAAATTGAGTAAGAAGAATTTTTGTACTAGTTTCACTGTCTAAAAACAACTATAATCATCCATCTGTCCAGAAATGTTATTAAGGACTACAGTGGAGGAAAAATTGTCGGTAGAGAAGCGCAGCAAGAACTGTATTTGTTAGAATTCCTCTTGGGGCATGTAACCTACGTAAGTCCTGAAGAATGGAGAAACACCTTTCCTTTCTCCTGCCCTCCCCTAACTTTGAGGAAACCACATCCAAGCTCTGCTGTGAAAAGAAAAAAAAAAATAAATAAAGGACCGAACAGCTTAGAAAGCCTACACTCTTGGTAGTGATACATTATGACGACTTCTGTTTAGACAGAAATAAAAACGGCGCAATTGACTGGATGCAAATTGAAGACTCTCCGCCTTGTTCCTTCTTCTGTCATCCATGGAAAGTTTTTTTGTACAAGGTTGCAAGTCATTTGTCCTTTTAACTAGGGGAGAGGAAACTGCCCCTCTAAATAGAGGGGGGCTTTCAGAACGAGGACAAGAATTTGACAAAAAGCCCCAAACAGCTCAGGGAAGGCAACTTCAAAAAGCACATCAGCTCATCTCCTACAGTTAAATACCCACCCTGCCCAATCTGCCTTAATCCTGGCTGCAGGCGGATCCCTCAGGAAGTGGGACACAAGAAGCACACAAACACAGCCGACGTGTTTGTGCTCACCTCCTCCAAAAGCTTCTGAATATGTCAACCAACTTCAACAAAATATAACAGAGCGGCAGCTTCAATGACGTTAAGTTCCTACAAGTTTCATAAAAACAGGAGTCAAGGAGATGAGGAGGACCCTGCTAAGGTCCCTCCCTGAGGAAAAAAATCTATGTTATGAACTGAGCCCTATTTCTCATTAGATCAACCCAACTGCAGGCTACAGGCGGCTAGTTTTCTTTGGGTCCGCTGCTGGTGGAAGTACTTGTACTAAATATACGACTACCTACTAATTTCTCAGATAACAATCCTACTAGCACACATCGTCACTATGTACATCCCCCCCCTAGAACCGCAAGCAATGTTCATGCAGGATCCACAGAAGACATGCTTCTTACGATCTCAGCACTTGGCTATCAGCACATATCAAACATTGTCTCGTACTCTAGCTGACAGCAGGTCCTCCTCTTCTTAGCCCTAGTTACTGAGGGAGTTTGCAATACCCATATGGTGCACACATACACGGAAAACAACATGCGTGTTTATTGACTTACACGGTAGTAAGTACAAGTGTTTCGGCAGTAAAGAGGATACCAGTACACATATCTGGAGGTAAAGAAGCCAACTGTAAGACTGAGGAGCTGGAAGCAGCTTTCGTTCCTACCTGGTTCAGTGCAATTTCTGACGTACGGCTGCCCCCCACCCTCTGGGATATCAGTCGTGTTCTCCTCATTTGCTTGCAGCAGCTGTCTCCCACTCCATTTGTCATTACTTTCCACGGAATAGCTCAGGGCATCATAACCTAAAGGAAAAGAGCAGTAGATACATAAGACTGCACAGAAAAGGCAACTCCTGCTTCTGTTCCTGAATGCTTGAAGAAGACAAGACATTTGCATTTCAAACCCAGTGTCCCTTGGGTTAGAAACGGGGGCGTTTCTAATCCCACCAGAAAGGTACGCTGCCATCAACTCCACATCCCAGTTAGTCCCAAAACCATCAGGAGTCAGGTTCATTCCTCTACAACTTCAAAGGTTCATCCTAGAAGAGCACCTATAGTTTCATGAGAAGTTGTAAACTTCAATCAGTTTAAAACTGGAGTACCACCCACTGTTTCGGTTTAAAAACAAAACAAAAACAAAAAACCTCCACAAACCACCACACACAACAAAAAAACCCCAAACCTCAACTTATTACTTCTGTAGGCATTTCACTGCTGTGAAGTACCAGCAAAACTGCTGAATTTCGCACATGCTTATACAACATTTAAGCCATTTCTGCTTAGGATGACAATGCGATTTGCTGCTGAATGAGGCCTCAGAAATACAGTGTCTGACACGAAAGTTACGTAGGCTTCTTTGTGAACCAAACAAAGGTTACCAGGTGTTAGGAAAGCTCTGCCCCAACAGAGGACGAGGTTCCTCGGGACTGCAAGGGCAGAGCTCAGCAACCCGAGCTGTGTCAGGGAAGAGCAGTAGGGAGGCTGCATCGCAGCGGGGACCGAGGCATCGGAGCAATCGCTGTTTCGTAATACAAGTCTGAACAGTTATTTTCACCAAAGTGGTCGATGGGGATCCGTTTCAATATCTTATGCCCTAGTCTAATGACATCTGTGGAAAGGCTCCCGAACGCGTTTCACTGCGGGCCAGGCAGCAGCTCTTCAAGGCGCTAAGAAGCATTCACTCATTTATAAATATGAAATCTACAGCTTCCTTCAGGTTCTGCTCACAGGGCACAAAGCAACTGATGGAAGCGTCTCTACGAGAGTATAGCCACGTTCGTTCTCAACACGGCTCTTATCAAGCCCAACTGCGCTGTTATTACCACCCAACACAATCTCACCCAAGCCAGATTGTGCCTCCGAGTCACCTCAACAGTCCTCCCTACTTCCAGTCTCTAAACGTCAGGGGTATGTACTTCATACAAACATTAAAAGAGGGGTGGGGTGGGGGAAAAAGAGGATAAACCCCATTCCAGCAGGAGTTAAGCATTTTAGACCCAGGGGTCTGAGGGTACTCTTTACCATGCCCTACCCTCCTAACAGGAAGCGTGTGCACATTTACCGACTCCTCATTTTTCTGACACCACCCATATTGCTATTTGCTCACCAATTTCTTCGCCGGCAAGACACACACCTGGTTGCAAAACAGCTGCACACTATCAAGGAAAGTTTCAGTGCTACACGACTGCTGTTGAGAATACCACGAAAATCCACAACAGTGTATTCCTAGGCCATCAACCTAGTGAAATGTGAATCACCAACTGGAAGGAGCAAAGAGCAATAAAATAAGGAGACTGAAGCGGCACATCTTTGACTCTAGCAGAGAACGAATGTAGCCAGCAACATGACTTTGCCACTGAGAAGCCACGAGGAACTGAAAAGCGGATATTGAGAAGCGAGCGCAGGCAAGAAACACACCAAAAAGTCAACTCACGGGTACCAAAACCAGTTTGCACGTAATAAACATGAAGACACATCATACCAAACCCCTGGCTCCCACCAGCAGCACAGCACAGAGCAGCAACCGCTCTATAGCTGCTTTGTCACCCAGGCTCACAGACTGGTTCCAGCTGCACAGTGCAAGGCGCGGGGTGGTTTCAGGTACGAGTACGCTGCAAGTAACCCTACCAAAGGTAACATGTCACTTTGCCTCGCTACTTCTGACTCTTTCCTTGCCTTACTCCCCACTTCGGCTTTGCCTTGGTGCTGGTAAGTTAAACTCTATTTTGACAGCATCAACAAAAACAGCTGGCTGACTTCCATTATATTCTTGGCACAATGCTGGTCAGCCTTGGACATGTCATATCTACCTAATTAGCTGAAAGCACGTGCTTACGTGTCAGTTCCACGCATCCCATGTAGTTTTAGATTCAAGGGAGGAAGAAAAAAACCCCATAGTTTTTTTAAGCCACCAAGGCATCCACACACACGAAATCAGCTATCTTGCAACAGAGACCTTGAGCCCATCTCGTAGCAAACAGCATTTGAGAGAGATTTCCACCCACCCATCTATCTTCTTTCCACCAAGCAGAATACAGACTCTCTCACAAGGACTTTGCTCCTCAGGTGCCTATCACTGATACTGTCCATGGCCTTTCTCCTGCATGCACTCAGGTTGCGGCAGGGCCTGGCTGTCCTGCCCACTGAGAAGACCATGCAGTTGCCTGTCAAACTTCTACGATGTTTTGAGGCCACTAGGAAACGACAGGTTTTACTCCATGCAGGGAATTCACAGCACCGGAGGCTGTGCAGAGGCCGGAGTCTGCGCCCAATGCTTGATGCTTCAAAACTGAACTATTCCCAGTTTTGTCCAGCACTTTGGAGACAGATTGCAAGCAAAGAGCAGTGGAACAGAGATTCAAATCTTGGGGCGATGCCTCAGAGGGTGCTTAAGGATAAAGTAAAAGGTTCTCTGCAGGTCCCAGCCCATTTGTTAAGTTCTCTGACTCATCCCATTGAGAGAGGTGGTCAACCTCTCTCATCATAGTCTGCTTAGGGCAGCTCCCACGTCACGCTACCAGCGGGGAGGCAATGACTGGGAAGGGGCTGCCTGGAAATTTGCATCCCAGGCCAACGGCAGTGACTGGGACCAACACTCCGAAGACACGCAAGGGTCAGCCTGTGCCCATGTCTGGGGGAAGCACCATGGCTGCATGGGCAGCCTTAAGCACCCCTGTCTTCTGAGCGAAAACTCTTTCACTTGGTAAATTAAGTATCACCATTTGAAGCCTCAAGCACTTTGTGCTTGCTATGCTTTACAAATTTGAGAGGATGCTGTTTGTTTAGTCTGTGAGCACAGTAAGGGCTTAAACTGCGAGTTAAACATATACAAACATCACTGACAGAAGTGGACTGTGTTTCCCAGAACACAGTGCGTTACTGCACATGCAACAAATAATGCAACATCAGGATCTCCCATAATAATACATACACTCTGGTAATCTGAGCTAAGCAGTTTCAGTTCCACATACAAGCCGTTTTCAAAGCAGAGAGGCTCTTCTCCAAGCAGTCGATGTCTCGTTGTGTATCGCCACACGGAGGAAAGGCAAGAGGAAGAACCTGCAAGGACTGCAATGTCCCAGAAGTTCCTGCAGAAACCTCTCCTGCTGCCTCCCCACCCACAACGCCTTTCTCTTTCTGACTGCAAACTTTTCCAAGCAAGGGGCAGAGAAGAAGAAAGTCATTTGAGGTGACTTTGGAAGGGGAAAAGCTTAATTTGGCAATAAAAGTGTTTATAAAGGCTACATTCAGCATTCACACATATCAGCGTAAATAGCAGCAGAACCGGTCCATGGCTGAACTTGATGGGACGGCTGTGACTTACACCAGTAAAAGCTCTCCTCTAGCACCTCCATGTTTAAGCGGGGTCAGCCGTCCCCACGGCAGGACTTGCAACCCACTGACCCCAAAATCGCGCCTTGGGTGTCTCCACTCTAAAACACATTTGGCCCAACAGAGCAATAGAAAACAGAAATTACAGATGAAAGGAGACGCTTTCTTCAAAGGTTTGGCCTTCCAAGGATTTCGCTGTGAAAACAGGGACATATCAAGATTTTAACCTTGCTAACAAGGACATTTTATAACAATTAAATGAGGTCCACATTTCCCTGCTTGCCGGCACTGGCCTCCCCGCAGCATAGCCAGAGGCATCTCAATGCCCGCCCTATGGGCACAGTCTGCGTTCCTATCTGCCCTTGCAGAAAACAACTCAGAAACTTGGATTCATGTTTTGGCAGTGAAAGAGGAACCAACTGTCAGCTGCGGTTTAACCCTTCACACATGGCTGCCTATATAACAGGGACCTCACCCATCCTGTTGGATGCAGGGGACACCACCATTTTGGCCTGGCACCATCTATCCCTGCTTCACACCCAGAACCACTACCTCCAAGAAGTGCTGCAGCACCCGCAACTAGGGACATCACCTTGGTCCTAGCATCCCCACCATGACAGGGCTGCGGGAAGAGCGCACCACCACCACGGCCAGGTGGACAGACCCGCTCTGGCTTCCACAGCCCCTTCCCACCTGTACTGATGAGGTCCCGCCTTGGGGTGCCACAACACCTGCAGCATGAGCACCTCAGGCTCACTCGGGGGAAAGGCACGAGTATATTCTGATCTATTAATACTATACAATCACATCCCCAAGACGGTTTCAAAAAGACAGATGCAACAATCACAAATTCTCTTTGATAACAAGTCTTTTGCAACATGTGCCTTCGGCTTCTCATTCCAGACTGTATCGCGCAACCCTTTATTCACCTGTTCTAAGGCAAACCTTACACTGGCTTGAACCTTCATACCAGCTGCCAAAGGCTGTGGGGCCGGAGCCCTCACGTCACTAAACAAGGGCCCCATCCTTTGATTTCAACATAGACTAAATCACAGCCAGCAAAACGTAGAATAAAAATCTGATATTCCGCAGAGGGGCGACGAGAACAGCAGGAAAAAACAAAACTCTTCTTTCCAAGACAAAGTAGGGAAGGTTCTGGAAAGAAAGCTAATAGTTTTCTTTCTGAAAATGCAGTTATTCAGAACTGGATGATTTTTAATGGGAAGCATGTCAAAGCAATTTCTTCTCATTTTCTCAGCAGAGGTAACGACTACTAAACATCTTGCATTAGCTACATTGTCATTTTTTTCAGGCCAGTACGTAGATTGGATGTTTTTCTTACTAATGTTTCAGCTGCTGGCTTTATAATAAAATAATACTGTGGCATCTTTTAAAACTTTGCTACAAAAAAACAAAACAAAAAAAAAGAGGTTTTACCAAAGCTGTGTACCATAACATATTTCAAAGTGGGTGAATTATTTTTTTTAAGCACTGAACATTACCGCAAGGTATTTTCCACAACTCCAATTACCCAGCACCAGTTTTACATTACAGACTCAGAACCCAGGTTCTGGAGAGCTTCCTCCCAGAGATATTCCCATGGACAAAAAAAAGTGTACGAGTCATTTTTCCCTGTCTTTGTGCCTGTACTGCGTTTCATAATACAAATACGACAACGCAGACGGTGCATTTCCACTGGCCGTGTCTCTTTAAATAAGACAGGGAGCACGTTAGTGTGTGTTTGCTGGGAGCTCCTGTTCCTGCCAAGTTGGGGCAGCAGTCTGGTGAGAACAGGCTCTCTAGCAAGATTGCTGATCTGTTCTCCTTATGATCGTGAAAACGCAGTAGAGTGGAAAGAAGAACTGATCAAATTGCTCAGAACTTCTGAAAACACTCTGCGTGTGACCCAGATCTCCACGTGGGAACTCAAGAGCTCCTTACGCTATTCCAGACGGCTCTGGCTGGAGTTTACAACTTCCAGCACCGCAGAAACGCAGCTGAACTCATCCCGATCCTGCACTTTTCAGCATGAGGAATACTACTTTATAAAAAGCTATACAACATGACGATGTTTCCCAATTACACGCTCATCTCAGAAAAGTGTATTTATTTTCAGCATCAAGGCACAGGAACCTCAACGAACCAGAAATGCGGCAGGACCTCGGCGCGGACATCCAGTTTCTAAGGGGGACAAAGCAACCTGGCATAGATCTTGGGGTCCACCTGTGCTCCTGCGGGATGGACAGCATGGCGGGGGGGACCCTTCGCACAGCTAGCCAACACGCCTTAGAGAACTGAATGAGACAAGAGCACCCAAACTCACCTCTGGAAGGTGGGATACAGGTTAGGGGAGACAACGATACCACACTGATGTGAAGTTACCTGTCTTGCACTCAGCCACACGGCAAAGACTACTTCCGCACAGGTTTACTTAACACACGTACACAGATGAAGAAAACCCTTTTAAGTATTTTTACTGTGATAAAAACGAGCGCAATTGCTCCCTTCGCTAGGATTGCTCCTTATTTCTGGTCCAGTAGCACTAAGTGGCTCTAGATGGGAGGGGACAACACACTGCATGGCACCCTACACCGGCAGCCAAGTGCACGATTAGCAAATACAGCAAGCTCACACCGACCACGAGGCCAAGTATTCAAGTATATTCAAATATTCAAGTATACAGCCTCTCCTCTAAACGTATGCCATCACTTGAGGGAGACAGACTTCTTAGCATCTTTCTCTCCAGGCTGATGATTAAAAACCAAACACCCCTCCGCCCCCACCAGGTCCCCATCTTTGAGATCAGAAGGTTATTTCATGAACCTGGCCACGAAGCGACCAGGTCATTTCATCAAAGCCTCCAAAAACATCCGTTACCCCATAATCAGTGGAAAACGACACAGAAAAGGTTAAGGGGAAGATGAGTGGCTAAATCAGGGTGCTGAGGTTTGCTATGCGGAGGTTGTGGATCAGGAGGCTGGTGTATGGCAGTAACTCAAGACGAGCGTATCGCAGCCCTTCTCATCCAAGACAGGGTTGACTCAGTGGACAAGACAACTTTAGATTAACGGGGGGGTGGGGTGGGGGGGGATTAAAAAATACCCAGGTATGACGTTCAGCTGGGGGAAACTGGGATAACCCCTTCAATTTTGGTGCAGATACTGATTTACAGCAGTGAGGGATTTGGGCCAATAATGCTGAAGCGCAGAAACGCAATGAAGATGAAAGGTGCTTGTGAGCAGCAAGCTGGAGCGGCGAAGAGCTGACAGGCCAGAGGCTGGCCCAGCCAAAGGGACAGATCTGTCACCACAGCCCTTCACAAGCATAATGCGTTGCTGCTAACGGCTTCGCAGAGCTGGCAAGTATCCTCGCCTCTCACTGACAACTACTTTCTATGCAAACTGCTAGATCCTGCTGGCCAAAGCCAAAAACAGCACAGCTTTTCTGAAATATGCTCGTCCTCCCTCCTCTCTTGTCTGTCCCTTTTATCTATTGTTTTGATGGTGGCGGTTTTGGAGGGCTGGTTTCACACACACCCCTTCCAACCAGCTGAATTGTCTCCCTTCTCCCTGAAATTTTCCTACAGTGAATAAACACAACAGGAAAACATTTCTGCGGAAGAAAAAAGCTGGAAGAACTGAGCACGGGCTCCCATGTTAAGCTAGCGGCAGAGGTGGGGAGCAGTGGCGTGGTTACCTCAAAACAGACAGGACAAATCCTCTTGGCAGAGCAAGACTCAGCTAAATTAACTATGGCGTTGCTCCAGAGCTGCCCTTCCACCCCTCTGCCCTGCCACCCCCCAAGACCTGCAGGTAAGCATCCACTCAGCCCCCGTACGCAGGTTTCTCCCAGCGCAATCAGATCTGCCACAGATTGTCACAGCGTAATCTGAGCTCAGGATTGCATAAGCATTTCATAAATGGATTATCTTTCTTTGTAGGCTGATTTGGGAGATGCTTTCCTTTCAAAATCAGCAGCAAAGACCATAAATAGAGCATCCTCGGGGGGGGGGAAACAGAAAAAAAACCCAGAAACCCTACACCTGGCTTTGAAGAGCAGCCTGTTCCTTATGTCTGATTTCAAAACTGTATTTCCACACATACCGACCTACATGTAGGTGTGCAGAAGGGCTGGGGAAGTGCACTGGCGATCCACCACTGTTGTTCATACTCGTATAACGCGACTGGGGCACAGAGGCCAAAGCCAAGTTACAGGCACTTCATAAACAGGAGAGGGTCCCTGCACCAAAGGCCTCTAAACCTAATTTAGATGGCAGAGCAGGAGAAGACACAGGTGCAGAGCAGAGGACCAACTTGCTCGAGAAACACCGCAGGCAGGCCAGTGAGCAGCACTCGCTGCTCTACCAGCAGCTCTTTTCTCCCACAACATCCAGCCTCTACCTCCGCACGCTGCCCAGCCCGGAGATCCACCATCAAGACAAGGGCAGGAGCTAAGGAAGAGACCTCGCAGCCCTGCAAACAGTAAGCAATGAAAAAGGTGACCTGAAGGTCCTGGAGCAACCAGGCACTACCAAGTATTTTAATGGTGAGGATGACTTATCAGAGCACCAGGACATCTGCCAGGTGAGGCAGGTCACCCAATGTGAGACACAGCTTGACAGAAAGCCCAGATGGATTCCCTGCTGCTGAGCAGCACCTGGTCCCATGCCCACAGACCTCCTCTCCTCACCAGTTTTGCAAATCTCCATGGAAAAAGTCTGGTGGCCTTGACAGATGAAGAGTTGTGAGATTTCTCCTACCCCAGCTCTGGTAATTGATTTCTCAAGATTCGCTCCTCAGCCAACAGTCATTAAGCTCAGCCAGAGCCGTGTGACTATATTCACAAAGAATCACAGAATGGTTCGGGTTGGAAGGAACCTTAAAGATCATCTAGTTCCAACCCCCCTGCCAAGGGCAGGGACACCTCCCACTAGACCAGGCTGCTCAAAGCCCCATCCAGCCTGGCCTTGAACACTTCCAGGGATGGGGCAGCCACAACTGCCCCGGCCAACCTGGTCCAGTGCCTCACCACCCTCACAGTAAAGAGTTTCTTCCTGATATCCAATCTAAATTGACCCTCTTTCAGTTTAAAACTGTTACCCCGTGTCCTATCATTACACTCCCTGATAAAGAGTCCCTCCCCATCTTTCCTGTAGGCCTCCTTTAGGTGCTGGAAGGCTGCTATAAGGTCTCCCTGGAGCCTTCTCTTCTCCAGGCTGAACAAGCCCAACTCTCTCACTCTGTCCTCATAGCAGAGGTGCTCCAGCCCTCGCATCATCTTTGTGGCCCTCCTCTGGACCCACTCCAACAGGTCCATGTCTTTATTGCGCTGAGGGCTCCAGAGCTGGACACAGTACTCCAGGTAGGGTCTCACCAGAGTGCAGTAGAGGGGCAGAATCACCTCCCTGGACCTGCTGGCCACGCTTCTTTCGATGTAGCCCAGGATGCGGTTAGCTTTCTGGGCTGCAAGTGCACACTGCCTGCTCATGTGGAGCTTCTCGTCCACCAGCACCCCCAAGCCCTTCTCCTCGGGGCTGCTCTCAAGCCATTCTCTGCCCAACCTGTATTTGTGCCTGGGATTGCCATGACCCAGGTGCAGGACCTTGCGTTTAGCCTGGTTGAACTTCATGAGGTTCACACAGGCCCACCTCTCGAGCCTGTCAAGGATGCCCCACACCTTCTTCAGGGGACCGATGCTGCAGCCTACCAGCACTTCTCACCTTGCTGCCCAGCTGGTACTGGTGCACAGCACAGCTCCCAGACCTTCCCAGTTGAGCTGCCTCCTTCTCCCCATCGCAACGGCCTGCTTTCCTACCAGCCCCTCCATACAAACTCCTATCCACCAGCAACAGACCTCTGCAGTCTTGTACCTCCATCCCTGAGTCTTCTCCCGCTTCCGTGGAAATTCTGTAAGAGGGGGGCAGAACAAAGCACTTCCGATTTTTCAGTTTATCGCTACACAGTGACTCAAGTGCCAGCCACAAAAAACAAAGTGCAAAACCTCACGACAACAAGGAGAGAGTGGCGCTATGCCAGATGGCCCCGCAACCAGAAGATGCGGCAGAGGCAAGTTTGACCCCTCCCCAGGTAATTGGGGCAGGAATGCCACTGCAGCTCCACCTCCCAGGGAAGATCTTCCCATGGTAGCTGATCCTCTGGGAGAGGTCATTAAGTTTTAACCGGAGCAGAGACCGTCCTCCGCCCAGGCAAAGCCTCTCTCGCTCCCCTGTGAAGTTGCTCCCCGGCTTTCTCTGCCCTCATTATTTGTTGAGACAGGGCTGAGGAGCTCGAGGGGACACTCCACCACCCCACAGGACTTCACATTTCTGCCAACAGGCAAAGCAGCGACGCCTGAATCTAAGCTCCTGCGCAGCCAGAAGAGGACAAATTCTCACCACACCCCGCTTCCCCGGCATCTTTCTCCCCCATTCATTACAATTTTTTTATGTCACCACCAGCAGAAAAAAAAAAAAAAGCAGCCCCCACAAAACCCCCAGACGCAATTATATCCCAAATGCCTCTCGCTCTCTGCTACAGAAGTAAATGCAACTTTGATTAAAGATCTCACCTGGTCTTAGAGGAAGATTACAGGCCTGGAGGGATGAACTACAAGTTCTCCTGTTCTCGCACCAGCAGTGACCACACAGATAGTATTTGGTCAAACCGATCCTCCTCTCTGCCAGTTTGACTTTAGAGACGTCACAGAGGCTGACTCTCTGAGCCTAGAAACCTCTCCCAATCTCAAACGCACCACATGGTATCACAAAATACTGCCTCTGTACCCCCTTCTTCCCTCACGTGCACCCTGAGAGAAGCGACGCAGAAGACCAGAGACCCAACTGAGAACAACACAGCCCCCGCGCTCCCATGCGCCTACCATCTTGGCTCCCAGCCCTCCCTGCCAAACCAGACTCCCGTGCACCTCCTGGCAGAGGCTCGCCATCCCTCTCCCAGTAAAGAGCACACAAGCCCACCAAGAGCCCCAAGAAGCTTCCATCCCTCCGAGCAATCACAGGGACTCATGAGCAACAGCTGTGAGTGATGCTCTGAATGCAGCCCAGCTGCTGGTTGGGAAGGCAGGGCACGCTCTGAAGGTCAGACAGCTCTACAGCACATCATGAGGAACAGTAAAACAAAAAAAAAAAAGAACGTGACTTTGAGCTTATTTTAACTCTGAAAAGCTACCAACCATCTGAAAGTGAAATTTCCACATGCACTCTGCTCGAGTCTTCCTCTGCTCCCACGCTGGAGGCAACGGAAACTCGAACACCAGGCAGTGCTTTGTAGAAACCCACTCACAGCAGCGACTGCTCACCAAGCTTTCCATCACTTTGCGTGGCGGTCCTGCCCAGCCAGAGGCTGGGGTCACCTCACTGACCACTGCACAGGCACCTGGGAACAAGGAGCAACACGCAAACACCCTCCGTCCAGAGCACCCACCGCTTGTTGCTGCACCCTTGGGTGCTCACGGCACTCCATCATCTCTGCTGGTGGGTGCTGGTGGCAGCTCTTGGTGTTACGTGCCGCGCTTCACACAGCAAAGCTCAGGGGACGGAAAAGCACCTTTGCAAGGGATTAAATCTTCTACTGCTCGCTGCAGCACTTAGAAGAGAAACACCAGCAAAACTCCCCTCCCTGGCCGGGCAACGCAAAGGTAAAACCACATGCAAACCGGAGCCTGTAGCCAGAGCACGAGGCAATGATTTAAGAGACTGAAGTTTCATTCCTGCTCTGCCACAAACTTGCTGTGACCTTCACCAAATGCTCGCTGTCTCTCCCGAATTTCACCCTCCACCTGCTTCAGCTCAGCACAAGGCCTGTTTTCCCCTATACCTTTCTACGATTCTTCGCAGGAGGGAGACGCGACACTTTAAAAGCATCACAGCGTAGGCAGTGCGGCTTAGGAAGGCATTGCCGCAATCAGGAGGACAGGCTGAAATCTGGATGAGGCGTGATGCAAACTAAAGAGTCTTACTGTTAGGGACTCAGGCCTTCTCTCGTGTTCACCACTTAAACAGCAATAAAGCCCTTTTTCTTCCCCCTAAGCAGCATCACCCCTTGCCACTGCTGCAGCGGTGGCGGAGAGCGGGGCTCACTGCACGAGAAGAGCGGTCAGAGGTGATGCAGCAACGTGCCGGCAGCGCATTAGTTACTGTGTCAGCCCCGGAGCCCCCGCCACAGGAATCCCAGAGGTGCCGGGGCTAGCCACCGAGAGGATGCTTTAACCTTGAACACCCTTGTCCTTCTTCGCTTGCTTCAAACATCGAGAAGTCTCCCCAAAACTGATTTTAAGGAACAATTTGCACAGACTGCGTGTGTTCCCGTTTTACCTGTCTTTTCACTTGCCCAAAAGTTATAGATAAAGCCAAAAGCAATAGTATTTTTTCCTCATGGAAAGCAGAGGAGAAATTAGCTGGAAAAATCTCTTTCATTAACAAAAGCATAGAAGGAGATTGTTTTTTCTCTAAATTTAGGATCTCTGTGACATTTTATGTTCTCATAAAACAGGCATTTTGATACAGGTTTTTATTTACAAATAAAACAGGAGGGATTTAAAAAAAAAAAAAAAAACCAAAATGCTAACCATTAAAAAGCTGGCTCTCTTTAGGTCTGCTAGTTCTCCAGGTCAGTAAAACACCTCTGCCTCAGACCAACCATAAGGTACAACTCATCTTTTAGGCAGCGCACAGTCTCCACGAGAACCCATGGATTTCTGCGTGCACTTCTCCACCATCCTGAACAGTGTTGGTTTTAAGCTTAGTTCACTGAAGATAAAACTTCCTGTTCACTGTCCTGTGCCAAAAATTGTCATTGGATATGTGATTATTCAGGCTTCCTTGATTTTCATTACCAGTTTGTGCAGAAACTTATGTTTTCTTTATTATTCAGATCAGCTTGACCATTAAATTGACTATTCCCTCCTTCTTGCTTTACACATACGTACAAAAGAACGGTTTCACACCTGATAAAAAATACTTTTTAAATTCTCCCTATCACACCTCCTGCGATTCAGCTCCTCTCTAAACAGTGTTTTTCTTCTTATGATAATCTTTTCATGCCTCTAATAATTTTCATAGTTCTGGCTTGGACCTTCCTCTATGCCCCTGCTTAAGCCACACGGGATACTCAAGGTGACAGTTTCCCACCGATCTATACCGCAGCACTCAGTATTTTTAGCCTGATTTCTCTACTTCCATTTCTCAGGGGTATCTTAACTCTTCCGCCGGCACTCTCAATTCATTAACATTTCACTTGTTACAAATGGCAGGTCTGGACGCTGTTGATATTATCTCTGCTGCTTGGCAGCTGCTGACTGCCAGGCGTGATTTCCACTGCGCCCTGGCAACATACATTTTTCCTGACAGAGCTGCTGCCCATTTCTCCTGCCCTGTGACGTTCCAAAAAAAAAAAAAAAAAAAAAAATAAAATAAAAATGGGACAATCTCCTAAGACTGGCCAGCAAACTCCGCTTTTGCCTCCCACTGCTTCTGCGGCTGTTGCGGAGGGGAATTTCAGGGGTAGACAGAACAGCATCCTTTGCGTTACCCTGTTGTAGACGCTGTGACTTTTTTTGCCCCCCTCGTAATAGGGAGGAAGTTTTCAGAGGCATAAAAAGAAGACGGGCAAGAAATCTTCCCTTCCTAACACGTCCTCCGGGCAGCTCCTCCCTCCGATCCGAGCTCCTTCCCAAGGATCCCCTCTCAGCCATGCTCCTTGCCCCACTCCCTGCAAGGGACGCTGGGCAATACCACAGTGCATCCAGACTCTCTGCTCTTTCCTTTTTCTGCATTTCATCAAAACTCTCTCCGAGCTCCCTTCTTGTGTCATCAACCTCCTCAACTCAATTTACCAAGCCTTCCTGCTCCTGGCAAACCAAAAGCACCGCTCAAAATCTTTGCTTATGAAAAATCAGCAAAGCACTAGTTCTAATGAATTTCCAGGTCCCATCAGCACCTCCTCTCTATCAGCCCTCAACATCAAAAAAATCTCAAAACATGGGCTTTGGATGGAGCAGTGAAACCAACACAAAAGGTCCCTCTGACTTCAGAGCAGAAGCAAAGAAACAAAGGACAAGAATCGTGGTAACGAGAGCGTGTTACAGGCGGTTGCACCACAAGTCACCCAGGTCATCTCAGGCTACCATATCAAACTCAAGCATCACAATTTTCTTTCTTCATGGTAGACAGCAAGGAAAAAAATAGTAACAATGAATTAAAAATAACCTGAAATTGATTTTCCATCAGTAAGAGTTCTACTTTTTATACAGTTCCAAGATTCCGTGGCTTCTTGAACCTGGAAATCAAGACCTTACGTGGCTGAAAAAGCAGTAATTGAGATCCTTACTGTTAATCAAACAGATCCTTGTTTCTTGGAAGTTTCAGGTAATGTACTGCAGTAAGAGCATAATTCTCTGGAGGAGATACTTACCTGCTAAGAAGTAGTAAAAAATGAGTTGCATTCCAAACCTATGTGACAGGGGAAAATCCTTGGGGTTTGACTGGGGATTTTTGTTTAGGAGCTGAACCTTCACTCTTCCTTCCCCCACACGTACATATTTGTCTCCTAATTCTGAGGTGACACGGTGGGAGGAAAGACGGTTTTGGGTCAGAGGAAATGCTTTAGTCAACCTGGAATAAAGTATTTTGGTTTGGTTTGCCCTCTTTTACACTTTCAGCTAAATATAATTCTGCAGAATTAAATTTAGTCTGAAAATATCATAAAGACACGCTGGGAAAAGAAACTCATGCCCAGCCAGGCTCAGAGCTGCTACTTCAGCCTCTGCACCGCAGCAGCATGGCTGAAGAAGCTGGAAGGCTGGAGCTGGATGCCCTGACGGACGCGGTCCTTGGGGTGCCGAGAAGGAGCAAACAGCCAGAAATGGAACAGATCAGAGAAACGCACCAAGAGCGGAAGCAGAGCCTGTTCCCTCGGTGAACGTGACCCTCCCGTGGATGACGGATGGAACAGGCCTGCTGTGTCCCTCCAGTGAGCTGGGTGTTGCAAGCATTAAAAAGAAGCCGCCACTTGCAGGAAAGATAGAAAAAAAAGAAGGGAAAAAAAAAAAAGAGAGAGAGAGACTATCATAGACCCTGCCTCCCAGTCTGGTATCTAAACGCCAGAGTGCTCCGATGATAGGGGAGCCATCACAAAAGAGCAGAAGAGGGGTTTTTTTCCATGCTTTTCTCCACAACAGATTAAGAAAAAATGGACCTTGCAAAAAATAAACAAGCAAGAGGGAAAAGGGAGCTTTTGTGTCCGATTTCAATCCAAACATGTTTTTCAAGTTAAAAGACTATTCCTCCCTTCCCTTTGCCTTACAACTCTTTTCCCCTTGTGTTTCTCTGCAACAACACTACATAAATCCGCAACTGTTATTTGTTTAATCGTTATTATTTACTGCTTCCATAGTGCTGGAAACACGCTAGGCACTTTGCAACAGGGAGACAGAGTCTCAGCCCCAGAGAATACATCGTCTCTGATATTTAACTCTGCTCTACTATACCGAATCTGGATTCACTCCCTGAAAGCTCTCTTTATGTGCTGTGAAATTCAGGAAAACTCACCGATAGCCAGACAAGGGAATACAAAGCAGGGAACCCCCCGCCCCCGAAAGACCAGGGCAGGCTGGACTGCTGCAACCCTCACAAATCTCCCAGGCCTTGCGCTAAGGCATCTCATTTAACCACCTGCTACACTGGCACAGGCAAAATTGCAGTGCAGCCAGTGTAAGAACAGGGGATAAAACATAATTAAATGGGTTTTTTTTTTTTGTATCTGTTCAGAAAACCCATGAGACTCAACTTTTATCACCGATAAGAACATGCTGAAGGGCAGCTGTGGGACTCATAATTGACACTGTGCCTTCTTCCCTACAAAACTGAACTCCCTGCACTAATGCATCTCTTTCGTTCCCTGTGCACGGGGCTAAAATTAACACTGGATAGCAAGAGCCACAGGAAAAAAACAAAAAACCCAAAAAAACCCAAAACCCAACACAATGAGGAGCTCAGGAAAGGCTGTGAAGGTTTGCACCCCACACAGAGCGTTTCAGATGTTTGGAGGTGCTCGTGGTCCTACACTCGACCCTGTTCTCCGCCACTGGCCAGCAAGTGGATCTGGTCCGGAGCTGCCACAAGCTAGCTGCAGGCAAACAGGCTCCAAGAGATGGAGAGAACACGCATCAAGCGTCCTCTTGGAAAGCCTGGTTCTTCTACAAAGTGGACAGAAGCACAAGGCTTCCTATGCTGCCAGATCGGCAAGTCTGCCATAAGAAAATCAGCAAAGCACTAGTTGCAACAAATTTCCAGGTCCCATCAGCACCTCCCCTCCGTCAACCCTCAACATTATCCCTTCTCGCCGGTTCTCCAGCCGACGAACATTTCCCTACGATTCCCATGAACTGTGCCTACCAAGGGTCCCAGCTGCAGGCAGGTTTCTGCCCTCATTCAGACCGATCTATGCGTGGCTTAGCCAGGTTGAAAATTACCTTAGTGACATAGAGTGTTTTCCCTACGGTACCCACTTAATTAAATATTGAAAGAGCTATTACCTTTCAGGGATGCCTGTGCACTGGCTGTGTCCATTATTTATAACATAATGTATTCATTATGTATTTTATCCCATGCTCCTATCTGCTGATCTCATAACAGGCCCCTAAAAACAATTTTAAGCAATTAATCCTACCTTAATTACAGACAAATACATACAGAAGCCCCAGGACATCTCTCTCTTCTATTTATTAGAAGTAAAGATACCTAGAAATAATTCTAGTCATCAGAAAAGTGAGGGACAAAGCCCATCAGCCACGGTAATGACAGACCTGGAGACAGGCACATTTTAATCAGCCGCAGTAAAAGTGCCAGCTTCGTCTGCCTGTAAAAAGTAAGATGCGTCCTGCTGCAGCATCCCTCCCGTGACAGGTTCTTCTAATAAAACTGCACCACTAGATGCTGCCTCCTCTATTCTCTTTCACACTGATGATACAAGCCAAGGCTTACTACACCAACATACCTTGGGTTTTCCTGCCTCCCACAGCCCTCCTAACCTCAGATCACCGGCAGAGCCATTTTCCCAGTCAACAGGTGTCACCACTGAGCCATCTCAGGTTGTCCCTTGTCCTTTCCTCCTCCAGCTGAGAGCTAGCCCTTCACTCCTGCAGACAGATTTGGCTGTGAAGTCCAACCTCTCCTTACTCTCCTTAGTGCTTGGGTGCCAGCTCCCTGCTGCCTCTGGGGAGGATGTGCGCAGTGTAACAGGGAGAACGTGCTTAGCGTCCTGCTTGTCTCATTCCGCTTTGTACCATTAGGGTCACTTTTCACAGTCCCACATGAGGAAATTAGCTGTGGGACTCCCTCCAGCAAGAACCGGGCTGTTCCGGGCTGTGCATCTCTGCTGGCAGACCTTACGTTTTAATGCAGTCCTCCTATTCTCTCTCCCACATCCATACCAACACGATGGTTACTGAAAAAACTTTTCCAGGTTCGGGGCGGGGGGGGGAAGGGGGGAGAAAAAAAGAAAAGAATCTCTAGACGCAGCGAGGAAGCACCTCGTAAATCCCTAGATTTCAGCTCGTGTAGGAAACACACTCTGTGACTCTGGAAACACTAGTTTCAGCTCTTTTCTGAAGAGCCCTGGTAACGTACAGGAAAAAATACAATCATCATTAATGCTCATAGAATCATAGAATGACTGGGTTGGAAGGGACCTCAAAGACCATCCAGTTCCAGCCCCCCTGCCCTGGGCAGGGACACCTCCCACTAGACCAGGCTGCTCAAAGCCCCATCCAGCCTGGCCTTGAACACCTCCAGGGATGGGGCAGCCACAGCTTCTCTGGGCAACCTCTTCCAGTGCCTCACCACCCTCAGAGTGAAAAGTTTCTTCCCCATATCTAATCTAAACCTACACTCTTTCAGTTTAAAGCCATTACGCCTTGTCCTATCACTACATGCTCGTGTGAAAAGTCTCTCTCCAGCTTTTCTGTAGCCCCCCTTTAAGTACTGGAAGTCTCCCTGGAGCCTTCTCCAGGCTGAACAACCCCAACTCTCTCAGCCTGTCATATTTTCTGCAACTTTACTGGCTTACCAGAACTAATTCCTATGTTTAGCATCCATCCTGGGAAATCTCACACTTGAGAGGAGTCTGTCTTCCGGTCAAACAGAGCGAGCACAAGTTCTCTGATGCTGAGCACATGGGTCAGCTCTTGAACCAAGGCACGACAACTCAGTAAAGCACTTTCCTAATCCCCCAGGGGTTTGGTGTCCGAGCTGGGAACAGGTTCCCTCTGCTCTGCCTCAGGGGCACAGCGGGCATCACGCGTCAGATGCTCTAAGGGCTCTCAGAGTGGTACAAGTCCAGCATGGACCTGTAAACATCTGCTTCACACAGGGAGCCTCTAAGCAAGGGAGGGAGAGGGAAATGGTGCGCTCGTGTAGAGGTGCACTGCAAACCACTGATGCAAGCCTGACCAAACAGACCTTAAGGAATAACTCCAGGTGGCCAAAGCTAGAACGGCCCCGTCTTTTCTGATCTTTCCCTTTCCCCACCATGGAGAAAACAGTACAAGGAAGATAATGGTCTACGATGCCAACTCAATATTCAGAAACACGGAAAGCAGAGAAGAAACATGTCATGCCCATCCTTGAAAAGAATTTAATGAAGACCCCATTCCAAAACCAGGTGAGGACTTGAAGAATAGGAAGAATCCCTCCTTTATCACCCTTGAAATCAATATAGAAAACCATCAGTGGCTTCAACGGATTTTAGAGCAGCTCCTAAACGTACTCTCAGGGTGACATTAGCATATGAACTTTCTGAAAGATTTCGAAGGAGAGTTTCCGTACTAAGCCTTGACTGAAGCTTGTAGAGGCTCCTTTGCAGATCTCTGAAAAGGCAGCCTGTCCCTACAAGCAGATGATGCGAATGTAATCCCTGTCCAAACTCCTCGCTACGCTCTTACTCTTTTCACCTGGGGAATGTTTCCCTACCTGCTGATAAAGACAGACACAAGCCCAAACAGGTACTAGTCACGGGAAGCGCAGCAGCACCTCAGCCTTCCTCCTCTGAGGAACATGCCTGCCTCGGCTCAACTCAGTCCCTCGCTCACACAGAGGAAGGGCATCTTTCTAGTAAAATCCCAAACTGTAACTTCCCAAAGTATTTTAAGGAAATAAATAGTACTATAGAAAAAAAAAAAAAAAAAAGAAGTTTCTATTTTTAACCAGAGATCCTGGCACAAAAGGGTAGCACTCCACATCATACCAGAATCAAGTGTTTGACGCTGTCCTTTCTTTATAAGGCTTTAAGAACGGCAGGACCCTCCAAGAAGCGGTATGCATTCTTTATTTACCCTGAAGTGAGACTCTGCAGACCCGGGTTTAATTCACCGCTCTGCTATTAGCCCGCGAGGTGACCTTGGACAAGTTGTTCTGTCCAGATTCTCAGCTGGTGTCAGCTGGCACCGTGCCACCAAAGTCAATTTAAACAATTTGAGACTCCAGTCCTCGGCCTCCCTATCCAAACAGCACGGCCAACCGGCACACAGCCCTGCCCCTCAGATGCTTCGGAAACATGCACCTAAGTGACAAGTAGTGGGACCAACGTGACTCGTCCTTCCCTTGGAAAATACCTGGTTTTCACTAAAATTAAACAAAAAGCCTTTGTTGGTTTTTTTTTTTTTTTTGAAAATAGCCTTATGAGCAAGGCTTTAAAAACAAAACCACCAATGCTGTCGTTTCATTTTACAGTCTGTTATGCGTTAGCTGATGCAAAATCCCTAGGGATTTTAACTTTAGCACACAGTAATGGGTGGTGACCCATACTTTTTTTCATTCTTCTCCTTTTAAGTTTCATTATCTTTCTAAAATCTTCTCAGATTTCTCTCTCAACTTGCTTTCATCACCAGTGGCATGTCGCAGTGCTTCTCCATCACACTGAGAAGCCGAACACCTGATACCCTCCCCCTGCAGGAAGGCTGGATTTCAGGAGGGGCTTATGAGTCAACAGATCTTGTGCTTTCCATCACAGGAAGCTCCTAAGACTGGAAAACTCTAGACAGGATCTAAATGAAGACAAAAAAGAACTAATTCCTTCATCAAGACCAACCCTACCAAGGAATCACCTTGTCTGAGAAAACCTTTCTTCCATAGCAGAACCAGGGCAAAGTTTCCCACGTCAAGGTTGATTTACCTCCATGGGTAACACACACCAACGTGACCCTCAGACCTACATCGCCACTCCTGGGCTGTCCCTGTCCCTGCTCACCCTCACCACACCAGGTCCTGATCTGTGCCTGCAGTCCAGCCGGATCTCCAGCCGTCCTCCCCAGCACAATCCGGGTCCCCTGCTTGCACAGCAGGACAGGGCACGGGCTGCCGAGGCCCGTCGAGCCAGACATATAGCCACACACGGCTCCTCCTTGGTCTCATCTGACACCAACCAGCCTGGGGGGTTGTGACCCACAAAAAAATCTATTTTATCTGACCAAACACCTGACGCCCGTGAGATCTGGGACAGGAAGGGCAACCAGGAGGTCACATTGCTTCAGCGGATCCACCACACCCAATCATGCGCTGCCCACAATTTGGTCCGATGCCCTGGAAGCAGGAGACCTCAGGCACACAGCCACTCATTCCCAGGATGAATGTTTAGGAAAGTACCTCTCAAGGCCTCTTACAGATGTCCTTCACCCCAGATGCAGCATCAGCTCTGTCCCTGCAGGCCAAACCCCACTGGGAGGTGCAACGCCAACTACAGTCTATATGACGATGGCTCCTGAGCTCTCGTGGGTCCGTAGACCTTCCCCACTGGCTGTCTCACAGCAGCGAGCAACAGCAAGACAGCACTCCTGCAATCTCTCTTTGGATTGCTTTTTGACTCAAGAAGCTTCTCCATTACTCAGTTATGTTCTTGGAAAACACCTCCACTTCTGAACAAGCTTCATTGGTTGCCTCCTCTGATTTAGTGCAAGAACAAATCCAAAGAACACGAAACTCATAATTTATTTTACTTTGTAGTCTGCAGTAAAACTTACTTAAGGTTTGGGGTTGTTTTTTTTTTTTTTTTTTAAATATCACCTCTTCTCCTCCCCCTGTCCTCCAATGATACTGCTTTCCGAGGAGGAGTCCACATCAGGCAATACCTTGCCATGAGCACAATGGATGTAACCTGTTGAACAAGCGTTATCAACAGCAAGCTACATAAGCCAGTCTCCTGGGTTGGAAGCTCCTTGGGACCAGGATCTTTTTAGCTCAGTTCTCACAACGGGGCTTCTGAGAACCCCAGCACTAGGCAGTACACTCGGTATTGTGGCAGGACTGTCTCTGCTCACCCAGACGTGAGAGGCGACCTGTGCTCAGTCAAAAGATCTTAACCATGGTACCGTATGTTGGTTACACCAAGGGACCCACCGCTCCACCCAGCTGTCCAGCAGCCTACATCCCTGGGAGGACTTCGTGCCACCCCGTCACCGAGATCTCCTCCCGCTGTGCAGTCTGGTAAGGCTGCTGTGCGCAGGGCTCTACGGCATCCTCGGTCCATCCTCATCCGTCTGCTGCCCTGCAGCAGCACCACGGCATCCTTCTGCAGAGAAGGGAGCAGAACGTATATGTCAAGCAGGATCACGGCCGGAATCCTCACCAGCTCCGGTACGGCATGGAACTGACTGAAGATGAAAGCAAAGTGATTAACAACTCTCTTCTACTCGTCACCACACTGTGGAGTTGCACACGATACATACCTACTCATTTTTAACAGCAGAAATCAAATGCTGTGAGCCTTTTAGTACGCATCATTCTGTGTAACGTCAATTGAAATGGTTTATGTTCCTCTTTCCCCCTAAAGTGAACCGTTGCATCGTATCGGTGCACGTAATGTTCATTTTAAAAAGTTTCTCTCCCGTCCTCCCTGTGAGCTGGCAACAAAATACAAACTGACTAGCACAAGGAGGTGCACTGAGAATTAGAAGGCAGATCTTCTCAGAAGAGAAAGGAATGTCCATGTAAGGCTCGTTTCTCCTCCTGCTTTATGTTACAGGATGTTCTGGCCATCTTAGGGAAAAAAAACCCAGCCAAGTCTATCTCTGAATGAGAATTATTTTAACAGCAGACCCTTCAGTTGTTTGTAGTTCAGTTAGCATGTTTTTGGCTTGCATATCAAAAAAGATTTTTTTCCTGGACTTTAGCAGGCTCTTTCCTAATTGAGCTATTAGAATTTGCTTGCAGCTCTCATTTGATAGGCGATGCCTGCTGCAGGAGCGAACACTGAGGACGAGCCCTGGCATCCCATGGTTTTCTGTAGAAGAGCACACTCAGCACCATCCAAGCACGTCTTTCTCCTCTTCCACCGCCGCAACAGATGAGATCTACTGCGCTTACAGAGAACGCCTTGGCTGCGTGCTTTTTGTCCCTCAGCCGTCATGGGGCCACAAGAGTCTTCCTGGCGTTGATCCGTAAGGACATGTCAGTACCCCACGGACTGATGCACAAACCCACCTGCTGGCCTGCACTCCGTCTGGGGCTCTGCCATTCCTGTGCCAGGAGAGCCCCACAAAACTCCTCTGATATCGCCGTTTCCCTACTTCGTAATTTGAGGACACGTTTACTTGCCTCATTTCCTCCGAAAATGCAGTGGATTGAGGAACGGCTTGAGTGAGGGAGGATCTGCTTAACCTTGTACACACACGAGCCCACTTGAAGTCAACTGCATTACTTCATGGACCACGAGTAAAGCTCTCGCCCCCTGGATCATGGCCCAACTGCCTATGGACACACAAACATGGCTGTTGGCCAAAGTACCACACACACTACTGGAGGTATAGAAAGGTCAGACCAGACCGTGAATCTCGGCCACTTAGCACAGCTGCTCAGCTCACGGCTCGGCAAAGGAATGTCTCAAAACAACAAAATCTGTGCCTCCAAACCAGTTTTGACACTCCCTTGTGCATAAGAGCGTTTTTCCTCGATGAAAGGTATATCCCCTTCTCCACACGCGCGCTCACACCCACCGACACGGAATCCACAAGCCGGCCTGCCAAAGGCAGCCTGCGGAGCCAAGCGAGAGGACGGCGTGGGGCAGGAGGTACGACAAGAGACATGCGCCCACTCCCCTCTCCTCTCGGCCTGCAGGCACTTGCCAGGTCCCAGGCAGGACTTGGGGACCATCTGCTTCCCGCAGGCAAGGCTTATAGGCAGATGACATTCAATCCCACCTCTTCAGCAGTCCCTGTTAGCCAAAAAAGTCCATAAAAGGCAAACAAGGTCCCAGCAAGTGCTGTCCCATACAGCCTTCTCCCTGGATACCACATCTGGACTCCTCTTCAACACCTCCCTTTTTTCAGAAGAAAAAGATCGAGGACTTCTCCCTGGAGCCCTTGTGCAGTGCTCCTAGTATCAGGGATACCACCAGAAAAATTCAGCTTAAACATCTTCAGTCCACATCAAGCTTCAGCTTTTAATCCAGTCTGGGGTTGTCTCCAGTTGCTGTGGGCTTCTATTCATCAGCCCCTGTTGCCGGATGCAACATCCCGTCCTGCTCCCTTTCCTTCCTTACCTCCCAGCAATCACACTGAGAAATCCCCTCATTTCCAGAGTCTTCTCAGCCTGCTCCTAAAGAAAAGCTTAGCATCTACAGATTGTACCTTTTTTTTTTTTTAATCTGAGTGTTAAACTGAAATCCAGCCGCGCTATTGTACAAACACATTAACCCCACATATTTAACGTCTTACGGACGTACAGACACTCCTTGGATGTAGTTGGCTCCATTGCCAAAGCGATGGAGGCCTCAACACCCTCCAAAATCCCCAGGTGCAGTGGGCTCATCCCATGGCAATCTCCATATCAAGGCAGCTCCATTGCCTTCAATTTCCAAGCTGACAAAATCAGAAATAAAGTCTCACCTGAACAGGCACTTTTTCCGACTGCTGGGGAGACTTGACCTTCCGTGGAAGACGATGCAAGAAAAGATAATGTAAACTCTGCTGGGAGACAAGATAAAGGGAGATGGAACTGCCCCTTAGGGGTTTCAAGTAGCTAACTGCAAAATCCTGAGTCAGGACACCCTTGGCAGTAAATAACGCAAGGACAGGCTGTTCGGAGCTGGAGGAGAGTCTGACAGTCCGGCAAGGATTCCACAGAGGCGGAGGTAAAACACCTTCATCCCTTTAGGGGGAAGCCAAGAATCCGTTCGCAAGCTGCAAATTACACACATTTACTGCTTTCATTTTCACAGGATTTCCCTTTGATGCTGTAAGCAATGCAGCTTCGCTGTAGACGGGGCCACAAAGATTTACTCACTGTGTAACCTTAGGCTTCGGAGCGCATGTCTACAGGACGTGATGATTAAAGTAGCAGGACTACAAACATCCTGCCCGCACCAGGGCATGCCCACTGCTTCTTCCCATAAAGCCACAGCAGCGGAAAAAAATTAGGATGAGGTTACCAACAGCTCTTGGCGATATTCAAGGTAAAACCTAGAGCAGAACAAAGCTTTTTGAAAATCCCTAGTGCTTTCTAAATCCCATGCTTAAAGACTCGTCTAGGGAAGGGCATGGAAGACAAGGCTGGGAAAAAAAAATCAAAATCAAACACACTTTTTCCCCCCCCCCCAAAAAAAATGCACCACTGCAACTCAACTGCCTCGTTGCCGGCTGTAACAAGCAAGCAGTGTGCCCCAGAAGAGGTGGGAAAGCACAGCCCGCGGCAGCAAGACGCGGCTCCCATGGCAGCACGGCAATCGCTGTGCCTGCAGAAGAAACCTGCGTTTTTGTAGAAATTGCCTGAAGAAGTTGCACTGGCTTCTAAGCAATGGCGGGAACAAGATGCATCCCTCGGGCTCTATGCTCCACAAACACCATGTGGTTTTCATTTGAAAAAAAACAAAACTCCCAAGTTTTCAGTGACAGGTTTCACGAGACCTGGCTCTTTTCTTCAAGTCTCGTCTTAGGGAAGGCTCTACGAAAACTAAATTTTCTATGCTTCCTTGTGGACAGGAAAGCCAGAAAAGGTAACTTAAACCGCTCCAAAGGCACAGAAAACAGAAGGGGGGAAAAAAAAAAAAAAAAAAAAAAGATTATTTTTCCAGCTACCATGGAGTTGCCATCAATTTAAAGAGAGAAGAACAGAAACAAAACAGAGAAAAATGCCCTGGGGCAGACTAACACTTAGAAGCAGGGTCAGCTCCAGGGGTGAGGGGAGTTTTCCAGTCACAGGGCTGGCTGCTGATCTCCTCAATGACCCTCTCCCATCCCAGGACAGACGTTTTTTTTCCCATAGTCCCACTCCCAGGAGGCTACAGACATGTGTACCTGCCGTATGAGTATAGGACAGGCCCAACCAAGCCTTTCCTTTTGAGGATCTTTGACCAAAAACGGACAGCGTCACCAGCCAGCCTTCTCAACATGAAGGACCATTTAAGTTTAACAGCAGGAGGGAACTACTAAAAAAGGGCTTAGACAAAACCAACAAACCATGCCCACCTTACCATAAGCTCTGCCATTCTGACCGCGGCCACCACCCAAGGGCTCTATGTTCAGCCGTGGCTTGTTAAGACCCCTCACCGAGTCGTTTTAGTGCGCTAATTTGGCAGAAAACTTCCTTTCTTTATCCTGGGCTAGTTTTCTGCTGGGTCAGCTTGATGAAAAGACTCAGCTAAGGGACACCAAAATGCCAGACCCCGCGCGAAAGGACGCAAAGGGGGAAGGAGCAGCCACAAGCAGCAGACAGGGGAGGACGGAGCATTTACAGTTAGAGCAGCATAGGCAGACGTCGAGCCACAAGCCTACCTTCCCTTAACAGGCACTATAGAAATACGGACTGTTGTTTTCCTGCTGTTCACCGTCTCACAGCCTTGCCTTTGCCCTGTTCATGAGCAGCCGGGGAGGCTAGCAGCGTTTTGCCTGCATGCCCCGCTGAAGCCGAACTCCCAAGCATCCTGCACCCACATCCCGAGGACCGAGATCCTGCGATTTTAGGTGGCGTGATGGAGTTTACCTCAGGCACCCGACTTTGGCAAGCTGACCAGCCTGGCACACACATCCCGGCACTTCCAGAACGCTTTAATTAAGCGGACTCCAAATACTGGCAGGTACGGAGATTTGGATGTTTTTAAGGCAGTTCCTTCAGGGAGACCCCGAAGCAAGCACGGATTCGCAGCCAGGTGTCACTACCGCAAGCAAACGCTGAAAGCGAAGCACATCTTTAAGCACGTCCCCCCATGCCCCTTCCGAGCACAGCCGCGTCCCTGCCGCTCCCCGAGCTGTGAGCTGCTCGATAGAAGACCTCAATCTCTGTCGGCTGTTGGTGCAGGACCTTGAACAAGTACTAAGTAAATGAACAAGTCATTTCCTGCAAGGCCAAACAAGCTCCCTGCCAAAGAGGTCACATACCATGCTCTGGCCTGATGCCTCTCCCTAGTTTATGAGGGTAAATTCCCATATCCAGGGGTCCAACGATTACAGCATTACATCTGGGCTAGGATTACTCTCACTGAAGCTAGGATTACGCTTCACTGAAGAGGTGAGGAAAACAACTGCTTTTGTGCTTTCATTGCATGACCTCTAAAGTTCGGTTTGGGTTTCTTGGTTTGCGCAAACCAAAACACTCAAACGAAATCAGGGAGTTTTCGCTTAATTCCCAGCTAGAGGACCAGGATCTGTCACACCAAGGCTCTTCAATGCTGTTTTGGCAGTAAGGAGATCTGTAAGGAAAAGCCCTTTGAGGCAGGGCCCGTGACAAAGCGGTCAGGAGGAAACAGCCTGCATGGGTCATTCCAGTCTTGCGAGCTCCTTCAACTAACGTGGGGGTGGAAGGCGGCCACGCTGAGATCTTTACTCCCCATCTCCCATCATGCTACCCAGGATGGCTTAGAGGCTTTCTGTAAGTCTGTTACCGTGACATGGATGCTCCCAGCCCCTCGCAGCCCACGAGGGGGACGGGGCACCTACCAGTCCTGTCAAAACAACCCGAGCTTTGGATTTGGAGTAAGTCTCAGAGTTAGTCAAAGTGCATCTGGCAGGCCTCGCTCCACCATTCTGAATACTTCACTCCCGTCAAGTTAGAACAAGACTTAAAAGCAACCCAAATCTTCCATGCTTGAATCACGCAGGCAACCCCATTCGCTTGGATGTGCCCATCCCCATGAGTAAGGGCTGCAGAATCAGACACAGCTTTTCCTTACCATCCTGCCAAAAACACAAGCACACAGAAAGAAGAAAAGAAAAATCCCACTGACTGATGCCCCTGCTATTTTTTCCTGTCCACGACAGCAAACTGGTAAAAGGCCTGACTCAGAAGCCTCCCTTGAAAAACCTGAATCATCAGAGTTTGGAAGATGGTCTCGTATAATGAAGGAGTCTCTCCCATCCACCCCTCCCTCTCTGTATACAACAGAGGATTTACGAGTCAGACTGACAGCGGCAATAAAAAAAAAAAAAAAACAAAAAAGAAAACTTCATGCCTTTTTCGGCTCTTTCTGCATGGATGGCAGAGTCAGGTAGAGTTTTGGAAGCAACTCACACTATTCAAGTTAACGAGATATTTCTATAACTTTCCTTCACCTGCAGTCCCCTTCAGCAGACTGAAAAGCATACGGCAGTCCAGCGGTCGGCAGCTGTATTGCTGGTCTGCAGAGCTGTGTTTGATCTCAGTTACACCTCTTATTTACCAGCGTGACTTCCTCGATGTCAGAGCACAACCACGGACTAGAAGAGAGAAAGAGGCACCCCAGCTGTACATTCACTGCCCGGATGAACTTTGGGAGCTTGGATTTCTTCTCAATTTGCACTGTATCCATTTCTGAAAGCCTGAGCCTTGTAGAATATAAAGATTTTTGGAATGACCTCCACATAAACAGTATAATGCTATATAACACTTTGTTATTACACATCATTTAGCATCGGGAGATCTCAAAGAAACTTGAAAAGGAGGCCTCATTTTAGAGATCCAGTCAAATGAGACATGGAGAGATTAAGTCACCCAGAAAAGCAGTGGGAGACAGCAGAACAGAAACCCAGATCTTGTGCCCTATCCTCCAGGTAGTCGCCCAGTACAAACGGTTCATCAATTAAAACACTGTGGTTACCTGCCTCTTCAGGGAGAGCTCCGGCCTATTTCTTGCAGGTAGATGCAAGTACATACACCTTCTGAATGAGGCTTTGGCATCTCGCACCCCTCTGCAAATAGAGGTCACCCATGACTCAAAAAGCCATGCATCTCCGGATCCAGGTCCTGGAAGAGACAGTGGCTGAGGGGAAGGGGACTGTCCAAGAAAAACAGCAGCATTGAAAGCTAAAACGTACTATCTAAAAAGGTGATTCAAGCCTAGGGTCTCTGGGCTAGATCGCACCTCGATGCAAAGGCTCTACAGGAGCAGCAATTGCTCCAGCGTCTCCACCCCAATGAAGCCTGTGCCCAGCTTTATACCACCGTCGGTCTCACTGGCATCAAGGACGTGAGAGCTGCGCACCAGCCACGCACGCTGCTGCGGCAAAGCCCCCCATTCTTTACTCCAAATACCACATTCCCTTGCTAGTAAAAACTGCTCTGCAAGCGTAGGGTAAGGCTGCCGCCTCCTGCCACCCAACCAGGGAGGCCATTCGATATAAAGGCACTGCAGTCGAGTCAAAAGTTTGCGTTTGTTCTTCAACCACACATTTTTTACACGGGGAAAAGATTTAAAATCACTGAATCGAAACCCATCTTTCCACCTCCCATCTAATCACAACACAAAAATGCAGACAGCGTCAGGCTGTTGGCTGTAAGCGAGGTTCCCAAGAGAGCCCAGTCACTTAGGTCCCATGAAGAGGCAGCGGAGGCAGTGGGCGCTGTGGAAAATTTCCACCTGTGAAACGATCCTTCTCACTGTCGCTCCCAGCTCTGCGCGGCAGCAGACACACAGGGTGCCACGTCTATTGCGCCAAACACTATTTCTCGTCTCTCGGATTAATTTTAAGCTAACTCTGATGACAGACAACGTGAGACACTCTCCTGAACTGAAGCAAAATTGGCAAAAGCCCTGACAAAAGTTAGCAGTGCCGGCTGGGCAACACTTTGGGCAATACGAGCAAAGCACAGACAAATTTATCCGCAGGACCTTTACAGCTTGTGCCGCCTTTACTCAGCGGACAGAGCTCCTTTCCACATCAGTACAAAAACCGTGTCGAAGGAAAGCCAAACACGGGATGGGAATCCACGTTACCTGTCAGAGAGAAGAGTGCGCTCCGTGCACCGTTTAGAATAGGTCTGAAATTTGCCTTTGCCATGTAATCTACAATTTATTGTGTTGCCAAGGCAAGCAGCCGGTCTGCTCCACTGGAGAACAGCACGGAGATGGCTTGGTTTCCCACCGACAGAAAGCAAGGAGAGAGCACAGGTCTGGCCCCACTGGCACGAGAGGCAGAGTACACCAGCGGGAGCACCGTCTCGCCGGCAGCCTTTGGAGTTTGTGTAAAAGAAGGACTGGTATTAGTGTCACACATTCACGTATCCTGTGTGGGCAGACTTAAACATCCTTAAGTACATGCATACACCCCTGTTTACTTACAACGATGCTCATGTCTGTCTTTCCTGGCCTTACTTCTCAGAAGCAATCACCACGTTCATGAAAAACAAGCATAACTTTTAGAATACATGTATTAAAAAAAAAAAAAAAAAAAAAAAAAAGAAAGAAAATGTGATTAATGTAAGGGCATTAAAGTCCCAAATCTTAAAAA
Source organism: Rissa tridactyla (assembly GCF_028500815.1). NCBI lineage: Eukaryota > Metazoa > Chordata > Aves > Charadriiformes > Laridae > Rissa > Rissa tridactyla. The sequence goes on along the minus strand of NC_071468.1, from coordinate 9,605,241 downwards.
CGCATCCAAGCACTGTTAACACTCCATAAGAAAAACTGTGTTCAAGTCTTAGCTGGTGTTTGTGCTCTTTCCTAAACATCAGAGCATTCCTTACACCATGCTGGACACCGCGAAACCCTTAAGACACGTCTGTTTATTTAAAAAGCAAATTCAAGTCACGGAGGGGTACGCTCTCCTTCACTTAAAGGAAAATAAGCCTTGCGTAAATTCTGCTTACACTCACATATTTGCAATGCAAAATATAAATTGCTTCCTATCACCCTCTTCCTACAGCTGGCTGCGAAACGAAGCAGCAGCCGGCCACCCAGCACCCGAGACCCAGCGTCACCCTTCCGAAAACCCTTTTCCTCTCAAAATGCCACACGGGGAAGCCCATTCAAACTGCCCCGAAGCCCTCCCGCGCCGCCAGGGCGGCCGCCCCCTTCCCGCAGGTTACCGGGAGCCCACGGCCGCGGGTGGGTACCCGCGGGGAGCCCAGCGCGCCCCGGCCCCGCCGCGGGGACCCCGGGGTTGGGGGGAGCAGCCCGCAGGGACCCGCTCCGCTCCCGCAAAGTTTCTCCTCTCCTCTCGCAGCCCCCCCCCCCCCCCCCAGCCCACACCGCCCCGACGCGGACCCCCGCAGCAGGGAGGGGAGCCCCCCGGCTCGCCCCAGCCCCCGGTGGGCTTCGCCACCCCCTTTCCCCGTCGCCCCCGGCTCCGCGCAGGTGGCCCCGCCCGCCGCCGCCGCCGCGGCCCCCCGCCCTGCCCTGCCCGCCGCCCCTCGGAGCGGCCCCCGGCGCAGACTCACCGCCGCGGCCGGCCAGCAGCAGGGCCAGGGCGGCCAGGGCGCCCAGCTGCCCCCGCAGCAGCTCCCCCCGCCGCCTGCGCCGCCGACGCCGCTGCTCCGACGACGACGACGCCGACGCCGCCGCCGCCGAGGCGCCCATCGCGGCCGCTCCGCTCCTCCGAGCCGAGCCGAGCCGCGCCGCGCCGAGCCCAGCCCGGGGCCCGTCAGCGCCGCCCCCCGCCCGCCCCCCGCCGCCTGCGCGCCGGCCGAACCCACCCACCCACCGACCGCCCTGCGCGGCGCGGGCAGCGGGCGCGGCCAGGCGGGGTGGGGAGGGGAGGGGAGGGGAGAGGGTGGATGGGGCCGGTGGGGGCCCCCAACTTCCCGGCCGGTCGCCCCCCGCCCCGGGCCCCCCCCTCCTCCTCCCCGCCGCCCAGCGTCCGGGGCGGCTTCCTGGGCGGAGAGGGGGCGGAGAGCTGGAGCAGCCCGTCGCCGAGCTGCCCCGCCGCCTCCCGAGACCCCCGCGGGGTGGCGGGGGGGGGGGGGACGCAGCGGTTCCCCTGCGTCAGGGGGCTGGCGGCCGCAGAGTCTCCCTCGGGAGGGTGGGGATGGCAGAGGTGGTCCTGCGTGCGGCGGGCACGGGTGGCAGCGCCCGTGGGAACGCGCGGGGCTTCCCCGGGGGGGGGGGGGGGGGGTCGACCTTCTCCTGGCCTCAGGCTTCTGCAGGTGTGCTCCCGTCAAACCCCGCCAGACCTTCCACCGCCACCAGACCTTGCACCGCCGCGACTGCAGCCCCCGCTTCAGCCCGCCTATCTGTGCTGGGGTAAACGGGGACTCCCAGCATCGCCTTCTGGGCTAAAACCTTTACCTGCTGTTGCCGTCTTTAAGACAAAACAAAACACACCCAAGCGAACCAGTGCCGCCTCCCCTCCCACCAGTGATCCCCCAGTCTGAACAGGAGGCAGCCCTTGCTTCGATTGCTTTGCACTTCATATGCTCTGGAGGATCCTCACCATGTTTGTTGGTAGCTTTTTTTTTCCCCTTTCCCACACTCTGAAATTTTTTGCTGGGTGAGCAACCTCCCACTCCGCCTGCCCTTCAAACTGGTTCTGTGCAAGAGCAGACGAGGGCAGAACTACTGCCGGCGCTGTCACCACTGCCACACCTCTGGTGCAGGCTCGGGCAGGGACATGGGTGCAAGCCGGTCGGCCGGGCTGCACCTCCACCCGGGTTCACCCACCGCCCAGGAGCCCTGCCACCGGCCACGGCACAGGACACCCCCGGCACGGCCGCTTCGTCCATCCACCGCTTGGGCTCCTGGGTGTAATAACCTGAGCTGGCCTGAACCTTTCATCCCCCCTCCCCTCTTGAAAAATCATAATTATTATTGCAGCGTTAACGCAAACACCTACTGGCTGCACTGAAACCAGGGTATTGTGCATGCAGGAGGAAACTGCTTCCTCTGCGGGGCCTGCAGTTGCGAAGAAACACCATTATCCCCACTCTTCTGGAAGGGCGCTGGAGTTGACGTGACATATCCACCCAGGGCCTGAGTTTGAACCCGGAGTCCCTGAAAACCAGAGCCACTGTCTGGGACCTTTCCCAGGCCTGCCATCCCCCCCACCCCTCCCACCCCAGCCCCCGCCATGCCAACACCCTGACAGCAGCGTTAGCCAGCGAGCTGGCGACACAGAGAGGCGCTGGCTGAGATCAATGAGCGGAGAGAGTGTGAAAGCATGGGCAGCGCTGCCTTCAGTGCGAACACGCTGAATTAAATCAAAGGAGATTGATGCAATGACAGAACAGAAACCCTCCAAAAATATTTCATCATTTCAAGTTAAAATGCTTCTGCAAAAAAACACCAAGCCTCAGACAGCCTCATGGAGAGTGCTTTCCAGTCCTTGCCCGTCCCAGCTCAGCAGCTCTGCGACTGACAGCACTGCTCGCAACACACGTATAGGAGCTCTGCTCCTTCTGCACCGGCCCGGGGCTGGCCTTCGCCTCGGGGAGGCTCTTCCATGCCATGCGTGCCCAAAGCTCTTGGGAGCTGGCTGAAGAGGCACTTCGCAGGCACACCTGGGCATTGGAGCATGGGCCCACCAGCAGCCATCCAGCATCCTCGTGTCAATGCAGACCTGCACATCACCCTGCCCACAACAGCAAAATACTTTTTGAACCGGCTCCTGAGCTGCATCAGAAGCAGCGTGGCCAGCACGTCAAGGGAGGTGATTCTCCCCCTCTACTCCACTCTGGTGAGACCCCACCTGGAGTACTGTGTCCAGTTCTGCTGCCTGCAACACAAGAAGGACATGGACCTGTTGGAACGAGTCCAGAGGAGGACCACAAATATGATGAGAGGGCTGGAGCACTTCTCCTGTGAGGACAGGCTGAGGGGTTGGGGTTGGGGTTTGGGTTGTTCAGCAGTTGGGGTTGTTCAGCCTGGAGAAGAGAGGGCTCCAGCAAGACCTTATAGCAGCCTCCCACCTACAGGGGGCCTACAGGAAAGATGGGGACAAAGATTTTAGCAGGGCCTCTTGCCATAGGACGAGGGGTGATGGCTTTAAAATAAAAGAGGGAAGATTTAGACTGAAGGAATACATTTTTTACGATGAGGGCGGTGAAACACAGGCACATGTTGCCCAGAGAGGTGGCAGATGCCCCATCCCTGGGAACATTCAAGGTCAGGTTGGACGGGGCTCTGAGCAACTTGATCTAGTTGGAAGATGTCCCTGCTCATTGCAGGGGAGGTTGGACTAGATGGCCTTTAAAGGTCCCTTCCAACCCAAACTATTCTATGATTCTATGACTGGAGAGCCACCTTCAGATTAGATGAACAAGAAAGTAGAAGAAATGCCTCTGTTCCTATAGTCTAAATATTATCCAAGAGTTGCTATGGCTGGCTGCACACAGACACGGAAATAAAAGAAAACATCGCTCTCAATATTTTTGATTAGTTACTAACCACTCTCATTAGAGAGGGTCTCATTCTAGGTTTGGCCTCTCATTATGCACTCAGCTTCCAACCTCTCCTCCAAGGGTTTCTTGCAATCCTGAACTTAATCAGGATGTCAGTTTTCAAGGCTGCTCGATTTATTGATCGTGCTCCTACACGCAACTTTAGCAATGCTGGTGTCCCTGTTGGCCCCAGGTAAGCAGAGCCAGTTCCCATCCAGACAGTAAAGAGAGTAAGTTAAAGGATGTAACTATGGAAGAAGTGTTTTGTTTTGGTTTGGTTTGGATTTTTTTCCGGGTAGGATACACTCCCTTCCCCCTGGCAGGGCAGGTTTTATCCCATGGTAAACAACTCTGAAAGCTGTAGCGCTGTCAAGCAGTACAATAAATCACCACACTTTATGAAAGAGATCACGCCTGTCTCATTGCTTGCTCTTGATCAATACCATGTGAAAGCGATCAACCAAGTCTGGGGTGAGAGGTGTTTGGGGGTGAACGTCCCCCTTGCTGACATGACAGAGCACTATGAGAGTACTCCCAAAGAATTCCTTTTAAATCTAAATGTCCTTTTGAAGTCCGTAACTGCTCCAAAATGTGACCCTGAGAGTCATCGCAAAATCATTATTCACCCCTCCATCATAAGGCTCCTTTCCGTCCCATTGCAGAGCCGCTCGTAAATACCAAGGTGTGAGCTCACTGTGTTGAGGATTAAGACTGGGAATATCTGGGAAGCCCGTGTAGCTCAGGAAGAAATTTCCCACACAGAATCGCCAAGTAATTCAGCAAATTCCTTACTAGCATAGTAAATACTAGCTGGTGAAACATTCCCATTTCTGGGGAGCGTAAGGCAGAGGAGAATCCCCTCTTCTCTCCCACTGATAAGCCAGTGCGGGGGTGGAGCAGGCTTTGAACAGATCTGTCTGCAGGAGGAAACAGAAGGAAGGGAATCACTGTGGATGTTACTCTTCTGAGAGAAACGCTCTTACATTTATCTTCTACAGGAGCCTTCTGCAAGAAAAGAAAAAAAAAAAAGAACTGCTGAAGAAAGAACAGACGAGACTAACATGCTGCTGAATATTTAGTTTACTTTATATCACCTCTTCCACTTCATTCCTTTCACTCTTGTTCCTCTTCTGACCACGTCGGTACTCTTCGTGGAGCATCTCTTGATCCCCCAATATTTGAACGATGTGGGAACTTAACGATGCATTGCGTTTAGGCCGTCAGATCATAGCTATGTATCACCTGATTCCACCTCCTTAAAAAAAACCCAAATCTGATGATTTCAGCGCTTGTCGAATGCCAGTCGGCAAAGATGCATATTAGAGGCATTGTGACTGTTGGAGATGGGTTGCAGGTAGCAGAACCCCGCACGTGTTCTTTGGAGTTCCTTCTGCAATCCAAGCGAGGAAATCCTAGTTAGCTGGCTTCAGCATCAACTGCGCTGAGGAGGGGAAACAGCAGGTGCACAAACATCTCCTCTTGTGTGACTACAGCCTTCGCAGGACAAGAAATGACTGCTTCTTTCAGCAGTTGCTCACAGGTTCCAGTTGGTGTCTGGGTATCTGTGCACGGTGGGATCCTCCGTGAAAGAGCAACTGAAGGATTGCCTGGCTGAAACTCTTGTCGGATCAATCAGGCCAGGAACCAGCCTTAATGCAGGCAAAACTTAACAAGCCTCGCTTACAAATCTTAATAAGTGTAATGGTGTTCAATCGTGCATTAAACCTCACCTTGGGGCTGAAGAAGAACAGAGGTGCTAAGGAAAGCCTTCCTTTCCCAGATGCATCCTGCAATGCTTTAGTGATGTATGTAGATTCCCCACAAGTCACCACTTGCATCTCTGTTTGCTGCGGTGTAGACTGTTCTCCTGGGAGGGCCATCAAAATGCTTTCCTGCAGGCCCCAGAGGAGGTCCCGTTAGCTTCGCTAGGACCCTAGGAAGATTCCCAGTGAGCTGGCTCTCGGAGGGGCAGAAAGATGCGCTTTTGTTCTTTCCAGAGCCTCATCACAGCATAAAACCACATAAAGCATCGGGAGAAAACTGTGTAAATCACAGGATACAGATGTGCAGAGATGACAGCCAGATGTGCCTGAGCGGAGCTAAGGAACAGTCATGACTGTTTAAAGGAGAGCAAACAGCCTTGCGTACTTGGCATTTTCCCCTGCAAACCACGCCAAGTTCTGCTCTTCAGACCAAATAGAGATTTTCTTCTGTTTGGACTGGCAGATTACACTCACAAAGAGCTTGCAACTGTGGAGGAAAATATTTAGGATTAATGCAGAGCGGCATCTTTAGGTAGACGTTAGCCAGCCAGAATCCAGGCTGCCAGCTGTAGCGATCTCCGACTGGTGGGCAGCATCCCGAGCCAGTTCGAAGGATCAAATGGGGGCTGGACACCAGCATGTGAGAGCTGCCCCAGAGCCTTGCCCAGACACCTGCGGGGTCAGGGACATCATGAGATTGGGGCTGGGCAGTATTTTCCATGCAGGGACCAGCTCGGGGCACCTGTAATGGCAGAATCATCAAGTTTTACTGATGTTGCATTTCACACGCAAAACTGCCGTTGAAGACCCACCCAAGGCAGTCTAGGCAGACACGAAAGAAATAACAGGAGGTTTCCTTGGGTTTGGTTTTAGTCTAGGGCCCTACTTTTTCAGCCCGGTTCCTGCGCCATCTCTACAAGTCTCCGTCTACACTGAAAGTTTCGCCCTTTCGTCTCACGCTTTAGCTAGTTACACGTACATTTTAAGCAGCTTATTGTCAGGGCGGTGGTGGCTGAGCATGGTTAAAGTACGAGATTAAAAAGCAATAGGCTACAGGACGGTGGTGGCTGAGCATGGTTGCTTCTCTCCTGTGAAGCAGAGGGGCTGGCTTGAACCAGCTGTTTAACCCACAAGCCTTAGACACGTATCCTCTTTGCACACCGCGAAGAGGATGCAATTAGATACATTGCTGATTACCACTGGTGGTTGCTCCCTCCTTCCTGCATGGGATCCCTCGGTGAGCAGAAAGCTTGCGAGAGCCTTCCTCCTCTGCTCCCATGCAAAGTTAGCCATCTTAATGCCATTTGCTGGTGACGCTGGTGACACTGACTGACTTTGGGCTGACAGAGGTCAGGGAGCGCGGGGATACTCCTCCTTCGCCACGTTGTAGGGACATCACTGCAAGCTGATGGCCGGCAGCTGAAGGGTGCGATGTCTTCGGTCAGCTAATGGGCAGCGGCACACGAAGCGACGACACACGATTTGCTTTCAGTCATGCGCTCGTACTCCGGGTTCAAAGTGGTTCAAAAGGCTGCCCGGTTGATATGATTTCCATGTAAAAACAGTTTACAGTAGTTTAGGCTACGCCTGCTCCCATTTGATTCAAGAGCATTTAAATAAGTTTGCATCTGCTTAGATGAAACAGCTTAAGGTCATACCCTTGAATAAAGCTGAGTGTCTTCCTTATGAAGGCTGTCAGTTCTCCCCTGTCTGAAAAGCCTGAGCAAAAGTGGTTGCACTTACGTGCTTTGGGGGAATTAAAGGTTTTAGGGAGGCATGGGGATGACCCAAAGTCTTCCTGCACCAAGAGGGAGGCCCATCTCCACCACAGAGCTAACAGAACCGCTCTCTCGTCCTCCCCAAGCAGATAGAGGCAATACCTCCAGCAGACCCATCACCTCTCCTAGGCCAGCTCTGAGGAGAAGGACCTGGGGGTCCTGGTAGACAGCAAATTATCCATGAGCCAGCAGTGTGCCCTTGTCGCCAAGAAGGCCAATGGCATCCTGGGCTGCATAGGGAAGACTGTGGCCAGTAGGTCGAGGGAGGTCATTCTCCCCCTCTACTCTGCACTGGTGAGGCCACAACTGGAGTACTGTGTCCAGTTCTGGGCTCACCAGTTCAAGAGGGACAGGGAACTACTGGAGCGAGTCCAGCGTAGGGCAACCAAGATGATTATGGGACTGGAGCACCTCCCTTATGAGGAAAGGCTGAAAGAGCTGGGACTCTTTAGCCTGGAGAAGAGAAGGTTGAGGGGGGACCTGATTAATGTTTACAAGTATCTAAAGGGTGGGTTTAAGGAGGACGGAGCCAGGCTCTTTTCAATGGTTCCCAGCGACAGGACAAGGGGCAATGGGCACAAGCTAGAACATAGGCAGTTCCGTTCAAATACACGGAAAAACTTCTTTACAGTGAGGGTGACAGAGCACTGGAACAGGCTGCCCAGGGAGGTTGTGGAGTCCCCTTCTCTGGAGATTTTCAAGACCCGCCTGGATGCAGCCCTGAGGGATGTGCTTTAGGCAATCCTGCTCTAGCAGGGGAGTTGGACTAGATGATCTCTAGAGGTCCCTTCCAACTCTGAAGATTCCGTGATTCCGTGATTCCGTGAAGGACTCTGTCGAGTACAGCCGAACCCTGCCAGCACCATGCAGAGAGCGGCTGAGCAGGGAATGGCTGGAGAGAGGCAGGGAGGGCAGGAGGGATCTGGAGAGGAGGAAGGTGAAGAGGTGAGGCGGCGCTCGGAGGAGCTGGAACGCACAAACAGAAGGGCTTGCTGGATGAAAACATCTGCTCGTCACAGGGCCCACAGCAGTCCAGGAGCCCCCAAGACCTGCCAGAGGCAGGGAGGTCTGTGTCCGGGTGTCACAGAGCCATCTTTACTCAGCCAAGCAAGGAGGCTGCGCACCGAGGACAAGGGAATTTGTCTTTTATGGGTTTGGGGCCACTGAAAAGAGGGAAACGGCCACAGGAAAAGTGAAGAGGATGACTCCAAACAGCAGTGTAAAAATGGGGCACCAGAACTGTTCCCAGAACATGCCCACACGCATGTCCGTAGCATCTGTGTTGTTTCTCCCTCCCGTCGGTGACGGGGGGTGCCTGTTGTACAGGAGGGGGCAGAGGGGATGAGCGCTCAGTCTTTCAGCTGTTTGGGAAAACAAACAAGGCTGTGACAGAGCTGATTTCTGGCTCGCCTTCTCCCAGAGGTTTTTTTTTCTCTTTGGTGGTTAAGGAAGGGCGGTATCATCTGGCTTTCTTACTCCATTTCTCTTCTGTACTCTCTCTCAGGCAGATTTTTCTCAAGCTTTCCACGTCCTCTCTCTTTCTTGACTGAAGATTCGCGATTAAGTTCATACATGAACAAACAAATGAAAAAAAATATATACTGTATGTGTATGTATATGTATATTTTTGTCCCTTTTTGAGGCTTGGATGTATTTTCTTCTCCATCCCCCAGCCCCCTTTTCAGGTGCTATTTTCCCTTACTTAGGCCAGCCAGGGTGGGAGCTGGACAGGCGGGATGGAGCAGGGGAGCCCTCCTTTATCAGAGCCCCCAGGCTGTGATGCCCCGTGAGCCATTCCCAGGCCGGAGCACACAGCGCTTCCACACTGTTGCTTGGGGAGAGATGCACGGGTGACAGCACTGCCCAGGCTCACCCGCCGCACGGCGGCAGGGGTGCCTTCCCCTCTCCCGGGGTAGCAGACAGAAAGGCAGCGCTTGCCTGGCCCGGCATCCAGAGGAGAAGCCTGCGAGGAGCACCGCGAGCGCTTCCACTTCAGCAGAGAGCAGTCTCTCCTCTTACCACATCAGGCCATTGCTCTGGCAGTACCCGACCAGCAACGGCTGCCGGTGATCCGTCAGTGCCTCCGGCTTCTCTTGGTTCCTGCCTTGATGAGATCCTCCTCTGCCATCAGACGGACACAGCGCTCTCCCTTCCCAGGGCCACTGCAGAGGCTTGTCCTGGTGGTTAAGCCCCTGCTATCGGCATATCTTGGGGAATATCTTATATTTCAGCGGCAAGAAGTAATTCCTGAATTGAGCCTGCAAAGCATAAAAGCCAACTAGGGTTCTTTCAGGATGAAAGAGGCAATAAAAACGCTGGTATTAATAGAAAAATATTTGTTACTTCATGGGATATCAGGGCTTCCTGTGGTTTGAGGTTATGTCTTGCATAGCTCGTTGCTGAACGCCTCGGGTTGAGACTCTGCTTGCTTTTTTTTTTTTTTTTTTTTTTTTTCCTTTCAGCAGCCAGCTTGTTCGCTCTCAGATCAATGGTCTGGTTTACAAATAGAGCAATTCTGCATCTCCTTATCGGATGTCCTCTCGCGCTCCGCGCCGCTTCCGCCAGCCCGCGCAGACGCAGGGCAGGCTGGTGGTACCTCTGTTTGCATCATGCCTCGCTGAAAGGCTGGAGGATAACAAGCGGTCTCTAGAAAAGCGCGCTGAGAGCTGCTCTTCTACCTGCCCGATAGCACTGGAAAACAGCAACATTGAACAAAATTAAAGGGCAGAAAATTCAAAACAAATGCAAATGAAATCCTGTTACACACAGTGAAAATTACCCTGGAGGATCCTTTGCCACAGGAAGTCGTTTCTGAGGCCAAAAAAATTTCTGAAATGCAAAAGAAGGCTGGATAACTGTGTAAATATTGAGAATAGCAGTGCCATAATTAATCCTAACATTAGTATATCCAGAGTTCACAGTTTACAGCTTGTAAAAGTCCTAGAAAAGAAAAATATATCAAGAAATCTGGTATAAAGCTCGAATCGCCACCGATCCACCTGCACATTTACTGCTGAAAACCCCTGTGGTGGCCTGCCAGTGAGGGATGCTGTCCTCCAAAAAAGCATCACAGGTCAGAGACGCTGGCGGGATGCCAGACTCTGCCCCCTCTTCCTCACATGTCCCTGTCCCCTCAAGACCCACTCTTGAGGACAACAGCTCTCGGAGATTTCTCGTAAGATTTTTTTTTTCCCCTTAGCCCGTATGGAAGCACCTCCTGCTTGCTGCCTTTCCTGAACTCTCCTGCTGCTAACACAGGACTTGATACTTGAACGCAAGGACTTGATAAGCGCTTTAGGACAGAAACTCTCTCCTCTGCCTCTCTGGCTGGGCCTCAAGCTGCTAATGCAATACTGGTCGCCATCGCAGGCAAAGCCACGCCAAGCCGCTGGCATCCCAGCACTCAGGATATGGGTTATGAGTAAGACGCATCTGAATCCTGCTGATGCATCAGGCCTCACGGCATGCTGGTGGGTCATGAGGCAGGTGAGGACCTGCCCTGGGAACCATGACTTCCAGCTGCGCGCCCCTTGGCAGCAATGCAGCTCGGCAAACTTTGTCCTCTTCGAGAGCCGCGCTTGCCCAGGGCAGCTGGAGAGCTGCAGAGCTGCTCCAGGGAAACACAAAGCGGAGACATTACGGCAGGCTCACAGGAGAGGCTGCACCAGCCTCTGGAGAGGACCACGTATAGCAAACCTTTCCCTTTCCCACGTGGTCCCTGCCAGCCCACTTCTTCTCACGGTCCCTCTGAACGGCAGCCCTGCCACCTTCCAGCCTTTCAGTCGCTCCCCCGGCTTGGGAACGTCCTCGAGCTCGCTGAGGGCGCGCTCTGGCCATCACCTGGGTCTTTCATAAAGACACTGAACAGCACCAACCTGCCAGGAGTGCTTCTTTCAGCAGCTGCCAGCTGGTCTCCACGCTGCTGATCGCGTCTCCCCCGGCCCAATCCCCCACCCTCCGTTTAGCCGCCACGCTGAGCAGCCGCCGCAGCAAGGCGGCTGTAAGAAATAGCTGCTCATTTCGTACGGACTCAAATGGCACCCTCTCCGCTGACCTGGACACTGGTTTTCTTGTTATTCTGCAGAGGTAAGAGAAAGCAAAAAGCAACGACTAGCGTCTCCAGCGTGTCCCATCAGAGGGTCCCTTATTTCCTTGGCACTGCAGAAGCAGCTGCTCTGGGGTTACCCTGGTGGCCTCTCCCAGACCTCTCCGCGTGAGTTTCCTTCAGACAGCAGATAAATCTTCCTTTCCTCCTTTACCTCCACCTTCTCACTAGTGTTCCTGGATTTAGTGCAGGCTGGAAATGGCTGCTGCTAGCAGCAGAGGAACGCGTGGTCTGCAAGAGAGGTGTAGAAGCTTTGAACCCTAGGGGTTGTTTGTTCCCTTCACACTGGAAGGACCTGTACGTGGCAGAGATCCCTGGGCTAATCTATGGGTCCACATCCGAAACCGGCTCATCAGCACTTCACATATGAGCTGATGCAATCAGATCACAGTGCTGAAGCTTCATCAGATAATTCCAAATTATAATAAGAAATGTTGCTGCTTGGCTGAATGAGCTAAACTTACTGGCCCAGCTGAGGCAGCTTAATTAAAGTCACTGGAAGGAAGCTGTGCTCATCTTTTCCTGTGATTAGATACATGCTTTATAGCTTATAATTTTTTTCCCAATTCCAGATATAGGAGAAGATGGGGAAAGAAGTTCACGTAGGAAGCTTCATTAGCATCCCAAACCGTGAGTGAAACACGCCTGAGCTGACAGAAGACTAAGAGAGAGTTTCAGCAGGGATGTTACCTCCTGTCCCGTGGTAGCCCTCCCTTCTTTTCCTATAAACGTGGTGCTTGACAAAATTTGTCTCCAGTTCTCAGCAGCCAAGCATAAATATGTTCAAATTACTATCATCAGCTTGTGGCGCAACTCCCTCTGGAGTACAGCGATGCTGCTTGAAGGCCTGGCCGTGGCTCCCTGGAGATGCTACCAGGGTAGCGCGTCTGTGGTGCTCTGCAGAAGACCACTTGTGCTGTGGAGATTGGCTCTTTGGTTCCAGTAAGCGGTAATAACATGCAAACAGATAAACTCCTGCCCAGGCTCAGTCCCAGTCCCATTTCAGTCTCTCTGGTTTATCAGGCAATGCATCTCAGAGCGTGCAGGTTGCTCTCGGAGACATCTAGTGAGTAGGCAGCGTAATGCAAACTAACATAGCCACCTAAAAGCACTTTTACTGGGAAACTTGCCTCCCATGTGATACATGAAACAGGACGTCAAATTTCCCGTCGCTAACATACACATCTACCAACTTTGTTACAATAAAATAAAATCTTTCATTTGCTGTGTTGAGCATCAGATTTATTAATCTTATGCTGAACTACACAACACAGGCTTAAACACGTGGGAACCTTGACTCCTGCAGCAACGGTGTGGTCTGATGCATCAGTTACAACGTCTGCCAAGGCACCTCACTAAGCCTTAGTGGTTTTCACGGCACTGAAAATTTGGCTGCATTGGGGATTGCTGCCCAGTCCGTAGCACATATGGCCTCAGAAAGCAAGTACAAACCTATTTTGAGTGGAAAAAGAGAGGAATCCCCTCAATGAAAATAAGCAAGAGACCAGAACTTGTGGGCCAAGGAGTCTTTGGGTCACCGTCACCCATGTGAGCGAGTAGCCTGCCCGAGGGCTGTCAGAGCTGCTCCTGTTCACGTCCCATAAGACGTAGACCTGTCGGTCTCCCAGTCAATCAGCTTCAGGGCGCTGGTGTTTATTTCTAACACAGAAGGGGCTGCCTGGACGTCTGCTGATAGAGCAAGTCCCAGCGCCGTCATCATCCTCTGCAGAAAGTGCTCCCCTGCGCCCAGAGTAGGCCGATTTCGATTTAAGTGACTTCGATAATTTAAATCGGCAATCCTTCATACAAATCATTCATTTTCAGTCTTCTTTTGTGGTGATGGTTTGGGGTTTTTTAAGCTACAGAAAGGGCAAGTATAGTCCATTGTTCAGTGTAACATGACATTTTGGTTTTGTGCAGAAAAGATAACAGTGAGTCCGCGCAGACAAATTTAAACCATTCCATTGCTTAATGGGCAATTATACTTGTTAATTGTGCCCAGGTTAAACAGGTACAATACAGCTTTTAAAATTAAAAAAAACAATAGTTTAAAACTTCCTTAAATGGATACATAGCGGCAACGACTTCATCAAAAGCTGATTTGCATTCCAAGCTAAGAGACTGATTACACCAAAGCTGTGGTATATAGTATTATACATTGCTAGTGAAGTAGATTCGATTGCTCATGGTCAGCAAGTGCTTCAGCGTTTTAGACCTCGTAAATAACATCGCGCAGCCAGTTTTTGTACATGTGATGGAAGAAAGACAGAAACAAGATCCTTGATGTCTCATCTCCTCGATACCACTCAACCTAATTTAGCTGAAATATTTTTTTATAGAAAGTGTTGGGTTGGAAGGGACCTTCAAAGTCCAACACCCCCCCCCGAGATTTAAAATATTCTATCAAGTTCTGGACAGAAAATATCCTTTACGTGCCAATGGGCGAGGGTGATGCCGTTAAGTTTTGAGAAACTTGTTTGTCGCTTCCACAAACTGCATGGCTTGACTTTTATAAAACACCGATAGCAAACCTGCACTCTTACATATTAATTAGCATTTAGTTTAACTAGATTAAGATACATTGATGCCTGAAAATTGGTATCTGTAATTTAGTCAAATTTACTTTTAAGATGTTTTATCCTAAAATAAAAATTGATTTTTGAAAATCTATCAGAAATTTAAGTCCATCCAAGTACAGAAGTTCTATTTTTTTTTTGGAAAGAAGTGTCTCTATTACTCAGTACACTTTTAAAATGCAGTATAAACCTCCGACACTTCCAACAGCCGGGAACAGGACAGCCCGAACGCCCCTCCCGCAGCACCGTGGGAGCATCCCTGCCAGGAGCTGATAATCCCCATCTGGTTTGCAGCCGGCAAACGCCACCGTCCCAGACAGCCTATCGGCACCGTCAGGAAACAGCCGGCGCGTCCAGCCCAGACGGCGAGGTCCCACCGTGCGCAAAGACCAAGCCTCTCCCGACAGGCGCTCGCTCTGTTTCCCTCCCGTCCTTGGTTGGGGTCTTGGGGCACGGGGGGGCTGCAGCGTGGACACCCGAATTCAGCTGCCTTACTGCTGTTCCTCAAATCCTACTTCACGTCACGCCTCCACGAGCAGGTCCTTGCCCTTGGAAGAGACACGGGGCTGAACTACCCAGGAGCGGGCGTTGCTAAGAAAAACCGTGACAGTCCCGCGTGCGTAAAGGAGCCGTGCTGGAAAAGAAACAAAATCAGTCCCTACTTCAATTAGGCAGAAATCGGTAATTTGTGGTGAATCGAGCTCCTAATTAATCAACCAGAATTCCGTTCATTTACACTAATAAATGAAACTCCTTACATGAAAGACAATGCTTTACCATCAACTGTGTGAGCAATCACTGTTAAAACGGGAGGCAGCCACATCACAAAATGTACCTGTGCTCTCATTTGCTTCGGTGGCAAATTAGCCCTAATTATTTTTGGGTTATACTTAACAGCCTGCCATGCAAACGCCACGCACGTTAAGTTAACACGCATCAGGACACTGTATTTTGTAAAAACAAATAAAGAAGAAAGGGATTTTGAAGTCGGGTGGGACCACGAAGTGATCCTGAGAACCTTGTCCAGCCGCCCCGGCGCAAAGCCCAGCAAGTGGGGGCTCTCTGGGGTTTGCTCCGGGGACTCCTCATGCCCCGGGGCAAGACGACGTCTACTCCCAGGCCAGAAAGCCAAGCGCCGCGGTCATCCCAACAGCCCTAGCAATAAAATGAAGTCCTCAAATTACTGTGTGTTAAGTATAGCTTAAGGGATAGCAAAACAAGTTTCCACTGGGTGCGCTTAAAATTCTTGTCCGATACGCTATATTTTTTTCCCTCAATAGATAACGTGCTGTACTTCTACTGCCTATTTAGGAAGGAAAGAAATAAAACCTCATCCAGACCATGACTTCATTCCTCCACATATATTTCTTTTTAAATTTCACACTTCGGGACCTAACGCTCAGCTGGTGTGACTGGGTTGAATTCTGCTGGCTGCCGCACCGCTGTATCCCCGGTAAAGCAGGGCAGGTTGGAAAGCAGCGCACTGTCTTACCTAGACAGACATGCTCAGGAAAAAGAATCTAAATTAAGTCACTGCTTGACTTTAATTGGATTAGTTAAACTGCATTCAATCCCTCACAAGTTCGTATTCAGCAGCAAAATGACCTAAATTTGATTTACCTCTAGTCATCTCCAAACTTAAATAATATTAAGGCCACTTTAAATCAGAGTAGGACTGACCCCCTGGAAGTTAAATGCAGTTTAAGCAATCCACTTAGGTAGTGAAAAAAAAAAAAAAAATCAAAGAAAATATTCAAAAGCTCCTGGCATTAAGCTGCTAATTGATAAGCCTGTTTTTTCTGTTAGTTCATTAGTTAACGCTGGCTGTTAACCACAAAGATTTTTGTGCTCCTAATTGCCTTAAAACAAAACTGGAGCCTAGGCAAAGAAAATCAGGAGATAAAATTAAACTCCTGGTCAGCATCAGATTTTTTTTTTTTTCCTAATTCAAATAAAAATAGATGGCAGGCTCATCTCTGTTCCCCGTGCTCAGGAACTTAATTAGGAGAGCAATTCTCCGTTAGCTGATGTGGATATGCCAGGTACCACCAGCTAAGCATCCGCTTCAAAAGAACAGAAACAGAGATGGAGGCAGCACCAGCTGTAAAAGAGCTGAACTATCGATATAAATTGAATGCTCACGGTTGAGAAATAGCATGGTCTACAGATCGCTTCAAGGTTTGCACCAGGCTAGTCCTGTTCAATTCGTATCCCCCGCAAAATGAGAATTTCTCAGGATAAAGAGCAAACTTGGCCTCTGCCCCGTGGGTACCTCTTTGCTGGGAGCAGAGGAGGAGACGTCCCCTCGCTTGCACCGGGTCCGAAGCGCCGCACTATGGCCTTCGGAGCAAGGTTTTGCAGACAGATCTGCACTTCTGCTGGGGCTGGGCGGGGGGGGTGTCCAAGTGGGTGGGTGTCAGCAAACTCGCACCCAGATGAGCTGCTGTGGGGGTTAACGCCGCAGGCACCTCCGAGAGCCTAGCGAACCTCCGCAGCCTCTGGAGGAGGGCTGGCTCGTGTCCAGCCGGCACCAAGGCACAGACACCCCCCTGCCCCCCGGCAAAAGCTCACGGCAGCACCGCAAGCTGCAGTAGAGGCAGAGTCACCCCACGTTTCATGAAGGCCACGGCAACAGCTGAACCCCTCACGTGCCGAGGCTCCTATGAAAGAGGAATGGGATCCTTCCTCGGGTAGATGCCACAGCTCTTCCCTAAATTTTGGCATGCGCGGGAACCATCTTCCCTGTCCGTCGCGAGCGTTACCGTCCGCCCGCTTGGTGTTGTGATAGTGATGCCAGTAATATTTTTGCATTTCCATAAGGACTCCGTGGTGTGACAATGTCACAGGGCAGAACCAGGCCACCCAGGCTGTGCTCCCGTAGAAATCGCTTCGGCGTGACAAGTCCACCTCGCCCATTCGAAGCTATCAGATGAGCAGCCAGGTATCCAGTCAGCTGCTCGTAATGCGTTTTGTGGCAATCTTCCGTAACGTTTTGGATAATTACAGGTTATGTTGTTAATTAGGGAAGTAAATGAGCCCTTGGTTTCGGCTCCTTGCAAAGCCGTAGAGTTACAAAGGCAACAATATTTTAAGTAAATAGCCAACCTTTGAAAGAAGACTCTGGTGCTCAAGATAGCGTTTTAGTGAGTTAATTATCCAGCGTGCCACCCTTTCATTATCTGGTAATTCAGCGATTTCGTTAAATCCTTAGGCAAGGGCTGTCACCCCCTCCTTTGTACTCAGCCAGCTCTGCGGGGATCGTTGCTGCCGACGAGCAGAGCCCCAGAGCTGCTGGAGTGGGGACGGCTGCTCTTCTCACCTCGACATCCCAGAGGTTCTTCTTGGGGGAGGACAAAATCACTCTTGGAGACCGGAGGGCAGGATGGAGCAATAGGGCCCACTTCCCTACAGCCTTCCACGGCAGAGTACATCCGTTTGTGACAGCGAAGAACAAAGCATCCGTCACCCGAAACACGCATAAAGTGCAGGCTGGATGGGAAGCGGACACGGAGCCAGACCATCTGTTTTGGTAGGGGTTCCCCAGAGTGCCTTATTGGACGCTGAACGTTCAGACGAGCCGGGTTTAAACCCAGCCCTGCGCATTGAAACAGTCTGGGTTTTTCTGGCTGAGGATGGGGATGCTCACGTTTAGGCACCTGCTCCCGAGACCTGCTGCGCTGGCAGCGGGGGCACAGGGACAGCACGTGCGGCACATCCCGGGCACCCCCTTTTCCCACTGCTGGGAACCTCGCTGTCTGCAGCCTTCGGCGCGGGGGAGCACGGCACAGGAGGCGTGCGTGCCGGGGAGTGGCAGCGGAGACGAGACTGAGGTCACCCAGGTAAAGACACAGAGCCACAGAGCAAAGCCACCTCGGTCTCAGGCCTTTCTAACAACCTGGACACCGAGGAATGGATTTTTTTTGTTACTCTGAGAACACCAAAGAGAGAAAAAGACGTCTCCCCCACTCTACGTCACCTGCCTTTCCTGAGATACGATTTTAAAAGCAAAGATGAAGCTATACAAAGAATTGCATTTTGCTAATCAGCTAATATACCGTTCCCAGCATTACAGTCGTGTTCTATAAACAGCAAGCCCCATTGTTTGCTTTGAATAAAAAGCCCACATATATTCTTCTAGCATCTCTATTTATTTTCTTTGACAAAGTCTTAATAATGCAAAATCAACACTGCTCCACCACTCTCTAGAAATAACTGCCCTGTAATTTAGTCTTAGGCTCTTTTCTTTGCAGTGAACTTTTCATCAGACCTTTAGAAAACTCAGAGGCAAAAATTTTTCGACTCACAATTTTTTTTCAGCTAACCAATGGCATAAGCCGCACTGTGTTACTCAGCAGCTTACCAGGATATCTAAAGGATCTTGGCTACAATAATACCAACTAAATCAGAAGAATAGACAAATCACTGCATCTCAGATAAAAACATCCTTCAGCGCTTAAATTGCGTATGCCAAGCTGAGACTTTCATCTTAAAAAGAGAAGAAAAAAGGGAGAAAATTTGAGTCATTGACTTCGGAGTTGCTCACTTCCACCCAGCTTTTCAGAATTCAGAAATGCCTACACACGGTATTTTAGAAAGTGCACGAAATAGCAGGCTTCTGTGGACACAGATGCCTCAGGATACAGGCAAACTCCAGCCAGAACTGCTGCGAGAGCCTGGCACTCGAATACCCTCACGCACCGGCCATTGGAAGGGGCGGCTGTGGCCCCGGGATTGCCAAACCCATCCGATCTGGATTACGCTCGAGCATGCAATCACATTTCAGTCAAATTAGCAGGTACTTAATACAGGGACCGAGCTAGCTTTATTCCGACCGCGTGCCGGCTGTAGGGTGACGGGCGATCTGGGTTCAGCCCTGGCTGCAGAAAGCAAGCCACACACGTTTTTTCAAGCGCGTTTGAAAAAGCAGGTTTTCCAACAGCTCTGCACCGCCGTCCCCCCCAACCCCTGCCCCGGCATGGGACACCCTCCCACCAAGGAACAAACGCAGCAAGACACTGCTTCAGAGAGCCTGGCAAGAGCCTCAAGGCAGCTGGGGGTCTGGAAATGCCTTCGCTTTGCGTACGCTCCCGAGGCCAGCGGCTCGAAGCCTTGCTGTGCGCTATTTGCAAATCCCTCTGCTCGTCTTCAAGGGGCAGCACTGGGGATCGCAGGGGGACTGCCTCTTCCCCAGGGCTTCCGCCACCTCCCCACCCCGCTGACGATGGGAAGGGCGCTGCCCATCACGGGCAGCAACTCTCATGGATAAACCTTTTCGCTCGAAGAAGAAACCACCGATTCAACCCAAATTCCAAAACAAAATAAAAATGAGCAAGTACCCGATGATGGATGTATCTGGTTCTCAGTCTGGCATCACGTAGGTAGATGCAGCGCTACAGGCTTGGGGGAGAGTGGCCAGAGAGCTGCCTGGCAGAAAAGGACCTGGGGGTGTTGGTGGACGGCCGGCTGAATGGGAGGCCAAGAAGGCCAACAGCATCCTGGCCTGTATCCTGGCCTGTATCAGGAATAACGTGACCAGCAGGACTAGGGAAGCGATCATCCCCCTGTACTCGGCACTGGTGAGGCCCCACCTCGAGTACTGCGTTCAGTTTTGGGCCCATCACTGCAGGAGGGACATTGAGATTCTGAAGCAGGTCCAGAGAAGGGCGATGAAGCTGCTGAGGGGTCTGGAGAACAAGTCTTATGAGGAGCGGCTGAGGGAATGGGGGTTGTTTAGCCTGGAGAAAAGGAGGCTGAGGGGAGACCTTATCGCTCTCTACAACTACCTGAAAGGAGGGTGTAGAGAGGTGGGGGTCGGTCTCTTCTCCCAAGTGACAGGCGATAGGACAAGAGGAAATGGCCTCAAGTTGCACCAGGGGAGGTTTAGATTCGATATTAGGAAAAAATTCTTCACCAAAAGAGTTATTAAGCATTGGAACAGGTTGCCCAGGGAAGTGGTTGAGGCACTGTCCCTGGAGGTACTTAAAAGACGGGTAGAACAGGTGCTCAGGGACATGGTTTAGTGATGGTTATTGTCAGTGTTAGGTTGATGGTTGGACTCGATGATCTGGGAGGTCCCTTCCAACCTAGCCAATCCTATGATTCTATGACTCCATGCTCCCCCGGCCTGGGGGGGTGCCTCACCCTCTCTGCAGCAATGCTGACCGCCAGCGGGGCAGGGTAAAATCACACTGATTCACCGCCTGGTTACGTGCGTCGGGGCAGCGCAGTAGAGGGGGCGAGGAGTCGGCTGAATAAGCTTGAGGGGACGTTTCACAGCACGGTTTTGCATGAAGTGCTGTGCATTCCTGGGCCCGAATGTACAATAACCTGCTGTCAGGAACCCGGTGGGATAAGCTCTCGCAGATGATTCTGTCACCCCTCCACACTATCCCTCCACATTGCTCTAGGGGATATTGTCACACCAGCTCCTTACATACACATCAGACAAACATCCCTCCCTAAGTAATGCTGTTCAGGAGAGGAATAGAGTAAGGTTTGTTTATAAACAGCGTTAACACCCGTGCCCTTTGACCTGCCAGCAGTTTTTGTAAGCAAGATAAAATCATTGCTTAGATGGGAGAGCTTGTGGAAAGACAGGTGTTTCTAGGTGAAGAAAGCACTTTTTGGAAAAAGGAAGTGTCACAGTTAAATGCAAATTCAGATAATTATATGCTTTCAACCTAAATTTCACCTTCTACATGTTCATTTGTGTATTATTCATTTCCACCCTACAACTACTTTTCCAGTATTTCTGATTTTTGGGAAATAGTTCCCCAAAACTATCCTCTGGAATGAGCAGGACATATGAAAGAACTCCATCCAGTGTCGATGCCATGACGCTCTGAAAAGCCGCTAATTTTGCAATCACTGAATAGCAGCAGCACCAAGTGGTGATCCTGGCTGTGGTGCCTGCAAGTGCCTCTCCAAAAAGCCATTGAAATCTGGCTGGGCAGCAAAAGCATGAAGAAACTTCTCTGCATCTCGCTCAGATAAAACCATAACACGCCCCCCCCATACACAATCCAAACTGGTTAGTCAACATGGGGAAGAGAAATAAATAATAAAAAAAAACCCCTCACCAAAAAAAAAAAGGTGCACCAGATTCGGTGCTGGAAACAATTAATACAACCCGTGTGTAAAGACCCATCCAGGATCAGAATGGTTGAGATTCTGGCCCCAGAGTTTTAGGCTGAAATCTCAAATTTCCAGAGAACCAGAGGGTTCTTGGACCTGCTCAATGACACTGATGTTCCTACGCATTTCACTGCCAGGGGGTGCAGCCCTGGAGTGGAGGACTACGCTGTTTCCAGAGTCCAGATCCTGGGGAATATACACATGGTCATCTTGGAAATTTTCTGTTTGTTTGGCTTAGGTTTGTTGAAACTGATGTGCATCGAATGAATGTCTCCGGCTCAATAAACAAACTCTTCTGGTTTTGTCCCCCCAGGCGAAACTTCTCACTTTCTGAAAGCTTCCAGCTAACTGCTCAGCTCTCGCAGCGCCCAGCAGTTTTAAAAAGAAACGAGTTTCTAGATTTATATCCACATGGGAAAATCTGCCTGCAACTGTGGTTAGCGAGTGCTTGAAAGCTTAGCTTTGCCTGGAGCGCGTAAGCACACCGATAGCTGGACGTTACGCTTGCCCAAACCACGTGGAACGGGCAAGAGTAGAAACGCATGTAGCTGTTCTTAAGAAACAGGCAAAGGGAACGACACCATAGCCAATTACAGAGATGGAGTTTTTCAATTAAATGTGAAATGATTTCCCTCCCTCACATTTCCCTTCGCTCTCGTTTTTTTTAATTAGGTTAATTCGCTCTATGCTTGCTGCGTGTTAGCGGGATGGACCTGTGGGAGCCAGCCCCGACCAGGATGGCACTGGGCATCCGTATTCTGGTTCTCTCACGGACCAGCTCTGAACACGAGCTCGCATTAGACCAGTAACGCTGCCAGCGCAGCACAGCGACATTTCACAACCCGTTTGGCGGTGGTGCGAAGCCATTCCACAGTGCATTACAGTTTCCTATAGGAAGCTTGGGACAGGTCTGTGGCTATCACAAGGCACAGCAGCAGAGGAGTTGCAGCAGCCAGACTGATAACAACCCCGAAATAAACTGCCCCTTCCTCTCAACTGTTGTCTGTATTAACAGCACTTTTCCTGAGAGCGCAAGTCCAGAAAAAAACTATCATTCATGACAGGGTGAAACAAATCAGCAGAAGGGGCATGTGTGCTGCTTGCAGGGGAGAGAGAAAAAAGCTTTTTTTTTTTTTTAACATAAGCTAGTATCTAATCTCAAGAATTTGGCTCTCAATGCCTGATTTTGTAATATCAAAAGCACCCTCTGCATTGCAGTTTCCATGACTCCTCAGTTGTCTTTACATCTTACCCCAGAGAAGCTGCATGTCATGCTCCTCCAGTCAACCCATTTGCTCATGGGGCATCTCCCAGCCCTCGCTACGACTCCCCTTCCTCGTCTCCCTCTGCTTCTGCATAGAGCTCTCTAACTCTTCCCTTGAACCCACATCATACTGTATCCACCGCTCAGCGCTTCATCTTGGTCATTGGAGGGACTACCAGAGCATTGTTTGAGCAGCTCCCTCGCTGTCAGCACGGAAGGAGATCAGAGTCTCTCCTGCTGCCACCACAGGGCCTTGGGCTGGTGCAGGAGTCACATTGCTCTTCCAATGTCCTCTCTATGGCCAGCATGCCTCTCTCTACTCCCCACAGGGATGAGGCCTCCAGTCCTGCAGCCCATCCTATTTGGCTGCTGCTCCTGCGGTCAGAGTTAAGCCGTGGTCGCTGTGATGGTCGCCGTGATGTGAGCCAGGGGCAATGGGAACCGGCAGCCGTGTCCATCCCTGCCTCGGCCAGTGCTCTGCAGGGGCTGTCCGGCCACTGCTCCTGCACCGGTGGGGAGCCAACAGCCCAAGAGAGAGTACGGTGGCCACTGACCGTGCCACCACATCTTGGGAGAGCAGTAGCATCTCCATCCTTTCGGACAAAAGCAGCCTGCTTAAGCACGATGCAAACCCAGGAATTACCAGACATTATCAGACCCATCTAGAACCACGTTCTGGGTTCGATGGGGACAGAACCAGTGTTTGAAGGAAGAATGCCAAACACCAGTATAGGTTAGGGGCGGACATGCTGGGAAGCAGCTCTGAGGAGAAGGACCTGGGGGTCCTGGTAGACAGCAAATTATCCATGAGCCAGCAGTGTGCCCTTGTCGCCAAGAAGGCCAATGGCATCCTGGGCTGCATAGGGAAGACTGTGGCCAGTAGGTCGAGGGAGGTCATTCTCCCCCTCTACTCTGCACTGGTGAGGCCACAACTGGAGTACTGTGTCCAGTTCTGGGCTCCCCAGTTCAAGAGGGACAGGGAACTACTGGAGCGAGTCCAGCGAAGGGCAACCAAGATGATTGTGGGACTGGAGCACCTCCCTTATGAGGAAAGGCTGAAAGAGCTGGGACTCTTTAGCCTGGAGAAGAGACGGTTGAGGGGGGACCTGATTAATGTTTACAAGTATCTAAAGGGTGGGTTTAAGGAGGACGGAGCCAGGCTCTTTTCAATGGTTCCCAGTGACAGGACGAGGGGCAATGGGCACAAGCTAGAACATAGGCAGTTCCGTTCAAATACACGGAAAAACTTCTTTACAGTGAGGGTGACAGAGCACTGGAACAGGCTGCCCAGGGAGGTTGTGGAGTCCCCTTCTCTGGAGATTTTCAAGACCCGCCTGGATGCAGCCCTGAGGGATGTGCTTTAGGCAACCCTGCTCTAGCAGGGGAGTTGGACTAGATGATCTCTAGAGGTCCCTTCCAACTCTGAAGATTCCGTGATTCCGTGATTCCGTTTCAGGAAAAGATGAAAAACTCCCACAAAGATGCAGGTGAGGGATAACTTCCCCATCCCAAAGATGTTCCACAGAGTAGGGCGGTTTATATCCTTCCTCTGCCTGTCACCGCACACGATGTTTTGTCTGTCTCTGGAGAGAGGATTCAGTGGACGCTGTTGAACAACACACACGCCTGGGTAAAATCAAAACCCATCCTGGAACTATTCATTCGCACAGTAAAAGAGACAAATTCCATTGAATGGGATCTGCCCCCAGGCAGCGCATTAATACACAGACAAGTGATAATAACAGAGTCCATTTGGTTGGGATAGTGCCCTCAGCCCTCCTTAAAAGCAGCACTTGGGAGATTCCTGGGATAGCCATTGCCTTGCACAGGGACGAACATGAAGGGGGGTGTATTTGCATGCACGTAAAGCAGAGTGCGCGTGCGTACCTACATGCGTGTGTTTAAGCTTCAGGCTTTTGAACTGTGATTCTCTATAATTAACTCCTCTTTATTGTTAATCTGGGGTTAAACTTTATTTTCAAGGAGCGTACATCACTGCCTGAATGCTCCTTCTCGTATTTAGGGAAAAAACAGTTACTAAAACCAGGCACGTGGGTCTCAGCCATTCAGGTGGAGCTCCAAGTCAATGGAAGTCGCTGGGAGATAAGGTGAGGGCAGAAGACGCCTACTGCACCCTCCAGGAGGTCAGCCTCTGTGTTTTTGGAGTCTAAGGAGAACAGAAACTTACCGTTTTATTCTTTCACAAATGGAAAGGTGCAGCAGCACAGCAGCATGAAAAAAAAAACGTGGGGTGTTTTGATTTAGTTTAGTTTGGGTTTGGTGTTTTGGGGTTTTTTTGCTGTTTTGTTGTTGTCTTTTTTTAAATTAAACAGAGCCGTGGACTAGGTCACCATGGCATACGGCAAAACAAGTAAGAGCCTCTTAAAGGCAAATGTCAGATAGCCTCCCCCGGGTTAAATTTTAATCTAATCTTTCAAAGTCGGAGACTATTTTAAAATTAGAGACTGCTTCATGAGTTTTAGCGTCTAGCCAAAAGTGGATTTGTCATTAATTACAGTCACTTTGTCCTTGCTATTCATAGGATTCCCACTCCCTTTTTTGGATCTTGCTAAGACGTTTGTTGGAAGAGCATCTCTGTTCAGCACAACACGGCCATCCGAGAAGGCCGAGAGGATATTTATTGAACCATTGCAATGGCAGCCACATCCTTTCCCTGGGTCGACGCAGTTACCTGCGACCACGGGGTGGGATGGGAGTTTAACACGTGCACGGCCACAGGTGTTTCTCCACACCCGCCCACACTGAACACAACACTCTCCTGTCCCTGAGGAAGGCTCAGACCTCTCTGAGGAGCTTTCCCAAGTAGTGGCTGACGCCTTCACATCTGCCGCGGCTCAGTCCCTGCCACCCTCCCGTATCAGCAGCCCCTGTTGCAAAGCCTTGTGGTGAAGTCCATGCAAGCACATCCCACCAGCCAGCTCCTCCCTGGCAGAGTCACCAGCCCTGAGCAGCCTGCAAGGCACCATTTCTTGAGCAGCACCTGCTCCTAGAAGCTGTCGTACCGTGAATCGCCTAGAATTTGGGCCTGTGTTTCTTGAGCCCTGTAGCAGAGCTGCAAATGCTTCCTTTTCAGATAAACAAAGAGCTTTTGTTTATCTTTGGTGGCCCACAAGTTATCACATGCTGTAACGTTAGCCAGGAGCACCATCTCTGTGCTGGAGGAGAAATTATGTGGCTTGAAATGAAGCTGCGTGCGGCATCTACCCTTCGCTGGTTCATCATAGCCTTGATTGCACGATGTTAACAAACAAACCCTGGCCAAGCAAAAGAAAAGCCCAAACCCACACAGCTTTTCTACACGATGTTTGGCAGCGCATCCACAGCAGAGTGCACTTAACATTTAGAGCAACATCAGACGGATCCACATGCCTCGTCATATCTTGAATCAAATGGCTAGACCTGTATCGGGGTACCAGCTCTTACAATGACACAGGTCTAAAGTTGTCTGAATTTTGAAGTGAAAATGCTAGGTCAATACAGCACAGTGATCACATCACAGGCTCACAGCAGACATTGCCAACAGCAGCCACAGAGGGTTACCTCAAGCAAGACACACTTAGGTTCCTCTGAAAACCCCTCTGACATCCATAAATTACACCACCTAATGATGAATTGCTGACCTGACCCCTTCAGCAAACAGGGGTTTCACTGTGGTCGGTCAAAGGCAGCTTAGCACAGCATCTGAGGTAGAAACCTTGCGTCTCCGCTGGGGGCAGGAATCCCTCTTCCAGACTGACATTTCAAATCACTTCCAGAGGTTCTCAGCAGGAGAGACTCTGCTGACTTCGTGTAATGTCAAGGAAAGCTTGTGGAAATTCGCGTGTAGGTCAATTAAGTGGCTGAACGGAAAAAGCAAATTGTCTGTTGTGCAGTACTTTGCCCGCCTCGTGTCCAAAGTGACTGGACGAACGGGCAAGGACCGCTTGGCATCATAGAGCCAACAGTCCACCTAATGGCTCACCAGCTTTTGCTTTTTAATGAACGGGACACTTCATTTTCGGCCACATTATTGCTCCGAGCTCTCAAAAGCCAAAGGTTAAGAAAGGAAGACTATGTGGAAGTGGTTTCAAGGCCAGTTTGTTATCGGGGTAGGAGAGAAAAGTGGTAATCATTAAGCGATTAAAGCACTCACTCATTTCCAGGGAATGCTGCCTATGCTAATTAGCAGAACTTCTTCCTCAAAGTACATCCACTAATTCAATCTCCTACTATCTACTGCAAACCAATTAAAGGAAAAAACAACAACAACCGACTGCGAAACAAATGATGAAAATATTAGTAAAACAGAGTAAGCACCAATAAAAACCTAATTTGCTTGTTCTGCAAAATGCTGCTGCCGTGCAAGGACTCCTGAGGAATACAAGGCTGACCCGAGCCCTGACCCCACACTGGGTGCCCCAAGATGCATTTCTAAGCCACCCAGCGGTGACAGCCACCTCCAACGTTTTGTCGCCTCCACCCTGCCAGAAGCTGCTTGTCCCACCAGGTCTGCCAGGAGAACGGCTTGTGTGACCAGCCCCTAACCCGCTCCGCTCGCAGTGGGAAGGGCTGTAACGACCTCTCCCCATTTAAACCCCGGAGATCCGCCAGCCTGCTCCGGGGATGTCTCCCTATCCCATCTCTGCAGGGATGGGGTAGGACGGGCAGGCTTTGAGCTGAGGAGCCTGGAGAACGGGTTTCCATGCCTAGCTCTGCCACGTCCTCGCCCTGACCTGCACCGCGGCTCTCTCCACTCCCCCAAGAAGGAGTCTGCGCCAATTGCTTTGGCGAGCTGGATGTTGCCAGATCGTTTTGCTTTGAAGAAACCTGTAAACCAGTTAATGTGTCGGAAGTTAGGGTCATTATAAGGGCTGACAGCCACCAGGCTGGGTGGCAGCGGTAGCTGGAGTATTCTGCAGTGATGAATAAAGCTACAGTAAAATCATAACTTTGAGTTAGAAAAAAAGTAAGTGGATTTAGTTTTCTTTTAAGAGACTAAGCGGACTCTTTTCTTTGCCTCCTGACACTTGACGTGTAGTCGGTGACGTTTTCAAGTGTTGTTCTCTTCAGTCAGAAGGAGCAGAAATGACTGGAAAAATAGCAAGAAAATCTGACAAAAGAGAATCTAAATCTTCTTGACTACAAGAACTTGGACTTTAAAGCTCCCTGTATCTCATGAGATAGAAATGCAAGATTTAGCAAGTCTATGAATCTTTTAATAGAAAAAAACCCCCACAAGTTCTAATTTATATGGATACACACACACACACACATATATATATATACACACACACAAACTAAAAATGCACATCCACTTCCCTTGCCTTATGCCAACCACCCATGGCCAGGTTCTTCTCCACTTCTCCTTAAGGGTGGAGACCTGGTGGAGTCCTCTCTGCAGATGCCACCATGTTGCTTAGCCTTGACTAAAGGAGATTTTCAGAAGAGCCTGTCACGCAAAGCGAGTCTGCCGTCCCTTCGCCTCTCATCCTAAAAACATGTGCGCTGACACCAGCAGAGAAAGGCTCCTCAGGCTGGAAGCCGTTTTGGATGGCTGCACCCAGCCTCATGCCATTCAGGTTTCGTGAGCAGAGGCCTAGAAGAACGTGACCTACCAGGGGAGGCTGGGGGAGCTGGGATTGCTTCGTCCAGCAAAAAGACTTCTGAGGTGCAGGAGAACTAGAAGGGGCAGAGGTTACAATAGCAAGCTTTAAATACATAAAAGGCTCCCTCAAAGAGAAGGAAACAATTTGTTTTCCACCGCCATGGTGTACAGGGCGAGCGGTAACAGACGTTAATCATAGTGAAGGAGGTGCAGCTTAGACATTAGGAAAAGCTTTGCAACAGGAAAGCTAACGGAGCAGCAAAATGAGATGGCCTTGGGAGGACACGGAGCCCCAGAGCAGGGGACCTGGAGGAAGCTATTGGGATGGAGGCAAGTAGCGCTGGTGAAACCTCTCTGGTCCTGCCCAGACCTGTTCCTCCAGAAGACGCTATTTAACGAAGACACTACTGGTGGAGCTTTCTCTGGCTGCAGTCAGAGAGGTCTCTGACAGCGCCTTTTTAGGGGAAAGGAGGGTATGTGGCTCTTATGCCAAACGGCAGAACAGACAACCGAGCACCATGCCACCTCTTCATCTGAGCGTAGGCGGCTGCTGCCATCTCCCGCAGGACCAATCCTCCTTCAGTCTCAGCTGCTGAGCACAGGCGGTTGTACCCGAGGGACGGCAGAGCCTTGGGCTGGGGGCCCTGAGCAGTGGCTGCTTACCTCAGTGGCATTTAGCAGAGAGAGGTAAAAGAAAAGGAAAAAGAGAGAATGAAGTTTCAGACAACCTGTCAAAAGGGGTTAAGAGAGCCCCCAGCTCTGTTGGCTGTAGCTCAAAACGTTGGGCAGATGAAGCTGAGGAGAAGCTCGCTTGCACTGCTGTCGTGGGACACATGGACAGACTGCATGGAAAGATGGAGGAGCTTGTTGCTGGGCCGTGGGATGGGGTCGTTCAGGCAAAGGTGAGGAAAAGCCCTGGCTTATGCCCCTGGCCTGCCTTTGGCAGAAGAAGGGGAGAGCAGGGAGTTGGCAGGGCCCCAGATCATCCCTCTTGCCAGGGGATGGAAGGGCTGGTGGGGTGATGGGGACAGCTGATGTGGGGTGATGGGGACAGCTGATGCTGGGGGGAAATGTCATATCACCCATGGTGCTGTGACAGTTATCTGTGGCCGTGGGAGGAAATGAAGAGTCTTGCCAGCTCCTTGGACAACTGAAGGTCCTGTCAGGGCTGATGTGGTGTGGGAGCAAGGCCAGGGACAAAAGCAGAATAAACATGAAGGGATGAAAGAAAGCGCTGCTGTGAAAAGCTCCATGGCTGGGACCTGGAGCAGGAAACCTGGCAGAAAGCAGCAGATCCCCGGGCAGAGGTGGTATGGAGCCCCTGCCACACTGGGGCCAGTACAGCCAGGGGTCTGGAGCTGCCCCATTGCCACCACCCTGTGCCCAAGGGCACGTGACTTACATCCACCTTCTCCCAGGGCTGCCCACCAGAGCTGGGAGGGAAGGGCTGTTACAGTACACGGGAGACGAGCAAGGGGTCATCACACTGGCTGATCTGGGGGCTTTTCAAGTCCTCACCTTAATGGGAGAAAGAGCTTATTCCAACAAGGACTTCTTACAGGAGAACATCAGTTACCAAAGGGTCGGGCTGCATGAGGAGAGGGGCTGTTTGATCGCTTCCCAGATCTCTCTTCCTTCCTTCTACACTCACGTACTGGGATGTTAATGGAATAAAGCTGCATACAAAATGTCCCACGGTGGGCCCATTGGTGTGGCCTGGGAAAGGACGGGTAACTCCTTTCTTCCCAGAAAAAGTGATAGAATTTATTCTTTTTAAGGTACAAAAGCAGAGATTTTTCTCCTAATCCCAGGAGAGATAAGACTTTCAGAAAAGCATTAAAATATCATAAGCACCACAGTAAGAGTTAGAAAGGTTTCAACAGGCTTAACAGATGTATCCCTGATGTCAGGTGTGGGTTGGGGGTAGGATAAAGGTGAAAGGTGTTGGAATCTGGGTCTTTCCTTTGTCTCAAATGGGGATGGCAGAGAAGAGGCATTGCAATTACCATATTTGGGTCTGCCGAAAAACACGCTGCTGTATTTTCTGAAATAAATTATGAATGCTGCAGAAATCCAAACATGTCTTTTTATAGTTAGTCACCCGGGCAGAAAGCCAACGAACGCGGAGCTGCCAGCCCCAGCTATTCAGAAATCATGAGTCAAGCCCCCAGAATCCTGAGGTTGGCTTTGGAACTGTGAGACTTCACAAAACAGGGCTCTCTCCTCCTGTTTTGAAAGCTCTAAAGGAGGGAGGGGCCAGAGATAGGTACTACCGTTTCAAAAATCTTTCTGTGGCCCCAAATAGGAAATTACCCGGTTTCAAAGGCAGGTGAGCATCGCACTTGATCTTATGGCTCAGGTAGCCAGGGATTTCGTAGCAGCACTGGCTGGTCAGGGGATGTAAACGATAAGGTATGGCTGTGTGCAGTTCACCCCCTTGGCATCGCGCGTGGCTGGGCAGACACAGCACAGGGCAGGTTTCCGGGCAGAGGGCTCTTCTCCTGTCTACAACCTGAAGCACAGAAAGTCTCCTGTTGTGCTTCGAGCTGGTCTGTGCTCCCGGACAGCAAAGCAAAGAGGTCAATGAACTAGCATCGTGTGTTGCAGGCAAGATAACCGTAATCTCCTTGCACCTCTCTGCAAGGAGAGAGAGGCGGTGGGCCCAGGGCGGCAGAGGAGTGAATTAAATTGCTTACAGACGTGCTTCGAGCCTGTCAACTCTGCCCTCTCCTACCCATCACCCAGTGTCGCCGCCGGGCAGGCATGGAGCTGCCTGGAGCAGAGGGTCAGCGCGGCTTGTTCCACCTGGGAGAGGCTGCGGTGCAGCCGCAGAGCGGGGTCTGGCGGGGCTTGGGGGCACCGACTGCAGAGAGCAACCCGGCTGGAGATTCCCTGGGCTCTGACGCTCACACCGTCCCAGCCCTCTCTTGTCACTCTTCAAAGCAGATTGCACGCGAGTGGCTTTTTTGTTGTTGTTGTTGTTGTTGTTTTTGCAGGCAAACCAGAAATGTTTCTCTCCGAGAGAATGAAATTGGGAGAGATGTTGTCGCAGAGAACAGGCAGTGCAGGGATGGGGAGGCAAACACCAGAAAGGAGCAGAGCTGCAGCAAACAGGCATCACGTTTCCGTAACGGCTGGGTGTACCTGGGGGCCGGGCACTTGGAAGACCTAGCGCTACTTTTAGGAACTGAGACCAGTCTCTGCCACCGCGTCCCACCGACCTCACTCAGGGTATCGCAGCCGGCAAAGACTCAGCCGCCAGGAAGCTC
The DNA here is from genome assembly GCF_028500815.1 of Rissa tridactyla. Classification (NCBI taxonomy): domain Eukaryota; kingdom Metazoa; phylum Chordata; class Aves; order Charadriiformes; family Laridae; genus Rissa; species Rissa tridactyla. The sequence continues at coordinate 9,574,026 of NC_071468.1, read as the reverse complement.
TGGAGAGGGGCAGTCGGTGAGAAAATCAATGAGCCACATGCACAGCACGCTCTCTTCTACCTGGCCAGGGCAGGGGGGAGAGCGGGGCTGCATCTCCAAGCCCATTCTCCGTCCAGCGACACTCAGTATTTGGTGTTTAGCTGAATTGCAAAACGCCAGAGTTACTTCATTCCGCGCATCTGCAAGCCGTTATTTACAGCGAGGCAGCTGAGTTGCCTGTAGCGGTTTTAATAATACTTTTTTGGCTCTTTGAATAGTTTTGGTTTCGCTAATTCTTTGGTTTGGTTATCCAAGACAATGCCAGCTGCATTAGAAAAGAAGGCAGGGGCTTTTAATAAGGCTTCACATTCTCTTACTGCACAAAGCTGGGACCTGGGAGCGCATCTTCTGCTGGGAGACAACCGGCTCTAGGAAGAAGGAAGAATAGCACCTAGCCATAGAGCAGCAGGTACGGCCAGGACGTCAGCGGGCTGTAACCTGCGACCAGCCTGGACTAAGCTTTGCCGGCCTGGTTTTCATGTGGGCAGCTGGCTGAGGGGATTTTCTATCTTAATAGGACAAATGGAGCCCGGTGACAAGTCAAACGGCAGGATGCTATGACTAGACACAATCCTCAAACTCAGATGGCTGTAACGGGGATGAAGTCAGAACTGCTTGACCTCCGGGAGATAAAACATCCCGTTGTGATTAAGCCTTTCGCTTTAGATAAACAGTGTCCATTTATGACTTACCCTTTCACCCTCGGTACAGCCGCTTCAACCGAGAGCCTGGCAGTGACAAAGGTGCGATGGCAGGAACAGCAAGATTTGGAGAAGAAAGTTAATATCTACAATTGCCTATAAATAAGAACATGCCATTAACACCTCTAAATACTGCTGTGTTTTACAGCCATCGTGAATGAAGCTGAACAAATAGGAGGAGGAAGACGCATTCCAAGAAGGAAGCAGAGCTGCCGGCTGGCCAAAGGACACCACGTGGTTTCCCATGCTGGAGGCCAGGATAATTCACCCTACAGCCACTGTCGCCTTCAGGACACTCATATACCAGCCCAGGTTGTGTTGTGGTCACCTTCTGAGAAAGCACGCGCTGCCCGCAACTGCTGGTGATGCTGCTAATGAGCGGACGCTCCACTAATGGGTTAAGCCTGCACTAGTGTGTGGCCGGAGCTGGCAGAGGCTGCTGGAGCCACCCAGCTCAGAGCCTGCAGTCATGGAGCAGCTCCTGGTTCACCCACACCGTGAGAAACGCTGCAAGCCGCAACAGCGGCTGTCTCGGAAGAGCGCTGGGAAAACAGCGGGTCTTAATCAAAACCACGCTCCAGGCCTCTGGATCTCCACCAGCGTGTGCCGGGGCGCTGGCAGCGCTGCCGTCTCCTCCGCGCCGGCTCCCCCTTGTCCCCCGGCTCTGCAGTGAGGGGCTCTACAGAGGTGGCTGTTCTCTGCTGCTGGAGAACAGCACAGGGTCCACGTGCATCTTCATCCGAACAAGCATGATGACTTTGATTTGTGTCTCCACCGCCAAGGCGGAGCACATCACCGCAAAACCAGGAGGATAGCTTTGGCTGCTGGACGAGAGGGCAGAGGGAGAAACAGGCTTGCAGTTGGGATTTGAGGCTCTGCCTCTGTTCTCTGGGCTTTCCCAGAGACGGCACCTTCCTCCTCCTCTGTGGAGTTTCCCTGAGCCTGTCGCCTTCCTCTCCCAGCCCTGTCCCCATCCTGCTGCCGCCGCCCATTGCTGCTATGAAGTGCCTCAGCATCTCCGGACGCAGAGCGCCACGAGGAAGACAGAAGCCTGACATCACCTCTATGGACTCAGTGCTTTTAAATTGGAGGCTTCTGCCTGTATCTTAAATGAAACACTGAGCATCTACTTTTTGCTTGATGGGGCACCATTTATAACAGTGATAATTGGGAACAGCTTTGAACTCCTCTTTAATACCCAGTCACAGGTACTTTTAAAGTATGCATTTCTGTTAGTGATACATTGGTTTTAACCAATTGTGAACACAATCATAATTATTTTTTTTCAGCTTATATGGTGCAAAAAGTAAGAAAGTCTGCAAAATTCACGATGTCCGTAATTAACACTGAAGCCTGCTGCTCCATCCCCTTTCCCAGAGTTGTAAAGATCTCAGGACAGCAGACAGGCTTTTGGGTTATACGAAATGCTCGGTTAAAAGTGAAGTTTCAGCCCAAGCTCAGTGTGGCTGGCGAAGCACATCACTACACCGGTGCAAAGCAAAAAGCCTACTATCAAATTAGAAAAAAATATTTATATTTTTCTACTCATTGCAATTCAGCCCCGAAAAGGTTACAAAGCTCTCGAGTGCAGGGGTAATCCGAGATCCTCCTGTGAGGTACTTCTTGGGCAATTCCACCCCAGGGTTTTTAGCAGCGTCAAAAGGCTGCAAAGTGCTAGTGGAGCTCAGGAATTTAGTGTACTAGATGCTTCATATTCTTTGCCTTAGATTTCATAGTCTGAGGAGTTGCAAAACAGAAACAGATTATTCCCCTTCTAGATATGGTATGTTGAGATGAAGAATTCGGGAAACTCTCCCTAACGTTACTGTGATCTTACGGTTGTCAAAACAAGAAACCAGATATTATTTTTTTTTTTTAATTTTAATCCTCCTTTAGTGTTTTGACTGCAATGACGGATGTCCCAAGGGAGCAACCGTGTACTTGCAACCTCAAGCTACTTGAAATAAAAACAATGCAAGGAACAAAACCTTTTTTACTACTGCTGTAGCAGATTAGAAAAGAAATGGTAGATTGCCTTTCGGATAGCTGACTAGTGAGAGGGTGGAGAAGTGATCAAATCTGTCCTGAAAGGTACAGCTGCCGTAGCATTTTTAGCATTAGGATATTCTCGTATTTTCACAGCATTTGAGCGTTCCTTTTCCAGAGGTCTCCCCGGAGCCTCTGTACAGAGGTCCTGTACAGAGGTGGCCAACTGATGTCTTCAGACCTGCCTAGAGCATCTCTGAGCTCTCCTTGGTGCCAGGAGGCCAGATCCCACACAAAACAGGGCGCCATGGGTTTGTCGTACCTTGTATTCCGGCATTATCCAAGGGGAGCGGGGACACCAGTTTCAAATCACAGACAGTAATGGAGTCTTACTAATGCTATCTTCTTCCTAATGAAAAAAAAAAATAAAAAATGAAGAGTTAACCCATCAAGAAACAAAAGCAAAGCTGTGATATACTGCCGACTTGTTTGTGATATTTAAAATGCATAAATATCCAATTTAAGGGCAGCAAAAAGAAAAGAAAAAAGAAAGGTTGGCTGAATGCCGTGTCACGTGGCACACGTGAAAGAGGAGCCCCATGAAGCGTTTCGTTGCGATGATAAATTGAGACGTCTCGTTCTGCAAGTGACTGCTGCTGTGCAGAAACAGGTCTTTAATTCGTACGCCCATGCAGGCCTTTCAGAAGTCCAATGCAGCGCGCGGCGCAGCACGTCCAAACCCAGGGCAGATAAGGGCTCCTCTGCTCGTCGCATCAGGCGCAGGCACACCGGGCCTGAGCACAGCTCAGCCATCGGATACTGCGCGTTGCTCTTTTTCCTTTGGATTTAAGGCAGCCGAAGGTGGAAGGGTCATTGAACTACCTCTGAAGTCAGCTGCAGGAAACGAACGACTTTTAATGAGCACAGGAATCAGTCACTCCTGAGCACATGGACCCAATCCATCGTACCTGCCCGGCTGGCAAACTCACACTCGTCTGTCAGGAGGTCAACATGGCTCCCGTTCCCAGGAATTCAGACCATGCTCTCTGGGCTAAGGAAAGCCGCTGCCTGCTGCGGCCAGTTAGCAACACAATTAACCGTGCTTGCATAGGACTTTTCATGCTTTAAATTTAAAAAAAAAATAATAATAATAATAAAAAAGTCCTCCCTGTGCCTTTTTTCCATTCAAAATAAATCAGTCCCTAAGGAAACAGCAGATCTGTGGCTCAGCACGTTGCGATGGCCAGGAGTAGAAGTGGAGCAAGCCATGCATAAACGCTTCCCGGCTCAGGTCGGAGCCCATCCGTCGGGACAGCCCTTGCCACCAGTGCTGCCGAGGTGGCTGCCACCAGCTGGGTGCCACACCGTTCTCTCGGTGGGGACCCTGGGTGACGTCCCTCTTGCGGCTCTCTGGAGCACCTTTTTGGGCTGGTGATGAGCATGCACAGCAGGTTAAGGAAATGATAGCACACCTGCTTGCTCACCTTTAATGCAGGTTCCAGCACTGCACACATAGGAAAATAAAAAGGGAGGGGGGAAAAAAAAAAAAAAGATACTGTGAGACAAAAATTTTACTTCTCAAAAGTGATAGATAGAAAGAGTCCAGAAAATGAGCAACTGATTAATGCTTGCTCACAGTTTGGCCCCGTGAATTATGCTTATAAATTTTCATAAGTTTTTTTTTCCTCTTAACTTTCTCTACTCATGTAAAAGAGGCCTCAGAAAGGGCAGAGCAATTAGACACCTTTTTTGTTTGTTTTGCTGATGGCAAAAACTGTTAAGCACTGAAGAAAAGAAAGCGAATCCTTTTAAGAAGTAAGAGTATCACGACTCAAAATCTCCACTACCTCCCGTCACAAACGTGCCCCAAAAACCTCGTTACGGTGTTACGGATGCACTGATTTGCCCTGCAGCCCCACAATCCCACTTCACTGTCCTGTTTCCCAAGACTTAATGCACTTGTGTATAAAGGAAAAACAAATTAGCGCAGGCTAATGCATTTTTCCATTGCCAGTAGGCATTGCTGGAAAAGTATATGGAGGAGATCAAAGTGATAGGGTCAGAAAGGAGTGCGTAAATGTTTATACCCTGCTAAAAGGAACAAACTACATTCCTACTGACTGGGAGCACAGGGAGCAGGCCAAATAAGTAACCAGATCTGTATGCTAACTCTCCTCCAAAGCAAGCCTACCTCATAAGGTTATTTCCAATGCATTTTGCACAGTTGCCGTATTTGTATATGCTAGCCCCTTTTTTTACACCTAATGATCCCTCCAGGCTGCAGCACTGCCCCAAGGCTCTGACATAGGAGTCCTCCCTGGGCTCATCCCTTCGCTCCCAGGCAGAGGGGGGCAGAGGGAAGGGGACAGAGCAGGGACCAAAGCCACTTGGAGAGTGCCTCAGCTGGGCGGTCATCTGCCTTCCCTGTCTGCGCTGCCTTCCCCACCGTGTCCTCGCAGCAGGACTCTCGGGCTACATCCTTTGTGCGGGTACAGTAACCCCAAGGCTTTGGCTACGTAACAGAGACCAATGGAAAAGTCATTCTGTCGGATTGCTTCGGATCCCCGGCAGCAGGCTTGGGAAAAAAAAATCCTGCCCAAATCTGTGGTGCTTACATAGGCTTAAAAAAAGAAATAATAAAAAAAAATATATATAGAATCACAGAAAGGTTTAAGTTGGAAGGGACCTTAAAGATCACCTACTTCCAACCCCCTGCCCTGGGCAGGGACACCTCCCACTAGACCAGGCTGCTCAAAGCCCCATCCAGCCTGGCCTTGAACACCTCCAGGGGTGGGGCATCCACAGCTTCTCTGGGCAACCTGTTCCAGTGCCTCACCGCTCTCAGAGTTAAAAATTTATTCCTGATCTAATCTAAGTCTACCCTCTTCCACAGTGAAGCCATTACCGCTTGGCCTCCAGGTACTGGAAGGCTGCTGTAAGGTCTCCCTGAAGCCTTCTCTTCTCCAGGCTGAACAACCCCAAGTCTCTCAACCTGTCCTCATAGCAGAGGTGCTCCAGACCTCTGATCATCTTTGTGGCCCTCCTCTGGACCCACTCCAACAGGTCCATGTCCTTCTTGTGCCGAGGACTCCAGAGCTGCATGCAGTACTCCAGGTGGGGTCTCACCAGAGCAGAGTAGAGGGGCAGAATCACCTCCCTGGACCTGCTGGCCACGCTTCTTTTGACGCAGGCCAGGATATGGTTGACCTTCTGAGCTGTGGGTTCACGTTGCCGGCTCACGTTGAGCTTCTCATCAACCAACATCCCCCAAGACCTTCTCCTCAGGTCTGCTCTCAATCCATTCTCCACCCAGCCTGTATGTATATTGTTTTGGGTTTTTTTCATAGTATATTATTTTTAACAAATTTTATATGTATAGGTTGAAACGTACCGGGACACTCAGGAGACAACTCCCAGAGCTGTTCTGATAAACTGATGTCAGAAAAATGCTTGGCCTCAGGCCAAGTGTCATCTGACACTTTCTCCGAGCATCAGGCTCAGGATGCATCTTCCCACTCTGCTGATGGAGAGCAGCTGCGGGAAGGGCTGTTCTGAGTACGGCTGCACGCCCCATGAGCCGCTTGCAAGTACTTAAGTCTCTGTGAAGCCAGAGGAGCACCGGGGACAGGCAGGAAGCTGCATCAAGGGATGTGGCTGCCCCGAATCACCGAAATCCACTCTCTGCTGACCAAGCTCTCAAACACGCTGCGGGCAGAGTTGAACCATTGAACCAGAGTTGGCCATTGAACACCGGCCTTCGAGCAGAAGCCTGTCCCGTTTGCATGCTCTCGTGGCTGGTCATCAGTCACCAGGGAGAGACGAGCATTTTTTGCCTTTCACCTGGCAGATCAGGCCAGGAGCGCTGGCAGCATTTGCAGCAGATGACGCAGATGCCGTTTGCAGATGTTGAGCTGAGGCCACCCTTCACCCGGCATGACAGGCCGTTTGGGAGCTGGAGCCTCGCTCTCTTCTCCCTCCGTCCCTTCTCGGCGGGCATTGCTGCAGGAGGCTGCTGCCACGCTCTTAAACAAGCCGGAGCTCCGCTCTTCCCCCTTCCAGCAGCTCTCTGCCACGTCTGGACAGCATCCCAGCCACCACGGGTGTGGGGGAGCCGCCAGGTGGGCTTCCATGTGCAGGTGGTGCCCACCATCACCACCACTGAACAGGCATTTGCAGAGCGCTTGCAGTGCAAGCCTGGCATGTCCAGCTCCAGGGCCCCAGCGAGCAGGAGCTCCTCCCGCTCCCATTAATGAGACGGGAAACGCCGCAGAGCTGGCGGTGGCCCTGCCCTTAAAGCCATTACCTGTCCTTTCACAGGCAGCCACAAAAGGGTTGGGCTTTGCCCATCCTACTGGTAGGAGGGATGCTCATCCTACTGATGGGAGGGACGTGGCACACCCCAGCCACCCACCGCTCTTCCTCCTCCTCACGCGGGGAGACAATTCTCTACAGAGACCAGAGAGGTATAATGGTCAAGAGTTTTCCCAGCAGAATGGTTTTCCACTGGAAAAAAATGGATTTTTCACAGATTGGAAGCGTTGCTCAGGCTCAGGATGTTTGTTTGCTGAGAGCAGGCGAGCTCTGCCTGCCCGTTCCTACCTGCCAGCCGCAGGCAGAGCCCAGTCCCGGCAGGCTGCCTGCCCGCAGCCCGGCTCCTGGGAGAGGCATGGCTCTCTGAAAAGGGAGTTTTAACATCCACAGGAGGGAAATTTCTCTCTTCAGGAAAACCCTAGTGCATGCACAAATTGTCCTCATGGAGACTCCTTGCCAGGCTTGATGACCTCCCTGAGGATTTTCCTGAACAAGGACCCAGTGGAATGACCAAGCTCTTCTCACAGGGACAGGTGCAAACCAGCAGTCCCAACAGAAAGAGCCTGGCCTCATCACCGCCGAAGCGCCATCACCGACCTCCTTTCTCATTCAGGACCAAAACTTGGTTCTTTCCCCACGTTTACCCAAACATTCCTACGACAGAATTTCATCCAAAAGTCATTTCAAACCCACAAAATGGCTCATCTCCCTGCATCGCTTGCTCATTTGTTGACATTTTCCAGGAACAAGAGCAGGCAGGGAGATGTGGTTTTCTCCCCCTGCAGCCACGACACGTCTCCAATCACTGCCCTGTTCTGCCTGCCAGAACACAGAAGCCAGAGCGCAGGGGGGGTCACCATGCACTCCAGAGCCCTGAAGCAGTGGCAGAGCACCACGACCCCAGCTCCCCCCCAGCGCCCACACTCACAGGTTTGTTCCCCAGGCACTCGGAGAAGCTCTAAAACTTCAAGGTCAGGTCTCCGCTCAGCAGACAGCACTTGCAAGGGGATGGAGGAATTCCCTTGCGGGACCCTCGAGCATACAGAGAGACCTCTCTATACTTTGGACAACACAACAAGTTCTCCTTCCCATTTGCTCAGTAGAAGAGACAGTGGAGACAGATAGTAGAAACAGTGGCATGCTCAGGATGCTGGTACCCATGCTGGGATGCCGGCGTTCTGCCCAGAATAGCTGACAGAGTCATCACAGAGAATAAATCCACGTGCAAAAGCAGGGCCTGCCATTTCCCTTCTCTTTTGGCATACAAAACAAGAAAAGATTTATCAGCTTTTGTGTTTTCATTTAAGGGCAGGTACCTCTGCGTGCCCTGTACCACCTCGTCAGGTGATGCGCCGTTTTCCAGACCCCTGCATTTAAATGAAAAGATTTGCTACTATGGGTTCTTGCCAGCATGGTTACGAACGCAACCAGGGGTTTTCTACACCCAGCTGGAGTCACAGAGGAGAGGATGAGGTGGGACCCATCCATCCTCTTGCCTGAAGGCAAGGGTAACTATATCCTGATGTTTGCAAAGAGTTACTTAATTTGCTCTTAAAAACTGCCACAAGCTTTATTCCAGCACCTCACTGTCCTTTCGTTTATAAACCTTCTCCTTGTGCCTAACAAACTGCCTCAAGCAACATCCCAACCCATCCCATTCTTTTCCTACCCACAATAAAAATTCATAGAAAACATCAGTGTTTCATTTTGGAACTATTTTGAAAAGGAATGTAACCCCTATTAAACTCCAAGGAACTGAAGCAATGTCAGAAAGTGACCTGAATAGCACAACAAATTATACTCTTAATTTCAAGGCCGTCTTGGGTGTTTTGCACCACAGGCACACAGAAAGAATATGCACATAAATTTGAAGAATTACAGCCCTGTTTACTTGTGTTATACAGCTCAACATCTCCGGTTGGGGAACCTGCTGCCAAGAACAACCCATGCAGCTCAAGCCGAAGGAAAGGTGACAGGAGATGATGGCCGAGTCCTGCCAAAGCCCCCAGGAGGATGTCTCCTACTTTCCTTTGTGGTGGGAGCGAGCACAGGTGTGCAGGCACAGATAATAACCCAGATACCCTTTCCAGCATCTGCATCCAGTGTGGCCAGCAGGTGGAGGGGGGTCATCCTCCCCCTCTACTCTGCCCTGGTGAGGCCACACCTGGAGTACTGTGTCCAGTGCTGGGCTCCCCGGTTCAAGAAGGACAGGGAACTGCTGGAGAGGGGACAGCAAAGGGCTACCAAGATGATTAGGGGACTGGAACACCTCTCTTATGAAGAAAGGCTGAGGGATTTGGGTCTCTTCAGTCTGGAAAAAAGATGGCTGAGGGGGAACTTATCAACAGTTATAAATACTTCAAGGGTGGGTGTCAGGAGGATGGGGCCAGGCTCTTTTCCGTGGTGCCCAGTGACAGGACAAGAGGTAATGGGCACAAACTTGAGCATAGGAAGTTCCACCTAAACATGAGGAGGAACAACTTTCCTTGGAGGGTGGCAGAGCCCTGGCACAGGCTGCCCGGAGAGGTGGTGGAGTCTCCGGCTCTGGAGACATCCAAAACCCACCTGGACGCGTTCCTGTGCCACCTGCTCTGGGTGACCCTGCTCTGGCAGGGGGTTGGACTAGATGGTCCCCAGAGGTCCCTTCCAACCCTGCCATTCTGTGATTCTATGATTCTGTGATGCCTTAGATTGGATTTCTCTTGCTGCCTGCTGACACTCGACCAAAAGTGAACTGCAGGAACACGCCGCTTCCTACGCCAGCCGGGCAGAGGTTGAGCATGGTATCAAGGTACCAGGCTTAAAAATAGACCTTGAGAGAAGCTGGAAGCGATACCGAAAAATTACCGTTCCCAAAGCTATTATTAGTACTCAAACAGCAGATTGTTCAGGCCGTGGGTTCCCGGGTGGGAGGCACACCAACGAAACAGGAGGATTACCTGACTTCGCCAGGAATTACCCTGCCTGTCCCCAGAGCTGTTCTTCACAGTCCATGGGAGAGCTTTAGGAAAATGAGCAACTTACTTATTCACAGCCTCTTCAGCACCAGTCAGGAGCCTCCCTTGTATCACTGGACGTTCGTTATTTGGCACAGGAAAGCAGCATTATTTTTTTTATCAGCGTAAACAGAGTTTAAACCTCCACTTCAAATCCCCATTTGCCAATGCAGGAGGCCCATCCGCCAAGCAAGAAGAGAAGCCTTGCTCCAGATCCGGGACAGGCTGTCCCAGGAGCTTCCCTGCCTGGAGGACAGCGTGATCTCCAGGCTGCTTGGCGTTCAGGGAGGCATCATCTGGACTGAAACCCCCCCGACACACCAAAAAAAACTGCAGGAGAGGCTGCAGCTCTGGTGAGCATTGTTTCTGCTGGACTGGGCTTGGTTGTTTGTTTCCCTGCTCCTAGAACAAATATTAATAGCTGTATACACTCAATCTTTACAAGCGCAATCCCCCAAAGCAGCGTCAGGACCTCGAGTGAACCCGAGCAGTGACTCACGTCTTGACGTTGGAGGAGACAGTCGGTGTTTAACCTACCCCGGCTCCAGATGAAGGTTTTAGTAATGTGCCTCCCAACGATGTGCCACTTTGTGCTTTCCCTTATCCTGCCTGCTTACCACTTTCCCCCCCGCCCCCCAGGAAATGTGGGAACAGCTTTAGAAGTTACTAGAGCCCCTGTTGCCCAGTGAACCTGAAGCCTTTGGTACGACACCTGATGAGGAAGCCTGGTTATTTTATGGTACGGACCATGGTGGGGACAGAGGTCCCCGGGTAACAGCCGGTCTCAGGCAGCGGGGACGGATGCGAGGGAATGACCAAGTCCCACCTGCTCCCTGCTGCTTTCTAAAACCGGCTGTCCTGCACACGGGGAAGAAAGCTCCCTCTTTCTTGTTCAAATCACCGCTGCGCTTGAGGAGATGAGAGTCATTTCCATCAAATGCACAAAGTTTTCCTTAAGTCCTTTTGTTGGGAAGGGTGACTCACTGAAGTACCAATCCGAAATGTTTTCTCAAGGTATTTTTAGAGAACAGGGGGGGTGGTCCAGTGAGTCACGGCTCCAGTGCTGCCCATTCGACTGAATGCAAAAAGCAATGGGATCCAATTTAGTGGATTGCTTTCCAGGGCTGCTTTCACGGAGCTCTGCTTCCCCAGCAGCACGGGCTCTCACGGCCGCGTTTATTTCTATTGCACCATGTTTAAAGGACGGGTTTTGTTCCCTCCTCACACACAAAAGAATCGAAGCAAGCATCCAAATGCCTTTCACCTCCAAATTACTGTAATCCATACTTGATTTGACTGCGCGTACCAGTGATTATTCCGAGTGCAGGAAAATACAAGACAAAAGCAATGCTGAGAAGCGTTAAGAATAAGGTATCGAGAAGTGGGGGAGTGCAGAACAGCACGGGTTTTCGGCCTCGTGCCGTCTCTCTGGGCTCTGTTCACTATGGGGTGCCCTGGGGGGCCTACCCACCCCCAAGCACCCCTTTTCCCCCGGCTGGCACTTACCAGGGTCCCTAAGCACCAGCACTGCCCTGTGTCTGGGTGCTCAGAGCCTTGCTCCAGCCCAGAGGAAGGGTTACCCGTGGCAGGCAGTCTTGAGTTTGGTGAGGGGACAAGCCGCGTCTCTCCTGAGTCCGGCAAGGTTAAATTCTTCAGTGTTGGGAGTGTCGCCTTCTTTTGCTAACGAGGGAAAAAGGCAAGGTACACTTTGGAGAGATTTTGCTATTTACCTGCAGTAAAGCTCACACTTCAAAGGGCTGGAGGAACTTGTGGGGAGAACACGGGAGAAGAAAGACTGCCTTGCTATCTCCTGGCACAGTACAAACATACTCTCTAATACAGCAAGTGATCCAGCCAGAGATTTTTGTTTGTTCACTTCAAAAGTGCCTACTGAGAGATTTGTTCAGGTCTGGAAACCAAACAAAGGAATATCAATGGGAGCACTGCCTCTGAAAACTGCAAGAGCTGCTCTTTGGAGATCCCCGTTGTAATTACTGCAGGATTTCATCACCGGGCAAACTCTTCTCTCTCCACTCCCTTGCCCTAAGGTCGTGCTAGGGCAAGCCATCAAGTTCAGCAAGGTTGGGGTTTTTTATTTATTTTTATACGGTATATGAAGCACAGCCCATCCAGCAGCGAAATGCCAGAGCCTTGTCAAAGTCACAGGTCCATTTCACAACACAAATGTACTAATGAGCTCTGTCTCATGCACGAACCAGCCTGAAAAGTGAAGAGAAAGAGGAGAGTTTGCTGCTTTTCCTACCTGAGGATCTGCCTGAGGGTGGGCAGGATTAGGTTCCTTCCTCCTCATACGGGAAGCTGCCAGGTCCTAGACTCAGAAAAGCTCTACAGACCCAGCAGTTTCTTCCATCGCTGCGTGTGCACTTGCAGCCCAGGGCCACCCCAGGCAATGCCAGGAGCAGGGCAGGCAGAGCACAGGCTGTGGATGATCTCCATGCTGCGATGGAGCTCTGTGCCCCAGACCTGCTCCAGACCCTCGCACCCACCTGAGGCCCCAGCCACGCCGTTTATTTATGCACGCAGTCGGGAGAACAGCGACCATGAGCAAACCGCACAGGATTATTAAATTGTTTCCAGCTCAAACTCTTATTCCCTGGGGATCGTTCGTCATTCCCTGCCTTCAATCCTTAATTTGGGTCAATCACGCAATGCACGAGAGAGACCCAAACAAGTCTGGCCCTGAAGGGAGGGATTAAAGCTCCAGCTAAGATTTATTTCTGTTTGCTCATGTAAGCCACGCTGTCTGGAGAAAGGGAGAAGCGTTGAGGCTTGTGAGGAGGAGAGAACAGAGGAAACGCAAACCCCGAGACATGCTCCATCCCCAAAGCCACGCACGGTTTTGCTCCACTTCACTTGAAAGACAAGAGTTGAAGTCCTAGGGGCTGCCACCAGCCACGGGGCGTTACAGGTCTCCCGGGAGGAGAGGAGCTAAAAAACTAAGCGCAGGGCAGGAGATGCCTGCCCTATCCCTCCTTGCTGTCCCTAGCACAAAGCCAAAGGCCCCACAGCAAGTCCCTAATTTGGGATGCCCTTTTTCCCCGGCAAATCTCAAATATTTTCCCTGGTAAATCTCCGCCCAGCACTACTTCTTTGGGCACAGAAAGCATTTATCACACTATCGGAAGTCTCTTGTTTCCCCGCCACATCTCTGCTAGACGGCTTAGAAAGATGCTATTAGCCAAAGCGGCTTTGAAAGCTGATTTGACCAACCAAAAAAGTTTCAATGACACCATTGATTTCATACACTTGTTCAGGAAGATAACAAAGCAGGAGGAGGACGGGGGGCGGGGGAGTGGGGAGGGAAGCCAAAAACCCAACCACAACCAAAAGAAGCCCTGAGTTGATAGTTGCAAAGTTAAACCATGCTGTCACAACATCTCCAAACAATTTTAATTGCATGTTTTATTGAAAGAACGTGCGAGTTAGGTGTTTTCATTTCATACATTTTTAAACACAGAGGTTCGAAATGCTCTGTGTTGTGGCAGGTGGCACTTTTTATTTGCTGAAAAATAAATCAGCTCTTTTTTTTTTTTTTTTTTTTTTTTTTTGCTTTGCACAGTGTTTATCCCAGTTCAGCCTGTACCAGTTTGAGGCTTTTTTATGCTCCTGGCTGAACCCCCCCCACCCCATCGCATGCACCCCAGGGAGGACAGACCCCAGCCTCCCACAGCCCCCCGGTCCTGGCCCATAGCCATCCTCATGAGCACCACAACTCACCGCAGCCAGCATCCACCGGAGCATCCCCCAGCTCCCAAAGTCACGAGTGCACCAACTTGGAGCAGCGCTTAATAAAAGCAGAGGCAAAAAGCACAAGCTGTGGACAGACAGCTGCTGGCTAGGAAGCTGAATGGTATAGCAGTAGTCTGTCCTGCTGGCCACCAAAAGAAAAAGCTGGACCTCATTTTCCTACACCAAATAATTAAAAAAAAAATAAAAAATCCACTGTGCAAGCAGTTTTTAAGAGATGAGGAAGATTATTTGGAAAATAAATCCTAGCAGGACAGGTAGCCACGTCTGTTGAAACGGTACCTTAGAAAAACGCGTGGTAAAATGATGCCCATTCAAACACACATTTCTACAAATCAGCAGCAAAACCCTTGGAACGCCAACGTTTTGGTCCGGGCTAACACTACAGCAGCGCTTTTGAAGAGTTCTTCTCCGACCCCCTCCCCTGTTGGATTTTCAAAAGGCACCAACCGCTGCCCGCAGCTTCTCCTGGTGTCTGTTCCAGGCAAATCAAACACCAAACATTCACGCCAAAACACACAGGTCCCCTCCTCACCCGAAGTTTCACCCCAAATTCTCCCTTAGGGACGCAGCATCCAAGAGACGCACGCTGCCCGAAATTACATTACAGCCTCCATACGGCCTCCAAGGGGCATCTTCACGCTCCCCAATTCACTGCTACTCAGGCAAGCGGTTTATCTGCCAGGGTCTGGGGCGTTCAGGGGTCTGAAAGGGGCACAAGCATTTCAAGAAGGGGTTTACTGCTTCTCCAGCTTCCCAGCTACCACTGTCCCCCCCCGGCCATGGTCTCCTCCGTCCTCTCCTCGGCATTGAGCTCAGGGACTCGGTGGGCCACAAGCAGCCAAGGGGGCTGCGCTCCCACCCCCCGAAATATGGCCCTGGGCCTGGAAACCACTGTCAGGCTTCCTGACAAGTTAAGGACACCCTTATCTTCGGTGGTGAAGCTTTTCAGGTAAAATATACAAAACCGCACGACACCCACACAGACAGCAGAGATAAAAACCTGTTTCACCAGCCGAGAACAAGAGAGCAAAAAAGACAAAGATATAAGCAGAATAGCTCTTTAGAGGAGGAAAAAGAGAGGAAGAAAGGCAAAAAAGAGAAAGCAACTACAAGAAAAAACCCACATCAAGGCATTTTGTTCATATATTTCAAAGACTAAATATTTTAGAATCATCGAATCATAGAATTTTGGCCTCCCTATGCCACCTTGCTGCCGACACAAGAGGCCAGGTCCCCCCAGCAGCTCAGGTGAACGCCCCAACATGGGGGGAATGTTCCCAGTCACAGGATGGGAAACGAGGAAAGGACTGAGAACGTACACAGCTCATCCTCGCTTAAGTAAATGATGACAACCGACTCATTTCATTTGCAGGCAAGAGGAAAATAAGGCATTTAACGGCACGTCTCCAGCACTTCTCACAGACCAAGAGGGCAACGCTGGGCCGTCCCCAAGAGCTGACGAGGGATGGCGTACTAAATACTCGTGTGCAGCCCCCACGCAGGTAAAAAAACTTGTGACTTGTCATTAAATTGATCTCAGCCAGCCCCGTTTTGAGCAGACATTTGGCCAGAGTCCTCCAAAAGTCCCTCTACACCTGTTATTCGGTGACTTTGTTATCAGCTGTTAGAGAAATTTGGATTCCTGCCTCTGCAAACACCGTGTGCTTTGACACGAGCTGACTTTATTTCAGCCAGAAGCATTGGGAATGACCGGGGGAAAAGGCACAGGAAAGGATGCAAAGGAGGCAGACAGAGTGATTCAGCTGTAGTCTCCCCTACCCTGTTGGACCAGACCACATCCGCCCACCCACCGCTGCACTTCATCGGAAAGAACTTTTATTCTTGGGCAGAGAACTCCAAAACACCACGCAAGTGGTGCCACCTGTCCAGGGTTTCTAAGTCAGGTCCAACACCTGAAGTAACTATCGCAACCCTTAGCCCCACTGGTCGTGGGACTGACGTGCTGCACAGGCTCTGTCTTGCAAGCGTCTCGAGACCAAAGGAGCAGAGATTACGGGAATGAACCTTAAAAGCTTCTCCCAGCCCTAAGATGGGACATGGCGAGAGCCAGCAGCGGGGAAAAAAGGTTTTTCTAACAAGTGACTCCAAGTGGTGCTGGAGAGGAGCGGGCTCTGCGTTGCTGCGTGCCTGTGGCTGCCTGCTCCCAGCCGGGTCAGCCTCTCACCGCAGTGCTGGGGCACGTCGCCTTTGCTACCACGAGTTTAAATGCTGCCTTCAGCCGTAAATGTTTACCGAGTGCTACTTGATGCTGCGCTCTGCAATGAGAACCCACTTCACAGCGGTGGCAGCAGCAGAGCCCCCGCCTCCCCTTGGTGCCTGGTTTTGGGGAACCCGGCTCCCACAGGACAGAGAAAGCGAACCAGGGAGACGCCAGCCTGATGGCACCTGGCTGAGAAGGTGCTTGCAGCCAACCCTGCCGAGTCCCGATGGAGTGCCACAGCCTCCGCGCGGCACCCCGAGCCTGCTGCTGGCTTCGCGGTGCCACCCGCTTTGATCTGCCGAGCCCCGGTGAAAGGGGATGGACAACCCTGCGCAGCCTGCCCTGGCACACACGGCCTCCGGGCGCCTTGCGGGGAGTCTGAGAGAGGTGACGCACGGGGGTAAACAAATCCTCATTAGTCACATTTATCTCCGATAGCAATCTGGGCAAAAACACGTAAAAGCAAGCAAAGCAGCATAGCCAAGAGATGCGCGGTGGCAGTTGCCAACACAGGCGTGCTGCTAGGAGCATGGCCACGGCTTCACCGCACAAGCCCCATCTGGACAATTCCCTCTTTGTACAGTGCTCTCACTGGCTCCCACATCTCCATCTGCAGCCCGAGGAGGAGCAGGAAGCTGGGAGCGAAGGCGGACGAAGCTGCGCTGGAGCCAAGCAGCTCCTTGCAACGGCTGCTGCAGCCCGGCTCCAGAACTGATCGCTCCAAAACCCCAGGATGTACCTGGTGTATACTTTCAGCTTCCCATTTCAGCCTTCACATTGTTTAATGCCTTCTACAGTATTAAAGAGGGCATCATCCGGATTGATCAATGAATCAAGGCATTGCAGGCTTCCCCAGACACCTCGGCCTCCTGTCCCAGCTCTGAAATCCCACAGGATACGGCTTGGCTGGAGCGATATGCCCCGTCCAGATGGTCTGTGCTTTTTGATTTCTGTGATTCCGATTTCCAGCCTAAATACTTTGTGGTCGGATTGTATTCATTTGCTCCGGTGTTGTCCATCACCTGAAATAGCTCCCTACTTCCGTGAGGTTCTCCCTCGCTGCTGTATTTGCATGTTTTTATCCTGGAAGAATCCCATGCGACTGCCATTCACAGGCAAGGAGGCCCAGCAGAGATTCATGCAGACAATACTGGAGAATCTACCTTTCTCCATCTTACATCATCCCTATGAAGTTGTCTCTATTCATTTCCCAAAGCCGCTTCCAAATAGCATCCAAATTGATAAACCCAGCCAGGAATGACGGGGTGGGATAATGAGTTTCTGCGGTGGTGGGTGACACCGACAGCTCCTCGCCGGAGCCCTGCATCCCCCGCTCCAGCTGTGCAGCCCGGCGGGTGCCACGAGAGCGAGCCTGGGCGAAGGCTGGGCACCCCTCTCCTCCTGCTGGTGTCGGGGCAGGGGGAGCAGCCCGCTACGCTGTCAGCTCTTAAGTGAAAATTAGGCAAAGTGCTTCACCAGCTTGCCTTGAGCAAGGCCAGGTCCAGTCTCTCCTCCCTACGCAACTCTCCTCGCGCAGAAGCTTGCTAGGACTTTCCGTAAATCCCTTTAAAAGGCTCTGCCATAGCAGAGTTGCCTCCACTCTGCAAACTTTCCTTATTACCGTAAGGAAAGACCTTCCCAGGCTCCCCAGGGCCGGCACCGACAGAAGGAGCCGTGCTGCTGCTCAGCCAGGCTTTGTCTTCAGAGGGCAAACTGCCGGAAACCAGAATGCCTGTCTGTTGGAAGGCATCGGACAGTTTCCCCAACATAGGTAGTTTGTAACAAGCAGTTGTCACAGCACACGGGCGTTTGACGTTCTGTTTTTTCACCGAAATACAGCAGTCTGGAAGCAGAAAGTCATCTGTCGTCAGATTGGGAATCGCGTTTTGCAAGTGCAAAAAAGCATTTTTGTTTAACTCTCAGCTGAGGCGGGCTTTCTGCAAGCCAAACGTTGCCAAGTACAACTCCCGTGTGGCTGGAGAGCCATCGCCTGTGGAAGCTTTGACAGAAACGCCGCCACCAGATTTATATTCCCAGCAGAGAAGATGCAAAAAAACTCCCAACCACCTCTCTGCATAAACAACAGGACAGGAGGCCACTTTTAAAGGAAGGATTAGAAGAAAAGAGCTTATTGAGCCGAGCAGACCGAAGACTGGAGAGGAGGTGGTGCTGGTGAGGGACGAGGGGACGAGTCTGCTCTGGGGGGCCCTGGCTCCTCTTTGCCATTTCAATTGCACGCCCTAAAGCACGCCAGAGTTTCCCTCTGCGCTGCTATCCGGCCTTGAAAAACTTCATTTTAGCATGATATTAAATCGTGCTTTAAAAAGGACGAAAAGCCACGCTAGTTTTTGGGAAAACTACATGCAGGTGGATTTTAGCGAAGTGCAGTAAATGGTTTTGAGACTGAAAGCTGTCGTCACGCCACCGCTAATGTGGAACGGAGAGCTACAGCCAACGTTTCGAACAGGGGTCCGCCGAGAGCTCCAGTCTCTATAAATCAGACCATTTTTAATTCATTACTTGCACTGCCCTCGAAGATTGGAAACTGCAAGCTCATCCACTCAGCCTTAATTTTGACACTCAGAGATTTTTCTTTTTGAGCACTTACATCAATGGTCATAAGTTACTTCACTTTTAATCCATTAGCATTTACACATCAAATTAAAACCCTCCAATCATTTTTCCGAACACATTTGGCCTATCATAGTAGCATCATTTCTTCATGCTGTTCCACCTTTAAAATTCTGCTTTTTAGAGCAATGTAGCCCTTCAATTCAGCATCTGAACGGAGACATTTGCAATACCTACTGATTGGAATTTTTTACTGTTAAAATTATTGTCTTTTCTGGAAGTCAATGAAAACTAGCAGTAAATTTTCGTAGGACCTCTAACGTAATTTCTAGTTGCCAAGGAGAGATTTCCTTGGGGAATTTTCCATTGAGAAAATAAAAATATTTTTTAAAGAAAAATAAGACCTGCAGTAAAATGCTCAAGCACAAGTGTGACTTTCAATACATAATAATTCGCAGCCGCTCCATTGTTTGCCAGTACTTTAAACAGAAGTTGTGGAAAATGCTCGTATTCAGATTTAGGTCGCGTTGATACCTGCTGGGCGTTTCAAGCAGGAAAACTCAATGTGCCTTTCCGACAGGCCTGTCTGTTACACGTGAACATGACGGGGTGCTCGCAGACACCCTACCAAGAAGCATTTGCTGTAATTTTACGAGCGCCTTCGCTGTAAACGCCCAACTGCTTGTTAGAGCACAGCTATGCTGGAGGTGTGGAGAGCCTGCCAAAAAATATGTCAAACTGTAAATAACCAAAGCCGTAACCAAACCCACAGACTAATGAGGTTTCTTTGCTTGAGGGCTGTAATGCTTATTCTTACTTGGCCTATTTATTATTTCCATCGCACCCAGAGGCTTCCTCAGTATTTTACCGAAGGCGATGACTTTTGTGGGATGGGAGGCTAGGAGACCGCAGCAGCACAAGGAGCACGCAGAGACTGGCTCTGGACCAGGGCACCAACTCCGGGGGGTGTTGGAAAGCTTGAGTCGCCTCCCCACGGCATTACTGCAGGTCAGCCAATGCCCAGGTAGATCCCAAACCATCCGCCCCATAGGTTCCGCCTACGGCTCCTCAGCCCAAGGGCAGCCAACGCGTGCCTGGAGATGAGACACTGCAGGGTCTCCGAAAAAGGGGCTGTTTTATAAAAACCCAGTGAAAACTGCCGACAGCCCTCTTTGCCAGTCATCTTCTGGCCGTAGCCACGAATCACAACGTCGGCACTGAGCAAGGCTCCCTGCATCAGCGCAGGAAAGCGGAGCGGCAGCGGCAAGGAGGCCTGAGTCTGTAGGAAAGGGGCTGAGTGAGCAGCAACTCTACTCAACGCTCATGAATTTCATCCCTCAACATTTATAAATGCGTGAGAAAACCCACAACCATGCCTTTTCACTAAATAAGATCATTTGCAGTGTTGGGAAAGAGTAAGAAACATTCCTCTGACATAAACCCCAGTCTGTTCCACGGAGAGACTACAAGAGCTCACCAGGGCACGGGAAACAAGTCAAGCCTGAAACACACCCGGCAGGGAAGCAGAGGGGGCTATTAAAGGGTTCCCATTTTCGCTTGCTACAAGCAAGAAGAGCCACAGGACAGAAACCACCTTTCTGAGCGTCCCCCCTGAAGAGCAGCAATATTTACTTTTCTGTTTGTGGTTTTTTTTTTTTCTTACTTTTAAAATTATTATTCTGGTTTTATTTGGTCTATGCCAGCCTACCTTTCAGGACGCAAAAATGTTACCGGACCTTCTTCAGGCCACTGCGGTCTCAGGAACAAGCTGCAGAGCATGCGGCGAAGTTTCAAATGAGCTAGGGCAAGCGGGAGAGCGCAGTTAAAAAAGATGAGCCTGAGACTTGTTTCTGAAGCACTAGGCCAGCACCTGGCTTTCACAGAATCACGGAATTGCCTAGGTTGGAAGGGACCTTTCAGATCATCTAGTCCAACCATCAACCTAACTTCTGCAACCTGTTAAGCACAAATTTGACAGTGGGCTGTAGGAGTTGCGTTCCCGGGTAGGGATGCTTCAGCAGGGACCAGGCACCAGAGGAGGGTCAATTCCTTGCTCCCTTCTTTCCCAAAAGACACTACTTGTACCTGGAGGTGAAAAACCACCTGCTGCAACAATTAAAATGATGTAAATTCTAAAAGGCAAGATTAAATGAAACCCTTCACCCTGAGCTGGCTACTCAGTTTTACGTGCCAGCTGCGGTCTGCCAAATCTTTGCTTGCATTTCAGTATTCTAAAAAGCCAAATCAGGGGGACTGGAACCCTCCTGTCTCGGTATGAATGATTTTTTACTAAGGAAGTAATTTTAAGGAAAAAGCTACAAGGCGAAAGCTAAAAAAAGACCCCACCCTGTCCGCAGTTGTCCCATACTCTGCAGCAATGTAAATATGACGAGCGTTTGGGTCAAGGCTAGCAACCATCAAGGAGTTAGCCTTATTACTAGGTAACGACAGCTGTCCCATTAGCGTCTTCTCAAGGGTGGCCAACAGCAGACGGCAAGGAAAAGGAACAAGACCGAGGCATGCCCGGCAAAGGGCCTGTCCCACCCCAGCCTTCCCCAGCCGTGGGCGCGTAGTGATTGCCTGAGCTGGAAGTTGTCTCTGAAGCCAGTGCAAAGCAGCCACCAACAGTTTCAAGCCACAAATATGTTTAGTCGTTTTTTAAAAGCAGGTTTTGTTTCTGGCTTCCCTAAAAATGCCAAAACCTGAAATTTAGGATTTGTCTGAGTAGGGGCTGGTGTCTCCCTTTGTGGATGATAAAGAGACAGAGAAAGGTCTGAGCAGCTCCCTGGGTTTGGGCGGCCAATGCCTCCAGTAGGACCGCACGTGTCCTTCTGGGGCACTTCTGTTCTTAGACCTCAGAAACCAACACACCACAGACCTGCCCAACAGACCCAAACCGAACACAGGCACACAGAGCTATTTAGGTATTTTGCAGCCATTCCGTTTGCGCAGGAGGCACCACGGCAAGGAGACACTTTGGCAAACACGCTTCGTAACAGGTAGCACCACCTCTGGAAGAAGGCAAAGACCCAACTACCTATTGCGATCTTTCCTTTCAGCCTGCCTCAACTTGGCTGGAGTTTCCTTGGCTTGAAAGCTCCCAAGAGTCACAGCGTGCCGCTTCTGGGCTCTCACTGTCCTGTCTCCCAGGACCTCGATGCTCCGTATGGGCCACGCTGCTGCATCCCAAGGACTGAGCAATGATGTGCAATGCGCAACAGGCGCTCGCCTAGCGCTAGCTGTTTATTGAACTCTTCCCTGTTTTTTAAAAGAAGTTTACAAAATGGATGTTTTTCACATGACAAATGACTGCCAGCTAACCTTTTCTGTTAATAGCTTAATTCATGTGGTGTGACGTAGAAGTCGAACAATAAATGACACTATACACAGAGGACCATGGAAACAGGCAGCATACGACACCATTGAGCGAGGCTCTGAACATGAGCGTGCTTGGGTCATTTGCAGAACTGAAGCGTAAGTTTAAGGAAAAGCCCTGATTTATTTTTGAAGCAGAGCATACGTACCAACAGCGAATGTTCTGCCTCCATCTGCCCCCAGGAATCCTTCACCCAGCAGCAGCCGAGTCCAGCAGCCTTGCTTGGATCATTTCAACATCCAGCTGCACGGGTTCCTCACGTCTTGCTTCTCTTTCCCCATTTTCCATCCTTTTCCGAAGTACTAGGGGAGTGACATTGTGGGGAACGCTTTGCAGGTCTCCTGCGAACCCTTCGAGGGTCCATTGGGGTTTTTGCATAGGAAACCACTGAAGGCAAACAAACAGAAATGTTGCTCCAGACAGAGGAAAAAACAGGCTTCTTTCGGCTGACAGGAAGAAAAGTATCTTATTGTCACAGCATGAAAATCAGTGCGGAATTAGTAGTTAACATTCCCAAAATGTTCAGCTTCCATACTTTTTTAACACTGTTGAAAAGATGGGACTGATCAAAAATTTTCTGTTTTCAGCACACATCCCGTAAACGGTGGGGAAAAACCCCCGCGCGTTGTATTTCAGCAGCACGGCGGCAAGGCCAGCAGCTGCTGAGCGGCAGTGCGTTTTCCCTTTCGTTTCTGAGGTCATCTTCTCCTTCCCAATGCACCTATGCGCGTCCAACCCTAAACCAGAAAGGTGCGCTGATAAGCTTATTTGCTGTGGAGCATGAAGCCTGAGGGAGCAGGAACCCATCTGATCCCAGCTGCTGTATTACACAACAACCTGATGTTGACCGCAGTCCAGTTAACGAACAGAGAGCGTTTCTCACGCGTCTGAGGTTGCCCTCCACGAGCCCAGGGAAAGCAGAAACGTGGGCTTGAAAGTTTCTGTGATTCCTTTTGAAGGTCCATCCTGAAGAAATTCTCTTCTTCCCAGAAATCTACTCAACACCTCACCGCAAACTCATTCAAATTAATGTCATATAGGTAATATAAACCTCTGCAAAATGGAAATCACACCCCCATCTCTGACCGCCAGGGATGTTTGTGGATTTAAAAAAGAAGTAAAGAAAAAAAAAAAAAAACCAACAGTTTTCTGAGCAGTATTTGATCTTGATAGGAATACGAGAGAAGGGTTAGATCTTAACTTCACCAAGCTGTTAAGCAAACTGCATAACCAGCTGAGGGATTAATTATCCGGATGAGAGAAGTGCTACTCTCTTAGTACCGGGGCACTATTTCCGTATGTTTGAGTATTTTAAAGAAGAGTGAGGGGGTTGAAGAGAAGGGGGTTTTAAAGGAGAGTGAGGGAGCATCCACACGTGGCACGGCGTGGCTTGGGCTGAGGTCTACAGCCCAGCTGGGAGGCACAGCGACCGCCCGAAGAAGCCGCGGTTCTGGTCCCTCTCCAACTTTCACAATGTTTTCCGCTTCAGTTCTTGGGGATTATGTGTTATTTGGGTATTGCAATGTCCGGGATTGCTCCGGCATGACCTGCCTGTTTGGGAACAGCAGGAAGAGACACAGCCGTCTCCCCCAGCTCCGGAAAGCACGAGGCAGGGCTCCACTGCATCACAAGACCAAACTTTTACGTCCCCAGGGCTGAGCTGAAGACAGCGGTGACAGGGCCAGGCTCACAGACACACACCTCCAGGCAGGGGGAAGAGGTTTTCACCCACTCCCAGGTTCTGGTTGTTGTCACCACAGTGTAAGGCAACGCAGCTGCATGCGAGACTCCTGCTCAGTTTTGATTTCTTTCTGCAGAGGAGATGTCGCTGCCTGATAATAAAGTGCCAGATACCAGCACAGACCTCTAATCACAGCAGGGCAGGTAAGCGGGCAGGGGGCATGAGAAGCCGTGGCTGATGGGGGCTGGTTTCTACAGGTCAGTGCCAGGCGAGCTGCAGGCCCCGGGTCAGGAGGGACCAGATGAAGCCAGTCCCTACAGCCACATTTCACAGAGCCCGACTGAAATTTTAGGAGAAGCACACCGGGACATCAGACAGTTGGTAGTGATCTGTACTTGCAGAGATGTCTGGGAATCTTTCTCTGAGATGGTGGAGAAGAGCCACTGTCATCATCTTCTCCAGCTTTCAGAGGAAGCGCTTTCTCTGCCATCACTCTTGATGTACGACTGATCGAACAGGAGATGCCACGAGCCGGCATCAGCGTGTAGCAATTTTGCAATCAAGAAAAATCTAGAAGGTCTTACAGGGGAGGAAGAAGAAAAAGCTGGACATGTTACCTGCCAAGACGTAAGTTTTACAAAGTGCTTAAATGAACTAAAGCAAGAGCAAAGTAATTTTTGCCAGCAAGAAAAGCACGAGCCCTTCTACATAGTACACAAACATCATTCTCTTCACCCACAGGTGATATGGGGACAAGAAAACTGCTGCTTGAAGGTGCCTTGCTGTTTCAAAACAGTCAGAGCGGCAATACACCTCCTTGTGCTAACTAACAGAGCCCACAAACAAAGAGATCTCCATTAAATTAGCCTTGGGTGGTGACGGCAGTTGAGTTTTAATGAGACCATTTAGGTTCTGGTCAGCCTGGGGCTTCCCAGCTCTCGTTGATGGCGGTGTCAGTGCCTGAGCATCATTAGGGACCCTAACTTTCCAATGGTCACCAAGTTGGTGAGGCTGGGTGAAGCAAGCTTAAGTAAAAAACCCCAACAAACTCACAAGATGCCAAACCCTCCTGTTTGTTTTTATACGCGTCGGTATGAACACCGAAGTTAATAAGCGTGCACAGTCTGATTCGGTACGATACCGCATACAGGAGGCAAGATTTTCTTCAAAAAGGAAAGTGGGTGTCGTCGTTAATTTCTAAACATCATATTTAGATGCCTGAAGAACAAAAATATAGAGCACCCAAGGATTTTCCATATTTTTGAAAGCAACAGCACTGGAACATCCCTGGGGCTGGAATATAAACAATCTGAAATTCATTCCCAGGAGAAGTTACTGAATTGCTCTGATGAACAGTGAGTTGTTTACTGCCAGTTTTTATGAGTTTTTGACATAAAAATTATCTGGAAGAATAGAAGCAAAATAAGTGAACCAATGCACAAACGTTAACGGAATTAAAAAAAAAAAAAAAAAAAAGAAATTAGTCCACTTTCATCAACTTCAGGGAACTAAAAAATTAAAAAAATAAACCCGAAATACACGTCTCTCCTTTTCCGCCTACATTTGTGCCACCTGCTTTCAGGGGGTGTATTAGGGGCAGAGTACCCTGAGGCTTGCTCTCTAGTCAATGGAGAGGTGAGGAGTACGCCCAGAGGGAGTTTCTTCTCTACTCATTCCGAAAAGCAGGCAGAAGCAAGTTTAATATCTAAAATTAGGTAGGATTATGGATGCTCTTCAAATTTCAAGTTTAAATTACATTTTGAGTGCCCGGAATTAGATGTTCTGTTTTGAGAGAAAGGCTCGGATCTGTACAATTCATTATTTATGAGCCTGAGAAGATACCTTGAAATATGATGTATGTACAGATACATTTCTGCCCGCCTTCCCCTGGGAGTACGCGGTCCTGAGGCTCTGTCCCCGGACGCCTGGAAGTGAAATTTTGAGCCAGTGTCAGCGAAGACCTTCCCTTCCCCTCCGCATCACGTTCTTCAAAACTTCTACTGCTTGCGAATGCGGGAAGGAAAAAAAAACCCAAGCCCCGCCAAGCAGCTTAAAGAAAGGCTGTGCACTGCCTGAAACTCTAAAATCAAAAGCCGTCATCTTCTGCAGCAGGTTACTTCAGAGCAAGCTGCAGAGAGAGGAGGTGACCTGTCCCCAGCCTCATGGGCTGCCCAGAATTAACAGGATTATCACAGTTTCACCTTTTGGTGCTTCCCGGGCGATTCTCCCCAGGCTTCAGGTGCTGCTTCAGCAAAGAGAGGAAGAGCCACACCTGGGGCCCAATTTGGATGTGTCCTTCCCACATCCCATCTGCTTCTGCTCGGCTGAGGTCATCCTTGTCACAGGGGCATTGCTTCCTCCCTTTGATCCAGAGGACACCTTCGTTCTGATCTTCCCTCCTCTTCATTACCGTTTCTCAGGTTTCATCAGCTATTCACACAGCAAAGAGAGGGAAAAACATTTAATGAAACAAAAATATCATTGCAGAATATAATTTTTTTTAAATGTAAATTGTAGCATTTGTATAAAATTGGCAACTTGTACTCACAATGCAGATAGAAACAGAAAAAATGCCTGAAATTTTCAGATATTTGGCAAAGTTGGTGAATTATCCTAAGCACAATCATCCCTTGAGTATGAAAAGTGCTATTCAGAGGAGTACCCTCCACTTCTCGGAGCTGTTTCTCCATCCAGCACAATCTGCCAGTATGGCAAAGCAGAAATACAAGGACCAAAAAGGGGGAGGCTGAATTCTGCCATAATCTCACAGAATCACAGAATGGCAGGGTTGGAAGGGACCTCTGGAGATCATCTAGTCCGACCCCCTGCCAGAGCAGGGTCACCCAGAGCAGGTGGCACAGGAATGCGTCCAGGCGGGTTTTGAATGTCTCCAGAGACGGAGACTCCACCACCTCTCTGGGCAGCCTGTGCCAGGGCTCTGCCGCCCTCCAAGTAAAGAAGTTCCTCCTCGTGTTTAGGTGGAACTTCCTATGCTCAAGTTTGTGCCCATTACCTCTTGTCCTGTCGCTGGGCACCACCGAAAAGAGCCTGGCCCCATCCTCCTGACACCCACCCTTGAAGTATTTATAAGTGTTGATAAGGTCCCCCCTCAGCCGTCTTTTTTCCAGACTGAAGACACCCAAATCCCTCAGCCTTTCTTCATAAGAGAGGTGTTCCAGTCCCCTCATCATCTTGGTAGCTCTCTGCTGTCCCCTCTCCAGCAGTTCCCTGTCCTTCTTGAACCGGGGAGCCCCGAACTGGACACAGTACTCCAGGTGCAGCCTCACCAGGGCAGAGTAGAGGGGGAGGATGACCTCCCTTGACCTGCTGGCCACACTCTTCTTGATGCAGCCCAGAATGCCGTTGGCTTTCGTGGCCACAAGGGCACATTGCTGGCTCATGGTCATCTTGTTGCCCACCAGGACTCCCAGGTCTCTCTCCACAGAGTCTCATTCTGTTTTGCTTTTTTAGAGGCAGCTTTGTCATTTCAAAGTTTTCAGTCAAACCCCATATCCCAAGATCAGCAATTCAGTGCACCTGGTCTTCAACAAGAATAAATTTAATTTCTCCAGTGAGAGACGCATGTTCCACAGCATCACCTAGAGTTTAGAACAACCATTTCATGTCAGGGTGGAGAAAACCCCTCTGCTAGCGCTGCCTGGCCACCCCGCAGCAGAGATGCTCTCCAAATTAATGAGAGGTAAGGCATGCTGCACCTAGTCGTCACTTTTGCCTCTTCCCTCCATTTCTCAGAGGGGCAGGCTACAGCAAGCCTTGGGGACACTACGGATCAATAATTTCTTAAGTGACCATGGACACTTCACTTGGGCCGTTTATCAGCTTGGCCGGTTTCTGTGATCTACTGCATTTCTCAACCGCGTCCAACACAACTCCCCCAAATAAAGCACACTAGTCATAAATCATTTCGGGGCCAACAGACGCCTGCAGGGGTGAAGTCTTCACAGAATCAAATAAGCTGCCGCCGAGTTAAGGAAGGTTGTGGAAGATGCACACAGAGCTGCAGAAGGGACCTGCGGGTGGGCAAGAGCTTTGGGCGCGGACGTAGAGCTTTGGGAGGACGCCCAGCAGCACCGTGCCCCATCTCGTTCCTGTGAGCCTGCCCGGGCACCTGCCACCAGCTGCTGCATGGACAAGGTCCCGGGCAGATGACTTCCCATTGCAAGTAGCTTGCTCCGAGCTGGCTAGTGCATAGGCTAAACCCAGCTCCCGTCAACCATGCCGCCTGCAAGGCGCGCATACAACAAGCAGAGCCCAGCCTGGTACGGGCAGCGTTGTAAACCGTGCATCCAACGCACACATTGCCCTGCTGCCTATAGACACAGCTGACGGGTGACAGAGGTAACTGAGGAAGCCAGCGCACTTGCAAGAAGTGAAACGAGTTACGGAGCATTAATTCTACCTTCCTTAACAGAGCTTCCAGGGTATCTGGCATTCAGTTCTTATTTCTGTGAAACGCTGGTGGGATCATGGGGGTGCTGAAATCAGAAAGGAGATTTCATCGATCTTCACAGTACAAAAACATTTCAGAAAAGAAAAGGCGCCTCACCTTCGCTGCGTGCTTCAGCGAGCAGAAAGCACAGCTCCTGGGTTTCAAAAAAGTAGATTTGTATGCATTTAAATAACTGTACTAGCAGGCACTGAAGATGCTTTCATCACTCGATGAAAATTTATTACTGACTCTCAGCATACCAGTCGGCAATTAGGAAGCACCTCCCAACACAAGGGTGCCATCCAGCCAAACCTGCTGCAACACACCTGTAAACAGCTATGTATATTTAAATTTATTTCCCTTTGCCATCTGTACCTTTTCCTGCAGCAGCCAGAATCCTACCAGGGACCCTTTCCCACTGTTAGGGGTGCAGAAAGTAGTTTCTGCTCTGTGTACCTCTTCGCTCTGCACCTCTTCACATAGTTGTTTCTGTAAATTATGTGATTACAGAATGGCATGAAACCCTCTCTTCTCTACACAACATTTTCCTCTTTCTTATTACTCAATGAAAAGAAAAGCCTACAACATATGGCAGAAGTAATCCAAACTGAGCTACTTTTTCCCTTGAGAAGGCTGTGAGCTAACCTAAGACGACAAGCCCTGGATTTCCCAAACTTGGGAAGCAGTTGTGCGTTCAGACCGTGACATTTTCGCTAAGGTATACAGAATCCACCTTCATAATACGTATTTGTTCACATGTACTGTGACAACAGGGGGAAATGGCTCAACGTACAATGGCATGCTACATTACCGTTTCAAATATGCCCATACTGACCATTTTCCAATGGCCCTACCTACACACCGCCAAGAAAAATGGCACAAGTAGTTTTAATGAGGGAAGGGGCTACCTGGAAACGCTGTACTAACTCCTGTTTCGTCAGGAACGCGATTTAGGTTTTGCTTTAAAGATTACACCCAGTCAAAGGTACGCTTAATAAAGGAACAGTTTCATCCATCCAAAACTCGAATATTGAAATAAATGTTGATTTTTGCGTACATACATACATGCACATTGTTCAGTCTGCGTATATATCAGTCTACGAATGAGAGTTCAGATGTAAAGGATATGACTGAATTTGCATTTCTTTGTACCCAAAGAGAGAGTCATCTGTATTACACAGGTAAGAAAGGAACTATGCTTCTCAATTTTTTTCTTTCTTTTCTTTCAAAGTGCTTAAGTAGTCTAAAAGGATATTTAAAAAATACTTGTTACAGAAAACAGAGTTGAACATGAGCTGAAAAAAGTTAAGATAGGTTAAGATTTGGTATTATAATTAATCATAGAATCACAGAATTGTTTGGGTTGGAAGGGACCTTAAAGACCATCCAGTTCCAACCCCCCTGCCCTGGGCAGGGACACCTCCCACTAGACCAGGCTGCTCAAAGCCCCATCCAGCCTGGCCTTGAACACTTCCAGGGATGGGGCAGCTACAACTTCCCCGGCCAACCTGGTCCAGTGCCTCACCACCCTCACAGTAAAGAATTTCTTCCTGATATCTAACCTAAATCTACCCTCTTTCAGTTTGAAACTGTTACCCCGTGTCCTATCACTACACTCCCTGATAAAGAGTCCCTCCCCATCTCTCCTGTAGGCCTCCTTTAGGTACTGGAAGGCCACTATAAGGTCTCCCTGGAGCCTTCTCTTCTCCAGGCTGAACAAGCCCAACTCACTCACTCTGTCCTCATAGCAGAGGTGCTCCAGCCCTCGCATCATCTTCATGGTTCTCCGCCAAACCCATTCCAACAGGTCCATGTCCTTCTTGTGCTGAGGGCTCCAGAGCTGCACGCAGTACTCCAGGTGGGGTCTCACCAGAGCGCAGTAGAAGGGCAGAATCACCTCCCTGGACCTGCTGGCCACGCTTCTTTTGATGCAGCCCAGGATGCGGTTGGCTTTCTGGGCTGCAAGCACGCATTGCCAGCTCATGTTGAGCTTTTCATCCACCAACATACCAACTCCTTCTCCTCAGGGCTGCTCTCAAGCCATTCTCTGCCCAGACTGTATTTGTGCCTGGGATTGCCATGATAACAAAACTTCAGACACAATCCGGTTCAATGAAACACATCTTGAATGCTGCCTATATGACAACAGCGCTGCACACTCATCATCTCATCTACAGAAATACCATGAGCTTTTTGTGGCCGCTGCTCCATGACTGTTGCTGGCACACCTGTGCAGATACTGGCTCAGCTTCTTACCTGTGGTCTGAAATTTGTTCTTTCTGAGACATTTTGGAGGGACGTTTCAGAGTGCGGTCCTTGGACCAGCGCTCTGCATGGCACAGGTACCCACCTCACCCGCGTGGATGTGATGCAGGACTCACCACGCAGCTAAGCTACGTCTGCACAAGGGATTAAATATTCGTGTTTGTAACACAAGACCAGACATCCCTTGCGTTGAGCTGTGACATGCTGCCTGCAGGCAAAGTTGTGTATGCACGTGTTTAGCGTCAGCCCCCCTCAGACCTGTGAGACTGTCTTAACCACAGCCATAGCAGGAGTGATTAAGCCTGAAAACTCACTAGGAAAACCATTTCAAACAAAAAGCAGCAAATGCGGATTCTTCTCACCTCAAGCCACAGTAGCCTGGAATAACACCGCGTCATGCACCGCAAGCCTCAGACGAGTCAGCTGTTCAGAGAAGCCACTCGCTCTTTCACCAATGGCCAAAATCTGCGCCCCGCCGCTCTTGGGGTCAGCAGCTGGCCAGGTGCAACCACCGAATCGCTGGAGCGTGACAAGAGGCAGAGACATCCCAAGACATCTCAAGTGTCAAAAGACTGGTCTCAGTCCCCAGAAGGCAACTTCCCGCTTCTCCCACTGTAATATGGATATTTCACCTTGCTGAGAGGCTGCTGATGAGCAAAATTAGATATTAGGAAGAAATTCTTTACTGTGAGGGTGGTGAGGCACTGGAACAGGTTGCCCAGGGAGGTTGTGGCTGCCCCATCCCTGGAGGTGTTCAAGGCCAGGCTGGATGGGGCTTTGAGCAGCCTGGTCTAGTGGGAGGTGTCCCTGCCCAGGGCAGGGGGGTTGGAACTGGATGATCTTTAAGGTCCCTTCCAACCCAAACCATTCCATGATTCTACGAAAACCATCTGGACTGATGGGGACGTGCACCACCCCCTCCGCAGGGGTTTGGCAGAGCCACAGAGCCACAGCCATTTTGAAAAAGGTCAGGATTTACACTGGGCTGACAACTCCTTTGCCAAATTTTAGCCCGGCACCCTTTAATAGTACACAACAGCCACGAAGCCCTGGCTATCGAATGCTGACAGCGGGAAGCCTGACAGCACTGAGAGAGGGGGTTCCGCAGAGGCAGAGGTGTCACATCACTTCCATAATCGATTTGTCTTTTGTAAAAATACTCGGACTGGCACCTAGTCTCAACCTCAAAAAAAATATGCTAATGATTTTCCGGTGTTTTGATGCAGTTAGTTTTCCCCTAATCTGAAACTCTCTCGTGCCAGCCCCTCTTCACCAGTGTTTGGTTCCCTGAAGACAGAAGTGTGCCCAACCTTTCCCCCGGGATTGGCATGGACACGGACGGGGATTTCTGCTGTAGACGTGGTGTGTGTCGTTGTAAGGACGAGCCCACCAAGACGTGAGCTGAGCCCCCAGTTTTTAAGGTTTCCCTTTTCAAAGGGAGGTCACGAAGACTAAATCCATGTGAAACTCTTCCGACTTGCCTTTCGAGTCATGTTGCCAAACTCACCACCACGGCTTCGAGGGCGAGAAGAGGAACGCACGGGTTTGGTCCTCGTTTAGAAACCCATCCCACTCAAGAGCCAGGCAGCAGCCCAAGGGAAGCATCCCAGCCGGCAATGCAGCTCCCAGGAAAAGCCTCAGCATCCTCCTTGCTGGCTGCAAAACGCCATGCAACGGAGCGCTTTCCCTGCGGCGGCGCCTTCCTAAAGTCTTCAGAGAGAAAACGTATAGACAGAGGGGCACCGAAACCTGAGCGTGTTTTAGCGATACGTCACTAACTTAAATCAGGTAATAAATGCGAAAAGGTAGTACCTGACCTTGTCCGTACAGAAATGCTCTCATTTCACGCTTAAACAATTCAAAAACCTCTTGGAGAGAAAAAAAGAGGGGGATTAAGTGTTCTCCTCTAATGCTCCTATATTGTGTTTGCTTACATGACTGGATTAACAACGGAGCAGGATTTTATTACATGTATGAGAAATTCAATACAAAATTAAATTAATACAACTATTGGTATTACTGAAACAGGACAAAATGCAGAAAGAGCAGGATGTTTTAAGTGGTAAAAGGGTAAAATGTATTATTTCTTTGACTACAGAGGTTTATATTAGTAATGAAGGTAAAAAGAAGCAGTTTTAGTTACCCTTTGAATGGAATTCACAACATTTCTGCAGAAAAGCTATGAGAAGGAACAAAAATAAAAAAAAAAACAAAACAAAACAAAAAAATAAATCTATTCACTGCCCACAGCCTATGGCAACTTAAATGTCCGAGCTTGCAAAGATTATACTGGGACTTCAAAAACATTATGCAAGCCAGAAAATAAGCTAGTTTCTTTCTGCACTGCTACAAACTAAGACCCCTCAGCTTTACAAGAAGGCATTTAGATAAGGCACATTCCTAATGAAAAGAGAAAAAAAAAAGTGTAATTGGATGATGGGGTATTATGGTATTATTCCGAACAGTGATGCAAAGCTGCCGGGAGATAAAACAGCTGTCAGATAATCTCCATGATTAATACCAAAAAGCCTTTGCATTCAGCTCTATTGCTCTTACAAGACACTAAACAACCAACTAAAAGTCACAAACTAAAAAGCCAGAACGCTTTCAGAGGACAAGGAATGCAGCTTTGTCTTCCTACCATCATTTCAGAGACGGGGGGGCGGGGAGAAAAAAAAAAAAAAAGGGTTTTGCTGCAGTTTAACCTTTGACTTCAGCAGTTACTTTGAAACAGAAATGTGTAAAACTACAGACGTTTATTTCTAAAATCCACTTAGTATGTGTTTGCTTTGACTCAAGGAGGATTAAGCAGACGATGTGTTGGACTTTCAGCTCCAAAAGCTACGCGAATCCAACTGCGGGTATTAAATTAGATCAGTTCAGTGGCTGACGTTCAGCTCCCAGTGGAAGCAACTCCTTGATCTCTACTTCACCCAGACCGGCTGCCTCAGGCGGAGCCCAAGCACAAAGGCCCCCCAGGGGAGCCCAGGACACCTCCAGTGCAAGGAGCAGCTCAGCCGGCCAGCAACCTGACATGCTGATGGACACTCCCCCCACCCCCAGGCAGCTCAGCTCAGGAGGAACGCCGGGCAAAATAAACGCAACTACGACGCAAGTTGTGCTAGAAGCCTTTTTCATCTGCATTTCGAAGTTCATCACAGACAAAATACACCAAAATGCAAAAGAGTTTCTGACACTGTACAAACCCTTTGTTTCACAGGCTGATTAGGTAGAAATTTTTCGCACTGAGGGTGGTGAGGCGCTGGAACAGGTTGCCCAGAGAAGTTGTGGCATCCCTTCCATCCCTGGAAGTGTTCAAGGCCAGGCTGGATGAGGCTTTGAGCAGCCTGGTCTAGTGGGAGGTGTCCTTCACCGTGGCAGGGGGTTGGAACTAGGTGATCTTTAAGGTCCCTTCCAACCCGAACCATTCTAGGATTCTATGATGCCAACGTCTGCCACCTCTTAAGCAGGAGCTGTCACCATCTCTCAGCTGCTAAGGCTTTGGGTGGCTAAGGGATGACGCCTCTGCTCTGTCCACCCCCAGGAAGCACCTCATGTCCCTCTGAAGGGGCCCGGGAGCAGACGAACCACGGCTCGCAGCAGTTCCGTCATCTGCCTCCTCCGAAACAGCTCCCCAAAGCACCGCGTTACTGAAGGGATCAGCAGCAGCAATCCAACACCGCCCCAGCCTTGCTTCCGTGCAGCACTGAAGCATTTGTGTTCAAAAAAAAAATCCTTCAAGAAATATTTCTGGGGGTAAAATATTAACAGAGAAGGAAATTCACCAGGGTGTTGTTGTTGTTCGTTGTTGTTGTTGTTTTAAAGTTTCCCCTATTTTCAGCCTTTGGTTTTCCACTTCGGCTGTAACTCGGCAGGCGTTGGGCTGCGAGCCCTCTGCTTGCAGCTGCGCTCCTTGCAGCTGAAGGACTCGGTGTTACCACGTCAATCAGCCGGCAGCCGGGATGCTGGATTAAATTGCGTGGAAGCTTCTCGTTCGGCTCCTACAGACAGGGCGGGCAGCCTCTGCATGGCTGTGCTCGGGTTCAAGTTTGTTGCAGGGGGGCTGTACAGGAGCAGCAAATGACTCAGGGACACGCAGTGGGTCGGAGGAGCCCAATCTGGGACCAGGAGAACCGGATTTCACCTGGGGCTCTACTGACACGGCTGTAACCCATGCAGAAAAGCGCGTGGTGGGTTACACGAACTTTGCCAGAGCAGCTATGCAGTCACAGCTTTTGGCCTTGCAGCCTTACATTTTCATTCAGTGTTCTCTTTTTAGTAAATAACACGTATAATTAGTTGGCAAAATAATTCAATTTCAATTAAAAAAAAAATAAAAAATCAATTCTTACGCAAAGCAGCTTCATGATTTCCAAAAGGTTTTGCAGGAGAGAAGCGGCTAGCCCCAAGGCCCGCTGATGGAGAGCTGCTCTTGCAGAGAGCACCCGGAGAACGCTGCCATTCACCCATCGCTGGAGCAATTTCGGCACGTTCCCATAACTGCTCTCCTGATGTACTGAGCATCACTTTAAAAAGCACCAGCCCAGAGATCTGACGGAACATGTCTCCAGCAGTGCTTTCCATTGCTATCCTGCTAAACGACATCTGCTGTAAATAAGAATGTTTCATCAATAACACGTAAAGAATGTATTCAGCGCAGATTGTAAAACAGACGTATATATCGAACCGTTCAATAATTTCCATAAAGAACAAATGTAGTCAAGTAGTACTGAAGCAGTAATCACGCGTTCACTGAAAGCCGCCATAAATAGTTTTGTAACTTGGGAACATTTTATTTCCCCGCCCCCCCCACCCCCGCCCAGTTTTTAAATTTGTGGTTGTCCTTGTTTTCTGTCATTTTTATTATTGTTTTTCACTTTATCGTTCCCTGTGCTTTCCACAGAAAGAGTGCTTGATCACTTCTTCTAAAAGCCACCGATAAGAAAATTAAATCCCTTTGGCATCGCTGCACAGGGTAGTTGCATAACAAGCCGAGTATATATAGAAATTGCATTCCAAGTGTTTACATAAGAGCTCGGAATAACACAGATGTAAAAAAAAAAAAAAAAAATCCAACTCAATTTACAAACCAGCCCCGCAGTGCTTTTGTGTCTGATAACTTGGAGCGAGCGAATCAGCTTACTAGCAGTACATGGTTAATATTATTGTTGCGCTATTTACACAACTGGAAAAGAAAGATTAAAAATTGAACAGGCAAATGTGTGTAAAAGGGCCATTTGCTTATCTTAAAGAAGATACTCCGTCTAGCCAGGAAGACTGGCACAGAAGCCGATGCTTTAAAATGCTCCAAGCCATCTGAAATCTCTTCTAGCATCCTGTGCTCGTGCCAATCACCGTACATGCTTAGATCAGGCTTCCACAGACATTTTCTGCGCGCTCTTCTCAACGGTCTCGATTTAAAGCTTGCAACACAGAACAAGCAAACCCAAGTTTGTTCCACGAACTTTAAAGTAACCATACCCCCAAAAGCAACTGGAGGGGCACGAAATCCAGGCTCCCAGTAATTTAAGGCTTCTTTACCTTGCTATTTTAAAAAAATCAGGGTAAGTGCAGAGCGTAAAGGCACCCTAAGTGACCGATCAGCGGACTGAGGGGATTGTCAGGGATAAAATTATATTGATTCAAATCCATCCTGTATATCTGCGACCTGAAGGCAGGTAAATTGGCAAACAGGTACAAACTGGAAAGCTCTGCTGAAAAGGTCGGCAACTTTGAAAATCAAATCATCTAATGTCACTGAATATGTCTATTCAGTTCCGTGCCCAATTCTTCTGCAAAGAAATTTGTTTTAATGTATGGATAGGTACAGGCAGCTTTTTTGCCCCAATGATATTTCTTGGACTAAGAAAGAGCCGCCCAACCCAATGCAGCTGCCAGAGAGCTTTCTCCCAGTAAAAAGCCGCTTTCTGTTGCTTGGAGTCAATAGCGGTGGTGACCAAGCCTCCTTGGGACAACAGCCCCTCTGGCCACGCAGTGGGACGAGGACCGGGATGCTCCCCGTTGGGCTGAGCTGAGCCACAGCCCCAGCCAGAGCGGAGGAGGAAGGAGCAGGGGAAGGATACTGCTTTCCAGGAGTCCCTGACAACACCTGAAGAGGGAGGATGGCTACAAGCCACCTGGGCAACAAATGCCCACGCTGTCTTTCAGCCATCATGAGTAGCAAGGGTGGTCCAGCCTGCAGGCAGCCGGCATCTCCAGCACGAGCCCAGCTTTTCGCGGCTTCTGCCCTCGCCAGTGAGGTTAAGGGAAGATCCATAGACCTAATAACCTGGGACTAAGCAAAGGGAAAGAGGGAGAGAAGGCGGATGCAAGTTAGGGCTGTGAAATCGTGGGATTCACTTTGAAGAGTCAAATAACACACGAGTCAACAAACTTAAATGGGAGTTTTCCTTCCGAAATTCGTTGAAATTTTCGTTCTAACCCCAACCGAGCAAGTAAAACTTCAGAAGCCAAGCAAGAAGCGTCACCGATTTAAAAGAACAGGGCTGTAAAAACAGAAGAAAGAGCAGGGGCTGTGGGCATCTGGAGCTGCCTTCAGAAGCAGAAAGCTGCAGTTGCTCGCATGCCTTCTGCTGGATATCACCCGCGTGCCGAAGCGAGCGACAGCAAGAACTGACAATCCCGTGATGAGCTTCTGCATGGAGTTATACACCAAAACCCACGGCACATCAGAGAAGCCTTCCAATCCCAACCTCCCATCTCGCAAGCTCTGAAGACTGAGTAGCGTAATCATACGTCTCCAAAATGCTCCCATAATCCAAAAGAAAATTATCGAATCTACTTAAAATTTGCATGCTAATTACCTACTGGCTTACTTGTTTCCCTTAAAAGAAATTTAAGCAGTTGTGCAAGATGCTTCCTATTTTGGCCTAAGGAAATATATTAGGAAATAAGAGGGAAGAAAAAGAAAACAGCACAAAAGGTGAGCAAAGAGCAAAACCTTGCTACCCCCCACCGCCACCCCCCCGTAATTCCAAACCAACTTTTCCATCCTCCAACCCAGAGCAATTAATCAGATCGCTGCACAGCTAGACACACTCATTTTCTGGAGTCTTTTTCCTCACGCTGACCTCCTCAGAGGTGCCGCAGAGGGCATTGGAGCCCACACGGGGTCCTGCTCAGCCTCCCAGCAATCCTCTTTTGCAAGAAAAATACCTGTAGGACTTTTACAAAATATAAGTATGATTCTTTTTCTAACCCCTAAAAGGCATAAAACAAATATTCCAAGTTTTTGGAAAGAATCGGGATAACCAAAAAGAAAAAAAAAAAGTTTGTGACTAACAGGTAGCCACAACAAAGCATTAAAGAGGATACTAATGGTGTTGGCGGGTGTGTGTGTGTGTGTGTTTGTTTGGGTTTTTCTTTGGTGTGGTGGGTTTTGTTTGTTTGTTAAATGAGCTTTAGCCTGCTCAGCTAGGATTTTTGCAGGGAAGCATTTGTTTTAAAAACCGGCCATTAACCAGGCTTAGTTTGCAGTTGACCATTTCGGGGGAACAGGACCTACGACCGGGCACCATTTAAGATCAACAGGCAGAGAGACCTGCTCTCCGAGGACATACAGGATCTGGGACACCAAATCGTCCAAGGGACCCATCAAGTCATTTCAATCCAATGTAAAATAATCTCATGAATAAAATGCCTCCTCTCAAAAACCTTCAAAATTTCAATATTAGTTCAACCTAACTACCCTCTGCTCTCTTGCTAAAGAGCAGCGTTCATCTGTACCAACTGGATTTTGTGGGTTTGGTTGGTTGTTTTCAACTGAGCTCCACCTTGGGTGTATTATGTTAATGTTACTACCCCAACCTCTCCCAATAAGACAAGCGCTTAAACACACCAGTTGGCCCTTCAGCTAGGCAAAACAAAAATCTGTCTTTCTTTCGCCTCCAGGATGGAGGAGGTCAATAACAGACCATCTCCTGGCATCTGGTGTGGCTTGCAGGCTTATTTTCTCGAGCAGAATTGGTTTAAACAAGGCAAACTTTTCCTAGCCTAACGTGAAAAGCTGCAGGAGGTCAAAAGACTAAACCCCACCGGGAAAGATAAGAGAAGCTCCAGCTTCGAGGACCAGAAAAGAGCAATTGCCAAGATGAGAGAGTGAGGAACGGCAGCCAGTACGGCGCTGCGGGGGGCTGCCAACAGGATCAGAAATGCCGTACTTGACATTTGCATTAACAATCAAGGCAGACAGCACTGTTTCAGCCACAATCAAGTTTCTTAACTGTAAAACCAGAATAAGGCAAAGCTGCAGGAGGTCCAAAGAAAACTACAGACCATGTGCAAGCATAAAACCAGCACGCCCGATGGCACCGGTAAAATTTGTCATTAATAAATGTAAAATAAGTATCTTGCTTTGGGTATAGTAAGTATATGTAAGTATGCTATTTTCATACCATACGCATAAAATAAGTGTAAAGGAAGCTGTGCAGCTAAGGAGGAGACATAAACAGTGCAGCTGCGGCTTAGAAGGTGTCTCTACCTGTGATGGGACCGAGGTCTGGCTGCCCTGGGTCCCCCCACCTGCCTCTGCGCATCCCACAGACCAGGGCCTTTCAGCTCCGAGCCCAGGAGGAGGGGAAGCTGCACAAGTATCGACTCGGCCCGCTTCTGGGCAACCGCTTCAGCAGCAACCCCCTTTTCATCGTTACACAGGGTGCATTTAACGAGCTCTAGCGAGGGCCACTTCTGGCACAGCACCGAGAGGCAGCACTGGACAAGAGGCAAAGAGTAAGGGAGAGAAGCGAGGAAGAAAGCGGGTTTAGCAAATCCCTTCCTTAAAATGAGGTAGGAAACTGAGACAGAATGTGAGACCCAGCCCCAGAAGTTTCCAGCGCATCACCAGCACCACATTCAATGTCTTTGCACACCTGACGCAGGCGGTTCTCTCCCCCACTCTCCTCCTTTATTAATAAAGCTTCAAGTGTGATAAGTGTGCTTCTTGCTTCTGAGATACCATGCACGTGAACTACCAGAAACCACAAGGCAAATAATCAAGATCAAATAATTTTAAATATTGAACGTAATTACACCAACGGCACCAGCATGCTGCTCCTGATCACACAACACTGCGACAATCCCCGTGCCGTCCGAACAGGAAAGTTCAAGCTGAAGCATCTCTGAGGAGCTGAAACGCCTTCAGCTACGTTATGCTAAGAGGTTTGAACTGAAAAGCATTAGAAAAGTTAAAGCACTAGATTTGGGTTTTGTTCATGTTCAGGAGAGAAGACAGTCTCGGTTGCAGTGTTATAAGAATTTTTTAAAGCATGAGTGGTAGGTATCTGGAATTAATTAATTTTTCGAGGATCAAAACCCTCCTACCACTTAAAATATAAATCAGTTCAATCTCTGACTTGTGAAGATGCTGTCTCATTCAGAACAGTGATCCTTCCCAGGGCCATCGCGGCATCACTTATTCCTTGTATGGTACCAAGCACGTGCACATCTCTGCCAGCTTCTCGGGACAGATAAGGACAAGTTCAGGAACACAGCTCGCCCTATGCTTTCATTCTTCTGAGCTCTCCCTCTGCAGCATCCAGATCCAAAATATGGTCTAAAATAGAATTTAATTTATTTCCTTCTGGACAGTAATGGAACAAACGGGCCCATGGAGATCAGCTCAGCCTTCTACTACTGTACGTGCATTAAACATTAAAACAGCTATACTCCTTCTCCTAGTAGAGGTATTAAAAATGCACAGAACACTTCCAATTTGAATTCCACCATTATCCGTAACGCTCTCAAAGGGTTTTATTTTTTCAGAAGTCACCATGTCATTTCCCCACGCAACTTCTTAAACCTCTCCCTCCTCCATTTCTGTCTGGCAGCTTCTTACTAGGTACAAAATCCTCGCAAAACAGAGAAATTCAATCACCCCGGGCTTCCCCCCAAACAGGAAAACCAAAAAGCACTCTGGGCATAGCTAACCTTATCTCAGCACTACATCAAGCTTCATGGAGGTAACAGAGAAATTTGCTCCAGTCTTAGCATCGGCCTCCAACTCCTGATTTCATCCTATGTCCGCTGCCCCCCTTTGTTGGGGGTTTTGGTAATGTACGCCCGCAGACCAAGGCTTACACCAAGCGGTAATTCCATAAAAAATAGCAAAAGCCCATGCTCTCAGGTGGCGCTCCCAGCAAGCTTCATGCCTGTTTCCATGGCAGAGAGCTGCTTTCCAAAAATAGGCAGTCACCCATGGGATCAGCAGGCTGCTCGAGAAGCGGTGCAATACTTGGCTGCTTAGGGAAACCCCCTCTTCTCCCCAGCCCCAGAGGGGCCCTTATAGTCCATCGGCGCTCCCTGTATTAGAACCACAAACAAGGAATACCAGAAGCAGACTGCCTTACATATAGTTTTAAGTTTGTGTACAAAGGAAAAAAAAAAATCCGAAACAAGGAAGCAATAAGAGGACATTTGTCTCTTACCCAGGGATGGTCCTTATAACTACATCCATGACTGAGCAGAGCATCTCTACCAGCAGCCAAGGAGTTATCCCCACGTCGTTCTCCATACAGCAGAACGAACGTTGGCCCCATTTCCAGCATCATTCCCGTGTGCCAATGCTCTTGTCCCTTGAGGGATGCAAGGGGACACCCATTTTCATCAAGCTTGCAGGAACTTCAAAACCACGGAGATCTTGACCTTTTGCGGAATTTGGCTGAGAACAGCC
Organism: Rissa tridactyla; assembly: GCF_028500815.1. Classification (NCBI taxonomy): domain Eukaryota; kingdom Metazoa; phylum Chordata; class Aves; order Charadriiformes; family Laridae; genus Rissa; species Rissa tridactyla. Next base: position 9,532,971 of record NC_071468.1, on the reverse strand, counting down.
TACCAGTCCAGGCGTTATCAAGGGAAGGAAAAGGGGACGCATGCATACACACCCGTGTATGTATACATAGGTACATACAACTGTATAAAGCTCATTGCTCAAGAAAACCAGATAAACCTTCCCTTCTTGCCCAAATTACAAGGTAGGTGCGTGCAGGGTGATCAGTGGATGAACAGTATTTCTTCTCAGTTCAACTTGGTTAGAGGTTACATCGCCAGGGATGCAACTGGTGGCACAAATTCTACGGGTCCTTTCTTCCTCCATGAAAAATCAGCATTTCCGATATTATCCAAATGCATACACCTGACTCCAAAAAGGAGTTTTCTAAACCTTCTCCGCAGATTAAGGCTAGAAACTACAGTGCTGCTGTAGACCGTTAACAAAAATCCTGTTGTTTTCTCTACGGTAGCCAAGAGCGAAAGGAAATACCTGATCTGCCTGCTCTCTGAAAGACTGCTCTAACCCGTATTATCCTGAATTTGTCTATACAGATGCTACAAGTTCAGCCAATTTGCTCGCACTCCCATGAAATAACTCAGATTTCTTTTCTGTTTTCTATTAAAAAGAAAATTATCGTCAGTATGAATCCTGCAGTCTCACTGCTAAGCCCCTATTATTTCCTAGAGAAATTTAATCACTATTATCAACTGCGAACGGAGTCACAGCATCTTTACACTGACCCTTTGCCATTTGATGCCTTTATGTTTTCCTATTTCTTATGCCGTTTCCAATAAGTGGCTTTATTTTGCCTTTCGAGCAAAACTTTGTGCAACAGACTTACCAAAAAGGTGCTCTGACAGCTCAGTGAAATGTTGGCTGCTCCCTTTCCAGTTATTTCACTCGTGTGTCCAAAAATTCTAATACATTTGCAAGTCTTTTCTTCAGAAAAGTCCCAGCAATCAGCAGGTACTGGTGATGTAAAAATGTTACTTTACTTCATAATTCCAAGTCATTCACTTACTATTAAAGGAGATCAATACAGTTTACAACAACAAATTAAACTGTAGTAGCTGCTGCTGTTTGCTGCGGTTTTACAAGTCGGTCTACAATTTTCTTGTATGCAGACATTTATTTTCTGGATTAATTGTGAAAGCAACTTATTTACAACTCCGTAGCACAATGAATACATAACATTACATTTGGATTATTTAGGCATCGCACTAGTGGCACCATTATTGAGGAATTACAAAGATCAGATTACCAATTACAACCACACATAATAACCGCAATAGACCACGACATTTCAGTGTCGCATTCAATGACATCCAAGAATTATTGTGGATCATACAATTCAGAAGGCAGGCAAGTAGGCCTTTGTTTTTGCCGTTTCCATACGTGGTTGGTCTGAAACACGCTTGGACAGCTTCTCCATCTGGTCCACAAGGTCCCAGGTATGGACCCCATCAGAAGATATTTGGTGTAGGCTTCTCTTAGGAGGGAGGACAGTGCTCTAAGCACATCCTGCACATGAAGCCCCATCTTTGCCGATGTAGGACAAGGTTTAGGGAGGAAAGGAAGAGAGACTGAAACGCTTGCCACAACCAGGAAATTCAAGCAAGGGAAAGGCTGAAAAGCTGCATCTTTCTCAGTCTTTTGCCCACACTGCAGCCACCAGCAAGGTGTCACCGAAGAAGAGCTGGTGGCCCTGCTGGTCCGTGGGATGTTCACATCCCCGGGAGGAGGGCAGGGATGAAAGCTCTCTCTGCTCCATATTTCAAACTGAATCCTTGCCATCCTCCAGCGATTTACCCACCCTTACGGCAGTGACTCCCACCAGACTACTTGAGAAAAACAGAAGTCTCGCCAGATTTGCACAAGACCCCGACACCACAGGGCTCTGTCCCGAAGTCGCAAGCAGCAAGAGAGAGATACAGCCACCATCCTGCCACTGATGCCCTCACCATGGGCCACGACAAGTGCTGTCATTCAAAGGACATGGTCACCCACACCTGCAGCAGGGCCATGCGGAGAGCACATAGAACCTGAGCAGAAGACATGGGAAGTTTGCTGGGTGGCATAGAGGGAGAAAATCCTTACCCATCCCACCAGGAGCCGGAATGACAAGAGCAGAGGGCCAGTCCTGTCACAAGCACCCCAGCCAAACCCTCGCCTTGGCAGCATCATCCCATTGATGTGGCACCTGACAACAGCTGTCCATGACCCCTACGAGAGTTGAGGCAGAGTTCAGAGCGCTCTGTTCCTCTGCCATCCATCTTTCCCCAGGCACTCTTTCCTGGGCAATCTGGGCACTGGCTCAGCTCGCCTAATTGGGGATGAGAGTGCTCAAACCTGCAGATGATCCTCATCTTGAGGGCAGGGCCACCACTGCTGCTGATTACGCACGGTTTGGGCTGAGGACTCTCTGTGCTAAAGCTAGGAGGGTACGGAGAGGAAGAGTGGGAGCGTGCCTAGTGGATGCTGTGCTGTCAGGGGGGTAAGACATCACCGAAGGATACAGAACAGAATTTGGAGGTAAAGGGAAACCAACTCCAAAACAAAATACCTTTTCTATTTAAGGCAACAGAAATAACAGCCACACGCTGTTTACAGCTTGTTAGTTTATATAGTTTTAATTCCAACGTGTTCTAACCTCAGATGCTTTAGTCATATGCTCCCTGTCAGCAAGGTTAATCTGCCTGCTGATAAGCATCAATTTTTTTTTTTTAAATTTTTTTTTTTTTTAACTTTACTAACAACCGTTGGGATGTGGGGGGAGCTGAAGGCAATCCTGGTAAGTTTGTTTTTTCAAACTTTTCTCTTGCTGATATTTCCACCGGGAAAGGGAGGTCACAATAGTGCTACTCAAGGTTACAGTTATGAAACCCCGCCGTCTGATGGGATGTGGACATAGGGAATGCATGGAAGAAAACAGGGTTTGTAGGCACGGCCCCTTGCTGTGCGCCGTGCTGCTGAGGGAGCAGCGAGCCTTACCCAGCTGCGGCAAGCCTTGCAGCACGGGCAGGTCTCTAGCGCATCTGCAAGGTCAGAAGTTTCAGAGAAAACACTTTTACCCTGCCCTACTGAAGTCACCTCCCACCTGAACAGTGCAGTTCCGACAAAACTCTCCCCAGGCAGCTTTCCCGACTGTGTAAGCAGAGGGAAGAGGAAGATACCAGCAGCTCGGTGTCCAAGCACAGCCCTGCCTAGACATCAAGTCAAGCCTACCAGCTCCAGGTCACACAAAGCTGGTTTTAGGGTCACTCCAGAGGATTTCGCGCGCCCCGGCAGCACTGGAGGAGCTGCCCACCATGGCCAGTGTCCTCCCAAGCTTTCAGAGACCCTCACAAGGATGACATCAAGTCTTGGAAGAGCCCATCTGCCACATCTAGGGACAAAGACATTAAATTGCCTCCTTTTCACCAAAACACTGCTCTACGGCAATTGAAACCCTTATGGCCAGCAGCCCCTCATCTTCCCACTCATACAATGCTCTGCTAGGACTGAGGAAGAATATTTTCAGTGTGTGGGCCTCCCTTTTGTCTCATTTTTGAGCTCTTGTGGCAGCAGATAAACTATCCATTAATGAAACACAACTTACAAGCACACACAAATGTTTATCTTCTTTCAAGAGCAATGTTTTATTGACTGATTGTATCTACAGAAGCAGAATGAAAGCACAAATATCATAAATCCCTCATGAAGAGGGATATTTTTGTAAAAGCAGGTAAAAAGGCAGAATTAAGAGTCAGGAAATAAAAAAAAATGTGCTCTCTAAAAAGCAAAAAGCAGACTGTAGCTTATGAACTTCAAAAATTTTCAGACCCTGATATAACAGCAGCCGTTGCTAAATTGGTGGGCCTTTCAAGGCAGCAACAGAAAGTTTAAATTGTGCCACACAACAAACTCCAGAGTGTAAAAAATATTTACCCCAACTTAACAATGGAGTCAGCCCTCTTTTAAACAAGCAATTCCATGAACAAAACTATTTTTAAATAGCTGTTCCAGAACAAACGCATCCTAATTCCCAAAGTCTTGCCATCACCCTCCCTGGGGATCCTCCTCTGCCAGACAGAAGGTGAGCCAATTACCTTTCTACGATACGAACCCACTGCTAGGCATTCGCTCTTCTACCCAAAAAATCTGATTTTTGCAAGATTTAAAGCTCAAAAAAGCCCCTAACCCATGACACGCCGCTGCAAGAGAGGAGACAGACAACTGCCGAAGCCCTATTTCCTTGTGCAGCCGTGCAGAAAGGAACAGAGGCTACACAGCCCATACAGAGGGACAAGCAGCAGAGCCTGTCCCCTCCACAGGGACATCCACTCCTCTCCTCATGCTGGCAGGGTCACTCTGCTCCAGGCTCCTTGACTGCCCACAGACCTTCCCCTAATACACGTAACTACAGGATTAAATCAAATGTGGGGTAGCACAAGACACTTCATTTGCCATGTTTCTGGTAGGTACGGCTACTCCTGGTTGACCATCAGCACAGCCCTCCCACCCAGTCAGTGGGCAGGACACAGGATCCACACAGGAGGTGACCCCACTTGAGCAGGTGGGCTGGGAGCGGCGCCGATTTCAGCTGGAAGCTCCCGTGCCACCCAAGAAAGGGCATCTCGCGCGGTTTGAAATTACCATGGAAACAGTGATCCTATGTAGGTCATCCCGTCCCATCCCAGGACTCCTGCTACGGCTTCAGATCTAGCTCAACCCGGCATCAGAGCAGCTCAGGATACATTGCTGGAGGTGACTCACGTCTGCTGCAGTTCCCTGTTGTCATACAGGGTGCAGACGTTGGTTGATCACCAAGTGGTCAGTCTCATAAGGACAAGGCGTTAGGACTTCTTAAATAACAATTAGCTGCCAGCAGAGCCCAGCAACCTCCAGCTCCCCTAAGCAGAGCTCTCATGCCGGGTATGCAGACCACACGTAGCAAGTCTTCTAATAATAAAAAAAAAAAAAAAAAAAAAAGAAAAAGATGAACCTGGTATGATGTTTGAGACCTCAGGTAGCAGATTTTAAGCAGAGTTTGATTAAAAAAAAAAAAAAAAAAATCAATAAATACCTTTCCATTCCTATACGCTAACCTGATGTTTTTGAGGCAGAGCTCAGATACTCCCTTTGCTGTGATCCGCAGCTCATTATAATTAATCTAGAAATACTTCTCTGAAAAAAAATCCCGAAAGCGTAACTGGTAACAGCCTATTCCACCAGCCGAAATTTTGCAAATATGCTGCATTGCTTCTCTACCTTCGGGCCTTGCCGTGCCAGCTTGTGAAATTCAGGTCATGGTCACTGTGCTAATACTCCCCGCTCTCCTTCTGCACGAGGCTGCCTGTAAGCGTGGGAAACCAGCTCTCTGTGTACAGCCTTCGCATCCCACCAGAACGTGGGGGAAGGCACATCGATCAAGGGCAGGGGGTGCAGGACGCCCGAGACCCTGCTAGGGGTGATGCGGCCCCCGCTAGTGAACCCATTCCCAACCAAGAGCTGCCACCTGAGGAGCTTCCAGCTCTCCGTGATAACCGTAAAACCCATTTATTTGCCTGAAGTGACCTCAAGCACACGCCTTCCAGACAGACGAACACAGTGCACCCATAAAACAAATGAGAGCAACAAGGAAAAGAAAATCCTAATAAAAATAATCAGATTATCCTCCCTACATACTGACAAAAAAAGGAGGAAGAACAAGATTATTTCTTTTCTTAAATACCTAAGGAGTTCAAATGCTACAGTGGCCTTTGGGTAAGCGAACGGCTGAGAGCTGGCACATCGAAGCATCCATAAATAACGCAATACATCGCCAGATCTGTAATTAATTTGCCAAATGTGTATGTTACAACTAGCCTGGACATTATATTATTTTAATTACATGAATCATATAACGATACCCAAGTAATACATTAATATGAATTATATAGAATCACAGACTGGTTCGGGTTGGAAGGGACCTTAAAGACCATCCAGTTCCAACCCCCCTGCCCTGGGCAGGGACACCTCCCACTAGACCAGGCTGCTCAAAGCCCCATCCAGCCTGGCCTTGAACACTTCCAGGGATGGGGCATCCACAACCTCCCTGGGCAACCTGTTCCAGTGCCTCACCACCCTCACAGGAAAGAATTTCTTCCTGATATCTAATCTAAATCTACCCTCTTTCAGCTTGAAACAGTTACCCCTTCTCCTATCAGTACGCTCCCTGATAAAGAGAGATACACTCCCCGTTCCTTCCTGTAGGCCCCAGATATAAAATTGTATCGTTACACAATACACAGTTATAGGGTTGTTTTTATTGGTTTTTTTTACACATAATATACCCAAAGCTTCCACGCTTATTCTGAAAATGCACTTCACAAAGAGAGAAATAGTTCTGAATATTCTAAATAGGTGTCGTTTTTCATTAGATCAGAGCACCAAAGCAGCCCCCGGCTGGTGCTCGTGGCTGAACAGACCCTCCGAAAGCATCAGGAGCTCAGCAAGCGTTATACCCTGCCTTCCTAAATCTCTGCAGGCTGCTCCAGTGTTACCCAGTCTGTTGCTTCACTCAGACCGCTTAAACCGCTACTGCTCCATGTCTTGTCCAGCCAGCAAGGGCTAGATTTTGTGGTGACTGTCAGAACCAGGAAAATAAACCCTAATACGTTAGAGAGTAAGCTGTCTGACCCAGCACCCCCTGAATAAAAGCTGGCCGTGGGTTGGGATGGGAACGTTTGGGATGGGAACCAGCTGAGCAGCAGGCACGGCTCGGTACAGGATCGACTGCCTCGGCTTCTCCGAGGATGGATTTCACACAGGGCATCCCGAGGTCCTTCCCAGAAGGTGCCTTGCTTGGTGGAGGAGGAAGAGGAGCGGCCAAGCGCTGGTGCATTCGCAGGCCCTGGTGCCCCCAGCGCCGCGATGCAAAGACGAGGCATTGCGGGTACCGGTTTTGGTTTTTTTCCCTTCAAATTAAAGACAGTACCAAGGAACAAAGCCTGCCCAGAGAGGGATTCTGCCCAAAAAGTTTGCTTCAGCAACAAAATAGCTGGCCACTTTGAGTCCTTGCTTGTTTGCAGAGCTGACAGGAAAAAAAAATAAAAAAATAGTTGCATTAGCTTAAAAAAATGCAATGTTTGAAGCGATTTCTGGAAGAACACGAACTTTTATGAATGTGTTCCTACAAAGTCACCTTCTGCAGCACCTTTTCTGATGGGGATTTTAGCTGTGCTTAGTATGGCACGGGAAAGCCTAACAGCCAATTTTACGATAAAATTCCTGAGTTTGAATGAAAAGCTTTTCTTCACCAATCTGGCTGCTTTCTAGAGATTGGATGTGTCATATTCCAAGAAACAGTCCCTATGCGTCTGTTCTGACAATCCAGCAGTGGTTTAATCCTGCCTAATATCCAGAACACCGCTATGAGGTACCGATTAATAAAATTGTAATTGTGCTTGGGGTAGTCCTTCACCGCGCTGTTTTTCAGTGAACAATCCTCTCAAGGATTCAGTGTTACCAAACTGCAGATTTACAAAAGTTAAAACCAAAGTCAGAAAACGATAACGAAAAATGCATTTTTAAATGGTCTTTGACGTGTGCACGAGCGAGTTTGCCCAACAGGGACAGGAAAAGCGCTTTGAGCAGTCACGTAAATAAGCAGGTACTGAGAGAAACCTGCCCCAAAATCAGGTATGTACGATTAACAGGTTTCCCCAACTTCTGTCCCCAAGGAAGACAAAGGAAAAGATATCAAACCACCCTCTTGTACTGCAGCATTAAGGACCATTTAAAACTTCACTGGCCAAACACAGGACAGAAGTAAAGGGCATCTGAGGCACCGTGAAGCTGGACCTGGAGGCATCTGCTGAAGCGCATCCTCTTTCAGTCAAACCTGCCCATCCTCAAGAGCCCCGTGGGAGACAGCTGCGGCCGCATTTCGCTCTGCGGAGGGGACAGTTCTATAGGTGCGGGGGAAGCGTCTCCGCGCCGGGGCCAGTGCTCGGGAGCACTGCGGGAGACAGGGATGCTCCAGAAGGACACGAGGCAACACTGCTGACAGCATGCTTCCCCGTCAGGGAGAAGGCAGATGACATTATAGCCCCTAACAGAGCCAGGTCCTCGGTTTCTTGATGTACGCTCTAATTTAATTCGGCACCGCTTTCTGACGTGCACATTAACATTTTGTTTCAGCCTCGTCCTTCAGAGCACAGCAAAGTACCGAGCAGCCCGGTGGGTGTCGGAAGTATTCCTCTCGTAGGGAAAGAAGGGGGAGGCAGGGGAAAACCTGGAAGGGCCAGTGCCAAACACAGGTGAAACCGGGAACAGCGAGTTTGCTTTTGTTCACCGTGTCGCAAAAAAAAACGCTACGGAAGTCAGGAATTCCAGGACAGGGGTAAAGCACAGCGGCACCCAGGGCAGGCAGTCAGCACAAACGCTGCTGCGGAGCGGGGGGGTCCTCCAGCACAGCTGGCTTCTGTGCTGCTAATAAAATTAAAAAAAAATTTAAAAAATTGGAAATTTACAATCCGTAAGAAGGAGCAGCATCACTAATTGGCAAGAAATGCCTCACCTCAACACACCAACCGAGCATTGGCCCGCTCTGGGCTTGCTGTGTCACTCCAACAGAGATTCCCCGTGCCCAGCGGGACCTGGCCCCGCAAGGACCTTCCCCGTTACTGCCCTGACCAAGATCCCAGTCTGGATTGCTGCCAGATGCCATTTCCTACCGGTTAAGCCAACATCTACTTCAAGGCCTGAGAAGGTGCTGGCAGACCAGGTTCAATCCCATTTCAGCACTGAGAAGCCTGAGGGGAGGAAAAAAACTACCACGACTACCAAAAAAAAAAATACCCGGAAAACTGAGCCTTATTAGGCTTGGCACCCCAACTTCTGAAGTATGCAAAAAATTAATGCTAAAATTGTTGGAAAAAATGCTTAAGCTTTGTGCTCACTGTAACCGAAGGGTAAGTCTGGACGAGTACTCTTGGAGAGCATAAGATCCCTGGCAGAAAGTGTCTGCTTTACAGGTGCCTCACATTTTCCAAGGGAAAACAGAACGGAAATCTGTGTTCTTTAACCACTCCAAAAGTAAGAGAGCCCCTTTCCCCTCCCGGGGCCTCTGGGCCTCTCATTCCTCCATGAGGCTGCCAGGAGGGAGCGCAGGGATACTGTCTGGGTGGCAGGAGACCCAGAGGCAGGCAGGGCTACGGTGAGGCGCCCAGGCACATCCCAGCTCGGGGTACTTCCATTCCATCGCCTCCGAGAGCACTGCTGGGAGGTGGGTACGGATCTGTGGCCACCACCACAGCCACAGCTCCCAGTGGGACCAGCGCCGTGTCAGACCCACAAGGACAAAACCCTCAGGAGCCCTCCCCGAAGCTTCAGGACACTGAACGGGAAGGAGCCTAAAAAGGCAAACACCGGCGCCCGCTGCGGCTGTACGTTTGTGATACTGCGAGCTCGGCATAGCAGCCCACACGTTTCGCATTTTTCCACCACCTTAGATGTAATCAAACCTCAAGAGATGTCAAACCCTGCTGTAACCAAGCCGTTTGTACAAACGCAGAGTTTACGCGTCGAAAACGCCTTGAAGCAATTTCTAATAAAACTTGCAAGACGTTAGATACATACACAGTCATCCCTGTGTTTGTGCGCAATGTCAAAGAGAGACACAAGTCCATGCTTTGACCACAGTAGCATCTGGCTGTACAAGTTGCGTTAGCGGATAAACTTTGCCTAGCTTGTTATGGAATAAAAAACCTCCTATTTGCCTTTTCCAAGATGAGCGTCTAACAGGGGGAAGAGGGAGAGAAATGAGGTGGAAACACGGCTGTGACCTGAGAAATCAATTAAACCTGTACGTCTCATTAGTGCTCTGAAGGGCGGAACGGTTTTACTGCTAGAGACGCAGCATTCAGCGTGGCAGTCCATATCGCTCGTTGCTGGTGTTTCGGGGTTCAAACAGACAAAACCGGATCTCAAGGATCCAAATTCAGAGCAGCTAAATGCAAAATAGCCCTGGGAAACCTAGAGAAGAAAACCGAGAAGATGGAGACCTCGGAGGGTTTGCCGCTCCAGGGCAAACACAGGGATGGGGAGCAGGCTCGGACGGGTCTCGCTATTTCGTCAAGACCCGCACTAGGGAGATGGAGATGAGGACCATAAACAGGGACTTGTGCTGTGCAGTGGGTGCCAGTGGACCCTGGTCCTGAGCCTCATGGAAAAACGTCTTTAACCTTGAAAATCTAGGAGAGAGACAGGAATCCCCAGAAAGACAAGTTAAGATTCCTGTGCTAAAAACAATTCCGTGACACTCACCACCCCCCAACCCTTCTTCTCTACTGCTTTTCCCTGATGCCTTCTCCAGCAGAAGGAAATCCCTACCTAACCTACCAGTGTTCTTCCAGGATTTTTTCAGACATTGAGGAAAAAAGGGAGACTGCACCCAAGTCCAAACGATTGCAAGCACCCAGCAATTTATTTGCTACATTAGCGTGAGGATCAGCTCACTCCTATTTTTACCAGATGTTCTTCCTTCGACTTCTACTTGCTCTCAGCAAAGACAGCTCAAGATGAATCTGCTGTCACCATAGCGCTGCTGGTTTCGATTTTTGTCTGCCACTGCCCTGCAGACCCTCTCTCTCCTGGTCTCCCTTTTAACGTACATCATTTCATTTTTTCCGTCGGCGTGCAGCAATTCACAATTCCAAGGAAAACATGCTGCGGAAGAGATACCTCTTCAGCTGTTCCCATCGGACCACCAAGGCAATTTGCGGGATGCTCCAAGGTGGGCGGGAGCCACAAGGTCCCCCGAATCCCCCATCCTCTGCGGGGACGAAGGCCGAGGAGCGGGCAGGAGCAGGCAGGAGCGGCTCTGCCGCCGCCTGGTGCCCAGCGGGGAGGGAGCTCAGCGCATCCTTGCTGGGATGCGCCGGGATTGCAACGATGCCCTCCCATTAGGGGGCAAAAAAAAAAACAAAAGAGGGGGGGGAAGGCACCGCAAAACCCCCTCCCCAAACCACCAAGGCGCTGGCAAACTTAGAGCCCAGAAGGCATAAAAGCTGCTATAAACTTAAATAAGCTAGATTTTTATCACGCGACACTCAGTTGTCATGATAAAACAGCACTACCTTACCATGCAGGATTTTGGGAGAATTTAGGGAGGAAGATAAATTAGTACAGCATACAGTCATATTACAGCAACCAGTTGCACTGCTGTTATGAATAAAACCCATAAAATAATCAAGCTTTAAAATAGAAGGTATAACTAACACAGCTGGCTCGAAAAAAACCCCAAAATGTTTTTGAACTTGGAAGAACAATAGTTAGCAAGTGATCAAGGACGGTCCTCACCGGTAAAGTGATTTTTTTTTCTTGCCAGCCAGCCAGCCAAGTTGACAAGATGAACGAACATGGGACAAATCAGGAAGGACTTACCAGATGGAGCCGCGCATTGCCCAAACAGCACTGGTCCCAGGTGCTCCAGACAGGCACCCACTCCCGCAGATTTCCTAAGAAAAGAGCAAGAGCTTTGCCCCTAATGCTGCCCTCCTGGCACTCCTCTGCCCGCAGGCACACCCTCGAAGTCCTCCTGCCCTGAATTTCACAGAATGGTAGGGGTTGGAAGGCACTTCTGAAGATCATTCAGTCCTCTAATTCGTGGTCATTTATCTCCATACCCTGTCCTGCCAACACAGCCCACTGCTCCTCCCCCCCCCATTATCACCCCTGCCCCCTCATTCCCAATTTAAAGCCTTCTGGGCAGATTGGCCAGCCCCTCTTGCTCTCCTTGGCCAGGTGGATCCCATCTCTCCCCCTCAGGAGAGCTCCGGTGGTAAAAGCCCAATCGCACTCATTGGCGCCAGCTGCACAAGCAGACTCTCACCTGCAACCCCTTCCACTCCTCCTCAAGCCCTTTCCCTCATTGGCAGGATCCACTTGGGCCCCCACACCCTTGACCACCCCTCCAGGGCTACAAAGTCCTACTTGACCTTTCTGGGCCTCCTCTGCATGGTCACCCTGCCCCTCACCAGGCAAAAGGGAGAAGCTCAAAAGCACCAGCCCAGCGAGGATGATGAGATGGTGGAGTGAGGATCCGGTTTCTGACCACAGGGAAGCGTTTCCAGCTGCAGACAAGCCTGGCTGGTACAAAGGATAAGCCCCAGGCTGACCAGCTACTCTGTCCACAGCTGGACAGGCCAGATGTGACCAGAACTGTAGTTAACTGCCCAGTCTTTAGTCAACAGCAGCTTTGTTTAAGGCCTGACTCATAGCTCTGGTGGTCATTGTGGCACACTGTCTTTTTTTTTTTTTTTAGAAATCACCATTCTTCCTGGTGGGCAAGGTCCCCAGACACATGACCAAGCCCTGGGGCAGCGATCCCTGCCCTCCCCAGTGCAAGGGCAAACTGCTTGACTTCCCTTGGACCGGGGAACCAGCCCACACAAGCGGACAGAAAGGCTCCTCCCCCCGCTCCCCCCAAGAACTCATGGATGAGAAAGCTTAGGCTCGTTTTTCCCCCCCCCCCATGAAATACAAAACATTGAGAAGCTTACTTAAACTGCTTCTACTTCACTTCCCAACAGATTATTTACTACAAAATACACTGCCAAGAGACTGAAATATTAAAACACAGACTAAGTGGGTGGTAGTAATTTCTACAGATTTGTCTTCTAGGCACTAGTTTCAGTATATTTAACTTCTATTATTTTCCCTTCTAAATAGTTTTCTGGGATAAAAGCTTACTTGGATAGAAGTTGAACAGGTTGCAGTCAATAGGATTTATTGTTTTCAGCTATCCTCGTGATCCATACAGATTTACCGGAAAAAAACAATCAGGAAGGGTAGAGACATCTCATTAAAGAAAGTACATCTACTGTCCTGGCGTGTTAATATCCTTAAGCAGTACTGTGATAGTTTGTAGGAGCCTTAGAAGAGTGGGTCTCGTGCTAAAAACAAAGCTTCTGTCCAGTTCTCAGACCACTGGCAACCGCTGCAGACTCCTGCACTTGCCCCACGACCCCTGCTTTTAATTGTTGGAAATCAACAGACTGTTAGAGGGAATCGACTACAATATGGTGCTTTTTTTCCCCCCCCCCAAATGAAAAACATCTCAAGTCAGTAATAGTAAAACTCTTCAAATACATTTATTTGTCACCAATGAAAATACTGTACAATACCCAAGAAAAGGGGCGGGGAAAGGCAATGCATTAAGACTGGCTTTCGTCAATGTCTTTGTCTGGATCCATCTCTGCAGCTTCACTCTCCTGTTGCTGTTTCTTCCAGAGTTTAGCCATAGCAAGTAGTTTGAGATTAGGCTGATTGGCAGTATCTTCTGGGAAAATATAATCATAGTATTCCTCCCAGCCAGCATCAGACTAGGGAAAAAAAAATACCACAAAGCAGGTTTAATTTGCATGTTAGTGTTAACTATTAAAAGGTGCTTCTAATAAGCATAATAGTGAGATAAAATTAAAATCAATGTTTGTTAGACCATCCATAGCAGCTGAAAACCAGCTGAAACCAATGAGCTGAATGGCTGTAAGACAGTACTACTACTCCTGTGCATAATGAGCAGGCAGATTTGATGAATAGCCTGTCCCAAACAAAGTTAAGAAACAAACACTATCCGCATAGTACTACCTAAAGCTGTTTTGCTTTGTCTATGGTAGGAGTTTAAAGTAAAGGTAGCTTAAGCATTTGGTATGAGTACCTCACTACGAATCAAGTGCCCACCTAGGCTGCTTGAAGAGCAGGGAGTTCAGCAGCATGCGTTTCAGGCCAACACTTTTTTAAATTACTGCAGTAAAACTGGTATGCACTTGTAGCATCTATCATAGCTTTTGTACCAAACCCCAGCACAGAGCCACCAAGGATTCAAAGTGACCACCTGCATAATTTTCTCTCTTACCCCGTCTTCAGCCTGCAGTTTTCTCCTCTTCTTTATTTTTTCAGGCATAAGTTTATCTATCCTCTCTTTAGTGGCATCAGTTCCAAACTCCTCTTCAAAGTTTCTCCAGGATTCCAGAAGCATGACTCTCTCCTCTTTCTCCTCACAGTTTCGCATTGCCTTATTAGCCTCTTCGTAAATCTGCCGGCATCTTGACAAACTCTCCTCCCTCCCTGCAGATAGCTCAAACTGTGCAAAGCTGATCCATACCTGTGGTGAAAGCAAACCAAAACCCAGCTGAAACCTCCATTCTGAAGTCCGATAGCTAAGTGATAGTTTCAAAACATGAGGCAGCCAAAAAAGCAAATGTCAATGCAAGTCTAAAGTACTTTTTCATAAGCAGATCCCTAGAAAACTTATGTTTGTTTCCCATGTGTGAGATTTGCTTTATTTTGGCAAGAGAGAATATTAATGTAAGCTACACTGACAAAGATCTTGTGGTTGTTTCGAAACAACATAAATCTGTCCGAATTTTATCAAATTACAGCACTAAACCACACTGGAAAAATCACAACTATTTTTATCTTGCAATTTTTTTCCAACTAAAATTCCAAAGCTACTCAGAAGGAAGAGGGCTGCTTGGAAACCTTCTGCAAAGCTTTCTTTCATGTACGATACACCTGTTGTCATTTATAATGTAGAAATGTCTTTCCCCTCTTCATGGCACAGGACTGAACTTAGGTTCACTGCTGATGTGAAAAAGCCAGACAGCCAAAGCGGTGAAGGCCTCTTCTCCACCGTGGACCAGATTCAAGAAAAATTCTGTGTTCTAGGTCCTCATACATACCTTAACATGCTGCGTCCGCTGAAGTAATCTGCGGTAAAGATTTCTTGTTTTCTCATACTCTTCTTGCTCAATTTCAAAGTCAATGTAGGATTTCCAAAGAACCTGCAAAAGAGAAGTCTCTCATTATGTTCACAGCACACTGAGATAATGAAAAAAAAAAAAAAAAAAAAGGAGTATGGATAAATGTGAAATTTATCTGAAAAAAATTTTCAGAGATTTGAGTATTTATTGACTGTACAAGCTGGGATTAAGACTAAGCAATATTAAATCTTGTGCACATAATCCATTTAGCTGACTCCTGTAAGCGTGTTTCTCCCCACCATGTGTTATCATGGGCTGTATAGTCCCGCATACCCTGCCAAGAAACAGATGCTAAATTAACGAGACACAGGCTAAGCCACTATGGTAAGCAGTTCTGTTCAAGCTGGTAGATTATTTACATTTTAATTAGCCACACTGTGTAATAAATACCTTAAAATTGTGCCAACTGTAAAGTTTATCTTCCCCCTTACCTCTGGCATGTCTAGCCGGGGCTGGCCAATAGCCAACTCATATATTGCACGGGCTCTATCAATATCGCCAAGAATGGTCTCAAGTTCAGCAAATTTAATCCACGATGTGCAGTTTTCCGGTGCAAACTCCAGGAATTTTTCATACAGTTTTCGGCAACGATCAAATTCTCGCAATTGTAACTCCAATTCAATATAACCTTTAAACAGTTTGTTTTTTGGACATTTACCTATGGATGTCCCCTGTTAAGCAAAAAAAAAAACCAAACCAAAAACCACTTAAAAGACCTTGCAAGGAAAAAAACCCACTATTTTCTAAACATCTGTTTACTCTCCAGTATTTGAACTCAAATTAATTTTTGAGCAGTTTGTTTTTTAAAACTGGTTTGTTTCTTAAGACTGGTCAGAGCCAGTATGAAATCCAACCAACATTTGCAAAATGAGCGTGCATCCATAAACATCAAGAAAGAAGTCTGAAAGCAGAAAACCTTCTAACTTGTTACACTTCCACGTAACATGGATTCCCCACAAAGTATGAGTTGAAACTCACCCTGTCTCATCAAATGAGCACTTCATCTGACATCAAAAGCTGAAGAAAGCATAGTACCAGTCTGTACCAGTCTTCCAGGCAAGTAGTTCCCAAGTATCTTATAAAAAAAAATTGTATCAAGAGAAACTGTCTCCTGGACCACCACCGCTATTCATCATCGCAACAGTTAAGAATGGGAACATCTGAGACAGGTATGTAGTGAGCTTCACTCTTGGGAGTCGCTTCTGTAAACAACTGTTATTTATTAAGCACTGCAGCCTCTGTTCCTTCAAGCTAATGTGAATTAAGTTAATTCTGATCAAACTCTCTTACTACAATTCTCCTGCACAACTTTCCTACACGTTGATCATCTTGGCATTTAGTATAAATGGAGGAAACCACCACTTGGGAACATCTATTTGGTCACCATTATGGCTCTCGAGATCTACAAACGCCTTTTCTATTTCAAAATATGCTCAGTTCTTCCACATACACTACAATTTTCTTAAGCAGCATAGATTCCAGCTGATCTTCTGTCTCCAAGTCCCAGCATCTCTCAGACCCTGGGAAAACAAGGAATCCACACACCACGTGCAGACAGCGAAATAAAGGCAGAGCAAGGTGCTGTCTGCATGCTGATGAGAGCTTCAGCATCAGAAGATGGACCTTTTCTTCTGCATGGTGACAATGCGGGACCATCACCTCAGGACAGGAGGAAGACTTCTTCCCAAGAAGGTGGTTCAAAGTCAACTCATGGCAAAAGAAAGAAAGAAACTGCCTGCCAAACCTAGGTCCAGTCCAAAAAAGTATTATGGCTGCAGCAGCAAAATCTGGTTTCCAAAACAAGAAAAAGGTGGCCTACTAAAGAAAAAAAGCCAGTCAAAGGAATTAAACAACAGGGAAAAAGACAAACAGAAGAGAAGCCTAAAAGAAACTGAGGAAACTTTGTATTTCCAGACAGGCCAAAGCAGCCTTTCCAGAATCTCCTGAAACATTTACCCCTAAAAACAAGAAGGCCAGAAGCAAGGTGCCAACTGGTGACTATGGTAATGCTGAGCGATGGTATCTTAAGCCAAGCTAGAACAGCAGCACACTTCAGGACAGATGGTTGTCTTCTCCTACAGGGAGACAGTAACAGCCTCACAGGGGACTTAACCCCTCCTTTTGTTCTGGTTATGGGCAGGAATCCAGCTCAAGAGACAAAGCTTTACTAGCACGTTGCAGGCAAACTTGGTTCGGTATCAGTGACAGACCACCATTCGTGTTTATGCTCTTATCACTAGTGTGCCATAGGTTTGATGGAAATCCCATCAGTTTCCTCATTAAAGTCAAACCACCTCAACCATTACCAACATTAGCTTTCTCTCAAAATTTCTAATGCTATCAGCTGAGCTTATTTAGAATATCTGAACCGTAGGGAAAGAAAGTTTTTAATTTCAAAAGGCTTTGCTGCCAAAATGTACTCCACTGCTCTCTGACATGCTGACATTCACATAGTGAATATTACACAGAAGCTCCTGAGCTTGCCCAAAGTCCCCATGATTGCTTCTATCAGCAAACTGGTAGCTAGGACTCAAACGCTCTATTCAGGAAGTCTTAGTTTCTGAGAGTCAAAAACTCCTAGTTATTTAAAATGCTTTTCAAAATGCTATCGCTAGTATAAGTATCATTTAAACAAACCAGCAGCTGTTAAAAATTTCCAAGTGCACTAAGCTGATTTGGGTACTCCTGTATTCAGATGTGTGTTTTGTCAGCTGAAACGAGAAAGCTACATTCATTTCCGCCCATGGCTAATTCATCGTATCAAGCTATGCTCCTTTTTAAATCGTACGTGACAGTAAATACTGGTCCCTGCAGACTTCTCGGATGCTTTATTTAAGTGGATTAAACCAGCAATTTATAAAGGACAATTTAAGATCTTTTAATGCTATTCCCTTGTTACTATTAGTTAGTACAGTCAATTAGGGAATTAACAAAAGCTTACCAAAGCTCTTCTGGCAAGTGGAAGATTTTTCTGGCGTATTTCAAACTGTGCATACAGCAGCCATATTTTAGCAAATGTAAACTGAAAGAAAAAGAACAATGGATGGTTGGGTTGGAAGATTAGTAAATAATACTGCATACGTCCTTTAAAACAATAATCACTCTGTCTCTACAAGATGTTATTGCTACTGCAATTAATTGCATCTGACCTCGGTATTTTCCTGCTGAAAAGTTGAGAGTTCCTAACCCCAAAAAACTTCTCTAGAACAGGATCAATATACTCTACCACTGGATGAAAGCAAAACCAGCCAGGACAGAAGCCTTCTCAAACACAGAAAATGGTTCATTAACCAATCAATTGATTAGCAAAATATCAGCTATCACTGAATCAATTAATAGCTAATCAACTCTTAATAATTACAGATTAATCCGAATCTACACATCTGATATGCAGCTGACATGATTAATGACAAACTAGAAAAGTACATGATCTAAGATTTCTCGACATTCCAAGGCAATGCTGATTACTTGTTTTAAGGGTTTGGCCACACGGATATTTTAGTTAAAACTCACTGGCAAAAACACCCCAGAAAACCAAAAAAAACAGTCTTGAAGACCGATTGTAATGGGGAATACACACCTGAAAGATGGTTTATCAAATGCACCTCCCTCGGCTGGAACTGTGCAGGCAATTAGAAACTGTTGCTATAGAAGGCAGTAACCTAACACAAAATAGAGCAAGAAGTATTCTGCACAGACTATAAGCAACTGGGCTAAGAGTGACTATACAAGGACCAACCTGAGGAAGAAAACAAGTAAAGAAAAATAAGAGTCCTTCCCGGCCGTTTAGTAGCACGGGACTATCCTCTGACTATGTGTTATTTCAGATTGTTAGAGTATACTTAGTAATTTAAAAGTGCTGGAGAAACCCTTGCATCACATCTGGATGAGGAAATCCGACATCAGTGTCTGGCCTGCTATTTGACATTGATGATGCAAATTACAGCCATTTAAAAAAAAAAAAAAAACCGAAACAAAAACCACAACAAAAAAAACCCCCAGACCGTCGATTCTGGAAGATGGACATTATAAGAAACCAGAAGGGATATTTAAAGTCCTAAGCAAAGTCTTCATGAATGTGCTAGTATCCATTTGGAGATGCTTACGCACCTGAAACTTGTTGGGGAAAGAAAACTAAAGGATCCTATCTTGGGAATTTTAATTCAAGACTCAATACAAACTGCTGGAGAAGCCATACCTTCTTGTGGGGAATGAGCTCGATACAAGCCTGATACACTTGTCTGGTTCGTTCTCCATCCTGTAAGAAGCGGCAAAATGAAATACTTTGTTCACTACTAAGATTACACTAGATTTTGATTTGTGCAATGATTGTTTGTGCAAGTTGTTTAAAATCATGTATGCTTAAGATATAAAAGTACTTATCTACTTAGTGTGCACAATTCAAAGATGGTAATTTCTGAGAATCAGTAAGAGTAGTCTTTTGAAAACAACATTCAACACTAACAATTAGACAATAAAATCAAGAGTGTTCCCACTGGGGCTGGGGAAGTCTTTTTTTTCCTTTAAAAGACCCTGAATAGGTATACTGCACTAAAATTTTATGAAATAAAGAACAGCTGTAATGTTACATGACTGATAACAGAAGAAATACACAGCCTCAAAAGGCCACTACAGCAAGAATTTGACTGCTTCACAGAACAACTTCACAAATAGTTTTGTTAAATCTAAAACTATTTCACAAGTTCAAGTAACAGCCCGGAACAGGCAATTCAGATGGGGTAGAAAGACCTCCTTCTGCTTTTATTATCAACGTGTTGCCGAATGAATTGGGGTGAAACTGAAATATTTTGTTCCCCTATGCATGGGAGAGAAAAAGGAAGGGGAAACCCCACATATTTAAATTGCAAATCCTGTAGCTAGTTACACAAAACAAGTAAGAACATAGTATTTTTAGTTCTCGGTTTTCTTATTAAAATATCGGTAGCTATTTAATATAAGGAAAATACCTGGGAAGGAATAAAACCTGAGTTCTTACTACTTGCCTTTGCCTCCAGCTCTTCATATAACGCATAGTTAATCCAAAGATAGATGTATCTTTTCCAGTGTCTTTTCTCTTGAATTGGGGGAACGTTGGCAATGGCTCTTTCATACACTTCTCGGACAGTCTCAGCATCTGTGTCACTTTCAACTAACCTCAGATAGTCAAACCATGCATCATAATTATGTGGATTTGCCTTCCAGAAAGATGGGAGCAGAGAAATGGGAAAGAAATTTCAGTAACTACAAACAACAGACCCCGTTCCTTTAGTTACAGTTTTTATTCGGAATTTCTCCTTTAAAATAGATCATCGGAATATTAATGAAAAGTGTTGGTCTCAAGTATGCTTAAGCTAGAGCTTCTGGGCTAAAGGGCGTTTATTTCTTTATTTTTCTACAAATAATATTCTTTAAGTGAAGGCAAACAAACTAAACTGTGAGAATGGAAGAGGAAACGATGAAATATGCAGTATTCAGTGAACAGCAGACAGCTGTGGCACGCCTGTTTTCTCACAAAAAGGTATTTACACACAAGTGAGGTGTCCTGTAAAAGTTACTGGATAACAGAGGGGAAGAAGTTAGTTACCAGCTAAACTGCATCATCCCATAAGATGACTGACGGGTACGGAGCTCTGAGTTCAATTAAAAACTCTGTCTCCACAATCTACATTAGAAAGCAGAAACAAGAAGTGAGTGGAAGTATCATTCGCCCCCACGGATGGAATTCCGCCTCCAAAAAGAACAGCGTTCTCTTGGCATTTTCTTGGACTGAGTATCAAGGGTAATGTAAAACTCATCAGCCTTCATATCACGAGACACTCATGTACCTTAAGCAGTATCTGGATGAACAATGAGCCCAGAGGGTATTTGCAATACATACCTTCACTTCCTCTTCATACTGGAATCTCCTCTTGCTGACAATGATGTCTTCAATCCCCCTTCTGTCTCCAAACTTCTTCTCAAAGATGGTGTAATTCTTGAAGAGATTTTGGGCATCCTGTTTTGGAATTCTATCCAAGGCGTACTTGTAGATCACCCTTACTCTTTCAAACTGAAAATATTAAATACCATTTGAGTAATATTTACAAAGCAGCTTCTGTCCTCCCCCACAACTTCTCAAGAAGCTTTTGGCAATATTTAATAGAATGTTGAATCATAGAATATCTCAATGTAAATGATTGTTTCAGGACAAGACTAACACAGATCTCCCTGAAAAGTAAACTTTGGAGGAAAAAAAAATATTAATCTGTAAATACCAAAACCTACCACCTCTTATGCATTTACGGGTCTGAAATATTTAAAGTATTTTTAAGAGGTTGTAGCTCTGGGTTCACAGAATGTTTTCAATCGCTTAACGGACATGGCACTTTAAAGAGACCATCTGGGAAAAACATGGCTAATTCAGTTTGGTTTTTTTTTTGTTTGTTTTTTTTTTTTTTAATCAGGCAGGCCTACAGCCTCCAGGGAACTTACAAATCTGAGGATATGTATTTGATCCAATGACACTATTCTCAGGCTTGGCACGTTTGGTGCCCACCTTTCTTAGAATGTATTTCCTTGATGTGACCAAAAGGCAAATAGAAGCTAAGCAAACAATTGTCTCCTTAACTCAGACTACAAGATCTCACACAGTGCTGAAAAACAGAAGTATTGCAGTGAATGTTAAGTGGCCTTGAGTTTGACATTTAAGAAGAAATCTTGTGGGGGCAGTTAGTACTAGTCTGATGTATTATCAAAAAGGTCTTACTTCTTTCTGGTTCTCCTCAAATTTTGCAAAAGCCACGTACAAGTGCTCATCCATATGCTCTTCTCCAAAGAACTCCACTGCCCTCTCGTATACTTTCCTTGCGTGAGCAAAATAACTGTGCTTCTCTTCAAAGCGGGCGTACTTGATCCAGTTTTTAACATCAGGATGAACAATAACAAGTAGAGTTATGTTAAAGAAACAGGGGTAGTTGAATTGGACATTTCAAATTGCATTCTTCCCAGTGACTACAGGGTCATGGACTAGTTGAAACAATCCCAAGGATGGCATATGCATAAAGTGCAACTGGGAAGAAGACACAAAACAGCTCTAAGCACACAAAGGCGTTGTGCCTTACTGAGAACTTAAAATTTAAAAAGGGATAAAAATCAGGCAAGGGTCAGGGAGAAGCTTAAGGAGGAGAATCTGAAAAAAAAAATGGCTGCAAAAAAGCTGGAAGCATGAGTGCTGTTAACTACACAGTATTGTGGCAGGACGTACATTCACTTAACAGAATTTGGAGGCACATACTAAATGTGCTTTTAATACCTACAGCTGGCTCTCAGCATGGTGGCTTACTCCCAGCACACCACAGCAAAAAGGAGCACAGGGACACAGCTGGAGGTAGAATAGAGAAGAAAGAAATTAAGAATGCAGGCCTAAACTTGGGCAGGTGTTGCAATGCATTAAAAAGGATATATCGCTCATAAATGGTACGTGCCCTGTCCACCTCCTTGTATCTCAACTCAAAGTTAATATAGGAATGCCAAGCTTGCTCTTCTGGTTGCCACTCCATCCAACGTTCGAACACCTGACGTGATCCAGCAACATTCCCCAGCATCTCTTCCATGTAAGTATACTTATACCTTAGAAAACAAGATCAAGTTTTTATAAACACATAGTAAACACATAAATTACAAGGATTTTTTGAGTGCTTAATAAAAGCATTACTGAGATTTCTTCACCTATTCCCCACTTGCACCCCTGAAATGCCTATGGATACTGTTGTAATTGGCAGCATGCAGGTACACAAACATCCTTCTGTCCCAATACACTTACCACTTGAAAAGTACAAAACCTTTCCAAAACATAAGCCTTCCTCTTTTTTTTCAGACTAGCCTAAAGACTTGGAGAAACAAAAAACAATGCACTTTTGCATGATAGCAAAACAGAAAAATGATCAGTAGTTTTTGGGGGTAAAAGCAATGCCCTGCTCTCTATAAACATACCAGAACTGGTTCACCCTGGGAAGGGTGGTAATGGCTCGATCCCAAATGTTTCGTGCATGATTAACCTGGCGGTTCTTCATTTCCATTTCTGCATATTTCAGCCAGAGTGTGACATTTCTGTAGTCTACATCTAAAGCACGCTCGTAAATGGAACGGGCTCTGGAAAGCAAAGAGAAGTAAGTTGTGTATATAACGTGCCTCCAAGACTTCGATGGTGTTTGTAAACATGCACCTTAAAAGGTTTATGAGAGATGTCAACAGCTGCATCATAATTACCTCTGTATTTCTTTTAGGCTTTCCTCCCATTGTGCGTACTTTATCCAATTACTGATAACAGTCCTGTTTTTTCTTATGTTATCTTCAAAAGTCTGAGGAGAAAAATTATTTCTGTAAGTAAGAAACCCCCCCTGTGCAGGCCAATCATGCTATAAATGGCTTATGGAATATTACTATTATTGGAATGAATTCCAAATGCCTCACACACATGCAGATGTAGTAACGAATCATACTCAATACAACACTTTCTAAAAATTGCAGAATAGAGAAGCTAGAAGTGCAACCTGACACCTGAAAAACTGATGGAAAAATAACTGACAGCACTAAAATCTTACTATTTTTTTAAATCTCCTGCTTAGTGTTTCAATAGCAACATTACCTGGACAAATGGAATCCAGTCATTGCAGACAAATCTGAAAATATGTGGATGCACCAGCACAAGTTTATTCACTTTGGCCTTTATATACTGTTACTCTGTACTTCTTTAAAGCAAGATGCCTTATTCTTATTCCCTGGATTTAATATACTGGCATCAAATGTGCTAGACAAATTTCACTTCTCAGTGCAAGGGTGAGGGCATCTTCAGCCTTGTGTTTGGCTTCTGTCAGAATCAATGCTACTCATACTTAACACGTGGCTAAACATGGTTTAACACAGTTAACGTGGTGGCTCATTACTGCCGTTCATATGAGAGATGAAAAAAGATAAAACGAAAAAATTGTTTTTGCAGGGCTGTGGTGTTGATCATCTGATTCCAGTTGCTCTGCACGTGCCCGAGTGAGGAACGTCAGCATCCAGCACAGTAAGGCCCAAAGTCGTCACAAAGAGTCCTAGCCACTACAGTAAGGAGAGAAACGAACACCCACTCAGGGCTGAGTACAGACATGCTGTGCTGTTGTGCTACAATGGTCACCAGTTCTGAACATACGTGTATACGCTTCAGGGAATGATAGTCCTAATTTATGTTGGCTGTAACTAAAAAATTGCTCTGTGCTGAAAACATTTAAAGTTCTCTGTTAGGAATACGTTTGCTTTGCTGATCCAGGACAGCAATTATCAAAGGCAAAAGCAGAACAAAACTGTACATAGGTTTACAGAAGAAAAGCAATTCTTTCAAATGAAGAAGAAAAAAATTACACCTGCAGCATCACATGCAAAATGGTCAAATTTCAAGACCATTATCAAACATAACCATGATTAGTGTAGAAAGCTGTGTTCTAAAGTGTGTCAGGTAATATCATAATTGTACAGAACAGAGACATCACTTGCAAACACGCTCTGTCTTTTTTAAACAGTTGTGGAAAAAACCACCAGCATTACTGTAAAGTTTACTAATGTTCTGTCATGCTGCCTGGCCAAGTGTATCAGCGGTGATGAAGAAACTGCGTATCATCCACGTATGTAATTACCCTTGCAGTGTTCTGAACATATTGAACATGGTCACACGTAATATGTCGTGTACCACCAAATTCTATCTTAAACAACATATATTTAATGTACAATTTTTACATGAAAGTAGCATTTTCTATGGAAACGTGGTTTTTTTATGAATTGCTATTCATCTGGAAAATCCACAAGTAATATAATCTACATCTTGTTTAAGTTAAAAAGCAGTAAGATTATGAGCATCACGATTAGGATTTTTTTTTTTTTTTGCCTTTACCTTCCTTTTCCGGAGTTTGTAGTCATTTAGCTCTTCAACATCTGTGATCTTCTGCTGAGGCGGTGGTGGAAGAAGTTCAAGTTCTCTCTCTTTGGCCTCTCTTAAAAGCTGTTCTGCTGTGATCTGAACTTCGGCGGGTGCTTTATTTTTCACCTGTAAAGTAAGGCAGCTTGATTCATGTTTTCCCCTTCTAATACAAAATTGAAAAATCCCCTCATGGCTAATTTACTCCGGTGGCTTCACTATTCACCGAAGAATGATTCGGAGACCCCCCTCAGACCGACGGGGCCCTTATGGCCAGCACCAGCCCGGGGCGTGAGGAGAGGCCAAACTTCCAGAGGCCGCGGGGAGTTCCGCTCTCCCTTCCCGGCAGGGCCCGGCCGCTCCGGGCCGCCCGACACTGCCCCGGGGATCAGGGCCCGGCCACCCCGACCCATCTCCCCACCCCCGGCCGCGGGCCCGCAGCCGCCGCCGCCGCCTCCTCCTCCTCCCCAGCACCTTCGCCACTTTGGGGATCCGCTGCTTCCCGGCCGCCGTAGACGCCATCTTGCCGCCTCCTCTCCCTGCAAACCCCGCCCCCGTCACCTCTGACCTGGCGCAGCGCCGGCGGGCGTCGTTGCCGTGGTAACGGCGGCGCGTCCCGACGCCGGTAGCGAGACGGGGGCCGGCCGGTCCGTCAGTCGGTCAGTCTGTCCGTCCCTCCCTGACCGCGACGGGGAACGGGATTCCCCGCCGCAGCGGGAGGGAGGTGAGTGCCCGGTGCAGCCGGAGGGTCCCACACCCGTAAACGGTGCCCTCTAGCGGCTCGGCGGACGGGGGTCCGGGCTCCGCCTGCCTGTGGGGGCTGCGGGCGGCCCGGGCCCGCGCCCGGGGCGGGGGGTGGGTGGGGGTGTGTGTGATGGGGAGTGTGTCTTTCTTTCACGGTGTAGCAGGGTCCCTGCTGCTGAAGGGTGGCCCGAGAGGTGTTAACAGTGTGGGCGTTGAACTCCTGCCCCGCTCCTGTCAGGTGAGCGAGCTCTGTCCGGTCCTCAGATCTAGTAGCCTACATCCGGGTCATCTGGGCCTTGAAATTTGGGTCTGGCCTTTTCGGGGGTGGGGATGGTGGACAGGCCGCGATCCCGGCTGCTGAAGCCAGCCGTTCATGGTGAGGTGAGGTGAGGTGAGGTGAGGTGAGGTGAGGTGAGGTGAGGTGAGGTGAGGTGAGGTGAGGTGAGGTGAGGTGAGGTGAGGTGAGGTGAGGTGAGGTGAGGTGAGTGCCACCTACCATCTCCCTAGGTGTCCCACAGAAGCGCTGTGAGATGCCCACCTATGGTACAGATGTGTGCATTTGGTGTGTCTGGAGTCAGCAACGGAAAAAAAAAAAAAAACCATACCGCACTTGTGCTTAAAAGAGAGTATTTGTTTAAGGAGGCAGAGAGGAAATTATTCTAGTTCGGAAGAGGAACGGTTCTTTAACTGCCTGTTTTGCCAAGTCTCATCTGTGCTCTGCTGCTCTCGTAGAAGAAATACAGGAGCTGCTGTAGGAACAGTGCGTTTTCTTACAGAAATGCAACACAGTTTTAATGTGTAAATGCTGCTTTCTGTCAGTCGTGATGACATGAGTGTTTAGAGCCTTTAAGGGGGAGCTAGTGGGGACAAGGGTGATATTTTTTTCAATGGATTAAGTCAAACAATTGAGTGCGGGAATGTGGCAAACTGTTTTCCTAGGTTGAAATAATCTTAACGCTAGATTTAAGGTCATTAACAACACTTTAAAATTCCTATTTATTTTTATATATGGAGTTGACATTAATTGAAAATAACCAACTATTTTAGTAGTCTCACAGTTTGCAGTTGCTTAATAAAATGTGTAAGTGAATTACGTGGCATTTTCTTTGCTTATTTTAAGAATCATTTGTCATTTAGCCGTGGGTATAGTTGCCTTCCACTCCACTAGGAAGAATATATATAATCTTAAGACGTTTGAGAAGTGTTACACAAGCTAGTATATTTTTTTTCCTTGTAGATGTTATTGTTATACTCAGCAATAAGTATACTCTAGCCTCGCTAGTTCTTTCTACATAACGAAAATTCTGTTTACTGAGCACATGCATTTAAACCTGCAGAGGACATTTTGCTGCAGGTTGGTGCTGGGACCTCTTTGCAAACATATGTTTCTGTGACTGAGACCTGTGGTGTTACCTATAACAATATTTTGACTGTGTGTGAAAGATGTAGCAGTATACATAACTCTTTCTGTAGTTAAAAGGTATAAAATTAGGGGTTTCCCTTGTTACACCATTTTTGTTGGGATTTGTAGGGCCTAAAAACTGGGCATCACATCTGGGTTTGGAGACAACGTCAGAAATGGCTACTGTGTTTGGTAGATTGGTAAAAGTGTTCTGCTTTTCTAGGTATGTTGGTTATTTAGGCTTTTTTGGGTTAGTAAGGCTATATGTTGCACAAGTGTATTCCAGAAATTGCAGAAAATTGTTGTGGTTGGTCAATTTGTGTGGTCAATAATGCATAATTCTTGATTATATCAGAACAGGCTACAATATGGAGTAGCAACACAGCTAAAAAATAAATGAACTGTTAATTGATAGTCACAGATGGTCTGAATGTCTGTTGCCCCTATATGTTCTGAAATTGCTAGGCGTGTCAATAAATCAAATGGGCCTGGCAAATTCTGTGAATGTGGAACCACAAAAATGTTTTTCTTCTGGGCAGGGAAGCTATAGAGCCTTCAACTCCTCCTGAAATTAAAGCAGCGCTGTGGACCTAAAAAGAAATTTGAGGAGCTGTTTTGAGCAAAAAACACTTACCTCACCTGAAACTGCTGTTCAATGTTACCAGAGCATTCTTATCCTGATTGTTTGCAGCTGATCCTCCCAACGCTGTAGATTTACATTTGAAATTATTAGTGGGGGGCACTGCTCTGATAGATAGCATGCAAATGCCTGTAAATGAATAAATGTAAAAGCAATTTATACCCTATTAAAAACATTTATTTCCTGTGTAGCGTGTAGAATACATACAATAGAGATGATTGCCTGCTGTATTTCTACTTGTGCACTGTTTGCATGCTGTATTTATGTGCAGGCAGTATGTCATCTTGCAAAGGTCTACAGGAACTAGGCACTTAAATCGATCCAAATTGCACTTCTTCACAGTTTACATAAAAATCCATTTCAAGTAACTATGTTGAACAATGGATTGTAGGGGGATCTGCCAGAACAGCAATGTTTTCTTTCTTTCTTGTTGCAGTCTGTAAGATGACTACAATAACTTCTTCAAGAGGAAATACAGAAGTGGTCAGTGCCAGAAGAACAGAATCACATGATGTTTCAGATATTATAGGCCTCTTCAACTATTTTACAGAAGCAGTTTTTGGAAGGATTGATGTCATGTACCTTTTGTAAGTAACAGTATTTTAGGGATACTATATTACCTTTCTTGCAGGAATCTTCAAGAAATTATGTTACATTTAAAATGGCAGAAAACACGATGAGCCTTTTCATGGTGTGGCATGATGGATGGCTCTTTGTGCTATTCACAAAAAGGGAAAGAAAATCTGCTTCCATCTCTTCTCTGTGTCACGTACACGTGACTTTGTGCCAACTTGGATCACTGCTGCCAGTATGGTCGACAAGACTTCAGAAGAAGTACTTTTGAATAAGATACCTGATGAAACCATCAGATTCCAATGTCTGTTGTCTGCTCCAGCTAACAGAATCCTTTTGCCTGTTGGAGAGTGGTAGAAGTAGAGGGACAGGGACTAAGGTTTTTAATCACTGTGTGGCTGTGACTGTTCTGCTTTTTTGTCTGTGTATGTCTAAATCTTTTCCTTCTCTTCCGATTTCCCCTTAACGGAAGGAATTATTTATTTTTTGCCTCTCATTAGTCTACCTTGGGAGACAGACTCTGCCTACCATAGAATATGTTTTCAATGTGCCTCTTTTTCATGTCCCCAAGATACCTAATATCCTGCATTGACATCTGTATCCTAGCTGCTTGCATCGCAATGTCCTTAGCAGAAATGGGTAGTTGTAGGAGTCTTTTGTTACAATATCTTCATCACTGGAGATAGTGATGAACCTTCTGTGCTTCATCTTTCTGTGCGGTGATGAACAGCAGAGACAGACTGTGTCAAATGCTGATGGGTCACTTAGGTTTTCTTCCACTTCACTTAATGGCAAGTGTCTTGGATACCGGCTATTTGGGCTAAAAATATAGATGAAGAAACATGCAAAGAAGAGGGAGCATTTAAGTCTTGCATATCAAATTCATATTGAGGGTTTGAGAAGTCATGTGAATTGTTATAATGTCAGAATACAGTAAACAAATATTTGGAATTGAAACAATATGTCGAGTTAGGATGTGGGTAATGAAGTTTTATTGAGACCTGATCCTGGGAGCACTTTTGAACATGGTTAATTTTGCTATTCTGACACGCTTGGTAACTTTTCTTTGTGTAGTTTCTTCAACTTCTTCAAAATTAAACTCTTTTCACAGAGAAAAATCTAATCTTGCTTTGACACTCTGCAATGAGAAGAATGAGGTTATAGGCCATGCTGCTTTTCTGGACTATCCAAATTGGAATGTCACTGATCAGTCTGATTGGGAATCATTCTTACGTGAAAACTACATTAACAATAAATGCACTGTAAGTAAATTGTGTGATTTTTAGTTGAGTTTTCATTTAAGGCTTGGGTATTAAAAATATGCATAGGCATCTAAAAATCTATTTTAGGTAGTTTTGAAGCATTCAGGCCGTAGAAGGTGATCATCAGTTTCGTTACTAAGCCCACAGGTGCTCAGAGGTTCATGAGTACCTGTGCTTTTGCCACTACAGTAAGTGAAGGTAACTGTAAGGATGGCAGTTAGGGAATGCAAGACCTTTCTTTGCCAGACACATGCAGAACACGTCTGATGCATTGTGCTAGCATAGTGTGAATCATAGCTGTCACCTATATTTTTGATTCAAAAACTTGTCCAGCTCTAGTGTTATCTAAGAACATTTACTGGGGAGGTAGACTCCTTGCTCTGAGGTCCCTTTCACTGTAAGGGAACTGGAATCCTCATTTCTCACCTTTTGGAATAAAGTTTTGCTATTTTACAGAACTGAATGCAAATTTGATGTCTTCAGAGAAGGAATAAGGGACAGGGAGTGTACCCGTACTTGAAGGATGGTGACTTACACTGGGTGGAGGACCATGCTGACATGAGTGTCTTGGTTTCGAGTAAACTTGTTTGGTGCTGGTGTGGAGATTGCTGCGCTCTGTTCTGTGTGGTGCTAGTTTTCATGCAGGCTCCTTCATCAAGTTTATGAATTACTCTTCAGAATTATGGACTAGAAATAGGCATTTAAAAGTTCAGGATTAAAATGCTGCCCATCATGCTGTCCATCTATGAACTAGATCCTGTGATTGTTGAGGAAAGATGGAAAATGTTAACCATAAACACTCAAAAGCTAGGCAGTGCGTGCCAGAATAAGGTATTGGTAGTACTGAAATTCTCTCTAGACAGTTTGTTCATCAGTTTTTCAATGTTGTTCTGGGTGACGTTAAGCAAGGGCTTGCAGAAAAACTGACAAATACAGCAATTGTATTTGAAAATGCTGTGTGTGCCATTAAAAGAAACAAAATTATTACAGCCAAAGGGAGTATAGGAAAAAAAACACCCACCATGTAATTTTCTTGTAATCTGTTTTCTTTGTCACTTGAACAGTACTTTGTGTACAGGCATATTGCAGGCACAACCACTTCATTCACTGTGCAGCTGCAGCTGCTCCTGTTGGGTTATGCTGTGCTGTCAGTTCTGCAAGTGCTTCCTCAGGCACCCTACTTGACAATCTCTTGCAGCAAAGCTGCAGCTGACTTCGGAGTGCAGGGCATACAAAGAGAAAAGACCAAAAAAAAAAAAAGATAACTTGAGCATGTTAGGAATTACTACTCATAAACAGCAGTGAAAGGTACTTTGGAATGTTGACAAGGAGCAGAACAGCTCTTCTTTTTCTAGAATGGAGATTATTTTCTGAAATATGTACAGAAGATTCAGTATGTGTTTTATGCTTCTGCACGGACAAAACAACTGAACCTATTCCGAGTTATAACTAGGGGAGATACCGTTGGTTAACTGCAGGTTAAATCCATGCAGATGTGCTTTACAAAACTGAGATCTTCTGAAAATAGGATTTCGTAAAGGTCTAGTTGACAAGTGTTTATCCTAGAGTACAGAAATGATAAAATAGCTTAAAGGTCTTAACTAGGAATTGACTTGTGCAGAATTTAATTAGTGAAGATGCTTTACAGGATTGCCTGGTTACCATCACTATTCAGAAACAGTTACAGGCCAAATCTTGCCTCCTCTTGGACCTCAAGAACAAAACATTCTTTTTTTCCTCCTTCTTCCCTTTTCTTCTGCGTTTAAAGAACAAAAATGAAACGTCTGATTTTTTTTATTTTTTTTATTTTTTTTTTTTTTTTTTAGAAATGGCTTTTGGTGTTTATTCATTACAATAGCCTGTTGTCTTTGTGCTGGTCCATATACTGCAACCTCTATTAAAATCATTCTTGCTCTAAAATTGCTGAAATTTATTGGTGACTCTAGCTATGATGTTTTAGTTGAATATTAAACTATTTAGAAGACCTTAAGTTTTCCCATTTAAAATATTTTTTTTGTAGAAATGTTTCATCTACAGGTAGACCTTCATTGGCCCAGCACTTGGAATTAACAGGCAGGAGAAAACAGCTGAATTAATAGCCCTTTCCATTCCATCACAAGGGTCTTCCTTTGCTAGTGTTTTCTAGGTTAACTGGAGGCATATAGGATAGAGTTGTCTTTTAGTCTGCCCTGTTTCTGCCTGGATATTTAAATGTAATCTTAAGACTTTGTAATTTTTCTTACTTCTTTTAAAGAAAAAACATTTTAGGAGTATGAGAGGTATGTGAGCTTTTTTGTAAACTTAGAAATAATGTCTTTATCAGCCAAATGTTAAATTAAATGTTGTTAAGATTTAGTTGTTAATTGTTGTGGTTAAATTAAAATGCTGTTAGTCTGGAATTAATATTGTTAAATATGAAACGATTTATGCATATTGTAGTCAAACAATAGTAAGCTTGAGTGTAAATCAAAAATATTACAGAAGCACAAATTGTGATATTAGGAAAAAAAAAAAAGTCCTTTAATCACATAACTTTATCCACATGCTTTGAAGTTACTTATCTATGTGAAGCTACTCGTTTTGAGCATAGATCATATATATTGGAAATAAATGTTCAGACTAATACTTGGGTTGACTTAACAAATATTAGCTGCATGGTGTTTAGATTTTCATTCCTCAATTTGTAGCCTTTGAACGCATTGTTCATGCATCTTTTTGTGGCAAAAGAAGACTATGCAGCTGGATGTTCCCAAGAAATTTTTAGGTGAGTTCATATGTAACTTTCTGTACTGAAGCATGTGCGCTCTTCTACCATCATTTGTAGAGGCTATGGAATTTAAAAATGCCTTAAGGTAATCACTGGATCAAAATTAAATAGCTCTCTAAACTGTCTCGGAAGGTAATAAAACATAACCTTGTATTAATCAAATCTGCGCTGTTGGCTTTGAAACCAAGCTGTTACAGTTCCAAGTACGCTTCCCAAACAGTGTTGATGTTTAGCTGTATCTTTGCAGTAATTTTCCACAGAAATAGTACTGCATTTGCAAGGCAGATTGATTTCCTTTTCCTAAATTTCCACTTGTAAAAATCAAAGTGCATGACTGAGCAGGAAGCTTAAAAAGCTGTAGATATTTCTGGAATACACTTGTTACCAGGTAATCTATTGGTAGTTCGGTAGCTACAGATTACATGGTAAGGCTGCAAAACAATACAGTACAAACAGCACAATATATTACTGTGTTAGCTCAGTACTCAAATATAACTATCGCTCAGATTATTTGGTATACTCAATCTACTTACATCAGCAGTGAATTGCACTTGATGCTGTTGCTGTTGAATTTACAGTTACATTGTCATGTCAAGCCAGCTCATCCAGATGCCAGGTCAGAGATCTGCCAGCAGAGATCTGGCATCTTTAATTTTTTCACCACTGGGGAACTGATATAAGAAGGAGGATGTTTGAAATCTAAGGATTAGGAAATTAAGAGAGAAATAAGGTAGGGGGGAAAAAAAAACAGTAAAAAAAAATGCTCAGATTAATTTCACAAGATCTTATTTGTCATAAATGTTTTCATTTTTGAGCCATGTGGACTCATGAAGGAAGATTAGAGTCACTGGAGAAAAAATTTTGTAAATTAAAAGACTAGCTGCTCTATCTGATTGATGGGTATAATGATGAAAGTCTGAATACAGTTACGTTATTTGTCCAGGAGAGCTTTTATCACAGTACCAGAACTGCATTTTATACTTCTCTTCATACCAGCTGATGAGAATTTAGGTAAGAATTTAATACTATTTTGTTCTTAAAATATGAGCACAATCTCATTATCATTAATATGCACTGTGTTAGTGGGTGCTTTTTTTGTTTGTTTGTTTGTTTGTTTTTAAATATTAAGAACAGCTATCACTCTCCAAACATGCATAAAACACAATCTTAAAGTATCCTCTAATGGACATACCTTGTAAAAGAGGTTTATGTGGTTACATGTTTGCTCCAGCAGTCCATTCAGCAGTCTGTCCATTTCCTGCAGTCTTTAAATTTGCCGAAAACGGATAGGATTTCAAACAGGAGTAAAGATCTCAGAAATAAATTCCTACAAGTTTTGTGAAGATTTCTGGTTGAATAGAGTTGAGATTGAAATCAGTGCTTATACTCTGAGAGACAATGACCAATAGGCCACTTGGCACATATATATATGTGTATTCACAAGCATACACATACCTAAATTCATATATGTCAGCCAGGCATTTTGCCCATACATCAAAACCAGTCACATCAGGTACTTTCTCTTACTTAGACAAGAGAGTACAACATGGGGAGAGGATGCTTTGGCAAGGGTTGGAAGGGATGCTGGAGACGTGGAAGGAAACTAGGATCATTTCTTTTAGAGCAGAGGTACAAAGACGGAGAACACACATCTTAATCAGAGAACAGCACCTGACTTGGAATTTCAGTCCTGAATTCAGGCTAATAAACCAGGCATCTACTTAATGACTGGTTTTTGCTTGGAGCTTTCCTTGAAGTGAACTGGAACCTTTTCTGATATGCCATTTTCTAGACATCTCAGTTCCAGTCATGCTAAAAAACTCCCTAGTGGTGTGTCAACTGCAGAAGACAGTACCTGAATAAAGGCTTTTGTCAAACCCACCCTAGCAACAAACATCAGCATAACAGTCCTGAAAAAGAGGTTCTCCAGTGGCATATAGGCATATTGGCTATAAGACTAATATTTCTATAGGGATTTGATCCTCCCGTTTTCTGATTGCTTTGAAGCTTATTCATGTTTGGAGTGCTGGATTAATTTACAGATTAATCCAGTAACAAATCTTCCACATGCTTACACTACTGCCATGTCAGTTTCATTGCTTAACTTAAAAGACTTAGAGCATTATGCCATCTGTAGTTTAAGTTCAAAACTCCATTTTCCTCAAACGGTTTTGCTGATGATTTAAAAGGTTAAATAATTAAGTTTCTCTGCTGCTCCTAATAGTTTTTTGTTTTTCACAGAGCCAGACATGGGAAATGTCTTTGAAAAGATGATGACCGCTCCAGGTTCAGTAGTGGATAAAAACTTTACCTTGCTTGTGTGCCCCAGACATTGGTATCACCCACAGCTGTACATTCGCAAAGCAAGGTAATGCAGATTCTCCCTTGTACTTTTATGAGCAGATCTGCCTGGGTTAACTTGAAGAATTTTCTTTTTTTGGTTTACAGCATCAGTATCTTAAACTGCTGTGATTTTCTGTGATAACCTAATAAGTAATTCTGTGATTATGCTGTTTTTATTCTACTTTGTCACAAGAGCAGTTGGGGGTTTTTTGTAAAACTAGGTTGCTATCTATAGGAAGAACACATTTTTTGTTGATGATGATTATTCTGTGAGTCGTCTGGCTTAATTGCATTGCTGTGTATTTTAGTCAGTGCATAGAGTTTCCAGGTCTCTTTGAGCATGTTCCAACTTATTTTTCATTTTCTCTTGTTGTGTTCTATTCTGACCAGTTGAGCAAACTCTAAATAGGAAGGCCTATTATCTAAAATAATTAAATAATAGCAGAGAATCCCTAGTTCCAATAGTCCTTCAGATACGGAGAGTAATCCTCTTTTTGTCTTTTCCACAGTTTTTTCTGCAAAAGCACTTCATACATTCACTCTCCCCGTGTTTTGGGGAGCAGGCCTCCTCAGTGTTGCTGAGAGAGAATCAGAGAATAATGGGGTAACCCTTTTCCTTCCATCATGTTGTCTGTTTCAATGGGTGCAGTTTGGAGCAAAGACTTTATGACACGCTCATGCAATGTGCCTTTAACACGGCCTTGCTGTTGTTTGGGGATTCCAGTCATAAATGTCATTTAAAAAGTTAAACTCTGATTTATTGTTTTCTTCCCTCTCTGCTCAGCTGCATGCAGTGTATACCAGGCAGAGATGCAGGTTTCTCTAGCAGCCTTGCCTATTGATCTCTGCCTGTATATTGATTATTATTACCACTCTGTTTTTTCCTGCCATTTGAATTCTGCTGCCTGTGCCAAATCACAGCTTTCTGGGCTTGTGCCAGTGTTGTGTACAGTAAATGAGAAGTGCAAACTTTCTGTCCCAATGGGGCTTTATGTTTTTCTGTCTAGATTGCTGGACCATATATGCTGTCATGGCTGTGCAGACGCTTCCCCGTAGTGTGGTTGAAATATAACTAGTATCTATCGCCTTTTGGTTCACTTGTTTTCCTCTTCACAGTGGGAAGAGTACGTGTAGGGTAATGTTTTATGAAGTAATAATTTTATTTTATTCTGATTCGTTCTGGAGTTGCTTTTGTTAATGCTAAATGTAAGCGTTGCTCTGTGGTTACGTAGCAGGATTATGATTAAATAATTTTTTAGGGATGAGCACATGGCTGGGACACTGTATCATACGATACCGAGGTGTGTGTGGGTCCGGATCAACCAGTGCTAACAGATGGTAACGCCACATTAGGCATATCTCTCTGCCTGGTAAATCCACACCTGTTTGTTTATGGGTTAATTCATTCTGACATCTCGGACTGGATTCTGACAGAAGCCCGTCTCTCGGGGAGATGTTTTACACATATTTAATTTTACCAAATAGGCCTGAAACAAATCTGCAGATTGTGCTCTTTATCGTATAGTTTTAGCCAACGTTTGCAATATCCTGTCGCTCGACATTTGAGCATTTTAAGAAAAAGGACAGAGGCCTGACCTTGACCACTTCACACCATCCTGATATAGGTCTGGATATTTCAATATGTTACACAATTATTTGCATGCTAAATTGATCTACAACTTTTAGGCTTCTTATGAGTTGTCTACCATCTATCAGTAAGTGAATGAACCTTCATACTGAGAAGTTATCAGTGGGTGAATTAATTACTGAGGATTTAAAGTTTTTCCATATGTCTGTTTTTTATTTAATTTGAATCAATTCTTTCTTTTGATGGCCATTGGATATTATCAATAGAAATATTTTT
This sequence comes from Rissa tridactyla, assembly GCF_028500815.1. NCBI lineage: Eukaryota > Metazoa > Chordata > Aves > Charadriiformes > Laridae > Rissa > Rissa tridactyla. The sequence goes on along the minus strand of NC_071468.1, from coordinate 9,496,713 downwards.
GACACGACTTGAAATGTCATGTAGGCCATACCGATATTCCACATAAGAGACACCATCTTGCCTGGGACTTCTGTAGTTTGTTATGAATACTAAAATTATTTACTCTAGTTTGTTTGGGGTTTTTTTTATTGTTATTAGAAAACTAACTAGGAAACTTTTTTCTCTTAAATTGCACAGGATCTGGTGATACAAAATTCATACTTTAATATTGTCTATCAAGAGATTGTCTGAATAAGCTAAATTATGTTTGCAGTAGATACTTTGCCTTTCCTTTTCCTCTGTATTCACCTTTGTACTTTGCTGGCATCCATAGTAACGTTCAGTGGAGCCCTTTAGAGACTTATCATGAAAGTTGTCCCCAGCCACCTGCCTAGCAACATGTTCTGGGTCAATGATAGGAGATTAGGGTAATCTCCGTTCCCTCTTCCCTTGCTTATGGATGGGGGGAAAAAGAAGCTGTAAACTGATACTTTGCTTAACCATTAATTTTGAAGTTATTCTCCAGCTGACCTTTATAATGTGAAATAAATCGGTAGTGTGCCAGAACGCAGTCCACTAAGCTTTTATATTTAAGTTTCTTGCTGATTTCTCATCTTTAGATCCTGTCATTCTTGGGTTTGTACCGTATATGTGAGAGCTCACAAACTTGCAGCTCTGTGGAATGCCTTTATCGTGCTTGTTCTCACAGCCTAGACATTTTGTAGTGTTTTTAATATAAAAATCTATTGGGTTTTTGTTTGTTGTTTTTTCTTTCTTTTTTTAAAGACTATGGTGCTAGTGGTGAACTGCAGAAATCAGAAATAGTTCTGTTCCTACAGTTTCTAGTGTGCAGGGAGATGAACGGGCTTATGTGGAGCCCCGCTATCATGAGGTCAGTCTCTCTAGATACCACGAGCCAGCAGAATTGCTCTCCTCATCTTCATGTGCGGCCTTGCGTCGTGTTTTAGAGAGCAGAACGCTCTGAGGGACTCGGAGCAATCAGCAACCCATTCCGCTTGGAGGTGGGGTGTGTATATTACCTACCCAAGTCAAACAATAGGTTTCAATTAGAGTACTGTCTCATTCCTTTAGCCCTAAATTAGTTTGGTTTGTTTGAGGCTTCATAACACGTTATCAGATTTGCTATACAAATTAATTGTGTTGAAGTAGTGAAGGTCTGGTAATAGAAAACCTTATTGCAGCTTTTCCCTTGAGATACTGCCTGCAAAGAAGAGGAAGACTACTATTTTGCTATATTGTAATTCACATTCTTTATATATTAAATCTTTACAGGGTTTCATTGTTCTTGGAACTTCATTTTAGTTGCATCTTTTGAATTAATTCTACAGAAAAGTGATTGATGGTGTGTTATACTTTCCGTACTTTTTTCTTTTTGTATGCAATTTATTACAATGAAGACTTAAACAGCGACAAAGAATGAAAGTGTGGGGCCTGGAAATTTGTCACCCCTCGCAGCTGTTTTTGGCTTTGAGTGCTCAGTGATGATATTAATTTCTATTGCTTTCTCAAGCTGGCTTTCTTAACTTAAAACGGTATGAAAGAATCTGGCAACTGCCCTTCAGGAAAAGAATTAAGTTATTTAAAACCCCTGGCGGATGGAGTAGCGCTGTGACTCGGGACATCCTGACGGTCCCAAGTTAAGTATTTATTCGCCCCGCTGTTAGTAAGGCGCATGTAAGGGGTGCTCACCCCGGATTGTCCATCCCACCCAGCGGCCCTCTGGGCTGGCCGTGCCATGGAGCACTGAGGGTGGAGGGCTGTTCCCAGCCCTACTGAGCAATGGAATGGGAGCAACGGAAGTCAGAAGAGAGCTTTCAGACAGATGGCCTGAGAATTAGAAAAAAAAAAAAAAGCAGAAACCACCTCAAAATAAAAGGGGGCACCGGCCCCTCGTAGAAAGGTAATCTTATGGAGAAGGTCACATTCCTTCTGATGTGCACAAGCAGCAAAAACCATCTAGATTCCACCTAAATATCGTCCTTCAGTCTTATGCTAGAATCGGTCAGTACTTAGAAACTCAGACCATGTTTGATAAAATTACAAACAGAATTTTTTTGGCCCAGTTGGGTTAACTGTAAGGCTGTAAACAGTGGAAATGAGAATCAGTTTAGTTTGTTTTTCTGAATTGCCGCATATGCAGAACTAAGATTTCCAAATTACAGGTGTAAGTACTTAGATACAAGCACACAGAATCTTGAGCTATAGGAACCTGAAGCAAAACACACGTTTTCTTAAAACTAAGGAAAGTGATAATCATTCCTGATAATTTTCTTCAGAAACGTGTTTGTACAATATGTAACACTTTAAAAAAAAAAAAAAAAAAAAAAAAAAAAGGAGAGAGAACACTTTAAAAATATTTCTTCTATTGACACGTTATTTTAGGGAGATATAGGAAAGGATATCCCAGGAAAGGATAACCAGTAACGGATATATAAAGCCGTTGTATTGCGAAGGATCGGTCACAGCTACGGCAGTGTTGGGACACGGGATTACTAACCCAAAGAACCGCTGCGATCCTTCCCGCTCGCAGCCCGACCGTGCCTCCAAACTCCCCGGGAGCCGCGGCCTTCGCTCCCCGCCCTGCCCGGCCGCCGCGTGTCGGTGGCGGCGGGGGGCCGCTAGGGGGCAGGAGAGGCCCGCCGCCGGCGGGAGCCTGGCGGGGCCGGCCCGCCGCCTGTGGGGAGCGGGCGGTGGGGCAGCACTATTAGCGGGTAAGCGGCGGCGTGCGGCTCGGGGCCGGCCCGCCGCCTGTGGGGAGCGGGCGGTGGGGCAGCGGCGGGTGTGCGGCACGGTCTCTGTGCCGTAGGGGCTGCGGCCCCAGAAGGCAGCAGCGGGTCTTCTTGAGCTGCTGCTTAAGGTGCCGGTCGCAGCTATCCGTGAGGAGAGGGGCCTTTAAAAAAAGTCGAACTCTGTTATAAGTGTTATAACCAAGATGAAGCGTATTCCGAAGAGGCGGGCGCAGGCTGCCATTTGCAGAAGGTGGAGGTGCTGGGCTCACGCTGACGCTCCCAAGGCAGTTGTCCATCGCTGTGGCTGAAGGATGCAACTTCTTGTTTCCAAGGAGCCGATTGTGGGGGTCTCGTTTTCCTTCAGTAAGCGTAAATGTATTCCTAAGCCTGACAAGCGCCTTGTTTACTCTTCTTTATTTAACTCCCCTACCCTGTGGGGCTCCTCTTTCTCCTTACGTGGTTGTGTGTGTGATAACTGTGTGGCAATCTGCTTAGGGCCCTGAGGAGAAAGGGTTTTCTTCACTCCACAGTCCAGTAGTAAAAGTCATTACTTCTGACAGCTCTTTACAGCCCCACTTTTCTCATCACTTTTTTAGTTGCAGAATTGTTGGTTGGACCACTTAATTCTTGCATTTTTCAGGTAGATAAATAAAAACAAGGTTTCATCGTCTTATTGAAAGCAGTTCTGTGTTAGAGCTGGTTTGCCATTGGACTTTATGACATGATCGCAGCACATATGGCTAATGAATTCCTTCATTGCATTGGTAAAAGCACTGAAGCTTCTTGTTAAGATTTACATTGATCCTGGTTAAGAATTAACGTGGGTTGTTTTTTTTTAAGTGGTTTAACGGGAAAGAGTCTCTGTTGCCTGTTTAAATAAAAATCTATGCAGGAGGGGGCCCATATGAATCTAATGCTGAAACTTGGACTGACTGGAAATTGGCTCGGGCAGCTTCTGCGCCGGCAGCATGGAGAACGGACTGGAGTAGCAGAAGCAGTTAAAGCCTTGATGCAGCAGGTTCCCACCTATGCAGAAAGCTTTTCATGAGGCAGAGGGATAGAATAATTGCACTTTGGCCTTTGTATCTTTTTCAATGGTGGAGCATTAACTTGACCTTACAAAGGCATAATGGCTCGATTTCTGCCAGGTGACTCCCACACTGCTGTGTGTAATAACAGTAATCTAGCCAATACTCAGTGCTGTTTCTCCCATACAGAAGGGCACTATTTTCTTTTTTAAAAAAAAATAACTGATTTCCTAAATTGCACTGTTGTTGCTTTTTGAGATCTCTGCCAACTCTAACCAACTGATGATTGGGCTCACTGAATATAATTATTTTAAATGAGGCCTAAAGCCCAGGTCCACCTGGCCTGAGGTGCCTTAGAGAAAATTTTCAACTGGGCTCCCCTCGTATTTTGTTATGGAAAGATAAAGTCTGGATTGCCCAATGGAGTCGCTCAGTTGGGTCGTGATCGCTTTTAGAAGTGGTTCTGTCTGTCTTCTGGTGCTGGGGCTCCCAGTGTGCATTGGGGACGTGTCGTAGGTGAAATTATTTATTTTTGGGTGGAGGCTTTGGGTCAGGTATTTGTAATATTTGTCCACATGCTAGTGGACTAGAACAGAAGTATCAGGACCTGTTAATGGCAGAGCTTTAGGACATTACCTGATCTCTTTTTTTGTAGGTTGGAAGATTATGAGGATCTCATGCCAATCTGGACACATCAGAGTGAGACTCTGAAAGAAACCTATAGTGAATATTTCCGTGCTGATCTCTTAGAATGTCAAGATGAAGAAAATCAGGCTGTTGTTTGTGAGGTCAGTTTGCTATGAGCTCTGGTTTTATATAATCATAACACTAGTGATGTCACATGTGAGTGACAGCTCACATCACAACTCAGCAAATAAAAAGAACAAGCTCACTTTTGGAAGGTAGAATTCATGATCTGCACACACCCAATGTCCTCCACTGCGGATTTTGTGTAGATTCTTTTCAAGTAATTGGAACAGACCATCTTTAAGAAACCATGTTGCCTTTTTATACATTTGTATTACAGATAACCAGTTTTCATTGCTGGTGAAAATTAATATTATATATGAGAACTAGTAGCCAGTAATACTTTCACAGTTAAAAATGCTGTAGATTTTTTCCATCTCCTGGCTCAGGCAGTCAGATTTTTGCTGAACTGAAGACAGAAACCCAGGAATTAATTTAAATAAGAAAGAGGTGGTAATAGTTATCCTGCTGAAAATTCCTGTTAATATTTTCATGTGTTAGTAATTGTGCATGGTATTGTAAGCTGATAAGCAACATAACCTACTTAATTCCAGAAGTCTGCTTTGTATAGCAAATGATTTTATACAACCTTAACATGTAATCACTACCATTGGAAGCCAAATGGGAAACAATAAACCGTTAGTGTAATAGCACATTACAAACGGCTATCTTTATAAATAATACATTTCAATTGTACGTTTGTAGCTCAATATGGTACCAGCAAAAGGTGTTTCAGGCCCTCATAGTTTACGCTTGCTGCTGCAGATTGGAAAGACACCTCCATGCGAACCAAGATAGATGCCAATTTTCCCTGCAGAGAATGAAGCTGGCAACCTCTTTTTGCACATATGGTAGATGGATTGGTTAATCAGCCTCTGCTGAGCCTTGGGCCTAAAATTACATAGCAGCCAGACAACTGCAGCGACCCAGCTTTTGTTCGGTTACGCAAACAAGGCAAACAAACAATCACTTGTTGTTTGAGGGGGGAAAAAATTAAACTTTTTTCTTATTATTTTTATTGGAGTGCTGATAGCCTGATAAAACAGCTATACAAATCCAGCCGCTGAGTTTTCATTATGTGTGTAAAGGAGGCTTTCATTATGTGTATTAAGAAAAAAAAAATTTTTTTGATTGTGCGTTTCACCAGAAAGTTGCATATAGTACTAAAAATTGAAGAGCTTCCTTCCTTAAAGATCGTTAACTTTTGCTGAAATAGTTCCTTTATACTTTTCTATTATGCACACCCAGAGATGGAACACTGTAACTTTTATGTTTCAGCAATTTTTTTCTTCAATGTTTTGTCCTGACCTACAGTCACATGCTCAACTTTTACATATGTGTGACATTGCTTTTATATTTCAGGATGGTGATACTGCAGTAGGATTCATGAGCTTATGTTCTCAAGTAAATATTTCCTTGTTTCAAGAGTGTTTTGACTTAGGGCCTTTCCATGGACTCTGTAAACCACATCCTGAAGGTATTCTCAAAATGCCACAGAAGCCAAGCATTCAAGAAGGTATCTATATTCTAAAAATGCTAGATGGATTCATGGTGCGTTTATTTCTAGCTTCTGAGTAGGTTTTGCAAAAGGTTGGAAGAAGATACAGATTTACTAGAAAGAAAACACAAATTAATATATCTGTTCTGGAGATGGTTGCCTGGTATTTTTTAATTCAGGAGAGAAATTTTGATAGCCCTCGTCTCTGACTCAGAAGTGATTGTTGTTTGTGGGGAGCTGGTCTATACTAAGCATGGGATAAACCTATAGGTTTACAGTTTCAGAAAGCTAAAGCATCAGGTATATTTTCTATCAGTTAGATGAAGCTGTACTATTAATTGAAGACTTAATTTTGAAATTTGGTTCTAATGTCTGTTAGTAGCTAAGAAGCTGGTTAACTGTGGCTATTATGTTGTCCCAATAACTTGTGTTGTCTTATTTCTTTGTGATCCAACTTCTTCTCTCTTTGCTTATTATTTGAAGTCTTCTAGGTTACAAGATTTTGGGAGATCGGGGTCTCTTTGTTCTATTTTTATATTGGGCATGATACAATAATGCGTCTACAGCCATCTTACTGCAAATGATGAAAAACAGTAACATGAATGCGTCACCTGTTTGTAGAACAGAAGTGTCATGTAAATGATTTACAGTTGTCGTCTTTATTTTTCAGTGTCAAAGGGCTTTTTGTGCAGAAGGGCAACATTTTGCTATCTACTAATTATCAGTAATAGAATTAAAAGAAACACCATTAGGTTGTTACGTATCTGCTTGTCTGAACACAAAGCAGCAGGCAAAAAAGGCAACTAGGGAGCTACAGAGCAGCCACCAGCTGGTGTGTCAGGGCTGACAGTCATGGAACAGAAAAGGGAAAGAAAAAAAGTCTTATAGCTGCTCCTATGGACTTCCCTTCCCCTGCAAAGAAGCATCTTGCAAATAAGAGATGAAGGAAGCCAGCTGTCTTCTCCCGTATTGTTCTATGCTCCTGGAGCTTCAGGAGCTTATTTTCAAAATAGGTGACAGACATATGTAGAAACGTAAATGAAACTGAAGGGTGAAGAAAGATCAGTCATGATAGTCTCTTCTGAAAACTAGTTGGGACACAATCTTGGGCAGTCTGCTCTAGGTGACCCTGCTTGAGCAGAGGGCTGGACAAGATGACCTCCAGTTCCTTCCAATCTTAACCGTTCTGTGATTGTTAATTGGTTTTGGTAAAACTCTTAGACCCTTCTGTGGGCTTTCCTTGTCCAAGGACTGCAAGCTGTAGGCCCATATTTTGTGGCTAATTCTGCGCTGCTGAGCCTTTTAATGAGTATGTGGTTATAGGTTTTAACAATACAGCCGTAACACATTTTTTAACATTTAGGAAATCTATGAGACTTGTTCTAAATGTGAAAACATAGCATAAACAACTGTTCTACTTGGGTTCTTACATGATTCTCATCGATCTAGCATCTGAGTGCTTTTCAGAAATGTGTTAAGGCAACATGGTTAGCAGTCTCACGTATTTATCTCTCTCTTATTTTTCCTCTCCATTTAAAAACTATGTTAGTTTTGTTGGTTGGTACTAGTTTGGAATCCTGTGTATTTCTTCAAATAAGATTTTTAAAAGTAGTACTGTTCCTCTATCTGAAATGACAAGGGCAGCTCTGAGCAAAGAGAGAATTATTTGCAGACTTTTTGAGATAGCTTGAGCACAAATCGCTGATGGTCTCAAAGGTAGACTCCTGAGAAGGAATTTGAGTATCATAAGCTAAAAGCCTGACTCTGATACTATTCCTAGGGAGAAAGAGCCACTAGAAGATTTCATAGTAAAATTAGAGTTAGCTTATGGCTATACACTGTTCAGGAATATTAACTCTGTTCTCACTGAATAATAATTAAAATTATTGTTGCAGCTTTGCACATTTTAGAATATGAACAAACATTTATAACACTTTGAGAAGTATTGGTTGTCCTGAAACATTATGAATTATTGTTTATACCTGCTCAGTATGGTCAAAAAGAGAGAGATGAAACTAAAGGTTGTTGTAGTCGAATTTCAGAGAAAGGAAAGAGGGGAAAAAAATCAAATGTGTGCTATTATTACTCTAACTTCAAATAGCAGTTCAAGAAAGCATTAGGTTGTCACAAGTTACAGAAGTTTTTTGTGGTTTTTTGAAAATATATTCTTCATATGATAGATACTTGATAAAGAGCTTTTCTTCTTACTGTTTGTTATACTTTTGACTTACGACTATAAACAAAAAGTCCATATTTTTTGAACACTTTGAATGAAAAGCCCTTTCCCTCTGAACAATTCGGGTTTCGTTTTTGCACGAGATATGACTCAAAATTCATTTCAGTATTCATTAATGAAAACTTCCAGGAAAAGCAGTAATGTTTCTCCTCTTTTTTTTTTTCTTTTTTTTAAGAAAGGAAAGAAAAAAGCCCACTCTTAATAAAGAAGTTTACAGCAAAAAAAACCAACAAAACAACCAACTCATGAGCACAGTTCCCCTCCTTTCTGACTTTTTCATTTTATTGAAAATATAATTTTAAAAGGAAATTATCTTGTTTGGTTTGGTGGCGGGTTTTTTTTATAAATGCAGAGCCCACATAAAGGTTGCGTCCCTGTAGTCCATTGTTAAGTCTTTTCAATATAAGTGCCAACCTATATCCTTGGAATTTATTATAGCATTAGTCATGTATTGTTTATATTTTATTCTATTGCATAATGCATGCACAATTACACGAATGCTGTCTTAACGATTGCACCCTTTCTGCAGGCTACTGCATTGGAAATTTGCTGCCAAATTGTCCCTTGATGTGAAGGCAGTGCAGGTTCACTGGACACCTTACATCAATGGCAGATGTGGACTTCCTTTTAATGAATTCGAAGGCTGAGAATTTAAAATACAAGCTGCATTCCTTTATAGAGTAATTTTATGTTCCCACATGAAAAAAAAAAAAAAAACAACATAATAAGGATAATTTTTTCAGACTCTTTAGCTTTTAAGTAGAGACCACAGGTTGATATTATTTTTCCTTTCAAAATGTAATACTGAATAATAATGAAAGAGTATACAAAAATCTGTCTTTAACACAATATTGATATGCCACTTACATTTCGGGATAATTACAGTAATTTGGTTGTTACTCTATATGGTGTCACGAATTAGTAGCTAGAAAACATTATGATGCAGCGGGAATGATTCAAGGGCTTTTCATCAGGCTTCATGGTGAACTGGCTTCTTGATCCTGCTGACTGTTACCTCTGCTAACAACCCAGCAACCATTGAATTATTTTAATTTTCTTTGTGTTCATGTCCCTTACTTCATTTAGTGCAACAATGTTTATGTTCTTCCCAGTCACTTGTGTACAGCATGTATGCAAACAGTGATGCAGCTACATTTGACGGTAGTGGATGGTGGAGCCATTAAGGGATTTCATATTAGTATGAAGTCAGAAACAACATATCAATATTTACATGACAACAAGAGACTTGTATTAATTAACTTCTGACACCTGCAAGGCTGTTTATAATGAGAAATGTAGCTGGGTTAATCAAGTCGACATTTGATCATTTCTGTGAAGTCTCACATCTGCGATACCCCTGGAGAAACCGTGATTTCTAACCCTGCACTTCCTTCTTGCCCTGCACTTTGAATCTGCATTCTTTTCTACTAACAGAGAAACAGATTTTCAGATAACAGGTTTTTAAAAATACTTTTGGTTAAATTATTTTAAATGTTTGAGGTGTGTTTTGTTTTATTTTGGGTTTTGTTTTTTGTTGTTTTTTTTTTTTTTTTAAAAAAAAGCTCATTACTGTATGAAGAATGCTTATGTCGGTGAATGTAGCTTAGATGGGTTTCCCAGGGTAAAGTTGAGAGAGAGGAGTGAAGAATTCCATTGTGCTAGGTTTTTTGAAGTTTTTTTTCTTCCTCCTGGAGCTCAGAAACTTTGACTTCCTTGTGTTATGGCAGCTTTCAAATGCAAGGGCATTCTGGCCTGATACGTTTTCTGCAGCAGCAGTACCTATACCTCAAGAGTTTATTAGTTAAAACTTATTTTCAGGCTTTATGTTAAATATAAAAACAAACTGTGAACATATCTGTAAAATTAGGGAGGTGACAATTTAAGGAATGGCGGAACTATTGAAGATATGTTCAGGGGCTAAAAATACAGCAGCTGACACTGCTTTAGTAATTTTGGTGGTTATTTGGAGTAATATGTAGGATTCACTAGTATTTCAACGTATCTTTTCCAAGATGATGATTAAAATAATTTTTTGTCCATAACATTAACTTTAAATGGGACCTTTATAATGACCGCTATCAGATGATCTCTCGTTCTGAATACCCTCACCTTCCATTGACTTTAGAGAAAATGATCCATCACCATACAGCTTTAGGAACTGTGTAACATCTGCTGGAACGGCGATTGCCTGCTGTCTAGCAAGGATCACGACGTTAGAAAAGTTCATAGCTGGTTCTGTCACACTTGTGTCAGGTATCAGTGGAGTTCTATAGGGCTGTTGAGTGTTGCTATGTAAAACTGCTAAGAGCTGTCTTAAGATAATGGTTAAGTAATTGAAATCAAACACAACGTGTCATATGTTCCACATTGTCTTTGGACATTTTTATTGTTGTTTCTTAATATTTTAAATATCCATGCCGGATTTGGCCCTGGCTGGGAGATTGAATATCAAAAAAATGTGTACAGTGATATTTAAATAAACTCCCTAATGTATAGATGCTTGGTTTAGTTGACTTAAGCACTTGACTAGAGATGCTGTATATATATGTGGTGTGTTATTTTTTTTTATATATATATATAAATCATATAAAAGTATGTATATATAGCATTGTATATGCAGTCAGTTTTTAAATATTGATTCATCAGGAGGCTACAAGTAATTTCATCCTATCACCTTAGTTAACTGTTTGCCCCCAAAAATATTATTACTCAGGTTGGAATGAACTAGACTCGAATGTTACTATAATGTTACTGAGGATGGTAGGATGATCTTTCATGCAGAGATAGATCTGGAGGAAGAAGAGGAAACAGACAAACTGACAAAGATTGATGAAAAAAAAAAAAAAAAAAGCAACCACCTTTTATAAGAAGTAAAACAGGGTTGAGAGACCTAGTTTCATTTAGCAACTGAGAAGGGAATTTAAATCCCTGTTTTTTGTTTCTGCTTGCGCCAATAAGTAAGGGTTCTGGCTTGACTAGGATTTATTCTGAATTTCAGTTCTGTTAGAAGAACTAATCTGAGAATCAAGAGCCCTTGATCATCGTTATGATCATCAGAAAACAAGTTAGCAACAGGATTTTAAATACTAGTCAATATGGTAATGACTCGTGTTGTTCTCTTCAGATAGGGTAAAAATTTATTACATATCAAACACTAGTTAGGAATTGCTTCCAAACTGTGTCTTGTTCAATTCTCACTTTATAATCAATTCTCTGATTTTTGCCTTGAAATCAAATAGTCTGATGAAGTTCTAGGAGGGTCTATTTTAACTGGGGCTGTTAAAAATAAATAAAATAAACCTTTCAATAGAGGTAGTCTGGCACACTCTTTAATTATTGCCATGATTCTAAGGGTTAAGCTTGCATTTTTAAGCCTGATGCATCTATTCTTTTTCATTACTCAGATGAAGATAAAAGCAACCAAACGAGTCAAGAAGCAGAGTCTGTTTCATCTGGAAACTTTGAACATATTCATGATCAGGATGCAGCTGTGCAGGTAATACCACAGAGCACAGCAATGCTGATAACTTTAAAAGCTAATTTGAAGCAAAGGTGGAGGCTATTAGGAGAAGCAATGCTTATTATTTCCACTCCTGCACTGTCTTCTGTGTGGGCCCACATTTATATCTGCTGTTGTGCATAGATGAGAAGGTGCTCTAGCTAGGATATGGGTGGAGGTGGTTATAGTTATTAACTGGATGAGTTTTCCCATCCAGTTCCACATGAACAACCAGACAGGACAGAGATGGGAATAAAGTGGCACTGAGAGGAGAAAAAGGGTAGGGGCCTGTTTGTGGATGTCTGCTGCCGATTAAAGGCACGTGGAAGCACAGCTTCAAGTGGGCTCCTCTGCAGGTATGGAGAGAGAATTCCTGTAACAGACAGGGCAACGGTCATCTTACTCTGGAGATCTGCGAGTTCTGAGGTTTTGATTTGGCTGTGCTACTGAACTAAAAAACTGCTACTGACAGAAAGCTACCAAAGCTGAATAGCAGCAATATAGCTTCAGTTTTTCCTTCTAATTTGTGCAAGTTAAAGGGCACACATTCAGTTTGTGTCTCTTGAGTGAAGCTCAACTTGATAAAAGACCATCACTATGAAATGTATTGGTGCAGCATAAATCAGCAGAGAATTTATCCTGAGAAATCTTAAACGATTGCATGCGTCTTCTAGTCTCTCTCTTGGTACTGTGTCAAAGCTACTCTGGTTTTCTTACCATTATTGTTCATTTCTATTCCCACAATATTCTCTGCGTTGATCCCACTTTCTTTAACTTAACATGTTTTTAACTTTCACATATTTTCAATACACATCTGGAAACAATTTTTTTTTATATATAGAAACATTTCTGAAATAATGTATTATTTTATAAATATATTAAAATTATTTCATATATTTAATATTTATTTTAATAAATATTGCCTCACAAAGGGATTCTAATCATAACTATTAGTTTGTGCATATATTGCTCTTCAGCAAGAAGGTATATATTTTTAAAGGCCATTTTTATCTAGTGTTTCAGAAACAGGTATCACATTAAAAATGCCATCTTGAACTTCCGTGTTTGTCAAAATGTGACAAGTAAAAAGTGTGTGCGTGCTTGGAATACTATAAGACAGGAATGATGCAAGACCTTTTAATTAGAAAATGAAAATATTTTCTGAAATGTTGTAAGTGATCATTTGTCTATTATTATTGCAGAAAGATGGAGCTGTTGCTGAACTGCCGTTAGATGATGTCGGAAACAAAGATTTCAAAGCCTCAGCAGTGCCCCTCCTTGAGACTGAACAAACAGGTTTTCATCCGGTGTGCAGAGGAGCTTCAAATGCTTTCTGTATCGGTCTGTTTTTTATTGACAAGAAACATGAAAGTAGGTAAGTATGGATGCATAGTTACTGCTTTCCTAATATTAGTAACAACTTTCAATGTTACATTTTTAGGACAAATCTGGAAGTGATAGCACCTGCTTGCAGTTAGGTTGGATTTTTTCTGACTCTTTTTTCCCCTTTCTTTTACCTTCACAAATAACTTCCTGAATTTTTCAATCTCCAGCTGCAACTTCCTATCTCTGGTAGGACCACAAGGACAAAAATTTAAGAATTCATTTTTGTTGGAAAAATGCTAGTTGAAATTGTGGAAGAAGGCCACTTCTTCCTCTGAAGAAACATTAATTCCAAAGCTGTCTAACTGTGAAAAGAGCTAGATGTTGCGGTACGGGTCGTCTCATTTCATGGGGCAATAAAGCCCCAAACTTGGCAGTTAAATGTTCTAATTTATAAACACTCAGTCTCCCATCACTGCGAGAATTCATTCATTTTTCTGGAATCTACTACAGTAGGCAGGAGATAAAGGCTTTTTATCTTAAAATTATTGCTCCTGCTGACCTTGGACTCTTAGATCCTGGTGGAGTAGAATAAATCTATAAATGTGGTTTAGACCTTTCCCCCCACCCCCCCCTGATTTCTCTGCATCCTTGAAGAGAGAACCTATACTGAACCATATCAGCAAAAGCCTCTCCAGGAACACTGGCCCTTTCTGATTATAAATGAGCCCTGTTCTTGTTTAAGGAGCCTAGAAAGAAACAAAAAACGTGTAGGTACTTACAAAAAGTAGACAGAAAGAGACTGAGCACACCCAAGATCTTCCACACTATTAACTACATGTAGTTCCTAGAGACACAAGGTATCTGTAGCACAGGCTTAATAGATGAGTTTGATAACTGCAGTACCTTTTGAAAAAAACATCTTTCTACTTGTAATAGTAATCACTGGTGACTGACAGCGTCTGAACTTACCTGGCTTAAAGGAAATTTAGGAATAAACTTTATGAAGAAGAAAATCATAGAATCACAGAATTGCCTAGGTTGGAAGGGACCTTTCAGATCATCTAGTCCAACCATCAACCTAACACTGACAAAAACCATCACTAAACCGTATCTCTAAGCACTATGTCTACCCGTCTTTTAAATACCTCCAGGGATGGTGCCTCAACCACTTCCCTGGGCAGCCTGTTCCAATGCTCGATAACCCTTTCAGTGTATAAACTTTTCCTAATATCCAATTAAAACTCCTCGGCGCAACTTGAGGCCATTTCCTCTTGTCCTATTGCCTGTTACTCGGGAGAAGAGACCGACCCCCATCTCTCTACACCCTCCTTTCAGGTAGTTGTAGAGAGCGATAAGGTCTCCCCTCAGCCTCCTTTTCTCCAGGCTAAACAACCCCCATTCCCTCAGCCGCTCCTTATAAGACTTGTTCTCCAGACCCCTCACCAGCTTCATTGCCCTTCTCTGGACCCGCTCCAGCACCTCAATGTCTTTTTTTTTTGTGGCGAGGGGCCCAAAACTGGACACAGCGCTCAAGGTGGGGCCTCACCAGTGCTGAGTACAGGGGGGACGATCACTTCTCTACTCCTACTCACCACGCTGTTCAGAATCAAAAAATAATCAGAACCCCTTGAAAATTAATTCTATTTATTAAGCTGTTTCTTGATTAAGGAGGGGGCCTACCCAAAGGAATTAAACACTGTGAATCTGCTACAATGCAAATATCCTAAGTTACCAAAGCAAAGCAGAGACATAGCCTTCTTGGTACATATTTACCAAGTAATATAGCTCGAATTCATTAGGAAGAGAGAAATGCAGTGCTAGAAGTCTGTGGTGTACTTAGAAACACTGATCAATGTACATATGATAGAACAGTCACACTGCAGAGAGTCCATTCCAGAATAGTTAATTTAGGGACAATCTAGTCTAAAATAAAATTCAAGCAAGATAATTGTATTTTAAAATAATACTGAGACAAGGGACTTATGACTCAATTATACTGAATTATCAATTTAAAGCAGTGATCTTTACCTATATCAGGAAATAATTTCTCTGTAGGCTAGTTGAGTTCTCTGCTCACAGCATCCTGATTAGTATAAGGATCTGCCACACTTTTGCCCCCTTTTGACATTCTGGCCTTTGTATGCACCATTGTTGTTTCTTTTCATGATATTTTCACTGTGTTTATCGTTCGACACTGCAGTCCTATTCTCTTTTTCCCTGGAGACGTCTGTGGAACAGTTTGGATTCCAAGATGGGTATCTGTGGAGAAGATAGCATTCCTTTCTGAAGACTTCTCCTAAGATTAACACTCATGCAAGATCCTCCTCTCGCAGCTGAGGAATCTGTAGATCTTGGTGTTTTCAAATATTCTGCTTGTATGCTCCCCTAGCTTGCATTTGCTTGATCCACCTGTTTGTAAGAGAAACATCAGAAAAGGGAGTATGTTGAAAGGATGGCATGAGGTAATCCTGACTGTATCTCAGAATCTTGTCCTGAAGGAGTTATTGCTGACCCTGCACAGCACGGATCCAGGAGTAGTAGTTTGGTTGAAGTGTAGGTATGATTGCATCTTAACCCTCAAGGGTACTGGGGAATTTGTGTTATCCAGTAAAGCTGCGAAATGTTTCCATCTCTTAAATCTAGAGCTGTTCTGTGGCTTGTTAGTGCATTGAAAGTGAAATGTGAAGGAACTAAATTGTTAGTTTATCCGCAGGTACTTGATACCTTTTTAACCCCCCTGAAAAATCTCCCACCTCCATTCTTGTGTTCTTTGCTGCCAAGAAAGTACTGGATACCAGAGAATAGAAAACTGCATTGCAATGGCATTTTTTCTCGCATTTAGCTATTATATTAACTAGTGATAATTAAGTATTATATAGGTGAATATATAATACCCCAATCCAATTCTGTATTTACAGCTTTTTTTTAAGCTTTCATTCAACCATAGATACTTTAATTAGAAATTCTTTCTCTTTTCATTCAGTAATAGTATTGGTGAAGTAATTAAAGGGAACTTAATTACAGGTCTTGAGGGAGGAGGGGTTTTATCAGTATTCTAAGGTTATGTATATGTATTAAATTTCTTCATAAAACACATTTTGTATGGTGGAAAAATATTTTATAAAGCTTCAGCATAACTCCATTTGATGGGTTTAGAGCTCTCTGATAATCCTTACATGTAGGAGAAACGGGAAGCATTTGTTAGATTTCTCATGTCTTTTTAAACTCAAATGTCACATTTCACTGTCACCATAGAAAAGAGAGTGGAATTACTCTATAACCAGTAGGTGAGAAGTAGAAAGTAAAATGTTCAGAAACAATTTCAAAGAATTGTTGTTCCTGTTAGTCTGATAAAGTACGTCGGACAGGTTTACCAAGTGGATAGTGACAGAACTCTTGGTACTGGGTGAAAATATTGTGGAACACAGCAAGAACTGTTTGTAACCTCTTAATGTTTGCTGTGTACTGATGCTGCTGTGACAGTCCATGAATTACTTCTGAAAAACGTTGGAGTCAACAACGTGAGAGTAAATTTTTTTGTTCCTTTCAGTGAAGAGCCTAACGTTTTGATATTATTTCAGACATTCAGGTTTATTCTTGTTAATAGTGATGCTTTAAGCCGTAGAAATCAACAACTGATGTGTAGCACGCAACATCTGCAATTGATTAATGATGAACTAGCAGGACTGTCTGATTAGCGCTGTGAATAAATGTTCCTTGCACTTATGGGGGTGTAAATATCGAAATGTGTAGAATCTGTCTGATACGCACTTCATTTAACAATGTTTACTCTTGGTTGCAGATCGCTGGATTTTTTGCATTATGTTTTCAAGCTTTTTCCAGTATGTATAATTAAAGTTTTAAAGTTTGTATGCATGATGGGACGTAGTGCAGTTGTCAGCCAGAGTATTTAGATATGATGCGCAAATAAGTCAGTGACTCACAGGAGTATGGCTAGTTACCCTGGGCTGGTACCCTGAGGAGTTTGACTCCTCTCCTTTTGGACTGCTTTTGGACTTTATATATTGTGTACAAAAGTCCTTTGTTTATGTTCCGTAGGGACTTTTCAGAGATGCAGATTTAGAAAGCAAATGTTTCAGATTCCTTTAAAAACATGTGTAGACCCAGACTGTACCTAAATTAAAAATAAAGTCAGGGAAGATGCATTAAAGGAGATGGAGTTATAACCTAGAAAACAGCAGTATTAAGGAAAACCATGGTATTTACCTGTAGCCTAAACAGTGTCACTGAAGGTTCATGTTTAGGGCAAAGCTAATGTGCAGCGAATAAGGATGTGAATTTACAGTGCAGTAGCTATTTCACACTAACATCCTGTGTGATCAGTCTTTATCTGAGGTAACAAAGTCCACTTTGAGACATTCATAATGCACACTCACTACAGCGCATTGTAAATTCACGCTACAAATTACTGCATGGTAGCATCCCTTAGAGACAGGTCCTGGTGACCAGAGATACAGACTTGGCCCTAAATATCAGCATGTTCAAAAAATTCTGCTTACTACCAAAGAAAGTTCCCAGAGAAAGTGAATGCAGAAAACATTTCAAATCTCTAAGTAATTTATCCATCCAACAATGCACCTGTCACTCCTTGAAACAAAATGTCATCTTACTACACCAAGTGCAGTAAGAAAAATTAATCATATATGTACTTGGAGAAGAAAAGGAGTGAGATTCAAATAATATCTTTCTACTGAAAAAAAGCCATAGGATAATTGGCCAGAGTAAACCAATTAAACATCTTCCGTCTCTCTTCCAGAGAGACTTTGGAGCCTCTCAGCATGTATCATGCTGCATGAAGCATCTTTCTGAATTGTCAGAGTTCTCCAGTGTCCCTGTGTGCAGTGAGATTATTTTAAAACATGTATTCAATAAAAAGGGATGGGAGAGCCTGGTGGAAGGGAGTGCTTTAACCGTTTGAATGGATAAAGTTATTTGTGGCATGCAGTTTTACCTCCAAATGATGCCCTCTTTCATCTGAGAGCATTCAGTGGAGATTCCTGCATTCCTTTGCACCTCTGCAGCCTTTACAGCACAAGTGTCTGAACAATTACATTGACTGCCAATACAGTGTGTCTTTGTATGCATATGCACCCTGTAGCGGATGCACGCCAACGGTGCCAAATTTGTGACAAGCCGGACATCACTGTACGTATATAAACTTGCATTCATCGAGTCTACTGTGCATGCAGCACAAAGTCGGTCTGTGCATACACACTGGCTGTTTGTTCAGGATTTTAGGACATACTGCTCTAGTTGGTGGTCTCACTTTGCTGCAAACATGCAAAAGATCCCGGACAGACATACATTGTCCTGAATTTTCACTGCAGAAGAATAGTAAAAAGGACCTTTTAAGGGAAAAGGTTAGCCCTAAAGGTGAGAGCAAAGAGAGAATATTACTGCTAGGCAGTTGGCCTAGATGATCATTGTAAGTCCCTTCCAACTGAAATACTGTATTCTACTGAGGAGGAAAGGGAGTGGGGGAGACGAAACGAAAGGACCATTAGAGAATATCAGGATATTAACTAATAAGTCTTTGCTATGGGAGCTAAAAGACCTGTTTCTGTGAGCCAACTTAATGTTAGGCTCATCAGTAACTTTGTGCTGCCCAGGCAACAAGCCATCTAGGTAGAGCAATACTTGGACCGCATAGATGTTGTAAGCACTGCATTCAGTTTGTTTTCTTTCTGTTCCTTCTAGTCAGAAGCTTTTGTGTAAAGATTATGTTGAGATCACTAAGAGCCTTTGTTATCTGCAAATCTTTTTTAGGACAAAGACTTCTGTGTCATCCTTGTGCCACATCATGTACCAGAGTTCCACCTTATTCAGAGTTTTGTTCGGGTTGTCCCTTCCTGTACCTCCAAACTTGGTCATGAACTTTATGTGTTCCACCGTGCGGGATTGCTCAAGTGAGTCATGTGCCTCGTGACAACAAATTATATACTCTGAACTACTTTTATGGAATATACTTACATCATCCAACCTAGCACCAGATGGGTATTCCTTCGTGTTTTGGTTTGAGGGCCTAAACCATGACACTTAGCTATCTCAGAAACCTAATATTCTGCACAGTATGGCATAACATCTTGCAAAAATGGTAACCTGAGTCCCCAAAACAGTATGGTTGAATAGCACAGGACTGTGCCTGGAGCAATTAGGAGTGGAGCTAAATAACTTAGTCTTCAGCAGCATTACTGCAGCTGTTTTGCTTCCTGTTCTGGAGGGAATCCTAAGCCTACTCACATGTATCTTCACACAGCACTCTTCTAGACAGTGTAGAAACAGCCATATATTTTAATTGAAATAAAGTACTTAGTGACATGATTTTTAGTGAAATGAAAAATGAGATAACTAAAAATGTTAAAGCAAGCAGTCTTCTGACTGCCAGTATTTATATATAGTTTCCTTTAAGTAAAAACAAAAAGTGCAATGAGTGGGTTCATTTAAAGTTTGTATGTAGAGTACTAACTTAATGAAGATGAACATTGGTACGGACAAGTAGCTTCTTCCAAGATCCCTCGTGTGGACCAATGCCAATAGAGAAACATGGTGCAGTGTTTGGCCCTTTGGATTTGAGTCAGCTTGCGTAACATTGAAATCTCCACCAGGCTTTCAAGTATCATTCTTGGAAACATGGTATAACTCTCTTAAAAGAAATGCCGTAATGCATTTCTGGAACACGCAGAACACAGCAAGTAACCTCATTGCTGAGTATCTATTTTATATAATTTATCTCTTATTTTTTTGCATTGAATCTTTTATTTCATGCCTTTCAATTTATGTGTTACTCTGAATGCTTCTCTAGTCTGAAACACTGGTGAACTGGGACACAAAACCTCTCTTGCTATGACTTCTGTTACATGGCATGAGTTTTCCAATGCTTTGTTTGTATAACAAGCCTAAACTGGCCCAAAGACCAAGCTTAAATTGTGGCACAGTTAGAGATTTTCCGTTGTGTGTGTGTCTTAATGTAGCTAAATATTGCATGGTTTCAGAGAAATACTTCTGTTTTAATTGCATACTTAATCACCTTTGATGGTATACAAATAGCTCATGCAGGAGCTGGCCAGCTACTCTTGGACCTATGCAAAAGGTTTTTACCATGGGATGAAATTGGGCTTCTGTGTACTATGTAAGAATCCAGCTGGCTGAAGAGACAGCCACTGGAGTAATTCCTGTTAATCTCAGTCACAGCTGTTCAGTAATCCGCCAGTAGGATTGGTAGTCATATGTCCTCTTGCAATTTTGGTCAAAATTAAACTTGTTATAAATTTTTTTTAAAAAAAACAACCTTACAATTCTGACTAAATTGTGCATATTCCAAATGATACAAGCCCTTCCATGAAAGCAGAATAAGGTCATTAGTAGCATTTTCCACCGTCCCCATAGCTGTGCAAAAAAGTAAGGAAAAATAGTCTTTCATGGAGGTTTGGGACCAGAAAAGCTATAGAAGAAGCCAGATGAAGCTTTTGGAAAGTTTCTGAAGAGCAAAAAACTCAATGCACAGCAGCAGATACTCTCTTAGATAAAACCAAAATATGAAAAGGTAAAGATCGATACATTGTACTTGCACCAAGGGCTTTTGAAAAGCATGTGAGTGAAAAGGAAGTCACAGAAAATGGATTAAAAGAAAAACAGGGGTAAGAAGATGGGAATATGAAGACGTGAAAGGGCAAAATCAGAAGAGGCACAGGCACAAAATGCAATACTGATTAGTAAAGGTTGTAAAAGGAGTAAGAAAAAGTGTTAAGTACACAAAAAGCAAGAGCGCAGCAAATGGAAGTATAGGTCTGCTACTTAACAGTGAAGGAGAAAAAATAACAGATGACAAGGCATAGGCTGAAATGCTTAATGGATACTTTTGCTCAATTTTCACTAAAAAGCATAATAATAATAATAGCGTCCTGGTCTCTGGGCAGTCAAAGGAATTGGGCATCTAGAATGAGTTAATTCATCACTGGAAGATAAATGAGCACAAACCTTGGATAGTCCTTCCTACTATTTCATACTAACAGTGGATCTGGTGGTTTTGTTTATTAAAAAAAAAAAAAAAAAAACAAACAAAAACTTCAATTTTTTGCATATTCTTTTTTCCTCATATTAAAAATGCAGTTCATTATTGGCACAACTACCTTCTCTTTGACATGGGTGGGGAGAAAAACGCGCTGAGCTCGGTGGAGTGGCAGGAAGATAGCGTGCTCATGGGTTGCAGAGTGAACCATATTGCTGGTCTTGCTGACCGTCATAGAATCATAAAATGGTTTGGGTTGGAAGGCACCTTTAAAGATCATCTAGTCCAGCCCCCGTGCAATGAGCAGGGACATCTTCAACTAGATCAGGTTGCTCAGAGCCCCGTCCAACCTGACCTTGAATGTTTCCTGGGATGAGGCATCTGCCACCTTTTTGGGAAACCTGTGCCAGTGTTTCACCACCCTCATTGTAAACAATTGCTTCCTTCTATCCAGTCTAAATCTTCCCTCTTTTAGTTGAAAAACCATTACCCCTTGTCCTATTGCAACAGGCTCTGCTAAAAGTTTGTCCCCGTCTTTCTTATAAGCCCCCTTTAAGGACTGAAAGGCCACAATAAGGTCTCCCCAGAGCCTTCTCCAGCCTAAACAACCCCAACCCTCTCAGCCTGTCCTCATAGGAGAGGTGTTCCAGCCTTCTGATCATTTTTGTGTTGTCCTCATCACTTCTTTGATCTTGCGATTAACTGTCTGTTGAACTGTGTTAACAAATGTGGAAACTAAGCTGATGCTTACTTAGAAGTTCAGGATTAGTTTCTAATTTGGTAATCGAATATATGCTTTTGAGCACTCAGATAATCGAGTTGAATATGATCAATGAGATTGAGCTGTGAAATTTCCCATAACGTATCAGATATTTGGTAGGTTTGGGTTTTTTTAAGGTACTAATTCATTAAAACCATTCATTAAAACCGTGTTGCACAAAATCAGTCTCAATGTGACTGTGACTTGGGCTGAAGAACAGCATGCACACATTGAAATTGAAAGCAAGAACAAGAGGAATGGAAGTTACACTATATGAATCACAAGTTTTTTAACTGTGGGTGAAATAACTTAATTCTTGGGAATTAAGTTGCAATGCGGTTCCATGAACAGCACTCTTTAAGTCCTTACTATGAGAGCCTTGTTTAACCAGGAAGGGTTGATGCCTTTAAGAGACAACACGAGAGATCCTCAGCTGCTGTAGACTGTCACTGTGAAGTAAATTTTTTTCATAATTAGTGGGTGGGAAGATGTTCTGTAACAGAGTGTGTAAACTAGGTAAGTATCAGGATGTTCCTGTCTGTAGCTAACATGTTGCTGGTTATATATATTGCAGACATTTTTATACCATGTCACTGTTGTTTTATTACTTATTGGCAATCTTACATTTATGAGAGGCATTTTATTGATGTAAGGTCCTCATGTATTATTATTTGAAGAACCGAGGCCTAACACAAATGTTCTTGTTGGAGAAACTGATGTTATTGTCTTTCTTTTCTATCTTATCTAAGGATCACAGTTGGCTCTGTTTTATTTTTTATTTTTTATTTCTCCTTTTTTCTTTTTTTCTTACCTTTCTTGGTTTCTTTTCTTTCCTTTTTCCCACGTGTGTCAGTGTGCGGTTACAGGTGCTACTTTCATTTTAAAAGATTCTTTGCCTCCTTTCTCTGCTGGCTCTTACTGTTAAGTGATATATGCGGTTATAGTTAGTCGTTGCTTTGTGGGATTGGGCTGTAGGTGCGTAAAGGCTGAGTGTGTAGTAGTTATAGCAGCATTCTTGAGTTGTCTTATGTAGATGCTGTGTGATCTTTTATGTTATCACAGAACAAATTAACATATGCATTTGTAACAATAGTCATATATCAATCAACTTCAACTTCTAAAAGACGCATTCGCTACTTGTAGATGGTGTGGGAATTGTCTTTAATTTGTCACAGAGTGAACTTTTACTGCCTTTTTCCTCTTTTTTTTTTTTTTTTTTTTTAAAGGTCACTCAATGTAAGAAAGGCAACAACCAATGACATACTTGGTGTTGAAACTCTCATTAAAACCCTTAGCTTGAATGAAAGTATATTGAATGACTTAAAGATATTTACTGTGGCTCGCAGGGATCCAGTGAGTATTTGTTGCAAATATATTTATAAGAGAATGGATTAATACTGGTAAATACATCCAGAATTTATTACATTACTCTAAACTAGTATACTACATATATAGTATGTAGGTATTCAAGTCAGTACCAACAGTCAGTAGACGCTGTATTCAGCCTGACTTGATAACTATTCTAAACTGTGGCCTATACCAACTACTGCCTTCTCTGGGGACTCCTCAAATGCAGGGACGGAAGCAGGCTGGATGCATTTTTTGGCCACCCGCAGCCTGATTTGCATTGTTGCTTTTTCTTGCATGCACATCCGGTTGTGTGGTGCACATGTACTTGTGTTTTGTTGCATGATGGGGGCCTTTTTGTCCTTCCCATAATGGGGCCAGACATACGCCCATTGGACAGTAGAAAACATCTGCATTTTTGTTACGTAATGGAAAATGCTGCGTAGACAAGAAGCCAAGCACTATCATTACCAATCATACAGCTGTAGGGAAATCCATTTTATACAGCTATTGATGGAGAATATCTGTTTTAATTAATATTCTGTCATAAGATCAGAACTTAACCCAGGACTAAATTACTAGCTGAGCCTATAGCACTCCCGTAGCAGCTAGATCCTAACTGAAACTTTAGTTCAATACAGTTCTGTATGGTCAAGAGTCTAGCCATATACACTGTTTAAACATTATGCCTTGAGTTAAGGAAGAGTGGTTAAACTGAGGTAGTGTGTAGAATGTATACTGTGAGGAAAGTATTTTAACTGTGATCGTGTGGTGAAATGCACGGTTATAATTAAAAAGAAAGATTACTAATGAAGTAGGAAATGTGCATATGTTCCTTTTGCCTTGCAGGATGGGACCCCAGTACAGGCTTTCATAGCAGAAGTTTTGGATCAAATAGTTGGCATTTCTGTCATTAGAGATGAAATGGTAAATTATATTTCTGTGTGGTATGAAAAATAAAATGCTTCGCCTTCGACACTAAAGGCTGAGTTTCATGCTTGTCACTATACATTTACCTAACAGAAATTATATACAAAAGATACAGCTTCTATAAACTTACTTTCTCTCTTTTCTGACTATGTGGACTGTATTATTTCCCTTCTCATAGATGATGATTGACACACAGATGAAAAAAACCCGTCCTATTATTTGCAAGAAGCTGCTGATGCATTCTAAAAAGTATGCCTCCTACATCTCTCTTTGGTTCTTTAGCATTCTGCCTCTAAATATGTTTGTAATCATTTATTTTGCCCTCTGATTTCCGAAGTCAATAAGCAGTTTTGCCTTGTGTACTGTGAAGAGTAGTAGTTGTCCTTCTAGATTGGCTTTCATAACTTTTTTCCCCAACAGTAGATTCTGAGTGATTATGAATCACGCGCTTAACTTCAAAACAAATAAAAAGCATATCCTGTAATGGAATACAAAAAAACCCAAGTCAATATTGCACATTATTCTTGTAAGGCTTACTTTTGTGGCATTCTGCTATTACTGAAAAGGTAGATTTTCAGCAGCTGTAATGCTTTGTCAACAGCTGTAAATGCTCAGTTTTTAAAATACAGAGTAGTCATTCCAGTTTTCAAAAACAGCTCTTAATTATATTAAGAGCATTGAGATAAAAGGATATAGCAATTTCTCTTGATTATATAAATATGCAAAAATCTGAGCTTATCATTTCAACAGGGAAAACTTGTTGGGAGGGCATTTCTCACACATTTCTTCTCTGTAGAAATTGCCTTTTTCAGTTTAAGTGTTGTGAGAGGGCAGTCTAGGCTTCTCTGTCTTGAACTCAGCAAAATAGAGTTTTTTCTTCTTTTTTTTCTTTTCTTTTTTTTTCCCCTCTCCATGAATGTCTATTAATCTGGATCAGGTATTATTGTGAAAGGATCAAATATGCATTCCCTGTAAATAAAGGTGGGCAAACTGCAAGAATAGATTTTGATACAATTAAAAGATTTTCAAGAAAAATATATTCAGTCAATGTGCTTTAATTGAGAATAACTCTCAAAGGCACTTAATTTCATTGTTCAAATTTAGTTCTTTAATTGATAGAAAGCAACTCATTGGCACTTGCTAAAATATTGTAAACGCAGTTGTTTCATCACTATTGATTCCAAATTCTTATTTTCCAGGACATTGAGTATATTCGATCACATTACAACATTGAAGATTTTATTCATTTTAATCACCACCAGCAAGAAGAACATGGACATCTTTACCACTTTGTCTTAAATCCTATATTTTGTCACTATACAAAACATTTTCTAAAGGAGATTCTTCGCTTGGCCCACAAATCTTCTCTTTACTATCCTATTTATCCACAGTATGTGGAAGGCACGGTAAGAAGAAAGTTATTTGTGGGCTTTTATGTTAAATATTTTCACCTTTCCTCACTTTGTTTTTTCTCTTTGCTTCTGGGAATGACTGTAAACAGGAATTTTCTTAGCAACCTGCAGTGAATTGTACTTGCTTTTATTCTTGCATGAACGTAGCTATTGTATAGTAGGGTTAGTTGTAAGGCACTCAGTAGCACACGTGAGTCCAGACTTACCCAGTATCTTCAGGAAGCGTGTGGAGGAGCAGAAATTTGAAGTGTGCTTGGCCTTGGCTCTTTACCTAGTCTGTGAAGGGAGAGAAGCCCTTCCTAGGAGGTGTCACCTTCTGAGCTGGGTCACTCTTTGCAAATGTCTGTTTCTCAATTGAATTTAGAGAATCCTAGGGCAACTGTTCTCTAAATGTAGTTAGATGTCTTAAGTTGCGCACATTAGTGTGTTGCCCTGGGAGCAGCACGGTAGAGGAATAATTTGTTTGCTACTTCCTCGCTTGTTTCTAGGAGAAGTATATCTGCTTCTTACTAACATAGGTTCATGTATTGCAATTGCCTTGTGCGTTGTCGGCCCCTTCCATAAATGTGCTGTAGTACTGATAGTCAAGTTTCTGCCCTTTCTTGTCCATTCCCAATACATTGGTTCTAGGATGAAGTAGCGAGCATTCCATATTCCTACTCCTGCTGAAGTAGGACCCTGGGTCTGAGCTGTAAGCTGTAGTTTGGGTTTGACTTTGTTTCTTGCCATTGTGTTGAACGTATAGGCGAAGAACCAAGAAACTCACAACTCATCAACTGAGGAGACCAACATAATAGTTTTTATTTAGGTTTTTTTAACATGTCGATAACACCTGGTATAGCTTTGTCACTTGCAAGTCAGTTACCAATCAGGTTTGAAAGGATAAGGTATAAAGCACATTAAATGTATTTAACAGTGATTTGTATTTCCTGTCATAGTTTAATAATACAATCTGATCAAGTTGTACTCTGTCACATACCACTCAACTGCATAATGAATTTTGAGAGGTACCGGTTTTTGTTTAGATTCAGGATGAAGCGGAGGGCAGCAAAGAAAAAAGGAGTGATGTCACTGGGCATAATGTAGCATGAGTAAATGCAAGGGAACAATATTAAAAACACATCCAGTTGGTTTATAAGAACTCTTCAAAAGTGATTTAGGTACTCTAGACTGTGTTTCATCGAAAGTCAGTGGGACCTAGGCACCTCATTGTATTTGAAAATGCAACTTGTATTTCTGCAAGTGCCACAGGAGAACCATAAGAACCTAATTCTGTGTGAGAAAAATCCATTTCCAAGAACGTGGATTCTTTGGAAAAGATTCTTTCAAAAATACTCATGTATGTGTCCTCTTGTCAGTCTCATGTCAGAAAAGGGAACACAAGGTAAAATTTTCAAACATGTCAACTTGTTGATGTGTAGCCATCTAAAGCTACAATCTGGTCCAGCCTAATCACCTAGGCTCCTGCCACCATTAATGGAGAAAACACGGTGCATCCAGAGGGCAGTTCATCCATCGATCACAACTACCTATCTTAGGATGGAAGGAATTGCCCTCCGGAGACGCTCATCTCTCTAACTCTCTGGGGGGTGTCTGCATGGCTAGCTAAAGTAAGCACCTAGCTTTTAGATAGTGACTGAGATGAATTCTGTCCTCAGTGACTTAGGTGTTTTTGAAATCACCACTGTTTTTAACATAGGAATTTTGACAGGTTAGACATAGGTACATTTTCAGAAGGACGTTTTTTCTGTGCACTTCTGTGGAGTTTTATTAAGTGTTCTCTTGAGGAACCAATGTCCTTGTGTAGCATTAGGTTCTGAGATTCTTAAGAGGCACTTACAAAAATGCAGTTTAATGGCACTGGATGGAAGAGAAAAGTTAAATCCTACTAATGATTCCAGTTTTGGTCTATTTCCAGGCTGGAGTTTCTTTAAGTTACTTTAGCTTATTATTGCTTTCTAGTAAGTGGTAAATGTGATATTTTACTCAGTTCTCAACATAGTAAC
This sequence comes from Rissa tridactyla, assembly GCF_028500815.1. Classification (NCBI taxonomy): domain Eukaryota; kingdom Metazoa; phylum Chordata; class Aves; order Charadriiformes; family Laridae; genus Rissa; species Rissa tridactyla. The sequence continues at coordinate 9,469,166 of NC_071468.1, read as the reverse complement.
ATCAAGTTTTTTCAGTATTTGTGGATGGAATGGTACTTCAGTGTAATTTAGTTTGCATTAATTAATCATTCTCTACTTCCTGTAATACTCTTATTTATTTTTTTCCCCTTTCATGTCATAAATTATGACAGAGGCAGTCATGCTGTAATAAATGGAACACAGCTATTTCTAATGATCCGTGTTATTCACGTTAGCATTAGGGGTTTTGTTCACTTCAGGTTTATGCCAGTTTATTAACATTTATCACTTGGATGAAATTGACATTTTAGTCGGTATAGAATTTCTATATAAATTCATAGCCATTCTTTGCCAAACAAGCAAAGGTTAGCAGTAAGCAGATAACATAGCTTAATGAGGTCAAATCAAGCTGATTCATGATCACTATGGAGAAAAATATCCTCCTGGGGAAAATACTTGTGCTGAAAAATCCCATAAACCAAACCACTTGTTTATCTGTCATTCCCACAGAGATAGTAATGTAATCACTCTCATAATTATCTTCATTAGTGTCAGGAATTATCTGCAATTCATTCCTCTGCTCTGAGTATGTTTGTTTATTTGCTGATTTTTCTCTCAGATTTAGCCAACTGAGCTAAGAATTTTGTATTTGCAAAGCCATACAACAGACATCTGTGATACACTGTTCTGACATTCTCTCTGCTGAAATATAGATCGCTGTCTTTCAGTTTCAGAATCCCTGTGCCCATTCCCTGACATCTGCCCTTCATTACATGGTTCCCGTGCGACCAAGACGACAGATTGTCTATCCTCTGGAAGAGCTTGGCATAAACGCTCCATCAGAGCAGGTCTCCAAGGATCAGGTGGGTAACAGAAGCAGCAGCAGGCAAGAGGCATAGTGCCAGCTAATGCAGGGTTTGGCAGATGGGATGGCATTACCATCTTAGTGTTGATAGGTTGCTTCTTAATTACATTGAACGTGGTGTCCATACCCTTATGATCCCAGCTTTGCTTCTACACGACCGTTGCTGCTTCTAAGCTTGAATTTCAAATGCATTACAAACAGCAATCACTGAACTATAACAATTACATGCTAAATGCTTACATTTTACCATTATTTTTTCATGACGTTGCTTTTCAAACTCCCAACACATTTTAAAAGTTCTGACTTACTGTTTAGCCCTTCTTCCTGTTAAGTTTTTTTAGGTACGCTTCTGACTATTTCTGTAGAAATTGCTTAAGTCAATTTTATTTTTCCAGTCCCAAAGTCAGGTTTCTTCCATCCATCACATACCCTCAAAGAACACTTCAAAATATCAAGAATGATTTAACAGCAAAGGAAAAGATTGTTTTCACTACCAAACTGTTCTTATTTGCATAGCACTCGTGCAGTCTGGAGGTTCTACACTAAAACGCTCTTAAAATTTCTTTTGTTAAATAACTTACACCTTACTCTGTCTTACATTTTTAAATAACTAAAATTTGATGTGAAGATGGTTCCTCAGAAGAGTAATGAGCAAAGCTGAAATATTAGAAAAAACACCATTAGTGATGGATACTCTCAGTAGGTAGGTATAATTTCCTAAAGAAACATAATTAGGGAGCTTTATGTCTGCCTACTAACTTCCAGTTGGCTGAGATGGGCTCCCATATAGTATTTTTAGTGCTGTCCTTTTTACAGTTAGTAATTTTTGGCATCCAAAACTCTTAATTAGGCAGCAGTTGGCAAAGCAAAATCCAGAACAAGGCTGAGGCCATTGATCTGAGTTTGGCTTTGTTGAACAGTCTTCCCTCAACATGCACATCCCTGCCTTCCTCTTCTCCGCAGAATAAACTATCTGATGCTTTTCTTTAAACTACTTCCTGTTTGATCTTTAAAATGAACTGTTGCTCTCTCACTAGAAGGGCTCATCTCAGTAGTTTTGTTGGAGCTGGAAAATCACAGACTTCCTATGTTTGAGGGATCTGCAAATCTGTTGTCTGCTCCGTTCCCAGGTTCTTCCTGAGGCTTTCTGAGAGTGGCAGGTAGTGAGATAATTGTTTAAAATCTTGGAAGCTTAATGAATTTCTATTTAATAAAATGTGCAAGATTTTCACTAACAAAGTTTTGATGAAAAAAATGAAGGCTAGCCACTGTATAAGTATCCATGCATATGCACTGGCATTAAATATAGATTTCTGACAGACTGCGTTCTATCAAAACTGACATCTGGGGTTGATCCCTAGGTGGTAACTTGAGGATAAAGCTAGTCTGCTACTGCTGCCTGTAGTTTTCTGAAATAACAAGAATTTGAAACCATACAAAGCTAAATTGACTCTTTGTGAGTGAATGAAATGACCTTTGCCACCATACGTTGGGAAAGCTTTATAACTTAGGAGGTTACCTACCATAGAGGACTGAGTGTACTCGTGAAAGTAAGAAGCCAGTGCTGCTTTCAGATCTTGGATGTTTTGTTAGCTCTGGTAGTAGCCAGGCATAAGGCATTTGCCCTCTCTCTACTCTAATGTTTCAGAAAGGAAGGCTGATCCCTGTCAATAATCTTGCTCTCCCCTGCAAAATCCTGCAGCTAAGTTGCAAATAAAATGAGATGTATTTTATAAAATTAATATAATCAAATTTTATTAGGCACAAAATTATTATACTTCTGCCTTTTTGTAGTGATCAGAAGGCCTGCTCAGACACTGTAAACAGAGAGATACAAGCCGTGTTGCAAAGAGCAAAATATCCCACCAAGAACTTAAATGTGACAACTCTGCAAAAGGGAAAGTCCGAGAATTGTCACCTTTAAGAATACTGTGAGACAAGGCGAAACAGATTTTGAGGTAAAGGGGAAAGGGAAAAACAATGGCATAAGGAAAGTGAAGAAGAGAGGGAGAAAAGTGAAAGGCAGAGGAAGAGGCTGGAGTAGGAATTAGTGGGAAGTTGTCAGGCGCAAGCACCTGGATAGCAGTAAGGGGAAAATGTCGGCTGTCATCTTTGTTACAGTGGTTTTAAACAAGATAGGGGCAGGATCTTAAAAACTTTGGGCAGCAGGAATTCCAAGTGGTTGAGACTGCTCCTCATTTCTTTAACGCACTTCTCTATTCTAGTTCACCAAGCTTGTTTTAGCTGAGGGGCTTGCCTTCTCATGTCAGAAAGCACTTCTTTCTGACATTAACCCATGCCTGCTTTGTTCCTGGAAGCTGGAGGACAGGTTATCCCTCTAAGTCTTGTTTTAGATAGCTCCGCAATGATGGCAGGGTTTTTTTCACGTAAACTACAATACAAAGATTGTAAATGCAAGTCAATTTCAGAAGTGTAAAATTTTCGTTTGACTGCCTGTCCTAATTAATTGCTTGAGTATCTGTCGCTTATGATGAAGATAATTGTAATGAAACTCTTGCTTTGATACCCACAAGATGCCCCTTGATATCTAGCCATCAACATCTGCGTCTCATCTACTGCTTTTTCAGCTTTCTGCCTTCCTCTTGTTCCAGCCTTTTTTGAGCAATCTCTCTTCTTTTCTTGCTGCAAAATTTATTTTTCACCAGTAACAGCTTGGGGCTTAGCAGCTCAGCCATTCAGTGTCTAAGCATAGCTCTTGATTTGTGCATATATATCTCTGCAGGCCATTAGTGGCTTAGTATCTTAGAGAGAGTGCACAGTGGGAGCCCTGGGGCTCAGTCAGTTTATGTGTCTGTAATACGTTCCAGCCTGCTTGTGAGCATGAAGGGATTCACTCATAAATATTGACCGAGTACAGATAACTCAACTAGGACCCACAAGGACTCTTTCCCGTTTCCTTCCTCCAAAGCCAGAAGTGAAAGCAACAATCTAAATCAGAAGAGCGTTGCCCTCAGCTAATTCCCATGCGTTGGCAGTCCAGATGTATCTCGGCTGTGCTGGAGAGGTGGTTTTCCTGCAGGTCTGGACCGCTTGTTACAGACAGATGAGCACTAGAAATGTTAAGTCTGTGGTAACTTGTTCTCGTTGTCCCTCTGTCAAATCTCTCTATTCTACTGCAGTGTCTGGAAAAATCAAAAAGGGGAGAACCCCATGTGCCACCCTGCCATGGGTTCCTCACCTGCTCACTCCTGTTTCTAGCATGAGCTGTATTTTGTGGTGTCCCTTTTCTTGTAGTTTCTCTGGGAGAGCTAGATGTAAGGCAGAGAGATTTACTCTTAAAATCCAGAAATTTATCATATAAAAACATAACTTAGTATTACCTCAAGTTTTTTCACTCTTTCTCATAAACCACAATTCTGTGCTGCTTCATCTCTGCATCAGAAGACCTGTCACTTCCCAAGCAGTGGCTGCCCGTTTCCTAAAGGGCTGCAAATTGTTATGAACATAGTAATATATTCCTATAACAGTCACTAATGACAGAGTGTGTTTTTATCCCACTCCTTGAGATGGCAAATACATTTTGCTGCTGATTTTCTTTGTCTGTTCCGACAAAACTGAATCTGCCATTGCTCTACTGAAGAGATTTGGATAAATCAGGTGAGGATTGACTGAGACGACACGGAGGGGGAGGCATTAAACTCCCTTGCCTCCCTTTGCAGCCCTCTGGAATGGCACAGATGCTAACGATCTTATTTGCATCTAGTCCTGGAAGTACCCAGACTTCAGGATGCCTGTTCAGCCTGTGCCTCTGCAGCAAACATATCGGAGGTTCCACATATTAGCTCAAAATTGCGTGAGGCCATACATCTGCCATGCTCTAGGGTTTCATGACACAGACCTGAAAAAGCTCCTGTCTGCTCATTAGATCAAACGCTTTCTACAGCTGTTCCAAATCAAAAGGAGATCTCTGATTTTTGTATTCTGAATCAGTAACCAGTATTGAAGCGCCAATTGGCAGAAGATCCAAAGATTCAAAATCTTAATTCCCACAGTGTTAAAACAGATTAGATTATTATTGTGTTTTGCACATCTGTCAGTCATTTCAGTCATGTTATGTTAAAAAACAGTTGTTACAACAGAATACTAAATATCTTATAAAGTGCTGCTGGCCTTTATGGTGCATGTAATTATTGGTGGAGTAGAAAACTATAGATAATTAAATAATTTTTAATGATATCTTCATAAATAAACAATTTATAAACTTGTTTGCTTTCTCACCATCTGGGAGCATTCTGTTATCCATCTGCTTCATGTAATTATCAATAAAAGGGAAGAATAGGTGATATAATTAACAAGAATAACTGATCCACAGTGAAGAACAAAAATGTCACACATCTATTGAATTATTTTCTTGTTGCTGCCCTTTCATTATTATTCATGCTATTGGATTTATTATATTATTTTTTTTTATTTCATGGTTGTATTCAAGCTGTCGGGTTTTATTGCGCAGTTCGGAATTGTTTTTTCAGCTACAGCTCATGAAAAGAAGACAGAACAATTATTAAATCATTGTAGAAGCCCATACAGTGTTACATTAATTTATTTAAAAACAAAACGAAAGCCAACATTTTCTCAGTTAATTTTGTACTTCTCAAGTGATGCTACGGATGCATTACAGGAAATAAGTTTAAATCGGGACAAGAAGTAGCGAGTGAAGGAGGGTCAGGCAAAAAGCTGAAGTCACATGCTCAGCTTTGCATTCTCTGAGTTAGTCAACTTTAAACTTGTTCAGGAGTTGAGTACTGCTGGGATGCCAGGATAGGTGTCCGGGAAATGACTCGAGGGAAGAATGTCCGTACAGCAGTGAGTTCTGTACTCCTTGAGTGGCTGTGATTTCATTTCTGTGTGATTAAACAGTGTGCTTTCTCAGCAGTCCTTTATTTAAAAGAAAAAAACCAAAAACAAACACCTCCAATCAAAAATAACTTTCATGTTACATCCTTTAATCTGCTATTAGAGATTATAAATATTCCTCAAGAAACTTAGTTGAAAGTTGGTTTCCCTGACTGAAAAGCACACAGAGGACCTTATCAGGATAAATAACTGTTTTGAGTCTGAAGAAAAGAGCTCGTGTGCATGGAACTCAGTAATGCAGCGCTTGAAAATGTGCCATCTTTTGTTCTGAGCAATGGCATCAGCTGTGGGAGGTGATATCCTGCTCCTTCATAGTTGCATTGCTTTACAGGATGTGTGAATTGAACTGTTGTCACTGGAATGGTAAAGTCTGCTTAACTCGTAGGTTAATAAGTTGTTCTTATTAATAGCACTAGCCTTTTTTTCTTCAAAAGAGGATTTTTCCTTTACTGTTTTGCGCAAAACTTTCAACATCCTCTTTTCCCCTCAAAGCAGTCACAGAGCTTTTGCTGTCACATTATCAGCAGTGCGTACTGTTTTGCAGACGTGTAGCCTGTGGACTCCGTGACTCTCTGGGCCACCTAGAAGGAGTTTGCAAAAACGAGAAGCTAAGCAAAGCAGGCCTGTTATCCATATTCTTACATTGTCTGTGTATAGTTCTGCACTACCACGTGAAACTATTTGGGGTCAGAACATAAGAAAAGGCCGAAATCTTGCCCTCCTCTTTGTAGTCTGGGAAAACCAGAAGCTTAACCACAGAAGACATGTAAATGTTGATGTGAGACTCAAGAAAAAATTGGAATACAAGACACTGCTAAGTTAGTAATAGTTTTCAGTGCCAGGATGCATGTATTTTTGTGTGTTTACTTGATTCCATACCGATGCTTATGGCAAGTGCTATGAATAAATGGCCTGAAAGCAGTTTAAAATAACTTTCAAAAAAGTAAAATGAGAGACAATACATAAGATTTATGAAATATTTTTAAACAATATATCATTTTTTTAGGGTAATCTTATGACACGTTCTATCGAGGTGTATGTTCATATATATTCTTTGTATTGCAGAAGATACTCAAATGGGTTGTGAGTGTTAAGTACTGTCCTGGAGTATTCTCTTTTAAATGAGCTTTTTTTTATGTCCATTGTAATGTTACAGGACTTTAAAAATAGAATAAAACATGTCCCATATATTTGCCATGGTTTATTAAAAAAAAATAAATACAAAAAATTAGCTATAGGATAAAACTGAAAACAAATCTAAAATATTTCCAAGTTTGACATAAACTTTCCCTTTTGGGGAACTCATTTAAAAAGGAAAATAAAACAGATACATATGAGTGTTTGTATAGGAAACTCTTCTCTAGATGTTAGTGTCTCCTCCAACAAACTTTTGAGGCATTTCACTCTCTGTAGCTTCTACTTTCTTACATTTAGGCTGGCTTGTTAGAAGTTGCCCTAACTTTGTACTTATATGTTAGCGTCTCTGTGTAGTTGGGACATACCTGACTATACCTTCCTCAGTACTTCTTACTGGAAAAAAATTGAACAGATTCTTGAATGTTTTGGATCAGCAGTCCAGATTGAGCATAATCCATTACCTTGACCTGTAAAGAAAGAGGAATAGAAAGGACTCAGAATTGATAGACTGACAGTCAACACCACACCTTGCTGTCAAGATGGAGGAAAGCAGAGGAAAAGGAAGGGATGTTTGCAACGCATGGCTGCAAGTCCCAGACAACCTAGAGCGCGCAGATAGAAAAACTTAGCTCAATTGTATTTAACAGACAATAAAAACAAGGACTTAAAATGAGCAGTTTTTAAAACATGGGGGGAAAGGCTGTGTACGACAGAACAATCTGTTCTGAACAAGCAAAAGCTCTTTGCTTTCTAACTGAACAGTTGAAAGAAATTGAGGGAGCAAGGCATTTTCCGCCTTACGCATCCAAAGAGAAATGTCAAGAAGTTGGACAGGTACAGGCACAAGTACTATAAAGCAACAAAGCCTTTGCTTTGGAGTGCATGCCCACCTGAAGTGCAAATGTGTGTAAGAGCACATCTCAGTGCAGCTCATGGAGCTGCAGTTACTGGGGAGTATCCATTCCCCTTCCTGGGCTGTACGCGTAACCACAGAAATAGTTAGCCATGCTTCCGTAGATGCCCGCACTCCAACTGCACTCTGTAATAAAAGTTGAAAGTGCACTCAGTTGCTAAGAGTGGTTAAGAAAAGCTGTTGGTGCTATTTTACTTCATAACTCTCTGCCTTATAGCAAAGTGTGTTCTGACTTTGTAGAAAATCTGTAGTAATAGGAGGTTTCACTTTGGCTCAGTTTCAGATTTGTATGAATTCAGTTGAGATGCTGGAATGTGCTTAAAGTGGCTAAAATGCAAAAGGGTTTTGATGGATTTTTTTTTTTTTTCTCAATCGTTAAGCCTCTACTAAGATAACAGAGAATAAATATAGCAAAAACAGCCTAAGTAGGATGAGCAAGAGAATTCCCTGCTTTTTAAATGTCGAGATTCACCTATGAAAGTTAAACCAGAAGCATTCCTACCTGTTATAGTTTGTATATGAACACAGTGGCATTACAAACAAAGGCTTGCTGTGTGTAGTTTTCATTTAACCGAGAAAGTAGTATTAATTTTTAAAGAAGTAACTGTTGCTTAAGATGCTATTGTGTTCAAGTAATGAATTTTTAATGCTTTTGTAGTACGTGCATGGATTAAAATCCATTATTTATTGTACCTTCACTTGGTTGGTAAAGGTGATGATTTTATAGCGCCAGTAGTCATGCAAACACAGTCATTCTGAACCTGATGGCTGATAATAAATTTCCTTACTGTAAATGTCAGTGGGTTTTGTGTGTTGCTGCCATTACATCTTGTTTGGAAGGCTGAATATTACACAATTATAGGAGGCACCAGATGGCATCATTAACAGGAATGCTCTGAATGTTTACCACTTATGTGCATGTGTGAAATTAAAAGTAAGATGACCTATCTTTATTTTGAAAGCATGGTGTCAGTACTATACAGGTGTTAATGACATTTACAGCAAACCAAAATAGTAATTTCTGCTTAAAAACAGGTCAGACTTGTTTTAAAGCTTTTTCAAAGCATTTTGTAGATTGACTTTGGAAGTAGCATAATTCCAGATTGTAAGGAGGGTGTAGATATTTTTCCACAGAAAGATAATGTTCATTATTACAAAATGGAGAATCCCAGCTGCTGTCACTAAAATATGACTCTATAGTAAGCTGCAAATCAATCTTCCCTTGTATCCTAGTGCTGTTACTTACCTTGTTTTCATTATTTGCAGTGTGAAATATGATGTTGCTTTTTACATTTTTATTTTTTAAAGCTTTTAATTTCATACATTTCTTCTATTTTTTCAAAGAATTAGGTACATTTAGGAAATGCTACCTCTGTTGCCACGAGTCTGTATGCAGAGTAGGTACAGTGAACAGAGATGCTTCTGTCTTCTCCCTTTCCAGAGTATACACCATCCTGTTTTCATACAGGTATTGTGGTAGTTGTGGTGCATTGTGGTGGTGTCGTCTCTCAAGAGGAGTCCTCAGAGGGCAACCTTCCTGAGCCCGCCAGCATTGAGAGATTTTTTCCAGTTAAGTCTCATCAGGGATGTTCAGGTTTTTCCATAGTGCCTTTTGGAGCTGCACTGGAGAGGTGAAGCAGGACTTGCTTAAAATCAAAGCTTAAGGAAGTCCCTTCGTTCATTGTGGAAGAAAATAATTTAATGTCTGGAAATGCTAGCGGTATCTTCAGTTACATATAATTTTGCTATTTATAGGTAATTCCTAATTTTATTTGTTTATTCTACATGAAGGTGGTATAACCAATGTCTACTCTGATGGCACAAGAACTATGTAAAATAAACGTGAGAAGTTAGGGAGACATTGTTTAAGTTAATGATGGTCTTTCGCTGGCTGCTCGGACCCTGGCCCTAATGCAGGGAAGTATTTTCCATATCCATGTACATTCAGAGACAATTAGAATAAATAAGTATTTTTCTATTAATTTTTAATGACATTTGTTCAGGCTGTTGGAACTGTCCGTGAGCTTTGATTTAAATTATGTCATTAGGAGTCTTCTTACTTACTTAGTTGGAATGTCTTAATAACACGTTAATAATCATGCCACTAAAAGCAGGATTTCAAGAATTCTCTGTCAGCCCTGATACTTGGGAGGCATTTGTACGCTGTTTTGACCCTCCAGGCTCCAGCCTTCTCTGTGCAGGAGCGCAGAGCACCATGACTCTGATTTTGGCACAGAGTAGTGATGGGGACCAAGCTGCAGGCACCCGCGTGCTGGAGCCAGACCTGGGACCTTCTTTCTCTGCCTTCTGGAAAGTGCATGGTAAAGGATACGCTCAGACATTGAGGATTGCATGACTAACAATGAAAGCTAGGTTGGCTATTCGAATAACCTTGTTCATAAGTCTTGGAAATTTGTTCAAATAACCTGATTAAAGATGAGAGTTACTAAAATTAATTGTATGAATTTAAATTACGTGTTTAGTACAAACCATTAATTTTAGTAGTTTTCAACTTCTAAATTGCTTGGCATGTTTTTTTCATGTTATTCAATTAGCTTTTTATGGCAGTCCTAGTAGGCTGAAGCATCTGTCTTCTTTAAAGGTACGGGTTACAATCCTTTTCCAGGGTTTTGCCGTTTCAAGAGTGCGATGAGGCAGGAGCTCCTGGCTGCCCAGTTTCCAGGGCAGTTGCCACCTGTTGAATTGTTGGTACAATCACCAGCAAATCCAAAGGATGTTTGGTTTTGCCTGGAGAAGCCGAAACGCTAAATTGTAGAAATACAGAAACTGAAGCTATCCTTCCTTGCCAAGACGGCTAGAAGACTGTTAACCTGTCACGGATGAATGGAATTCTCTGGGAGAAGGCATGTCATTGAGAGGAGCTGGCACTATTTATTCTGCTGGTATGTGGAGAAGCAGAGCTGCGTAGTTAGAGCAGACCAGCTCTTACCCCCATCAGGAAGCATAGAGGGGCTGCAGGGAAAAAGCAAGTGGAAGTTTGCATCCTTGAACCGCCCAGCCCCTGTGCTGCAGAGCCTTGTTGCTGGATAACCACCAGTGTCATGGAGTGCAGCACAAAAATGTGCGCTAGGATGCTGCTGATCCTCATTGCAACTGCCAGAACCAGTGAGAGCACCAGGGAGGTACCCCAGCGGAACGGTTTCCATGACAGCTTTCCCAAAGCACCTCTGCCTCTCTAGAGCAGACCCGACTCCATGTGGACGGGTACAAAGCAGTGCAGGGGGAGAGGGCTCAGTGCCATCCCTGTCCTGCTCGGCAGCGTTGGGTCTGCAGCCACCTGCTTGCAGCAGCCTGGCATTGCGTGCCTGTGTGCCTCGTGCTCCCCGGGAGCGCTTTGGTGCGGGATGGTGCCACCTGAGCAGCCCTTCTCAGTGGCACCTCGGTGGTGGTGGGGACCCAGGCGGTGCCAGGGCATGGCGTCCACCGGGGGAATGCATCAGGCAGGGCTCCGTGGACATGCGCGTGGTCACCAGCTTGGAGGGGTTCAGTCCAGCGTTTCAATGCACAGGGGAAGGGAAATGCTATCAATTAAAAGTAGTGATGCTGGATTTGTGTGCAAGCTAGAGGCGTTGGTCATTCTTGTAGTCAGATGACTGAGTGATCATTGGTGGTAGCGTTTGCAATGAGACTTCAGGATCAGCTGACATCGCTGGTAAGCAGTGTGGATATTGTTTTGTCCACTCCACCTCTACAGATTGGCTCAGTGTCCATTCCAGTTTCTATTTCCAGAGGCTAGTGCAAGCTGCTAGCTTTTTTTCTTGTTTGTTTGTTTCTGTGCACACTGTGCATAGTCAAAGCGTTTTCATAGGAGTCCTTTACCCAGTCGCTGGCTGTGCGTGTTTCTCTGTTGTATAGACTTTGAGCTAATGGAGGTCAGTCCTCCTAGCTTCCTTCAGAACTTCCTTCCTTCAGCTAGGACTTCTGAAGAACAGGACAGTGAGACAATCTTTTGGCATTGCATCGATAGAGATTGTGTGATTATTGCAAGCTCCAGTTTAGCTCTTGTGCCTTTGGGCACAGTCACATCGTCTCTGGGAGTAAATCAGTCTAGCTTCTTGACGTCAAGTGTAATAGATCTATGATGGTTTATGTAAATTTGACATACAGAATTGAGAGCCATCCAGCCCAGCCTCTCTTGTATTTCCTTCTATATTTATGCTGGGAGTCCAGCTAGATAGTATCTGGAAGGTGTTTCATGCTGAAAGTCCTAGATGTTGCTACATTTTTGTATATTTTACTTAATCTTTATTAAAAAAAATAATTCTATTTACTACCTGCTATCCCCTCCCTTCAAGAATACCATGTGGGATAGAAATCAGTCATCAGTTTCCACCTAAACATGACGAGGAACTTCTTTCCTTTGAGGGTGGCAGAGCACTGGCACAGGCTGCCCAGAGGTGGTGGAGTCTCCGTCTCTGGAGACATCGAAAACCCACCTGGACGCGTTCCTGTGCCACCTGCTCTGGGTGACCCTGCTCTGGCAGGGGGTTGGACTAGATGATCTCCAGAAGCCCCTTCCAACCCTATGATTCTATGAATTTATAGACTGTTTTCCAGAAGCTGAAGATCAGCATTTACCCATATGATGATTTGTATAGTACTGCTGCCTCCATTCATAAAGGCCTTTGGGGTCTGTGGATGAAAAATATTATATAAAGACTAGGTATTATCTGTGCAAAATGGTTTTTATGGAACCACAGTTACTAAAGAAGTGTTCTTTGACAAAGATGACAACATTCAGGCTGCGGTCTTCATCATAATTGTATTTCTTTTTCCTTTTCCCTCTGTTTTTGGTGTTTGTGTAAATCTGTGAATGCTTGGAAACAGCGTTTGAAAGCATGTTTACAGACATTCCTAATGAGACTTTTTGGAACGTAGCTGGTATTTAAAAACAAAATAATAATGCAGGCTCAAAAAGCATGCGTTTTCCAGTAATTTTTGTTCATATCTCCTTGGTAAACATTGATTTTTCCTTTTTTCTTGTGATTCAAATGGAGCTTGAAATTAAAATAGCTCTGTTTGTTCACCTTCTTGTTTGCCTGCCACTATCGCTGACCTCAGCACTAATCTAGGAACAGGTTTGTTAATAGTTTTTACTCCTTCTGACAGTAATAGAGTTCAAATTATGTAGATCCTGTACAGCAGTAATGATCACACAGGTTTCTCAGTAACAAATGCTAAATTAAAACAAAAGCACGCAGACAGGCGCAGAATCCCCCACGACAGGGCTGGGAAGGTCCCTCCGGCTGGTTCCCTGTTACTTCCTGTAGTAACGAGGGATCTGTGAAGATGCTGAGAACGTGACAAATGAGGCAGTCCCATGTTTATCTTGCAGTACCCTGAGCAGTCCTCCTGAATTCAGGGGCACTTTAACATACTTAAAATTCAGTAAACACTTAAGTGTGTTTAGCTGGGTAAGGCCCAAGTCCTCAGCGTGTAATAAAATCAAGTCTAAATTCTGCTACATTATGGAGTCTTTGCATGAAGAGTTCCAGTGATGAGTGTAACAGCTCTTTGGCACACTGATAATGTTTTACTAGGGTATATTTACCAATACCCAATTCGGAACATCGCACTGTTCCTTTTTGTCAAAGTTGAAATCCTCTGCCCAACTTGGTTTTTCATTTTTGGGTGTTCCATTTCTATTTTTTCTGTTTAAATCAAGGTGACATTTACTATAGAACCAGACCTATTGTAGAACAATTACAATAAGTATTTTTAGAAACTCTACAAATAGCCCGGGGTCCAATGTTTGAAAACAGAACTAAAAGAAGCTGAAAAATATTCTCCATCTGAGTTTGTACCACCAATGTATGTTGCTGAGTAAACGTCCAATGAATGCATTCCCAGGCGATGTGCAACCTGAGTGCCTACCCAGATGGGAGATCCATGCATGCTCAGTGAATGTTTGATGCGTCACCTGATTTGAAAGTGCAAAGGGAAAAATGCGTACAAATACGTTTGCTAAAACCAAATAACTATTTCATGTATCTTCTTCCATTGTTTACTGAGGGTGGAAGGATGTGTGAATTTTTAATGCTATAAATTAATCCTACTCTGGCACGTACTGTGCTCTGAGATCGTAAGTGAAAGACAGGATCTACACGCAGGGGTTGTGTTTTCGGTGGAGTATTCTGAGAAATGCGTGAGCATTTTTAATGGAGGTAAAGTTTGAAGGCCTTTAAGTGGATGGCACCGGCTGTCCACGCGAAAAAATATCCCCCGTGGTTTACTCAAGAAAGGCCACCTTTGTCAGCAGTTGGAATTGAAGGCGTAGATGGCCCTCTGCCCTCCCAGGTGGAAGCAACGTGACAGGTGGTGCAATGGCAGAGGCTGTCAGATACCAGAGTGGAAAGGAGGGAAAGTAATCGTTTTGATAATGAAAGAAAAGACTTTTTTTGTGAGCTGTGTATGCCTTTTCTACCACTGGCAGTTATTGCTTTTTGCCTTACATTAGTTAATGATTGCTGTTTTATTTAATAAATTGGATACAAAATAAACAAGTTAGAGTTTGCTATTGACCTATCAATTATGATGTCTGATTACTCCTCTGGGGAACATATGTAGTCATTTGTCCTGACATTTTGTTAAAATAAGGTGGTATTATGGGACCAATCCACCTAATTCCTTACTCCCTGGGGCCATTTAGTGTACTTAGCTGTTCGAAAGGTGATTTCTGAAGCATGACAGCTGTTGGTATCGGGGCCATTGTCTGGCGAACAAAAACGGTTATATTCTACTCATGTGCTGCCTTTGTATCATTGATACAGAAGCCATTTCATAAATTAGATACAACTCTTCCCTAGGAAATTATATTACTGCTTTGTATTTCATTGTTGGAGTACATTTTAAAAAAACACAGCACTGCAGTCGAGGGAGATGTTTGAACTTGGCATTGCTGTAAGGTCTGTTGGGTTTATCCTATTTGCTGCTGACATTCCTGTCTAGTTATTTTGGTTGATTAGGTACATTACAAGTAGTTTCTCTTCGTGTTCTTTTTACCGTTTCATTAATTTTGTTAAAAGCCACGTTTCAGCAAAAACGTCACTAATAATTTTTCCTCCGGAAGGCATTGCTCTTCTAGAAAGCTGCAACTCTCTGTGCGCTGCAAAAGAAAGCCTGTCAGAGTTCTCATCTGCAGAGTTCACAAACCCAAGGAATGTGAATACCAAGGTTAGGGCTTTAAGCACAGTATCCTCAACGCGTATTTGTGGTACCATGAGGTCTCCGCAAGTGTCAGCAATTGAAGAAGCGTGTCAAATGTTGTAGTCGGGGCGTACCCATTTAGTATGTTATAAAAAACATAGTCCCAGTTTTATTTTAAGCAGTAGGGCATGCCTTTAATAATTGGCATCGGTTGTTCTCATTTCTTAAAGTCTCTTCCAGTATTGTACATTTTCAATGAAATATAAAAGGTTTTTTCAGTTTCTGAAATGTGGAAGTGTTCTATTTTAATTTATGATCGAAACCCTTTTTACTGGCAAATCCTGATATAAGAAGTGTCTAACCATGTTAAAAAGCTCTGGCTTTGGATTAGGTTGTTAGGCTTGTTCATAGAGACTCGTAGATGACACATAAAGCAACAATTTGGGCGGCATTACTGTCGTTCTGTGGCTCGGCCCTGGCTAGTCAAGCCATTCCTTAGTGCAGAGCTGCCTCCAAGCCTGCAGGCACGTGCTAGGTCTCGCACATATGACTTTGTTAAGCAGCTACCATGGGCTAGGATACTTTTTAAGGCATCTTCTGGAATTTTCTTCGTGAAGTCCAGTCCCTGAGATGAATGTGGCTCACCACTGGATGTCATCCTTGCACTGTGATGAACTGCAACCAGAAGAACATTTGTCTGGCAGTAAAAAATCATGTTGCCTGACCAAAGATGACATTGAATTTTGCCACATTTTAAATTACTTGCTATACAATGATGACAGTTTGCAAGCAATTGGGCCATAATCCTTCCTTAAGGTATAGGACAGCACTCTACTGTGTTATACAGACAATCCTTCACCTTCTGTAGAGAGGCTATGCTGAAATCTCAGCAGTGGGTCTCCACCATTGCAAAGACATGGTGTAAAAGATCTCTTGGGGACCTCAGTGTGCCATGTACTTCTTGAGAAGGCCAATGTCATTACCGTAGCTTTAAAATAAAATACTTATGCTTCATATATTGAGTTACTCTGGCAACTAATATATAGAGAATATATTTCTATTGTAATTTCATAGGAGGAATTTTATTAACCCTCTGTCTCCTATTCATAATAGATGAAAACCTGTTAGAAGTCTTAGATTGCTTCCTGCCTAAGTGACACAGCAGAAATATATAGAAGCCATTTTCTATTTGTCTCTTCAGTGCATTTATGAATCTGCAGTTATGTATTCTGTGAAATGTGAAGGTGTACAACCCAAAGCAATAAGAAAAATGCAGAGCGTGTTGTACTGCAAGATGGAAAGTAGTTCCCTGTCTTTCATCAGAAATTTGAAAACTAAATATAGTTCAGGGCAGGAAAAAAAAAAGTCAAATGCAATATTATCTTTTGACCCATTCTTGCGTATTTGTTTTGAGAATCTCTGTTAGCTAGTGAGACCTAGAGACACAAATTAAAAAAAAAATACATGGACTTTATTGTCTTAACCCATGTGCACGTTAAGAAGAATGGAAACTGAGAAGCTAGTAATTAAAAACTTTATAGCAAGATTTTTGGTCACAGTCTTGGTCTCAGGACATTGAGATACTAGTTTACTCCTTTGATGGCCTGGCTTTCAGGGTAGCTACTCTGGATTTAAGGGGAAAAAAAAGGGTTAATTCTATCATTTTGGAAGAGAGTTTTCAATTAAACACACAAAGACACTGAAGATACAAGTTCCTAATTAATTTACAAGTAAAACCATTTCCATAAGTAAAACAGCAAGAGTAAAAACTGCTCTAGAAGGTGTAAAAATGGCCTTAAAGTTATGTAAATATATGTCCCCCAGGTGTTAGCTAAATTGTAGTTAATTATAGAAGAGGCAGCGTTTTCTCCTCTCTTACAAGGACTCCATAGCATCTTTTCCAGGAGAAGCCAGACCATTAAGCTGTGCGAATTTTCTGTGACCTATTAAACATGCACATATTTCAGCATTTTAGTACCATTTATCTACTGTGTTATCTTGTGCTGTGCACAGAAAAATCATAGTATTAGTCACATCAGTGAGTTTTGTATGACTGCATAATAAGTTTTGTATGAATGCAAGGCAATGCATTACTGGTGGTTTAATGATTCTTAGCAGACTTTCGCTGTTTGTTTTTGGTTTTTTTTTTAATGCATTTCTATGTTATTTTATATGTTTTTGAACAGTTGAGTTATTCTTTGAACCACATAAATCGAAAGCTGGTACTGGCATCTAAAGTGTCTATCAACACTAGAATTGTGGTGGTTGGTGCATCCGATGTTGGAATCTCTTTTCTGGAAACACTCATTTTTTGGTAAGTTTTTAATTTGATTTTCTTTACAGAGAAGAAAATGTTACCTTTTGTTTGAAGGGGCTTGCTTCCTCCATTTAGAAGCGTGCTTTGAGGCTGTGTCCAAGTACTAGGTGATAAGGGTCTGCGATGGGTGCTTGCCTCCTGGCTGACTCTGGAACTCAGAAGTGCTGACAAAGCTGCTTGTAGATACTCAAGGTGAAGGCACACTGAAAATGAGAATTCCGCATACTTAAAATCTCTTTGACTGTTGTTCTTATACAAAAATCCGATAAGTGGAGGTTAAGCCCATAGCCCTTCATGTGTGCTCCAAAGCAGTATTGATCTTTAAAGCTAGTTGTGCCCAGTGGGAACACAAATCACCGTTTGAATCCCTCCCTTCTCTTACCTTGTTGTGATGCCGTGTTTTCCGAGCTGTGCAGAAATGTACAACCTAAGCTTGTTGAGTTGTAATCTCTCTGTGATTCTTTTGATTCTGGTAACACCTTTTGATGCCTTTGATTGTGATGAGGCTTTTGATGTTTGAGGTTGTTCAGGAACCAAAAAAATGTCATTTCTGGCCCTTCTGCCATTTTTGCTGTAGACCCTAGAGAGGGTGTGGGAAAGGTCTAGCGGAAGACACTGCTCTCTGAAAGCCTCAGCCTGCTTGGTGCCCCACCAAGAACACAGGCCATAAGCATACATCAAAGAATTTTTCAGCAGTAAAACTGCAAATCAGATTGTTCTGGTTACCCTGAGTTATCCAAACTGGAGTAAATAAACTGTATAAACTGGTTGAAAAGGGGAATAAACGTGTGCGACTGTTTTTATACCTTCCACTGTCTAAGCCAGCGTAAACTTGTGGACAAAGCTGTTTTACGGACTTTCCAAAGTTAGGACAGGAGTGCTGTCTCTCTGATATCTCGCTGCTTGCACCTTCTATGCGCGTCAGTGGCCCCTCCATACCAATTTTAGGGGGTCGTCAGGAAGTCAGACTGTGTATGTGACAATGCAGTTGCTTTTATGCAATTGTTGTTTTCCTCAGTGATTAAACACACGTACTAGAAATGTCTTGAACGACTTGCAGAAATTAGTATAAAATTCAACTTCTGGATGTGATTGTTAAAATTTCATTGCAAAAACTAAAGGGAGGTTGGCATTTGTATGGTTGGCAGAGAATTGAAAATTTTGCCTGGTTTTTTTTTTTTTTTTTTTTTTTTTTCACTTAAGCCAAGACTTTGTATTTCTGCAACAACCATTACTAACACCACAAATTAAAATAGCAATATGGCAAGAGAAGAAAATGTTGAAGTGGTTTATGGATGTTGTTATGTTGCTGGAGCAGTGAAGAAAAAATACCTACTTCTTGCTCCTTTTTCCTAGATCCTGACTTCCTGTACAGCACACCCTCTTGGGGTAAAATAATTTTCCTCTCATCCTCCTGTTCTCAGCACCTTTTATTTCCGTTCCACTCAAAATTCAGTTAAAAATATACTTTAGAGCTATGAGCCTCTTTCTTGTTATTCATCCTGTGCTGTTTATTGCTATGCTTTCAGTATAAAATACTGTGACGGAAAAACAAAGCATATTTACGCTCCGACCAAGTCCATGAGCCAGAAGCTAAGTCTTTTTGTAGCGAACAGGACATACGGATAGTATTGTGTTTGCGAGGCAATCCTTTATAGGGTATCCTTCTCTGAGATACCGCAGCCAAGACTTTTCAGCCAGAAGTTTTGTTTAACCGTATTCTGGCAAAGAGTTCTTGCAGAAGGTGTCCTTCCTGTGCATAGGAAAGAGGGCTTGTCTTCAGCGCTGCACAAACAGAGTGCTCCCGCTTAAGAGAAATCGAGTATTACCCTCAGAATGCAAAAAGCAAGCAGTCAGCACTTAGTGCAAAATGTCACAGAATTGATATTAATATAGGTATAAATTTTAGAAAGACTATATTTTTTTTTTTATTTTATTTTCACATCAGCAGCAGATAAAATCTCCTGATCAATGTGAAGGCCTTTTAATAAAATTTAGTTTAATTTACTCATAATTTTCTAACATTCTTTGCAAAGGTTACGTGCACTAAAAATAGCTAGATTGAATCAATTTGTAAGCCCCTAATCCTTAAAAAGAGGAAGTAGTTTTCTCCTCATTATTCTTCATACTTAATTATTTTACATTATCGGTCACCATGGAAACCACACAAATGTAATTCACTTACCTACAGAACAATTATTAGAACTCGATTTTACAAGTGTTTTCAACTTGTTTGAGAAGTATGTTTTTCATTGAACGGAGAAATAATCATGAGAAGTCCCTCTCCTCAGCGGAGGGCTGCAGCCGGCTGCCTCGCGCTCCCGCTGTGCCGGGGCAGCGGCACCGCAGCTCCCGGCATGGCACGGCATGGCTGCCGTGGCAGAGCTCTCCAGGGGAACGTCAGGCTTGTCGCTTGTCCAGCACTGCCGCGGAGCAGCCGTGGGCATCGCCACTTATCCACCCGAACCCAAAACAAGCCGCGTAATCCGTGCTGCAGAGGGGTACGGTGTGCTGTGAGCTGTTATCTTGCAACACGCTGCTTCAGTCTTCCGCTGTGGCTCGTTGCCTTGTGGTAAAGGAGTTTCTGGAAAAGCAGATGGTTACGGAGGTCAGAGCACTGGTGCACCCAAATCGGTGCCCATTATTTCAAAGTGCAGTGCAGAAATGCTGGAAATGAGTATACGGAATGACCTGCCAGTAGGGGAGGCTTCTTCCTAACACTCGGGGTAGTCTGAGCCCTGGAGGATTGCATCCGTTGTGCTTAATCTAACGCTAGGTCAGTGAAGGTGATCTCATTATTCATATTTCACCATTCAAATACGTATCTCCTGCTGATTTTTTTATTTTTTTTCTCGGCGTGTAACCACAGGCAGACATGTGTTTTCAGCTATAGTACTACTTTTCTTTAGGGCGCATATGAATTTTTTATTCAAGAAACAGGCGAACGACGGAGGCGGTGCTGCTGGCAGTAATGCAGACAGGGCCTGGCCTCCCTTCTCCTGCGCGGCCGGCTGTCAGAGGGTACAGGTGCAAAAGCGGCTCCGGAGGCTGCGCTTCGGCTGCTGCCGTCCCACACGCGAGGAGCTGCAGCGAGCTGGGCAGGCGAGCTGAGATGCTGTAGAAGGGGGGGGGGACGGGAAGTGAGTTGCATCATAAATTGCTGCAGTAATTAACTTCCCTGCAGGAGCATGGCAAGCAGGGAAGGAATTGTGATTCCCACAATTCCTGCATGAGGCTCCTCCTGGGCAGTGCAATTATATGCTTTCCCTTGCACAAAGCCAGGACTTAGGTCACTCTCTAGCAGTAAGAAAGGCGTATATAAATTGCAGCAGCGTCAAAGCATTTGTTAAAGCGGTGTAAACTCTGAGCGATGTCCAGTCCTAAAGGAGAAGTCGCAACGGAACAAATACCCGCCTTGTGAAAAAGCAGCTCAGCCCAGCAACACGGAGTCTCGGCCTCTATTGTTCACTGCCCTCCGAACTGTTCGTGCTGACTGATGCTCCTGCCTCCCCTTTGTTGTGGGATGTGGGGAGAAAGCCCTTTCTGCGTCAGAGTGAAGCAAGTCAAAGAAACTCCAGGGAGAGGTTAAGCTAAAATGCAAGTTTTATTTATTTTTAGTTTCACTTGAGTGACTTGTTCTTGAGGGGCGGGGGGGGTGGTGTTGTAGAAAAAAAGAAAAAAAAAAAAGGAAGAAAAAAATTTACAGCAAAAGAGTTTTATCATACATTCCTATAAATATGTACATGCCCCCACTTACACGTGCAGTACAATGAGCCACTAACGTAGACAAATTGTCACGAACGAAGACCCTAACAAGGAGTCTGATTTAAGGCTAAAGGAAGTTTTTAAAAAGTTACCCCTTTTTTTTTTTTGTCATCCCCACTGAGATCAAGTATGCATATACTAAATTTGTAAGTGAAAAAGCTTTTCTAAATATTCAGCTTGCAAGTATTCAATGAAAATTATGTCTGAAAATTATTTGCAAGTTTTCATTAGCACAGAATGTCAGTACCTATGAATATGAGAAAAGGAACGATGACTTCAGTTCAGAGTTCTGCAAATATCAATTATTGGAGGTGAAATTCAGCAGGAGAAATATCAACTGCAGTTAAATAATTTATTTAAAAACCTGCGAACAGCTAGAATTGGGCATACTGAGTAGCATAGTCCTCAGCTAAACCAGTATTCCCCTAAATGTCTATCCTGATGAATGTAAGCTATAGCCCAGCATTTTAATCTTTTCATATTCCCAAGTACCAAGATGCTTTAAAAAATAATCTCATTGCTGAAGACTAATTTACAAGGAGGGCAGGGGTTTTTTTTGTTTCTTCTTGTTTTCTTTGATAATTTAAGAACAATGATCATGGCAGCAGCATTAGGCCAGAAGAACATGCAATTAAAAAAAAAATAAAAATGAGCATTTCCAGTTTATTCTGGTGGCTGATTCGCAGAACAGCATGCTAACTAGTACGCCCTGACAGCAGGTGATTGAAGTTTGGCTGCAAGAATGCAAAAAGCTTGCTCACAGCAGTATCTTGTCGCTGGTTCCAGTGTAGTGAACCAATTAGCTTTTTATCCACCTCTTTGCATATAGCTGTGGAAAGCGTTATTGTCTTCTGATTACAGGGAAAACCCTTTTTAATCCATGATTTTGAAAACCTCCTTAATCCAACCTCTGGTGTAAACAACGACTTATTCTCTGAGGACGCTGGCAATATACATAATGTACTACACGAAATAGCAATAAATAAACAGTGGCTAAGATCACAAAGTTTTGTATGAAAATGTTGTGAAATATATTTCTCTTTCCATGTGGGTGCGTTAAAATAATTACTGCCTTTTAAAAGCAAATGGATTGAAGTATATTTTTGTCAAAACTCTGAACTTTTTTCTTAAAGTAGAATTAGAATCCAACGCAGTAAATCTGTGAGTTTTTGTCTGCAGGACGGTTTTTCCCCTTTGTGAGTTAAAGGTATCTAAGATTAGCTTAGAAATGGCAGGGTTTTTTAAAACACGGTTTCTGACAGAACAGCTACAACTGCTGTTATCTGGCAGCACAGTATTATACAATATCCTGCACATCTGTCCTGTTTGGCAATAGTTAGCATAATGCTTGCTGTTTAATTAGGCTTTTTATCTTTGCATTTGTCTGAGAACATCTGAAGCCTTCCATGTTGCCTGTCACTAATTAGTTGACTAATTAAATAGTTAGTGCTTACTTGCTGATCACAGAGCTAACATGTAATGAATGGTTTAGTGATCCTCATTGTTTTATACTATCTATCTTTGCCACATGAATTGATATACATGTGCTTCCTTTTGACTGCCTTTTTTTTTTTTCATACCAAGGCAAATCCAGAACAATGTTGTAGTCGACCATGTGTTCAGTGTCACCGGGCCTGCGTCCTTCAGACATTGTTGCCTTCCATCATTTCTGGTGAATAGAGCTCAAGTTGTGACAGAGATAAATAAGATAGGTCATATCTCGCCTTGTTGCGCAGTCAGGATCACAATGAACACTGTCAGTGACTGATACCAGACATCAACTAGGGGAGAGGACATGGGTCAAGATCAGCCTTCCTAACAGCCATTTGACATGCCTCTGCCAAAAAATTATACTCAATTAGCATTGATATGTGGTTCTTTTATAGTTATATTCGTGCTTTAGAGACAGTTCTCGATTAGATTATTTCAACTTTAAGTACTTGCCCTTTAAACGTATGTGAACACTTGTCTGAGCCCAGACTATTCTTTCACACTTCAAATTTGTAAGCATTTGTAGATTTTCTTTTGTTACTATTTATATATGAATACTCCTGACTTCTTGTTGCATGTTAAAACTGATCTTGGAAATGGTAGTTTTCTCATAAAAGGCCTGTTTCAAAATTGAAATAAGTCACAATTATTTTTATAGAATTATATTTTGTATTTATTGTACCTGTCCTGGTGACCAAGTATAACATTAGCATGGCTGTTTCAAAAACTCTGTGTAGAGCTTGGTAACCTGACTACCCGAAGCATCTGGTGGCTCTCTGATCAATGCAGTTCAAAGCAAATAAAGAAGCATTCCAAGTGCAAACACTGCGTTTAGGTTTTCCAGTTCTCTGCTAAAGCGATGGAGGAGATGTACTTTCTCTTCTGCTCATACTTATTTTTCTTTGATTGAAGTTTTTTCCCCAGAGCCGTTGTGGAGGTGTAACTACTGAGTTCTTCAAAGCAGCCTATAAAGTGCCTATGGGTTGGTTTTGAAGCACAGAAGACTGTGGAGAAGAAATTAGTTGGCTGGTTAAGTTGCGATCCTTCCCTCTAGTGATTAGTGTTGATTTGATTCCTGTTTGTGTGTGTATATAGGTACTTTAACAGGCAGAGGGAAGGCTGTGACAAATAAAATCACCACTGAAGGTACTTGCTTATTTTTTTTGAATGCTTGATGAGCTGAAATGTTAAGATTCCTTTTCTGGATTGCTGTGATTACCCTCCAAATCCCAGGAAGGAGGTGAGTCTGAGTACAGTTTACGTTGAAATGAGAGTTGGGAGTACATAAGATACAGTAATGAGACCGTGAATCTTTACTGCATGCTGTGTTATCTAGATTCCCCAAACTTCTAATGCGGATTGCTGAGGTTAGATGGAGCTCCACAGTGCTGCAGCTCAATTGCTTCCAGTACCCCCATTACCGCACCGCATTGTGAATTGTAACACATCATGTTGTGTGGTTTGTTTCCCTAGGAGTGTGGTGGTCAGCAGCATCTCTCCATTAATCAGGCATAATTTCGGTTTCACGTGAGCTACAGGGCATGGGCCATTTGGGAAGGAGCTGTTGGAGAAGCATCGTGTTGCCTTGGTGAAGAGATGGGCGATGCATGGGCTTTGCGGTGCTGCACCTCTCAGAGCTGTTTTACGTTAAGGGATGCAATATCAGCGAGGCAGCTGTGCTCATCAGGCTGCCAGGGCTGGAGGTGCTGTGGGGCCCAGATCCGCAGCTGCTACATGCAGATGTTTGAGATCAGGAATTTTGGCCCAGCTGACTCCTCCACCAGCCACGTCCCTGTCCCTCCTGGGCTGCCAGCTTTCTGTCAAGAGGACGGGGCACTGGGGCAGTGCCTCAGAACATGCAACTTTTATGAGTATCCTCTCTTTTTGCGTGCTCTAGCTGTCAGGAGGAGAATGTATGGTCGTTGGCCATAAGCTAGGACAAAAACATTGGTACAAATCTCAAAGCCCTTCAAATTCAAGGGAAATCTATCTTTTGACATCCGTGGGCTTTTCTAGGGTGCATACTTTTTCATTTCTGTGAAGGCAGCATTGCCAGATCCGTACCAAACAACATCACAGAGTCAAAATGTTAATCTCCTTTGCAATAACATGGAAAATTGGGGTCTGGCAAATAGGCAGCCATAAAAAAAAACCTTTAGTTTTAATGTGATTGGTCAATAATATTAAAAATGTCCTATTAACAAGCTGGAATTTGCAGTGTATGTTATTCACTGAAACATTCACACAGGAACAGCCAAAACAGCAAAATTTCAACTACACTCTAGTTTTACTGCCCAATTTATGGTATCTTTATTTGTGGAAAATGGTGTTGATGTCTCTCAACTGTGGTTTTAAATCTGCCAGGTGATTAGATTTAAACAGCTAGAGACGGTAACTACCAAGCCCATCATCGGCTATCCCTCATTTTCTGTCTAGAAAAATAATTGCCCTGTTTTTCATCCTGTTCATACTCCGAACAGGATGAAATGCTGAAACATTTATGGCATGGAAATTGAAATTTTAGTAAGGAAATGCTCTCACTAAAGTGGTGGTTGGATGGTACTTTGATTTGGTCAAGTTCAAAGCCAACTTACATTTGGGCTGGTAGTGCTAATCTTGTAACCTTTGTAGCTGAGCATGTTCCCACATGAGTATATGAATGTCTCTGATTCAGCTATGTATTTTCTGTGGGCCAAGGAAAGAGCTCTTTAGATTTTTCCTGTTCTGTCACATAACAATTCATACTGCAAGGATTTTGCCACGCTGATTTTAATAAGCTAGGTCCTGGAAATACCACAGATATTGAGTGAATGCTGTAGTTTTTGAAAGAGCCTCCTAAGAAATCTGCAGCTGGTTTGTCAGATGAGTCAAAATTTGGTTTGTACTTTGCTACAAAAATTCAGTTTATGCTTGCAGTGTTTCTCAACGCAGAACGCTAAGGCGGTTCACATTTGAGCCTGAAGTGATATTACACTAAAAGAGTAAATAGGCAAATATGTAAATAAGCAAGTACTTAAGACGTAGCTTTAAGTTGTGTTAGAAGTTTTCTCTTAAATGCTGTACTCCAGTGTTTGTGTGTTACGTGCGTTAATCGATACGCACGTTCAAAGCCTGGTATACACCTTGCAAGTACTGGCAAGATGCAGAGCCAAAGAGACTTCTGAGAAGAAAGCTTAATGAGAGGTGGTTACGGGAGGGAGAAGAGCTTAGTGGTAAAATTGCAAAGGTCAATATGGGCTGAGAAGCAAAACGTGGAAAAAAATCAGTCTAACAAAGGAAAAAAGGCTCAACTGAATTACAGTAAAATGCCACAATCACTAGAGAAGAATGGTGCAAAAAAGAATAGGGAAAGCTGAGTTGACATAGGTGAGGAAAGCAAAAGCAGTCGCTGGGAAACGAGAGGTGGTTACAAGGGATAAAAGCAGTGACAGAAGGGTGGGCGAGTTGTTTTAGAAAAATTAGTTATGATATGGGTAGGAGTTTGGAAGAAGAAAGTGGCAAAAGACATGTTTGGTAATGTTCAGGGAGAAGTCAAGATCATGGGGGTGATGTAACGCTACCTAAAAAGGAGAAATTATTAATAAAACTGAAATGCAGCAGAGTCAAAGTTGCTAGTGTTTCTAATTATATTGTCTAAGAAAAGGGTCAGCAGAGAGGACAACCGAGAGACAAGTATTAAAATTACAAGATGGAAGGGAATCTAGGACTATCCACTTAAAGGAAAAAAAAACAAGTAAGAGGGCTAGTTGATCTACCCTAGCAGGAGAATAAAAATTTAACTGGAGAGGGAACAGCTTTTGAGACAGGGTGTTTGGGAAAGGTTAACCACTATGGGAAAGGATACCACACGAGGCAGGGTCAGAGAAGGGGACACAGGTTTTAGTGGGAGCAAAGGAGGATGCAGAAAATACTTGCTGAACAAAATGAGGTAAAGTGACAATTCCAGGGGCAACAGAAGGTTTGCAAGAATAAGCCTATCTTAAACATGAAAAAAACCCAACTATTTAAGTTCATGATTGATGTCCTTATCCAGTTCAAGTAGATATAAAAGTGCACCCGACAGACATGGCCCAGAAGTTAGAGAGAATTATCACTATGGAAAAGAGAACGTCTTCCAGTAGGCATAGTAGGGGCAAAAAATGTAGTTATCTTCAAACTGGTGCTTGTAAAATTTTTGGAAAGTTTGTGGGCTGTTTTGTTGGGGTTTTTTTCGGTCTTGTGACAGCGGACACTGGACTTCAGCACCAAGGGGGTGCTTCCAAATCCTGTGTAGAATCAAACCATCAATTTCAAAGTTTGGAGAGAAACCCAGTGAGGAAGACCTGCCAGCTGGGGAGAGGGAAGCACTCACAGCATCACTGAAGGGTGTTAGTCAAAGGTCAAAAGTAAATATTACTTAGCTTTTTAATGAATTCTTGCTAAGATGTCAAAAGTGGTGACAGCGGTGGCTTTCATGGCCTGGGCTTACAGGCTGCTCGTCTTTGGAATACAGCATCTGATAAAATGAATCACCAGTAAACGTGGTAGGAAGTTTCTCAAAAAAACAGTACTTTAATAAAAAGCATTGTTCCATCAAAATGTAAGTTTTTGAAGGGAGACTTTTTTTTTCTATCAGGAGGAAGTAATTGGGACATGACGAAATATTTTGCTGAGGTGTCATTTAAAAAAAACGGCTCTTTTGTTTTTAAAGCAATTACGCCTTCCTTTTTTTTTTTTAAATCAAAATCAGAACCAAACATTTTCCTTTTAACCTCTGTTGTGAACAATTTAGAAGAGTGTTTTCTGAAATTAAAAAGGATGGTGATTTTCATCAATATTGTGGCCTGTCTTGGAATGGAAATCGTCGTGTTCTGGGAAGAAAAAGATGTGAATTCTCACACTGAAGTGATCAACTGCCTTATCTATCCCCTAGTGTCAAAAGTGCCAGTCAAATTAAATGTGGGCTACTGACAATTAGATTCCCTTATCTCTTTATTTCAGTTGGTGGTGTTCCTGATACGTCTATCACTGGTCTTGAGAGGAAGAGTCATCATGGGCGCAGTTTATAGAACAAACGAATACGTGGACAACCCCTTTCTTGACCCTTGCATTGAAAAGTTTCCCAGTAAAGACTTTATTGTTATCCCTTCTTTCATTGAGCAAATTCATTCACAATCTTAACACTTTTTCCTAAGGTTGATCCAATGGAGAACTGGCTTATCTTTGTTTACTCGTAATTAAAGAGGGATAACTTCTAGATGGACATCTGTTGGTCAGCAGTTAAGCTGAAATCCTGTTCGGAGGTCTGTAATTGATGCACTTACATAAGGTTCTTGAGAACAGACGCTTTTGGTAATTGTTGATACAAACAACAAACCCTTTCTGCTGCTTCTGTTACTGACTCTCTTGCTAAAAGCTTAATAACCAAGTGTTGGTGGATCAGTTGCAGAGCCTTCATACTATTAGAATGGCATCACGTAGCATCATAGAGGGAGACGATTTTGCTGTGTTTTCACATATCTTCATACCTGATGTTGTGTTGATTCTTGCTCGTCTGAGTCAAATGTAGCTGCCCAGAGAGTGGGAGGAAGTGGAGAGAAGGGTAAAGGCTTTTACAGCTCTGCCAGCGAAAGCAATGGGCTTTGTCCAAGCAAACAAAAGCAATTTAGTCTAGCGGCAATATGAAAACACATTACTCATAAAGATTACTCAAAGGCTATAGTGCTAAGTAACATATTTGTCCTTTAGTGAAAATATGAATGAGTGGGCCTTTCTGTGTTAATATTGGCAACCTTTGTTAAGCTGAGCGTTTCTATTTGTAGGTTTGTGTAGAGCTGGCAAATATGTTAGAAAATCTTTTACTCTTGGAGAAGTGTTTTCCAAGTCAGGTTCCGATTACTTTGTTCTTGGAATGCTTGGGGTGCTGATCTTTCCTCTAAAAAAAAAAAAAAAAAGGTCCTACGTTGGGTAAATTATTGTAAGAATTGGGAAAAGGAGAACTACTGTCTATATCTGCCTTTTACAGTGAGACTTATGCCTGGGCACCTTGCATTTCTGCACCTTGAACACCAGGTTATTGCCTGCTGGGACTCTTTTAGCATCATCTCTCAATTCTGGGCTCCTTCCTCCCCCCAAAAAATCTTAAGATTCTTTTTTTGTCGTTGCGGGACAGAGATTTGTCTGATTTCAAAGTTTCATTAATGTAAGAATTTATCATATATAAGTTTTCAGCATCTAGGCTGAAAACAGACTATTTGTTACCATTTTTAGAATGATCTAGAACTGCCATTTTTACAAGTGCTCTACTGCAGCAAAGCCGAGGATACAGTATAATTAGGACTTTACTTTTGGACAGTTTATAATTCCAGATATTAAAGTTATTGTTTAAAGATTATGTGTACAAGAGAATAGTGCCCATAGTTACCGTTTTTGGTAGCCAGATGAAACATTGTCTTCTGTCACCTTTTTTTATTTCAGTTGTTATTAATGACGAGGGGGGGGAAGCATGATGCTTCATTTCAAATGAACTGAAATGCTTAGGCTCATGTAGACTACTTCGCTGCGCCTTATTTTTTTGTAACAAAAGTGATTGGACTTATTTTTTTGTGATAACGAGGGGTTTAATGAAAGCAATTAATTAAATCATTTGTTCAGGCAGTTTCTACCATCTAAGCCTCCATCATTACACCGCACACATAGGAAAAGAAAAGATAGCAAGACATCGGGGAAAAAAATCAAGAAAAAATAGCAAGGAATATTCTAACAGATGCACAAATGCCAGGATATGTCTAAATAATGTGCTAATTTTTTTTTTTTCTGTTTGTTCCTTCGATTACGCTCATAGTAAACTGGCAATCCTATTTTATTTTGAGGGCCAGAGTGTTTAGACACTTTTTGGTAGCCGTCCTCTAGAACTCTGCAATGAAACCCAATACCTTTTACTTATTTCCCTAGATACTCTAATCCCTCCCTGCTTTACCAGTATCTTTGAGCTGTTCTTCCCTTTGTAACCACAGCAACATAAATCCCTACTGGAATTATTTGCTTCTAAAATGCAGGTGCACTTGTTTAATGTTGCGTTGGTTCAGGCACTTAACTTGAAGACTTTTTCACCAAATGAGAACCTCTGCTTTTACCCTTACTTCATATTAGGCATTGTTATATATATTAGAAGTGCGTAAGACTTTCACCCTCCTAACATGCGCTACCCGTTTCTCAGAGCGTTTGTTGTTTCTCAGTTCAGAGCTTTTAGGCAGCAGTAAGGAATCAAAAGCCAGAATAAATAAGCCAGCCTTTTGTTAGCTTAGAAATAATAATGTTACGTAGAGGAAAGGGGAGAATGATATAGAGTATGGTATGGTGCATAACAATCACTGGTCAAAATACTGAAACCTGTTATCTCCCTGTAACTCCATGTGCCAGTGCCTGACACTGGCTAAGCACCAACAGTTTGGCTGTAGTTTTCAGGCTTGTATTTAAGTGCCTGTATATACATTCAAAATCCTAAGGTTAGGCATACCATCTACAGCTCCGAAATCAAGCTTTTGTAATACAAGATACTAGGGTTTTTTTACTTATTTAAAGATTCTGATAATTTTCACAAATGCCAGCCTGTGCGTAAACGTTTCACAAACTTCGATTCTTGGCTGAAGAAGAATTTTACCTCTCTGTTTGAAAATGCGGCCGTTATTTGCATGAAATTGTGCACGGAGCGCTGCAGCTGCGTGGAGGCGGGAGGGCGGTGCAGCGTCCCTGCGCCTGCGCTCTCAGCACGGGGCAGCGCCAGGTACCAGCCTCTGGGTCTCTTCAGTTCTGCCTTCAGCGTCGGCGCGCCTTTTTGACAGCTTTAATCCAATTTTCTTTGTGCCTTGATTTTTCTCAATGTGAAACGGGAACCAAAGATATGACTCGTTTCATCGCGGTATTCTAAGGAGATGCTAATCAACATTTTGATGCCTACAAGATTAATGAATGGGAATCGTGAATTAATGTTTGGGGCATATGGGAATGCCATGGGAGCGCTGAGGTAGAAGTAAATCATTAGTTAGTAAATCGTACGGAGTGAAAGGTCTGAATTGAAGCCTCGCGCTCAATGGGGAAGAACTGAATACCACATGACTGTGGAAATACTGGCTGGCTGCGTATGGACTAAATAGACCTAGAGCATCTGCAGAAGAAAATAGTATGTGACCAGATCAATAAAGTGCATCATAGTGCAATCATGCAAAAGAGGCATATTAATGTTGCCTACGGCCTTCATTTTGCTATTTTCCTGGTGCTTGCTTGCAACATTTTTATCCTAAGTATTGTTAGCGTAATTTAAACTTAATGTTACTGTGGCACCTGGATTTGGAGACCTATTGGCAAGAGGCCATGCAGCACGTACAGAGATGATTTCAGCTCTAAACTGAAAAGAATCTTCATTGCTATGAGGGGCTATGAGGGCAGGCAGGATAAGAGAATGTCTAGGATGTTTATGTAGTGTTGTAGTAATTTTCCTCATAATTACATGTAAACTAAATGCCAAGGAGTCATACTATTTAGGTGTGCAAAGTTATTGTAGTTGTTCCTATCTGCACCCCACTAGGAGCAGTTCCTGGGTGCAGATGGCATTCCGTACCCTTTAAATTCAGTTTAATGTATCGGGCTAACTCTCATTTACGTGAAGACCACTTTGTATCACTCAGCCAGCATAATGTGGCCATAAATGAAGAGCAAATTCTATTTACACCCACCTCTGCAGAGTGACCTTAATTTAAATGAGAATCAGGCCCATAATCTGTATAAATATATGCACTCTGTTACATTAAGGTTATTTATTACACTGCACTCGGCCTGAGTATGCATGGAGATTTACCATAGATAATCCATAATCCAGAATTAAACTATTAATATGCATTTTGAGAGGGGCAGACGTAACCTTGAAATTCCTTGGTTTAAGTATGACCTTTAA
This sequence comes from Rissa tridactyla, assembly GCF_028500815.1. NCBI lineage: Eukaryota > Metazoa > Chordata > Aves > Charadriiformes > Laridae > Rissa > Rissa tridactyla. Next base: position 9,437,746 of record NC_071468.1, on the reverse strand, counting down.
CTTTGTTTGAATGTATTTTTTAAATGTATGAATAACAAATTAACATCGGTTGATAAAAAACATTCTGATTCCTTCGTACCATTTGCATCAATCCATACTTAACTTACAGAAAGCCTTGAAGATTAGAAGGCTTAATCACTCATAATATTTATTTGTTTTTAAATGTCAGACCACATTTAGTTCAACCTACTGTCAGTCTTGTTACCCCCCACTCTCTGGTGTTAATGAAACTGTGGTGGAAAGTATTCTTCTTTTTGTGTCCAAAGACACATGCATCTTAGAAAAATGACAAAACAGTTTGTACTTGGCCTGCGTAAAGGAATTACTTTCTGTATCCTTCCCAATACGGAACGGCTGTCTATGCTGTTCCTTTGATATGCCCTCCTAATTTCAGTAGACCCGTTGCAGGAAGCAGACAAATTACCTGTTGTCAGGAATTCTTTTTTCCTTCCCTGCAGCTTGCAGAAGGTGAGCTATGAACAGCAAAGGTATTTGAGCAAAAACTCCATGGTCTTACAATACCTTTTGTAGCCATGGAAGGTAAGTCCTGCTGTAAGGTCTTAGGAGCAGAGCTTGTAAATTACGTGGTAGAGTCTAAATATCTCTGTCAGGATCAAGACAACATGGTGCTGGATGCTGTACAGCTCGAAAGTCACAGTGATGGGCTGGGGAGCTAAGCTGTAAACACTGTATATAACCAACCATACATTGAAATGCGCTCGCATTATGCTTGCACCAGACGGAGCCTCGACAAACTTACACTGCTTGAACTGTGGCGTTTTGTCTTTCTTTCCACAGTCCGCATCTGAAGTTCAACAATCTGACCTTGATTTCAATTCATGGCCTCCCAGGAAAAGACCTACAGGGCTCCGAACATAGAAGATTTCTAATTAACAGGTTTGATTTAATATCTAAACACTTCCATAGCTTCAAAGGAAAAAATAACACTTTGTAATTCTTTGTGAACTTGTCCTACATTTTAGATAGATACAGAGACAGATAGCTTCAAAGTAATTCGATCTTTCTATACAACATGCATTCACCTGGGAAATGACTTGAATATAATTATTACTAGGGAAATACTGCTAAAGCAGTAACTTCAGGACAGCAATCCATTGCATTATACCAGGACACTGGTCTCTGTTTTCCAAGACGTTTTAGATTGTTTAAATCTCCAGGTTAAAGAAAAATGACGGAAGATGTATGCTTGCTTTTTAAATATCGTTTCATTTTTAACTTCCATGAGTTTTGTTCCAAACAATGCTGAGTAAAAGAATGTATAAGAATTAATATTAGCAATGTGACCAGTGATCTGTTTATAGCGGCCTCATGGTGAGGTGCAGACCCCACTGATAATAGTGGGAATTTTGCTGAGGATACGGGGAAAGTTTAGGATTATTGCTGTCGATAAATTGGGAAGGACTGCGCTGCATCAATCCTGCTGCTTGTGAACTACTTGTGTGCCAGTCACGGGACCGTGGAAGTCCATCTCCAGTCCCAGTCAGAGTGCTGTCCCTTAACACTTACCTCCCCGGGGCTGGCAGAGCCATGGGTCTGGTGCAAAATAGCTGAAGAGAAGACTGTGAAAGATAGCTAGGTCTGTGTCTAGTGGGCGGTCAAGCACTTCACGAGTTTTCTTGTTTGCCAATAAGTAAAATATCTTCCATTTAGTCGGATACAATCTTACCTCATCAAAATTCACAGTACATCATTCTCACTTAAATTTAGTATATTTGTTTTGAGGGTTTTATTTTTGTTTTGGAATAGTGACTAGGAATCCTCACTGTAGATAGGACCATGATTTTTCTGGATGCTGAGAAGCGTAGAATTAAATGAATCGCTTATCTTGAATAGCTGGGGAATGAACTTAGTATAATTTATTTAGATTTGGCTTGTGACTCTTTGGAACGTGCGTGTTGCTTTTTACCAAATCTTTTACTCAGTAAGCAGCAATGCACTAAAGGGCCAGCTCTTTAAATGACAAAACAACTCAATGTCTGCTTGCTGAACCTTAAAAATGAAGTCTCTACAAAGACATGAAGATGGTGTGATGTGAACCTGTTTAAAACCACCTTATCTTGTTTGGAATTTTGCCACGTCAAGGAATTTTTTTATAAGTAGTCACCTGAGTTAATTTTTTTATTGTAGAAAGGGGTGTGTTTAAGTACAAACCTAGTAAATGAAGGGATTACACGCTCACATAAATGCATGTACTTTTTTTCCTAAGTATGCTGTAAAAAAGAGTTGTAATAACAAAACATCCTTCCTGATGGAAAGTTGCGATTCATAGCTGCCTCACCAGAATTAGCTGTTAAAATTTGAAAGCAGATTAAGAGTGAAAATTGAGCTCTGCAGGGTATGATTTCTGAAAGCATCCCTGTGATTTTTGGAGTGTCAGTCTCCTGGGAGCTGTGCACCTCAATTATAAAGGTGCTTTTGAAAACTGTCATCTGTCCTTGATGTCCATTTTATTTATAGATTTCTGCATGATTACAGTTTAGAATTGTCAGTCGTTTGCTTCCCTTCTTTATTTGCCTCTGGTATCTGTGAGTGCGAAGGATGCACAGCACCTCAGAAAGCCTGGTCATTCAGTCCTAAAATTCTTCAGGTAATGAAAGCAACTTTATTTGTTTCTGTGGCATCCTGTATGACAATTTTGGGAACTCAGTAACAACAGTTAATGTGTAGCAGTCAGCTCGGGTTTAGAGTGTATATTCTGGTACTAATGGCAAAAAAGCACTGAGTCTCTCTCCAGCGTTCTCTGCTGCAGCCCCTGGTATAATATAAAGGCATCAAATGCTTGAACATGAGCTGAGTCTCCTTCTATTTAATCACATTATATTTAGTCCTGTGGAAGAAAGTGGAATATTTTTCATCGCTCAGTATCAATAGAAAGTAAAGTTCTTGAGCCTCTGAATGGCCATGAGCTTTATTTGGTAGACGGAATATTTTTTCTGCAGTGACTTCAGATTACAGACTGGGTGAAGCCCAGGATTTCTTTATTGGCCATTCCCATCTTGTCTCATAGGTGCGAACTGCTAGCAGGGGTGAGACTCAGCTTCCTTTCACACAAGATGTGCAGGCTCCATCCTCTTCCCATGTCACCCTGATCTCATAAACCAGACGTCTGTGTAACACCAGCCATTCATCTTTTTTGCTTGTTTAAAACCTGTTGCATTCTTTTTCACTAGATCCTGCAGGTTCATCCATCTACAAAGCTATAAGGGGGGTTGGGGATTAGCATTACTCTTCAATTCTACTGAAAGAACCTAATTTAACAGAATTTTGCCTGGTTTAAATTTTCAGTATCAGGAAGGTATTGAGTTGGGTCTAGCTGCAGAATGGCCAGCAACGTACTATGTATTTTCATAATGGGCTATTGCAAGACTCAGTGGTATTCAAGAGTCATAACAGACCTCATTGAAAGTATTATCTCTCTGGTCCTCCATGGATATTATAATGGTGTGCCTGTTGTACCTCTGTATGGAAGTATTTTATCTTCAGGAATCTTTGTCTTTCCAGAAGTCTGTTAAGCAGAGAGGGTGGTACAAATGCAATAATAAATAAGCAGTCTGGTGTTTGCATAGACAGGCAGGGTGGGAGCGTACTCGGAGTCATAAAAGACTTTCGGAAATAATTTTAATTGTCTTTACTGAGGCATTAAAGGGGTTTTGTTCCATTTGGGTTTTGCTTCAAAATTGGCTTTTTAAATAGTAGCTTCCAGATCTTTGATGCTTTCATCATACATAGGGATATATATATGACACTTTACACTGAAAACAGGCTGTAACACGGATGAAACTTAAGAGCTGCAAAAGTAAACCTTGCCTGAGATTTTCAAAATCAACAAGTGGTTTCGGTTCCATAGGTTTTTTGGTGCTGGTATTGAATTAACACTGCCAGAGCATGGTGCGCAGAATGTGTGCACTATACGCACTCCGAAAATCAGATTTCTATCAATTGGTCTCATTTGGACAACACTTAATCCATAAGACATTCAGGAACAAAAAACCCTGAAAACCATAACTACTATATGCAACAAAGCTCTGCTTCTTAAAACACACAAACCCTCATATTGTTTGTTACCTAGCACTGAAGGTAATTGCTTTGACATTTTAAAAGTTGCTGCCCCATTTTCATTAAGAATAACTTGTTTTTCGGATACAAATTAGTGAAGATTAATATTTTTTATATCTGCACTGTTTGTCTTTCATTTCATTTCTTTCTTTCATTTACCTGCTAATTTTTTTTTCTTTTGGATAGCCTGTTAGCGTTCAGTTCATCTTGTAGAGGAATTTGGTTGCATCTTGGAGACTTTTGAAAAGCTGGGGGTAGAGGGTCAGTTTAGTATGTTTTCAGAATTTTTCATTCTTGTGTTTTGGAAAATTTCATTTGGAAAGAGGTCACCAAGAGAAAATCTGAGATCTGTGCCTTTTACTGCTAGCTCTGACAACTGGTTTTGTAGCTTTGTATTTATTTTCAAACTTTTCAGACTAGTACTTTGGAACATGGATGTTAAAATGCCAATAGTGCCTTCATTGCGTTTGTGTCTCAACATAGCCGCTACTGGTGAAGTTGAATATCAAGTGAAGCAAAAGTGCAAAAAAAAAACTTCATAAGGGAGTCTTGTATAAGAGGAAGAATTAGACTATTAAAATGCCTTCTTTGCAGGGGCAAAAGTCTCCTCGCATCAGCCTGCAAAGGAAAAGCAGAGCAAAGCACATATTTCTGACTTTGTTTTTAAATTATGTGGTTGTATGGCCCAACGCTGGGAGGGATTGTTTGGTTTTAACAGAAAGTTGTCAATTTGTAACCGAGTATTTCATAATGACTAATCTTTTACTATAGACTGCCGTAAACTCACAGCGAGAGAACAGACTTGAACCACTAGGGGACTCCGGCTAACTCACCAGATGTCTAATTAATGCCTGCTGTCAGCTGCTGAAATGTCACTTACAGATATTCTTTCTTCACAGCCACTGTTTTAATGATGAAGATTATGCACAGATGTCACTTTGTTCCTGGGTTAACGTTGTGGTTGGTAAAATGACTGGCATAAATCGCGCTGCCAAATATGTAGTTGTTTCCAAGGAGAAAGAAATACCGTATGACTACCTTGTTCTCTGTACGGGACAGAAATACCAGGTAAGATTGTGTGTAGAGTGAAAAACGTAATAACGTATTCAGGTTTTTACAGTGAATAGTGTTTCTGTGATTAGCAAAGCAGTACAGTAGGCCTTATCAAGTGTATAACCAGAAAGTTTGCAGCCCTCCAGTGTAGCAGGTTGTACTATTTCAGTATAGAATTTGGATGAGATGAGAGGTTTTACAAAATTTTCTACTAGGAATGTCACTGCTCAGTATCAGATATTAAGCAAAACTGCCAGTATTTTTGCCACCATGACCATTAAACCTGCTGAAGAGTAGGCCCAATTGACGTGTGGCCCCAGCCACAGGAGACTTAACTCCAGCTGGTCTAACACCGTTTGACCTAGTTTTGGCAGTGGAGAGAATTCCTTATCAAATTAATTACTCATCTCACATAATGACCATGCCTAGGCACGGACATGGTGCTGTATGTTACCGTAGCACAGAGTTGAGTTTCCAGTGAGATTGAAGCAGACACTCAGTTACACGTGAAATGTGGAATCAAGCTCATCTCCAGCCCTACAGGCTCAGCTTGGGCTTGGACATCCTGGGCAGGGTTTGTTCTTTCTTGTGTATTGTCATGTGGCCTTCAAACTATGTCAACTAAATGGCCATCTTTTGTATAGCCCCATTGCCTGCAGTGATTTTGCCTTACTGATTGGTTTTGGATAGGAATCACGAGCAAGGTATTTTGCCTTTAAACTCAGGAGATCAAACTGAGCATGTGTCTACAGGTTTTTACAGTGCTGTTCACCATATATCGCAAACATGAATGTGAGGTATGTTCAGCCCCATAGTGAAATCTGGACTGCATACGTGCAACGGATTTGTGGAGCAAGAAAGCCCCGGTTTTTCTGTAATCACTTTTCAGGGTAGAGCCACACTTTAAACAACAATTCATATTCACTGTTCAACAGGGATGAGACAAAAGTTGATGTATGATCTGAATGACTTTAAGTGCTCCTAGAAAAAGAAGTTTGGAGGTAACTCTGACTTGCAAAATAAGTTACGGGAAGTAACTACACCGGAGTAGAAAGAAAGATAAAGCGAGCAGGAGGAAACTCAGGTTTTATCTGCCTTCGAGAAGAAAACCTAATGTCATCTATTCTCACTTTTAAACTCTACAAAAAAATAGGAAGGAATTATTTTTACCATCTGGTTTCTGTTCTGTTACACAGAGCTGTAGTCCATCCTTTTTCTAAGTTGTCCCTTATTTGGTAAGCAGTCAAATTAATGCCTAGTAAAACATTATTCATTATGATTAAGAGGATTTACTTGTTGGGCAAGTAAGATCTTTTGATGTCATGCCTGCTTTTAGATGACCGAATAGTATTTCAGTTGATCCAATTGGCAGTGAGAACATTGTTCAGGACGTTAATCACTGGTGCTGTAGAAGTCACAGATGAGATTACCTTTTTTGCTCTGTATAATTCAGATTGAATTTGTTACTGTAAAGTAGCATTATACATTTAATAATTTACTGAATCCTGGCATTTTAACCATCAAGCAGGTTTTGACCACTTTCTCTGGAACAAAATCTCCCTTATTTTAGAAAGTTGGGTTTTGTTGACAAAAGATGGAGGCAGTCTTGCTGCACAAGGAATTTTCAAGTGTCGTTTAAAGGTGTATGTTAGTCAAACAACTGCAGAGATCCTTCGACTGTATATTTATGCATTTCTGCTGTTTGCTGTAAAGTCCCTTTCATTTGCGTTTTGCTTGTATTGTTATTCTCTTGTTCTGGCACTGCTGTTCAAAATGGTCACCCACATCCCGTAGAAAATACGGAATACATACACACGTGTATGTACCTGTGCGTGTACTCAGACTAGCATGAATCTCTTTTCTCTGTGGCCACTCTTGTGTTTACTAGTGCTGAATGTTAAGAAGGGTTAGGATGTACAAGGAGAAGCAACCCTTAGGTAGTCAAATGGCTTGTGTCACTGTTTTTTAAAATCTTTCGTAACAGTTCTCCAAGATATATGCCATATATTCCTTCACTCATTTATTCGTTTCTTCCAGGTCGTGTCTCCCACTGGAGCAGATATCAGTAAACTCCCAACTAATACAGAAGTCCTAAGTAAGCGGCCACACAGATACACAGGGAAAGTCCCTTCCAATCATTTTACTCTCAATGATGATCAGGACTGCTTAAAGGCAATGCACTGGCTGAAAGAAAATGTTGTCAACTCAGAAGGTAAGGGATTTGTTAACACAAGCACATTTACAAAAATGTTTTCTAGGCTTATTGTTTCCTTAATTCCATGGTATAATGGATGCCTGATTAATTCTAACAAAGTCTTTCATCTGCTGTGCTTTGTTTTCCAGATTAATTTACAATTTGTTGTCATTTTTGATACCCAGCATATTTAGCTAGGAAAGAAAGGCTTGAGATAGATTAATTATCTATAATTATTATATAAAACAAAATGAGTCCCAAATGCAAATCTGGCTGGAGTCATTAATTAGCCAATTAAATAATAATTTCATTAGTGGATGTGTTTTTCTGTTGTATAGAAAAATATCTAGATTTGAGGCGTAACACAAAGAAATCAGGTCTAAATGAGGAAGTGGGTTTTTTCAGATCTGTCATCTTTGTATTGTTACATCAGTTACAGATTTTCACGTTGAACTGCAGGCTCCCAGTATTTTCTTTTTGACCCTTAAAATCACACATTTGTGCAGATGTCCGCCATACCTGTATTTCCTCAGCCTGTTCATGTGTGCATGGTTCGTATATTCGTTAGTTCATTCACTGAATACATACACTATTGAAAATACCTGGGAATCATCCAGATTTCAGAGTTAAACTTTCAGATACAGAAAAATAGACCAAACAGTAAATGAATTCATGTAACATCACTTATGTGTGCCAGATCTGCATTAGGACAGAGTTCAGAGCAGGAAAGCTGTCTTTGTGGAAGAGTTTATGTCTACTTGAGTGCAACAACAGGAGTTTCCGAAAGGTTTAGTTTACCTGGCTCGTTTGTCGAGAACATAATGAAAATTGGTAGTTATTCCTTCTCAAGACGCTGGAGGTTTCTTTGTCATCCTCTGAGTCTTGCCATGATCAGGACAGAAGATGATAAACATGGTAATGTTTCTGCTCACATTTTCTTCAAACAGCTTCCTGGCCTCAGGCGTGTAAATAGAGCCTCTTCAGCAGCCCCCCTCCGCCTGTCTTCCAGCTGATGCCAGCCCCTGCCCACACAGTCCTACCTGATGTCCAGCTGATATGCACAGCTGCGTTTGCATAAACAGATGAGGTTGTTAGTTTTCCGTGTTCGCTACTGCTAGTCTTTCATGTAAATCCGTGCGTGCCCAGTCCTGGAATGTGCTCCAGGACACCTGCGCAGAAATGCTGCCCGAGAGCTCGCTGCTGGCTGGGATGCAAGCCGCCTGGGAGGTTCGCTCTTCAGGCGAACAGCAGTCTTGCAGCACCTCGTCTCCTTTGGGACAAATGCACCTTTATTATTATTAATACTAAATTAATATTATATTAATCATAATTTCATTATTGCCGATGGCTTTTGTTGCGGTGTAAAGATGGATATCTTAATTAGGCACTATCCCATCTTCAATTATAAGCTAAATCCGTAATGAGGCTGGTCTTGGAGGGACGTGGTCTATGGGAGACGTGATGCCTCCCTCTTTCTCCCCACCCCACCTCTGGTTCCAGTTCTCTTTCATTGCTCTTCCCACTTCATGTTCACTGCTGCTGCAGATGTAAGCTGTAAAGAGTCCCCAGCTGCAGAAGTCCTCCTCCACCTATCTCTGTTTCTGTTCTTCCTCACCCTGATTTGTTTTCTGGCTATATGTCTTATAAATGTTGTTCTTTCAGTCTTGATCATGGCTGCATCCAGGATCCCTACTCTTTCTGAAAATGAGTCCACTTTTCAGCCCCTGGCCTAGTCTGGAGACAGTCTAATAGGCAACAGGCTCACAGAGGTGCAGAGGAAAGGCTCCTGTGGAGTTCAGCAATTGATTTGGATGTCTGTCAGCTCTCTGCAGGCCATGCTACCGCTCTACTGGGATGGCCAAAATTTTACGTTTGCATTTATTTTTCATCTCTGAAATTCTCCAGTTTGCCTTCAGTAAATAGTAGTATTACACCTCCTATATTTCATCTCATCAAAACGGTAAAGTATTGTTTGTCAAATTCCTGCTGAGCGGCTTTAAACATGTTAGAATTCAAAGCATTAAAAAATAGGATTTGCTTATGTTTAAAGAAAATGAAGTGGCTACTAAAACTATATATGCTGGTTATTGTAGCTGCACAGAAATAGACACTTTATCCTCTTCAGATACAATAATAATTCTTCTCAGCTTATACTTGGTCTTTTCTCCACACGGCTTTCCTCTTCTATTTGTGCTCCTCTTATTCAGCTATTTGCAACGTTTATCGGAAGTCGTCTGGAGCCTCCTGTGCCAAGCCTCATTCTCCTGGCTTGGCCGCTGGATAAGCCCCCCCGGGGTCCCACGTAGCCAGCCCAAGGGCTTGGGCGGGGAGCAGCTCCCACTGGCACCCAGCATGGCGAGTGCGTGGAGCCCCGGACGAGGGAGGGGGAATGCGTGTTCAAGGCCACTTGTAGTTTTGGAGGTTTTTTAAAGGAAAGTGTTAATCACTGAGCTTCACAACGTGAGTCTTATTAGCCTAATTGGATGAAATCTTCATTTGGTGGCACTGATTTTGAGAGCAGCTTTTAATTAAGAGTCAAGGTAGGGGTTTTAATTGCTTTTCTTCCCTCTGGGAGCACTGGGTACCACTTCATTCTGGGCGAAATCAGTGGATACGTTTTTGCAGGTCATAAGTAGAGCAGGATCATCCTGGTAGCGCATGCAGGCAGGAGCGTTGCGTGCATGCTGTGGTGGAAGGAACGATGCTCCTGGCAGTGACTGCATGTTATCGTTTGAGAAACCCACAACAATTTATTGTTGTTTAGACAATTATTCTATCACCCCTCCCCACCAGGGGAACTGGGAAAAAACAAGGAAACGCAAGGGTTGAAATATAAACAGATTTAATAGAATAAGACTAGATAATTAACATTAATAATACTAAAGAACCAGTATTAATCCCAGTACTAATATTATAAGATATATAAGAATTATACTCAGTCCATTCTATCAGCAGGAAGCCGTGCGCTCCCAGCAGTGGACAGCAAATGTTGGACACGGCGAGCTCTACGGCTTCGAAGGAAGGGAAGGGCTCAGGGGTCCGCCACTGGGGCAAGATGTTCTCTGGATTGCAGCCATTAAGGGACAGAGAGAGAGAACTTTGCAGCAGAATTTCTAATTTATATTGAATGTGACGTTCATGGTATGAAATAATCCTGTTGGCTTGAGTCAAGTGCCCAGGTCTCACTTCTCCTCATCCCTGCACCTCTCTAAGTCAAAAACACGAGACCTTGAAACCCACATAGCCTAGCTGGCTGTAAAGTAAATATTTTCACAAATTCAGACACTGGAGTCTTCTAAAAGTGCAGTTTTCCCAAACATTAGAAGATAAATTAGTCCTGTGTCGCTCAACCCAGGACACTGCACCACCGAGGATGAGCAGCAGCGTGGTTGCTGCAGCCTTCCTCGCTGGGCTCCTCCTCACCTCAGGCAAGGAGAGGTGGCAGGAGAAGCTGGCTGGCACTCAGCAGCAGGTGTTGCCTGAGGAGCCCATGGGAGAAGCAGCGAGACACATCTGCTGCTGCCGGCTCCTCGGCCGGCTGCAGCGTGGTGGGCTGCAGCGGGGTCCCCGGGCTGGGGGCCAGAGGCCTTTGCCCCCGGCCGGTTGTGCTGGCGGCTACAGAAGGGTCTCCTGCAGCTGCGGGCCAGGGAGCAGGGTGAGCACCAGCCCTGATGGCTGCCGCCGAGGCTTCTCTGATGAAACCCAGCCGCCTAATGCATGTAACCTATTATAACTGTAATTGTGACTAATTGAAATTCATCTCCTATTAGCTCTGCACTTTCCATGAAAATAAAAAGTAGGATGGGAGTAAAGTAAGGAACAAAACTGCTTTAATGGCCCAAAATGGAGCAATTATTTTTTCCTTTTACCTAAACATAGTTTACTGCATTATTAAAAGCGTGTTTGTAGGAATAGTATTGCGTTAAAATTCCAGTGCATGAATCACCAACCGTAGCCACTGATGCTTTAGCTAATACTGATTTTCTCCTTTAGCTTTTGGAAACTAAAAAGATTCAGGTCATGCTGGGGTCACTGAAATCTTGTGCTTCCACTTGTGGAAAATGAATGGTCCTGCTCTGCTGCAGAACGCTGACATTCCAGTAATAAATGATAAAACTACTCTAACGGTCTTTATTTATGGCTGCTTTTTTCTGTGGACGATTATTATGTTTACTCACAGATAGATACATTTTCATGTAGTTAAATAATAAAAGCATCCTGAGGAACTGCTATCTGTCCAGTGAACATAATTTCAGTCCATAATGAATATCTGTAGTCCCTAGACTACTAGCACTGTAATCTAAAAAGCCACTAATATTGTAATAAGCAGAAACCGTAAATTGTTGATTTACAAGAGGTCAGTAAAAGAGCATTGCTTTCCTTGATCTAATGTAGTTGTATTTAATATTACCATATAAACCAGAATTTTAATTTTCCTTGAGAAATGCAGGGCTCGAATCTGATCTTGTGGATACAAAAATGCCAACATATAATGCAATAACCGAACTTCTCAGTCTTATGTCTTCCTTCTTTTTTGACGCTCTCATGAGGACAGCACTGCCTACAGATAGACCTCCTGACAGGCACAAGCAACGGAAAGGGTTCTTCTGGCCTGGAAAGTCAACTTAGCAATGTACACACTCGGCAGACTTCCCATTATCACACATGATATGGATTCTGTATTATATTTATGAAACTAGTAAGATCTCTTTTCTTCTTATGATTTCGGGTGAATACATTTGCAGGTAAAATTGTTCCGTCCCTCTGGTCATTGAGGTTAACAGTAAAAATATGCTTTCCATCATTTCTGAGCATGTATAATCATGGGGCAATTCTTTTCTCTGACAGTTACAAAGAGATATGTTTATTTGGCAGCTACAAGTAGCCAAGCTGATATGACAAATAAAATAACCTTGTAGTCAAAGGGGAATAATAGAACATCTGTTAACAATTTTTATCATTCATATTCTCGGGCGCTAGGGCTCTGTGAGTGCTCTGTTTAGTGTTGCGGTGTGTCTCATGCAGTAAAACATGGTCCCAGTGAAATTAGTTTAGCCTATGAAATAATAAAATTTAGGTTGTAGGGGATGCTATCACTTGTAGTAGACATAAATGCCAATGCTGAGATAAACGTGTAAGTTAGTTGCATGAGGCACTCTTACCTGCTCATCACTGCTTACTCCAGTGCCATGAAGGAAAACAAATCCCGCCAAAAGTCAAGATCGAGCCAGTTATGTAGGAGAGTCAGCTGTTTTTCCAAATTCTGAGTGCAGTTACTGCTCTGTAGTCTGCGGGGAAGCCAGTGCCAGCTGCTGCTTGTGTCAATTAAAGGCCATTGCTGAAACACCTCTGATATTTCAACACTGACTTCTTCTTTAGTACATTCAATCCTACACTTTTCCTTCAATGCCAGACTACAAGTTATTTTCATAGAGCTCATAAAGAAGCTTCTGTCATAACATCCATCTTTTCCCTAACATAAGGAGGACACGGACCTGTTGGAGCAAGTCCGGAGGAGGGCCATGAAGATGATCAGAGGGCTGGAGCACCTCTACTGTGAAGACAGTCCGAGAGAGTTGGGGCGGTTCAGCCTGGAGAAGGCTCCATGGAGACCTTATAATGGCCTTCCAGTACTTAAAGGGCACCTATAGGAAAGATGGGGAGGGACTCCTTATCAGGGAGTGGAGCGATAGAACGAGGGGTAACGATTTCAAACTGAAAGAGGGGAGATTTAGATTAGATATTAGGAAGAAATTCTTTACGGTGAGGGTGGTGAGACCCTGGAACAGGTTGCCCAGGGAGGTTGTGGATGCCCCGTCCCTGGAAGTGTTCAAGACCAGGCTGGATGGGGCTTTGAGCAGCCTGGTCTAGTGGGAGGTGTCCCTGCCCAGGGCAGGGGGGGTGCAACTAGATGATCTTTAAGGTCCCTTCCATCCCGAACTATTCTGTGTTTCTCAAATGAGGCCCTATATCGTCTGTGTTATCCTTTAGCTTCAATCTGAGATTGGTCAAGCCTGGGATGGCCTGGGATTTGTGCACTGCCTTTCTTCAGGTTTACACACGTTACCTGGAAAAGCGACACTTGGGTGGTGTTAGCTGTTCTGCAGTTTCCTTTCTCCCAGCTCCATGCTGGAGTGTATGATGTCCTCTATCGCAAGGATGTTTGCATGTTAGCTTGTGGAGGTATGGCTCAGTTATTTCCTATTTCTGCCAGGGATTTCCCATCAAACAATAAATGCACCTGCTGACCAGCAAGTATGGGATATTAAATGCAATAGGAAGATGCATTTGATGCATCCTTGTGCTGATGGAGCACATTTTTGGCATACTGAAACACCCATCAGACCTAATGTGTAGAAGCTGATTTATTACTGAAGGTCACCCACAGAGCAGGTGTTCCTCCATCTACCTTGGCCTTGCAGCTCGAGCTAGTTGCTGGGGTGGTTGAACACAGCATAGACACAGAGCTGGTGGTTGTGGGCATGCTTCTGCTGCCTGCGCGGAGGAGCCCGTGAGCCTGGGCTTGATCCTCCTTTGCTCAGGCAGGAGCTTGGCTGCGGCCCTCGTAGCAAAGTGTGCTTAGCCACCAGGAAAGGAGCTCCCAGTCTGTCCTACAAGAGCTGTGCCATTTAGCATGGATTACTTGAAGGCTTAGTGGATCACAGAGCAAAAAAAATGATTCCTGTTCCAAGCAGGGGGACAGAGAGAACAGCGAGGAGAGGAGCACGTTTCAGTCTCTGCTCAGAGGAATGTTTACGTGTTTAAACCATCCTTAGATAAAACACACAGATGCTCTGATGCATCCCACCCCTGCCTCCCTTGTTGCCAGGAGGGGTGTAGCCATTAGGCTGGAGAGTCACATCGTGCTCACACAGAACCTGCTTCCCTCACATCCTCACATATTTGCTCTCAGCTTTAACTATGCGGTTCGAAGTGGCACCACTTCAGTAAGAATTTGCAAGACCCTACGCTACAGGCTGCAGCTTTGTCGTTAAGAGCACTCCCCTAGAAGGTGGGAGACGTGGGTTTGAATCGGAGCTCCCTTCACCCAGTGGGTGGAAAGATGGAGCTGTTTTAAATAGTGGTTTCTGCTCTAGTGACGATACACTGCAAAAGGAGCAGCGACATCCAAACACTGTTTTCATACCAGCTGATCAGAAATGTCTGTCTCAAGCTTGCTGATTTCTAGGCAGTGTGCAAGGACGGAGGTTCGGAGCATGTACTTGAGGCATTTAGGTTTTGGGCATTCTCTGATGTGCACGGGGGGGAGGCAGCTGTCTTCAAAGAGCAGTGCAGAGCTGCCAGCCGCTGCCTGTCAGTGCATCGGCCGCCTGTGCCCCTCAGCGGGGCAGTTCGGTGACACAAGCCGGCAGATAGGAAGCAGCAGGCACAGGGCTCCGTCTGCAGGGGTGTCTCCATTGTCTGGAGATTAGGCTTTTGCGGAAGGAAGCGGCAGCGCTGGTGACCTCCCATATTGCACAATGGCTTGTTTTCTGCAACTTTGTCTTTCCACAGTTTGTGGTTTTCTTCTGCATGATGCATTTAATTTGCTCCTGTCTCCCTCCCCCCGGTAAATCCTTTGAATGAGAAAAATTGAGGAGGGAGAGAACAAATTAAAAACAGGGTGGGGTTTTTTTTTTCCCCCTAGAGGATCTTCAATCAAAATTATTTCAAATTATGGGGTCAGAATGAATGTCATACTTCTATGTTAAGTACTTGCCTACTTTGTGGGATGTTTTGTACAGATTCTTCACTAAATTATCTTAGCTACTGTTGCTAGGTAACATTGTTTGCTTCATAGCATCAGAGAAATAAGAGGGTCAAAGAGAGCAATTTCGTGTTATTATCATCTGAGTTATACTAATAAGGTTTTCATTGTACGTCTTAGAAATTTTTCCCCCTTTTTTTCCCCTTAGGGAACGTCATTGTCTATGGGAATACAATTGACATTTACACCACGGTAGAAACCCTCTTATCTCTTGGAATTGATGGTTCTCGCATACATCTCGTACAGCCTCCACTCAGCTCAAATGTTACTTGCCTTAACAACAACGAAATCGAAAGTGCTGTTCGGGAGGCACTGTCAAAGGCTGGCGTGTCTGTTTATTATGACAGTATCCTGGCACAGTGGAACGAAGGCGACGACCCGGACCTTATCACATGTGCCGCTTTCACTACTAATAGAAAACCGTTAAAATTGCAGTGTTCAGTAAGTATATGCTTTCATTGTGTTTCTTTCAGTCTGTTTTTTAAGACAAAGACCATCAAATTCAGATTGTCCCTCATTGGTTTATCTATTTTCTCATTGTCTCTAGAAGATTGAACATTCGCTTGTTAGTCTAAAGGATTGTTTTTTAAAAATCCCAATAAAACCATTGTTAATGCCTTGAGTGATTTGGATTAAAATGTGTTTTAGTCACCTGACTCACAAATAGTTGTTCACTGCTGAGTGACAAATACTCTTAATTCATTTTCTAAATAATTCCAGAATTCCTTTTATTATTTAAATGCAGACATTAACTCCTGTCTATAGTTATGTGCATTTGATTAAGATTTGATTAAGTCATAGGAGAAGCCAATAATGTCGGGATAGAGAGGCCTACTACATAACTTAATGAAAATATATTTTTAAATAGATTTTTCTCCTTCTACATTAATGACTGCATTCTTGTTTATGTGTAGTATCAATATCTAAGTAATTTTATATGCACATTCACAGGTATGGCCCCACTGAGATGTGGGACAGGTTTTAGCCTTTCCTAATGGGCAGAATAGTTCTGTTTTTCTTTATTGGGCTAATCCACGTGAGTGAGCACTTCTAGTAGAGTCACTTCAACACGTGCATCTGTAGGAAGCTGTATGGCCCCCTCAACACATCCCGCTGCAGGCATGCGTCTTTTTCCAGCAAGTCTGGTGTAATTCTGGAAAGGAAGAGCCACGTGCCTCCCTCGGAGAGCTCCCCAGGAGTCCATGGTCCCTGCCACCTCCCCTGCGCTGTAAAGCTCTAAGTCATTGGTTTTCCTGACCCTTTTCTGTTTAATGTATGGATAGTTAAGCCCTTCCTTATGGAGGTGAAGACCTTGCATAACACTTCTGTCTACTAGCAGTGTCCTGACTTTGGTCCCCATATCCGTTGTGATGTTCCTTCCACTCTCTCCTCATATGCAGCTCTGCAGTTTCTCTCCTCTTTGCCTGAAATCCTTCTATTTTTATCCTTCTTCCACAGGGTGGAAGTGGTTCTTGTTCTTGCAACTTCATATCTATTCACCACCTCCCCATGGCGCCCCCCGCCACCTTTTCCCCACCACCTCGCCTGTGTGGCCTGTGCCATTCCTTCGCGACCCCCATTTCCTCATGGTTTGTTTCTCTTGCCCTTTTGTGCCCCCCTTACCATCCTTCCTCCAGCCATGGTTCTTCCCTCTTGAGGTCTCTCTTACCCAGCCTCTAAGATGAGAGACGTCAATTATTTGTGATGTCAGGGGCTTTATGTTCTCCAAAACCAGTTCAGCTGTCTTGCGTGGCTCCTGTATCTGCTTTTAGCCACCTGGGAGGACAGGCTCAGAGGAGGACAGGGCTCTGGAGAGCAGCCTTCGCCAGGAAGGCAGCTGGGTTTGCAAGGGA
Source organism: Rissa tridactyla (assembly GCF_028500815.1). NCBI lineage: Eukaryota > Metazoa > Chordata > Aves > Charadriiformes > Laridae > Rissa > Rissa tridactyla. The sequence goes on along the minus strand of NC_071468.1, from coordinate 9,420,801 downwards.
GCAGGCTGTGCAGGAATCAGCACTGCAGCAGCTCTGGGCCTTTTGGGATTTGAGCCAATATCAACTGTTGATTGGCAGTTCTTAGGGGCTTAATTTGTTGAGTCCTGCAGGATGAAAACAACGGGAGAAAATCTCCTCTTTTCCTAAAGCGGCAGTCTCCCTCCCTCCCTCCCTCCCCTCCTGGGCTGACAGATGGCTCCCAGCCTGGAGGTTGCAGCCGTCCCCTCCCCTCCCCTCTGGTGACACCGTCCTGCCTGTCAGCCGGCAGGACGTGGGGCTGTGTGGTCCCCTTGCCTTCCCGGGCAGAGCTTCCCTGATTTTGGATGTACTAGGTGGTTAGAATTCCCTTAACTGCAGATATTTCATTACTTGTTTTATATACGAACAACCCCAGAGGCTCTGACTCTGCTGTCACATCTCTGCCATACCAGTGTGGCTTAAATTTCCAGCTCCCTTTGCTTCCCATGCCTTTTCTTCCTTCTGGCTCATCCAGCCGGTCATGAGCATCTGACGCTTGCTCTTCATCCACAGGAAAGCTCTTTGGTGGTGTAATTGGGTAATACTTTACTCGGGTCACAACCGTGTCCTCCCTGAGGCTGACACTAAGGGAAGGGCGTATTACTGATGTTAGTTTGCCCTGATACAGTTATGTCTCGGTCTGTTCAAGATGAAGGCAGCAAGATAATGCATACTTGTCTGATAACTTTTCACCCTTTCCTCAGCCTGTACAGTAATATTTCTTGATGATGGGCAGCAACATTCAGCTTGTCGTCTAATCATTTTAAAAGCTGAGGGCACTGATGAAAGAGAAAGCTCTTTATAAAAGCTCCGGAGCTTCACAAACTATATTGTAACAATGAGACGGTCAGTCTTCATCTGTACCCTTTGCAGACAATGATCTCGTTTAAAACACCTCTCAACCTTGTCATTCTTATTGCTTTTAACCCTCAACGTCCAGTGTGCGCTCTTGTTTTACTTTATTTTTGGGACCTTTGTTCTGCCAGCTTTCAGTTTATCCCCGCCGTTTATACGAGCCGCTGCTCGTAGTTGTAGCTTCCCCGGCTTCTGCTGCCTGCGGCGCTCTGACAGAGGGGAGGGACTGGGGCAGGGACCGTTCTGTGCCTGTGCCCTCCAGTTCCTGACCCAGCCTCGCTTACTTGCTCCTCATTTCTCATCTTTCAGAACTGAGACACCTCCAGTTGATGTGAGTTTTGCCTTCCCCGGCGCCTCTCTTCGCTTCATCTGAATAGGCGCTTTCCTTGGTGAGCACATTTTTATGTTCCAGATTTCAGATGGGCTTCTGCCTCTTTAAAGTCACTTTTAGGCAACGTAGAAAACCAAATGAAACACACATATCAAGTGAAATGTCAGATGTGCGCGATTCTAAATCGATACAAAAGCTCCTCTCTGCTAATCAATGCGCGGAGTCTGTGCGGAGCGTGTAGACAAAAGACAAGGGCTGTGGCGGGACCCTGCAGTCCTTGCTCTCGCGCTGCGCTGGATTTCAAAGCGGCTCTTCAGGCATCCAGCACGTTTTGCATGACGTGCTGTGTGCACATCTGTTCCAAACCGATGCCTAACGCGTAGGACGAATCAGTGGCCACTTCCAGCACCGCCTGCTTTGTAGTGCTTGTCGCCGTGGTGCTGCCTCAGCTCTTATTTTGGGGAGATGAAGTCTGATCTGCTTCCTCATGTCCCAGGAGAGGGACTGTGCAGGTGCCACAAGAAGACAAAAGAAGGGAATTATCACTAGCTTTTTTCTTTGAGACTTAGAGGAGGAATTTAAGGATTTAGGGTGATTTTCTTTCAATGCCCTTGAAATCTTCCTGTGGGGAAGATGAGCTCATGGCTTCAGTAGATGCTGGTCCCAAGATAAATCCCCACCTCAGGGCCAGTTTCTGTAAGGAACAGTAAGACAGCACAGGTAGTGTTTTCAAAGAATGGAAAGCACACCTTTTTTCAGTCCCACAAACCAAATCACAGTGAATATGTATATTCACATAGTGTACAGGTATCTGCTGTGCTCGTTACCAGATTCACTAACAGACTGCCAAATGTACCAAGTACTTAAAGACACAGCCTCCTCTGGGCTGCCCTGGATGGTCTAGGTGGATCTAGACCTCTGCCCTGTCTCTGAGAGTGATCGGCCCCAGCCACTGCAGGCCCAGTAGTCCCAAGCACTAAGAAAATACAGATCAGTCTGCCTCCTAAAGTAAGTATTATCCAGATCTGACATAGCTAGAGGTGTGTTTCAGTCCTGACAAGTTTGGATGTGTTTTCCAAAATCTGTGTCACTATCAAGTATAATAAATCTGAATGCTTTCCTTTTCATGTAAATATCTGGTTGTCATTTATACCTCTCACAAATGTCCTGGCCTCCACAGCTTCCACTGGCTTCCTTCTGCTGCTGCAGTTTGAATGAGGGTGGCATTCCCTCTGAACAGTTTGAATTTCCTGTCTTTCTGTTTCATTGAACATCCCTCTGCTGGTAGCCATAGTAACACAGTTTGGTAAACAGGCACAACGGTTGAAAAAATATCTGTAATATACAGTTATCCCACTACAGTGCAAAGTAAATTGTACTTCTCCATTACTTTTTTTTTTTCAGCTTGGCTTGAGCATTTGAAAGAAGAAAGCCAACTTCATAAAGAGTTCAAGCCTCTTTCACATGCTTATACTAGCACAGAAAATACGCAGTTCCACTCAGTTAATATTAGAGTTTTTAAAACAAAACTCATCTCATAACCAGAAGTAGATGAGTATAGTAATTCTCCCCTCAGCTGTCTTTGTTTTACTTTTAGTAGCTGTAAATACTGGATCAGAAGGATTTAGCTATGTATAAAAAATCATACTTTATTTCATGTTCTTGTTTATTAAAATAAATAACATTCAGAACAAAGTGTAGGTTTTGATTTATGAAATTAGCCAGTAACCATTGCACAATAACCTACGCTTATTTACATCTCTTTTTTAGGCATTTTTTAGCTTTGCCTACAGGACGGTGGATTATGAAACCTTTAAGGCGATTAATGATGCTTGCCTTGTTTTTGATGGAAGACTTGTGATCGATAACGAATTCCGTACTAATGATGTCAGTATCAGGGCTGCAGGTCCTTTAACAAAGTACTCCAGGAGATATTGTGTAGGTGAATGGACACACGGCAACTTCAATTCAAAAGAGGTTGGCTGTGAGCTTGCTGCATCTATGCTGAATCTCTTTGATCCAACCCGTCAGCCCTTTTCTAAGCCACCAGAAGGCACAGATAGATTCATCCCCATATACAAAAGCTGTATAATTAAAGGTACGTCAACATGGATTTCTGTCATACTTTCATACCCTCTTTAGCATTTTTGCTGTTATATAACAAGAGTAGTTCCATCTCACCTAAGGTGCCATCTAATGGCAGCAGAGTCCTCAGAGCTCCTTATATAGTCAGTGGAGAGAGGTGAGTTGCAATAAAAGCTTACGCTGTAGATTTTTGCTAATAACAGACCAAGTTGCGCTTTCGTTTATATTGCAGTAAATACAGAGTGTTTCCAGTGAAACTCAGTGTCTTTATTCCAAGTTCAAGATCAATGAAACTACAATCAGGACTTTTCAATGTGTGGCCACTGCACCAATATGTGTAAGAGTACCACAAAAAAGTTTATAAGATGAAGTCCACCAAAAAAAAATAAGTTCTTTGTTTTCTTTTTAGAGCCACTTGGTAAACGACGACAACAACAAAAGAGATTATGGGAGAAGGAGGGCAAGCAAATACTTTTTCTTCTTTGTTTATGATTTAATAAATCTCACTTTCATGTATGGCAGGAGGTGTTCTTCCTGGAGGTTATAATTACTTGCATATTTCCAAACCAGAAATCCCTGCCTGCTCGGACTTAGAACTTGCACCGTGTGATCATGTGAGTTACATTATTTAACTTTTCTTTGTTTCATCTTCCATTTCAAAAGATGTTCCATACTTTCTGATACTTGGCCTTCTCAAAAGCCACACAATTCCTATAAAGAGGACATAGGATAGTATTAGCTGGATTTCACTAAAATATACTTTCAGCCTTAGCGCTTAACCTCTTTCCTTCCTGGAATAAGGCGTTATAAATGCATGATAAAACTTTGCAGTCTATCAGTGAAATTCAGTTGATTTCTAGACTAGTAGGAAAAGAATGTATTCTGGAAGGGATGTGCCATACTTGAAAATAGCTCGTGTTGCAACCATGAAAGTCATCTTTGAACAGGAAAGAGGAATGCCCTTTGCACAGTTGGGCTACATAGGAGATTGTCCCATGATACAAACATGGAGATGTTTCTCGTGCTGGAGAACCTGTCTTGTGAAACAAGAAAAGGACTAGGTTCGTTATTTCAAAGCCAGAGAGGACCATCCATGTAGGCAAGCTCCCGTTTCATACAGATTATACATTTTTCCTCAGGGATTTCTGCATCAAGCCCGCTCTTGTAGCTGATGTGAAGAGTGGCTTTTAAAAGACTACTTCAGTGCTGATTTTAAAACGTGGACAGCAATAGTCTATAGAAAGAAATAATTTTTTTTTTTTAAAAAAAGGAATCCATGCTTTAGGGCGAGGAATCAAAGCATGGCTCACCTTGTTTTCCAGCTTTGCAGATGCAGGATGAGCTGTCCAAAGCAGCATGTACTGAGAAGCAGAAAGGTTTATCAGAGAGAGAAAAATTGGTTTTGTCACTCCAAATTGCTAGAACATGATTAGAATTCTTTTGCTGCAGCTTTGATTACCTGCTGTCTGAAAAGGCAACATCTTTAAAGCCACTCCAGAAACTTCATGTAAATCCTAAAAGAATTTCCTAAGAAAGAAGTAAGAGAAGCTAGTGAAATCTATTAGCTGAGAGATGTGGAAGTAACAAAGGTTACTGTAGCCTAGCAACAGGTTTTAGAAATATATAAAACTGGAACATGAATACAGCTTTAAAAAATAGCTTCAAGCTATTTGATCATCCCACTGCAATGCAAGGTTTGAAACAAATTTTTACATTTTTGTCTTTCATTAAGTGATTGATTTAACTAGCTGAAACTAAACGATATAGTTTGAGCATCAGTATCCAACGTTGTTGTTCTTTTATTGATAGTAGAGTTGGTGTTAGCAACGCTTGGCAGCCCCTGTTCAAATTAGTAAGAGGGAGTCACTGAGAGCAATTCTAAATCATGCATATGCGTATGTGTTTGTGTGTGTACATATATACACGCATATACATACGCATATGCATGTCATGTAAGTATACGCATTTTTATTTTTTTTAAGGCAATAGTAATTAATCATTTAAAAGTCTAGAACATAGCCTGAAGGAAATGTTCTAAGAGATCAAACCCAGCCTCCTGCAGTTGCAGGCAACCATCTAGTACATAATGCCATTTATAAAATTTAGAAGTTTGGTTTAGAACTGAACCAGGGTCATTCTTGGTATTTCTTTCCTTGTTGGAAGGCTGTTCCAACACATCACAACTTTGACTACTGGAAAAGTTCTATGCAAAGCCAAAAATGCTTAATTGGTATGTGATAAAGCTTTGAGTTGTAACATCGAAGTTTGCTTGTAACTGATTAATGTGTTAGCATCAACCCTCTGCCTGCAATCGTATAGCTTCTACGATGTGCCATAAGTTTGGACTCTGCAGATACGCTGTTTGTATATACATACAGAAAAAAATATATACGTATAGGTATAAATCTGGAGAGAGAGTAAAAGTATACCAGTGTATTCTTCATTCATCAGGACGGTATCCTGCAGTAAATTATGATATGCCATATGTATGCGATAATATGGACTCTGCATAAAAAATTGGGATGAATAGATTCCAATTCAGTTGCCTAAACAGAGGCATCTAGTGTTGTTTGGGATGCCTCAGGGCATCTCTCCTGACCTCCAGCTGCTGTTCCAGGAGGTCACAGGTCTCCCATGGATCCTGTGTCATAACTGCCAGCCCAGTTCGGATGGCCCAGATACCCTTGGGTGTCCAAATGTCACTCGGGATTGGGCAAGCAAAGCCCATGCTGCACACGCAGTTGTACGCTGCAGAGTTTTGTGTGCGTTGTTAATGAAGGTCTAAACCACGCAGAAAATCTTTGTGTCCAAACCCTAGGAAAGTGCTGTGTTGTATAAACTATGTTACTATGTTCTTGTTGTTAAAATCCACAACCCTTTTTTTTAGAAATGTTAAATATCAGCTAGGAAACCCTAGCTGATCCTGTATGTATGCCAAGTCGGGTGTTCGTTCCATCTCTCCAGCTTTCCTTGTATTTTCTGTTCCAGGGGATGGAGATTATAACCGGAGAGGCAAGACATGGGAATTATTTCAGGATGCGTACCAACAAACATAGTATGGTAGAAAGCATCACCTGCTTTTCAAAGGAACCCTTTCCTGTCTCCAACTACATTTGCTTGTATGGACAACACGAACGTCTTCTTAATGATCTTTATTATCGCTGGAATGAAGGACAGATTACAGATCTTTACAGGTAAGATAAACTCAACATTGTGCATAAAATCTACATTCTGGCAGAATTTTAGTTTTATTTTATTACGGTCTGTCTTCTGTCTGTTTTCCCTTAGAACGAAAGATAGATTTTTTTAAAAAATATTTTCCATTCTTTGGCAAAATTTATCAGTGGTAATGCAAGCCCTGAAGACCTTCCTGGAAAGAGCGGTGTGTCTGAGATTTATTTAGAGAAGGAGCAGTGGTTTACTTAACCATCTTTCACCTGAAAGAGCATTTCAGTGTCTCTATAATTTTTGCTTAGAATATTCAGTAGGTTTAACTAATTAAGCTGAACCTGAACAATCCCTTTTTACTGAAGATTCATATGTGGAAGTCACTTTTAAAAGTCAGTATTTTTGTCACTTTGAATCAAACTTTTAAGCCGAAAGTTTCTAGGGAGATTTTAAATCACTCATGATGATAGTCACACTCAACAACTTTTCCGCTTACCTGGTTATTAAAAGAAAACCTAAAGTTTATACTCTAGACTGTGTGTTAAGGGAGTTATTTTAACTTAATTTTATAGCTGGAGGCTACATCAGGACTCTGCGTATTTACTGGAGGTTCCCCATCCAACTTGCAGGACTTCTCCCACCACTTTGCACTTTGCAGCAGTCAAACAGGCCTTGCAGATTTTCAGAGGTGCTCCCCTCTGCCTGCTGTGCCCAAGCAAGCGCGGGGCGCTCCTGGGGACAAGGTGTTCCAAAGCAAGGACTGAGGTTCTCTCAAGTGGTGGGAGAGGCTAAAGCGCCTGGCTATTTCTATCCAAGATTTATGTGCTGTCTCCCCTGAGAGAATTTTTCATTGCTTTTGGAAATGCAAACTTAATTAAAGGAGTTATTATGGAGAGAGGACTATCTGAAAAAATGCGATCTACCATATCTTTAATCTTCTGCTACTCCTCCAGGATTTCGTATCTTAAAAAATTACCTGGCCTAAAAACTCAAATTTGTTTTATTCCTTATGCCTCAGTGAAAACAAGTGCTTTGGAGGTCAAGCTTGATTAAAAAAAAAATAAAAAACATCCAAAGAAAGAAACAAAAAAAACCCCAAACCCCCAACCAACTAACAACAAAAACAAAACGTGCCCCCCCCCACCCCGACACCCAAACCCAGTAAAACCCAAAACCAAAAAAAAAAACCCAGCCTTGAATTTCATTCATGGGGTAGAATTCTTTGAGCATGTAATTGAAACAGGAGGTAAAGAAGAAATTGCTGATACATCTTATTTTGATTTTCCTTTTAAAAAAACCCTCACAAGTGGTGCCTTGGGATCCTAAATTGTCACAGATAGAGAAGTGAAGTACCACATTACAGAAGCTGGTTTAGAGACAGAAAGCCAAGCACAGGAACAAATAGTAAATTTTTATGATGATACAAAGCTGATAGTGGTGCCTTAAAAGTCTCCAGATCTGATTGTGCTATATTTATAACTGATTTGAAGAAAGGCATAAATGGTAGCAGAATTTTCAGATTAAACAATGTTATTTAGTTAACAGTTTGTAAAAGTTTGTTGTAAAGGACGTGCTGTGGTCCAAAATAAACTTTGCGTGATAATAGCAATCTACTGGTTTGAAATTCTGTAGGAACGAAGCACCTTGAGACAGGGACTTAAGAGCCTCTGAATTCCTGTACCTCTTTCTCTACCTTTTGCACTTCTGCTGGTTCAGTGTCAAAAAGCTCCACCAGAATATGGATAAGGCATTGTACGCTGCTAAGGACAGAGAAATGAGAATGCCTGCTGAAATCAGGGAGGAGGGGGGATCCAGCCAAGCCCTTCAGTTAATGACAAAAGATCGGTTTGTATGCCGTGTTTTGAGAATAGTGGTATCAGCTGCCGTCTCAAAGGGTGAACTCCCCTGAAAAGGACTCAGGGCTTCACTGGGACTGGATGTGCAGCTCTCACAATTCTTCTGATGTGTTTTGCAGTCCTCTTCCTGCACTCTCTCCTCATTGTAAATATTACAGAGTCTAGCTCCTCATTTTTTTCCTTCTTGTCTTGTACTGAAAGGTGGGATGAACCCAAACTTCAACTGTGGGGTTTAAAAGCTTCTTGGTCAAAAATGCTTCTTTACAAATTTCGCTTCAGGAGACCTTTATATGCCTCTGCTGAGAGGAGTGTGAAACTTGCTAATTATTGCTGCTGCAGGGATTGATTTTGATTTATAGAAAATGTTGGTTTTGTTTTACAAGAGAGGAATGGCACACAGGAAATGTAAAGTTCACATGAGCGGTATATTGTCAATAGGTGTTACGCGGAAACTAAAGGAGGATGACACAATTGTATGAGATATGGGCTAAGACGACAGATAATTTTCTTTCTTGTCACAGCTGATGCTGATCAGCTAATACATTTTGCGCACTGAAAGAAACTCAATATTCAGGTTGTGGCAAGGTATCATCAGTCTTTTTCATGGTGTTACAATATGCAAACACAGCTGTGACCTAATCTTTTCTATGAACCACAAATATTGCCAGACACTTACGCCTTTGTTGTTTGCCCAGATGCGGTTACAGTGTCAGTTGTTATATGTACTAGCAAGTTTCACACCAGTATTGACATCTGGAAGAATAAATCATCTTGCTTTGGGATTTGTGCCTGCAACACAGGTAGCAGCATTTTCCTGACCTTGACAAAACCAGCATTTATTCCCTTTCTCTCTGTTGCTGCATGTGGGGCATGTAGCCTGGCGCAAGGACCTAAGAGCAGCTGCACTTACCTGCACTCTTGATAGCTTGATTTTGAAGAGATGAGACATTAACTTTCTGAACAGCCAGGTTATTTCTTCATGAGAGAAATTAATAATGTATTAGCCTCCTTTGCTCTCATGATCGTGATAGGACCTCCACACAGTGCACAAGCTGATCGGGGGATTAAAAGTAAGATCAAGTTCTAAACATCTACAGAGATTTTAAGACTCTCAGGAGAAATGAAGATCCCAGTGATGATCTGTTAATAGGATGAGTCAGGCCAGTCAACATTGTAAGAGTAAGAAGTGCAACTTTATCTGATGGCAGCATATACACTCATTGGGGGAGTCATCAGCTCCTGCAAGACTGCTTCTATCTTAACTGATCTTTGCTTACCAGGATCTGAAGTTGTGCAAGGTCAGGGTCCTCCCCCATCCACGTACTCACGGGCACCACGACCTGCGTGTCCGGGTGGTCTGGCCAGGATCACGAGTGGGCCACGCAGAGGGACACCACTTATCAGGTCCTCATCTCATCTCTTGAGCTCTTCTTAATTAGTGATGATGAACTACTTTTGGACTTGTCTTTTACAGCGTTTAGATGTGGATGTTGTTTGGGATCTTTTGCCTCATTATTTTATCTCACCCCTCATTAGCCCATGGCAAAATTCCTGAATTACAGTTGCCAGGTTTTTATCATCTGGTTATTTTATTGCCTCCACTCCTGGTTTTCATCTTCTTTATACCTTATCTTTAGATAGGTTTGTTCCTTCTCTTCTTGCTATTTGGTCATTTGAATGAAATAACATATGTTGCTCCGTAGCAATTAACATATGCTGTTCTTTAATCCTTGCTCGCTTGTTTCTTACAGTGCTTTCACACGTGTGCATGCACACACACATACATTTCCATTCATATCGGTCTTGATATTTCTGTTACAAACATCTGTACGGCGAGGAGGATGGATTCTCTAGCTAGTTTACAAGGTGGGAGACAGAAGAGCAACCCACTGCAGTAAACGAAAGTCCTTTTGCCAAGGCAGAGTGAAAGGACAGTGAGAAAAGGAAGAGACAGTGAGAAGAGGAGGCAAACTGCCTGTAATCTCCACCTAACAGTCCCAGCACAAAGCAAACTGGCACGGGAAATTGCTTCTTTCAGGAGGAGGTGGAGCAATGGGAAAAGGCTGGCAATATAATGTAGTCTCATAATATATAATATCATCTCATATATACAATACATATACAGCCACATAATACAACGTTATATACAATGTACATATATATATATGTACAATATACAACAATATACAGTGTTAAAATCTAGCCATAAGAAGACTGACTCTTCGAAAACCATTAAACTCAGAAATGTTTTAGCATTTCTTGTGAGATGAAGATTGTCTTGAGGCTTTTATGTGGATAAAAAGCGGTGTCTGATCTTCTTTTGGCAAGGAATATGAAAATGCATTTGTTGATTTCTATGTGCGCGATAAAAAGAAGAAAAAATCTTTTGGGTGTTGTTCACATGGCCTGTAATGATCTCACATGACCGTGTGAATGCAAACCTGATATTAGGACCGAATTTCTCTCTTTGACTTTGAAAAAAAATCCTTTTAAACTAGTACACGTTACACTTACATCCACTTGCATTATCTTCTAGCAAGATGTGAAGTGCCCTTAGTGAAAAGAAAATGAGAAAATGTAGGCTGTGGAAAACGTTGTGGTTTGTTAGCTAAGCTTCTAAACTTGCTGGTTTGAAACATTAATTCCCCAATTCACTTCTTTATGCCTCTATTTTGGGGAAGGCCTTCCTATAAGGCAAAAAAGTACAATGTTTTAATCTTTTGGTCTGCGTTTAGATTTCCCAGCATGGCATCTAGTTCCAGGAATGGACACAGTGGAACAGCTGTCACCTGGGAGCTAATTTATTTCTGTGTAGCATGCAAATTATCTTTTAAATAATTAGAGACTGCACCTAGCAATGAATTTCCTCACTGATTTGCGTTCAGTATAAGGGCTGAAAGTTAACCCCATGATACCGGATTTCCTGACCGTAATGTGCCAGTGCCATTTTCAAATTAGCAATAACAACAGGCCCTCAAGATTCAGCTAACTTGAAGAAGTAACCCCTTCCGGTTGCGCACATGAAACTGCAGCTAATGGTAATAATGAGATAAATAACATTTCCTTTTGTTGAGAAAAAAGTTCCATTGATTTCAGTATGAGTTCGACATGATTAAAAGCTGCAGGACTTGACCCACAGCTAAATAAAAGATTGAAATCACTTCTCCCACCTCCTCCCTTCCCCCTACGGTAAATGTACTTTGTGGAGGAAGCCAAACAGGGTGGTGGGCATGCATCGCCCTACCCCTGGGGCAGGTCAGAGGGGTCCACCAGTGGCTGCTGCCCCAGCCTAGTCCCATGCCGGGGAAAGAAGCCCCTCGGCCTCTAGATTTGCAAGACCGACAGTCTGATGCCCCCAGTCACACTAATACTGATGATGTGTATTCAGACTGCTGCCCTTGAAGACTTTAAGTTCAGACATTTATCAGCCTAGCAAGCAGTAACCAAATGAGCCAGCATAAAATCATCTGACTATATTGCCACAATCACTTGGGTACCAAATGCCCTAGCGCACTTGAGAGTGTAAGCTTGTAGTGAGTTAGATGCTCCTCCTCCATATTACAGTATTTTCCCAGCTCACTGAAAGCCTCAGATGTTTTTGAATTAATTTTTTGTTTCAGGGAAACAATGCTTTCAGCTCTCACAGTTAAACCAGCCAGCACTGCATCTGATGGAACTAAAGAGTTTTAAAGTTCCTTTTCCATTCTCCTTCTTCAGCAGACAGGTACTATGGACATTTTTAAAGGAGGTCTTGGTGCAACTCTACCCCTGCACAGTTAAAAGAAATGCTCCTCAGAATGCCCAGCTGCCTTAGCTGGGATCCCAGTGATACAGATATTAATGCGATAACAACAGATATTAGGCTTTTTCCAAATATAATTGCCTATAGTTAAGCTTTTGCAGCCGTATTTGGGACTCACTTTCATAGGCGTGAGGTACTCCAGCTTAATTCAGAGTAGCGTCTGCGTGGGCTCAGTTCATTACTTAGCTAAACACGAATTTAAGAGCCAATGTTTTTGTTTCTACCTATGCAAACGACAGCTGAGGCAATAGGCTGTTAAGCCAGAAGATGACCACATCCAGTCAGACAGCTGTCTCTTCTGACTGCACCACAGTGGGATGCACTTCATCCCTCTGACTGTTTTATAGGATGCCAGGGTCTACTGGGCAAATTGTCAGGGCCTCGGACAGGCAGTATTTACTGACCAAGAAAAGTCTCATCCTCCCTTGTCATTGTGCTACAAGAAAAAGGCACCACTGCCATCAGTGATGATCGTCACCCTTCCATCTGCCTCGTGCCACCACGGTTGGTGTACTCACTCCATCTGTACTCACGCACACCATTACATTCCTGAGCAGAGAGGTCTTACAACGCAGTTGTCTGATGTCAGGGCAGGCAAAACCATAGGAACCAAAGACACAGTATCCTCAAGCCGAGGATTTTGTATACAAACCTTTTATGTCACCTGGAAATTCAACAGCATTACTCCCTAGATTTGGAATCCACTTCAAGGAAGGAGTTTCTGCAATTTTTATTAATTTCCCGTAAGGCTGCATCTCAAAAAGGCTCAACAGGAATTTGAGTGCCCAAGAGTGAGGCTCTTTCCAACAGGAAAAAGAAAGCAAATTCCAGTAGGTTTCATATCAAGTGTCCCCTGTACAACACTCCTTCCCTCGGAGGTCTCTGGTGCTCTCCTGAAAGCCTTCAAATTCTTTCCATTGCCGTAGCAGCAGATAAAAGAGGGGGGTGGGGAGAGAGCTCCGAAATACGTTTCTCTTTTATTTTTAAGCTTATAGATTTGTTACTGGTCATCAGTGCTCCATAATGCTTCACAGAGGAGGAACGGAACCAGTCAGTTACACCCTTTTGTATTCTCCTGAGATGAAGGCAACTGTAAGGCAGTTGCCAAGTTATGGAATGTATCCACAGAGCGGTGGAATCTCCCTCTGCTGCATCTTAAGTACAAAATGGATAATTAGAGGGGTCTCCTGATACTTGGCAACCAAATGGATGCTCACTGGCATCATGCCTTTAATATGAGATAGAAGTGCTTCATGTAGGCTTCATTTGGCATTAATGAAAACCAAATCTACTAACATAATGTATAAAAATCTGACCCACTAGTTTCTAGAATACTTAAGTAGCTTATTTATCAAATTAGGTGTGAGTGTTTGTTTTTTGGTTTTTTTTTTACTTGGGATTTTGTAATACTGTGTTAATGAACTTGTTTTCAGTCATGACTTACAGAAGATGCTGGTTGCGTGACATTAATGTGTCAGTAATACTGATGATGAAGCAAAGGAGTACCGCTGTTGCATGACAGCGAGTGCAGCAAAGGCAGCATCACTGGAGGAAAGGCACAGATTTGGGCTGACTGATGAAGTGTCCTGACAGAGGCAACATCATTATGCCAATCAGTTTCTAAAACGCGCCCTCTGAAATGTTGTGTTGCTCAGCCATCCCTTTCTCAAGTTTCTTCTTGTACCTATTTGCCAAATGTACTCTCTGTGTAATGCTGAAGTTAGTAAGATGCTGTACGTTAAGCACTTCTGGTATTTAACAGTTTGTAAAGCATGCTGATAGACTAAGGCATGGTGTAGCAATCAAAGTGTTTTGAATAACGTATATAACACAGACAATTTGTGTACCCTGTGTAGCGGTCTCAAGTAGCACCCTGAGGAGAATGAACTTGCCACCATTCATCGCGTGGTAGCAAAGCTCTTTGCAGCAAGGTGCAGGTGCACTCCGAGCGCCTCATCTCCATTGCAAGCTTTGGGCTTCTCCAGAGCTGGGGTTTATATGTCCACCAAGCTGCAAAGGTCAGTTTGGGGACTGGTGATATTAGCGGGCAGGTCCGTAGAGAGAAGCCCTTATTGGCAAACATTAACCAGAGGCTCTTTGGCAAGTAGGAGTTGGGAGCGTGGCGTATGACTCTGGCAATATCAATGCACGGGACAAAACGTACAGGGGATTTCACTGAAATGTAGTGACAAAGGAATTTTTTTTCCCAATGCCAGAATAGCAGATGGGATTCAGTGCTCGCGTATGAAAGGAACAAGCAACTTACACATGCATAGATGTGTGGCGATCCACCCCAGATGTCTGTTAGAAGATCTGTATTCACTGTGGTTAGCAAGGTGACATGAAAACAAGCTAGCGCCCCTTTTCCTGCATGCAGCCTGGCCGTGGTGGGTGCTGCTGCCCAAAAGGCTGAGCACCCGGAAAAAAATAAGGGATACTCTACACAAAGCGGCGCAGCTGCAACAGCAACAGGTACCGATAGGCAACAGGACACAAGGCCGCCAAACATGCAACAGAAATGCACGAAGAAAGTCAAAACTCTCTTTCACTAAGACGCTTTGGAAAATTCCACCCAGAAACTATAGAAGTGAATAGTATCACCGGGTGTTTCCTTAGCTGTTCTCTTCAAACCCTGACATTTTTGCTCACATCACATTTTTTCGTATTGGCTGTACAAACTAAATGCTCAAAAATAATTTGAGCAGTATGAACAAGATTTACTTATTTTAAAGTAGCCATTTAGATCTTTTCTACTTAGGCTCAATTCACACATCATAGTACTGTTTACATTAGGCTAAAAGTGATTTATTAAACAGGGTCATTTAATGAGAGTTTAAGCAGAAACACCACACTGGACTGTTTATTGATGCAACTCTAATAAATCTCACAATATAACAAATAAATTAGGAAAAAGAAGAACATTTTTTTCAGTATTATTTTAAAAAGGACTAGGTAAGGATGTAAATTTATTACTTACAGCCTGGATAATCAGCGATTATTTAAACATGAAATGCATGCTACATAGAAAAGCTGTTTTTAAACCAGACTTTCAAAAACGAAGAGTGATTGTTCATTAAGAGAAATACTAGAATGCACTGCTGTCTGGAATTTGCCGGATCCCATACCATTAGCACACCATGATTACATTTAAGGGATTCCACCTTAGGCTTTTGTTCATCATGCAGACGATGAGACTTATTTTCTGCAGGGATGAAAAAAACCAGAAAGGAAATGTGGCAGGTAGCGAGCATGGCTGAGAGGGACTAATGCTACTCAGTACACTTTACAGCCTAATTAGAGGAAAAATTGTGTGCTTTTTATGAAGAGAGAGACAGGATAAGGAAAGAGGAACACAGGAAGGGATATCAAAGCACTAACAGCTTTTTTGCTACCAGAATCAAATGCTAACCCCAAGGTGCACTGGTGAAGCTGTACTTACATCGCAAATCAATATAAATGGTAGACCCCTTTAGGTAGCTTTAGATTTCTGTATACTAATGTAGTTTTTAAGGAGCGGCTAACTTGCTAATGAAGAGCTACGTTACTAAGAAACCCCACGTCCAAATTAGTAAGTAAAGGCTAGTCAACGGAATCTTACCACATGAATTTGCAGTTGAACCTTGCTGATTCATATTAATAATTACGCAAACCATTATGAATGATTGAACTCTGAATTCATACACAAGCAATTGCAGAAAAGCAGTCATACCACCGCACGCAGCATATTTGTTGGGTTATGTGCATCAGATTTAATTTCCTTTTAATTGTTTTTCATAATACATTACATGTGAAATAGTACTACGTGAAAAAATGCAGTAAGCCTTATTTCAGGGTCAGCCATAGTTTGCTCATAAAAAGAGCAGACAGCAATGTTTCTCTATCAGTTGTAACGAGCACACAGTTTAGAAAATTTGATGAGCAGTTCAGTGAGAATCGGCTACACAACAACTCTTACTATCTAGTAAAATATCTAAACTTCACCAAATTCCAGTGCTGGAATAAGGGAGAATATGTCTCGAGGACACTTAGAATAGGAATGGACTGCAGTATCTCAACATGAAGCAAGTATTGCTAAGATCTGCTTTCTGATGGTGCCTCCAGGTAATGGCACTTTAATATAACATTTCCAGGATATTAAAAATGCAGAGACCAGAAATGATTATCAGTCATGATGGATAACTGCACTTGCAAAGTGAAGACGCTGCCAAGCAATACATAGCGTAAACCATGACCCGCATGCCCCTCGCAGTCAGCAGGTCTCTGCAGTAGCCCCAGGGAGGTTTTGGACTGGGCCCAGTATTGTCCTCCACAAGGTCTGGGTTCAGTGGTCATTTTTCTTGAGCAAGAACTGCAAGATCAGTTGCGTTGCACTATGTTTTGCTACAGCAGCTACAGAAAAAAGAGTTTTGTAAACCACAGGTTTTTAACTAATTGTCTTCCAAAGAAAAGACATTGTGGGTTCGGTCATAGTTCTGTCAAAAGTGGTAAAAAAGCATAGGCTTCCTTTCTATGATATACTTATCAAAAAGTAGAAAAGAAATGTCAGCCTATAAATTAGTGAACGCTATCATTATTTTGTAAATCTGCCCAATGAAGTAAATCACAGGTTCATTGTCCATAAGACTATGGATTTCACTAATTACTGGGTCAGAGCAGTAGCAGAGGGTCCTAGATTAATGAATTTAACAGGAGTGACTAAAATGCACGGACAAACAGGTGTTCAGTGAGTAGAACTATAGAGCAAGGAGGTAAATAGCCTTCTTGCTACAACCATGCTGTTGGTTCAACATTTGCTTTCTTGTTCAGCAGCTGTAAGTGAATTTTAAGAAACTGTAAACCGAGGAACATTTTATGTTCTTTGTGATTAAGAACAATGCTTTCAGGTGGTGCTTTGTGGGATTTTACACAGATTAGTCTTGCTTTTTACCTACATAAATGAGCTGTCTTTCGAAATTATTGGTCAGGTGATATTTAGCAGGAAATGCCCAGTGGTTTTATTTATATTGCTTTTAACATTTTATGATCCCTGGTCCAGCTATGCAAGGTATATCTGGAAATACTCTATATCTTTTACTGGAATCACAATATCTTCGTAATTAAGGGTCTTAAAAACATCCATATAGCATCCCCAAAATAATGCATCTTCTCTTTTCCTGGCAAGATGGGACACTTCTTATGTGCACTTGTGTTGGAGAAAAGACTTTTGCTAATCTGCAAACCGTGTTTGGGAAGTAATGTCAGAATGACCTGGAAATTCAAATTGCATTGCATCCCAACTCGCCGCAGTGATTTCCTCTCCCTGCTCCCAGGAAGTGGAATTCCCTGCTCTCCATCGGCACTCCTGGTATAATTGTATTATACTTGAGCCCGTGTCAGTTGACCAGCTGCTTCGATTTCGTCTGTGTCCTTCTGGTTTGGTTCATGGTGTTTGTTGATAGCAGCCGCTTTCTTCTTACTGCCTAGGTAGTGGCAAAGGCAAGAAGGAATGAGGTATACTGCCGCAAAATCACACCAGCATTTGGGTAGTTTTCTCCATCGTGTGCCAACAGCACCAATGAGAAAGTCAGCTTCCATAAACTGCCAAAGTCATTCAAGTTTAAAGAATCCAAACGAGACGAGCTAAGGAATGACTTTGAATATTCTGAGGTCTGAGTATTTGAGAACCGATAGAGTATCTTCCAGATGTAGCTGATACAGCCTGGGGGTTTTGCATTTCAAGCATTACATTTCTTCTTCAAATAAGAAATTTAAACCCAGAAAAATGGACATCCAGCTTGAAAGTTCACTGTGTTGTACTAAGTGTGGGAAGCTATAGAGAGGAAAGGAGACTCTACGCTACTTGCAGATTAACAGGAGATTAAGTTTATCAATGACTCTGCCTTATATTGTGTACTAAAAAAATGTGTGCTGCTCTGCATATGCTTACAGTGCTGGATGATGGAAGATACAACTCTGACCAGAGTCCCACGAAGTTTAATGGGACGTAAGGCAGGTCACTAGTGAATTCCAGACCGCTTTGGGTATAAATGGATGTGATTTCAAGAGATCTGTATTAATTATTATTTGGAGACATTTAACAAAAGTCGCAAACAGATACAAACCACTTCATAGATTGTCCGAGTTTCTGAACCTGGTTGTTTCATTCCAGTTTATGTGTGTTGGTGAAAGAATGGGGATAGCAAGGAGTTGAATTTGGTTTTGTTATTGTTTCCATAAAAAAGCTTTGAGTAGCAAAAAACCAGCGTCCTCAAAATCTGTGGTTAGTAACATGCCAGTAGTCTGCAGAGGGATTTTGCAAAGGCATGATGTGGTGCAAAGGAATGGGTGCCCACCTGCCCCTCAAGCTTTTGAAAATCCCCCACCTTGTCCCGGTCTCACAGCAGGAAGAAGTCGCCGGCAGCGCAGCGAGGCAGCAGTGAGTGCCGGCAGCTTAGGGTCGTAGTTTAAATTCCCTTAACTGGATTCTACGCTAGAGAACGGAGATCTCGGCGTGCACACGCACTCTGGTAATCTGATAAACTCACCTGCAGGGAGGGATTATTCCATGTAGTTTAATGAGCCGTCAGGTCTGCATTGCCAGTGCGTAAGGTGTGCCCACAGGCCTGTCCGCGGTGGCACCGGTTATCTCTGCTGTCATCGGGCTCACGGAAGCAGCAAGAAAAGGAATGGAAGTAATTAAAAACATATTACAACCCTCATATTAAAAAGAAAACCACTATTTCTCAGGCTGCAATAATGAGATTTACTTTCGCATTAAGAGGAATGAGAAAATCAAACCTTTTTTAAAAATTGGTTTCTGTTTTGTTTGCCATGTTGGACACATTCGTATCACTGCTTTCAGTTTCTCTTTCCACCAGTGTTTTTCTTTTTTGCGGAGATGATTTCAGCTGAGATTTTCCAAGAAAAGCACCCGATATGAAATGCACGAAGTCGAAATCAACAATGGTGCTCAGAAGCCCGTCTTTAATAATATAAGTGGAAATTATTCAGGCCTTGCTTTGCTTCGTTTTCATGAAGGGAAGCCCAACTTGCACAAGTTTGGAAAACATTGCAGTGGTGTGATAGAAGTGATCTGTATGAGTATCACAGTTATGTCAAGCTTGCGAAGGATAAAATATTAGGTCTACCAGAATAGATAAGCTCACTCTACAGAGCTGGTCGTCTCCTTTCTGACATTACCTTCTTGTCACGAGGTTTAAAATTATTTATGAAAACTGCAATTACTGATTTATTTTTTTTAACTTTATATCTTGCTTTTTGTTTTGTTGTTGTATGAACCAAGGGTGTTATTCTGAAGGTTCTTCATTCAGTTTTTAAGACTTTCTGTCTTCAACATCTTGCTGTCGGCAATACATCTCGTGCCGTTAGACTGGGCTTAGATGGCAGAAACGCTGCCAGAGGTCAGTGTCAGGTCCTCGCTGCCCCTGCTTCAGAGCGCCAGGACACACTGCAGACCTACGGCAGCTTCAGAATTCGCTTTCACAGAGGCAGAAGCCTTGTTCTCTGAAAGTGGTGCGTAGTGCAGATGAAATGGAGATGAAATACAGATTGGTCTCGGACAGAAAGCCACGTGCGTGCATCCTCCATTTTTGCTTGCTAGCATTCGCCAACTTTGCCCATTTTATTTAATGCTGCATCTCTTGAAAAGGGAAAGATTCCACGTCTTTTGTACAGGACGCCACTAAATATTTTCCTCCTTCTTCCCTTTCATCTAATGTAGGCTACACATCACAAATGAGGCAGAACAGACTTTAAATATTGTTTGTCAAAGAAAGGCGAGACCAGCTTCCTAGCAACAAAAAGGATGTCGCTTATTGTCTTCAAAAGGAGACCATTTCATCCCATCTCGTTACAAATGCCTTCCCATGATAGCTTCTGTCGATATAAAAGTCTGCCAGCAGGGGATCCCCGTTAGGAAGTGACCAAGTTTGAAAACCCGTTATGCTCCTGGCAAACATTGTCATCTTGTACATATTTAGCCTGATCGCTCTGGCAGGTTATGAAAGACTAAATGGTGCAAACACATGTGGCAGATGCCGTTCTCATGATAGTTGAGGAGCCTTTGAGCCTCTGTTGGTAGCATGCCAGCTTCATCTTGTATACTGAAGAGCATTATACTTCCCAGCCTTCTACAGCTTGCCCCGGGGGACTGCTGCTGAAGTGGTAATAAAATTCAGAATGAGCCGCAGAAAGTCAACTTGTTGGTTTGGCTTCGTCAAATGGGGTTTTTCATTATTAAAAAACTTCCCTTTAGCAGCCATATGTAGATCTGCTTTCTCAAAAACACCTCGTGCCCCTTTAGAAAGGTGATCCTAACTGGAAAGATAAATAGATAAAAACTAAGATCCGGCAAAGAAAGCGAATTGTTTCTGTGAAGCCTATCTTTAAATTGCCTTTAGTCGTTACATTTCTTCAGGTGAAGGGAAGTAAAGGGAATCTGGGAGTAAATGTGGTTTACTGGTAGCTCCTCTTGAGAAAATCTATCTAGAAAATACAGACAAGACATTCTCCACTCCCCCAAAAAAGAGAGCATTTTATTTGTATTAAATACTGCAAACTGGGTGACACGTTTCAGGTTTTGAGCTCCAAATCCGTGAATATGGACAGGAACAGTTAAAAGCGCAGTGAGGGACTGAGCTGGTCACAGTAGCAGTAATGTGTAGCCTCCCTGAAACATTTTATAAACATCATTTAATGCAACATCTCAGTGAGGCAGCTGAACAACTTAACCAGGGTTAGATGTGCCTCAGTCAAGAGATGAAATCACCTTATCAGGGTTAGAATTAAGATGCCAGCTTGAAAACAAAATGTTTGGCCAGTAGAACATGGCTTTTAGCAGGGCATATCAGTAAAAATAGAGAGTCTTTAATTATCTTAATGTATTCTTGTATAACATCCCCCTTTTCCCTGCTTTGCTAATATCAACATTGAGTTACAGGTTTGTGTTGGGTGGAGTTTATTCTTATGAAGTTGAAGGGTTTTTTTAAATATTTGGGGAATATCCTGTTCGTCTGTAGTTCTCTGCACCCATTATAGGTATATTAGTTATTTAAATAAAAGATACCAAAAGCTGAGCTCATCTTTTCTAACATTTCATATCCAAATGAATAAATAGTGTCAGCAGTGGTAATGTGCTACCAGAGACTCCTAGGCTGGGCAGTACTTACCATAGCAAGAACACAGTGTTTGTAATAGCGTCAATAAATATTTATGCTATGAAAACGTCTATTGGAGAGAGCCCCACTGTGCCGGACGCTGTGCAAGTCGAGGAGAGGGCAGTCCCCGCCGGCCCGTGATACAAAGAGAAACGCAGAGGAAGGGGCACAGTGGGCGGGGGGAAGAGAGCTTATGAGGGGGATGAGTATGTAAAAAAAAAAAAACCAACAAACAAACAGTGAAGTTCTGGCAGGTGCACAAATTGTTATTAATTGTGCAGGGCATTAGTGAGAGCTGAAGTTTCACTCAAAGCGTGTGAGAGGGGAAAGCCTGCCATTTGAGATTAATGAAAGAAAAAATCTGCCAAAAGGAAACTGTACGTTAGTTTTCTGTAGTCAGAATTATTAAACTTGTGTAGCACCTTTTAAGTTGCTTTATCCGGATGTTCGTTTAAAGACTATGCAACTGAATCAAGCGATAGCTCATGCGTACTCGTGACAGCAGTGGCAAGCAGGCTGCTGCCATTCCAAAGACGAGAACGTTGGTCGCAGCCACACAAATGCTTAAAACTTCCTGGGTGACCCTGCCGACATCTGTTCAGTCATTATTGGGATGAACGCGGTGCACCTCCTGACTCCAGTTAGCATTAACAAGAATTACACACGGAGCATCTCAACTGAAGCTGTAAAAATTATTTTTCGTTATAGAGGAAAGAGAAATAAATCACAGCTCTGTAATCTAGCTGCCCCCAGTTATATTTACAGCCTTGAGGTTCTGCATCGAGTCATGTGCTCTCCATCCTTTTACTCCTTTTTCACAGAAGAATGCTGTCATGAATGCTGCCACTGAAAGAAAAAAGTTACAAGAGCTTCCTCCTAGAATAGGTTCAATTTAGCTTCAGCGTACTGGTGCAAAGAACATATTGCAACACTGTGGTGGCCTGTTTTTCTGGCCTTTATTAATCCAGAAACCTTAATGATGAACAACATTTGTGTCATTGTCTACACAAATTTAATTTGTTTATGCAGCAGTTCAGTTAATCCTGCAATCTGCTTTTCTCAAATGAGGACAGATAATGGAGACACCGTTCTTTACAGGTCTTCAGGCTTTTAAATTCTGATAAAATCAGGATTCTTCACTGGGTCTTGCCACAGCTCTGAATTAAGCCACTTTAAATGTAATTACTGAAGCTGGCTGTACATCAGGAACATCCATTAAAAGAATTGATTGACCATGCTGTTACGGGAGGCATTTTATGAACAAACGATCACGATGGGTCCAGAACTGTAATTTATAAAGGCAAAAAAGCAGGTAAATACTTTATTAGTGGTTAATGAGAGGTTCACAAGATAACTAAATTTCTTCTTTTTTAACCAGCTACTTCAGGGAACCTTGGTCCATGGCCATCTATCACGATCGGTTTATTGATCTCAAGAAGGAACTGCGCCAAATCCTGATGTCGGAACAGGTAAGAAAAATGACTGGCGAGTGCATTTTATTATTTAGGTAATTTGTTAGTGTTGTTCACTTCGGTTTCTTCTCCTGTCTTTCTCCTAAAGCTTTAAGTTTCTGCTTAGCTATTCCCTCTGGGAAACTTGAGCAGATCCTATGCCTTACAGGGCGGGGGTTCACTAAGTACAGCGTATTGTTCGGTTTCGTTTTTTGGGCATATTTGCAAATTTGCCAGTAGAACTTTAAGTTGCTTTGTTTTCCTTCACAGCATTTTGCATTATATGTGCAGTTTAGTAGAACCCAGCAGAATCTGGAGGCTTATTTGTTCAGTTATCCTTTTTTTTTTATTAATGTTCCCTAATACAAGTACACTACAGGCCATCCTAAACCTGTCTCAGCCGAGCCTAGGAGAAGTGGGTTTTTCAACATCTACCCACAGGGAATGGCTTTTGTAGGTGAAAGAGTGAAAGCAACTGGCTTTTTCAGTGATAAGTGGATTTCCTGAATAAGGATGAAATTAAAATGTTTGCTAATGCTGTTTACAGCTTTGGTCTTAGTACCGTAGACGGAGGCATAAAGTCTCGGCAGCCTGTAACTTTGCCTGCTCAACATCCAAAGCCCGCTGCACTCCATGAAAAGAACCGCTAACCCCAGATTTCCAGCAACCCCAAGAACTGCCTCCCCCCACCCCCTGCTGAATTTCTGCCTGATCTCAAACATTAATTTTCAGTCTGCACCTCGATACTTCCAACCCACTACTTGGGACCAATTTACCCTCTCTCTCCTCGTGCTGCTTTTGTTTAACGCAATGGATATACTCTGCGAGTATTTTTTAAGTATTCCCTTGCAGAGTTTTTAACTGCGCAGAAAACAAACAGAATCAACTGTAAATGGAGGGAGAGGGACAAAAGGAAGGGACGCTGCGTAGACTGTAGCCCACCCATTTCCACGGCCCAAACTGGCGGGCTGTCATATGTCACAGCTGTAGCCACACAAACGCCCGACCCCTGCCTCCTCCCAGAAGGGCTAGATGCAATTTTCCTCCTATTGTCATGACACAGAAAGCGCCTCAGTGCAGTTTTATTTTAGATTCTCTTGGAAGATATCTATAAAAGAACACGAAATTCTGTGCAGAATGGGAGGCCTGATGAGAAGTGTTTTTCTTGCCGTCATTCAACCACATTTCACATGCTGTGTGAACAACCTTAGAGAAAGGGGAATTGGTGTCCTACAAATTAAAGACTCGCTTGCCTTACCCTTTTCTTGTCACAGTAGTCCTGACACACAAAAATAGTCTCACTGAACAGACTGAAAGCACCTCTATGAGTCAGAATCGCTTACATGAACATGGATGACGGTTATCTGCATCTGAACGTAAATTTGTCTTTACTTTTTGTATTTTTACTTGGATTTTCTTCACGATGATTTTAACTATATCTACTAAATGTCATATGTTTTCCTCGGGTGTTCCTTCTAGGAGCGTTGCCAAATACATAGTAGGTACCATGCACTTACGGAATATAGCTTAAATGCCTCGGGGTTGGCTGTATTTCTGTATGCAGCAAGAGACCTGCTGTCTTTGCTTCCTGTTGCTCATATTCCAGCTCACTTCAGCATGCAGATGAACTAGGAATGAAATGTAAAACAATGAGGGGAAAATACACCTTTGAAAGAGATGCTTAAGAACTGTGAGTGTAAATACACAGAAGTCAGACACTTCTGGTTACAGTTTCCACAGAAACCAGAAATCAGTCTCATGCGTTTAGGGATAATATTTATGGCAACGTTTGCTAGTGGTAAGTAATACATGCATAGAAAAGCCAATTACAGCTGGGACAGGGACTAGGTTTTTAGCCTGCGTGTTGAAATTGCCACCCCAACGCTGCACTTGATGTATGCGCGACTCCTGCACGGGATGCTCTTGCCTGTCACTGAAAGCCGAGCGATGGCACGGGGAATGTTTACCCTTTCGCAGGATCACAAACATGTGTTTATTTCAACATGCAGAGCTCCAGCTATGCAAACATGCAGATGGCGGGGCTGGGTTTTTGCACCTCCATCAGCTGTTGAAGTATTACAGCAAACTGAGGGCACACATGTGCAGCGCGGGATTTTCTAGACAAGGCACTTGTCCTCAATAAGAAATAATGGTCTGATTTTCAAATTGCAGCTGGGGTTGCTCTGAGAAGTCAGTTAAAAGCCGCTAGTAAATTAGGGACGGGGGAGGGCGTGTGTGTGAAATTTCCTCTGGTGAGCGGTAGAAACGTGTCAGGCAACTCCGTGTCTGAAAAGGTCGGACATTTCCACATGAAGACAGTGGTTCAGTTCCACGCAAATGTGGCATCTGTGGCCACTCGCGCTGACAAGCGCGGGTAATTTTGGAGGGATCACCCACCGAGCAATGCTAGCCACCAGAACCGCCGGCCCCGGCGACCCCGGGTGGCAACCCGCGGAGCCGGTGGCCGTCCCCGCCGGTGGCCGTGGCTGTGCCCGCCGCCACCCCGCGTTCTGCCGCTGCGCCCCGACGCGTTTTCTGTCCCTGCCGCCGCACTTCACGTCTCGGGGGCGCGTCCCCCGGCGAGCAGGGCTCCCGGGGCGCCGCCGGGACGGCCGTCTGACGGCTCTGCCTTGCAGGTTCCCGGGCTGCCCCCCGCCGCCGAGCCGCCCCCGGAGGACCCCGAGGAGCAGAGCCCCTGCCCGCCGCCGCTGCGGGAGCCCGTCCTCCGTTACCTGCGCCGCCACCGCTACCACCTGCCCATGTACGCCCCGGCCAGGACGGCCGGCGCCGCACCCCCGCCGACGGCAGGTGAGACGGCAGCGGGTGAACGAGGAGCGGGGGGGGGGGTGGGGTGGGGTGGGGGCCACGGTGCGTAGCCCCGACGGGGCGAGGGTGTCTCGGTGTGCAGGCCCGACGGGGGTGGGGGGGGGTGGGGACGACACGGCGCTTGGTGTGCAGCCCCGAGGGGGGGATGGGGTGCACGGCGCTCGGTGTGCAGCCCCGACGGGGGGGGGGGGGTGGGGGGGTGGGGGCGGCGGTGGCGCGTGCCCGGCGGGCCCGCAGCTGTATGCTAATGCACAGCGGGCCGCCCCGCCCCGCCCCGCCTGTCCCACCGGGCGGCCGGAGGCGGGGGGGGGGGGGCGGAACTGCGCGGGCGGGGCGGCCCTAGAGCCCCCCCACCCCCCACCCCCTCCACCTCCTACCCGGCCCGGCCCGGCCCGGCCCGCCGACGGGGTGCCCGGGAGAGCGGCGGGCCCCGATATTCCGCCCCCCCCCGCCCCGGGCTCCCCGCGCCCCTTTGTGCCGCCCGCCGGGAGGGTCGCGCAGCTTTATGCTAATGAGGCGCACAAAGGCGGCGTGCGGGGGGGGTAAGGGGGGAGAACCGGCGCTCGCTCGCGTGCCGCCCGCGTGCCCCGCCGCCCCCCACAAAGGCGCTGCACCCCCGGGGCCGACCGGCTGCTCGCCGCGGGGGGCGGCCCCGCCACCCCCACCCCCCCCCCCCCGCCCGCTGCCGCCACCTGCCACGCGCGGAGCAGCGCCCCCCCCCCCCCCCCCCATCGCTCGCCGCAGCGCGGAGCTCCCCGCGCAAATCCCCGCGTGGGCCGCCGCGCAGCGCCGCGCCGCAGACAAAGGGTTAAGGGGGAGCGGGGCCGCCGCCCCGGTGCTCGCCCCGCAGCGGCTGCACCTGCCGGGGACCGACCGGGAGGGAGCGCGGACCCCTCCGGCCCTGCCCGCCCGCGTGTTTGCTCGTACACCGCAGTGCGGGAAAAGGGGGAGCGGGGGTGTCCCCCCGTGTCAGCTGCTGCGCCTTGTACCGAACGCGTAACGCTTCCGACGGAAACCCGGCAACCAGGCCGTGCCGTCGTGGCCGTCCAGGCAGCCAGGCCGAGCTCGGGGCTGCCGCCGGGCCAGCACCCGCGGCAGAGACGGCCCGGAGGAGCTGCGGTCCCCGCTGCCGGCGGCCCGGGCGGAGGGCGCACCGCGTAACAGGTTACCGCCGGGCCGCGGCCGCCGCTGGGCTCCTCCGTTCGCGTTCCCGCGCCGCTGCGGGAGGGGGCTGCGGTGCTGCCCGGCCGCAGCGCCGGTCCCCGCCCGCCCGCCCGGGTTGGCCGCGGCGCGCCGCGGTAGCGCGGGGTCCGTTTTTTGATCAGACCCTTCGTTAGCACCTGATGCCGGCGACGAGCACCGACGGGCCGCGCCGGCACCCTCCCGGTGGCGGGGCGCTGCCGACGGGCAGCCTCCCCCGAGAGCGACCCTCTCCCGCACCCCCGGTGCCGGCCCGCCGCCGTCGACGGTCTGCCCGCCGGGAGCGGCCGGCTGCTCGGTGCTGGACTTTGCCGGGCCGGCGGCGGGCGGTGCCGCCGCGGCTTCAGACAACGGAAGGGGACACTCGTCCGGCGGGGGCGCGGAGCTGCCGCCCGCCCCCATCCCGGTGCCGGTCGCGGTCCCGGCGGGCAGCGCCCGCCCCGGGGCGGCACACAAAGGCCCGCGCGTGCCGGGCAGGAGGCGTGCGGGAGGCGGGGCCGGGCGTGTGCCGCCGGCGGGGGCCGCGGGGGGCTCAGGTGCACCCGCTCCGCCCGCCGCCGCCGCCCGCCCGCCCGCCCGCCGCGGCGCCGCTGATTGGCCCGTCCCGCCGCCGCCGGCCCGAACAATGGCCCCGGCCCGCTTAAAGGCGGCGGCGGCCCGAGCCGGCGGTAGAGCGAGGAGCGCGCGCCCCGGCCGCCCGCCGGCGCGGAGGCGGCAACGAAGATGCCCCGGGGCTTCCTGGTGAAGCGCAGCCGGCGGCCCACCCCCGTCTCCTACCGGGCGCGCTGCTGCCGCGAAGCCGCCGGCCCGCCGCTGCCCGCCGGCGGAGCCCCGCCGCCCCCGCCGCGGGACTCGCCGCCGGTGCCGGTGCCGTTCGGGACGCCCGATGCCGCCGTGCAGGCGCTGTACAGCCCCACCCGGCCCGTCAGCAGGGACAAGTACCTGGAGCGCGGCTTCAGCCTGGGCTCGCCCGTCTCGGCCGAGTCCTTCCCCGCCCCGGCCGTACCCGCCACCATGGACCCGCTCCTCTTCGCCCCGGCCGAGCTCAAGCTCTGGGCCGCCGCCGGCCACGGCGAGCCGCCTGCCGGTCACGCCGCCACCGGCACCGGTCCCGGTCCCGGCGGAGCCCCCGCGCCGCCCGCCCCGGCCGCGCCGCCCGCCTCGGGCCGCCCACCGCCCGCCAAGCGCCCGCCGGGCGCCGCGGAGCCCGGCCGGCAGAAAGCCCCGTCGGGCAAGAAGGCGAAGGCGATCCGCAAGCTGACCTTCGAGGACGAGGTGACCACGTCGCCGGTGCTGGGGCTGCGCATCAAGGAGGGCCCGGTGGAGGCGCCGGCCAAGGCGCGGGGCGGCTGCGCTCGCCCGCTGGGCGAGTTCATCTGCCAGCTCTGCAAGGAGGAGTACGGGGACCCCTTCGCGCTGGCGCAGCACCGCTGCTCCCGCATCGTGCGGGTGGAGTACCGCTGCCCCGAGTGCGACAAGGTCTTCTCCTGCCCCGCCAACCTCGCCTCCCACCGCCGCTGGCACAAGCCGCGCCCGCCCGCCGCCAAGGGCGGCCCCGAGGCGGGCCGGGCGCCGGCGGAGGAGCCGCCGAAGGAGGCGGGCGGCAGCGGCAGCGAGCGGGACACGCCGAGCCCCGGCGGCGCTTCGGAGGCGGGCTCCGAGGAGGGGCTCTTCGAGTGCCCCCGCTGCGCCAAGCGGTTCCGCCGGCAGGCCTACCTGCGCAAGCACCTGCTGGGCCACCCGGCCCCGCCACCGGCCCCGGCACCCACCCCGGCCCCCGCCGCCCCGGAGCCCGCCGCCGAGGAGCCGCCGGCGCCGCCGCCTGCCGAGTGCCGGCTCTGCCCCGTCTGCGGGGAGACCTTCCCCAGCAAGAGCAGCCAGGAGCGGCACCTCCGCCTCCTGCACGCCGCCCAGGTCTTCCCCTGCAAGTACTGCCCGGCCACCTTCTACAGCTCGCCCGGCCTCACCCGGCACATCAACAAGTGCCACCCCTCCGAGAACCGGCAGGTCATCCTGCTGCAGGTGCCGCTGCGTCCCGCCTGCTAGAGCCGCCCGTGCCTTCCCGGGGACCGGCCCGCTCCCCGCCGGTCCCGGGGCCGGGGCCGCCCCGCCGCCGAGCGCGACCCGCGGGCTGCGCCTTGGACTCGCCACACGATTAGCTTTAATACGGCTTGTGAACTGCTGGAATCTGGCTTTACACTTAACCTTTCCGGGGTCTCTTTTTTTTTTGTTTGTTTGTTTGTTTGTTTGGGTTTTTTTTGTTTTGTTTTATTTTTAATTTTTGGTTCGCTCGTTTCGGGTTTTATAAATGTGAACAGATCAAACCGCTTGAGGAGAAATGAGAATTTCCTTTAGTGTAGCCACAAATGCCTTGACTCTGCTGTTGATGGTCTCCAGAAAATGCTGTAGAAACTGCCTTAACTGTGACATGCCAACTTTCTGTTCGTTTTGCCCTTACTAAGGTAGCTCATGAGTTGACTATCTGTATATGTTGGTTTGAGTAATTATGTTATTTATTCGCTATTTATTTATATTAATTATGAAGATTGATATTATTTGATTGCAGATATTCTAATGCGCTTTTTTGTCTCCCCCGCCTGCCATTTCACTGTGCGTTTTAGAAGATCTTTTTTTTCTAAAGGGATCTGCTAAAAAGGTTTTAACTTTTATACCTAGAATAACACACGATCTTAACCATTTTATCCTGTGCAACTGACAGCTCTTACTTTTAGATGCAATCTCTTTTTCTACACACATTATTTTCTTAACTGTTAGCTATTTATAGAGTGCTTCGATAGAACTGTTTCAACTGTATAATTATTTACTATTCAAATAAAATATTTTCAAATTCAAGCGTGCCCTTGCTGCCTCCTGCTTCTCCCTGCCGGGCTGGCCCTGGGGAGCTCTGGAGTGGGGGGGCTCTGGACTTCAGCTGTCAGGGTGCCCCGGTGGGCACCAGCCTGCTCTGCACCTTTTGATGAGATTAATTAAAAAGGAATTAAACGACGGGGGGCAGCAGAGCAGGGTGAGGTGTGTCCGGCCCTGGGGGAAGGTTGCCCCACCGTGCCAAGGGGTGTGCTGGGGCTGCTGCCCCACACCGTGGGCACCGGCTGCGGGCTGGAGCCTGAGCCCTGGCCCTGCTGTCACCTGGCGTGGACTGTCCCCGTGCTCTGCTTCTGGCCGTTGGGAAGAGCCCTGGAAGAGCTTCCAGGGACCTTCCGCTGAAAGTGTTGCAGGGAAAACAGGAGGAGGGGGGGCACCTTCAGAGGAGAAGTGGAAAACTTAGAGAAGTCCGTGCCTGTGAGAGGTTGTGCCGTTTGCCCGGGGGGGCTTTCCCATGTGCTCGTCAGTCTGAGGTGTGGGGATAAGGGTCTCTCTAGAAAAGCTGCATCCTGCTTTCGCTGTCAACTGTGGAGGCTGATGCAAGGATGGCTGAGCTTTTCCGTGCCTGATTTCAGGGCTGGAGCCCGATCCCACCTCGTCCTGCTCTGCCCCGTGGTGGGATTCCTGCAGCATCCTTCAATAACGGCAGGTTTTTGGCAAACTGGGCGTGCTAGGGCTCCCCTCCGCAACGGGGGAAGACACCAATGCATGAAAAAACTCACAGGGCAGTGACTGGGTGCGGAGCTCATCCTGTGAGACAGGACAGACATCCATAGCCTCCAGCGGGGCTCTGCGTAGGACCTGCTTGGTCCTGGGAGTGTTTTAAGCAGCAGCGGTTTGGGGTCATCGGCCCTGATGTGCACGGGTGCTCCAAGGCTTGTGCCTGCATGTGGATTTAGTCCAAAAGTAGTTTCTTACTTTCTTTTAGCCAAAATTCTTCTAATATCAGTGTCAATGGGGAAGATGTATGCTGCCCTCCCACAGGTGTCGCAGCACAGCCGTACGATCTCTCCCTTTGCCAGCAGGAGAAGCCACGGAGCCAACCTCGCGGCACGCAGATCCGCTTGGCAACCCCGAATGCAAATACCTTGTCACCTACCGCTGTGTTAAGGGACGAGTGCGGGGCTGAGAGGTCTGGGTCGGGGTGATTTGGCACGCTCCCGCTCAGGGACGGTAACGTCTTTGAGGCTTTTGCTCACTGGAAGGTTTCCAACCTGTTCCTGCCCCCTTCGCTCACCTCAAGGCTCTTGTCAGAGACGTGGCTGCTTCGCCGTGGGAAAGGCAGGTGACCTCCTGGAGCTTCCTGCAGGGAAGCTTCCCAGGAAATGTCTGAATATTTTTTGATATAGCAAAGTTTCTAGAGAAAGAAAATCTTTCTAGAGAAAGATTATTTTTTTTTTCTTCTTCTTGTTCAGTCAGGCTAAAAAGCACCAGAGCCAGTATGCTCCGGCTGCTTTGATTCCTAGGAAACCAACTTCGTTATGCCGGGACTGACTTCAGGTCTAGGCGCAGCTGTGGTTTTAGCTGTAAATTGATACACCGAAAAAGAGAACGTGGCCTCAACAACCTCGGAGATAGAGGCAGCAAAACATGCTTGGCAAGAAGTGTGGTTTTGCTTTTCCCGGCTTCCCTGGCCTTGGAAAGCCCCACGTACCGGGCTGTCACAGCCCGGTGTGTCCCAGCTGGCCGTGGGGTGGGCAGGCCGGTCTCTCCGCTCATCCCAAGCAGGAGCTCCCTGAGGGGAGTTTGACAATGCCCGTGGCAGTCCTCTCGGGCCCTTGGACACCGGCCCTTGGACCGATGGCTGGTGCATCCTTCGGAGAGGGCCCAGAGGCTCCATCTGCTGAAGTCTTTGCTCTCAGCCTGTGGCACCGACAGGCCACAAAACAACTGCTTCACCTTGGTGTCGCTTTCCCGACAGTCAAGTGAAGTCATGCCTGTTCCGGTAGGAGTCAGATAAAATCTGTTGGGGCCAGAAGAATTTCCCAGGTTTGTTGGGAAATGTCAGGGTAGCCCATGCTTTTGCATCTTCTGCTGTCGGGAACAGACATTGCAGCGGAAAGTGTGGTTAGTGGAGGCTCGTATTTCGGGGAGGAGTAAGGAGAGGCGAAACTGGAGTACTTTGTAAACTGGGCTCCGTTCACAAACAGCCCTCGAAAACAGAGGAACCATTTTTGGCGTCGCTGGGCTACAGCAGCCTCTGCAGAGCGAGCTGCTGGGCCATCCGGGCTGCATCCCGCCTTTCAGCGGCTGCAGAGCTTCGGAGAAGGTCGTTACGAGTGTGAGACACCAACCGCCCGAGAGATTTTTACGGGGAGCCATCAGCATCGCCGTTCACATCTCTTGTGACCCTGGCAGTGAAGGGCATCGCCCCACCACCAGGGGTTACGAAGCCACCCGCCCACGGCAAGCCTCCTTTGGGCGATATTTTGGGGAGGGATCTGCCTCCAGCCCTCACCACCTTGCCCCAGCGTGGCGCTGCTCCTCCCCGGCGCTGTCC
Organism: Rissa tridactyla; assembly: GCF_028500815.1. NCBI lineage: Eukaryota > Metazoa > Chordata > Aves > Charadriiformes > Laridae > Rissa > Rissa tridactyla. Next base: position 9,388,671 of record NC_071468.1, on the reverse strand, counting down.
CACCGCCCCGGCCCCCAGCGTAGGACCTCCGCCTGCCTCTCCTCTACCTCCAAGACCCTCAAGCCCACTTTGAGCTTGGTGGACGAGCCGAGAGCTGAGCGGTGTGGCTGAAACCGGAGCTCGACCAAGCGCCGCTCGCAGCAGCAGCAGCAGCTTCTGGGAATGCAGGTGTTGCCTTGTCGGTGCCATGGTCTCGCCATCCGTCAGCGCGCAGGCCGGCCAGCGCTGTGCAAACAAAGCCTCCTGCTGTCAGCTAACAAATCAATTTGCTGAGGACTCGCAACGCACCCAGCAGGAACAGGTTCGGGCACCACGGAAAATGCTGATCCTACCCCAAACCGTGAGGCGACTTCCAGTTCTCGGAGGCAGTTGGCGCGCAGGTAGAGCCGTCGCTCGCTCCCCGGGCGCACGGGCAGCGACGTTTGCCCGGTTTGCAAACCGCTGGAGCCTTCCTCCTCTCGGCGCGCACAAAGGGCCGAACACATGGTCTGAATCGGATTGTTTGCAAACTGAAAGGAACCAGGGAGATTAATTACAGGAACCTTCAGGGTCCTGAAAAATGCAGCTCGAACACCATCACTGAGCGGCGGGTGCAGGGCTAGCCAGACGCTGGCAAGAGCTTTTCCTACCAGCGGTGTCACCGCCAGCGCTGCCACCAGCAGAGGCTCCGTGATGCTAAAATTTTTTAGCAATTTCGGTATCACTCGCAGCCGTCAGCAAAACGGTAGATCTGTCCGTGGGCTGCCTCGCTTGGAGGAGCCGCTGGGAAAGCTTTTTGGGACGGGCTGCGCGGCAAGAGGCTGCCGGGCCTTGCCGAGGTTTTGTTTCTCGGGCGGGCGGGCGGGAGGAGATGTCCCAGGGGCTGGGGCCAAGCCCAGAAGCGGGCCGGGGACAGGGCTTTTGCGTTGGATTTCAGACCTCTTCCCCACGCAAACCTGTTTAAAACCCGCGTCCCTTTTTAATGAGCTGGCAGGGGGGAAGCGGCTCACGGAGCCGCAGGCGTTTCTGCTTCTCCGGCCCCATGTGCTGTGGGGTGCCGTGGGGTGCCGTGGGGTGATGTGAGGTGATGTAGAGCGCTGTGGGGTGATGGCGGGGGTGCCATGGAGTGATGCAGGGCGCCGTGGGGCGATGCGGGATGCAGGGGGGGTGCCGCGGGATGCCGCGGGGTGATGCATGGTGCTGTGGGGTGGTGATGCCAACACACCTCCTGTCCCGTCACCCACCTGTGAGGGTGCTGGGTCCCGGCGAGCATTTTGGGCCATTGGGGTACAGCAAATTACCTGGGGCACCCAGGCGTCTCCCCCGGGTGAAGGACCAGGGTGCGCGGGCTGCCCGCGTTTTGCCCGTTGCATCCCAAATCCTTCCGCGCAGATAAAAAGCCTCATTACGGCTTTAAATGGTTTTAATTAAATTTAGTTTACAATCCGCATGACAAAGGTCTGCCTCGTGGAAACACTTGATATGTTAATCAGCGAGATGGACATGCCAAGCGTGGCACTCCATTTCACAGGGCTGTCCTACAGATAAAGGCTCCAGGGCAGCACACCGGCAGGCTTTTTTTTTTAATTATTATTTTTTTTAATAAAATCTTATTTAATCCAAGCGCAGGGCTGAAAAGATACGTAGCATTAGCAAAGGCACAAAGATCCCGGTAATATTCTGACTCCCTCCCCCCCAAATCTTCTGATTTTGCCGTTACCCTCAGTGCCGGCAGGGAGAGAGTGACATCGGGCAGAGACGCGCGGCGGTGGCACGGGGAGAAGTTGGCCCTGCACCGGCGGAGGGGGAAACCAGCACGGGGACACTTTTCGGAAAACATCCTCCCGTTACGGTAACTTGGACATTGTTTTTTAAGAGCTGTCCGCCTGTTAAATCACCTGTTAACTTATGGGGGGGGAAAAAAAAAAAAATCATCACTATTTTTAACGAGTAATAAAACCCCTTTGCAGCATCAAAGCCTAAGCGGTTCCTCACCTTGTCTCCCACGCTCCACAGGCCTTACCCATGGCCTGAGGAGCACGGTGGTTTTCGACAAACTTAAATTTGTTAAAGCTTTTCTCAATGCGGTGGGGGAAGTTGATTTACAGCAGGTATTTCAAAGCAGAGCAAAGGCTGGGCCTGTGCTGCGCCGGGACGGTGACGCCCCCAGTCCTGAGCGGGGTTTGGGTGGCCGAGCGCTGCCCTAACAGCTTGGGGTGTTTGGGGGGGGGGATAAATGACACCATTCCGCTTCAGTTCAGAATGTTGCTTTTTTTTTTTTTTTTATGTATCATGATAAAGGACCACGTTATCGTTTTATTTGCTAATTTTACCGTTTTTCATATGTAAATTAAATGTATTGCAGTAAAAGATGAAAGAGAAAAAAAACTCAAAGGAAATGCCGTACAGCTGCATGAGATACTGACCCGGAACGTTTTATTTTAGTTATACCCATACACACACGAAATACAGACTTTATTATGTATAATAAATTATAATTCTACATAAAATATATACAAAATTATATTGCTTTTATATCACTATATTTTATATAATCTGTATAAGTATTCTTCATAATCTGTAGTAAAGTGTGTATTACACATTATATCATACTATATCAATGTGTATTATAATATATCATATTATATATTATATATTGTATAGTATTGTATAATATATATTCCACAATATATATTATATATGTGTATTATAGATTATGTATTGCCCGTTAAATAATGCATATTATAATACATTATATGCAGTACATAATATTACATATGCGTTACATATCATTATTGATACTTTATCAATATTCGTGGAATGAAATAATATCGTCTCATAAATTTTTTCTTAGCTTTGTAGCCACAATTTGCATATTACGGATTACAGAGTGTGCATTACATACATTGTACGCATGAGCTATAGTATCATATACCGTGTCGTACGTAGCGCACTGAATATTCTGCTGCATATTCTATGTGCATTATGCAATACACAGTGTAATACATTCTATTATATATCCATTATATAACCTATTATATAGATTATTCGTATGTTGCTGAGATGATTTATTTAGCTATAATTTTCTTATATAAATTCCTTAATAAAAGTATACCGCATATATATTATGCATACAATATTATCGTTTATATAGTAATGTTTACTTATATCTAAAGTATATACTAGGTATGTGTGCATATGTGTGTGTATATATAATGTATATGTAATTGATAATATATAGGGAATCTATAATCCATATTTTGATTAAATTAATACATATATAGATCATAGAATCATAGAATCTTCATGGTTGGAAAGGACCTTTGAGATCATCGAGTCCAACCGTACACAATATAATGAATATTAATATATTAAATATTAATGTATGAGCGATATACAATGTATTATATAGTGCATATATGTATAATATACTTTATATTATATAATGTATATCCTATTATATACATTATATAGTACATAGATTATAGACCATAGGTTGTATGTGTTATGCTTATTATAACGTTACATACACATATCCGTATATAGTTAATACCCATAATATATATTATATAGCTAATATAATTATATAGATACACATAATATAAAATGCTAGATATATAATAAGATATACTATATCATATAATAAACATAACATATATATGTGATATATAAAGTTTGTATAATTATATACTATAGACCATATTAATAGATATAGCAATAAGATAAAAATGTTAGGCATTCTTACATATAAGTTAATTTATTTATTTTATTTTATTTTATTTTATTTTATTTTATTTTATTTTATTTTATTTTATTTTATTTTATTTTATTTTATTTTTACTTTAATTTTTTTAATGTGTGTCTCCCTGTGGACGTTTTTCTGCCTGTTGCCAGTGGCTGGTTGGGCTGATGGTGCTGGGGGCTGGGGGGGGGGTGCTTGTTCCCGCTGCCGCCTGCACGGGTCACCCAGCGCTGGCCGCATCCGTCCTGGCGGGCTGGGCCCTGGGGCACCCACCCCTGCCGAGGCGCGGGGTGCCCCCCTGCGTGACCCCCAGGGTGGGCTGGGGCTGGGCACCGAACGGTGCCGGCACGGGGCTGCGGTGGCCGCTGGGCTCGTGGGCCTCAGGGAAGCTGGTGGGGGAGCTGGAGCTGGAGCGACGTGCCGGGGGAGTCGTGTCTGCCCTGCGCCCACCTGCTGTCGGAAGCGTGGGGTGTGCGTGGTGGTGGTGGGGGGTACGCACCTTTGTATGAACGCCCGTCCCGCGGGGTGCCTGGGCACCGTACAGCTCAAATCATGATGCAGATTGAATTGGGCAGTACGATTAACACCCTGTAAATTATCCGGCTTCCTCCAGCGTGACGCAGCCGTCACGGAGCAGCCCTGGGCACCCCCTCGGCTGCACGGGGAGGGGGACGACAGAGGGTGGGTACGGTGCGGCTGTAGCCCTGACTGCCCCAGGACCCGGGGCCGTGCCTGCCAGTCTGGGCCACCTGCCCACACCAGCCCCAGGGCCACAGAAACACCCCTCGTCCCACCGGTGCTGGAGACCGCACGGCCCCTCCCGGGGTAGGGGGGGGACGGCGCCAGTGTGACCCCCCCACCCCTCTCTCCTGCGGTTGCCCCGTGTGCGCTATTTGCTAACCCTCGTCCGGGAAAACGGCCGCTCGCCGGCCGCTCACAAAGCTCAACACGAGCCGGGCCGGGGCCGGGGATCCCCCTGATGAGAGACGGGTGGAAGCCGGGTTCCTAATGCCTGGTTTAGTGCGCGAAGTTATTGCTGCAAACGGCAAAATTAAGGGCTTCGTCTGGGGCCATTTGGATTAATTCGCCATTTCTGACTAAAGCGCCTGAAAGCAATTCAAGAGAGAACTTTGTCGTCTCTTTCCAGCCAAGGAACAGGCATTTCCAAGGGTCTTTTTCCACCGCCAGATAATCCCCTTGCATTCCCACTGGCGTAAGCGGGCGGTAATGCGTACGCACCCCGACATAAATATGACTGAGAGCACAGATCCCCTCCCCCCTCGTTTTCTTAAGAAGTGATGTCTCCACAGAGCAGAAAACCACCATTAGAAACATGTTCTTTTTAATGTTCAGGCAAATTGCTCAGCAATAAGGCATTTTGTGGCTTAGAAAGGGAAGCCTTGTCACCGTGCCGTCCTTGCAGCGCATCGTATATAAATAATGTCTTCTGGGGTTTCCTAATGGGCTCTCGTTATCATTAGCAAACCGCTGCAAGCCCCCCTTCAGCGGCGGCCCACGGCAAATGCCGTTGTCGAGCAGGTTCCGTGGCTCCGGGGTGGCCGACGGGGATGTTGGGTGGGTCGGTGTGCCGGGAATGCCGTACTGGGAATGCTGCACCGGGATCGCTCGCCGGAGTGGCTGCTTCCACATTCATTGAGCCGAAGGGTCGGTGCTCTGAACAAAATATCGATGGGCATCCGCGCTCCTGCTGCGATGAAGTGCTGCGATGAAGGCCCTCCCCCCCCCAAAGTACGATCTGGAGAAGCCCCTCTGACGGCAGCGCTGCCAGCGTTCAATAGCAAAGTCCCTGTGGCAGCCAATGGGACACAATAATAGCCCAAAAAAAAAAAAAAAAAAAAGAGCAGCCTGTAGCCCCGGGATGAGAAAGGAGAGGTATGTTTTGGCCAGCAGGACCCGTCTGTAGCAGAGGCGCGCTCTGTAAGCGGGGGCTGAGCGTCCCGTGCAGGACGAGCCCGGTGGCTCGTGAATGGCCCCAGCCCAGTCGGCCGGCGCTGCTCGCTGCGGGAAGGCGCCTGTGACACCTGGGCTGAAACACTTACCCTTTAAAAGCTTTTACGGCATCTCTTTTAGGCGGCCCGCCCTTGCGAACGGTGACGAAAGCGCAGAACCTTTAACAAGAACGCAATTCTGCAACCCACTTCTATTCTTTAGGAGAAGAGGTTAAAAAAGAAAAAAAAAAATAATAATCCTCTTCTTTTGCCCCGAAGCTGTTCCTTAGCAATTTTCAGTAGTAGCTCGGCAGAATTCAGCCCAGCAAAACTGTTCATTCTTTCCCTTTTACCCGGCGGTCGGTGGCAGCGTGTCCGAGGTGAGACCATCCCTGTCACCCTGCGCAGTGGGAAGGGCTGGGGACAGCGGGAAGGTGCCCACCCTCGGTGGGGGGTGACTGGGAGCCAGGGAGGTTGCCAACAGCACTGCTGAGGTTCTAGCCCTCCCCCCACCCCCCCCCAAATTAAGAATACCACCAGGAGAATGCGAGGTGTGTGCACCTGCAGGGTGCCCTCGGTTCAGTCGTGGCGTGGCGTTAACGCTTAAAAAAGTTTCGCCAAGGAGAGCGCCGGTCTGGAAACACCGCTGCTGGTCACGCACCCGGCAGCTGCTGCTGCGCCCGTGGGAAGGCAGAATTTCCCCCGCCCCCTCGGTGACGCCGCCTTACCCCTTCGCCCACGCCAGCTTTACCGCAACCCTCCCCACCGCGCTTGGCCCAGACCTGCAAAGCCGTGCCCCTCGCAGCAGCGTCCGCTGGCCCAGGGCTCCGGGGAGACGGAGCAGCCGCCCGGCCACGGCAGCGCCGGCCTCGCGGATGCTGCACGCACCGCGGCGGGTACCAACCTTCTTACTGCTCTGCACAGAATTTCGTTGTGAGCTCAGGTTTATTAAGTTTGTGAGGGGTGACAGAACAGTCCATAGTACAAAACCGCAGTTGAATTTGTTTTTACAAATTAATATTTTTTAGGGGTTTTTTTTGACATCAGGAAAATACTATTTTCATCGGTGTTTTAATTTTTCCCTGAATTAGAGATGCATATTGCTCTAAAGAGAAAAGTCTCCTTTTATTCAGAAGAATGCCTTTGAAATTATTTCAGACCATTTATTGGATAACTAACAAGATAACTTAACAAGACAGCCTCGCCTATCCAGTCCTGAAAAGAAAATAAATTAAATACGTGTTTTATTTTCTAATTTCCTTTACCGACACGCAATCAGTAGAAATCAAAACCAAAACGTGAGGCAGAAAATCAAACCCCTTAGCAAACAAGGCTCCTTCCCAGCAGGACAGCTGCGTCGCCCGTGTCCCGGCGTGCCAGCAGGTCCCTGCTCAGCGCCACCAGCTCCGGCTCCTGCTCCAGGCAGCGTGGGCTGAGCCGCCTGCCCCGCCGGCCACAGAACCCGCTGCACCGAGCCCACAGCGAAGTGCGGAGCTCCCTCCGTGTTCCTGGCGAGAGTTACAAAAGAGACTATTTACAGGGACGTCACAGGGCCGGACGCCGACACGCAAACAGACGGACGGTCACGCTAACGCCCAAGTTAAGAAGTGCAAAACCAACATAATGGTGGCCCAGTGGTGCATTTTGCTTCACCAAAAACCAAACCCTTGTCACTTAAACCAAAGCGCATTAAGTTGAGAGGTCTGCATTTGAATGCCAAGTAGCAAAACAAACAAAAAAAACCCCAAAAAGCAACAAGGTGAACCAGACCTGAGGAGGGTTTGGAGGGCTGGAGGGGCCGGATGCAACACTCGAGAACGGGCAGACACCAATGTTCAAAACATCAAGAACTAATGTTAACGCAGTTGGCATTTGCTTTACAGCCGCCTCTTCTCCTCACCCCCGTGTGCTCAGGCTGAACGGGGCGCCCAGCTCCGCATCGGCCGCTGGTGGGTCCCTTCCCAGCTGACGTTGTGCTGCACGCGGTGTCTCTCAGAAGTCCCTTCACGGTGGAGCAGCGACGGCTCTTTGCCTTCCAGCTGGCCACCCTCCTTCACAGCGAGTGGCTGCAGGGTGTCCCTCAGATTTCTTGTGGTTTTATGTTACAGGGGTTTTTTTTCAGCTATAAAAAGTTTTAACCCCCAGAAACCTACGATACGCATAGACTGCAATGCACTTCCGATGGAAAATACCAGATTTGCTTACTACGCAAAGTGCCAAGGGGACGCTGCACGTCCTCCAAAGCCTTCGGCTTTATTTTATTCTAACCAGAGGTGCTTCAAGTTGCGGACTGTTGCCCTGACGTTGTGACAAGGCGAGGTGGTTACCTAACAGGTGTACTCTCCAATTATTCCAACCGTGGTGAGCAGTCGTGGCAAATGGGTGGTGGCATTTGCTCTTCAAAAAGAAATGTGGTTCATTTTGTTTGTCTCGAGAGTAGTTCGCAGTACGCCGCCATCGCATGCACTATTGCGCAGGAGACAGCAACCCCGAAGCCAGAGCCAGCATGAGGAAGAGGGCTCCTCTCGAAAATAAACGCGAAGGCCTGAAGGTAAATGGTTGACCCCAGCTGGCGCGGTGGCTGCCACCTGGCACCTCCCGCCTGCGCTGGATGCTGCCACCCCAGTCACCCCACCTCTGCCACAGGTGGGCACCCAACGGGCGCTAAGGAGGAGCCTGGTCCTCTGCTCTCCTGCGCTGGACCCGGCACGAGCGAGCGGGGCTGGAACATCTTCGGCTTCAGGATTTTACACGATAGGTTAGTGACGGATGACTTTGAACAAGATACCGTGATTAAACAGATTTTAATGCAGCTGCTGCCACTTTGTGACACTGGCAGTACCCTCCGGAATTCCAGGTAAATGACCTCTTTGATGATTACTGATTCTTAGCTACATGCACAGAACTGGTGCTGGATGACCACAGACAACAGAAGGGGAGCAGGGGTTGAACACGGACTGGAAAGCACCTCCATTGTTCACCCGCGCGCCAGAGGCGGGGAACATTCGTTACGTGGCTAGTCATATGAAAAACCTCTATTTAGACAAAATTCCCTAACATACAATTAAGTGTTGACCGGAACAACTAAAAGCAATGCTCTAAAGTTACATTAAATAACTGGTTTCAATACTGGTTCATGTCCTCTTGCTGCCACACCAGTACTTGTACACAGGTGCTCGGGGAGAAGAAGTGCGTGCTGCCACCCGCCCGATGCCACACCGGCGGTGAGAGCTCCCCGCCGCCTTCCTTCGCTTTGTGACGGAAACGATGGAGTGAAATGCACGACGATAATGCAGGTGACGTCCCATCATCGGCCACGTCTGTCTGAATGCGAGAACTGCAGTTTTCCAGAGCAAACCCCTTGCCCGTCTCCTTCAACATGTGCTCATCCCAAACTGCAAGTTCTCTAGAGGCAGTAAATAATTTCTCTTCTTTTAAGGTCTTCTGGGTCCCTGCGGAGTTCTGCTCCCGCAGCAGCTTAGTTGGAAGACTTGCTGAGAGCGCTGGCGGAGCGGCGAAGCTTCCCAGAGACTCTGCTCTTGGAGGCACGTGGTAACGTGGGGGAGGTCTGCTCTGCTAACTCTATTCCTATGGTGACAGTCAGGTCCGCGCTCGCGCTCGTGGTGAGGCAGCCTGCAAAACACAACAGGCGAGAACAAAACAAAAAAAATAACGATAAGAAGAGAATGGCCCTGCCTGTCTTCGCGTCAGAATAACTGCTTGGCAAAATGCCGCCCCTCTCCGCCTCCTCTCCCGCATTGATCTCGGGTATCGCTCAGGTGAACTTGACCTTTATAGTAGAAACGTGGCCCAGGCAGCTGAGGAACCACCATACTGTGCTTTCCTGGAGAAATAAGGAATTTCTCTTTGCCAGCTTGCCGAAAAAGCGCGGTGCGGCCAGGCGGTGAGCGGGGGAGCTGCCTGCGGAGCCCCCGGCAGCAGCCCCTTTTGGGCCAGGGTCACAGAGCCCGTGGACACCCACACACAGCGGCCCCGCACTGGGGCAGCGCGTGGACCCATCCTGCTCCCTCAAACCTCCAACAAAACCTACACAACGGAACTCAAAAAATGTTTCTTTCAAGCATGTGTTGTAGAAAATCATTTTTGCCGTGTGTCACTGAACAGCTCTTCTATATTTAATCTGCTGAGGAGAGCTGGAAATGACTGCCATAGCTTGAATGCTTTCGTGAAACTCTACCTGGAAGGCGTCTTAGCCTCCAATAAAAAAAACAAAGAATCCCTATTTTTTTCTAATTAGTTCCACTACCTAAACAGGATGGCAAGTACCTGTCATTATCGGAGCACGCACAGCCACCGCTCAAGAACTTTATTTGTGGGCTGGGGAACCCGGGTGGCTGTAGCGGTCTCTCCATGTGTTTACACTTTGTTGTTCAACAACATTAAGTTACATCTCAGTTATTCCCCGCAGGCGATTACGACTAGAGGCCGGGCCTAAATAGGTTGTCTGAATGAGCACAGATGAGGATGCAGCTATTAAACGAAGAAGTAAATGAATAACGTGAGGCGCGCGCCTGCCCTGCGCGGCCGTAATGGTGCTCTGAGGAATACGAGGAGCCATGCTGCAACCCGGCCCCGCTCTTGCTGCTGGGCCGCTGGCCTGTCCCAAGGCATCGCCCGCTGGGAACGTCATTTCATCAGCTCCCTCGGGGGGCCGGTATTTTTAAAGCACGTTAACAGTTCTCTCGCTCAGCCTCAACCCAAAGGTTTCTATGAGAGGTGGGCCGGAGGAACAGCCTGGCACCCCGGTGTGTGGGAGCCCGTGGGGAGACGGGGGGAAGGCTCTGAGCCCCCACGGAAGGTCAGGGCCAGTCTCGGCAGCCCTGCGGCCACCTCTGAACTCCACACCCACGGTTGCGTTTTGCAGCACAAACCTATTTCCAATTGAACAATAAGCCACAGATTCAGGCTGCGCTTTTATTTGCTGGTGCTTCATGTGATTGACCACTACAGGGATGTCTTTAACACTCCCTTCAACTTTGTATTAGCCCAGGCGACGCTCCCAACGTGCAGAAAACGCGCCAAAAACGCAGCCAGTGCCTTGGCTGAAGCTGCCGATGGTCGCGCTGCCCGTGGGGCGGTGGGGAGCAGGGACAGCCTGGCTCACGGCCAGGCCGGGCCTTGCCCTTGTCAGGCCGGTCAGGAAAGGGCGGTGGCTGAGCAAGGCGGGCAGGACGTCGGTGGGCGAGGTCGCGGCCGCGGGGCGGCGAAGCGCCTGGGACTCAATTTACCTTCTAAGGCCGAAGGCCCGAGCTGGCCCGGCTGCCTTTTCGACACGGGCTCGAGTGATTCGGGGCGTTTTTCGACCTCCTGCCAAAAACACTCCAGCCCATCTCAGCCCGTCACCGGGGGGCTGCAGCAGCCCCGCTCCCTGCGTTTTAACGGGGACTTCCGTCTTCCGTCACTTCTCGGGAATAATGCTCGGAAACTCCATGGAGTCCGTCGGGCATGGGCAGCACGGCATGCTGTTCCCTCGCCACAGGGGTTAAAACTCCGTCCTCGCGCTTTAGCTAACTCTAGATATTTTAATGACTGAGAGCAGCGAACAGCGCGACGACCCGGAGGCCGGGCTGCAGCTAAACCCAAAGTCCCTCGTGCTCCTTTGAAATCCCGCAGCCGGTTTGCGAACCGGCGTTTGCATTTCAAAGCCAATCTTTACTTACCAGATTTATACTTCAAGACCATTGACTGAAGGGGAAATATCGCATTAAAAAAAAAAAAAAAAAAAAAAAAAGATGAAAAATGTGACTTAGCGTGTAAAGGCATTTTCTGTGAAAAATGCGGAGCTGTCGGTTTGGGATTAAAAACCAAACCCGCCGTGCTGTTCGCGGGGAGAAAAGCGTGGGGGAGGGAAGGGCTGTGAGGGAGGTGTCGTACTTTACATTCCTGCAGTTAAGCGGAATGGCAGATGGTCAAAATAATACAGTTTTCACCAAATGGACAAGCTCAAGCAATATTCATGCAAGCGCTGAAGAACAATGCATGGGCTGCGCATACGAAAAGCAGGCGGCGGGGGCAGGCGGGGGGCGCGGGGCAGGCACACCTCGCTCCGGCAGCATCCGTCCGCCTTGGAGCCCGCCACATTCCTTCAGTCCCAACTTTCTTCTGGCGAGTCCTTAGCTATGCAATCAACCTTGAAGCTCCGACCCACCCTGCCCCGAAACTGCCTTGATTGATAGGGAGACAGCAGCTGCAGAGTGAGCAAGTAATAACCACAAAAGATAAAGGCTTTCATACAAATATTATAATTCCACTTGCAAGCTGTCTGGCACGAACTCTAATTACTTGGCCATCTTGCAAGGGGAGCCTGCAACTTGGTTGGGAGACGGGGCTCCGCTCACTCAGCTGCGCTCGGCAGAGGCGCGGGGCCGCGCACGCCCGCCGGCACGTGCCCAGGAAAATCAGTGTCATATTGGTATTGGTGCTGGTGAGAGGCTTCGTTTTTAATTTTTGCAGTGACATGGAGGAGGGTGGGGTTTTGTTGTTTTTTTTTTTTCCTTTCTTGCTGTGTTTTTTTTTTTCAGAGGGTGCACAGGCAACGTGGAATTATCAAGTTGTAAAAAAACAAGCGGCAGCTCCCCAGTGGTGTAGCAAATAAAAAATGTTAGTTTCTGGCTTAGAGGTGGACCAGCGTCGTGCTTAAAATTTACAACTCAGCCAAACGTATGAAATTTGCAAAATGGGGGGGGGGAAATCCACCAAAAGCTGCCCAGCACCTCTTTCCTGCTTGGTTTCTGGGCGAGCGGTGCCACGGGGGTGATGCCATGCAGCTCCTGTGGCCGCTTCCCAACGGAGGGCCAGGGCTTGCCCCCAGCACGTTGCCGGTGGCTGCCCTGTCCCCAGTCCCGTCCCGTGGTGCCCCGGCCACAAACACACAGGCAAACGGGCCCAGCCGTCACCAAAATGCTTTCCCACCGTGGCAGGAGGGAGCAGCCCGGGCAGACGGTGGGCGCCCCACGAGACTCGGCGTGCGGGGAGTGGGAGGAGATGGGGCCGTGGCGACAGGGACAGGCAGAGACAGACTCGAGAGCCCCAGAGCCACCGCGGCCGTGTGCTGAGCACAGGAGGAGGAAGAGGAGGAGGAAGAGGAGAGCTGTTAGTGATGGAGCACAACACCAGCAGCAGCGGGGCCTGCGGGAAGCATCACTCTTACCTGCAGCAATTACCGTAACGAGACCATTACATATTCTAATCTAAAGGGAGAGAACACAAAATCATATAAATACAGGAACAAAACACCCGTCGCGCTCGCGTGAAGGTCAGCCCAGCTGCTCTGGGCACCCAGCACAGCGGGAACCAGCCACGGGCATCACGGCAAATGGTGGGCACCAGCTGTAAGGGCAACTCATGACAGAAAATTCACCTCCATACCCTGAGCGACCTGGAGAGAAACGGGGGCCCACAGGGTTTTTCCTTCATAGAATCATAGATTCACAGAATGTGTTGGGTTGGAAGGGACCTTTGAAGGTCATCTAGTCCAACCACCCGGCAGTAAGCAGGGACATCTTCAACTAGATCAGGTTGCTCAGAGCCTCATCAGGCCTGGCCTTGAATGTCTCCAGGGATGGGGCCTCCACCACCTCTCTGGGCAACCTGTTCCAGGGTCTCACCGCCCTCACTGTAAAGAACTTCTTCCTTCTGTAAAGAACTGTAAAGAACTTTTTCCTTGCCCCTGTCTCTCTGTTGACTGAAAAAACAGAAGGTGGAAATCTTGGCACAAATTGGAAGGAATAATCCTCTCCCTTCAACTTTTGCCAGACTTGCTGATGTGGTACCACGGGACTTCAGCAGCCTCTTGCATCAGCTACGCTTCCGACGCCGTCAGTGGCTTTCAATTTCAAACTGGGTAAAATTCAAGGCTTCAGAGGGACCTAAACCACTGTTACGCTGTAGGGAGGTTAAAAAAACCCCAGCGAGTGAAGAACATACACATCATTGGGCCACAGGAACTGTGGTGGGGTCACTTGTATGTGCAAAACCACACCGCGGGCAGTCGTACGCCTGCTCGTAAATAAGACGCACGTGAATGACGGACCTGATGCCTCTGCAGGTACAAATGCTTTATCGTGATGAGGGCTTAAGCCTTTAAAATACGTTCCTTGCAGGAGGGGATTAAAAATTCAGTTAGTAATGCAGATAAAAATACACTTTAAGTGAAGAGTTGTCTTTGGGAAAGCTGGAGATAGATAGCTTGTTTTATTTTAAATCTACTGAACAGAACACATCGGGTTTCCCATACACCACCAGGGCACGTGCTCTAGGAAAAAAAAGATCTTTTAGCAATTTCTCTTCTCTTTGTGAAGCAGACGAACACTCCTGGAACCGAAATAACTCCCTCCCCCCACCCTTCAGCATACACACGAGCACAGCAATATTGGTACTGATGATGGTGAAACATCTTCTTGGACTTCTGTAGAGGGAACAGGCAGGACCTCTGCTGGGACAAGAGCAACACGGCGCTGCCACCAAGCAGCTCAACTACTGGGGGGTCCAACTCCTCACCAAAAGTGGCTGAACCCTCTCCCTCAAGGACACCACATGCAGAAAACCGAAAGGAAAAGCTCCTCTGTTCCCTCACAGGTGCAGTAACGTTAGAGGTTTTTTTTCTTCTCCCCAAACCAAACCCAACCAACCCACCAGAAGGCCACAGTGGGTTGAAAATCAGCTTTTGTGGTTGAAATGTGGTTGAAAATCAGCTTTTCAAGCTGACAGTGTGTTCAGCAACAGCATTTAATGAGGACAAGCAGGTACCTCGCGCAGCTTTACAAGATACGGGATCCTTACTGATGTCCTGCGAAGCGGCGGAGTTTGCTTTTAAGAACTACAAGACCAAAAAGGGTGCAATTTGGTGTTACAACACTACTGAAAATTTCATGGAAAAGACGGCGATTCGCCGCTGTGGGAATTCCCTACAGAAATGATTAGATAATACCAGGCGGTATCTCCTGCGCCTGCCCTTCCCTCACCCCCATCCCCACGCGCAAGCAGGAAAACCCTTCCAGCCTTTAACCGCGTTCGCGCACACGTTTAAGGGACTACAACGGAACGCTGAAACGAGCTCTGGGTTATTTTTTTTTGACGCCATCTCTGCAGAACTATTCCGCGCTGCTCCAGCGTGCCGGGGCGCTGCTCCAGACCCAGCCGTTTTTAGCAAGGGGCAAGTGAAAGCCCACAAAGCCCTCCCTGAGCATGGCCGTGGCCTCCCGCCCCCCACCCAGCGCCCGGGGGACCGGTGGCACCCGGCAGCGCTGCGGTGGCCGACTCCTTTTCCCTCGTTGCTCTCGGCCGACCCGGAAGGAACTGATCTGACAAACTTAAGCACAAGGTTATTGCTCTTACTTGGTAAACGTTTGCGTCCTCTGAGAAAAAGACAAGAAAGGTGGGTCTTAATGTGTAACCCAAATATGTAACAACAGATTACAACAACACGCGTGACCATTCAGGATTTTGAAGGTTTATACTTGAGAAGACCCATGACGCCTTCCCACAGGCCATGACCTATCCTCCCCCCCACCACCCCACCCCCAATTAACCTATCAGCCATGACAGGCCTGTGGAAATCTTTGTTTTCTTTCCCAGTAAATGTGAAGGTAATAAAATTCCAGAGTCATAGCAGTAAATCCGCTCAGCATTTTGACATGTTCTGCTTTCCACTCGCAAGGACACAGCTGAAAATACAATATAAGCAGCACCCTGAGCCTGCACGTTCAGGGGAGTGTGTTTTGAAGAAATGATCATTAAAAAAAAAAGCACTGGCTGCGGTCACGCAAAACCACACATATTCAAATGCCGATGGTCCAAAACGCAGATACGACAACAAACTGCATGTAAGGATGTAGGGGGATCAAATAATTGGAACTGCACTTACACCACGTGGCCCTTTGGTGACTTGGAATCACGGAATGGTTCAGGTTGGAAGGGACCTTAAAGGTCATCTCGTTCCAACCCCCCTGCCCTGGGCAGGGACACCTCCCACTAGACCAGGCTGCTCAAAGCCCCATCCAGCCTGGCCTTGAGCACCTCCAGTGTCTGACTTGCCGTCTTTGGTATGAGCTGTTAAAATATTTCGTACTTTGTTAAGAGCGACAGCTGTCTTAAAGCTGCATTGAGATCTTTTTTTCATTCACCTTTTCATTTATCTTTGAGCCAACGCCAAAGGCTACGTGGTCCGGCCCCCGCAGCGACAGAGGGGACGTCCCGCCCTGGGAGAACAGGCGGGCGCTGTGGCTGGCAGCCGGGTGATGGCACGAAACGTCACTTGCCGGTTTTATTTGGAAATTCATTCTATCGATCGGCTGAATTCACACAGCCCCTCTTCCCCACAAACCCCTGGAAACGCTGCAGAAGGAAGAAGGACGTTGGAGCTGACCGTCCCGAGCCTGTGCCGGCGGCGCAGCCGGGGGCTGGAGGGGGACGAAGGCTGCTCTTTGGGGGGAGGGAAGGGGGCAGCTCACCCCTGCCTGCCTGGGTCCGGCTGCGCTTGCAGGACCAGCAGAAGCCAAAGGCAGGTTTTGTACCTGTTTCCCCTGACCAGATCAGACCCTAAGTGAGGCCCTGCAACAGCCAAAGCATTGGTAAATGAGGAGGTTTGCTCCACTGTTGTTTGGTTACGAAAAATAAAAAAAAGTAGTACCTCGAAAAGCTGCAACTGAAGCAGTACAAAGAATCTATAACAATAGGTTAATCGGGGGCAGAAACAACCCTAAAAAAAGCACTCTCATCTCCCAGCACAGGTGATGAGCGCTCGACACCGTCGCGTACCCAGCCTCGATTGTTCTAAAGATTGGGAAATAAACCTTAAATGTACACATCAAAGTTCTAATTAGTCGTGACTCGCAGCAGCCGCTAATTAGTTCTGCGCCGGTCGGCCGGCCAGAGGGACCACAGCAAGCGTTAGTGGTTACTTCTCCCTGGCGCAGCCGCGGCTGGACGAGGCAGGACGGCACCACCGGCTCCCGCTGCCGCCGCCGCGGCCGCAGGGCTGACGTGCGTCAGCGCTGAGGAAAAATGCAAAGGGGCCACATCGCCTGGAGCTTTCTCTGGAGCTGACAGCTCGAGCAGCTGGAGCTGTCACCCAGCAGAAGAGAGAGGCCCGTCAAGCTAATATTTTTTTCCCATCCCAGCGCTGATTGCGAGGGAGGAAGCCCTCCCTTGCCACCTCCTCTCCCGGAGATGGTCGCTGGGAGGGCTCCCTCTGAGACAATCAATTAAATGGAAAAAAGAAAGGGCGCAGGCTGAGAGCCCTGATGTTGCTCTCACGCCCTCTCCGCTCTACATCTTGAGGTCACACCGGGTTTGAGGGAGAAGCAACGCCAGCACCTCCACCGCCTTGGGAGGCAGGTCCAGGTGGCACCCCCTCCTAGGGTGGTGGGCAAAGGGAAAAACTGCCCTGGCACCCAAAGCAGTCTGAAACTGCTCTGTGCAAAGTAACGGTGCAACTTCCTTTTACCATTCCGCAGGGATTCTGACAGTTCTGAACCAGGCCTGGTCATCTCGGTGTAAATTTACGTCAGGTGATTGTTCAAGTCAGAGGAGCTACAGGAGGTAGAGACCTGATGTCACCTAATGATTCACGGTATTTTATAGAGTCATGGTATTTTTATATATATATACATATATCTACACACACATATATACACATATATATGCACACACTTTGCCCTATTCAATAATAGACCATTTCAAACCCTTACAGGGACGCTAAGAATTTTACTAATTCAAGAAAGTATTCCTCTCTCATGAAAAAATGCAAACTATCATAACCTTTGACTTTTTAAGAACATAAAGGCTCTGACCATGGCAGGGGAGCAGTCCCATGGTGTATTGAGGATGCACGAGAGCTTCTTTTTATTGCTTCGTACACGACTACCGGCAAGGCGTTTAAACTCATCAGACTGCTAAACGTGTAAGTAGATTAATGAAACAAGGAAGACACCACAGCCCGGAAAAGATTTCCACTCGCTGCCTGAGTCTGAAAGAAGAAAAATGGTATTTCTAATTTCTAGTCTTGCCTTTGCGACTGTAACAAGTGCTCCTGTGGGAGGAAGGATGCACTTCCACTCCCTCATTGCTTCATCAGTCAGCAAAATTAGGCTTTTGTTTATGGCATCCATGCGTCATCAGAGAAATCACTGTGATTTCTCAGGTTTGCCATCAGAAGATGCAGGAGGTGGATCAGAATCGCTGTGTCATCTTATTTGAATACGCTCATGAGGGTTTCCCTAAGTGCGAAGGAAGGAAGGAGGTAATGGAAAACATGAAATGGATTTATTCCGTGTGTCTCACTGAAAGGCATCTCTGGGGAGGAAGGGTAAATTTTGGGTTTCTGCAGAACATCCTGACTTTCCTCCTTCATTAAATCAGGTAATTACGCTTGATTCAATTGAAAATTTCATTTGGCACCTTTTCATTCTCTGCTCTCAAGCAGCTACCGTGGGCCAAGAGACAATTTCACCAAGCAGGAAAGGACCATCTGCCACCGGGCTCTGCCTCTTCGCGACGCCGAGATGCAGACAGAGCCTCAGCGAGCTCCTAGGTGAGCCCGTAGCTACCATGGAAGGAACATGATGACGGGAGACCTCTGTATTTCTGAGCTAGGGGTTTTGAGGCTGGCAGTGATGGAGGTGGTTATGACGAGTTGCAAGTCAGGAGTTCCATGCACGCGACGGCCGCCCCAGTGCAGCGTTCAGTTGCCAGGCACGGCACGTTCCTGGGCTGGCCAGAAAGTCCAGGCAAGGTGGTAGCTCCGTGGGAGAGGGGCGGGAAAGCCGTACACTGATAACTGAGACCACAAGGGTAAAGAGCACCTCCTGAATCCGCTTGTGCAGCTTCGGGCTCCCTCCGAAGGCAGCCTGAGCAGCCGGCTGGGATGGGGCGCTAACCCAGCAGTGGAAGATGCTCTAGCGTGCCGAAGGTCAGCTGTAAAAAAGACCTGGATGACATCGAGAGGGGAAGCAGGCCGGGTCCCTGCAACTCCTCCTGAATGCTCTTCACAGGGAAGGGGGTGAAAAAATAAGAACCATCTTGAGTCCTGCCTCCTTTGGTAACTCTTCCCACTCCTCCACTCCACCTCCCTCAGCTTTTCCTCTTTGTTTACTGCCTGGACAACCTCTACGACTGCAACGTCTGGCACCTATGATTGCACATTTTCCTTCTCACCTACTAAGTTCACGCAGACCTCCTAACGAGCTCTGTGCTAACGACTTGCGCTTCCTTCCACACCGAAGGGCAACGGCCGTGCTGGAGCAGGAAGGACCGGGCACAGAGGTTCAAGCCGGAGCGTGTCTCGCCGGCAGCGTCCTGGGAACGATTGCCAGATGGTTCCAGCGCCGTCTCTTCTCGCCGTGGAAGCAGCTGAGCGTTGGGCTCCGAGCTGCCAGGGTAGCCTGGAATTTTCTAAGTCCCAGTTACTAGAAACTAATTTTTCCGTTTCGGGCAAGACTGTGGTATCGACCAAACCCAACACTTGGCACGTGCTGCGTGTGCAGCGCGTAATATCACGGCACAGCTACCCATTTTCAGACGTGTATTCCTTTTAATATCCAGCTCCATCCAGCCTCCCTAAAAATATGCAAAAATATTATACAGAACCTGGAGAGACTTTTATTCTACCTAGTACACACAACTGACAAAACAGATCTTCCGGGAAAATTCATAGACAAAGGAGTAAAAAAAAAAAAAAAAAACCCAGGGAAAAAACCAAACCAAACAAACCCAAAAGGACTCATTGCTCAGTTAGCATTAAAAAGAGTATGTCTGTTTAAGACAACAGTTACTCCGGGTTTTGTCTTGTTTCTGTCAAAAATATATTTTAAAATCATGTGGCCATCGGAAATATTCCTTTTGCTTTCAAGTGAGAAATACAAAGCTCGGCACCTCGCAAAAAGTGTTTTAAAATAAACCAAATCTCGTGCATTGTACATTCAAGTATTTTCTACAAGAAATTTATGCATGTAAAAGTCCGGAGACAAAAGAAAAGCATGTGTCACCTTTTCAACAAAAAGGCTGCAAAATCTCAGTTTTATGTAAATAAGCAGGCACGGCTTCCAAGGCTTTAAAACCAGGGAATGCTGAAAACGTCTATAGTTCCTCAACTCAAGTGTTGCTCCTGGGCAATGCTATAATATTCATTAAAGAATCCATTTATCAACAGATACCACATGTCAGAGTTTTCCAGCGCAGTTTTCCTGACACTCCACTGAAAACGACGCTTTAAAAAAAAAATTAAAATGGAAAGGAATAATCCAAGATGCTTTCGCCTGCCCCCCCCCCCCGCCCCGTTTCATTCCACAATAGCCATTAGCAACTAAAAAAAGCAAAGATTTACACTATATCCTTTCTGATAACGTCAAGCATTATGCTTTATTTTCCAAATCATTAGCATGCACAAGAATGACCTCATGGTGAACAGATGCACTTGGATATGGCAGTGATTAGATCAGTCCTCTCAGCAGTCAAGTGTGCCCATTTCAATTAACCCTTTGAAGCACTAACTGCAAGTCCGCGCTGCCGAAAAGCAGGTTTGTAGGCTCTCTGCAGAGTAGAAATCCACCCTGGGAAGTGTGAACCCTTCAAATGTAAATCTTTCTCTGGTGGAAAAGTTACCTCTTTTCCTTTCTAGACTATTCCGCTACTTCCATTTTCTAAGGGTTAACACGATTCTGGCTTCTGATCTTCAAGGCAAAAAAAAAAAAAAAAACAAACAAAAAAACCAACACAAAACAACAAACGCTTTTTAGTCAGCAGAGGTAATTGAAGCTGGAACGCTTTTGTATCTGTGCCTGTTTCATTTTTATGTTTTTTTGTTTTTTTGTTTTTTTAAAGAACACACAAGTATTCTGTTGAAGAACTGTTTTTCTTTTTGGCTGAGGGAGCAAGAACAGAAAAAGATAGCAGCTTAAAACCCCATCCTCTAAAACGAGAGAAATCTGCAGAGGGAAAGGATAAGAATAATTCAATAGTGTTGGATTACGAAGGATTTCCTGGGCTGACTCTCATACCCAGCCTAATTAAAATACAGCATGTAATGTACCAGTTTAACAACAAAGGACCGTATTCTCATCTTTTGTTCCTAATCTGCACATCCCCTAAATGAGTTCAGGGATGTCCATTCTGCCTACCAGGCTGCGTTTGCAACCCTTCAGACAGACAGGGCTATTGACGATACGTATAGTCAGTTTAAGGCTCTACTCCTAAAAACAGCAAGGGAGGTCAACTGGACGATTTCTGTGCATAACATGAAGCACCAGCGAGTCTATCTGTGATACGGGAGACTAAGCCAGGGCATACTTCAAGAAACCCCCACCTCACCTGAATCGAGGGGAAGCATCCCTAGAGACAGTATGGGAAAACATAAAAACATTTAGTTCAAATAAATAGATTACCGTTATTAATACGCCAAGAATGCGGGCCATTAACAGCTACGTACTGGATTCATTTAATGGTCTTGATTTCCTTCTTATACTCTGTCAACTACTAAAAACAATCTTAATTTTAATTCAAAACCGTACTTACTCGTTGACCCTTTCTATTGCCCACACGGACATGCAGCGATGGCAGGACTGCAGTTAGGTGGTATCAAGAATAAGATCAGAGGAGAACTGATCTTAAATTTACCTGCAAAGTTTAAGCCAGGCAGGGTTAGCGGTTTCAGCTGCCTTGTTACTTGAGAAGGGGGAACGCAGACCTGTGTCAGCTCCGTACACTTACTGCTCCGTGATTAATTTCCCCTGTTTCAGAACAGAAATTCCCCTTTCACCTGAAGAAAAATGCCATCTGTATTTCTTAAGTGACAGACGGCTGATTTTGCAGACACCGGGCAGGTGAATAACCTAAGCGTGGAGGAGGCCTGGCTGCCCGCCGCACGGAGGGGACCGGCCGCACGCTGGGAAACGCCGAGCGGCCGCCCTTCGCAGCCCGAGACCGCGCTGCTTGCCCCCCGGCTGTGCCCACGCCGGCAGGGGAACTGATGGCTCCGGAACAGTTTTTCATCCTTTCTAATCATTAATAGGGATGAACGGATGGCCGCAAACTTAGTCAAATTGCACCCGAGCTGGTTCTTTATTTCTTTCCGGACACTGCCGGTACATTTGTTAGCACCCCGCCAACTTAAACCGCCGTAAAAGCGGCAACGTGGAGGGCTGAGGTAGATGCCCGTGGGGCAGGGACTTGCCCGAGCGGCGGCGGGCAACAGGGGCTGAGCCTCCGTGCTGAGAGCCAGGATGGCGTTTGAGGGAAAATAGATCCTAACGGCAACGGCTGACACCGCTCTTGGTAATATTCGACTAAATACGCAAGCGAATCGGTAGGGAGCGTGAGGAGACTCTCCGAAGCAAAGATTTTGATGCCAGAAGTCAGGACCGGCCTCCAGTTTCTTTTGTGAGTGTGAAATAAATTTGGCAGTCCGAAAATCAGGACCCGACTGGGGCAGGTTTTACTCTTAAAAAAAAAAAAAAAAAAAAAAAAAAAAAAAAATCACACGATCGTAAAAACGCAGCCAGGTACTAACAATTTAACAGTGTTCTGGAAAACTTAAGTAGACATTAGGGAACATTTTAAATATTATTGGCATACAAAATACATCACCGACTTTAAAAAGTATGGCTATGGTATTCTCAAATGAATCTGTCCTTGCTTGTTGAACTAATTTTGTTTATAATAAGACCGCCGTGTGCCGTAAGAAGAATGTGAAAACCAGATACAATTATGCATAGAGCAAAACATTTAAAATAAATATATCTACATTTTCATTTGCTGATATGTCAACAGATGAACGATTCAAAGTGCTAACAACACTGGGCACGAAATCTACATTTCTATTGAAACTGATAATTTTTTTTTGTCTCAGACTTTTGGCAGAGCGTATAAAAGAATTTAATTCACAGCTGTTCTACTTTTTTAATGTAGAAAACATTAATCAAAGCTTTAAGTTATAAGCTTTTCTAATGTTGTTTAGTATTCCAGTTCAACAAAGATCAATAGAGGCCATCCCTGTGTTTCTTGACGCCTCTCCAGGAAGCAGAGGCGCGATTATGTAAATAGCACCGGTTCCCCTTTACTTCTGCCAGCTCGCTTATCTCCAAAGCCTTCTGCCTGCTGCTACTGGCGACCAACGCAAGGACATGCATATACCTCTTATCTCCCAACAAAGCTCTGAAAGCTCGAGGATTGGAGCCAGTAACAGTTTAAACAATGATGCGCGGCTGATTTTATTTGTAAGTGATTTATTTTTGGTAAATTTAATTTCTTCCTTCGATTTCTCTTCGGTTTAGATGGAAGATACTTGCTAACGAGTCAGGCTAAAGAGAAACAGAGCAGATGTCCCGCAACGTTTATAAAGGTTTGAAATAAGCTATTAAACAATCCAAAAGAGTAGCAGGGAATAATTAGAAAGTGCCAGTTTTCACCCTATGAGCGTAGAAAAGGGATTAAGGAATCTTTGTTAAAGAGTCCAGCACACGGTGACCATATACTTTTCGGAGGCTGGAAAAATAAATCTTGAGGATACTAGAAATCTGCATTTCAGAGTCAAAGCTTCCTTTCAGGAGACGTTTCTATAAACTCAATTAAAACAGCAAAGTAACGGTTCGTATCTTACTGACTGCGTGCCAACTTAAAATCTCGATAAGGCACATTAAGGAATAAATCCAGAGTTCAGCATTCCATTTTCATCTCTCAGTAGGGCTGATGAACGACGAGCAGCGTTAATGTGCGCGTGTATACACACACAAGCACGTACGTACGCATATCCATACGTATATTTAAAAAAAAAAACCCAAACAGGTTCCAGGCCAGGTGTTGGAAGGAAGCCTGAAATTTGCTCATCTATATTTAAGGGAAAGGTTAGCGTACCGCACGCTGCTAGGATTTTCTAACAGAACACCGTTCTTACGTTTCTTTTGCATTAATCCCTGACCCTGGTATCTCAGCAGCATAATCCCCATTTAGCATTAGTAGCAACGGCTTCTACTGCGAGGAACTCTTTTTCGATAAGTAAGCACCGATTCAGGCATAGCTTTTGAACAACATATTCCCAGCTCAGCAAGAAACCCACACTCCTGAATGAACCGGAGCACATTACTGAGAGAAAGTTCATTAACCTTGCTAGATTCGGGGGTTAACAGGATAGCTGAAGAAAGGAGCAGAGTGAATAGCTCTGATGCAAAACAAATTAAAATGAATGTCATCATTCCTTTTGATATTCATTAGTTGATTCAGGGGAAGAATGGTCGTCTTAAATTTGCAAGCATTTATCTACAAAAAACAGGTGTACATCTGCTGCTCAAGTGCTTCTTAGTGCTAAAGAGAAGAATAACGCGCGGAGACTCACCAGTTCCACCGAGGGAGTAGCTGGGAGAGGGAGAAAAGACCTGAGCGGCAAAATCCTCAAACGTCATTACTTCTTTATGGTTCTGGATTATTGCTTCGAGATACAGAGCTCTTTCCTCATAACTGCAATGACCAGGTTAAGGAAATGCGTGCAGGGAATTAAATGCTGTTACACACCGCCCGGGAACGCCGGCCCTTCGCCATCCACAGCGACGCTAACCAGGCTGTGTTACACGGCCATGGAAAAGAGGGGACCAAATCTGCCCAATGCTGCTTACCGGTTCTGGAGGCCAATAATGAGAAGTGAACGCACTTAACAGCTTGAAATTAAGGGTAATACCTTTTAGCTTCACGAACGAAAAGCAGTGACCCCAGAGATCCGACAGATTGCTGAAGTTACCCAGGGCAGAACAAGCCCCCCTCCTCCCCCTGAGACTGCAAGCATTTTTTAAACCAAACCCCAACTTTACCAGACAAGCTGTGGCATTACGGAAAGTTCCTGGCACACGATGTTCCTATCACAGTGACGCTGTCAGGTTTGGAAAATGATTAGATTTAGAGAAACAAGCTACAGGACAGAGGAGAAACCCCCCCCACATACGTATGTGCTTCTTAGAATAAATTAACCGTAATAAACACGACTCCTGAAAGCGTGAAGTTTATAGTTAAGGCAGGTGCTGGAAGGTGTAATCTTACGTATCCTAAATAAATGACGCCCCTTGGAAAAATTCACCCCACAACCTGCATGCGTTATAGCCTGCATAATGCAGACAACAAAGCAATCTAAAATCAAGACTATTGCCTTTTAATTAAAACTCGGCAACCTGGAACACACAGCATTCAAATGTGTAATCAAAAACCAGTCACCAATAAAACTTACAAGCGTAACAAGCTGAAGCAACTTTCCAGCTGTCTTAATAGGACCCCTGCTTGCGGCAGCTTTTCACAGCGGAGAAAGCAAATCTTCCCCTTTTGTGTGCAGCTTCTGTTTTCTCAGAAGGTGAATCATACACTCCCAATAACAGGATAACGCCTGAAACAAATCTACAATGGGCTGAAGAACCTCACGTATGACTTTATGAATTAACGCTCGCAGGCGCCGGTATGACATCTCATTCTCCGCTTCCTCCTTTAAAACAAACGTTGCCAGACCCTCAGTTGTGTTTCTGTTACAGGGAAATGCGTTCTAGCCCTGCGAGACCGTTCCGCGGGAGGCAAAGGCCAATTCAGATTTAGAAATTAGAAGCTGCGAGAATAACACCAGTGACAACGTAATGCAGGTGAGATTATTTAAAATTGAAAAGCATTACTAATTAATACTGCAGTGCTGTTTGTGACTTTCATTACAATAACAAAAACACTCTGAAACAGTATTTAAAAAAAAAAAAAATCATCGTAAAGCGGTACTTAAAAATAGGACAGGATGGTCTAGCGTTCTACCTCAACGGGAATAAGCAAAGCGCGTCCTAATTGTATGGAAGTTCCTATAGGCATGGGGGTAAAAAAGAAAAAAAGAAAACAAAAAAAAAGGAATTTAGCTTTTAAAGCTAGCAGAGGATGAGCGAGATGTGATAAATCTTCTTATAAACTTCCCGTGGAAGCCTGAAGAAAGAAAATCAATACGCAGCATTTCAGAGTTTGCACCTGCTGACAGCGTTATTTGCCTAGTTTTTCTCTCTCTCTTCCCTAAGCCCAGGAGAACGCATTCCTGATAGCGCAAGCATTAGCCCGCCTGCGTTTGGGGCTGCCTCCCTATTATGGGCTGAACTCCTGATGACTCTTGTTAATGAATAGGCTGCCAAACTTCCTAGGAGAGGAGGCACACGCCTGGGCCCTATTCTAAAGGGACTGACGGATGCCATTCACTTCTCATTATGAAGATGCTTAATTCTGCGGCGCGCTCGGCTGTTGCCAGGGCTGTGGGGACGCGCGGCCGGGCGAGCGCCGGCCCCGGGAACAGCGGGACGCGGGGGGCTGCAGGGCCGTCTGGCCAACAGCCCCCTCCGACACGGAGCTGGCACGTGCTGGCGCAGCGGGAACAGACCCAGGCGTGACAAATTACTGAAAGGCCTCGGCTAAACTTGCGGCTGACGACCACCTGAGCCTGCCGACCGGCCATCAGCGCTCGATTCATCGCCCAGCCTTTTAGGCTGCCGGGCTGCTTGTGGGCCTGCTTTTAAACAAGGCAGGGAGACTATAAAGGCTTTTCATGCTATGCCTAATAATATCCTGCTGTTTAATGAAAGACCTTGCACATCTAACACATAAGCATACAATGCGCAGAACAACTGCTAACACACCGCAAGTTTGTACCGATTTCGCTAAATATTGCACGGAAAAAAAAGAGCGGGCAGGTTTGGACTAGGTTAGCTTCGCATCTCGTAACATCCGTGTTTATGAGATGGAAGATGCCCCCAACCGCGCAAAAGACTGGGGAAAAAAACCCACTCAGCCACACAGCTGGGCAGCTACAGGAGAGGGCATCCGAAAAATAACGTACTGAGCTGAGCTTAAGCCAAGGTCCAGGGAGCCGCGCAGATCGATGAGCGGCTTTAGCGGCGTACAAGGAAGATCCCAATTCAGTGCCGCTCCTGCAGATTAAAAAGCTGAAAGCCGTGGGTGCAGACGCCGCCGACTCGGCGAGGCAGGTCGCTGCATAAACCGGCTCCGCTTCGCCAGCAGCCTTCCCAGCTCAGCGTGCTCCTTATGCCTCTCCCAGGAGCACGACTACCGGGAGCACCGCAGCACGGCGGCTCCCGCCGTACGGGGCAGCGAGCGAGATGCTCGGACTCGTTTTCACCGACAGCCCCATCTAAAAAGCATTCAGTCACTGCGCGGAAATGAAACTAAACTCTCTGCTCTCTCTATTTTAACTCATACGCGTATCTGGGGAAAACGGTTTGGGTTCGCTAAAAAAGAAAAAAAAAAAATTAAAAAAAAGGTCGACTTTTCAGAAGTTTTACCAAAGCTTAGGAATTTTAATAAAGGCATTAGGAACATACACAAGCTGTAAAGAACCCTCTGAAAAACACCTCTAGCCTGTAAATATAGGTCAAGAAAGCAGCACAACATCACGAATACCATCTGATCCCTCACACAAAATCTTTGTTCTGTAACTTAACCAAGTTTGCGCTTCTTGTATGCAAGCAAAACCACCGTTTTGCTACTTAATTGTGCTGACGTCAGAATCTTCTGTTGGCATCACCACGTCAGTCATCTGTCAGATACCTTGCAGTCCCAAGTAATGTATTTTGAGGATCCAAGGCAACACAACACACCCTAAGAATAATAATATGGCATAGGTGGCGGGGGAGAAGACTCAGCATTTCAAGACCGTTCGCACAGGAGCAGCCTGAAACAGTAATTTTCAACTGCAGCCTCAAGACGCTTCATATTTATCACCGTGTAAGAACGCTTCCATCCAGATAATAACCACTAGCGCAATACTTGATCTGTCAAAACTGCAGCTCTTGGAAACGCGCTGTGCCTTCATCCTTAAGAACCGGCGAGGCGATTTTACTTACTTACACGTGTTGGAACGTTAAGCTGAATCTTTTTCATGTGAAATTTGTGTCATCTCCCTCCCTGTGAGCTTTCAGCATGGCGGAGCTGACACAAAGATGCCCGTGAACGCTAAGCCTCGTTGCATTATTTAGATCGAGCCAATGTGCGCAGACTGCCCTATAAGCGACTGCTTTTTAAAAAACGCAACACACGTTTTACCAGCAAACTCCCCTTCCCAGCTCATTGCTATGCTCCGGGTCGAGCAGGGCCAGGAGAAAGCTTGAAGTGCCTGGCTGGCTTTTCCACAGAAGCCTCAAGGCTAGATTGCCGAAGTGAAGCATGCAAATCATTTTCTGAAGACGGCCTGGCTGCAGCGAGGGTGGGTTATGATCTTGAACCCTACCCCGGTGAAGAAGCTGGACAGCTGGCTTCCCTGATTAACTAAGCCCCCATTTATCTGAAGGTTCGGGGCGTCCCCTGAGATCTTCAGATAAATGGAGTTATAGCAGGCATTCAAAGGAACCGATCAAAAGCAGCCTCTTTTAATATGTATGGCAATTTGACCCACCTCTGCGACGACTGCATTATTTTACATTTCGCTTCTACCGAGGCAAAACTCCAGAGCAAAATGTTTTGAATGGGCACAAACGTTTCATGTATTAAATGAGGTAGAGCCGTGACAAGGTGTGAATTAGTGACCGTCAACATATATAACTGTGGGAGAGCAGGAATTCAGCCCCAATTTGCAACAGCAATCAAGTCTCAGTATTTGAGTACTACGAGCTTTTATAACTCTTTTATCAGTTTATCAATTATTTTAAGAGTGCAACCATACAATGTAAGCTTTTTGAAAAAAAAAAAAAAACACACGAAAATGCGAAGATTAACCGTTTCCATTAAACCACGTCTCGTATTGCAAGCAGTAGGATAATCTGTGAAGTTCTGTGGTGAAACACATGCCAGACCTCTTTCCAGATAGAGAATCGAAAAAAGACAAAAGGAAGAATTTTTTGAAAATTCACCAGAGACGCAGGTACCGGCCAGGGCACGGCTCTGCCCCACAAGCATCACTTCCACATTTAACCTCTGTAACGCCCAGCCAGTTTCAGACACACGGTTTAAAACGTAAACTTTCAAAAGCCTTCCAAGTCCTCACCGTGTGGGTTCTGCAGGTGAACTGAGCCATCCTGGGGTCAAGATCCGTCCAACGTTTCCCTTTCTGCACATACACACGGTATGAAACCATAAATAACTACGCATTTAGAAACAGGGGGAATTTAGAAGACGGTTATTCAAACAGATCCTGAAAATGTAGAACTTTTGCTTATTAACCTTAACTCTGTGCCAACCTCAAGCAAAAATATCAGCTACCCATCACTGCTGATGGCAACGGCCAGCAATTCCTTCCCCACGCAATTTTTAGAAAACAAAAACGTTTTGGCAATGTATATATACTCTCACCAATATACAGGAACAACTGTATATTTTGTTGACGCAGGATTCTTTCCATGCAAATAAAGGACAAAATTATTTGTGGCTCTGTGAACAGGCAGAGAGAGACTTGACTGGCTACTCTCCACGGCTCGTTGTTTGTAGCGTGCCAATGCCAAGGGGCTGCAGTCCCGGGACTGGAACCCAACTGCTCGGATCCATGGAGAACACACACTGAAACGACTGTTCCTCCGGCTCCAGAGGGACTGCCAAGGAAGTTAATGCGGACTGTTGGCATGAACCTATTGCAATTCCCATCTGTGATGTGAATCCCACCCTGAGAAGGGCTTTCGGGGCATCTGGCCAGTGGAGAAGCTGAAAGTATAGAGGTAGACAGCTCTTTCCACCCCATCAGACATCAAGGCTGTCTACATGTCCACATGCCAATTCCTTCTTCTACCCAACTACGGAGACTCGAAGACAGAGAAAATCTTTGAACTTATTGTTCAATGCAAGAAAGCACGTTTCCCAAATCTACGTGAGTTTTCCACCCTCGCCAGTGCGTTTACAGGTCATCACACATTTAACGTGTGGACAAGAGAAGGAAAACCTGGTTTGCTAACAGCCGACTCCTTGGGCAGGCTTGACAGACTCTGAGGCAAAGGAAATACAGGGCTGTAGCGTGCTTTTGTATTACTGATTGCCCTTTCAAGATTCCAGTAGCAAAGAACCTCTGACAAGTCATTTCTGACCGTTGCACGTATTTCAGTATCCTCCTAACTTGTATCATAAGAACCAAAGATGGTTCCACAAAAAGGCGTTTGCTCCTGACAACATGACAGCCGTTTTGAAAACAAACAAGAACGTAAATGTTTGGGACTTACCAAAGTAGAATAAAGAAGGGATCATAAAATTGAGGTTAACAGAAATGTATCGGTAGATGACCTTTATGCACGTAATTGTCCTCCGTAAGCTCTGAACAGGACAGAGTTACTGTGCTTTTAAAATGTTGTGATAGGCAACTTCAGTGTGAAACTCAATATGCTTGATTGGGCTTGGCCATCATTTATGGTCTAGTGACTATCACTACTGCATAAATTTAACTGAAAACTTTTGGGGGAATTTTAGTAACATATATCCTCCATCGAACAGGTGCAATTAAACTATACCTGCCAACAACCGCAGATTAATGCCCTTTTTTTACACCAAATCATCTGAGAGGGACGCGTGTCTTAAATTGGTCAATGTAACACGCAAGACAGGTATTAGACGAGGCTGACTGTATAACCGTCCAACTCAAACCGATGGTTTGGTGCGAGCGGGGAGCGAAGACTGGCTCCCTCGCCCCGCGGTCAGCCCCCGAGAAGGCCATCTGTCTGTGGTGCAGCCGGGGGGAGGCAGGGCTCGATGCTCTCCCTCGGCGGAGCGGAGCCGGCCAGTGCCAGGGCTGCTGTTCCTCCTCCTTATCCAGAAGGGGCAGATGATGCTCTGCTGCCAAAATCAAGAGCTCATCCTCTCCGCAGCATAATTCTCCTCTGCTCTGCCACCCCTCAGTGCGGAATTGCACAGACAGGCAGCCCTCCTTTTAATTCTGCGCTGGGGGGACTGGAGGGGGGGATTTCCAGTCTGGCTGGAGGCCGGAGGCCAGAACACCCTGGTGTACAGGAGACGTGACTCTCACTGGAACCGACAGGTACGCAGAGGTTTTCAAATGGATTTCTGGTTTGTGGAGCGTTTGCCCAGTGCCTCGGCACCGCGTCTGGAGCTCTGCCACCTCCCTCCTCCCGGCACGGGGCCCGGGTCTTTGCATAGGATTACAAAAGAATCTCAGTCCTGACTGATGGAGATGGGGCTTCAGATACCGCCATAACACAGACTAAAAAATAACCTGTAATTGCTTCAAGTAACACGGCAGCCTGCCGCGGCGTTTTCCAACATGCACTGTGCAATACATCTGTCTCCTCACAGACGGTCGCCACGAATTGCTTTAAAGAGGAAAGTGAAAGAAAACAACAACAAAGCCACGTTTCACATGGTTTCAAACCATCTCCATGGAAATCAAGTAACCTAACAGCAAAATCATACTGAAGGTGCCCCGAGGCAAAAAGCTCCGGCTCGCGCTCTCCTGTGCGGAGCCCCGCTCCAGCGCTTGCTCTTGGCTCCCGTTGCTTCTTAGGTAGCACGTTGCCCAAGGTGTGCTGCGAACCACCAGTCTGGCAGAAGCACCCGCCTGCCGCGCTGGGAGAGCAAGAATATGTGGCACATTAGTCATGCCAAGTGCTTCAGGGAAGAATTTTGCATTTATTATGAATAAGGCAGAAAACAAGCTTTCATCTTAATTTACTACTCCTCCTCCTCCTTGCGGGAAGCCCCCGGGAGCAGATACGTCGTACCATTTACAGACCCATCATTTTGCAGTAGGAGTGTGAAGGAACAATGGGTTACTTTCCTGATAGAATACAATTCTGTACTTTACCGGCACTCGTGTTTATCCCTATCTGAAGCTTTATTTTTATTCTAACGTAGAGGACTTGTGATGATCTCCTATCAGGTATTCCTGTTTGTACAGATACCTGCTCTACTGAGGGGGGGAAAATAAAGAAAAAAAAGTTAGAAAGGCACCTCCTCTCTTTTATTAGCTTCGTTCTCATTGAGATCGTTTTCCTAACACAGCAGAACCGAAACACTGCAGTGGTGCACAAACCAGTGGCAACGCAACCGCACACGCATGGTGCCTAGAAAAATGGCACCGTACATTTTGCATTGTACACACAGCCCTCCGCGTACCCCAGGTCCATTCAGCAGCTGTACTCCATGCTTCACGGTACTGATAAGGCTTTGATTAAAATATTTCAATTGATTAAAATGACGACATAACTGCCTACTATCAGTTAGTGCAGCAGAGGCCCGAACTGGGAAGTCATTCCGCAAGGCACACAAAGATTTAACCACCGAGAAGCTATTTCTGAAAGAGTTCTGTATTGCAAGAACTACTGGGACTACGGTTATGCAAGTTTTTGGCGAGCAAGTTAGTGGGGCGTGATTGCCTCAGCACATATTTTCTCGAGAAGAATCCATATAGCTCCCTATCCAATCCTGAGATACACCCTCAAGGGACAGAAGCTGCTCAGGCCCAACTGAAAGTCACCTTCCCGGCGCCCCAGAGCAGAGAGATGTAGAGGTCCCTCTCTCCTGAGGGCGGTGGGGTGAGTTATCTTCTGGGCAACTCCTCCAGCAAAGTACTTACTCACCCAAGGGAACAACCTGGAGACTGCAAAATTAAAGATGGGTGAGAGGCCCGGGGAGCGGAGGGTCAAGAAGATCCACTGGTCTCCCAGAGGCAGCACAGGCTGCAGGAAGAGATGGACGTTCAGAAGAACCTCATGAAGAGCGGAGCGTGGCCACGTCTTGCCTTCGCCTATGCACTGAGCAGGAGTTTATGGAAGAGAGCTGCCATCACGCAGAGCCTTCTCCGTACAGGTCCAGGAGGAAAGCTGCCCGACGACCGCAGAAGACAAATGCCTAGGTCGTATTTTTCAGAGAGATCATTAGAACACCGCAGCCGTCCCATTTTATCAGTGTATGTACAGCTGCCGATGCTCATGTTCTGCAATTATCTGACTTGTTCCACAAACGGGGTGATCATCAAGGGATAAATAACTGGAGGAAAGGTCACATGTTACCGAGCAATGCTTCCCCCGTGCTTTGTTGCAGTCCTAATTTTATTCAAACACTAACAAAATGCACCTATTTCAGTAATTCCACTAATGAGCTGTTACTTTTGGCCATCTTAGAAAAAGGGCAAAGGTACAAAGGTTCAATTATTTGTCATTTACTTATGCCTTCCAGTTCCTTCAAATTGGCTGCTTGAACACACAGGGATAATATACTATCCTCGGTCTACTGTTGTTAGCCACATACCAGCAATGCTATCCCCTTTTACTTTTATTATCCTCTTTGTTACAGCATGTGTGCGCTACAGGGAAGGGGAGGCTCCTCTTGAAAGCCTGAGTGTTTTTCCACTAAAACCATATTCTAATAATGTCTTGTTTGTGAACGGCAGAAGTCGCATTTTCAAAACTGTCAGAAGTCACCCACACCGGCCTTTGGGAGGGATGGTAAAACTCCTGACAGCTTTTATCAGGCAAATCTTGAGAACTTTTGAAAACCGCAACTCTGTATTAACGGCACTAAAGACCA
This sequence comes from Rissa tridactyla, assembly GCF_028500815.1. Classification (NCBI taxonomy): domain Eukaryota; kingdom Metazoa; phylum Chordata; class Aves; order Charadriiformes; family Laridae; genus Rissa; species Rissa tridactyla. Next base: position 9,355,521 of record NC_071468.1, on the reverse strand, counting down.
AATAATACAAAGCCAGATGCTGGACTGTGGATCGATGCCCTTCGCCAACACGCAGTCACTTCAGAGGTATCGTTCGTGTAGCTGCAGGAACGACGGCTTACGAAGACGGATGCTCTACCGCATTAAAAGCCTCCCCAAAACTTTGTGGAGAAAAAAAAAAACAACAAACTACACCCCAGGCCCGTTTTGCATTGGGCGGTCAGCATTTGTAATTCCCATTCTTCAGAGAAAAAAAAAAAAGCGACGGAGTGACTGATCCCTTAGGAGAAGAGACCGTTTAGGAGACGCAGTGCTGTTTCGGAGCTACAAACCCGAAAGCCACAAACCATTCCTAGCGGGGTTTATACGTATTGTGCATCTGCCTTCTGCATAAGGGGGGGGTGTGGGGGTGTGTGTGCGCGCTCTCTCGGAGCCTGCAGATTGCACCGGTGCAGGTCGGGTTAAGGAGAAAATTAACAACTCACTAATTTTTGCAGCATGTGTGGACCAAATATTTAATTAAAGTCAGACCTGGTGCGTGCTGTCACACAATATAGCTTATCCGAATGTGCAACATAAAGACATTGTCCACCCGCGTTTGTGATTAATTCACCGCTTACAGATGGCCAAGCCACGTGGCTATTATTCAGCGTATTCCAAGTGCGAGACCCTCGCTGGCAGGCTGGATGACCTAACGGAAACTAAAGGACCAGAAGACGGCGAAGAGAGAAACAAATAAGCTATATCCACACAAATAAATTAAACCTGCTGAGGAATGCTCTGGCGCTTCACCCATTTTGCAGGGAGCACCTTGCTATTATTTTATTATTTATTTTCTTTTTTTAGTTTCCAAAGCAGGATAGCTTTGTCCAAACATTTTATACTTAAGAAGAGAAAAATCCATACAAATGGGGAGGTATTATTACCTTCATTTTACAAAGGACGTAGGCACAGAGAGCCTGAAAAATGTATTTAGAAGTTACACAGCATGATTTTGTGGTTAAAGAATTACAGGATAACTCATGTCTCAATTTTATTTTATTTTTTTCCTTAAGAGATACCCTGTCTCTCCTGTTTTAATAATTTAATAAAATGTAAATGATACATTTTTAAAACACTTCTGCTAACTGGTATGTTTTAGAAACAGAAAAGTGACTTTAATTAGGATTTTTTTTTTTAATGAATTGGAATTCCATAGTTTTAAAATCTTAAGTAGAACTTGTTTCATTTTTGAAAAGCTGGAAATTCTCTCTCTCTCTCATAAGATAACGCATCCATTTTAGGTAGCAGTAGCAGACCGAAAAATATCCAAATCTTTGGCTGATCCTGGACTTCAGCATCTTTAGCTTCGGGCCCCATACACGTATTAACGGGGGAATCGAGTTTGGGGGAGAAGCAGAAAGAGTTTTCTCTGGTAGCTTATTGTTTGCATTTGACAGCTGTTGGAAACTGCTTACATGCTGGAAATATTAATAGTCTTGATGGAGATAAGTGAGGCAGGCAGGCAGGAATCAGAAGAGCTGTTTATCACATGGCTCTCCTGTACGGCTACAACTTCCTCTCGACAAGTCAGATAATACGATTTGGTCCTAAAACGCAGGCGGCAGATAGTGGAATGTTTACTTGGAGCCGTAACCAGAAAATAAAGGCGGCAGCGTGGTTAAGCGAGCGAAAGCCTTGTGCCTTCTCATGAAATGTCGGGCTGCTCCTGGAGGTTTACGCAGCCGCAGCAATTACGTTTCGAGTCTACGCAGGAGGGAAGGAGAGAATCTTTTCTTTTCCCTGTGGACCTTGTTTCAGTGAGGTGTGCCTCGGTACCTCAGGATTAGATTGCCGTAATGTCCTCTAGGTGTACCTTTACCCCCAGGGCTCTCAAAACTGAACCCGATACAGAATGCAGCTGCCTGCTTGTTAAGCAAGAAGCCATGGCGAGAGCACAGCTAGCCACTGGGCCAACATCCGCACCGCCTCCCCGGGATGAAATTCCAGGCGGAGCTCAGAGGGATCCTGCCAACCTCCTCATCCGGAGGCGGTGGAGCCTGGGCAGCTGGAGGACCTCCTCGCAGGGATGCTCTGCAGCGAGGGCAGCCCGGGCTACGGTTCTCTCACCATCAACGCAAAGGGGCTGCTAGCAGGGGATGCTCAGCTAGCCACACCAGATCTTCCTACCTTCTCCTCAGACTTGCAGGAAAGGCACAGATTTGCCTGTAAATTCTGTGAGTTTATTTCGTTCATGGTATCAGTTGATACCATGGTAGTCACTCATATATCTTTGGTACGTTGGTAGTCACTCATATCTTAAAATTTTACAATGAAAAAGATGATAGCCCATAAGAGCATAAGAAAGAGGCTTATAAAAGTTTTCAAAAATGTGGTGCTATACTTTCGGTCATTGCACATATGAAAACGCACGAATACATAGCCATAGACTTACCGGCACACGTCTCTAAACACACGCGTGCGTATACTCTTCTCAGTATATTTTAATATCACCACGCTTACTGCCATCACGTTCTCCAAATGCAAGCATATTCAGCTAAAGTCAGAAATGGCACCAAACTGGGACCCTGCCTCTTAACAAATTCAAACGCCACATCGGCTCCTCAGCCCACTCTATTATAGAGTGCACCTTGGGAAAGGGTACAGGTCCCTGCCTTTCTTCAGAGTCCGTATTTTCAAGGTCCATCACAGCAGTATCAAAGTGAACGCACGGCTAAGAATCTCCCAGGATAACGGCATACTCGAAACCATTCAAAAAACCGAATGTAGCAGCAATAACCGAAGTAATTCTCCTCTTTGAAAATTAAACAACCAGAGACAGGGGAAGAGGGAGATAACGACGGGTTCCTAATTCAAAATTCTCGAGCACTGTTCCTCAGACTTACAAGACAATTGAGTAACTTGTAAGATAATTTTTCTGCGGTAAATCAGAAGTCAACTTTTGTCTCAACATTACATTTAAACGATAAGGGAAAGCAAGCAGAAATTGTCAAAATACTTTCCTGCACACTCACTTCAGAATTCTCGACGCTCTGGAAGTTGAAAAAGGGATAATTACTGACAGCTTAAAGACAACAAGCAGGGCAAAAGGCAGGAAAACACTTGCAAAATAGTTGACATAACCGGAGAGAAGAATCTGGTTCACCTAGCTACGCACCAACCCTTGAGGTAGAGCACACCAACCCTCGCGGGCAGCCCGGTGGCAGAGGGGGTCCCCACGGGCATGGGGGTGCCGAGGATGGATCCCGCGCTGTCCCACCCCACCCCGACTGCTCCCCGCAGACCCCGCCAGACCACAGACCCCTTCCTCCATAAACCGTCTGGCTTTTTCTCTAGAGCAGCATCGAAATCGCCTGACCTGGGAAACGCCTGCACCACGGGCTGCGGTTTTGTGAAAGCGCGATGCTCCTCGCAGCGAAACCAGCGCGCGCCTGGGCGTGATTAAGGTGTAACACGCTCTCACCACAACGCTCTGAGTTGTTTATGAACTCACCAGATAGGCAAACATAACAGCCCTGCAGAACGGCGAGATGAGACCGTGATAGACGATGATAAAATTACCTCGAAAATCGGCGTTAAACAAGGGAAGAGTCCACACTTAATTGTGTATTTGCATATACAACTTTCGGGGGAGGAGGATGGGCTGGCAATTGCAGGCTCATAAATCAGCTGAGATTATCTTCATCTACAAATTTGCTGGTAAAAGCCCGCGTTGCAGATTTCTGAGCAAGATGCTACAAGTGTTATTTAAATGGTGCATACACGCCAAGGACAAGTCAGGAGACTCTTGTTACCTACACGAACACAAGGAAATGCCTTTCTTGGTTTGAAATACACTGAAACAAAAGTTGTAATTCAGTTCGTTTTGAATCAATCTTTTTGCCCACAATGAGAGAAGCGAGCCGTCTGCTAAACCGACCTGCATCACACACGCATCTAATGAGATGGGACCATCTACGCCTTACATGAAGGAGTAACAAGTACTGTAAGCCTGACGAGAGGTAACGAATGAACTACTCCGTTGCTCATAAGAATATAATACTCAGTGTATCACTTGCACAAATATATTTGATTTCTTGATATGCAATAGCGATGTTTTCAGCTCTTCAAAATGAAACGTCTCCCGAATGTAAATCCTTGGAAAGCTGAATTTCTCTGAAAATACAAGATTTTACGAGCTGTGAAAGGGTTGCAAATGTTTACAAATACTAACTGTTTATATTTTTGAAAGCGGATATACCATAAAGGATCTTAACACATAGTCTAGAAAAAAAAAAAAATAGATGTGAAATACCTTTAAGCACGTACGATTCCTGCCTCCCTGAGAACGAGTGCAACGACACTGATTTCTACGAGCGCATACTGTCCCAGGGCCAAAGGGCTTTAGGTGCCCGTGGAATCGGCCACACCGAGTTGCTGATGAGCAGCACATGGACGTACAGGATTCCTGGAATTTACTGGTATGGGATTTCGCTTCCCGATGCGCACGTACAAAGGTCACCTTTGTGCCCGGGGAATAACCGATGGACTAACAATCTCTCCTTCAAATTCTCGCTCTTTGGTTAAGGAAAAATCTTTCCAGATGAACTTATGATCATGTTTTTTCACCTACTAAAGGTTAATAAGCCATCACTGTCAGTTGGATAAGAGTATAAGGATCAGGCAGCTAAAACCAGAACAAAATATAATTACACAAAATAATTTTGCTCCTTCTAGTTTATTACAGATCTTTTCATTATTTCTGGGACTAACACTAAATGGCTCAGTTTCAGGTCTATTATACTTGATAATTTACATTCATTACAATCAGGGACAGGTAACCGTGGGGCTTATTATCACGTCCATTACGAGTGACACCATTTGCAAGATGCTCAACGCTAAATGCACTTGTTGCTGCAGTAATACAGGCTGGGAAATTGCCCTACATCAGAGGAGGGGAGGAAAGAACAAATTAGAAAAGGACCACCAAGACATCAGTGGGGATGTCCCAGCTTTGAATTTAAAAAAATTTAAAAAAAAATAAAATAAAGAGAGGGGAGGGAGGGGGAAGTTTAAACTTATGATCTGACGTATTCACAACTGTTGTAGGTACTCCAAAGCGGAGCAGAGGCAGGGACTGAGCAAGAGACCTCCCAGGCGCGGGGCTCTGAGCAATAGACACAACACATCGAAAAACATCTTCTGGGGTCTGACGTTGTGAACCGTGAGGCCACGAGAGCTTTGCTTAAGGGGGCTTAATTTCAAGCTGATACTTCTGCGCTGCCCCTTTTTCCTTCCCTACGAGCCCCCCCCCATACCCTCCCGCTCTACCTGAGCCCAGCGGGGAACCCCGGGAGCGGGGTCCCTGGCTGGCTGCACACCCCCCCTCCTCGCCCGCGGCGCAATCATGCTGTTTGTTCCTCTGCCACAATCATGCAGGCACAGCACAACACCTGGTACTCCCGTCCGCGGCCCTCCTTGGCAGCTGACTGTGAAATCTCCCTGCCAGGTGGTTGCACTTCAATTACATTAGCCAGGCATTGTAGGGTTAACAAGTATCCAGAGGAAATCTTTTATTCCTATAACACAGTATGCCTTTTAGTCGATCTCTGAACAATGTTGCTTAAAATCCATTAAATTAAAATACTCTTTTCAAGCACGCAGCCTGCAACAGGTAGAGCGGTACGTACCCACCGCGGCCTGCTCACGGTCGTTTCGGGACAATTTGATCCCCAAAAGCAGATGATTAAGTCAGCATTCAAAATAATATTTTATTTTATTTATTTATTTATTTTCCCCCCCGGAAGTGACCTCTCAGTAGGGGGAACGGATTCCCCTTTCATTGCTCAGCTCAGCCAGTCCGCATGCTGTGATGTCTCTCCATTTCCCCATGCATGTTTATGAAATCTGCCTTTTCTTTTTCTTTTTCTTTTTTTTTTTTTTTTTACTTAAAAAGCGTGGGTGGAGGGTGAGCGGGGAAGGGAGGAAGCAAAACTGAAAATGTAAGCGACTCGTTCACAAAAGGGCAAGTTTACGCAGTAGTTCCGCTGCTCCTAATTTCTCCTAAATGTTCCACTGTTTCTAAAAAAAATTTCCCCACCAGTTTTAAGTAACTAAAATTGGCCATAGAGTCTTATCGTCACATTTAGTTATGGGGCAAGAGGTGAGTCAATGACCGAGCAGTATGATACACTATTTGAAACAACCAAGTTCCAAATTCAAGCATAGGAGAAATGATGGTGAAAATGGCGAGAGAGTACCAGGGAGGATGCCGAAGGGCTGTGTGACTGGCTACACGGCCCTAGTTAACAGCCACTCTTTTAATGCCTCAGAGAACTAGTCAGTTTTAAACTACCTTTAAAAAAAAAAAAGCGAGAATAAGACACCATCAGAAAACTGACTATTGTATATAGGTAATATAATGCACGCAGGAACAAGAACAGAAGTACTGAAAACTGCCCCAGGAGCGCACAAAAGAAAAACTATTTCTGCGTATAGGAAGAAATTAGATTATAGGAGCACGTGAAGGGAGCTGAAAAACCAGAACGTGGTCAGAAAGAACAGGTGAGGTGCCACCGGAGTCCTTTCCAGATCAGGGCATTTAGTCTGTGCTTTCAAATTAAAAGGTACTAAAGCGTACCGCAGCGCCAAGAGACAGGCTGGAGTTGGGCCGTGGAAGCCGCACGTCACAGGAGAAAGAGGTGGAATGACCCATCCCCATGGTGAAGCCCGCCCCCCCGGGTGCTCAAAAGCTGGGGGTCGCACAAATACACCAGGGAAAGAGTGAGTGAGGGGTTCTGCTGCACGAGCAACGAGGCACTGGCAAAGGCTTTACGCTCCTGCCCATCGCCCAGGTGTCGGGGTTATGGAGTACACGCTTCCACTGCGATGAGATTACGGCCGATTCACAGAATGGCAGCACTTTGTTAAAATGGAAAATTAATCTGATTTGAGAAGACAAACGAGCGAGCTTAGTGCTGCCGTCGAGAAAGCTATGATGCGGAGCGCGAGTGCTACACGAGAGTCAGAAGTAACTTCTGCTCACGCTCCCTGTGAGCCAACACCAGGCAGGAGAGGTGGACGGCAACTGGTGACAACTGTGCAGCTCTGGTCCCTCTCTCCGAGGCTATCAAAAAACCCGCCTAAGAGCCCCCAGTGAAAGAGCAGAGCTGTTCTGTTCCGCACAGCCCTTCCCATCTGCTTCCTGCCAGATCTTTTTGACACATCTCATTCTCTAGACAGCACAGAAACGCTCCTTTGTGTGCCGTGTTGAAGATGACCACAAATCACTTCATGGGCTGACCCTTCCCCGGCACGTGCCTTGAAGCACCATCTCCAGCTTTATAAAAGAAGGACCCTAACAAAACACGTGCGCCGAGGAGCTAAATACCTGGTTGCACGAGCCTCGGCGGGATGCTCGCGAGTCAGGCTGTTCAATCGCTTTCAGGAGAGGCAAGGCGTCCAGGTTGCACAGCCCTCATCACAGAAACAAACTGAGTGAAAACCCGGGAAGTTTTCTGTGGGACCTTGGCTTCCACCGGAAAGCATAATTTTCATAGCGTTAACACCATTTCTTGAAGACTGTTGAATTCCTGAAGTTCTTTGAAGTCCTTAAATGCTGAGTCATTTCCGATATAGAAAGAGATAACGGGGATCCCAAAGAGAAGAGGGGAGAGCAGAAGATGAGTTTTTAACGAAGCATCAAAGTTGGTGGAGGTAAACAGAGAAGGAGAATCCACAGGGACTGCGGCCCGGGGAAGAAGCCACACAGCAATAATGCTGCGGGCTGCCGCCATCGTACCTCACTAGAGAATATTTCAAGTGCAGGCTTATTTTTCTTTATTCAGTTTTTCTTTATTCAATTTTTTTCCCGGTTTTTGTTAAGTCTGCAGTTTACCAATGAAATACCTGTCCAGCTATAAGCTTTCTGAACTACCATCTTTTAATTGAAATGTAATTTTTAATTCAAATAAGAAACAATACGAGAAACAATTCTGAACGCGTCCTACTTTACTGTTTAATTTGCAACTTACTATTTTTATAATTACAGCTTTTTGAAAGCTAGAGTTTTCTACTTGCTTGAGAAACCCAATAGGCAAATTTTTGGAATCCTGAGCGGAAAGCTGTCGAGCATTAGATGACACTTTCCTACAATATCACCAGAGGGTAGTTTATGGGTTTTTTAACTTACTCTCTCAAAACTCAACCGCCACATTTCACCCCATTTAAAAAAAGGATGGGTTTTATCCCTCCTTTGTCAACTATTCTGTCTTCTACAGAACATAATCAACACTGAAATAACTCCTGCACAGTTGCGCACTGACACTTTCCATGTTTGTCTTCACGAGGGATTCAGTGAACTATTTCTTCGCGGTCAGTAACAAAAGGAGAAGTGGCGTCTTTGGCAAAAGTAAGAGCAGCTATAAACAGCCCTTCTCCGTGCAAATTTGTTACGACGACTGTGTCACGACCTACCATCAATCCCCCGCTACGTGAGCTGCGAGCTGGTCCTGTGAGCCGCCTGCAAAATTTCATCCATTTGCTGGAAAATATCCGCTGCCACACGAGATGAGGCCATCCAAATAATTTCACTTGCTAATTAACTTTGGAAGTGCATTACAGCCTTGTCTTCAAGAGTTATTTTAACAGACCACAGCGCTGACTGCACCACCAAGCCGCCTATCTCTTTTAAAACCGAATTACACGACTTGGGGTAACAGCAGTAAAACTGACACACGTTAAGTGGATTATTCAAAATTAAACATTTGGCTTTTTTGCAGCACCTATTTTCAATAAATGCCTTGGCTTTGCCGTGGTATTCATCTGCGCAGGCACACCGTTATCTGATCGCAGCGTATAATGCCATTAATATTATTGCATATTTATATTATGCTACCTTCAGCAAGGTTTGGCTACCAGGGTATTAGAATCTGCCTAGATGAAGCAGCTACTGTTCTGCAGCTCAAAACAATGACCAGCACTTCGGAATGAAAAGAGGGAAAGTGAACATTAGCACATCAAAGGCTCCTTTCTGAAAGAAGAAAAATTGCATGATGCACACTTTAATCTTTCTGACAATCTATGCATGGATTGAACTGAATTCTATTTTTCACACAAATGTGAATGCTTGATACAAGGACATCTTTACCAGCGGCAAAAAGAACAGAGGAAAACGTGCTAGCGCAGTCTTTGAACTTTTAAAATATGGATTAACATGCAATAATATTTAACCACTGACAGAACGACATCCTTCTTACCTCTCTTGATAAACCCAAACAACGTAAACCACATTTTACAAGCAACATTCAGAAAACCTGTTATAAATATTTTAATCATAAAATAATAATAATCAGAAACCAATTTAAGAAATCAGCAGTAAATGAAATACAGGAAACATTAAAATCTTCATGTAAATGGCCATTATTTAAAATCAATTACCCATCACAGAAAAAAAATTAAGTGTAATGCACTTAATTAGCACTTCTATTTAGCTACGGGTGGAATGGGACCTGTGCTTATAGTTTTAAAAGAAACCATTGCTAAAATACGCGTGCGACACATATTACACTAACCAATGCTCATTCCGCTGTAGTAAGCGTGGAGATTCCTGCAGGTAGATCTTCTCACGTTGCAGAAGGCTTGAGTCAATCAGCCCAGAGAAGCAAAGACTAAGGAGCTCTCTGCTCAGCAAAGGGGGTAGAGATGCGCTTCCAGAAAACAAGAGCACACGTCAATGGCACGGTACCACCAAACGCTGCAAGAACGCCTCAGCGACACAGCTCTCCATACCCTCCTCCATCAAATCATTCCTTCCTGCAGGGTAACACTGCAGACAGGGCAACATTGATTACCCCTTTTCCGATCAGGCAAAGCTTACTTTCATTCTGTTCTTTTAAAGAAGCAGCTAAAAGCGGAGTACAGGTAATCAGAGCTCTTTAAAAGCCTTTCTTCAGCAGATAACACGCCTAGAAGACGGTGCAGCAGCTTTGGAGGATTGCTGCAAGATACTCACTCACGGCCATGCATCCAGATGGACCCGCACCTGCCTGCGGAGGAACGAGAGGGAAGGGGAAAACGAGTGAAGGGCAAGATGGTTCTCCTCTCATTCCTTCATCAGGATGCTCTGTTTGCTGCTAAAATTTCACCAAGATCATCTGCATGGTTTTGGTTTGGTTTTTTTTCATTTTGGTTTTTTTTGTTTGTTTGTTTGTTGTTTTTTTTTTCCTGCTGACAACGTGTTAAACTGTTGAGTCCACGTGCTCGCAGAGAGCAGGAAAGGGACTGCGCAGAAACGACATCCCAGAGTTTTCTTCGTGTAAACAGAACCGCATCCTCGTAACTGTCAGCTTCTAGAGGAATGGCATGATTTTATAAACGAGCCTTATTAAATGCGGATGCTGAATGAATTTGTTTCTAAAAAAAAAAAAAGCTTCAATCATTTAGGTATAACTCAATCACAGCCAGTGGAACGACATCTCGGAAGATCTTAAATAAGAGCACAGTCTTTGACTTGAAGAATGTCACCCATGGAGAAAGCTGAGGCACCAAAGCTGAGCATCACACACCTGATACTCTGCACAAACCGGTACATTCCCAAACAAAACACATGCGCTTCCCAAAACGCTTGAGAAAAACCACGTTTTTCTTGCAGATATGTCGGCCACCTGAATGTTAAGCTACTTCATTTACAAAACGGAGCCGCAGACCATGTTTAGATTCGCCTAAATGGCCTGTTAAAGTGTGGGGTAAGCAGTGAGAGGATGATTTAGCATATGGAAATACTGTAAAAGAAATTAAAAATAACCATTTTGGAAATCTCGCTTAAAAGAGCAATGAAAACACTTGACATTCATGTCAGAATTGGTCCAAAAGAGGACAGTGGCATGAGGAAAACCCACGACAAAAGATTAGCACGGCCGAGATCTATCACAACGCAGAAAAGTTTGCCTGTGCCTTACCTTAGACACCCACGACGCTACAGAACAGCACGCTGAAGGAGCAACAAAAAACAAAAGAACAGGGACTCTTTATACTAATTTTGCAACTAACAGCTGAAATTCAGAAGGCGGGCAATACGGTTCACTTTCCTAAACGCGGCGGGTTCAGCCCCATACCCAAAGCCTTACTCAAAGCACCGGCGAAAATGCATACTGGGGGAGGAAAGAATGACTGGGCCAGACAGATGGTCTGCCTTTGGATGCTGAAAAGGATTTTGAGGGAGTTGAGTAGTATGACTTAATTCTTGTCCTGAATATTTAAGGTAAACACAGATCAGTCCAAATTAGGAAAAGCACCGCATGTGAAAAACAGCAACAGATCCTGAATGCAAAAAGGCCCTAGGAAAAACTGTCCTTTTTCTCCTTCGCTAATCTCTCTCGCACCAAAGTTGGTCGTGATAGTAATTCGACGTTCACATTCAGCACAGCTATCGGACTACGCGTTCTTAACATACAGAAGTCTTCGAAGACTGCTTTTCTTAAAAAAAATCTTGGCGCTTGAAATATGGCCCCTTCCGCCTGATCCGGGAACGGAAATTCACTTTCATTTTTTAAAAAAATGCAACTATTTATTCATTCCGCATAAATCATTGACCCGGCATGTTACCGCACAGCCAAAACGCACAGAGGTAAAGCAGCAGAAACACTCAAAAGTATTTAGGAACTTCTGTCCTACTGTTTTCTCGCCGTTCTGGACCGTTAGTACAATAGTCTCTATGATAAATAGCACTGGTGGATTCCGCTCCATCCTAAAATCTAATTATAAAGAACACTACAAAAAAACCCAAAAAAACCCCCAAAGCTGTCTCAGTCCTGATGCTCTAAATGTAACAAAGAGATGAAATACAAGGGGAGGAAAACGTGTGCCTGCATGCATTGTATTTCTAGCGTTCTTCCAGTAAGTGCTAACATGAAAAATGAAACAGTTTGTTTATACTGATCTCTGTATATCTTCTTCAATGATAAAAGGGAAAATTAAAAATTGTTGTTTTGGGCACTAAAAAGAGCACTAAAGTCCACAGGAGTCTCTTATTTGTGAACGTGTAAAAAAAAATGTAAAAATCTGTTTTACAGATATTGCAACTGACGTGAAAAATTGGAACTAAAAGTAAAATCTCTCCGCTTTGCTTTCCGAGATCCCAGTACTTTGCGTGTTGACTTTTGGGATTCCAAAATGCATGTTGCTGTGGTATTTAAAAAAAAAAAAAAAAAAAAACCAAAACGGAAACGCTGGCATGCAAATCCTATTCAACAACTTGAGAATACTAAGGGCTTTTACAAGGCAAAGAACACGTTAAAAGTTCATTAATTAAACAGTGCTTGTGAACAGATGGAATGGCTATCTGGGCTCTAATTACTCTAAGTTGGTACAGAGGTTCGCAGACCTTAATGAGGTTCAATAAAATGAATGATTACACATCAATCACAATTAGAGAAACCTGTAAGATGAGCTGAATTATCATGGCAACAAGTCGTAAAACACGGGAGCACAAAACCCAACAGGCTCTGCGAAAGCCTATAAAGGAAACGTTTCTGAATTAAAGCAGTTCTTCTGGATGGGAGCGATTCCTCTCTACTGCCAAGCCCATAAAAACGCTCAGTGATTTAACTCTAAGGGTTGCCCTGTCCCTCTCTGACATCCCGGAGGATTGATTAGCCGTAGGAGAGCGCAGGGCAGGACAGTACCTAAAGGGTTAGCGACGGCAAAGCAAACACAAGCCAATGATCTGAAAAATAACCAGCGATGGAAACGAAGAGAACAGGAACCCTTTGTCGCACATTAAATACGTTGTTGAAAATAAAGACGCCCACCTGTTTGGGTTTTTTTTTTTTTTATCTTCCTGGTGAAACGGAGATGTCAAACTTCAGGTACAGAGCCTGCTCCAAACCAGTGCAATTAGAAAATGCGGCTCTGTGGAAAAACGCGTAGTCGAGGTTATTCAGACTGATACGCGTGGGTGTAACTGCTATTCCTACAACTCCGAACCTTTAAACAACATGGAGTTTTATTTCAAAATTAAGGACAGAAAAATAATCCCAGCCACTTCCATTTCTTACCACTGGAGCTGCCCGTGGAAAACGGGTGTTTTCAGAGTCTTGAGTTTCCAAGCTGTAATTAGACACTGGCAGTGGGGAGAGGAAGGTGGCAAGATGGAAACAGAAATTAATAGTAAGGGGAGGAGTTCACCTATGGTATGGGAAGTCTCTGAACATCAGCTCCAGCGCTAATTCCCCAAAGTGACGGTTCTATACTTTTATCATCATCTTCTCTCTACTGCTCCATTTCTATCGCCGTGATGGCGTTACTCCGCCAGACACAGCGCTTAAAAGCTCCAGAAGTCACCATTCAATACCAGGAATTAGAGTCACAGGTAGGGCACAAGTCAAGGGAAGATCTTTCAGGAACAAGAGAAATGAAAAATGCATGCTAGCTTGAGGTTATTTTCTACGTTTTAATGACTTCGCTTTCGTGATGCTGCATTTTTGCTACCAAGACTTTGCAGTAATGAAAAACCGAGCTAACCCCGAGTTTGTTTGTTACAGGGATAATCCTAAGGCATCTAAGTGAAATAACTGCTACTTGAACAACAGTACTTCGCCCAGCTGAAAGGTGGGCGGGAGAATGCATATTTTATTTAAGGACGCCTGTAGACTGTAAGGAACTGTAGACAAGCAAGATTTTTTGAAGATCCCCCACATTGTTACACGAGTGAAAAGGAACGAGATGGATAATCCTAAATAGGTACAATAAATCTAGCTGTTCAGCAGCAGTTACAGGCTCACAAAAGCCTGGCCCAGGCCAATTCAGAGGAAGTATTAAAAAACAGCAAATGAACTGAGGTGTTGGTTTTCTTTTAAACAGAAAATGTTCTACATGTACTAGATTGTTACTTAGCATTAGATTTAAGAAATCATTAAAAGCCATCTGCTCCTGTTTATACACTAGAACCCTGACAGTTAATCTTACTGTGAAATACACACAAAGGTATGACGCTGAGGAAAGAAAAAATACAAATTAAATATGCCAGCCAATAAACCCACTATGAAAAAGCAGCTTTCTCCTGCGCCCCTCTCTCTTGCTGTCTCCACGTTTACGTCCCTAACCTAAGAAAAAAAGTCTCCAGTAATAGGATGGCACATGTAGAGGGAAAGCCTTTCCTCTTTAAAGAATGATATAGACTCATAGAGTGTGTTGGGTTGGAAGGGACCTGTAAAGGTCATCTAGTCCAACCCCCAATATAAGACAATAATATAAGATTATGGTGCCCATTAAAGGAGCTTTTATATAATAGGCACAAAAATTATGCTCCTCATCCTCTTACTATCAGATGCACAGAATCAGTCCGGTCGGAGGGACGGTCAGGTGGTGATCTGGTCTCACCTTCTCCACGCATGGTCAAACACTGAATTCAGAAGCTCGCTTTGACTAGGAGAAAACCAAGGCACTTCAGAAAATTCAAAGCTAAACCTAAAAACATTTTTCCTTTTTAGAAAACGATTTCTTAACTTTGAATGAAGTGATTGCAGCGCGTACGGTTCATGAAAAGCATATACTGAGGTCAGGTTTCCTTCAGAAGGGAAAAAGAAGAAAAGTGTGGAAAATGATGTAAACCTATATTGGTGATTACACATTTGAATTAACGCAAGTGCCTGGATTGTTGGGGAACGCACACATGAAAATGCCCATAGGCACGTCTAGCTGGCCTTCTGCACCTTTTGCATCTTCCCACCACCTGCAGAGTGGCAAATGTGGTTTCGGGGACCCAGGAACTGCCTTGATGGATCGAAACCGCAGTTTCTGAGGTTGGCACCTTGGGCTTCGGCCATGGCAAGGACATGGCGCGTTGTGACGGCCCCATTGGGAACCCCACAGCAGGCCGGTATGGAGTCACCAGCCCCACAAAAGCTTTCAAACTATCCCCTCGCAAAGACTTTCCGAAGCCAGGACTTCTCCTTAAAAACATCCCCCGCAGGAGCATTAACCTTGCCAAAGCACCGCCCGCAGGGGTTCCCTGTAACAAGTTGCTCCCGGGGAGCCCGAACGGCCGAGCTCGGCCACCTTCATCTCTCGCTGCAGGTCCCTTTGTTCCTTTGTTGCGATGGAGGGAACGGGGAGGCTTCCCGCCGCGCCGCCCGCTCCCTTCCCTACTGCCCATACCTCCCCTTATGCTTTTTGTCTCGTCACAACAGTACGCAAGCCTCAGCTTTTCACTCTCTCTTCTAACGAGTCTTTTCATGACCTATATAATTCCACATTCATGCAGAGCACCCGTGTGCCACGCAACCCGGATGCGGCTTTAGTTTTTGCCGAATTCTGCCGTTTAATTTGACGATCGCATCGTAAAAATTAAGACGCGCCCTTTTAATCTGAATTACTCAGGGTAATTCAACTTGATTTTATTAAAACGTAGAAAACGATCGCTGTACGTTCTGCACAAAGGAATTAGACTGGAAGGTTAAGAATCAGCATCAGCGATACCAGCAGCTCCCTCTAGTTGGAAAGCATATTATTTTTTTCCCCAAAGAGCCAGTATATAGGAAAGATAGTCAGATATTACAAGCTTCTTACAATAAGCAGCTTGGTAACTCGTGCTGTACTATACGGTCATTATAGAACTACCAGCTACGTTGCTTTGATTTGCTCTTAAATGAAAGTAACTTTTTATTATCTATGCTGACATCTGACTGTTTTTGTAATACATAACTGCCAGGAAAAATAAGAACTCCCAACATTTGACAACGAACCTGCTTTGGAACAAAAAAAAAAAAAAAAAAAAAAAATTACCATATGTTAGAACAATGATTTGAAAACTGCGTTTTACTGAAATTCAAAATAAGTGTTAGAACTTGCGTACGCTTTAAATAAATATAGGGTTTCGTATATTGATCCAGAAGCCACCTCCTTACATTTCCAAGGCTTTGAAACTAAAGAAGAGGCTTTTTAGCCTGAGGGGTTAAAAGTGTGGGTGTGGAAGTGGGCTTTTGTTAGAAAAATTAGCAATGCTATGAGTCATTGTGCATTAGCGGCAGAATAGTTTTGCATCTTGTATGAATCCAGACACCATATGCCATGCGAGGGCCCTGCTACTTTATGCGGTGCCGCTGCTGACGGGCGGCCACGTGGGCATCCCCAGCGGAAAGGCTGTCTGCGGGCGGCAAGCGAGCGCAGGAACCCGGTGATCCGAACACGCTGGACATTGTCGGGAGCAGCAGGAACAGCTGGTAAGCTAGCGGAGCTCGCAATGCTCGCAGAGCCAGCAAAGCCAGCGCGCCGCAGCGGCGGCGGCGAGCCAGCATGCTAATGAGACGGCGAGCGCGCACAAAGCCTGCCGCAGAAGGGATCGACCCCAGCGATGCCGGGTCCCGCGCGGCCCAGATTTCGAAGATTTTTAGCCCGCTCCATTCCTTGAAACCGCACTGCCACCGCCGCTCCGCTGGTCTCCCCCAGTGCCGCAGCAAGGGATCAGGGCCGGGCGCCTTCCTCTGCTCAAATGTCATCTTTATTCTCGCCGGCCACGCAGGGAGCGGGCCAGGACGACAGCCTTTAGTCAGGTGAAACCCACCCCAAAGCCTCACACATTTTGTCTGTGTGAGGATTGCACAGCCTGAATTAAAAGTCCTGAATAGACTTTAAATTCATCATTTATCTGAAGGATAAAACACTGTTGGTTTTTTTTTTTAATTTCCCCCCACCCCCTCTCCCATTTGTGACAAAAGCCAAACAAAAATAACCCTAGGAAATCCAAAGCGCCAATGAGCGTTCAGAAGCAAGTCTCCAAAAGATACAACGGAGGCTTTAGCTACGCAAATCCCTTCGAAGTTAACAGGGGCGGAACAGCAAAATCATCAAAACTTACTTTGAAAATACAAAGAATAGAAACCCCTTTAATTTATCTGGTGTATAAGTAAAAAAAAAAAACAAAACAAAAAACAAAAAAAACCCCAAAAAACCACCAACAAAAAAACAACCCCACCAAACAAAAAAACCAAACAACAAAACCCCCCCATAAGACTGAATGAAGTACTTGCTAGTAAGCTGAGTATATCATTTTTGCTTCTGTCACACTTTAAAGAGATCCTCTCATTAAACACAAGTTAGATGTTCTTTGTCTAATACGACAGAAAACATAAAACGCTGAGCGGTAGGTCTTTGGACCTCTGTATATCTTACTGGAAGAGAGTGGGAGCCTGAGTTCACGCCTTAGTATGAAAGGTGCATTTACTCGTTAGTTATAAACAAAAACCCTACGCCGCACTGACTCGATGTTTGTTATCGCAAGTTAAACAGAAGGCAGACTTCCATCACGGACCTCCTGGAAGCTCTTTGGGTAGGGCATGATTACGCTCCCAAAATTGCACTATTTTTTTTTTTTACGGAATAACAGAAACGCTCTGATCACCGTCAGCTTGACCAAAGCGTAGGTATTTCACGAGCAATGCCACCAAAGCCAGACAACTGCAGGTGAGCGGCCAGTAAATCTAGAAGCGTGGCCGATGTCCGGCTGCTATAAGGACCCTCTTAGGCACCCCGTGGATACCTACTAGCCATCAGCAGCTGGAACAAACCTCAGAATCGTACGTATCCCTCTTCAGCCCCTGCTCACGGTACTCTTGGCAGACTGGCTGAGAAATCTACTGCATTTTGCTCGCGAATGTACAGACCGTGTGCTTTTACAGATTTAAACTGGATAAACATCTCTCCCAGCGACCTTCACAGCGGCAGTGGTACGCAAACCCTTTTTGCTCAAGTTTGATTTAGCGCTGGGACACGAGTTTAAAGCAGCACTTAAACAAAAACCCCAGTTTCCTGCAAAATTATTCATGAGCAAATAAAGTATTACCGACAAAGAAATGGAAGAAAGAAACCAAGTGCTTCACTCAAAGCAGCAGCTTCTCCGTGGCAGAGGAGAGTTAGGGTTCAAATTCCCTACTCCCAGTCCTGATCTGCTGCTTATACTATATCATTTCCAGCAAGACCATGACTTTCCAGTCTTTGGTAGGGGCTTCAAGAGGTATGGCTGTGGATTTTAGGAAGCTTGTTTTCAGTTAATGCACATGTACATCCTTTAACAAATCCAAAACTGAGTTTGGGTTTGGTTTGGTTTTGTTTTGTTTTCTATTTCTGACACGTATCACACAGTGAATTCACTTTTCATTTTAAAAAAAACATTACGTTAATGATGTTACTTAACCACGGGTTCATTTTCGGAACGACCCCATTAAATCACTCGGCAAATAAAAGCCTTTAAAACTGCTGGGGTTTATTTACTCTTACTGAAGAGTACCGTTCCTGCACAGAGATCATCATCAGGAGGGGCGGCGGTTAGTGCCATTTAAAACTCTGCTACAGAATTAGCTTGGGACTTTCTCAGCAACACTCAGTTATCTTTACGGCTTCCAGCTGTGGAGAAGAATAATGACGCCCCGTGCTATAGCAGAAAAATAAATTGTATTGTTAACACGCAAACTTCACTGGTGCCCCCCTGGCCTTCTGTAAAACGGTGAATCTCACGAGCAGTTCACGGTAACACACGTGCAAGACGTGTGTGCAACAAGGGGCCATGAACAGGGACAGGTATGTAGAGACGCATGCACAAAACCATAGAAATTTAAACCATTTTATCCGTACATCGTTCAGCAGCATGTGAAGTTTAAATCCACAGAAGCATTATATACTCTTCATATATTCACAAGCGGGATGCAGTAGATTTCTCTGCAAGTCTATGAAGAGCGCTATGAATAAGAGCTGAAGAGCCGCCTCCACAATCCCATGTAATGCCACCTAAAAGCTTTGCCTCGCATGACTTATTACAGGCTGGAGCAGATTAGAGGCATCGATCGCTGCCTGGAGAAGGTTCTCGCTGCGAGGAGGGAAGGCGGCCGCAGAGACAGACAGCCCAGCCATCGATCCGCTCCGGCGGGGAGCTGCGCTGCAGAATGAAGGTCAGTGCTGCTCTACACCACCCCGTACAGCCACCGCCGCGTTCATCAGCATCCCTCAGAGACGGCTGCGACGGGACCAAATACTTCTGCCTGAAACTCAGGCCCTCGCGCCAGCAAAGCGAGGGACGGCAACTTAAACCCGCTGCTCTCCGCAGACAAAGCGGCAGAGGACTGACTACAGACAGACGCTCCCGCCAGCCAGAACCGATCACTTCGGCAGAAAACTGTCAGATGCCATGTCATTTAAATTGTCACAGCTCCTGCGACACATGCTTTAGAATTTCATAGTAATTTCTAACAGCATCTACATAGCTGGAGGGCATAACTTCTTTGGATGAAATAAAGGGAGCAAACTGTGAACCCTTCTCTAAAAAAGAGTAACAGGCTTTCTATTTTATTTTCACAGTACGATCGAACACCCCTTCATAACCAACGCAGAGTTCTAAACGCAAGCTCAAAGCGGCACGCTGTGAAAGGTACACAAAACGTGTTTTCAGGCATCTGACGTCACGTGCGCCTACAAAATATACGACAGCCATTCACACAATTAAATCCATCATAGCAAATACCTTTCGTTTTTAGTCTCTGATAATGCAGGTAAGCAGATAAGTTAAGTTAATCGGAGATTGGCTTAAACTAACAAAAGGAATTCATTCAGAATTCAAAGTTGACGTTCCTTGCTTTATCTTCTTGATTCCAGACAGGACATACTAATATATAGTAGATATGTTAATATCTGGATGCAATATAACGAATTAAAGTTATGGATAACATTTTTGTTACATATTTAGACGGTCTTTTGATTTGATCCTAACGAACTTCTTGTTTGGTGTAGTTAAGTTGGCATACCATATTCATTACAGTGGGTAAAACTCTTAAGAGTTATTCCTGTATCAAATTACCTCTCCAAAGTCAGGGCTGTGTTTTCTCCTGGCCCATAAACAGGATTACAAATCGTAAGCAGGGAAATGGTGACATCCAGTGCCCAGATACCATGGGAAGCGTATGCATCCTCATCGTGCCCTTTTTTGTTTGCTCCAATGCACAGACGCCTTCAGCGTCTAATGCACCGATGCGCTAGAGTTGCGGCAACGTACTGCAAACACCCTCGATAAACTTAAGAAGAACGTAAAACTCCTTTACCTTCAGGTTTTCTCGTTGAACGAGCAACCAAAAATGCAAACAACTTTGGAAACAATACTGCAACCTGCCGCTGTGGTGATTTTTTTCTTCTTACTAGACCAGGAATATTTAGATCGGCCCTTAGATAATTCCATTTATATTAATGAAAAAAGGCAGAAGCGGCACAGCTTCTATTAGAGACTTGTTACGGTTATACAATTCCAAAACCGTTCGCACAGCTACGTGAAACGGACGAGTCCGATGGCAAAAATCGCGGCTGACAGGCAGAAGCCTGCGTGCCCACCCCATCGGTTATTTCTTCTTCCCCTGTAGGGCAACGCAGCGCTGTACTTTAGTCATGATGCTATAGAACAGTACGAAAATTACGCAGGAATCAGAAGGCAGAATAAGAACCACCCCCTTATTTCTTCCCCGTAAGACCAAACCGATTTTTCCTGAAAGCCAGATTTCTTAAAAAGATGATTTTATAACGAACATGTCAATTCGCAATAAACCCCAATAGGAACTCGCTCCCTGTTTACTCATTCACAGGAAGATACACGTAAGCGTAAATTGCTAAGAAAAGAATTCGAAGACTACAAGAAATCAATGAAGAACGCAGGAAAAAAAGCCAACTGGTGCTTGCACATAGGGATATTTTCTAGCCTCCAAGAGGCTGCTTACAAAAAGCTGTTCGAACCTAGGGTAACATTTCAGACTTGTCAGAATCTCTCCTACTTTTCTTCAAATTCAAGCAATTTTTCAATTAACAAGAAGTTTTTCCAGTAGAAGAGTGGAAACACACAGATACAGGCATTGACATCCTGGTACATGGGGCCACTTCCCAAACTTTACAGATCCTGACGACAAGTCACCAAAGTTTCCTCTTCATCGCTGTGGCCGTTTTCAAACTCCGAGAAGCTTTTCTTCCCAGTTAAGAAGCGCCAGAAAGGCTCAAAGAGCACCGCTCTACCTTACGTTTACATATTTTCCTAAAACAAACAAGGTCTGGTACAATCTTTCAGAGAGTGCAATTTAAAAAAATGGCTGCCTTAATTGCAAATAAAATGTTGCGCTACTTTGTTTCTTTTAAAAAAAAAAAACCAACAACTTGGTAAAAGATACAAGAATCCGGGACGTTTACCTCTGTTGTTACTATGAAACACGTGAGATGGGAAAGAACAAGCATCCTGGTTATGAAATTTCGTAAGTAAAACCTGAGACCAACTTGCAAGTCTCGGAACAAGAACGATTTAATTCAACGAGCAAGGAAATGACTCCCTTTGGAAAGACAATCTGGATGCTGGGTAGTCAAAACTGCCTTTCCCTCTGCATTCGAAGGGGAGCTTTTTGCTCAGACATCACTATCCCCGGATGCCAAAGTCTTTTTTGGAGACCAGTGTTAAATTAGGGACCAACCAAAGTGCCCGACGCCTGCAGACTGCGTTACGTTTTCACAATTTGAGGTTTACTAGCACCTGAGCTTAAAAGCTGTCAGCTTCAACAGCAGCTGTAAAGCAGACCCATAATAACGACTTAAATACAAACCCTGGTTTTTTCCCCTCCCAGTATTTATCTGTACAGGTATGACCACCTCCCAGAGACGTGTGCTATTGCAGCTTAGGGCAACCGGGACTCTAGAATGTAGGAACGTTCAAAAATCCTTTCCAGCATAAACTAGTTTCGTAAGCTGGAAGAGAGCACAAAGATGCAGGTTTGTTACCACCGCCCCTACCGTTTTTTGAAATATTCAGCATTGCTGGAAGCCTTGCTGAGGTGGTCCTGCTCCACCCGACTACAATCACCAAAGCACCGAAATTACGAACGCGCTGTTTTTCATCCTGCTCTCATCT
This sequence comes from Rissa tridactyla, assembly GCF_028500815.1. Lineage (NCBI taxonomy): Eukaryota > Metazoa > Chordata > Aves > Charadriiformes > Laridae > Rissa > Rissa tridactyla. Next base: position 9,333,647 of record NC_071468.1, on the reverse strand, counting down.
CCTAGGGCATCCCGCTTAGAGAGCCGCGGGACTCTTAAACGTGACAATTAGCAACCTCTGCTTTAACTGGGCTTAATTAAGAGGAACTTCAGTTTCGATACATAATTTTTAATCTGTGAGATTAGTTGTTCCGTCCTTTCCCCAGCACATGAAATGTGGCTTTAATGCTCTCAAAAACTTGCATAAATATATACATTTTTATACAACAATTTTACTAAGTTTAAATATTATTCTTCCTTGGTCTTTATATAATGTAAGCCACCTTATTGTTAAGGATCTCCATAAAATACACTGGCACATTTAATTTTTTTTTTATTTTATTTTGAAAATAATTTTTAATTAAAAAAAAAAGAATCATATTTTTCAGGCATATTATTGCCTGAAAAAGCAGGACTGGCGAGGCTGCTGAAGCACGTTACCTTCGCACTCAGCAGTTACTTAAGGACGGGGAGAGCACCAATTAGCACGGTCTGCAGCCGCTCAGTCTCGATGCTTCGTTGCACCAAGGACAAACGCGCCCCCGAAAAATACAGTTCTTTTGAACGTACACTAATGTAGAATCACCCACGACTGTGTAAACATCGCAGCAGCTACAGAGACAACCGCGCTTTAACCATCCGAAAGGCAACTGAGCTATGCACTAACTATTCTGGTTTAGCTCCTGTGTAATGCCATGGCATGCCTTTTGATGTATACAAAGAACTTGTCGCCAGAATGGCTTTAAACTAAAGTTTAAATACGGTTAATTATTTTTTTTTTAGTGAATATTTCTCTCGCCCTAATGAATTCCTTAAAAAAGAAACAGTTACATACACGCAAAAAATATATTTTAAAAAAAAATTATCTGATGTGGTCTGCCATAGTTACCTTCGTCATTTTCAAAGAGATTTCCAACAGAAAAATGTATTTAGGTACGACAGCGGAATTTGTGTCATCATGACCAAGCGATTACAGCGCACAGCGAGATTCTCCGCGGCTCTGCGGTCCTGGTCCCCATGGAAACCGGACTCGGATATTGTCCTCCACTCGCTGGAGCACCGAGTCTTGGGAGCCTTTTGTGCCTGATGAGATTTCTTCCACAACCTTCCAGCAACAGACCCTATGCTTCCTCCTGACTCTTTCCTAATTGAGATGCAAATTAATCTCTGTGGCTGATTACACTTCCCTTAAAGCCCCTGACAAGTGCAGCTGTAACCGGAGTTTACAGACTTTCCAACAAGTGACTTCAGCTGTCACTGCTGGCAAGATGCTGCCCCAGCTCCCCGGCACGCGACCCCGGGCAGGCAGCGCTTCCCGCAGGCACCACAACCACCTTCCAAGGCGGCAGCCAGGATCAGGCCCCTTGCTCCGCTTGGAGCAGGGTCCCAGCAGGTATTCCGCACCCTGCCGCTGCTCCAACACAAGCGCCGTGGACTCGGTGCTCTTATTGCCACTGAACCATTTCCACCAGAAGCGGCGTTCAATCAATTTCTAGCCACACTTGAATCGGGGACATTTTTAGCTACTAACCCTTATCATGGATGCTGACTTTTAACACGACCTGTATGACAGACATAAGCGGCAGACCACCCCTCAGCTCCGCCGTACACCAGCTTTCCTGCACTCATTACTGCACGGTTACATCTAACGTGCTGCCAGATATCATCCGTTACTGTTCCAGGATTACCGCTTTTCATTTCTCCCTTCCGTTGAGGTGTTTTTGAGTTATTTCACCTTTGAGTTACTTTCACCTCCTGTTTGACAAAGTTATAAACTCCTTCATTTGCTGTTTAAATTGCCGGGTCTGCTTTCCTCCTGTTCTCCTCGTCGCAGTTAGCAAAGCGAACACCAGGGCAGAGCGTACGGCACCCTCTGGGAGCGATGAAGCAGCGTTACTGCATCGGACAGGTTCAAACACCGCCTTCACACATCTATACGTTTACGTTCCAATTTCTGCCTCATTAGGAATTTTGGTATACCTAAGTGTTTTATTATCTACAGTAAAAGTTATGGATCGCTTTCTCTCCCACCCCAGTGTCATCCTGACCACATCACCTTTGTCCAGTTTCAGTTTCTCAATCCACTTTCATTTATCGCACAGACAAGCGGCAGTTGATTCACTACAGATATCGTTGGTGCAAAAGCAGGCACAAAAAAGGGCAGAAAAGAATCCGGGGACAGATGCTGTTTCAGCTAGACCTCAAACATATGCTGAGAAGCGGCATGCGCTATCATATCTGTGCTGCTCGTGTTCCCCCGGGGACAAGGAGGGACCCGGAGAGAGACCCTGCCGGAAAGCAGGAGCACAGCAGGCCAGTGAGAGCTGCTCGCTTACGAAATGTTGAAAGCCAAAAGATGAGCAGGATCGGGAATCAGAGGACTCCGACCGGGAGCGAGGTGCGGGGAAAGCGATAAGAGGCAACAGGAGCTCCTCGTTCTTGTAACTGCTGTTACTTACGTTAATTTTACCACGCTACTATTCTATTATTACACATTGACTATAGAAGCAGATGGATTCAGCTGAATTCTGCATAGAAGAATTTCAGTAATTAGCTACATTTCTCTCATCAAACAAAAGTGGAAAACTTGGCAAGTTTTGAGCCATTTGTTAGGTACTGCCGCAGTTTTGCAGCTCAGGTATTGCATTCAACTGCTTACGCGACAACCACCAACTGTCTTTGTTGTAAAACGGGTACACAATGAAGTCCATGAAATCCAAATTTATTTAACCACAATGCTATTATTCATTTCTGATGACTTTTGCAAAGTATACTGGATAAAATTTAGCCTTTTCTTTAAAAAAAAAAACAAAAAAACCACACAGTATTTTGAGGATATTTTGTGTTTTAAAAATCTGTGTTTCAAAACAATTCATCAACGTCCTTTCAAAGATCAAAACATTTCACTTACAAACTCTTTCTCAAAGTCATCCGTTTAGAAACGCACTCAAATCGAAAGCTCCCCAAAGAAAACACAGCGAGGGTTGGTCCTGAAATAAGTGATATGATTAACAAAAACAAGCTATAAAATGTTTCTACCATAATTATGGTATTATGAGAAAATCCTAGAACAAGTGAAAACCAGTTGGTCTGTATATTACAAAGAATAAAAGCCTGTGCCACAATTTCTCTAACGGAGAGGCGTACCATCTAGTTATCTTCCAGCAACTGTTAGAAAATATGTTCTGAAAATGCCCAAATACAGACATCGCTGGAATGAAACTGGAATTTAGGAACAGAAACATCCGTATCTGAGGCCAAATCCCATCTGTCTCATTAATGTAACGAGTCCAAGTCAAGTCAATTGGACTACTTCTTTGAATAACATACGAACGCGACTGAGCTTTGCGTGTTAGTCCAATACACGCTGTAGGTAACTTCTATTAGCGCCCAAGAAAATTTAGTATTATCATTACTTACAGTTCAAAGCATCAGCGTTAAGTCCAAGCCCACCACCAGCGAGTCTGTCTGAAGCTGCTGGTGAGAACCCTCTTGTGATGTTACGATCCTGTTTTTCAAACGCTAGACGGCAACTGGGTGTGAGCGACCGAAAACATTGAGCTTGATGTGAAGAAAGCTTTGACCTTTTCCAGTAAAATCGCGTGGCAAGGATTTTCACTAAAGCTTACCTCTCTGCAGAAGAACGTTCAGAAGTCAGAACCCTACACTAAGGGGAGCCTTGCCCCAGCAAGAGGAAAGGATACAAGCTCTGGTAGAGTGGGATGAGGGACTTGACGGCTCTGCTGGCATTGATGCACGTGGCACATATGAGGCTTGGCAGCAGCTTTGCAGTCACGATCGCGCCATCGAAGAGAGGACCAAAAAATGGCACCTGTGAACCCCAAAATAAAAACAACGCAGGTGAAGCTGAGCCAACGGAGGCCGAAAGGTTCACGTAGAGCACGGGAGCAACTTCCAACAGAAGTTCCAGAAGCAACATGCCTGACTCCCGGGGGACTTTCCGGGCAAGACAACTGCTGCTTGAGAAAGGCGCGAGGGAGGCAAGGGGCAGGGGGACAAGTTTCACGCTGCCCCACTCTGGAAAGTGGAGCTACTCGGTTACGTTACAAGTGTTAGCTTGCTCTAGGTCTCCTCTCTAGATCATGGGCACAAGGAGACTCCTCCAAGGACAGCAGACCACCACAGAAACAGACCACCTCCACGGGCTGTAGCCGCAGGGCCATCACCAGCCAGGTCAGCACGGTCAGCTGGGTGGCACCTTTGCCAGCACAGCATACTCCGTATTGCATTGGATTATTGACGTTTGCAATACTAAGCGTCAGACCCACTATAAAAGACCAGTACATTGTTTTGCCATACAAATGGTACGACCACATCGTTTTCCACACTGAAACTTCCAGTGTGATATTAATCCCCCGATTTTTTGAAGTTTTTAAATCTTCCATACTTGCCATCAGCATACTTTACATGCATACACACGTTTCACAGAATATTCAACTCTGTAAACATGAGCTTGTTATGCGTATAAACAAAATTCATCTATGAAGTCGAAATCGATACCCCATTTTGAGTAGATATTAAGAGCTGTTTTCTGTCTTGCATCCCAACAAGGAGACCCTGATTTACTGGCCGAATCCGACATTGGCAGGAGTTTTTGCAAAGAAGTATTTGTTTCAGCTAATCCTCTCTAATCTCCTTCCATAGACTTCACTGAAGGAAAAAAAAAATTAAAAAAAATATAGATAGATATATAAAATTTGAGCTGATCCAAGATAACGAGGTGTGTGGAAAGCAGAGGAGATGGCAAAAAACCACCACCTCTCAGAGGCAGTTCCCTGTGAACGCGGCCGGGACAGGCACAAACAGGTCTATCCCAGCATAGCACGTCAAGGGGTTAAAACACCGTTCCTTCAGGGTTACCTCCAAATGAAATCACCATGTAACGTCATTTAGTGACACGTGGCTCTTCAGAGAAAGGCTGTGCTAGGCAAAGGAGTATAAAAGTGAAAATGGCACACACGTAACGGACTTGGCCATGTCAAACTCAGAAAATTTTACTCGTAGATCGTCTAGGTTGGGAGGGACCTTTAAGATCATCGAGTCCAACCACTAACCTAATGTTTAAACACATACTAAATTTTAGTAGTTACAAGTAGTCAAACTCACTTCCCTTTCAGAAACTCAAATGGGAAAAAAAAAAAAAACCACCAACAAAAAAACAACCACAAAAGCCCGACTCAAAACCCTAAACAGAAGCTAGCAGCAATTATCAATATTTAAGCTATGGATTTTTTCCATCTGTACAGAGGCTTATCACATAAATAAATACCCTCTATTATTCTTCTGTAACTGCTTGTGGGTGACTGTGACAGTCATTCAATAAATGGACAAAGGGAATAATATAAATCCCCTGCATCCAGGGAATTCCTCTAATTAGAAGTGGCAATGAATTACAGAAGAAATTTGGTTTTAATATAACATCTGCAAATGACAGCTGTCTTTTCACAGAGTTATTTTGTCATTCCTTTACTTAAAATAATTACCCACCCCCAAAAAAGCAGAATAGTGTAAAATGTTTCCATAGTGGTTTTGCCTGTTTTTATTTTTTTATGCTAGCGTTACTGTCTAGGCGGCTGGAAAGAAAGGTGACAGGAAAAAAACCTGTGCCACCTAAATGATAATGTTCTAGAGCATCAAGTTTTTCCTCTTTAAGCAGTAGCATTAATAAGTGAAATCTGGAACACACGCTCTTTGTACAGGTGTTGACAAAAGGAGAAAAAAGTTTAAAACTGTGTTTTCATATAAGTGCAAACAAGGAGGTTAAGTACGTACGAGTGTTAAAATCATACCAACATACAAATACCAGATATTTTAAGTCAGATTAGCACTTACATATGCTACTGTATGGGGAAATTCATTCTCAGGCTTTCTGACAAGCAATTTTTTGCTTCCAGGACTTTCTTTCACTGTTTCAAAACCACCTGGAGTCTGGGGAGTGCGGCAGATTTTCTTAACACGGTATTACAGAATTTATGTACTTAAAATATAGACAAGGTGTGTATATTTTATACACCTTATATACACGTGTATATAAATACATACACATGTAGACATACACTCACATTTTAAAAAAAATAAGATCTTTGTGGGCACCCTCCAGCAAATTTATCAAAAATATCTCCAACCTGTCCGACGTTTTAAAACAAACTGTTTAATAATTGTTTTCTCTGAAAGCTTAATAGTCAAGCTCCAACAAATCGTACTTTACTCTAAAGCTCCTTTTAAACAGAAAAGTAGGCTAATTCAAGCTGGACCTGAAAAACCGGGAGCCGTCCTCAGCATCCCTGAACTCCGGCCCCACAGTGCAGAGGTACGAGTGCAGCGGGTGCTCTTCGGAGTGCCTTTCATTTGGAAATGTGCTTTTTTCCCCAGCGTGTTTCAAATAATCAAACAGATTACTTCAACAACTGCGTCCCACGCCACACGTTTTGTCAAAAAGTACGCGTTTTTCACCACCCAAAGTTGGCATACGCTGGCAGATGGAAAAAGAAAATAACGCAAAGGATGGAAGTGACTTTGTAGGAGAGCGACTAGTTTTACAGTACCAAAGGAAAACAAGCGTAACCCACAGGAAAGAGAACCAAGAAGAGTATTTCCCCAGGCTGGTCGATGGCTTTCCGATGCGTGATGTGCAGACCCGCGCCGGCGTCGCTGCCCTGCCTTCGGGCATCAGCGCAGCCCTCGCCGCTCCCCGGCCGGCTCGGGGTCCGCGGAGCCCGCTGCCACACGAGGAGCACGCAACCGGACCGTACGCCCACCCGGACACAAAGCTCGGAATTATTAATTCCCGAGCAGATCTACCGGCCATGACGAGGGTCATTAAAGTCAATGGAACTCGCATATCGTCAGCTTCCATCTGTACAGGGGGCTCTGCTTTAACGAGGAGTTCGAGGGCAGAGACCAACTGAATGCACAGGGGACGCGCTCCCTGCTCAGCACTTTTCTGTAAGTTGGTATTAAATACCCATTTGAGGAAAACAGTGTTTTGAACGGTTACAAAAAAAATATATATTATGGTTTGACAGGAATCAAATTAAAAGAATAAAGGGAAATATCCCCTTCCCTGAGTAGTCCAAATGTCATTGCAAGTTACCCATGAAAGAAAAATTAATATTCAGCCCACTGCAAACACCTGCTTCATTACAATTTCCAAGAAAAAAAATAATTATTTCTGTTGCACGCAGTAAAAGTAGGCAAGGTTAAATAAACCTTTTGAGCACAAAGACTTCCCCTCTATAGCAAGCAGCACTAGTTAAAAGAGTGGGGAATGGGTAAATTATTGTACCAAATGGCTGAGAATTAATCTCTGATGACTAGCTGCAATCTAACGAGGCATCTGTGTCCCAGGGAACCCGCAGTATGTCCCTGGCGGTATGTGCAGTGTGTAGAGTCTGCCTGGCATTCTTTGTCCTCTTTTGCAGGCAGCTTTTCGTCTCATTGTTCAGAATATCCTCATGCATCTGTGACGCGTGGAATGCATTCACACTAACAGACTTACTATTGTCTTCCCTCAGAAGCTTTGTCGAGCAAAGACTGCATCACGGTTCCTGATAATTATATTGCTTAATTAATCAAGACAAAAAAAATTTGCAAATCATTGCCCGGTTGCCAAGCAGGGAGATAAAAAATGAAAACAATACAAGCTGAAGCAATATAACAAAAGTAACAGCTATCTGATCAGAAATTCTTATATAATGAAGCTATTAATGCTAAATCGGTTAATGTTAACATTGCTCCAGGTGTCTCTACTTAGATGCAAACAAAAAGGCTAACATTATGTATATAAAAGGCCAAATGTTGCCATGGATTCTGTAACCTGATAGAGAGGACAGCCTTTTCATTTGATTAGGGAATGCAATTTAAATACCAGGGACTGAAGCCAAACAACAGACATTTCTCTCTGCAAGCCTCTTTCATTCACCCTGGGGTCAGTAGCTGGTGAACAAAAGGTCAGCCACACTTGCCCTGGAAATGTCTGGATTAATTTTATTACATTGTAATGGTTTGTACTTTAAATGTAGGGATAACACTAAATTTCCAGTTAGCTATTATTCTTTCTGCCCGCTGGGTATTTTTGACTAATATGGAAGATGACATAGCTTTTCGCGATTGGTTCACAGAATTTTCAAGCCTGTTCATAACGCTAAATTCGCATCTTCCTGACGGAACCTTAAGAGCTAAAATTCCCAAGAAGTAAATCACAGACCTCAAAAGCGAGCGTAGGAAAAAAGCCCGCTATTTCAATTTATAAAAAAAATTTCAAGTTTGAAATGTCTCCTGGTCAACCACTGGTTGTTAACATATCCTAGCTCTGTCATGCACAACTGGAAAAATATTGGGTACAGCCGGTAAATATGACATCTGATGTATGCATTATTCCACAGCTGGTTTATTCTTTTGGACAAATATTGTCCCTCATGTAAAGGAAATGGTATTTATCACACTGATTACTTTCATAAAGTATATTAAAATATACATTTTTGCATCCATAATGTATCAGAAGAGCATTTATTAAAGGAGGGGTTTTTTAAACCTATACACATATGTACATACGCACACATCTCTGACGGTTTTCAAAGGAAAGAATCCATTATTTAAAAAAAAAAAACAAAACAAAAAACAAACCACAAACCAAAACTAAAACGCGGTTGCATAACAATGATTTAAACAGAAAACACTAAACCTCCAATACTTTGTTTGATGTAAGGATAGCCAATGCCTACCTCATCCTGTTGAGTCAGATTACGATGAGGGTCCCAAAAACATGTAAGGCTATGCGCGGTACCATATGTACCACAGTAACCAAGCCGTATGGGCTGAATTAATAGCAACTGAGGAACTTAAATCTTTATTAGTTTGCTTCCCTTGCCTCACGTGGGAAATTCACAAGGATTATAACATCGTTCTTTGAAAAGTAATTCCTATGGGTTGAGAATTTTGAAATATTTCTTATTTCAAGCGCTAAGCATGACTATAAAATGAATCGGTAGGCATTTCAATCACCATTAGTAATTCTAGTTTTAAAATAAAAGCTCATTGCTCAGCATAGTTTTAAACTGAGATGGACAGACTATATTTTGTAATTGCTGGAAAAAAAAAAAACAAACAAACCTGAACTCTAAACCACTGAGCTGTATTTAAGGAACAAAACTGTTGCTCACTTGCATAACACACGTGATAGACCCAATAAAGCAGTCAAAACATACCTCCGGTTTCTTCATGATCTCTATGAAAAACATGTGATTCTTCATTGGATAAATAACAATTAAAACATCTCCAAAATCTGTTGGTATAATGCCCCTGCGGTAGTTCCTGGTGTGTTCAGACCAGACGATGTGAACCTCATCATTTCCCAAGTGACGAAGCTGCAACAGCAAATTGGCTCTTTATTAATCAGAGCGATAACAACAGTTTATGAGGGGTCACGGCTTACAAATTGAATTACAATGTTCAATAGTAGAAATATTTCATTACAGAAAAAGTTTAAATACTGTTTTTCTCCAGTTGCTCATGAAAAGATCAGCTAAATGATTTGCTTCATTCAGAAAGCACTGTTGTCTGATGGCTTAATTAAGTAATTATCAAACTAGCCATTAGCACAATATGTAAATGTACGTTACCTACAAAAATTTAAGATGGAAATCTGAATTACTAGAACAAAACAGTAACCAACAGAACATCATATTCCAGCTAAAATAACGTAGCCGTCTCAGAAATATGAAATGCCTTGACTCAGGATGTCAAGAAACTTTCCATCGTGAACCACTATTACTAAATTTATTATATTAAATATCTCCTTGCCAACTCTGTCTGGAGAGGACTTTTGTTTGAAAACGTAAGCAAAATATCTCGGGCGATGTGAATTAAGAGAAGAACAGGAAATACTGTGGGAGTTACTTTTTTTGTTTGGAACAGAGTCGCATAGAACATGGATAAAATTTAAACGTGACATACGCAAAACACATCTGAAAGCCTGGGTGTTTGCTTTGTTATGGGCGGAACTGGAGGTGATCTAACAGATGGCAAGAAGTATTTGGCAATCACGTACAAGCTACGCACAATAGTTTCGACTGTAAGCTTTAAAGTTAAAATTTAATCCACATGCAGAATGCCAGCCCAAAGCGTAAAGAGAATTTAAGTCCCACTTAAAGCTTAAAAGACCACCCCCCCAATTTGGTGCTAGCCCCTGGAACAATGTGCACAATAGACCTAACAAAGAAGCCAAAACGTAGCTCTCTGCCTTCTTCACTGTCTCTGTGCGAGGCAGGGAGGGGGCGCGGGGGGGGAAGGAAAGAAAAAGGTAGCGATTTTCATCGGTACATAACAACTAAGTCATCTCCACACGCCTTGTTATCAGCATACGTTGTACCACTGAATTTTCCTTCTTCAGAACCAGGCAGCGCCTTTAAAAGTAGAAGGATTTCACTCCCACAGGACTGGGTGGCAAACTGTACCCTAGTTGTAGGAGGAAACATGCAAAAGCATGATACATTACAAAAATAAAAAAAAAGTTAAAGCCTATGAGCTTTACTTACAGCTTATACTCTAGCAGAGTAAAATAAAACTAAGTTCATAGAATGGCTCTGATTTTCAGTTTGTTTTTAATGAAACAGATGATGGTTTTATTTTATTTGCACCTATGAATAAAAGACATTTTTTGTTCTGTTTGGAGGAAATATAAACCACTTGTATCCCATAAAAACGTGGAAACATTAACAATACTATTACTGGAGCTTCTTACTTGTACAAAAACCAGTGAAAATTGCTGTTCTCCTGGTCATCCTGACCTCCGTGCAATTCTCTTACGTTTTCTTAATCGCTCAGTAAAAAATAAAGCAACATCGCGGAAAATACTTATGTTGATAACATCATAGGGCAGACTGATGCGCGCAGAACTGAGCAGCAATTTATATGGATGACAAAATCCTGATTTCACTTTCTGCGAACAAATGCAGCTGGATCGCCTTCAAGAACGACTGAAAGCAAGACGTCAAGTTCAGTCTTAGAAAAGCAACAATCCATCCGGCTGCACGACTTTGTGCACAACAGGTTACCCACACTGCGGATCTAAGCGTTTGGCGAGGCTATTTCGCACACGGCCGAAGCTGAGCTGTAATTTTCTGTGAAAGCTGCGCGGAGGAAGGGCCCAGCTCACGCCAGCTGTATTCAGAGCAGCCCAACGGCGACGTATTTGTAAGCAGTGCCCGCGATTTATCAGGCTGAACCCAACGCGTCCTGATACCAGAAGCGAGTTCTGGCACTAGCTTCGCGACACAGAGGAAGCCCACAACGGTGGTGTTTAGCGACCTCTGCTTTTAAAAAAAAAAAAAAAAAAAAAAAAAAAAAAAAAAAAAAAAAAGCAAATAAATACGGAAACAGAATTCTGTAAGGTGATGCAATCGTCCAGTTGCGCAGGGCAATTCACAAACTGAACGCCGTTCTTCTCTCTACAAAAACAAACCCTGAAGAAAAGGCTCTGTACTGCCTTGCCTCCTGGGCCTTTTGGAGTGATAAACAGTGCACATCACTATAAAACCAGTAATCAAAGCGTAGCCAAAGACCGCCTAAGAAACCCTTTTTAAATCACATGGAACTGTTCTGATAATAATCAATACTTTTCATACCGAAGCATCCCAAAACACCGTGTACCTACATCACACCCAAGAGAACAAAATTCAGTTAACAGGGAGCAGGTAGATCAACCAATGCTCGCTGTGCTTGTTTGAGACAGGACGCGATGGCCACGAGCTCCAAATCATGCGAACGTGGCGGGATCATAAATTACTACCGTTGCTACGATCCTCAGCACATGGCAAGTAACTCTTTTTAAAGCTTGAGTTACTACCTGCCAGTGTTTTGAAGTCATACGTTCTTAATCATGGCGTTTATACAGTATAATGTTACAAGAATAAAATTGGTATTAACCAATAATATTTGTTCTTGAAAGATCATTTCACGGATAAAAAAAAATTATTATAATAATCTTATCAGTGACAACAAACCAGCTGCTGTTTTCCTCTATCGCTCGCTCAAAATCTAAGCTGTGGGGTGGGCTCAGTACCCTGAGAAGGACATAAACAAGTTTTGCTTAAAGGTCCAAAGCAACAAAGACGATGCATTTGGAGCGGGAGTCCCGTGCCATGCTCTCCATGCAGTTTAGGGGCGAGAAAAGAATACATTAAAAAAAATAATAAAAATCCCAAAGCAGCCATGAAATAAGGTGTCTATTAAGAAGCAAAACCAAACAACAGAACAGCTCAACTGCAAGCAGCCAGATTTCCTAGGTTTATTGCCGACTTGAATGATCTCTCTACAAACGCCCAGGGAAGGCAGCTCGTGAAATGGCAACGGCTTCTGCTCCCCGAGGTGAGAGCTGACGCCGCACGAACCTTTAGCCCGCACATAAGGGCGGTTTTACCCAACACGAACGAAACATACACGTTGTCGGCTGCACGCGCTCAGGCACAGCGAGGGCGCCTGGAAGCTGGGTCAGCGTACAGCTTCTGACGCGCGTCACGCCGTCGTTGATCACATCTGGCCTGCCTTTCCTCAGCCCCAACGCGGGCGTCGGGGCGCGGGCGGGCAGGCCGGGGCTGGGAGGCTGAGCTGGGAGGCTCGCCGAGCGCCCGCGCTCCCCTGCGCCTGAGCAAATAGTTTTCTGGGCTCCCCCGCTTCGCCGGGGCTGGGCTGCACGCTGCCTGCCAGGCAACACGCCGCCGCTGACACTGGTCACGGTACACACCTAATGGCCTGACCTCCTTTCCCTGCTAATTGCATTACGCAGCCAGCTGGCTCCAGAGAGGAGTCGTCTGTTTGACTGAAGAATTTCTGCTTTTGGGGAGGCATGGCTGCTACTTTTGCTAAGTAACAGTCAGGCCTGACATCCCCATTGTCTGGCTGACAGTGTACCCATCCTAAAATCTAAGTTTTATTTGTAAATTAACCGAGAAACTTCCTGCCAGAACAGTGCTGCCTGGAGACTGATAATGTGTGCCTTTCATTCCCTTTCACTCTTACTGTATCACTGCCAATTTGTTTTTCTGCTGCTCGCCAGCCCTAGGCTATAAAAGCCTTGTAAGACATAAGTGCAATTATAGTCCTGGAGTCAAATGAATTGGACAAATCCAATAGCACAGCTCTGTCCCCACTTTGCAAACCCCTACAGCAGTTAGATTAGCTGCTAAAAATCTAATCTAGCTCTAGCTAACAAATTTCTGCAGCGAAGGAGCAAGAGTTCAGTATGGGGTTGCAACCAGATTTCTGAATCGGAAAAAGTTCTGCTATGACAATAGAGAAGATGGAATAAATCACTTAAAATTTTTGCAGCTCATTTTTAAACCCTTAGGTACAATTTAGCTAGAACAAGACAGGGGACGGTAGGATGCTGTTACTATGATTGATTTTCATTCTTGCCACAAGGCAGCCAGATAAAAAAAAGTTTAGAACCAGCGATGCTGAACCCTACAGCAGCAAAAGGTATCAGCTGAATTTTGATTATTCCATTAGAAAAAAATTTCTTTCAGGGCTAAGACTTATTTGCAGAGGTTATTCTCTTTCTCCACCCACCCCCCAAATGAGCAATATAATATGTCATCATATACTTCAAATAAAGGAACACAAACTGCAAATTACAACTATACTGCACAAAAATAAGGGGCCAAGTTCATCCTCAGTGCGAGTGCACTTATTCTTGTGAATTTATGCCAGAAATTAATTTATCCTCTTGTGGTCAGAAAAAATAAAGAACCATAATAACATATTTAAGTAAAATTACTGCATCTGCTTAATTCCCCAGCCCACAGAATTTATGGCCTGCTGTACTACTTCCTTGGCCAGCAGGTGGTAAGACCTTCTGTTCAGCTCCGGAGCTTGCGAGCCAAGCACACTGATTGGTATTGAATTCTTTCTGCCTGTCTGTAGGCAAAATAAGCAGAAGAAAAAACACAGAAGCGCCATAAAGATTTCAGAGATAAGGGGGACCTTAGATCCCAGACAGTATCCATGCGATATCTGATGGAAGCGCAGGGAAGGCAAGAGAAAAAGTTGTGGCCCTCACTGCAGCCCGATTGGCAACGTGCTAAAATTTTCTCCTGCCGGTAATATTGTCCTCTAACACCATACAGAGTTCTATCACAGCAAGCATTCAAACGGAGCAGGTCCTGAATGACAGCATCGCAATCTGCTTTTCTCTCACACGCTGCTATGAAAAAGAAGCATTAGTAGAACCAAGTAATAAATATAAGAGAATCTTTTTTTAACCGGGACATACCGCCCCATAATCCGAGGTGAGGGCATAAACCCGGCATGCACGAACCGTTCGGTGAGAAAGGGGAAGCATTAAAATCCTTGTGGCGATCTTGAGAGTTGCCGCCGTCTCGGAAGCAAAGCTGCGTTTGAGCACGATGCTGTTAACCAGGCACTGCAGTATCGACAGGTGGGGGAAATAAATACAGTTTCCTCTTGTTTAAGAGTAGGTCGCGAGGCAGGCACGAGTTTCTTTTCAAGCACACAGCCCAGTTGTGGTCTGCGCACGCAAAGGCTGCCAAAATCAACACAGGACTTCTGTGGACTGAGGAATTTTGTTGCTAAAGCATCAACGTACTTGCCTTCACGTATTTCAGTGCATAGCCTCCGCAGCAAAGGTTCACAAGTGACATTTCAAGAAATTTACACTTTTAGGGTTATAAGAGTTCTTGCAGGATGTTTAATATTGTCTTTGAGAAATGGTTTGGGTATACGCTCATGCTCAAACCACTGGTTGCAAATGCAGGCTAGTTCATCCATCACCATTTTCAAAGAATTAGAGAACTATCAGACTTCCAGAAAGTTTACAGTGCTTCCGAAATGCATCTTGCCTCCACTCTTAGCTGCGGTTTTGTAAAATTTGGTAAGAAGTCTATGCTAATTTGCACAGAAATACATGCTTGCTTCCAAAAGAGCTACGTCAAATGAAACCAAACTGTTCTGTGCAGAAGCACGGAACCATGGAAGATTATACGTTAAAAAAGACCTCTGGAAGTCATCTGGTCCAGCCCACCGCTTACAGCGGGGCCAGCTCCTGAGGTCCATTAGGTTGCTCAGAGCTTTGTCCTTCTTTACAGGAATACACAGTTTGATCCCTGCAGGGTTCCATTCCTATAGCAGATTCAAGGTAGGTTTTTTTTTTTTTTTTAAAGACTTAAAGCAATTACTTTGTGGTATTTTCTGTGGATAATACGTACTGGAGCTGGCCTTGTTTCCTAGCGCTTCTTGGAGGCTGGCAACTACTAAATGCTTTTGCTTTTTCTGTCTGACAAAGAAGAAATTCTCTTAAAGCAAACATAGGGAAGACAATTAAATAGAATAACCAGACTCTCTCAACGTCTGTGTTAATCCTTAACGTGGGTGGGAATTAGGAGAATTAGTAAAATAGACTGTTTGCAATTAAAACCTATTTTTCCCCTTGTGGTAGCTCTGTCGGACTGTGCTCTCTCCTCTCGCAGATGATGTATTACTCAACAGCTAAATGATATTTCACTGCCTTTGCTACCCTTCCATAAAACCCAGGAGCTATGACTTATCAGGGAAGATTAGACTAAACAACGAATTTGCGTAGGAAAAATAAGACTGGGAAAGACATGGTAGCAGTTCTCAAACATTAATAAGTTTGCTGCAAAATGATCTGTTTTCCATATCCATGTGGAATGGAATAAGGATAAATGGGCTTAAATTGAAACAAAGTAGATGCTACAGGAAATTTTCTCATGGTACAAGAAGTGGAGCACAGGAATACGTTGCCTAGGGAAACCGCAAAGCATTCATCACTGGAGTTTTTAACTAGCAGCTAGATAAATAATGGACAGGAACAATAAAAATACAGATAGTCCTACCTCGGTAAAGTGACAGAGACTGTACGGCCTCTTAATACGTACCACAGCCCTACTTCTTTATCCTAAAGGACTCAGATTACATTATTTTTTTTCCGTAGTCATGTAAATCCACTAATACAAAGAAAACGAGTTGCATACAAAAAGAGAAACGTGTGATTTTGTTGACTTATTTTTTAATGACAGATATCACAGTAAAAAAGAAAGGATCTAGCTTTACTATTAAATGCTGGGCAAGTTTTCAGGACTGGTGATTAGAAATACCACCTTTTTATTTCGAGGAAAGGCACATGTTATTTTGAAACTAGCTGGACAACAAATACAATCACCCAGTGACATATTTATAGATAATTTTCAGAGCACAATAGTATCACATGGTAGATTGGATGGCTGTAGTAGCCTTATTAACGCACATTAACAGCCTATGTAGGACAAGTTGCCAATCCTAATTAAAAAGGCAAAGATTTGGTATGCACCTAAAATCTTCTTTGACTCTAAGCAGCAGTTGGCAAGCACCGTAATCTCAAATCGCTCCTTGTTAGGAAAGACAAATGATTAAGTACTGATACCAACAAAATTTTGGGCTGGGTTCTGGCCATCTTTGAAGCAGAGTCTGCTTGTCAGAATTGTGAATAACTGGATAATGGCTTTAAATATCAGCTGGCTGCTTTTGGTACTATGCTTGTCACTTCTCTTTCGCTTCTTTTCTTTTCCGTTACGTGCTGGACGATTCATCTGTAAGGTTTTATTATGTCGCATTTCGTTGTTTTGTTCTACCAAACTACAACAGTTTTGGCAGGCAGACAACATACAAATGAAATTATTGCTAATATTATTACTAATGGAGGTATTTGAGGCTACCATGGAAATGTTAATTGTGTTTCAGAATCCAGAATTTAGATGCCATTTAATTCAGATAATCTAGCTGCAGAGCACCATGTGGCACAGCAAAGATGGCCTGCTAGGACCAGTCAGCACAATCTGTTTTCAGTTTAAACTTTAATTGAAGCACTTGGAAGACTACAGACACCGTTTCGAAATACACAGCAAATTATTTACCTTTTTGGTCAGTGAATCATCTGAATCTGATGGCATTCTTGTAGACACATGAAAAATGATTTCCACGGTCGAGGTAGCATAATAGGGTGCCGTTTGTCCTGTGCTGCCATTGCGCTGCAGGCCACCCATAAACCCACCATGTGTTGAAAGATCCACCTGGTTGATTGAAAGTCACAATTAGAAGAAACTGGAATAGACCAATGAATAATCAGGATTTATTTATATACCAAGACCTGGTGAATTTACCATTCTAGAATTCTGTAGCCATCCCAGAGAAGGAGAAGTCTTCCCTTATGGGTTTGTGATCTTGGCATTAGATCTGTCTGTTTCCCATTCCTGCATTCGACATTTGCTACAAGTAAACATCTCTTAACGAGGTACTGAGTCATTATCTATATGGCTATTTTACCTTCCTTCCAGCAAACAACAAGGAAGCAAAAGCATTCTGCCACGTGTCGCTGCTCTGAGGGCTACGCACGGCTTAGCAAGCCCATTCAACGCATACACAGCAAGAAATAAAGTGCAGAGAAAAGATACGCAAATCAGAAGAACTGAAAAAGAAACTGAAGATTTGTACAAAGAGAAAAAACCTTGGAAGAAATTATCCTAGGAAATCATTCAGAAGAAACGCCTCCCTGAAAACAAGCCAGCATCCAAAAGCTTGTTTGTTTTCCCAACTGCGTCAGCCTAACTGAGGATGCTACCTCTCCCTGTAGACCTTATGTCACTTAAATCCTTAAGCCTGAAACGCAGCTACTAGGTGTTTCCGAAACACATAAATGTTCATGTCACTTAGGTTACTGGCACACCATTTCAACAACGCAAACTAAACCCAAATGTTTTTGTCCTTCATAAAGCAGTCACGTGGCTGGGTAAGTGGTCTGACCATGTGAAGAGCTAAAAGTAGCTTAAAATTAAGGTAAAATTATGCCACAGCTCTTAACGATGCAGAAAAGCAGAAAGGTCCACTGCAGCACCGCCTGTCCATCAGAAACAGGAAGGATGCGTTCAACCAGAAGTAGCACGTGGATTTACAGAATTCTGCTAAAAAGGGGATCTTTTAAGTACTGCTAAATATTGGTATGTATTAAATGTATCCTTTTTTTTTTTTTAAGAATTAAAAAAGTTGCAGTGATAGAAGCAGTTTGGTTTCCATTTACCTATTTTAACCGGCTTACATTGATTTTCATAGGTCTTCAGATGAGTATGTTAGCTTGCCTATATTTATGACTATTACCTCCCAGCCCAGTCCAGCAACAAAATCTTCATATGCCTGGCTTCCCCTTGCATTGGACAGTATTGAACATTTGTCCTCCTGTCCTTCGGCAATGTAAAACACCGCAATCTTGTGAGTTTCACGGCTGTAATTAGATATAAAAAGGAGCAAAAGTTCAAGAAGTTTTAGCTCAAAATTATTTGTTAGAACGCCCGCACTCAAAAGCTAGAACAGGTGACCCCGTTGCACTCTACGTGTCCATTTCTTTTATGCCCACAAACACATCACTCAATTTCCGTTGCAGGAATATATTTTCACCATTTTTTTCCCCATTACCAGACTGCAGCAACACCACAGTTCAGAGAGCAGAGCCAATGTATTCCTCCCATGCACCAGAATTGATGACCAAGTTCCAATTACAGAATTAATCGCTTACATCTGTGCAACCTTGCCAAAGACAGTAAGATTGCCCAGGTGTTAACGGGAGTATAATTTGACCTCCAGAATTTTAATTATAGGGTGATGATATAAGAGAAAGAAAAGCATTATTGACTTTCAGAGCTTGTGTTGAGTTTTACAAGGCTGACGGTTGTCGTCTTTGAAAACGGTTAACTGAGTGGATTTGGTATGAAAATTGTCGGGATACAAGAAAATCAGAACTCTGCAACGCTGCAAACATTTTTCAAATAGCTGTATGTCAAGTAACGCAAAATAAAACAGAATACTCAGAACTCTATTCTGCCACTACCTGGCTGTAGATTAGTTGTATGGAGATTACCCCTTAAAATACTGCTATTGACGCAGGGATCATCCTGCAGAAAATAGTTCTTTGTGCGCGTTGAGCCAAGGTCACAAAAAAAAATTTTGGAGCTTCTTCCCTCCCAGCTAAAGAAAACAGGAAATAGGTTGCTGTGTCTTATTATTTGCTACCGATTTTGAATTCTACGTATATAATACCAGTGAAAATAGCTTGTCGGTTCAGACTACAGAACTCTTTAGAAACAAACAATCCATTTCTCATACAAATATTTGTATTGCTAGCGCATGCCATTTTAATGAATTTTTGGTTTTGGTGATGTACTTCTCCTTTCTTTGAAAAGGCTAACCTTATCAGTCGTGTGTTTAGTAAACATTACCTACCATTGGCGGGAGTCCAGATTTTTCAGTTCTCGCAGTAATTTTGAATTTTTCTTAAGAAGATGAAAGCTTTTCCTACGAATATATAAAAAAAAAGAAAAAAGGATTTGAAGGAAAATGCAACATAGTACAGACACAGTTTTTTCTCATTCAAATACCTAAGAGAAGGGAATCAAATTAGCATGACTCACATGATTTTTATTATTATTATTATAAACAGTCTGTAGATGTCTATTTAAAATAATCACCAAAGCAGGAATATGTAAAAGTTCAAAAGTATGCTCTGACTACCACGCAACTATTTAATTCTCGCTTTCTTAAGTGTGTACGCATTTGGCGGTAGAAGTAAGAAGAGTGTGGTAAGCATGTTCTGAATCCTCTCTTCCTACCTTCTATCCCAGGAGTTCATTCCCAAGTCATTTAGCAACAGCCGACAGAAATAAAAGGACGCTTGAGGTTCAGCAGGACGTGGTTCTTCTTGACGGGCCACCTTCATACTGAAGTCCGAGCTGCATTTAAATATGTACTCTTTTTCCTGGGCACTTTGCCTCATTAGGGCTTCAGTGATTGCATTCTCTTGGTCATAGCTCATACCAAAGGGTGGTGGCGATGGCTCATTCAGCTTTCGCTGGGGATGTAAAAGGCATTCAGGACTGGTGTTACCGATCTTTTCCAGCAGTTGGTCGAGAGCATCTTCTCCTTCTTCCACCTGAGAAATGTCCTTCTGGGAAACAAAGTGGTGTTCAGGGTTGCCTGAGATCACAAACGCGTTTGTTGCGCTCTGCCGTGGAAGGCAGCCCTCCAAAGGTCCATACAATATTCTGCCATCCCAAGAGTACTTCCCTGAGATATCTCTGACAATCACTCTTACGTCTGAGGGGGATGCTGGTGGTTCAGTGTCTGTCTTCTTCTCTGCAGGGATTTGGAGGTAAGATATAAGAGTACTGTCATTAAACACAAAGAGCTGCAGGTTGGGACTCCGGAAGACTTCCGAGGACAGCTCTGAGGACTCCACGTAGGAGTTGTCGTGGTTCTCACTAAGGAGACTGTGGAGAATGGCAGGGCCTCCGCTGAGCGGGTAGTGGCTCAGGTGATTCACCAGGTGAGTCATAACCATCCGCGCTGTTAAAGGGATCAATTCTAAGTTCCTCCTCCTTTTTTCTAAAATGATCATTGAAAAGAAAATAGATCAACAAAAGCAGCAAGAGGTAATTAAAAAGAGCATCTGCAAATTTCTGTCATATTTCAGAAGCTTGCCTTAGTTGTCCTCCTAATCCTTCCTGTTCAAGAAGCTACTTACAATCACTTCCCAAGACATTCTACCTGTCACACTTTTTTTTTTTATTTATTTTTTTTTTTTAATTTTACCACACGCCCTTTGACATTTAGGCTAGTCACATCCAGGCCTCCATACAACACGCAAAAAGCCCTGCACGCTGATCCCACACTACCTGCTGTCGCTGCTGTTTCACCTGGCAGGTTAAGGGGTTTTTCTCCTTACCGCCTGGATTCCCACAGTCATCCCCACAGCAATCATAGCAAGAGAGGGACAGGGTACAAGCAGCGAAGGTGAACCAGAGATACAACTAAAACCCAATACTTCTCCATCTTTAGCGGCACAGCGGTAAAATTTGTCGTGTGAGGCAGGAAGTGACCTCCTGGATCCCAAGATGTTCCCCTCAGTGCAGGCAAATACATCAGGTATAAATCAATCGTGCTCTGAGTGACATTGTGCCTCCTCTTCTCCTACTGGAACGTTATTCCAGAATATTACCCCTTTTATAGCCAGAAACCTTCAAATTTCTAGTTTTTGTTCGTTTAAAACCATTTTTCTTTAGTTTATAGTGTTTTTCTCTTTCCTTGGTATTTATACCTTCCAATGCACTTTGAAACAGGTATATCCCTTTTCATTCTTTTGCTAGCCCTTAAAAGCCAAAATTCTTCAGCCTCCTCTCATAAAAAAGGCTCTTTATTCTTTTCCCGAATCTCCCAGTAGTAAGTCTCTGAATTAATCTTTTTCAAAAAAAAAAAAAAAAAAAAAAAAAAAAAAAAAAAAGGCAAGCCAAAAAACCTGTAGGGCACTAACATATCCAAGATAAGAAACAGCTCGTTCTACCTAAAATGACAAGTGTACCCGCTACGTAACTTCATCTGTCTGCTCTAGGACAACACGTCCTACTCAGCAAGAAATCTGCGCAGAACAGGTTTTAATAGTTTTAACCTTTTTGTTAAAACTAAAAGCATGCACGCAAAACCAAAGAAAATAAGCTGCAGGACTGAAAAACAGTACAGTATCAAAACCTGAAAATACTATTTTAAAGTACCACTGCCAATCCAGCGTTATCTCACACAACTTCATATTGCATCTGTACTTTCAATTCTTCCACAGAAATAAGTGAATTCAAATTAATATATGAAATTACTTGAAATGGACTTAATTCATAGTTGAACAGCCATTATTTTAAATGTTATTTTTAACAAGTGTTTGAAACAAAGATGATCTCTAAGGTAAATCACTTGGAGAAAAATTATTTCACGTGTTTGGATGCGTACTTTAAAGTTGACTTTAAAAAGTTAGTAACATAACGTTCCTAGATCCAAATAATCTCTTTTGACTTTTGATCCAGGTAGGTTGTAAATCGTCAGGAATAGCACATTTATGCAGCTGCAGAATTTGCTCCAAATCATACACCTTCTTCTCAAATCACTCCGAACAGGCAAACTATCTATGGCAACAGAGCCATTTCTACTGAAAAATTCAAGAAGGGCGTCTGCATGCTTATGAAAGAAGTTTGATTTGAGGCTTATCTTATTTATTGAATTTAACTCTATACACTAATTTAATTCTATATAGTAAATTATAAGCAGTACCAAAGGCAAAACCAGCTTCTCGGTCTATCCTACCTCTGTACAAATTTCTCGCTATACAGCACCTTAGTGTCACGTTCTTTCTCCTGTGATCTTCGTGAAAGACCAATGTCCGCAACAAGCTCCAACATCCTGTTACGGAGGCAACTGCAATTAATTTAAAAAAAGGGCGCTGCCCCGTTTTCAAGGAACGTGCGGTAGCGCTACGTGCAGTAAGGAGAAGCACATTTTCAAGGAAGAAATGTAACCTGGAAAGCTTTGTTTCCTAGCTGCTGAACGCCGACATGCTGGTCCCTCACCACGCTCTGTGAACTCTCTTACCCTCGGCGACAGTGAGCAGGTTGCCCAAATCCGTGGAGGAGTGGCACTGGGCTGGCTCAGAGCTCTTGACATTCCCCAGTCGCAAAAATGGGTCGTAATCGCTGGACGAGAGATCCGCCAGACTCAGCACGTAATGGCTTTGCTGGGTATACGTGCTGGAGCCATTCACGCAACAGTGCAGAACCTGCAGGCAGAGAAGCGTGACGCTGCATAAAGTGGACATTACAGCACCCACTTAAACTCATTCAATGAGAAGTGACCCACCGTAACTTTTACGTTGTGAAAGCCAGGACATACGACAGAAAACACGTATGTTTAAATACAGCCTTTTTAAAATAACGCTCTTCGTCAGCGCTTCTTTTGTACTCTAACAGCTCACTTGAGGACCTACTTTGTATTTTAACAGCCCACTTCAAACAATTCAAATATTTATGCAAAGATTATTTTCCCTGGCTCATTGTTTTAAGCATTTTACCTTTCTCTCTTCACCATCCTCTGTCTATTCTGCATCTCTGATCTTATCGTCTTAACGTTTTACATTCTTAACTTCTCATCTGCCCACACTGCAAGAATTCATGATTTTCCACAGCTTGCTAAAATGCCTCTGTGCCTAACACGATCTGTGAAAGGCATCTTTAACCACCTTGACGCAATAAATCATGTTCATTCCTCATACTCACTCTGTAAATATAGTCCAGTAGAGGAGCTTTGGACGTATGTTGATCTTCAAGAACACCAGCAGACACCGGCTCCAGCAGCATTTTCATGGGTAATGCCATACACCAATCCAACAAGCAAAGTAGCAGTGAAACGATAAACTAAACAGAAACATGTAACACAGCATTTAGATCTATTCTCTTAAATTCACCCAAACTTAAAGGTATGACTTTGAAAGTTTAAAATACGACTCTGGTTCCAAATGACTTCATTTAGTAACCATCTCAAACAGCACAAAGAAAGAACGGAGACTGCTCTTTTCAGTGACGTACCTTTTTATCTGCTTCCACAGAGGAGTATTCAGCACTCGGCAAAAGAAATGCAATAGTGGCCACGAGGATCTACATTAAAATAAACAAAATTCCAGAAAGACATTTAACTTCTTTCGCGATAAAGCCAGAGCATGAGCTTCATTCGAGCAGGGTATGAAAAAGGTTAAATTCTCGCAGGAGCGTCTAACTGCCCTTGTAAATCAACGTCCAAGTGAAACAAAAAGTCTTACTGAGCATTTTGGAAATAAATCACTACAAATGAGAGAAGTACACTGGTCCTGGGACTACAGCAAGTACACCTCCTAACAACAATTGCAGAAGAAAGAAAAAGATAACAAAGTCACAGTTACAGTAGCTCAGGTAAGGAATTAAGACAATTTTGCATACGATTTCCATACAAACATTTTAAAGAAACCGACGTACTTCGGTAATTTTTCTGGACAGAGAGGATTCATACTTCTGGAGCTTTTGCCAGTAAGAAACCAGCAGCTGAAGAACATCACAGGCTACTTGAGCCACCAGTTTATTAGAAAACTGGAAGAAAAGAAAAGATGATTAAAAGCCAAATAAAATAACGGGATTCAATACAATGCATTCAGTTTTTCTGTATTTTAAATTATGTTGTACGTATACAAACAATAAAGAATGTTAATGTTGCAAAATCACGCTGTCAGCATTAGGAAACAGCAGGCTTGACATTATTTATGTAGTCTTAACCTGGTCTGTTGTGGAAAGGGTCTTCAGATACATAATCACATGCCATTTTTGCAAATATTTTGCACTTTTTTTATAGGATATTACTTTGGCGACACTGAAGAACTGTGCGTATGCTCCTCGGCAACTTCACAGGAGCCATAAGGATAGGAACCATGCTGACTGAACATAATGAGTTACTAAATTAAATGCAGGAGTTCAGAACTGGGAGCTATCTTTTCAAAGATGGCCAATGCCACACCGCTAACACTATGCAAAAAGTCCCGAGCCGTTGGGCGTTAGCAGCATCCTGTCAGTGCTTTAAGCAATGAGAAGATAAACCAGCAGACTGTGCTCTGTATAACCAGCAGCTATTTAAAAAAACCTGAAAATAGCTTTTTTTTTTTTTACACAACGTTTATTGATTACAGAGACTGTCATAATACTACCTTCAGTGTCACACCTATGACATTGATTGCCTCCTTCACTTGGGGATGGTTTGTGCACTGCGTTAGCTCTTCACATATCCAAACTCCAAGGCCACAAATGGCTATGCATCTTTTTGAAAAGAAAAAAACGCTTCTGTCAGAAGTTTTAGAAGAATATTTAGGAAAAAAAAAAATCAAAAAAAAAAAAAAGAAAGAAATGCACAAAGACGCAACCTCTCTTTTTCTTCTCTCAGGTCACGCAACAGGTTAACACCTTCAGGGTGCCAAGTGAACCTCATCTCAATAGGGCTCAAGTGAATAACCCATCCAAATAGGTTGGGTAGTCCTAAGGGTACTACAAGGCAGCGGTAACAACTCAGCTGTACAAGCACCAAAAAAAAAAAAACAATCAGCGGTGAAAAAGACTTTCCCCTTTTTTTCTTCTACTCGGTATTTTACCTTGCAGCTTCACTTGGCTCTTCTGTAGCGTTCTTCAGTAAAATATTTATGAGGTAGCACTAAAATAACAAAATAAATTAGAATAAGCACCTTTTTCATGCATCCACTTTATTTAAAGTTGTTTATTTTTGACACGGTTACAAATGAAATAACTTTAATTCTCAGTCTATTCTTAAACCACTTTTACTACAGGCCAATTTTATCTTGTCAAGGGAGAAATCCAATCAACTTAAAAACACGTACAGGCAGCAAGATGGAAATCAATTCACTTTCAGAGTTGGTGGGTATTTACTAATGATGAGTGGTGATCACTTGATAATACAAACCATAGCGTTTCAGTTCTAAGCCAGCCATGTTTTGAAAAATTTAGTGTATTTTTTAGTACAGAAAAGACACTTTTAAAATCGAGACTGTTTTAACGCACCTCCGACAACCCTCTGAGGCCTGATGTCGAAAGCAAGAATGGGAGCCAGGTGTGCTAAGGGTTTTGCATTCTCTCCGGTTCTACATTCTCAAGCCGCATGAGGAATTCGTAGACTCCTCCCCAGCTTTACCTAACTTTGTGCGGTGGATCAGCGCGGTGCCTCAAGTTTATTGAAAAGCAACGGAGGCTCGTGTGAGGGCAGCCATTTGGACAGGTTTCCCCTGCCAGTGATGCTCCAGGTCACCTTTGTTGGGTCTTTACGGGATGGTGTTTGTGATTTTTCCCCCCACCAAGAGCATTGCTCTTAGGGTCCTTAAAGTAGAAAGTTTCCCATCGAGCAAAACAATTCACGTCTCGGGGTGTCCCGCTGACATTGATTCTCAGGGAAAAACCATTCATGTAAGTTGATGGTTCTGTCTGAATGGGGAATTTTCTTAATAATACTGTAATACCAATAATGCGAAAAATATCTTCCCCTTATGTATACCCTACATCTCTTAAAGGACAAGCTAATACACACAAATACCACGAACGGACAGTTTAAATAATACCACCACCATCATCTAATGAATTGACTTGACGGGCATCCGGCTGGAAGACATCACAGTTGATCATACCCATTTCACTCTCCTTGAAAATAAAAATGTAATTTGCAGCATCTAAGCTTTGTTAATTTTATGGTGCGTGTTAAGCAAAGCAATGCTTATCAAATAAGAACATATAATGTGTGCAGCTGTGGGGTTTTGAGAAGGAGGACGGGGTTATTTATTTTTAAAAAGTGCATGGTAAAAATGAAGTGACTCTTTAGTAAAAATATGTTAGGTTACATAAGGATGTACTAAAAAGATGTGATTTTACCTTCACATCTGCTGTTCCTGCAATGATATCACCGGCTTCTGAAATGGGCCGCAAGAGTGGGATTTCTTGGTAGATATTTGGAAAGCAGACAAGAGAACCAAGGATGGTGTGAGCTTCTGAACGGGGAGCCTAATGAAAGAAAACAAAAAAACTTTTTTTCATAAAATTATGAAAGTGGCAGAAGCTACGAGGCTAGTGTCTGTCACCATAAATACCAGATGTGCTGTATTCACGATGCAACATTGCAAGTGTCCTGAAGAACATGTCCCCGTAGCTTTGCCTTCACAAGTACAGCAAAAGCAGCATTAAAGCTGCGACTTAAAGACACTTGTTTGCCTGTGCTTTTTGCTGCTGTGTTGCTCTTGCTCTTTTTTCTGAGGCCGAGCTTCTCCTCCAGCAGGGGACCTGGCCCCGCTCCTAAGCATATTCTACATTTTTAATACCTCCTCTGTCATTACACAATCCAGCTACCAGCAGTTTGGTGTCAATAAAAAATACGGACCAACCTAATGAAAAGCTGAGTGAGAGTTTTAAGCACTAATCTAGCACTGCTATTAGCTGATTGCGTGACACAAAGGACAGCACAATGCACTCAAAAACTGACTGTATACACCATAAAAATGCGTAGAGAGATTCCTACTTCAATAAAACCATCAAAAGCAACACGGCATGAGCTATAAATGCATTAAGTACTGCTACGTAATCTTGTGTAACGTTGAAAAATACAACGCACGCTAAGTTTTGCGCGCGTAGGAGAAACAGAAGGTGGTATTGGGTCTTGTTTCAACACCGAGTTTTCATTTCTTATTAGCACTTTAAGCTTTGGATCAATGATCAGGCTGATCAGTTTTTTCAGAGAGATGTCAGAAAATTAATGGCTGTAAACTCTTTGAGGGACAATGGAAAAAGCACGGCTAGGCTCACCCTTTCAGCCACGCTGAAATACGAGAGGGCTGCGTCCCTGTGCAGGGCCACCCGCTCAGCCGCACAAATGTCAAGAGCAGCGGTAAAAAGCACTTGGCCAAAACCGACAGAAAGGGCTCCCCCGAACCGGTGTTTCATGTACAACAAAGCTTTCCTGTTTTCCCCAGGACTGCCAGACCTTTACCCTTATTTTGGCACCACATCATTCATTTGCTGTTTTCCTTCTCCTTTGCTAATTTAATGGTTTAGAGCCACAGTTCTAGTAGTGCTGATATTTAGTAAGAAATTCTGTATTACCAGCAGAGTTCCGTATTTTCAATATTCGCTCACTGAGAAAAAGCTAAGGAGATTCTGAAATCCAAGGCCTGCTTTTAGCGCCCAGCCGTGCCGCGATATTAGCGGGGATATGCTTTCTCACACTTTGGCCTTTTGATGAAACACCTTCGCAATACCACTATGTCACCTTATCCCACAATTTCACACATCAGCTGCCATGGTATCTGCCCCAAGAGCCCCGGTTTCACATTGCACTAATGAGTCAACACCTGTTAGAGTGGAGACATCCGAACCTCGTTAGCAAGCGCGCGCTCTCGGGGGACGGGGGTGCTGGGCATTGCCATACTCACCTCCAGCGCGTCAGTGCTCAGAACCCTGGCCGCCGCCGTAATGAAGTCTCCGATCAGCATCGTAAAGCCAGGTAAGCCCAGGAAGAAAAACCAAGGTGGGCAGTGCTTTATGACAGTATTTAAGATATCCTGGAAGAGAAGTTACCTGTTTGAGAAGAAATAAGCAACAACAACAACAACAAAAAAAAGCCCAAAAGCAAAAGGGAGAGTTTGAGAAGATTGACCGTTGTAATTCACCAGTACCACACTGATCAAGGTGGTACTAATTCAGAGCCACGCCGCTCTATGTGTAACTGATCGTCACGTAACAACCACTACTTTCCGCTGCAGCTGCATTTAGTAGGAAAAGTGCACTTTGCTAATATTTGTACTCTTAAATTCCTGATTAAAAAAAAAAAAAAAAAAAAAAAACAACACAAAACCCACCCATGTCTCTTCATGTCTAAGCATAAAAGAAAAGTTCTCCTGTTAAATAAGACTTTGGATTCAAAACATTCAAACCATTAATCAATTTAAAATGAAGCATTACGCCACTCCAAATGAGGTATTTCCTAAAAATCACATTACTCAAAATTCGGTAGCCGTAAAAACATGAGATGACACAGATGACGGCTGCCTTTGCCCTGAAGGACCTCAAGGCAGTAACTGACAGCAGGTGGCTTACTACTGTTAGGCTGCTCCAGCACATAAGGGATTATTTTATATTTTTTTTAGCTATTCTGCCCTAGTTGAGAAATACAGCGGTGTCAAACGCAAGAAGTGATCCTGCACAGCACAGCAACACAGATAAATATATGCTAACTAGATTATTCTAAGTCACTCTCCTTCTAAATAATTAAGATAGCAAACATAGATAAGCCCTGGGGAAAAAAAAAAAAAAAAGTTTTTCTGAACTTTTGAAGGAACAGAGGGTTTTTTTTGTTTTTAGGAGTTGGCACTATATGCGACCACCAACCACAGCTTTGCTCTCATCATCCCCCTGTGACAGAGAACACATTTGAGACAAGCGTTTCAACTTTAATCCTTCCACGTTTCAATTCTTCACAGTCTCTCCAAATCACAGCAAAGTTCCTGTATTTGAGTTAAGATTTCCTTCCCACAAGGTTTCAGCAGGTTTAAAATTAGGTCCAAAATCTATATAATCCTTACCTGCAACATTATATTTGCTGAAGAATTAGAGAAAGCTATTTCTATATTGAGTAGAAAATTATTTTTCATCTCAATGGAATTTCAAAGAAAAGTTGCAAAGGAAAACCGCTTCCAATGCCCATCTTTACCGGTTTTGTGATGTGTTAAATAAGGCGTGAACTTAACATTTAGTCCCAGAATGTGTCCGTAGGCTCCATTTCTACCCGAGAAACTAAAAAAGTCAAACTCGTTTTCCTCTATGTGAAGAGATGCTTCAACTACCTTAGCATTTTCTCAAAGCACTGCTAAACACCTGGACAGAACCTGCTTAGTGTTCTGCTAAGTATTTACAGCAGTGACATCCTATGAAATAACCGTGTTATAGATTTTAAATCAATAATTTCGTTTTTAACATAGTAGCAGATAATGCTTTCACTTTCCTGAATAAGCTAAAATGCCACTCGAGTTAATGTTTAAACTAGTTTTAATCACTTCCTTTGATACATTTTAAAGTCAATATCAGTCAATGCAAACATTGAAAAAGAGGGAGCAGATGGATGCAGCGGCTCATAAAGTGGGCGGTAAACTCACGCTCCGAGCAGAACAAAAGACCCACCTTTTCATAATTAAGAGTCTGATTAATGCACCGGGCTCCTCACAACACAACGCACCTGTAATTACGAACAGAGCCAGGTACTGCAATGTGTTTGGTCTCTGAATAATTGGGCATCAAACTATAGAGCAGCAGATGGGAGTACACTCCTGTTGACATATGCCACAATAAAAGGGCCCGCGCTAACCTGGCCTGAAAGGTAACAGAACGTAGGAGGTACAAAGACCTGCTACAAACAACTGCGTTAACTCCTGTCCTCGCTCCATCAATCCCATCTGTTAAATACCACTGTAACGATCGTCTGGCTTCATCGACTCTTAGCTATGGTCACTGCATAGAACGCTTAGGAAATGAGGATAAAATAGAAATCGCAAAACCGTTACCTTCGATATATTAATACCTGAGCTTACAGCACGGCGTAACTAACACGACTTTAACAAATGCTGTGACAACACACGCTTTGCAAAAAGCTCTAACTATGTGGTTGCACAGATCTACTTGGTGTTCACGAGATGTACCACTACTAAAAAAAAACCTAAATTATTTTTCACAGTGAGAAACCTTTGAAGAAATTATTTGGAAAGGCTAAGGAAACAATCCTGAATTTTTGCTTTTTTGTTCTGTGGCTTCAGACTGATGAATTCACAGCACGGATCGTATGCTGCGGTAACCGAACACACACACAACTGTTAAAAGTTAACGATGTACAAGTGCCTAAGAGCCCAGAGAAAAATGTGTTCAGCCCAGCTTTCCATTAGCTTCCACTGCCATTTTTCATCTCGGGCATTTCAGTGGAAAGTTGTGATAGTCTGAGTGACTCCCGTTTAAATTAATCTGAGGCAGAGCGAGTTTACAGCATGGGCAGGAAAGAAACCCCACCCCAGGAAAGCGCTTACAGGTTGAAACTTCACAGTTTTTCCTCCCGTTTCCCAATTAGCACACTTTCACGCCCAATCCAGCTGACAGTAAAAGCGTGATTTCGCGCAGTAATTCAGTAGCATTGCGAGCTTATCAGAAGATTCAGGCTTATGAGAAAGCGACCAAGTGAGAACATATGTCCTATCAGCGATATTGCAAAAATCAGGTAATTCAAACAGAGGCAAGTTGTTTCCTTCCCTTCAAAGCACTGTTCTATAAATGTAAACTCTGTTCAGCAGCTTACAGCCTAGTAAATGAATCACTTTAATTGAATGCTATGTACACAGTAACTGGAAAAACACGAGCAATAAGAAAAACATATGGTGATGGCAATAGAAATTGGTTTACTCATTCTGTACAGTGTTGTTTCTTTACTTCTTTCATAATTGACCTTTAGAACGATAAACGTGTAAAATAATTTTGGTTTATTATGGCTCCAAACCTTTCAGCAATTACACAAAATGAAAATTTAAAAGGAAGTATTCATTCTGGAAGCATTTCCATTGTTTACATAATTGCACAGCTATAATTTAGCGTTCATGTTGTTAAAGAAATGTGAAAAAAAGGACCATTATGGACTATTTCAATTCAAAATGATGCTCTGCAGTGTTAAAAATGGGGAGGCGGGGAGAGAAGGGGACAATCACATGCATGTCCTTCTCAAATTCATTAACCCTATAAAAGGCATTACTATTTCAGTACAGTTTAATCTAGTAATCCAAATAATAAGGTCATAAACATCCACTGAGTAAGTGAAAAAAATTTATGCAAGTTCACTGAAAGGTCAATTACAAAAATATTCTTCACCTAATTTTTGTTCAAGCTTTTGCAGATTACAGGTGTAACCAAATAGCCTGCCATCTGCTTTCATCACGTTTCCAATTGTCCCTCAACAGGAACAACATGGATTTTTCACTTACAGTTCGCTCTGTTCTTCACTGAGAGACACCTCATTAGTGGCCGAAATTTACAGCGCAGGGAAGATTATTAATTTACGCAAGGCTTAAGTGGTAAATCCTTCATTTTCCTTTTTTTATTTTAAAGGAACAAACACTTCCATTTACTTATTCCAAGTTCTCCTGGCTAGCATTACATTTTAGGTAAGAGTTAACTTGTCAAAAATTAAGTTCCAGTAAAAATTGATGAAGTATTTTGACACCCTCAGAAAGCACAGGAGCAGCTTGTCAGAAAAAGCCATTTAAATCTAAATTCCCAAAAAGTTACATTTGCTAAAGTATCTTGTGACTGGAATGCAATAGGGAGAGATACCAAAAACCAGACTAACACTGCATTTGTAAAACACGGACAAGGTTATTCACAAGTGCTAAAAATGACAGATTACCGCTAAGTCGCCTGCTGGTAATTCCTCCTTCCCCTCGAAACTATATGAGAAAGCTCTCTCTTTTAAAGTCATATTAATAACACAAACCCCCGCCCCAAAGCCCTTGTGCTGACCGAGCGGTGCTCAGATGCCCTATGAACAGAGATCAGACAGACATAAGAAGCGAACAAAATTTTTAAAGTTTCTCCCCTTTTAGAGTATGTTTGATTATCTTCCCAACCTAGGGGGACTGTTGGGATTAAGAATACACTTCAAATTGGAAGAAATATTTTAAGTCCGTGCACGCCGAGAGGGAACTACCTGAACATCCGTTTGCTACGGGTACAGAGGTTCGGGTACCGAGAACACAGCTACTAGTCCGTGGCACTGCTTGAAATGTTGGGATGACGTTGTGTTGCCATATGGATTTCCCCCCAAAGCAGGACCGCTTCCAAGCCTCCGACTGTAAGAAGCCGAGGTGGCAGCACTGAAGCACCTGCAGAGCATGAGTTTAAGTGCTTAGGGGCAAGGCGGTTCTAGGGAAGGGACGGCGAGCACCCCTCTAAGAGGAGAGGTAAAGGAGGTCCCTGCAGCGCACAGCAGGAAGGCGGGCAGGCCCTCTACCTTAGGTGGCAATTAGCAGCACTCGTAACGCTTTTCCCTTTCACCTGCATGCTGTATCAGTTTTCAAAATGAAGGCAGGCATGCAGAGAAGAAGAGATTGTTCTGCACGTTTTTATTAGACCGTCCCCCAAAACGGCAAATACGTTAAACCTTGATTTGCTTAAAATAGCCACTCTCTGAATTTTTCCCGTAACCTTGCCTAAAAGATAACACCTAAGGAGGTGTTGCAAGGAGTTGAAGTAAAACATGTCTGAAGCAGAGAAGCACAATTGCACACAGAGGGAAAAGGATGGATCCTGAAGAGACAGCCCAGTTGAAATAAGCAGAGGGAAAGGGGGAAGTCAAGTAGATAGCTAAGGATAATGGATCATGGATGATCATAGAACCATAGGGTTGGAAGGGGCCTCTGGAGATCATCTAGTCCAACCCCCTGCCAGAGCAGGGTCACCCAGAGCAGGTGGCACAGGAACGCGTCCAGGTGGGTTTTGAATGTCTCCAGAGATGGAGACTCCACCACCTCTCTGGGCAGCCTGTGCCAGGGCTCTGCCACCCTCAGAGTAAAAAAGTTCCTTCTCGTGTTTAGGTGGAACTTCCTATGCTCAAGTTTGTGCCCATTACCTCTTGTCCTGTCACTGGACACCACTGAAAAGAGCCTGGCCCCATCCTCCTGACACCCACCCTTGAAGTATTTGTAAGTGTTGATAAGGTTTCCCCTCAGCCGTCTTTTTTCCAGACTGAAGATCCCTCAGCCTTTCTTCATAAGAGAGGTGTTCCAGTCCCCTCATCATCTTGGTAGCCCTTTGCTGCACCCTCTCCAGCAGTTCCCCATCCTTCTTGATCCGGGGAGCCCAGCACTGGACACAGTACTCCAGGTGCAGCCTCACCAGGGCAGAGCAGAGGGGGAGGATGACCTCCCTCGACCTGCTGGCCACACTCTTCTTGATGCACCCCAGGATGCCATTGGCCTTTTTGGCTGCAAGGGCACATTGCTGGCTCATGGTCATCCTGTTGTCCCCCAGGACTCCCAGGTCTCTTTCCACAGAGCTGCTCTCCAGCAGGTCAGCCCCCAACCTGGACTGGTGCATGGGGTTATTCCTCCCCAGGTGTAGCACCCTGCACTTGCCCTTATGGAATTTCATAAGGTTCCTCTTTGCCCAGATCTCCAGCCTGTCCGGGTCTCTCTGTATGGCGGCACAGCCTTCCGGTGTGTCAGCCACCTCCCCCAGCCTTGTGTCAACGGCAAGCTTGCTGAGGGTGCACTCTATCCCCTCATCCAGGTCATTGATGAACATATTGAAGAGGACTGGACCCAGTACTGACCCCTGGGGAACACCACTCGTCACTGACCTCCAATCAGTGATGATGAAACAAACAGCGTTGCATCGCAAAGGCACATTAAACAAAGAAATTGGCTTCGGGAGATCCCAAAGCTACAAGGATGACTGGAGAGGTGGAAAAGAAAGGTGCAAGCAAAATGGAAGGAAGAGAGACGTTGCCTCTATTTCAAAAACTCCATTTCTATTCTGGACAGAGTTCAGAAAATCCTCACAAAGGAGCTTACAAGCAGCAGGCACTCCAGCAAGATACTGCTGGGAATACAGAAGAGACAGACAGAACGACGACTACGAAACAGTAGTTTGCGTGGGATGGAAGCAATTTAGAAAGAGCAAAAGTATTAAAAAAAAAGAAAAAAAAAAGAACAAAACTACCAAAATTGTTCCAGAACACACAGCTACTACAGCTGGCACTTCCTGCTTATTCCTTTCTTCCAGTCAATCCTCGCAGCTATTTTTCTTCAACACTTCCAATTTATCCTACTATGAGCGCGCAGAGGGGTAATGCAGGATTTCCTGTGAGACCCTGGCATTTGTATTTTTGTCGCTACAGAAAACGCGCTGTCTGTTAACACTTATTTTCAAGCCCTCATAAAGCACATAATGGGGGCACAGGCAAATTTTCTACAGAAAGTGAGATACAGCGGACACTAAAAGAGGGAGAAAAATCATAGTAGCCACTGGAAGAGTCACAAGAAACTAAAATACGGGCATCTAAGCCTTAATAGACTATATTATGATTATTTTCTTTTAAACGGCAGCCTGGAAAGGAATCTAAAATGCGTTTCTAAATGCCGTACAACTAAGGGTCCTCACGTGCAACATTATCAGGCAGAAATCCGGGCAAGTAGTACTTATTCCACAGCATACAAAAGCAAAGCTGCTCATTTATTGCACCTTTAGAAGACAATGCTCTACCTGGCTAATACGTGTCCCAGTGAAGAGCACCAATGGCTGAGCAGTCTAGAAGTTGTACACCGCTCCTCACTGTTGAGTAAGAACTTAACAGAAACATATAAAAGCTCACAAGTACTTTTAAAAAAAAAAAAAAAACCAAAACCCAAATAACTTCAGATCAATGTTAATACAAATAGGTAATTAATGTGGCTTCTCCGGTAGCAACGCTACTAAAAAATGCTTCACGTTATAAATTATCCATCTCTCATACAAACGGCTATAGTCAGTGTTTCTACATGAGCTGACTACATAACGGGTGTAGCTTCCCTTCCGTAATTAGCAACAGTATATTTTAAACAAATTAAGCGGCTTACAGATAAGCATAACGCACATTAGTATACTGCCGCCTTTACCGACAGATTATTTCATCTGAGTCATCCTTTTACTACTAAAAGGAGCCAAGCTAAAAACATAGCTGTTAACTTCTCTGCCTACAGCTGGGCTGCGTTCTGCAGGCAGGCCAGTCTGCATGTGCTGAAATTTAATCACCGAGGACATCTGTCAACTCATTTGGATCTGGGCTTTCCTTTTTTTTTTTTTTTTTTTTTTCCTCCTCTTCCATATTTAAAGCTTGTTCTGCCCTTAACATCACTAAACTAAAAAAGCCATCAGCACGGTCTCTTTCCTTGTCTATCAGCTGTCCTTTCCACTGAGAATTTCTGAAGTCTTTGTATTACGTTCCTTAATATTTCCTCTCATATGTAAGCACTCTATTCCAAAGATACTCTGGCAAGCCAGTATAATTGTACATTTATTAAACTTCTGTGTTAAAAGGCACTTCAAAAGTCAGCAATATAACTAACCTGGTAGCTCACTTTTCAGATAACCTCAGACTACTGGGGAAAAACCACGGCGACACGTGTTGTCCAATAGGTTGGTCCAACTGATGCTAAAGCCCTGGTAGTAGGGCAAGACTTTCTATAAAAAAAAAAAAAGACACTAAACAGCTGGGGGTTTGAAACTTGAAAAACACTGAAAACCTGCCTCTTCTTTCACAGCATAACTACAGGGTAAGGACCTAACTTGCGCTGCATTCTGGGGTGCAAATTTAGACAGAAATAAGACAGCGTCACAAAAATCCACCAAAGTTTTAGGGAAAAAAACCCAGCAATAATCTAGAAGGACTATTTAAGTACCAGAAGTACCAGAACTGAGGAATCAGAATTATTTGAAGACTGGCTTTTCTGAGAAGAGGGATGAATAGTGTCAGTACCATTTTGGAATTGTGTTTTGGTACTTTTGTTCTTCAGCAAAACCAAGGAAGCTATGAAGCAAGGAGATGCTTACGTGCTTTGCAAATTCATGAAGCAAAAACTACTGCTACAGTAATCAACCAGTGGCAATAATAAAATACCTATCCTTTCCCAGTTCAGGTACTTGTAAAATTTGTGGATTGCGGTATTAGACTTTGGTTTAATTTAAAAAAGTATATTTATTGTCCGAATCAACAGGCATGCATCGTTGCAATCACTGTAATAGGGGTTTTTCAACGATCAGCCTCACTTAGCAGCATAAGGCACCTATTCCTACCCAGACTGCAACAGGCTAACCCATGGCATCTCCTAAAAAAAAAAAAAAAAAAAAAAAAACCAAAACCAAACCACAAAAAAACCCAACACACCCCCCAAGAACGTTTCAGGATTTTCTGTAATCTAGATGAGGAATTGGAGCAACCGTAGGTGAACTACCTCCACGAAACCACGGCGTGGTAGCGAATGTCCAAATTCACTTTCCTTTACACTGGAAGGTCAGGGTGGGGAGGGGGTGAGCCTCAGTGAACTTCATTCATTAAAAACCACAGGGAAAAAAAAAAAAAAAATCCAGGCTCACTATCGCAGCATCAGAATACAGCGTCGGTCCACTGAATTGAGCGGTAGAGGAGGAGGATCATCAACCCGCAGACGGTCACTCGCCCCTTGACCTCAGGCCCCTTTGCAAGCTGGAAGTAATTACAACGCCAGACTGCGACTCGCTCTGCGACTGCCGTTTACGCAATGGCTTCTCCCACCTGAAAAGGTGATGCAATTGTTGCAGAGAACCGTTCGCTTCTTCCTACAGGGATGTTTGTTGTTAGGCGCTTCCACATGGACAAATTAGATGCAGCTCATTACCTCACTATCTCCTTCCTCATCTGCTAAGCTAATTGCTACATCTTGAACTCAGAATGCCATGGGAGCTTTCTATAAAATATAACCCTACATTGCTCTTTTATATACCCCATGGGACAAGCCTGCAAAGTTAGGTCGCACTTGCCAGGAATAATATTGCATTTATTTCTAACCCTATTCAAAAATGTATTATTTTGTCTTTCTATCAACGCTAAAACCTACACAATACAGCAGAAGTTTTGTATACTCATATCTTTAAGGGAGGAGTGGAAAGAGACATGTATTTCCGAAAGAAACATTTCTGATGCTAACTGAAACATTGAAAAATCACATTCCGGTCAAAGAGGTTTCCGACAGTACTATTTTAAAATTACGTATCCTCTTAAAAAGCTCTTCTAAAGTCGCCACTGTGATTTCCTGGAGTTGGTCTACCTTTCTGTTGCTTTCCCCCATAAATTCTAAAGTTGCACTGGTCACAGGACACTGGTCAGAAGGAAAATTCCCCCATGAGAAACACCCCCTCTCCTAACTCCTGTTAATGTTGCTTAAGAGTGAGAAATCTATGCTTGTGCTTAGCACATAAAAACAACGTGTGCTAAAAAAAAAAAAAAAGCCCTGCCCCAAAGTTTATTTTGGCATGCAATAACTCCAATCCTAGAAACTACAGGAGGCTGGCAGGATTTTGCAGCGTTACGAAGAACAAGGATCCATGTTCCGGTGATCCTTGTGCCCCATGATATCACACCCTCTTTTATATGAAGTTTATCAGGTAACAGCACATACTCAAAATCACTGAGAAGTGGAAAAAAAAAATAAATAATAATAAACAAAAATCACAAAATCAATACTGGTATTGTGTCCCACTCATTGTACATCACCCTGTTTCTTAGAGGAAGCTGTGAGACCCAGTGATAGCTTCACAACGCACACTTTACGCTTTGCTACCCTTTGCACCCGCCAGAGGAGGTACTTCTGCCTCGTACAGCGCATTCCTGCATTTGTAGTTACCCTCAGCATCCCAATTGTCCCACTAGTCTCAACACCCGTCAAGCACCTTGGCGCTAATCGTACTGGGAATACAGAAATAGGTGTAAGGACCGTGCTTCGTACCAACGCATCGCATGAGAATCCAAGCTCCAAAGCACCATGAGTTAACACCTCAACCAGTCTCCTACTTAAGGAAAGCAAAACTGGAAGGACAGTAACGTAAGAAAAAAACTTGTGGTCGAGTGTGCCACCAAGAGGCAAAAAAAGCAAAACCGAGCGAGGCAAGGAAGAACAAAAGAGCGGCATCAGTGCGCAAGTTATCTGGGAAATCCTGGAATGATGCGCAATGTGGAGTCTGACATCACTACATAGTCTTCATCTCTTCATCATCTTCATCTTCTTTAACTCCTGGATTGTAACTCTGCCCAAGCACTGAAATCCAAGGTCCACAGCCGCAAGAAGCTTAGAAATCTGTGGAACCGTTAACAACACCAAAACGCAATAAACAGGGTAAAAACCAGCTCAACAACAACCAATTCCACGTTTTAAAAATCTCCCAGTTTCTATAGAGAAAACAGTTCTCCAGGCAGCAGTCAGATTTCGAAAAATGGAGCACCCCTTAGCTTCAAAAAAAGGAACTGCCAACAGCTGAACACCTCTGGCATGACAAACTTGGCCGTTTCATGGAAACGTGTAGATGAAAACAGCTTAAGTGTCTTAAAATTACTGATATTTTCTGCCCCTAAGGCCCTGTGTCGGCAGTGGCTGCTATAAAGATTTGTCTTTGTTTATCCAAATATAAAAGTGATGATCTTTTTAAAAATCTGGTCTACATCGGGCTTTAAAGCTTCTTGAATTGTGTGTTTTATGTGAGCGGATTTGATGCTGTGTGGTTTTTAAAATTCAGGGGGTCTCATCATCGCGGGTGTTACCACACAGTCTTTTTTTTTGTAGGGGAATGAATTTACTGCGTACACCCAGTAGTGTTAAACCGTCTGAAATCTGCATAGATTAATGAAATGAAAGAGTGACGAGAGTAACATATTGAGAGTGGCAAAAAGAGGAGTTCCACTTTTATTTTTCCCCATTTGTGCTTTACAAATGGCAGACGCTTGTGGGGTTTTTTTCTAGGTTTCAGCAGCAGCCGGAACTCTTGGGTTTTTCCAGAAGAAAACCCTTTCCTTTCTATTCCTTCTCCCCCCTGGCCCCCATTACCTACTTAAAAGGAAGATTTTCCAAACGCTCCAACTTTTCAGGAGGAGAACTGAGATTCAGAGGGCGAGAGCCTGGTAACAATTAATTATTTCTCTCTTTCATCTCAGATAGGACCAAACCTGTGCAAGACTCTTCCTGTTGACTTACTAAGGGCACCAGACACAACTCTCAGAAGAAGCAGAAGTGACCACGACAGGATTTACGAAGGGGTCTGTGTGCCCTCTGCTGGAATCCACAGCACAGCTCTAGCCACTGCTTTCATTAGACTGTTTCTTTTAAGGAAGAAAACCCACTCCTGTAGCTATAAAAACATGGAAATGTTTTTAGATACCCTTTAGGGAAAATAAAGAATATTTCTTACAGTTTTTATGGGTGTTTAGCTGTTTCTGAGGCCCAACAATCTTCTTACATCTGGACAGATTAAGTCTTTTATTCATCTCCTACTGAATACTTCAATAAATTAGGCCAACCCAGGACACAGGAATGTAGGAACAATATTTATTCACAGGAAGAGAATGTTTTGGTAGCACCTCTTGGTTACAGTAAGATAACCTTCTGTCTCACTTCTCCCTTCAGTCCACTTTGCACCAGTTACAAAGAGCTGGTATGACAGTTTTAAACATCCCCTGAAGGACTAATCTTGAAGGGGAAGAGTCTGGAGAGGACAACATTAATTCTAATTTTAGAGAATGTCCTTGCAATCAATGGCGCACGGCATTCCAAAGGGCATGTTGAGAGCAGCCGCTGCTTATAAACCGACATAAAGCTCTTCGCATCCCCTCCTTTGCCTAAGATCGCGTCTAGCATTTTACCTCACGATAGAAGGTAAAAACATAGAATCATAGAATTGCTGAGGTTGGAAGGGACCTTTAAGATCATCGAGTCCAACCTTTAGCCTACCCTGACAAGAGCCACTTCTAAACCATGTCCCTAAGTGCCCCATCTACCCTTTTTTTAAACACCTCCAGGGATGGTGAATCCACCACCTCCCTGGGCAGCCTATTCCAATGTTTAATAACCCTTTCAGTGAAAAAATGTTTCCTAATATCTAATCTAAACCTCCCCTGACATAACTTGAACCCGTTTCCCCTCGTCCTATCACTTGTCACCAGGGAGAAGAGGTCAGCCCCCATCTCTCTACAACCTCCTTTCAGGTAGCTGTAGAGGGTGATAAGGTCTCCCCTCAGCCTCCTCTTCTCCAGGCTAAACAACCCCAGCTCCCTCAGTCGTTCTTCATAAGGTTTGTCCTCCAGACCCCTCACCAGCTTTGTAGCCCTTCTCTGGACACGCTCCAGCACCTCAATGTCCCTCTTGTAGCGAGGGGCCCAAAACTGAACGCAGTACTCGAGGTGGGGCCTCACCAGTGCCGAGTACAGGGGGATGATCACTTCCCTGGACCGGCTCACCACACTATTCCTGATACAGGCTAGGATGCTGTTGGCCTTCTTGGCCACCTGGGCACACTGCTGGCTCATATTCAGCCGTCTGTCAACCAACACCCCCAGGTCCTTTTCTGTCAAGCTGCTTTCGAGCCACTCTGCCCCCATCCTGTAGCGCTGCATGGGGTTGTTGTGTCCCAAGTGCAGGACCCGGCACTTGGCCTTGTTGAACCTCGTACCATTGGTCTCAGCCCATCGGTCCAGCCTGTCCAGATCCCTCTGCAGAGCCAACCTACCCTCAAGCAGATCAACACGCCCGCCCAGTTTAGTGTCATCTGCGAACTTACTGAGGGTGCATTCGATCCCTTCATCCAGATCATTGATAAAGATATTAAAGAGAACCAGCCCCAGCACCGAGCCCTGGGGGACACCACTTGTGACTGGACACCAACTGGATTTAACTCCATTTACCACCACTCTCTGGGCACGGCCATCCAGCCAGTTTTTTACCCAGCGAAGAGTACACCTGTCCAGGCCATGAGCAGCCAGTTTCTCCAGGAGAATGCTGTGGGAAACAGTGTCAAAAGCTTTGCAAAAATCCAAGTAGATAACATCCACAGCTTTTCCCTCATCCACTAAGTGGGTCACCTTATCATAGAAGGATATTAGGTTTGATAGGCATGACCTGCCCTTCACAAACCCATGCTGACTGGGCCTGATCACCCTGTTCTCCTGCATGTGCCGTGTAATGGCACTGAGGAGGATCTGTTCCATGACCTTCCCAGGCACCGAGGTCAGACTGACTGGCCTGTAGTTCCCCGGATCCTCCTTCCGGCCCTTCTTGTGGATGGGTGTCACATTTGCTAACCTCCAGTCAGCTGGGACCTCCCCGGTTGTCCAGGACTGCTCATAAATGATACCAAGTGGCCTGGCGAGCACCTCCGCCAGCTCTTTCAATACCCTTGGGTGGATCCCATCCGGCCCCATAGATTTGTGCACCTCGTACATCTGTAACATGAGCTGGGAGTAACGTGGAGAACAGACCAACTCCAGCGGCGGCTCTGGAAGCACCAACTTCACAGCATCACAGTTGGTACGGAACACAGTAGGGGCGCGGGGCACACGAGGCTTCTGCTTTGGCAGAACCAAAGTTTAAACACACTGGTCAAACACACAGTCCAGCTCAAGACTTAATATCAACTGAGCGTTCAAATGTTTTTCACGTGACCAGCTCGACGCAGCTACTAACCATGCAACACGGATGGGCAGAAACTCATCGCAGGCCATCCCTCAGAAACGTCAGGAAAACAAGAAAGAAACAGCAACAAGTGTCTGTGATGCAGTTGTGACAGTAAGTCACAAGTAAGTAGTAGTTGTTTAAAAATTTCTAACTGGGAGGGCAATGAGAAAGTTAGGACTGCATAATCTAAAGAGAGGGGCAGACTAGGCTACACAGAATAATTTCACGGAACAACTGTTGCAAAACACTGCTTCAGGTCTTCAAATGCAAAAATACAGGTATTCCCATCAGCACACAGTAATGCTGTGTGAATTTTTTTATCAAGTAAAGCTTGTACCTGGTCTTCACTTGTTAAGCCAAGGTGCATCACAAAATAAAAATGAACCAGGAAATCAGAATTTGGCAGAACGTCTTGACGCCTAGTCATCATAGCGCAGATCAGCCTGTACGCCTGAAGTTTGCCTTCCTTATATTCATTTGGCAGGGTGGTTGCCTGGAAAGAGTAAAAAACCTTGTATTATTATTTTTTTTTCCTAGTAGCCAGCTAACACAAAACGGCATCTTCAGCAGATTTTACAGAAAACAAACCTGTTTCGTGTATCTATTAAAACAGATTTGGGTCCAAATAGCCTTTGGAAGATATTCATCTTCTTCGCCAGCAGTGATCATAAAAATTAAAAATAAACTACACACACACAAGTTCAGTGCTGATATAGAAGAAAATACTAATGTGGGAAAATTTTACAAATAGCTTACCTTGAACAACCACGATGCAAATATTCTGAGAGGAGGAATTAAGACAGGAGGAGAAGGAGTAGACTGATTGTCCACACTTATAGCAAGGTTGTCCCGTATCTGATGTTTTTAAAAGAAGTGAGTTAATAAAACTGATAGCTTACTTTATTAATGCTCTTTATTTCACGTTATTTCTTTTTTATTTTATTTGATTTACTCGAAATGCACTACATCCTGCAGTATACGGAGTTCCTACTTAAGCCAAAACTACCAGGAAAGCTTGTTCTACAGCGCTTCCCCCCAGCCTAAGCAAATATTATGCATTTTAGATCATACCATGGGCTTTTACACCAAATACCAACGTTTGCACCATTCTATTCTACACCTCTGCTATACCTTTGCTACTGTTTCCTCCCCCCATTTAAATTAACTAATCTAAATTCTCTTGTCATTGAACAGGAACACTCTCTAGTAGAAATGGAACAAGGTTATCTTTGTGACAGAATCCTCCAAATCTCATGCTTATATTCCAGATGCTAATACTAAATCAAATTTAATAATAATTTTTACAACAAAAGAAAAATCATTCTCATTAGATGTCAGCATCATACACAGTACCTTTGCAAGTTTATACCACAACTCGTAAAGATACCCAAAAACTTTTGCATGGATTTTAGGTGACTTTATGTTGTTCACATCTCCAAGAATTCCCAAGATCCTCCTCCATAACACAGCAGCAGAATCAGGGTGCCAACCAATAAGGCTTCCACCAGCAATTATACTGCAGTCATCAGCAAGGAATTCGCTACTGTCTGTAAAATTCAAAAAGTTCCATTTCCATGAATTAGAAACGTAGCGTACGGTATAAATTTGGTCAGTAAAATAGGAACGTTACTCTTCCGACCATCTTCCGTCTCAAAACTATTCTCTCCCACCAAATCATCTCTCTCTTTTTCATTGCTCAAGCTAGCACATGATTCAAAGAAAAACAAATGGCAGAAAACGTAGGGTAAAGGGTTTCCACATAGAGATGACACAGCTATAGATCAGTTTTATATCAGAGAGACTGCCCCCACTCAAGGCTTGCTTTTTTTTTTTTTTTTAGCAGGGAGGCAAATGCAGTTCAACGGAACATTCACGTACTCAGAGATTTATTCAATCAATAACTGTTTTTTACAGGTAATATTTCTATTGCTAAGAGTCCTTTCTTTTTTGAGATCTCACGGTATAAAATGACCCGGAAATGGAACTGAACAAAGAAACTACAGAGTATGCACTACTAGCGATAAAGAATAGGCTCAGGCGTTATCATTTCAGACAGAAGCAGTTCCTGAGGCAGCAGTATGCAAACTGAGAAGGAAAGCAGGGGTTTGTGAAGACTCTCGGGATAATGGAATTCATATGCTTAAACAAGTAAAAGAAAATTTCCATATCGAAGTGCAAATATTAATGACAAGAGCTGGTCCGTTATCTTCTATCAGGCCAGGAAAAGCTGCGTAGCGGCCTGTCTGCAGGCAGAACCAGACCCACGGTCCAGCGCGGCACCCTGCACTGCTCCGCAGCCAGCGTTCCGAGGGACGCTGCAGGAAACCCCTACACAGGCAGAGGCAAGTCACTTGTGTCCTCCCAGAACCCAAAGAAGGTTAGCAAAATAAAGGCCATTTTAGATGGTTTTATGTTTGCTTGATTTTTTTTAAAAAAAAAAAAAAAGCTTTGGGGATATTTTTTTTTCTTTTTGTCTTTTTTTTTTTGGTTTTGTTTGTTGTACCATTATGAATTCCCGAAGTGTTAAGACAGATGTTATTTATTAGGCACGTTAGAATGATCTTCAGCAGATCTGTCGTCAGAGAAATCGCACCTATGCTGTTCAGTGGTGGCATCACAGTATTTTTTTGCCTTACACCATAGAGGCTTGCACA
The DNA here is from genome assembly GCF_028500815.1 of Rissa tridactyla. Taxonomy (NCBI): domain Eukaryota; kingdom Metazoa; phylum Chordata; class Aves; order Charadriiformes; family Laridae; genus Rissa; species Rissa tridactyla. The sequence goes on along the minus strand of NC_071468.1, from coordinate 9,289,302 downwards.
ACAAAACCAAGTTTTGCGACTTGGGTGAGAACCAGAAATGCAGTAAGGGCACACTGGCTCTGTTGGGCAATTATACATTTGTTCCCCCATTTTTTGGTTTTAGTCTATGCTACCTATCAGGTTATTTTATGTAATTCGCTCTCTTTGTACACCCAAAGGAGCAATGCCTTGCATCACAGACATAAAGAAAGCAAAGAATTTATCATAGGTACCAATCCTTACCATTTCCTGTATGACATGCTACCTTTTGTACAATGGCAGTCTGAACGGTTGAAGGAGGTGTACTCGTTCATTAAATTATAGATATTTCAAAGAAAAAGTGAGTATGAAAAAAATATCCTTGAAACTAGCTATCTGCTAGCAAAACCACCCTGTGAGATAGTTTCATATGTTACCGCATTAAGTTATTGAAGTAACATCTCTAACTCACGCTATTAGATGGGAAAGTACGTTCACAAATTGCAAAGAATCAAAATATTTCAATAAATAATCATGAGCATTGTACATGTTAAAGATACTATAAGTAAAATGAAAAGGTAAAGGACTTTTACTTCCAAATTAACTCTTCTGAGAATGCCACTTAGCACATCCTACTGGAGTGTAGGACATTGTGTACTTTGAACTATAAATAAGGAACGTAACAGGATCAAGATGAGAGAAGTTATTGTGAATTAACCACTTATTTCCTATAGTAAGGAATTTCTTTAGACCATTCTGCTATGAAATAAACCCTATTAACTCAAAATATAAATTAATTATTTGACTTGAACACTGGGGCGGGCTAAGAGAGCACAAGTGATCAGCTACCACACCTCAGCTGGTCAGTGGTAATTTGACACAGTAAGCAACCCAATTATTTTCAACAGCGTGATTATTCTCTGGATCACAAGCCATTGGCAACAGGGCCAGCTTCAGTCCGATTATCCAAATCCCTTAAACTCACTTTTTGAATGAACATTATGAAACTTGGTGATATATGCCAAACAAAACCTACTTTTTACAAGCAAACTGACCTGTATAAACTCCTTAAATAGTAAATACATTTTCTGGACTATGGTACCTGTTAAATTTGCAGTATCTGAAGGACTAAGCTGAAGCCAGCGAGGTGCATCAGGATCTACACAAACATCTGCTGATGCATTAACTTCATGGTCTTCTTCAGAAGGTTGCCAGGGGATGAGTGCGATCTCTACTTCATTATTATAGCCAATCGATGTGTCACTGCTAACGCTTTCACCTAAAGTGAGAAGGGGATTAATAAAGGTCACAGAGCCTGTTCTTTAAAGGCTACATTAGCAAAGAATGATGAGAAAAGCATCTAATATATCTGTAACAAGACCAAATTACGACACCGAGTTCAATTGCTACACTTAAGAAAAATACTGTGTTTCTTGGGACTCACTTTTTTCTCTCTCTCTATAATTTCCATGTGATTGCTGCAAATCTGCTTTCAGATCTAATTCAGCTGTACTACTGCTTCTTCGTACCAGTACCTTCAGAGAAAAAAAAATAAAAATCGCAGCTTATTACAGTTTGGGAACTGCATCGTATGTTAGCAAATTTGAGATACACACGCTGTTATAAGAAATTAATTGCAAGTCAGTCACAAGATATTTCCATGAATATTTAAAATGTCCAAATATCTTTAAATATCTTAAGGAAACCCTCATGCTTTCAACCCCAGTCGTTATCCTCCCTTTCTTAAACTCAGTTTTCATACCAACAAGCGGGACTTTTTACTTACGTTTTTACACAGATCTGAGATCATTCAGTGCTTTCAGAAGTATCGATAAATCTTTCGGGAAAAAAAATTAGTGGTCATCTCTTAGGTTGGAGCATTACTCCGTTGCAAAACAACCCACGCGAGGACACCTGACCTTTTGTTTACTACCACCTTCTTTGCCAAATGGATTTATAGCCTACTTGCTGAAAACCCTTCAGACAATTTTCTGTTTCTAGATGATCCTGCCCTGTCCCTAAGTGTTTTTATTTATATCTGCCAGCTCACCTTCAAAATTCACATTTCTTGCAACTTCATGTCATCTATAACAGCAACACTTAATTACTGCCAGAAAGAGAGTATCGTGTTTTCCATTGCCAATATGGAACAAAGAGCCCCAATGCCTTACCCCAGGAGCATATTAGATCTAACTGCTGAAGGAATCGCTACTCTAAAATTCCTCAATCCAGTTAACATTTCTGAAATTCCATGTTGATATTTGCTATTTTTAAATAAATTTCTTGAAGGCATTTCCGATCCACTGGCCATTTAATCCATTCTGAACCACTTAATCCATTCGTTCTTTCTGCATATATCTGAGAAAGCAAATTATTGCCAAAGAGACAATTGCCTTGTAGAAATTATGATTATTTTATCTAACAGCGGAGCTTTTTTCTTTTTCTTTTTTTTTTTTTTTTTAAATCTGGAGAGAATTGACAATTATTCCCAAGAAATACATGTTTGGTTGTGCTGCCTGATAGATGGCAGAGTGGTCTTTCTTTCTTCCCTGGCAAATCTGGCTCTCAGTGATCAGCGATGATGTTTCAGTGGGTTGTGATACGAAGTCAAACTGGTTCACACGGTACATTCACAAGTTATGCAGTGAATATACGGTCAAACCCCAGCTTCCACTCACAAAAAGGGTGGAAGTGCAATACTGGTAACAGCCCAGCAGCGTGTGCTTATGAATATCTTATAACACATGGCATTAAAATAGAATGGGAAGCCAGGTTAATTTTTAATTCCCCCAACTACTGAACTTACTTCTCTCCCTCTCCTCTGCCGCGCAAAGCACACTAGACTTTCCTTCCTTTTTGAGACACTTTGTTATTCCTGACGGGATTACTGAAAGCACTCTGCAGAAAATGTCTCATCTCTCCTTTCCAGAGCTAAATGTTAATGGTACTTTAAGCCTAGACATAGAGGAGAGCCAAGATCCAGAGATGAGATTCAGCTTCAAGTCCTCCATGCTGTGTTGCATTATACTTCCACAAAGCTGATCAGCCTCAGCCCTTTTTATTTTAATACCGTTGATTCAAAAGTTGCATTAAAAATTTACAAAGCTTGCCTGTCCTAATGCTAACTTACACAAACATCTGCAATACATAGCTGGGGATACAAACTGTGCTGAAGGCAGGCATTTTCCCCAGCACTTTCAACCATCAAACATTTACTCCAGTGTACTGTAGCTCTAATAGCCATGAATTACTTATCTTTAAAAAGTTATTAACTTCTTGTTTATATTTAATATAAAAAAAAGCATAAAAGTCTTGTATCAGACTAGCGTAAAACCAATTTTACGTAGAACCGCATGAGCAACTGACAAGATCAGGAGACAGAAAATGATCACACTAAACAGCGTAATGAACAGCTACAGCTCAATTCCACATTCCATACTAGAAATACGATTAACGATTTTTCACACTTTGAGTTCCTACAGTTCCCAAATACTAAAAGGCGGCTTCTTAGAAATAAAACACTATTAGGATCTTATAAATAATCACTGTCTATTTCGCCTTACTTGCTCAGCTTCGTGTTCCTTCTTTGTACATCCCTTATTTTCCTGAACTGATTTGGAGTCTGAAGACGATAAATTATGCGAACTCCCAGCCTTTTTACCTAGAAATTTTAGAAAGTAAACAAGAAATATAGACATTTCTGGGACCAAAGTACAAATTATATGAAAATTTCAGTTACGTTTACATGTATACTTCTTATCTTTATAGCTAAGTGAAGTAATACAACATACTAAAATGGAATACGTGATGTTTTGAAAAATCTGGCATGAGCATAATGTATTGACACGATAGGAACAGAAATAGAACGCTTAGCTATAATACACAAAATTTAAATGCAAGCCAGATTTAAAAAAGTTTAAGTGGTGCATACAAAATGCACGCATTCAAAGGTTTTATTTTTAACTGCCCTGCTTTATAAAAGGTCATGTCCTGCAGAAGTGGCCTGTAACTTCTTAAAAACAGATCTTTCCACAAGATATCAACAACATATTTACTGAGAAAATGAGATAAAAACCAATTTAGAACAGAGCTGGAAACCAAAGTAGCGTTTATGAGGCTGAACAAGTCTCAACCCTTATTCTTCAGAGGTACAGTATCGCTATATTTTATCAAAATTACCTTGAAAAACATCAGATGGAAACTGATCTGTAATATCTGAAGTGCTGCTACTTCGAGTTAGCTGCTGCTCTTGGTCTACAAATAGGCCCGTAGCTTCTGTTCCTGTTGAATTTTCCAGCTGTTGAGATTCTTCAACTTCTGCCGATTTAATTAAAACACAAAATATTTGCAAGATCTCAGAATTATATACACATGTGAAATCCTTACCTAAGAAACCTATACGAAAAAGTGACCCATTCAAACATCTAAAATTCCCAAGTTACAAAGCTAGAATGAAACTCCTAGTTGTAGAAGTTATAATTTAAGTTTTATAAAATATTCTTGGAGCAATTGTAAAGCTTAGAGAGAGAGGTACGAGCAGTGTAAGGGGTAAAAAGTGTGGAATCATAGAATCATAGCACGTGTTGGGTTGGAAGGGACCTTTAAAGGTCATCTAGTCCAAAAGAAAAAGGACAGAAATTCCTCTGGGGGTTTGGGGCGCACAAGGAAGGGTGGGAGGATGTCACATGAACACAGCTCTGTTTTTCGGTGCTAGAGACTCAAACCAGAGCCTGCTCGTTCTGGAAACAGAAAGACTAGAGGAGAGGCAGCAAACCTACAGAGTGCAGAAAAGATGACCGTGCTTACTGACTTTTCCTCCATAAAGAGGAGAAGGGCAGAATAAAAAAGGCGACAATTGAGAGTAAAAAAAAAAAGATCCGAGCTACACATGATTCAGGCTTAGTTTGTGAGGACAAACCGAATCACACGGTTGTTGTTTTTTTTGCTGTAAATGAGAAATAAAAAGAGAGGAGAGAGGGGCATGAAAATTCAAGTGAGGAAGTAAATGGACATACTGGGGAAGGAGCAACAGGAACTCGAGATTAGCTGGCAACACAATGCTTTTAGAAATGCATTTCTCTTGGCACTAAGGGGGGGAAAAAGACAGTAAACACTTGGGATCAAGTATGTTCAGTAGCGGCGCTTTCAGTTATGGCCATGACACTGGTTAATGCCACCTGCCGTACTGAAGCTAACCGCTAACCCTTCCCCCGGAAAGCAAAGAGGAGCCCACACACCCCAACAAAACCCCCAGCAGACTGCTCAAGGTGTTCAATCCGCACAGCCAACGCTATTCTCTCATCATACACATGTAGAAAAACTAACTGTTCTGGTATTGACTGACCTCAGACTATCACTGTTGACTTTAAACACCTTACAGAAATCAGTAACATCAAATAATAAATTCACCATCTAGAACAACTTCAGTGTTACGACTGAAGATAACCTGAAATGAAAAAACACTGAAGATATTTCACAGCATAGGAAATCCCAAAGAGCCACAACGCACCGCATATAAAACTCTTCTTTTCTTGCGACAGCAGCTAACAACTGTGGTTAGGGCTCAAGAGTCAGAAATCCCTCCCAGGAAGTGAAACGTGGGAGGTGACAGAAAGTCATATTTTCAGAGACTTATTAGCTGGAAACAGAAACAAAAGAAAGTCCGCTAACACGATAGCGAAATCTCACTGCTTCCACCGATACATCTTGGCTAGGCGACAGGATGGATGCCCGCCAACGAAGTAGCTCTGTATGCTCGGACCATTACATCTGCTTTTCACATCTGTGTCTGGGTACCAGTACAGAATTCCGTTCAAAAGCTGTATGTTTAGGGTTTGTTTGAGCTTTATTTATGGCAACAGCAAGTTCCACAGGATGAGTATGTATCGAAAGCAGGAAAAAAGTTTACTACACTTTTGAGCAAAAATACACCCACTGCAGTCTAAACAGCCATTAAAATGCCTAAATCTGAATGGCTGCCTTTAGCTTTTGTATTCCTAATCCTTAGTACATTTGGTCTGCACTACATTAAAACTTTAACAACTGCTTGGAACCCTTTAATAGATCAAGTAACTGAAAGGGTAAAACATGAATAAAAGCATTTCTTTATTAAGACTTTAAAATAAATTAATTACTAGGAAATAGAAATCTAATTGCAATTCATGGTAATCTTTAGTAGTAAAATGAACAAAAACTGCACTGCCTGCAGTACTACAAAGATTTTGAGAGAAATCAAACACTATCTGAGAACTAAGAGGCACAGCCAAATCCTTTAGATTTGCTTCTGGAATCAATAATTACAGGACGAATTCTTTAGAAAAAAAAAATACCACATTTGTAAGCACCGATTTGTAACTGAGCGTAACGCGCGTTCAATGAGATCTTCCTCTTAAATCAAGTAGCTCAACCAGCTTCATTTCTTTGACTGCGTGTTTTGCTTGCCCTAGCTCTTGTATTGCTCTTCAGGAATTCAACTAGGTTCTACGGTAGTTTCTTGAAAAGGTATCGCTCTCCTCCTTTTCCATGAAAAGGTTACTTATTTTGACAGCAGAATAACAAAAAAGCACCAGAAGGAGCCACTTTTTGCCACCCTTTGTAACTTTGAAAAAGGACAAGATCTGCTCCCATTAAACTTGCTTGTCTCTTAATGGCTACCAATATTACTTAACACCGTGTTTTGAACGGATCCGAGGCATAGGACACAGAACTAGCACAAAACATCTCATTCCATGCTACTAAAGAACAATCATCTGGACAGAAAGGGAGTAGACAGACAGCAGTTTAAAAATATAAAGAACATTTATATAAAAGATGACTTTAAAGTACAGTACCTGACAGTCTGTGAGAGCAAGAAGTGTAAGAGATACCAGGTAAGAGAGAGCTCACAGTGTGAAGCAGAAGAGGTACACTTTTAGTAGCTGGCAAAGCCTCATAAAGATGAACACAGTTGCTGATAGACTGGCTTCGCTTAGCTTCCAGGAAAAAATAAAGCAATAATTATGTCAGAAAAAAATAATGAAACATTTGGGGTTTTGAATGTCATGACACAATGAAACACAAAGCTTGCGGGAGAAAAAAAAATAAATATAGTTTTACAACATGAAGCCCAGAAATATTTCCTTAAGTTGTAAGTTAATAATGTGCAGCTGTAACTCACACATCGAAAGCGCAATAATCAGTGATTTCTGAATCACAGCAGTTCCACAATGTGGGATATTTCATTTTCTCAGTGTATGATTCCTATCTCCAGGCTAATCCAACTTACCCTTTTTCCTTTTCATTGAAGGATCTGCAGCAGTATATACAGCTCAACAATAAAGAATGGAAAACTTATTCAAATTCCGCTCTACTAGCAATGCTCCCCCGCAAAAACATGGGGAGCATTCCCTCTTACATTCGTTCATCTCTGCTGAATGCAATCCATTCTGATCTGAGAAGTGGGATAATGTGCTTCTTAAAAATCGGCCTAAAGATACAGGCGCCTCTGGTTTTGCTTTTAAAACCAGGCATCCCAGCTCCAGACTGGAGCTGAGAATGCCCTGAGAACCCTGGTCTGATGGGCACCTGACCCCGCTTGGAGGGCAGACTAAGCAGGAGGTTAGACTTGATGAACGTCCTTACACCCTGAATTATCCTGTGGACTCTGCTTTTGGGGCACTGAGCCCCGCTTTCCACATTTCTGAACAGGACGATGAAAGGGACCCAAGTTATGCGGAAGTTTTTGGAGTTCTTAAGTCACCACAAGGGAATGCCTGTCTTACTGAATTTCCCTTCAAAACAGCAACACTTAAATGGGTTCACTGTTTCTTAGAAAAAGAAAGGCCACCAGAAAAACACTTTCCAAGGTGGCTAACACTCTGGAGGCTGACTACCATTATTAAAAAAACTTGGTATTTTATGGATTAATATCCAATTGTCATAAGCTTAGAGTCTCCTTGATGGAAAAACAGAAATTGATCATCAATTGTCTCACATGAAGTAATGCTGAATTGCGTTAAGTCTCTAACGGGAATTTATAAGGGAAAAAACACCTTATTCACTGTCCACTTTCTCGTCTTGTACATTGCAATGTCAATGCTGACACTTAGAAGACGGGGGGAGGAAAGAGGAAGCAGAAATACTCCAGCAGGGCAGCCGGCAAAAGATTTTCTGCTACTGAAGAAATACTCTGTTCTTACTCTTCTAACTCCAGATACAAGCAGCAGATCAAAAGCAAGTCTCACCTGGAGGCAGAAGGTGCTCTGGTTATTTGGATGTGGGCTTGGGTTGGGGTTTTTTTTTGCTGCTTTTAAACGGGGCGGGGGGGGGGAGAATATTAGGGATTTTTAAAAAGCCTCCAGTGGGAGACACTTTTCCCAAAAATGTCCGCTCTGCTAAAGAAAGTCCTCCCATGAACAGCCCTGGCTTAGGGACTGCCAACATTCACCTTAGGGACTGCTACCTTTCCTTCTGAAAGATGACCCCTCCGGAGGCTTAGTAGCTGAGTTTTGTGTTTCTAAATAGCCTTACATTGTAAAATGTATATCCATTTTCTAATATTTGAAATTATTATTTGTTATAACCGCACGTGCAAATGTAAAACTTTTTTGCACCTGCTGATTTGGGAGACAATTGATCATCACAAATTCCATGAAAATAATTCTCTTTTTACATGACCATGAGACACAAGATGAAACTAAGGGCTTTTTACACATGAAGTTCATCCTCCCACCTGACAAGCTACTTGCTCCCTACCCAATAAGCTTTTCTTACTAAAGGTAGAAGTTCCTTTAATTTGAAAGCACACAACCAAGAGAAGTCCTTGCTGGTCAATACTTCCAGATTCTCTCTACTGCTCTGTGAGAAGTCTAGGGCACAAGTGCTGCAGCAGAAGGAAGAAAGAATTCTCCCCTGCAGCGCAAATAGGAACTCCCCGGATTCAAAAATAAAACAGACACAAGAGTGAACTGACTCCATCGCCAAAATGTTTTGTGATTTAAGCTGAAGACTGTGGCTTAGTAATGAAGCCTGTAGCCACAAAAACACACCTTCAAATTCTCCTGGTAAGAAACGCTAATGTGTTACGAATTAAGAAGGAAGCCATGCAGCAAAATACCTCCCTATTCAAAAGCAGGAGACTTTCTAGGGAGAGTTTTAATCCATAGCCCATTGAATCGGAACACAGAAACATGCCACCATGAAATAAAGAGCCCAAATTCAGGCTGATGAAATGCTTGAAAAATCAGGTATCTGTTCAATGCCTCGGGTCTCAGACATTGTCCCATCGTTCCTCACCCCCTGTTCTCCCCTCTCGCGTTTCCTCTTCCCAGAAGTACACGTGAGAGAAAAAAGGAAAAGGAGATGCTATACATATCCCATCATGCTAATAAAAAGGCAAATAAAGCAAGTAAGAAAGGATGAAATTGCTTATTAAATATCTGGGTTACCTTGTGCTCACTGTAAATAGCCAACTGTATGAAAGCTCAGAAGCAACATATATTATCTGACTGATGTTAGCAAATGCTTTCTTGTGAACTGATAAAAATAGGAATGTACTTTACTTCTTTACAAAAGACGTAACTCGCACATGACTAACTTGCAATTAAATGTGATGTATTTAAAAGTGTATATTTAGAATTTTCCAAAGTACTTTGATTCTCTATTCATGGCGGTAGTGGTCAAGACATCCAGACGCAGGTACGCAACGCCTCTGTTCAGGCAATTAATTATTAAGTTGCACAACTTTTGGAAGCAGCCACGATACAAAGGCGGATGTAAAACTTGAGAGTTACTGAGTGTTTGGGAACACAAGCATTAAGTTATGGTCTAACCTGTTGCTCTTTGACGAACAATATTTCTTGCTTTCTCAACTCCCGGGGCTCCAGAAGTCGTAGCACTTCTGAATCTCATTGGCTCCACAATTTCAGGATGACTTTTCCAGCTTAATGAAAAAGATCTTCCCACTACCGCTGTCTTCTGAGGCTCTAAAATGCCACCTTCGAGATAAAGAAAACAAAATTCTATAGCATCGTATGCTTTGGCACGTATTTTTCCTCAAGTACGAATGAACTTATAAGCACTGAGACATGAAGAATATTAACCTTTTAAACAGCATAGATGAATTTTTACTATTATCAAAAAACAATCACTACTTGAACTACGTGCATCAATTCCAAGGTGTCACACAAACGTAGCTAAAATACTGTAATTAATAAAATGCAATAAAAAGACATGGAAAACAACGTTTATGTTGATGACTATACCAGACTAGAGCACAGGAAACCATGCTTCATTTCCACGATGCAAAAAAGACTGATTTTAAGCGCATACTAAAAACTGCTAAATAGCTGTCTTCTCTTGACCCTAATTTCCTCTCCTCCCACAATGAAGGATGAGAATCCAAAGCACTTCATGTTTGATTAAACGGGTTTTTACACTAGATTAAGTAGTATTTAATACTGGATTAAATTAAATTAGTTTTAAACTTCAATATTTAACTTGATACAAAAAGCACTAAAGCACAGAGACTAACCTTTTCCTCTCTGCTTTTTTTCTTTTTGTTCACTGAGCTTATCCAAGGGTAAGTTTGTCATTTCCACCCCGTACACCGTTCTTGCCAGCACCGCTGTTAGGGAGTCCATGATGTTGGCCCATTCGTTTATGAGCTCCTCCCAGTCCGTGAGGGCGGACAGAACGCTAAGCAGATCATCCCACAGCTCCCGAGAAATGTAAACGCTCAGGTTTGCTCTGATCCAAGCCACAATGAGGGTCTGAGAGAAAAGAAACGAGTGACAGCTCGTGCATTTCTGGCAAGCGGGATTCAGCACGCCAACATCAACCCAGGTGTTGATGAAGTCAACACCGACCTGCACATCAGCACTGATTACTCAGGATGCGCAGGTAGTATGCATAGATATTTTTCATCAAAAAAACACTCCCAGAAATTTGTGAGTAAATAATTGTGAAAGTTACTGACTACAGAAATCGGAAAAATTCTGAAACCTACTTTTCAGGTGGTCTGTATGTTCTCTGGTAAACCAAAATAATGTGCTGTGTACAATAATAATAATAATAGAACGAAGAACTGTCTCGTATACCTACGGAACGACTGTAGTGCTTGAGCTATGCCAGAGACACTCAGACCTAGATACTGGAGCTCAGCATGCAAAGTACAATACAATGCATAACTATGTTCACCTCATTCGGCGTGACTCAGTTTTGACGTGCCAGCTGAACTTCTAGGAAAACAGTTACGTCAAGCTTACACTTTAGAGATACTCGCTGGAGACATCCCCCAAAGCGACTGCGTGCCTGCCTGTTCTACCATGGTTTCTAACAGAGCCCAGAAGAACAGATCAAATCAACTGCTTGTTGCACCCGGAATCTGTCTCCCTCTGTTAGGGAACAGTTCACAAAATAATTACTTGTATTACTGCAAAGGAGAATTTTTTCATGTTTTACGAGTAGGTTCAACAGTACTTAACTCAAACTATGGGTAATCATAATGAAAAATCAGCATAAAAACCAACCAACCAAAAACAAATCCAAACACTCACTCGGAAAAGTAATCCCGACATGCTTTGAGCGAACATATCCTTTATTTGGTTTTCTTTTGGCTTCTGCATCACAGCTTCCGTTATTCTAAGCAGTATCTGTAACATCTGCTCCCTGGTTCCAAAACAAAATTGTACTTTTAGTTCACACGTTCTATTAATTGTACTTGTTAATTTTCACATACCAAAAAACCCTCTTAATTCTCCAGTAAGCCTTTACATATCGAGAATGTGATCACGCCTCAGACTTCACAGACCATTTGCAAAATAACATTAGTTGGCTACGGACCGTAAAAACTAGTTTTTCAGAAGGCCAAGTCAGGAATTGAAACACCAGCCGGAACCTTGAAGCCAAACAGTACAATGATGTAGACTCTGCAGAACCTGCAATCTCACAAATCAATCCAGAGGCAAGTGTGACTCATGTAATAAGGTCTACCCCTGATTCCCTACCCAATAATTCTCCCATAAAGTTTAAGTGTTGATAATTATCTCTTAAATGATGCAGACTATATGAAGCTTACCATGTCTTTTTATTCATTGACAGTTCCATTATCATGCGCCTAAAGATACTCAGAACTGCTTTGCAAGCATCAACTTGCTCCTTCAGAAGCACCGGGACTTCAATGCATGGTTCCAGTAAGAAAACGTTCGCAGAGTTTGTCAAGAATACCTTCAAGACAGGCATTTACAGTCAGTTTACACAGTATCGGAAATAAAAAAAAAAGTCAAGACTTAAAATAAAATACTCCTCCTCCTCCAGACAAACCTTTCACTTCTCTTAGAGCAAGTTTCATGTTCCACCTGTCTCTTTATTTTTCTACATCATTCCAGCAAAAAGTCAGGTGGCATTACAGACCCAACAAAGGCCCGCGTGGCACAGTATGGGTTTTGTAGGTACCTCTTCGGTTCAGTCACTCCTCCAGCTACTCATTTCCTGGCATTACATGCTTGAGCAACCACCAATACTTCCAATAAATGAGGTTCAACGAGAGCAAATGTACAGTTCTGATTAATTCCTAGCATCCACAGTAGGGAAAAAAAAAAAAAAAAAAACACACAAAAAAAGCCCCTTTGTCTTAAAATAGATGTCTGGCTCTAATCCATGGTCACGTGGTTTAATCTTAATTTTTAAAGAGTTATAAATTAAGTCCAAATCAAATCTTACAAAACCCATCAACTGCTGGTAGTTTTCCTTGATCTCAGAGACTATATTATAATTTGTAGTGTAAGTCACGTGATTACGTAAATTAGAGCCTCGCAACCTTTCTATACATCACACCTGTAATGCAGCTTGAGCACCAGCTTTAACATTTTTGTCCTCATCTTCTAATATGCATCCTCTGTTAACAGCACTGGTAAAGGAGTACGTTCTTCCCCAGCTGGATGAGCGCTTATGTCCTGAATGGTCAGAGGAAAGCTTTCAAAAACACGTTTCAGTTAGTGACAGAGCAGAAAGGAATACGTCCATATTTATTCATAATCCTTTAAAGCGTCAAAAGCAAAAACCAGGAAACCGTCATATCCTACATTCATTTCAGAAGGAATTAACGCCTATTATTTCTTAATCTCTGAGCAGACAGTATGTGGAACTTAAAGGTTCACAAAAAAAATTTTAAGAACTATGTTATTTGAAGTATTTTATGTCACATTGTGTAGTCACTGACTACAGTAATATTTTAAGCCTGGCAAAACTGTAAATCCCTTACAAAAATCATCTGCCAAACCTCGTAATTCTCGCGATGTTTTTACAATTTGAACCTCCTTCTCAGTACAACAAAACTTCTCTTTAAATAGCTTTGAAGAGAAGCTTCTCTTCTTAAAAGCTTCTCTTTAAAATAGCTTCACAGTGTCAATAGTGTCAAAGTCAGCTTTTACTGATGGTTCAATACAGCATATTAAAAAGACGATGCAGTTTGTATCTACACTTCAATTTCCTAGATTAAGGTGTCTGAATACAAATATTTCACCCAGTATATAGAAATTAGTAGATACTTTCAAATTCTTAAGTAACTACCGCCAAAAGGAAATATTCCTACATGCACCAGGCCATCAGACATTGTAAATTTTAACACTGCAGAACGTATTAGTATTTCTTCCATTAAGCTCTTGCTATCCTATTTGTATAGACAGGGAATTATCAACAAATGACACTTTTCAAAATAGCTGCAATCTTTCCCTGCACTCACAAAGGGCTACGGAACACTCAAGATTTATTTAAAGTTCTGGACCTTGAATAAAAGCATTTTTAACTCTGGATTTTCCATGCATTTTTAAAATTGTTAGTCATTTACAAAGCGAGTTTAAAACTTAAATCGTATATTGTAGGCGAACAGAATAAAAGAAGTAAAACTGATATCATACATGTTTACCATCCGTTTGCACTGATGAATCCTCTAAGTTGACAACAGCGTCCTGACTGTCTTCCTTTTTGTCCGGCTCCTCCATGAACACAGGTTTCTCTTGCAATATCCACTTTCGATAGACCTTAACGACTTTTCGCGTTGCTGATACATCAGAAGGCGGCAGTAAAAACGCCTAAATTTAAAAGTTAACTAATTTTACTATATAGGACACAAATGTCCCTGCACAGACAAACACCCCCCCACATAAATAATACGTACCCATAAATAATACAGCTCAAAAAAGAAAGGATACATGATTTTTACTTTTATGCCTGTACTAGAAGGAGTTAGGATTGCTCGACAACCTATGCATATACCTACGTTGTTCACAATTCCATAACTCTGAATTCCAAATGACTTCCATGCCGTATTTGTTCGCACAAAAAGGAAAAGCTTGGTTCTGCTCCTTGCAAGCTCTCTAACTTAATGTGGATTCATCTCACAAGCTGTTACTCGCCACAGAGGTCTGGCAGGTTAAACTTAGGTACTGTGCTACGCTTTCTGGAGAAGATGACTTCATATTGTAGCGGCAGTATATGACGCGAAATGCCATTTCAGCAAGCGTAGGTATAGACAAGGCAGTAAGCTGTGATGAGGGTAACGGTGGCTGGCATTCGATCCCTTCTCCCTACACTTTTGGAAATCAACACCATGAATTTACTTTCAACATGCTACTCAACGTCTGTATTTAGGAATCATCCTGTAAGACTGTCCTCTCCAAAAGCTTACAAAGGCCAGACCTGCTGCGTCCCCACATTTCTGGAAGTCTTAGGAGACTGAAAGGAAAAAACAAAAAACGAACAAAAAAAAAATCACAGAAGACCTTTGCACTGCAGTGAACAGGCACAGAAATCAATGTCTGAAAACATCATCTGGTACAAAAAAAGTGTATTTTGCCAACACAAAAGAAAAATCGATATGCATTACATTATAAAACTACCGAAAGAGATGAAAACACATTTGTCATACTAAAAAAAATAGGCCCTTTCAACTATGAAGAGATTACCTACTCTCTTAACGGGGTCAAAAACTATACCTTTCCTATACCCAGGAACTATACCCTATCCTAAAACTATCACAAATGTATCTTGCTCAGGCTGGGGGAAATCTTTGCATCACATAGTACACTTCCTTGTCTCTTGTCAGCACGAAGTGCAACATCCAACAGCTGACTTCAAGAGAATTTGAAGGGTTAGCAAAAGCAAGTTCAACTATGCCATACAGCAAGTACGCGCCATTTCGGAGAACGCCTTCCCACACGCTGTCGACTTATTAAGGACGCAGAAACTGAAAGAGCCAGAAGCCAGCTGCTAGAATATTAAAGAAACAACAGCTCATCAGCGGGATGAATGGGTGCTACACAGAATGCTTTTAGAAAGGCTAAGAACTAGGGTAGGAAAAAAAAAAAAAAAAAAAAAAAAAGAGTAGAGGAATTCACAGGGACTAGTGAGATTCCTGCAAGGGAGAGAGAAACACAAAGAGGATCCAAATACCATTATCTGTTCCAATTACTGAACGCTGATCACATTGAATAAAGATAAGCGTACTGCGTCACGTTAGCCTTTGTAGCCTGGAAGGGGGTCTAACCTTAACATGCTCCTAACACACACCAGGGGAGGGAAGCAAGCCACAGCCGCTCTTAACACACGCGAAAGTACTCCTGCCTGCCAAAATGCCATCCCTCCCACTGAAAAGCACTTGGTCCAAGGAGCTCCTAAACCCTGCCACACAAGGTACTTCACAGGTGTGCTCCCCCAGCTGCTGGAGAGTGTCTTCCGCACAGTTACGTGACCTGGAACCGCGGCTTCAACCGATTTCTAGCTTGGTGCCAGACAGCAACAACAACGAAATTGGCAGCCCTCCAGTAGGTCCGTGTGCATTTTTAATCAAAAACAATCGAAAAGATGTCAAATTAATGAAAAATACTAGTCACGTTAATGAAAAATAGAAGCAATCAATCTTCAAACAGATATTAAATACTGACCGCAATCACAAGAACCTTACTAATTCAAATAAATTTGCAAGCTAAAAGCTCTTCGTGCACCTTTAAATCACGTCACACTACCAAAACCAAGCAAAGCGGCGCATTCAAATAAGACACGTTGCTGTCTAGCATCAGCAACAAGCTTCAGTTCCTACAAAAATGTCATAATTTTATAGTTAAAACTAGACCTAGGAAGGACTCCAAACTAAAAGGGTGCTGGAGTGATTAGCGTCAAGTTTGATCAGTGACCTGACCAACAGCCTTCGCAGCGTTCTCTCTCATAACCATGATGTTTCCTTTGAAAAAAAAAAAAAAAAAAAAAATATATATAAAAAAAAGTAACTAAACATACACACTTACTTGTCGAAACACCTCATTAACAAAGTTAACATATCCTCGAGTGGATAAGAGGATTCTCTGCACCATCTCATAGACGGTCCGATGCTGCTCTTCGATGCTGCAGAGGCTGGAATTGCTGAGCCTTCTGTCGGACAAGGTGCTGCTGTTAGAATGGTTTCTCTCCTGCTCGCTTGCGTAAGGCATACTGGTTTCCAGCTCTGCGTTTTTATCTTGGTTTACAACACCAACAGTCTACACAGGAGAAAACGCAAGCCTAAGTAAATAACTGAAATAGCGTCCACCAAAAATCTGGAATGCTTACATAGAACTCAAGGTACTAGTGCGTTTGTTTTTTTTTTTTCACACAACACACTGGGATCCCAGCAGTCAGGAGGTGTAATCTTCCACCTACTACTTGATCCAAGAAGGAATTTGGTCTTACACTCTACATGATGAGCACTTCATATGCCCCAGCTCCCAAGCCCAGAACAGCCAACTGACTTGTCTGCTCCGTAAGACAAGAATAAAAAAGGGAGAGGGGCAGCGGTGGGAGTGGAAGTAGGCACAGACACAGCAGGGAGAGGAATCCCCACGTCCCTTCATTTTTGGGAAAAGATCGATCATACCACTATACATGGCTGATATTCTTACACATAATTATTCCTGACAACTCTTTGTCAGGTTTTGTGCTGACACTGCATGTATTTTGCAACATCTCAAACCACGTCTGGCTAAAATGATCCAGCCAGGAGGAGACAGAGAACTAAAAAACTGCTTTTGAGTTACCAGAAAAAGAACCCAAGCTTACACTGACTCAAAGCATCACCCAGACGCAGTTCTGCTTTATGTTCACATGAATAAAGCTGCCCCCTCCGTTTGACCAAGCGAGCGGTAACAGAGCAGCAATAACATCTCTACTGCTTTTCACAATTAACTTTTTGGGTAAGATTCAGCCACTCTAACAAGGCACAGGCTACGGTCAGCAAACGTCAAAACTACTAAGAAGTCAACGTGTGCCAAAAGCTGGCACACAGCTTCAGCTAAGTGATAAATTTTGACGAGTTTCCATTCAGAGGGCAGCAATACTGTTATTCAACTTAAGTATTTATCTGGTGTCAGCTGTCTATAAAATTCAGTGAAAATAAAAAAATCTTTTTCCAGCTGAAGTCTGTTGGAACGGCACAGCAGTTTATACAAAAGGTGGGATTTCCAATGAGAAAGAAAAGATTGATTAAAAAGAAAAGCACTTTCAGTAGGTAAGCTACACTTAGATGGTTTAGGGCTTCAAAATTCTACAGTGAAGAACTCCAAAAACAATTGACCTGAAAATATACAGTTCTAACATAATAGCTAATATACGCTTTTCCACTGAATACAGATTTGACACTGACATACAATTCAAGAGAAGAATGTAAGCTGACCTGGATCCTAAATTTTTAACAGGAAGCCGGAAAGTCTCTTAAAAGCAGCAGCATCTATTTCTATAAAATTCATCGTGAAGTGCCTCATCCCAGAGAAGCCTCAACCGGCAATTTGAAAGTGAAATATTTTTTCTAATATCTCATTGTAAACAGCTGCTAAAATCAAGAGGAAAAACAAAGCAGCCTTTGATGTTGCTGGGAAATGGTCCGTGGTCCAAGTTTGGCAGTTTCCAGCTAAAATTCTGAAAGTTTAAACATAATACTGATGCAGCTAGTAAGAGAAACAGCTATAAGGAAAAAGATTTCTAGTAAATTACTAAAGGGTTTCCCTTGGAGGTTCCCTCCTTCATCAAAGAAAAAATAAAATAAAATAATCAAGTGAATATCACTTGTAATATCAAATAAAACAATCAATGAATCGTTCGCTTAGGGGCAGCATTTCTTTCTTGCTTCAGTTGCCAGTGCACTGCGATCATTTGCAAGGTTAGCAGGTACGTAAGAAAAGAGAGGTAAAACTTTAAAGCACACCTGAATAATTTTAGGGAGCACTTCTCCTCCATTTTTTGTATTCTGAACAGCAGTTAAATATTTCTTTTCAAGAAAGAAGGTAACAAGCCACTTAATAAAAACAACGCGAGCTGCCATATATGGGATTTTCGTGCTGTAGACATTTTCGTTGTTTCGTGTTGCAGTGATGTATACTGGTCTTGGCCTTACATCGGGAATATCTGGTGAGATAAAAAGAGAAGATATAAAGAAAACCTAATCTTAAAAAACTGTAATTGCTTCCAGACTCCGGTTAAATGTATCGAACACGTCACCAACAACATTTTCTCCATACAAAATAGCAGATGCAATGACTGACTGCTTTTATCATATTAATGGTTCTATTCTATCGTAATTTTATTACCCCTAAAGAAACGCAAGAACATAAAAGCATGGATCTTTCCTGAAGGTTGTAATTTGTATCATGCAAAACAAAGGAAAGCAAAAGAGAAGGGCTGCAAAAAGAAGGGCAAAATCTGAAACAAAACAACCACTCCTACTACAGTGTAAGTTAATTCTATAAGTTTCACAGATATTTATTAATAAAGTACAGTGAGAAAGAGAAGATGGCTCTAGAACACTCAATAGTGCAAAGATTAAGAACAAGGATACTTAGCGGATCGGAAAGAGAAGTTAACTCAGGTGCAAAGAGCACCGCACAAGCTGAAATAAAAGAAAGAAAACACATGGGAGGAAGTGGAAGATTGCCAAAGGGAGACAGGTTGGGTCGTAACTCGTTCAGATGCTTGCGTTTAGGGGAAAAAAAAAAAAAAATCACTTGTACACAGCTGATAAACATGGAAGGCCTGGGCTCTACCTGTGAACAACACAGCTGAAATGACACTGCGGTGATTTTCAACACTAAATATGAAACTGCAAAGGACAGGAGTTAAAAGCCAGAGGAGGGATGGGAAGGATAATGAAGAGGCTGCAGTACATCGGATGTGCATCAACACCACCGCTCCTATGGCCTCCAATACATAATGCAGTAGAAAATTCGGAACAATGTGAGTGTTTCTGAAATAACATGCTTTTAATCCTGCAACTGTCGATGTACATCTCCATTTCCCTTCCTTTGCCCCTTCATGCGCATTTTCTGTTCAAGGAAACAAAAAGTGAAGTAAAAGCGACCAAGTTAGCTACTCCCTCACACGTGGGCAGCTTGCTGGTTCTTCAAAAAACCCGTCAGAGAGCATGTTCTGTCTTCATTACATATCACAGTTAAGAGTCCTCGCTGACTCGATATAAATGCTATGCCAGTGGAAACGTCCTTAGAAAAGGAGAGTCAGGTCAGCCCTTATGCAGTGATGAACAGCAGCCGCCTCCTGGACTGTCTCAGAAAATCAAAAGTTGTGCTAGAAAAAAAAAAAAATCAGAACCCGAGACAAAGGAAGAAAAATCCTCAATTCAACAGAACTAGAGTGATATGCCAGCAGGTAACAGGGATGCTACAGAGAACGTTATTTCTTTTTCTACTTAAAGGACAAAATTCACTACTTACCAAGAACAGGTTTGTAGAGGTTGGTTAGCTTTGTAAAAGATGGAAACAAGTGAGGAAGATAGTATTTTCTAAACAAGGTAAAGAGAAACTTAAAACCAGTGTCTTGGTTCTCCTTATTCTTCCACTCTAAGCTTGCAGCCTTTGTTATGGAGTTAAAGAGAAACAAACAAAAAGCTTTAAGTTAATGTGTTATACTGACAGTACTTCCACACTAAATACAAAAGATAAACAATTACACTTTAACAAGAGACATAAAAAATTAGCACCACCCCTAAAAAACTTTACGAGCTGCGGTAGGAATATAAGATATTACCAGGAAGGCTTTAGCGCAGCAAAGAACGCTAGCACGTGCGTGCTGTTCTAACGGAATGAAGCACAAAAAACGTCGTACTGAGGTTTTTAACAAATTTGCTTCTTACCTGTAAATTTAGACAGAGTTACTATAGGCTGCACTTTTTCACAAATATATGTGTCATCAGAAACATACTCAATGCCCACGTTTAACACGGTTGCACACACATAGACAGTAAACAATACTCCTTTGCGAGATTTGACTCAAGGCACAAGTGATTTCCACTGACAAGGAAGGGGCTGACATCTACGTTTGTTTTTAAAGGTACTCCGCTGCTCTTGTGTAGATCAACACCAAAGAGTCAGACGCGGACTTTCAAGCTGTTCTTTACTAACAGTTTTGAACTGCGATTCCTTGGAAGACTGTGCCAAATTTTGAGGGAGTTGCTCTTTCCATATTAAAACACCTTTAATTTGGAATAAGTTGCACATAACCAACATGGGTGTGTTTTCTTTGTTTGTGTAAGAAAATCCAATACAATTTCAAATAAGAAAGGTAAAAGTAGACATCTCTACAACAAAGCACTTTTTCCGCTGATGATTTAAACCTGCTTGGGTTTTAGTCTCTTACATCAGTTCTCTTTTTGTGAAACTCAAGTGAGCACTGAAACCGTTCATCTTTTGACATATGCTTTAAATTCAGGCCCACCTCTTTTTTTTTTTTCCTTTTTCTTTTTTTAAGCAACATCAAAAGACTACAGGATTCTTAATATTTTTTTTTGCAGCAAAAGCTCTTAGGAAAGCCTGTCCAACTGCATATAGCAGATAACAATTTCACTGAATCTATATCCAAGATGACAATTTATTAAGTTAAAGACAAACTGACTTGTTTACATCAGTCACATCAGATTTATTTATTTATTTTCATTTAAACACGTTTGCTTACTTTAATCTGTACTAGAGCTTCTTCCAAATCTCTATAAATTGTGGAACTTGCAACGTCCTACTTTTGCAAAATACATATATAGAGCTTGGAAACAAGACTACTGAGTTTTTTTATATAAAGATACATGTATCTAAAATGTTATGTAAATAAACTGACTCTCATTAAATTCTACTCAGTTGCAGACATAAGTTTTCTGGAAGATCTAGATTTGCTCTGTGTTCTGGCTCTGAGCAATCTTTCTGCATTTGCATCAGATTATTTTAATTTCATCTCTCGTCTGCGGCAAGAAGGGTACTGCCCAACTGTGCTCCCCTTTACCAAGCAAAACAAATAAATGAATGCTGATGAACCAAAATGCAATTGGATTCAGCGTAGTCAGGTTTTTTAGATCCCAAACGCGTAATAAGAGTATAAAAAGAACAGTGAAAATATTTTTTTTTTTTAACTAAAGCATTGTCAGACTCTGATATGTAAAACAAAGAGCGCCATGTAGGAAGTTGATAATTTCATTAATTTCATGCAGCCACTTTTCAAAATGAGGCATTTATTCAAGATGACAAAACCTCTTCCAAATATCATTTTAGTCTTGCTTTTTGATACCAAAAAAAAAAGTAACTCAAAGTATTTCATTATCTTTTATTTTTTTTAATATTGAGTTCTTTAATGTTCATTGTCTATAGTTCCCACTTTATTTAAAATGTTGCTTAATTTGTACTTTTTAAATACGTACATTATCTTAATTTCTTTCCTGTACAGATTAATCTGACCTATTTATAATTAAAATTTTGATGTACATGTTACTTGCATCCTTTTAAAAAAAAAATTAAAAAAATCTCAGAAGCCATCCAGCCTGCTCTAGGTGAACCTCCTTTGGCAGGGGGTTGGACTAGATGATCTCCATAGGTCCCTTCCAGCCCCTGTGATCTTTCCTTTTTCCTCTCTTCCTCCAGTGGTCCTTTACATGTCTTCTCAGCTATGTACGTGTCCAAAGAGAACAAACGGCATCTTTCCTCTATATCAGTTTTCTAAGTGTGACCTCAAGCACATATAACAGTCAGTTATCCTGCAAGTTTGGATAACATTCATGAATTCTTATCACAAGTGTGAAAAACTTCTTATTTTCACCAAAAAATGGTACAAGGAAATACCTTTGGAATTACTTTCCTTTTGAAAACAAGAGTACGAAACTGCAGAAGACTGCTGCTTCCTGGGGAGGGGCAAAACCAGCTCCGTACAGATACAGCGTAGATTAGAATTTCTGCCACAAGTACATTCCTCCAAATATGAATAGTTAAAAAAAAAAAATATCCTCCGCACCTGAATTACCATATATTTTAATAGCAGCTGAAGAAAATAGCAGGTTTGGTCTTCAGCAATTTTCTCTCCAGAGACAGCTGGCAAAAGTGGGGTTATTTCTTCTGGAAAAATCTTAGCTAAAATGAAAAGAACATGTTTTAAACACAGAAAACCTGAAAACAGTTAAATAAAATCTATTTTCTACAAAAAGACTAATTTTGGAAATAATCATTAACGTGCTACTAAGTTGTACAAAGTCAAAGTCCAGTGTTTTGGACTCCAGCAAAGCCCACTGCCTGGGCTTCCCGTGTTTCCTCAAGTCCTACCACAAACCATCAAGGATGGCACCAGCTGCAACTTACTGCAGTTTGATTGCACAAGCAATCGCTGCAGATTAACCAATAAGCTGTAAATCTACACATCTACTTATTTGGCAGTAACGCGTTCATACAGCTGCATCTCAATTACAAAAAAAAAAAAAACAAAACCAACCAAAACCAATAAACGAACAACAGGATCCAATCGTTCTGAACTGGGAATGACAAGCTCAGAAGGCTATATACGGCTGCAACAAATACATCTCTGAATTATAAAGGCAAATACCATCTTCCCCACAAGAAACTCTACAGCTCCACAATGACCTCAGTGGAAGGGGGAGACAATACACACCCATCGTAGAAATACTGTTCATTCACTCACCGTCTGGCGAAACAGGAGGACTAATGAGGTTATCTAGTGTACAGGGACCTCGTGAGGACATAATAGGTGGAAAGCCAGGCACAAGGCACGCAAATATTAATATCTGCTCGTCCGCACAGTTAGTCTGAAGCGCTTGAAGCCAGAGAAGAAACAGTCGGATTCCTTCACATCTTATCTACAAGGGGACGATTTTGTAGAAAAATATATTAAAACAAATTTGTACGTACAGTAACACAGTTAAATAATTAAGAAAAGGCAGGATAACTCCTTTCATCCCAGCTACGCATTTGTCAGTCTTTCCATCGTACCGAGAGTAATCACATTGTTAATTTAATCCCAAGCAGAGAAGGGTGGGAGCAAGCTCTACCCAAGGCGGTGACACTCCAAGCGTTACCACTCCAACTTCAGAGGCCAAAAAAGTCCTGGTTCCACTCCCCCAGTTCCTAGAGCCAAATGCATCTTGGCTCAACCTTAAAAGGGGCTCTGGAAGCCCAACAGCGAGTGTAACGCACAACCAGGGAGCTGCCAATACTTCGTGCCCTACTAAACCTGAAATCTTGGCCCGCAGAGGTCAAAGCCAGCGATCGTCTCCAACGTCATTGGCATCGGAAGATCCTCGTGAAAACTGAGATGCAACAAAACCACCCAAGGTAGCGCATTCAGTAAGTTTCTTAAGTTTATTTACTGTTGGGTTTTTTTTATTACCAAGATACAATTTTAATTTTAGTAACGTATTTAGAGAAAGGAAAGAGAGATTCAGAACTCTTTGGCAAACAAGAAATCAATATGTTTAATACAATATACTTAATGCTAGAGAGATCCAAAAAAATAAAAGTACTAAGCAAAATACATTGATACCTTTCTCCAAGTAACTTTAGGTTATTAAACAAAGGTCATTAGAACAGCAAAACAACTAAAGATGATAATACTAAAATAGTCTAGGATTACAATAGTAAAATTTATGATTAAAAGGTGAATAAGTAAAATTAAAAAGCCTG
This sequence comes from Rissa tridactyla, assembly GCF_028500815.1. Classification (NCBI taxonomy): domain Eukaryota; kingdom Metazoa; phylum Chordata; class Aves; order Charadriiformes; family Laridae; genus Rissa; species Rissa tridactyla. The sequence goes on along the minus strand of NC_071468.1, from coordinate 9,265,387 downwards.
AAAATCTGAAAAACACTAATATTGGAAAAATGTAAAGCAATATGTTTCATAAGAATTAAAGGAAAAAGCAATACGAATACATTATCAAATAGAAATACCTTGAGAGAATTTCCAGTGTGCAAAAGTTTCTTCAGAATCGACCCTGGATTAGAAAAATTAAATAGGCACGTATCAGATACTAAGGCGGTCACTTTCCATCAGAATGTTTTTTACAAAACACTACAAAAAAGGCTAGTTTAATGCCATTTACTACATGGCTTCTGCACTGGTCTTTTAAGAAAAAGAAAACTATGGAGTGAAAAAACCCCAAAGTGAATCTCATTACAATCGTCATCAGTGTTATAAGATTAAATACAACGTATCTTTACAGTGAGGTACTTTGGTTTTAGTCAGATGACAATTTCTCAAATTATTTTCATTAAAAATAAGATATCCAGGAGAAATTTTAATTTGCTAGATTTGGAGAAATCAAGAAGTCCAACTTGTAGGATTAATACGTTCAAATACACTAATATTGACGATAACAATAGGAAAAAGATGCTAGCAATCTGTGCTACATTTGTATTTATAAAACACAGCTATTCAAATCGTAAAATAATTCGATTCCGGATTTAGAAATAGCAGGCTAACTGCCCTTAACTTCAAATGTCTGACCTAAAAATCAGGGAGAGATTATACATCAAATGCTTAAGTTAAAAAATGTTTTTAATCCAATTCTGATAATAACGACGGGATGTGGCACTCAGCTGTTCCTTCTCCTGGATCTGTGAATTATGTGCATTCCTTAAATGTGATCCTTCCCTTAAGATCTCACCATTTCACAGTATTAAGTGGAAATTATTAACATATATAGCAAATACATATTAATGCACATGAACATTAAGTAAAAAGCAAATCCTAAGGTACAACTGTAAATAATTGCGCCACCAAATTTTGTAGCTCATTTACCGGACGCAGGTAAAAAAAGTTATCAAATATGACTATTCAAGAGAAGCATAAAGAATATGTTAGCTCTAAAACAACTGACTAAAACCAATTTGTTCTGGAATAATTCAGATGAAATGGTAGTAAAGTGGTCAAGCAGATGTCTGCTTTTATTTTTGTCAGTGCTAACTGGAAATGTGACAACAGCCCTTTCCTTGACCTTTAACTTCCACTCATTATTTTTTCTGCAACAGCAAATTCATTGTTCTGATGGAAAACATGGCAGCTGATGAAACAGTGCTAGAAACCAAACCAGACCACAACAAAAAAAAAATACTACTTAGAAGAAATGTGACCTCCCGAAAGCAGCATAAAGTTTACTTCAACAAACAGCAAAACAAAACATTAGGACCACTTTGGTAGCTTTCGGAGGCAGAATTTTCAAAGTAGTGATGAATCAAAGATTTTTAATTCAGAGGAAATTATCAAGTTGAGCTACTTCATTGGATTTCAGGGTGTTTTGACTATCAAAATAAATCTGTTTCACCTTTCAATATTTCTGCACCCATTTGACTCTAGCTTTATTCAATCTGGTCAAATGAGGAGAGGAACAAATTAGGAGACTAAGGGAAAAAAAAAAAAAAAAAAAAAGCAGAGCTTTACTAACTCCGCGACTTTACTCTGCCAGGCTCCTCCTATTCCTTCCCTTGCTCCCGAAGCCAGAGTATGTACAGAGGACATTGTATGTAGGAGCGTGGGGAAAGAACGGACGGTCTCTTCGGTTTGACCAAGTGAATGTCATTCGTCACAGAATGGTAGGGGTTGGAAGGGACCTCTGGAGATAGACCATCTAGTCCAACCCCCCTGCCAGAGCAGGGTCACCTAGAGCAGGGTGCACAGGAACGCCGCCAGGCGGGTTTTGTACCTTGTAGGTACCTAGTGCCTGTCACAGCCAATGTCATATCCTACACATGATGCTTGGCAAATCCTCCATTATATGAGAATTAGAGAAAGGCAGCTGGGGCCAAACTTGCAGAAATACCACGTATTCCAAATTCCACTTATAAAGGCCAGTAAAACTGCGGACCGCTCATTAAAAGAAAAACTGTTCAAAAAGAGCTACTAAAAAGTTCATATTTTCGTCCTTAATCTCTTTCCTTCACTATCCCAGCTCTAAGCCAGAAATTCCTCATTTAATTCCCACAAATAGCGTGACCGCTGAGTGTTTCACAAATATTAATGAACTAAACTGTACAGCGAATACAGGAACATCAGAGAAGAAATTAAGCTCCTGTTCACTGCAGCAGTCCCATGGTTGGCGCGTAGTTTAGCACGGCCCGTGCTCAACTGCCAAACAGCCTCCTATTCACAGCATAAATTTTACAGAATAAATTTCCGAGAAGTGGCAAGAGTCCAATTCAACACAGTACCTATCATAAGGCAAAGGGCAACGTTTAGTACTACAAATTTGTATGGGCATCTCACATGTGATCGCTTGCAAAAGACCATCATAATACAAATTTGCAAGAGTCACATACAGATTCCACAACCCTCCTCAATCTTAATTTTTGGTGTTGGGTCTGTGAATACAAATGGGGAACCGATTAGAAAAAGATGTGTTCGTTTATAAACCCCATCATCTCGATAGCTTCTAGCACGTGAAAGAGAAGAAAGGGAAGAGGACCTAGGTAAATGCAAGAATATTAAAATTCAAAGAGCATTCGTGCAAAATAAAAGTGAAGCAGGCAACCAAAACCACACAATGCAGGGAACACACAGAGCGGATGCAGCAGGTAAAAAGATTTTCCGTATGCTTCGAGAATTTTCAGCTGCAAGTGTCCTATGTAAGTACCGTTTGTATATGGGCAATACTAAGGGACTCTGTGGTTAACAGGACTTGCAGAACCAGGGAAGCGACTACACAAAACATTGATTTTATTTGTACTAGAGTGTTTTTAAACCATTCCTTCTTACCTATACTGCGAAAATGCCATCGATAAAAAATCCTCTCAGGTAGTAGCTGCAATATCTTCTGCAGGAAACAAAACTAAATAGTCAAATTTTCCATAACAAACTGGCTCATTCAGAGGATAGAGAGAAACTAGTGCACGAGACATAAATGAAATGGTAATATATACATAGAGAACACAATCGAAAGAAAATACCTATCATCATAAGGACTCCTGCCCATTTCTTTACTCTCTTGTTATGGAGAAAGATACTTGGAATGGTCCTGAACAAATATCACGACACGGTCATGAACCCCCTTCCCTTTCCCACTAACTTGCAAAACCTTAGTATTCCAGAATATAAACCGACTTCAAATGAAGGAGTTACAGATCTCCACGAAGCTCACTTTGGGTTACGTTTTTCTGAAGTGTCTGGTAATGACTACCACTAGATTGATGCGGTCCAGATTTTGAGCTTCTGTGGCTTAGGTCTGTCTTTTCATCAGCTAATGGGGTCTGAGCTCCCAGCTAAGGCAGAGATGAACAGCGGGTGCAGTTATTTTTACTGGGAGATGATTTACCTGTGTTTTCAGCTGGTGAGCGAAACCGAGCCAAATTACACAAAGCTCGACTAATTTAATTCACAGCACACGCAGTTAATAAAGCGCTTATGTGGAATAATAGGTAGTGGCTTGCCTCCGTAGTTTTGGACTGATCCTAACAGAGGCAGATCAAACAAAGGAAAAGGTTGTGGTCAAACCCATTCCCCCTCAGTTTTGTTACGCTTCAGGGCGCCAACAAAGCAAAGCAATTTAAGCATATGCTTAAGTGCTTTCCTGAATAGAGTCTTATAATCTTAGTCGTAAAGAACATTTGTCGTTATTTGTCAGTTTAGTGGATGGTAATACTATTAAATAATCAGAATAAATCAAAACTCTTTGGGGGTCTTGGGTAAATACGTCTTTTAAAAGTACTTTAACTTAACGGGCTCAAAGACATCTTATTTTTCCCCTTATTTTCTCTTTTTTAAACTATTAGTCGTATAGATTAGGGCTTGGCAAGTAGGTGTATGTATTAGTAGTACAGGACTGCTAACTTACTGCTGCTCAGTCTCCAAAAAAAGTGATAGCACAAACATGGTTTCACATAGATATCACAGAAAAACGTGCCTGGATCTTTTCAGCCATTGAAATATGAAATTAAGAAGATGTATTTAAATGAGAAACTAGTTTTCAACATCTACTTTCGGAAATAAAATTAAACTCCACCATGTTATAAATGGCTAACAGTCAGCCAGAGTTCCTTCTAATTATCAAACAAAAATCACTGGAACAAACTTCTGCACAACAAAGCGCCATTGAGTTTTCAGAAATACTACATGCAGGATGCAAAATGAAGGACAAGTCATTTAAGCAACGGTGACCCATTTGTTGGTCTTTTGCACATAAAAGCTCACAAGAGGAAATACAGCATCACAGCCAAGAAAGCAAGAACTGGCATTTTATGCAATCCTTCAGAGACGGCCAACACATGAATCATTACTGCTGTTAAAAACAGTATGCTCAAGAGATGGAGTAAGACAGACTTTTTTTTTTTTTTTTTTTGAAAACAAAGTGCTTCAGAAATTATATACAACACTCAAAATAGAGTCTTTTTGAATATGGAACATTCCTGTCTCCATGGCAGAAGATGGAAGTAATGAGAAGTTTGTAGACTTAGGGAACTAGACCTCAGGTCACGCAGACAGACTGGTCTTCCTTCACTTCTTTACCATAGCACATGCTCCCCAAATAGTATTTGGCATTTCTAAAAGTTTACCTAGAATAAAAATATAAATCAGGCCCATCCCTTCTATGTTCTTATCGTATTTTGTTTCAGCTCCCCCCCCCAGGACGCCGTGGCAGCAGGGAGAGATGGAGCGGGCGGCTGGTGGCTAGAGGTCTAGCTCCCCATCCATGGGCAGGAGGAACGCGCTTGGGATGAAGGATCTGACTGGCTAAAAATGAGGCCATGATTCACAGTTGGGCTTTACCTGTTAGTTAAGGACCACGTTTCTGCCAACCCGATTGCAGGATCCACAGACAAAGAGTTACCATTATCCATCTAAATATTAAAACACTAGCAGCCCGCCACTTCTCAAGACTCTTTCTGATATTAATCTTTACTTAACTTGGCACAGGGCAGAAAGGAGCTTCTAACCTAAAATCACAAATACTTCAAGTCGCTGCAAGAGCGGTGGCACCCTGCACGCAGAGTTCGGTCGATATCCAGGCACACGTTAGACCGATCACACACAGCGTGCCCAACGCGCCTGAGGAAAGGCTCCTTTAAACAAAAGCCTAAGACAAACCAGTAACAAAAAACTGTCCAGATTCAAGTATCAGAACACGCTGCAGGGAGGAACCTTCAAAACATCTTCACGTTTATTATGGAAAACCAGACAAAACCACATATATTTTGTTTCCATCATTTAAATAATCGTAAGAAGTACAGGAGATCACTACAACAAAACCAACTTCCTTTTACAGGCCACACTAACAAGATACCTTCGGCTTGTCTTTGGATGTAAATTCTCTCTCATTTGTTTCAAAACAGTAGTTTTTGAGAACACACTGTATTAAACTTCCAAAAAAAAAAAAAAAAATCAAGCACCGCTTCTGTATCAGAACGTTGCATTAGAAATTTGTCAAAATCTGGTAATACTACTAGTGAAAATGCTTATCTTTGTATATGTCAGATGTTACGGTAAAATGATTTATTGTAAAATAAAAATTGTTAGAAAATATAAGCTTACATCACCTAATGTCTGATGTATACTTAGACACCAGGCACGGCATACTCATGTGTTATGAATGAAAGTTTGTGAAAGTAATCTCATGACATGCAAGTAAGTTTTCCTTAGCTGCCATAAGAAACAGTACGTATTTCCCAGGAGCTTCAGCAACGTTCTTAGAGTAATTTTACAGCTCGCGTATCCCAGCTGATTCAGGATCAAAATAAATAACCACGACCTGTAAAGTTATTTCGAAACAGAACGGCGCATTGAAGGAAGCTGGGTTGTACTACGCCCTCCCTGCACGATGCAAAGCATGTTAACCCTAATTTGGGAAAGGCCAGAGGCACTGCCTTTACTGTGCCATGGAATCTTTTATGCTACACAAACTTCACCCAAACTTGAACACAAAGTTCACTCCAGAAAACAATTCAAGGGTTGAAATACAATGGGAAGAGGACAGAAGTTCCTATCTGAAGAAAGCTTCCATATCCCGAAATCTTTTCATATAGCAAAAATTGAGACACTTAAATCATTTCCCGTGTCGTTCTCCTTTTCAGCATCTCAAAACCGGGTGGGGGGGGGAAATATATATCTGGATGCACTTTGGAAAAAATGCGAAGATGTGATTAATCACCTGCATAGTACTGCCAAACAGTAAACAGAAGTCATTTTCAAGATGCAAATTAGATAGCTAGCATCACAGCTACCTACTGAAGATATGAAAGGTTTGTAGCAGATTAGAATGACTATGAGCAATCTAGATTCAGAGTCCACATTTGCTCCTGCAATCCAAAAATAAATTACCATGGTTAAAAGTCTACGCTACTAAATAAAAACTTCGGAATGTTACAAGTGAATGCAAAATTACAGCTGGAGTGCCTTTTAACTAGTAATTTTCACATGTGTGCATTAGAGTCCCCAGACAAAGCGTGACATAAGAATGCATAAGTCATGAACAAGCTCCAGTTGTTGTCCTTTCAACTTAGCTTTTCCAAGAACATTTTCTACACCCTCCCAACCCCTGGTGTTCTAAAGAAAAAAAAAAACACACACAAAAAAACCCACAAAAAACCACGCATATTGCTATTCCTATAAAACAAACAATAGTTTCTTCCACTCCAGCCGAGACTTTTAGTGATATCGCTGTGAATCCAAACTGGCTATTGACATCTTGTTTCTAGTTTCACAGTCCACTAATAAGAAATATTTTAAGAAACCCCGCAGTGCGAAATAATATTGCTTTTTCGGAAAACACATAGATCTATTTAATGCTTAGTGCTTTGCCGCATCTATATGGTAATCCATTATAGCACACTTGAAATAGAAATTAGGTATTACTACTGATCAACACATCAGGGTATCTGTCAGTTCTTTTAACTGATTATCCATAGTTCTTTTTCTTCTGGACTTCCTGCATGACTAGGAATAATGTTAAGTTTAAATCTTAGTTTACACAGGATGCTGCTTTTTGAAAGACATCTCTCTCTCTTTTATCAAAGTAAAATAAAAAAATACCAAGGTTTGTATTTTAACGGAATCGCCCTGACTTAACCGATACAGCAATTTCTTTTAAAAAGTCTTATTTTTGCCAACTTTGTTGGATCACATCCCGATTGGTGGCTTTGTGCCTACCACTGTGTGCTGCGCTGCCCTGTTGTAGAGCGAGGAGGCGGCTAAGGCTGTTATCAAATCTTACGCTGAAGATCCCAAGTGTTTTCCAGCTTAACTCACACAGAAGTGAGACGATAAGCATTGGGGTTCTGCCTTCCACAGCTACAAGAAGCTGTTCTGTACCGTGCCATGCAGGCTCTCTCGTTAAAGAAAAACAAATGTGTTCTTGCTGATTGAACATGCTCTCACAGGCGATGTCAATGACAAGTTCCGAATAGCATTAACTCCGGGAGAATGGATTCTGAGAAAAAAAAAAACTAGCTTTTTTCGCTACAACTTTTACACGATAAGGAGTTTCTATTAGTCAGCGGCAGGTGGATCTACTTTAAACCAAGTCAAATGTAGAACGGCTCTCCCGTGCCTCTATGTTCAAGTACTGTTTGGTGGTATCTCCACAAGAGCTAGAGTGTTCAACTACTAAAATCTGCAGTCGTTTAGAAATTTCCCAGCTACTATTCACCGATTTAGACAAAGCCAAGAGCCTGATGAAGGTAGTGTGCCTGCAGCAGTTCAATCTACATAAAGGAATACTCCATTTATTGCATCAATAAATTATTTACAGTTACTCATTGAGGGAAAATGTCTGCCCAAAGCATGCAAGGTACTTATTCTTGCCCTAGGCATAACATTGAACAGTAAGATCTCTGAAGTCAAACATACGCAACTTACAGGTAGAATTTACAACAGAACGCTGTAAGAATAACATCAATATTATTTTAAGAGCAATAATAGGTGAAGCAATTAGAATTATGGCAGAACAAGCTGTAGACGGTTCCAAAAGTAATTTTCTATGTGTAGGAAAGAAGGGCTTATAAGCAACTTTATCGCTGTAAAACAAATCAGGCCTCTCTACTCTATTGAGCTCGAGAATCATTCAGCCAAGTCTGGGTGACAGACTTGAGGTTAACCAGTGGAACTGGTGATCCAGTAGGCGCAGGCAACCAACTGAAAAGCCGCAACAGAACCTACAACCTGAATTTAAAGCACCAGCTCTTAACGGTAATTTGATTTCAAGTGTAAGATAACCTGCAGATGGGGAAATTAAGCCACCGAGCTGTGCAGATATGAGGAAAATGCAAGTAGTAACAAGAAAGTTAAATAAAGGGGAAAAGTTAAATAAAAGGGATAACCCCAAGAAATGAGAAATCAGGACGTGTGGCAATAAGAACTCAACCGTCACTTGACTTCATTATTTCTTGTAAAAAATTTTACAAGTACTTTTCACACTGGCCAGTTCCAATACACAATTAACTTCTGCAGAATTCAATTTTATACAGTTTTATCACAACGTAGCAACATCCTCCGACAAGCAAACCATCCTAAGAAAATGTTACAGATATAAAAGAACATCCTTTTGCACATTCATAAAAAATAGCAACACGGCACTAAAGTCTTGTAGAAGAGTGATGAATCCAAAAGTACTGAAAGTTTCACTGAAGCAGGTTTTCATGAAATTGAAAGCAACCTGCTAAAAATCACCACCGGCTTTGAGATGTATTTTAAACTGCATAACCAATATTGCTAATTCACACAGTAGTTTATATAAAGTAGACCTACAAGGTGGTGGAAGAATTTGATATTTAAAATATCCGCAGCAATCTTAATCAAGAAGAATGAAAGTTATACATTTTAAAAGTTATATTTATGTGCATTACTAGGCAGTACTAAAAAAGAAGTGTATCTTCCTAAGCTGCATCACTGCACAGAGCTATCTGGTCACCCACCACCATAGCAGGTGTTCCTCTGACAGATGCAGTGTATTTACTGCATATGGTCTGTAATCTACTTTTCAAAAGGGTTCCTAACAGACTATAGCCAATTATAAACCTATACTGAATTATCATTAGCATGTGCAGAACAAGTAACTTGGGCACATCTGCAGTAATAAATTTAGGCTATGCAGCTGCTTCTGTAATCGTTACCTTCACATTCTGATAGCAGACCAATCCACGTGTCAATGGATTTATACCACATCTTAATCTTCTGAGTGCGTGGCCATTTGTAGTCTATATTTAGATGTGCTTCTAAGGACAACAACACTGCATTAAAACCAGTAGCTACAGCTACAAAATAAAGAGCTCAAAGTTTATTGATTATCACCCCGAAAAACGTTACACGATGAATTTGAGTGTGTCTAATACAAATACTGCAGAGGCTATTAGCACATTTATATTCTCTTTTACATCCACTTAGTATTTAAATCCACCTGCTGCGTACACACTCAGGATACTCCAAATCAGACCTAGGAATGACAGGTTAAAAATTCTGCTGTTGAACTTCGAAGGTCAAAACAGAGAGCTCTGTCTATTTCTGTTTATAACCACAGCTAGCCTCTCCTCATTTCAACAAGGCTAGGCTCTACAGATAGAAGAGTCTAGAAGCATAATCACAGCAAGGCCAGTATGAGTTACATTAGATGCTTTTCCAGAGTTGTAATTCTGTAAATTCTTTAAAAAAAAAAAAAAAAAAAAAAGAAAAAAAAAGTTGTGCTTACTCTGTGTCCGGACCCAAGGACTTACACAACTCACATTTTCACCAAGTTCAAGAAACCAGGAGTTCCATACAAAACATGGATTTACAGAAATTAAGAGATTACAGCATAAACAACCCTCTTTGTGCAGGCTATATGAAAAAAGAGAGTATGCTTTTATAAAGAAGGACCTGTGAAACACAAGGGCGCTTTATGTTATAGTAATGTGCACCGGTAAAAAATAAACAAGGAAAAAAAAAATAAATCAATACTGAGAAGCTTTCAGCATGCGTATCATCTGTGGAAGGCAAGAATACCTAACCCTTCTTCTCAGCTACCTACAAAACTGCAGTGAGACCTGAACTACACTGACCGCATCTGAAAAACTTCTAGCAACAATAACCGCTACTCTAAGTGACTTTGGGAAACTTTACTACATTGGAAAACTATCTGAAAAATTCTAAGAATAAAATATTTCATGCAGTGAACATGTTAAATCAGTGTAATGAATTTTATGAGCGCATCAGCCTAAGAGATGTGGCTGTTCTTAACTAATAAAGCATAATTACAGAGAATGGAGAGAATTTGATCTACGCGTTGTATCTAAACCATCGGTCTGCTCTTATTTCAGTACAGAGGCAAAAAAACCGCAGTGTCAGAAGAATCAGTATCTGATGCTGCAAGAAATACTTTATTATAAAAAAAAAATACAAGCTTTCACAATCAAATGATGGCATAATATCTTATGGTACCCAGAAAACTTATGTAACTGAGTGCATCCTGTTGTGAGTTCTGTGATACACAGTGCTCAGATGACAGCTATAACAGTGCCCTCAAATCACAGAGGCCAGTAATACATGAAACAATATTAACACGTTCTGAAAATATACTACAAACCTGGAGATAACTAAGCCTTACCAGAGAAAAAAACAAATTTGCTTTTCACATAATTTTGGCCTTTTAGCTGAAACAGGGAAAAATAATACAGATAGTTACAGTTGCTGTATCACTTCATGAAAATCTATTTGGAAAACGACAAGGCCAAAGCACCGTAGAGAATATGAAATTAGATCTAAGAACATTGCAATATTAATTGTAAAAAAGCACTTTACAAAGTGAACCATTAACCTTTCATATTACTCCCTTTTGATTAATATTTCTTCTATGATATGTTGTTTGATGTTGAGTGGCCAAGCTATGTAGCCAACGTGTAAAATTAAGGCTTCAATAAATTACAACTAAGTCACCTTAGTTCTCAGAAGATTTGTGGAAAAGGCATGTGTTACTTTTCCTTAATATACACACTAGGTGTCACTCAAGAACAGCAGCAAAATACCCACCAAACTATACCAGAAAAGGCAGAAGTCGATTCCTTTCATAAATATTTTTATTGATTTTTAAACTGTTACCCCTCAGCACATGGATTCTGGATTTGTTAATCCTAAGTAATTACCTATTTAGCTAATTAGAAGAAAACTCCAGGAAACCTCTGGCTCATGCTGACATCAGATCAAGTATGGCAAGCTTAACAATCAATTAGTTTTGTTTCCTATGGCTTACGCTATGAATGTTTAATTACTTGGCATTTACATTTGTTCTTGTCCTGTGTTCAGATGCATTCTTGGTCTGCGCGTTAAAAGGCACTCCAAAAAGCTCTTTTCCTACAATGCATGAAGTTATCGAGCGTTGGGAGTTACAAATGGATTGCAAACTGACTTCCACAGCAGATAAACACCATGAAGCGGATCGCTCCCATTTCCACATAAATATCTTAAACGATTTCTTCTTCCTCAAAGCTGTCGATGACTAGGCTATAATATAATTCTCCTCGATCAGGACCCAAAGCAACACTTTGTTCATATATGTGGGGTGTTTTCTTCTTCATACAGTATGTTCTCCTGATGTTTTTAAGCAGTATTAAATGGGCACTTATTAGCCACCCATTTTCAAGACACAGGAATGTATATTTATTCACTTTAACCGGGTGAGTAAGCGTTAGCTATTTTCCATTCAATGACACAGAAATGTAATTACTTATTCAAGACCACAGAGTAAGTGTATTAATGAGCTCACACTAAATGGCACAGCCTTGCTCAGTAGGTGCGGTGATACCTTCTCCGCTGGGGGTGGGGTGGGAGGGTGAAGAATTTCTCCTGCCCCAAATACCATCCTAGCAGATATGCGAGCTCACATTCTCTGACACGGAGAATCTTAAAGATTCTTTTACTAGCAACATAAGTAATAGAAAATACAATTTGATTTTCAGATTTCAGTCTGAAAATGCAGCCTTGTAGTTAAAGGGGTAAAGGGAGGGAGAAGAGGAAAAGGGAGATGAACTTGCTACATCATAAAAGTCAGAAGATGAGACCAGAATTTCATGTCAACATTTTCATGGCCATTTTTCATATTACAGGCATGTTAGGCTAAACAGCATCATTCTTATTGTCAGTATAAACATTATTCTAACTACAAACTATACATTAACGCAAAAATATGAAGCCGTATACTTCTGAGGTTTTTGGTTTGGGATGGGTTGTTTTTTCTATTTTTAGAGGAAGGGATAAGAGTTGAGAACATTTAGCCTTCATTTTAATTTCAGCTTCTAGAGTCCCATTGAAAGTTTGGATTCTTTTCCTACCACCCCTACCAAAAAAAAAAACCCAGAATATAAACAAAGATAACATTTCTATGATGTGATACTCAAGTAAAAAGTTAGTAGTTGTATTAACAAAGAGAAATCACCAGAAGATGTGTGTATCTACCCTTGAGAAAGAAGTTAGGCCAATTATTTACCTAATGAATCATTTAAAAAAAAACCCCAAACAACTGAAGACACCACTGATCTCTGACATCAGAGACAGGGAGAGTTTATGCTAAGACTTCTGGTGTGCATTATAAAAACTTTTTCGTGTGTTAGGCTTTCATCTGCTCCAGTGATATTTTCTTGCATCCAAATATATGTAGGTAATAACTCTTAATTAAAGAGGTCCCTTGGAAAATGATCTATCACAGCCTATTCTTCTTTAAGTTAAAGACATCCTAATTTGATTATGCAAAAGTTAACTAACATTTCCTCCCTAGCACTGCAAGTGTTATGACTGCTAGTGCTGGGAAGGATATACTTCCAGAAGTGAAAGAAGCTCCACTGAATTTAAAAAAAAAAAAAAAAAAAAAAAAGAAGGTTAAACAAATTAACATTTCACACACTCAGATCAAACTGATACGCAGTAATTGACGGCTCTTATCCTTTTATTTTCCTTGTGCTGCGAGACCAAATACTCCGATTATAATAGATGCCTCCATCTGAAAGGAGTAGAGCCCAAACTCCTGCTGTGACATGTTCAAAATAAACATAACACTGAACTTCATGCTGACAAAGCATAGGCAAAAAGTACTGTTGTTTTGAACTCGCCCTCCATAAAATACAGAAGCAAGAACATATTTAATTTTTTTTTTTAAAAAGAAAGACTATTTTGAAAGCTTTAGCCTAGCAGAGGCTATGCAACTACCGATCACTTGCTCTCAAATTCTACTGAAAAAACCAGGATATTTTCAGAGAGTTGATCCTCGGTTCCTTAGGACAGATGTATTACTGTGTAATTTTCAAGTTATTTTGATAAAATCTCTTAACTCTGGATATTAATTCAATGAGCATTCCCTTTGCATAATAAAATTTTTATTGTTGTTGTATCTGAATACTTAGTGCACACCCTTGCTCTTTTCTGCCTTTCACCTTGTACAGTCATGGACACCTACTGTCATTTTGACTGATAGCTCATTTCACCCCTCATTGCAAAGGTGTAAGCAAGCACATAATGCCAACGAGATTTAAAATAAAATTAGTTTCACGGTATGGAAAACTTACTTCAAAAAGAAAGAGAATGGAGTCCAGCTCCTCCCTTTGTGATTTATTCCCTGCAAGACAGAAAACAATAGTTTGCCATAAATATACGGTATGAGACAGACAGCAAGATTACGCTGCTGTTATTCAACTTTAGTCAAAGATGTTGCACTTGGTTTATTTTTCTTCATGTTTATCTAATATCAAAAGAGCAAGATGTTTCCAAAGTTCAGTGCCCCTCTCTCGATGATGAACGAAGGACAACTGGAGTCCCAGATCTGCAAAGCACTGTCATTGTGCTCATCTCCAAGCAAACGGCTATTCCTAACAACGTATCTTCAACTTTGAGGTTTGTTCCGTGTATCTCTGACAATGTGTCCGCTGAACAGACACCTGCTTAATTGTAGGATGAAGGCCTCCAATGCTTCAAAAGAAGATGAGAGGATACGTATATAAACGCGCAAGAACTGATTTTTGTGATGAAATGACACTTAGCCATAAAAATGTATTTAGAATTCTTTTCGGTTACTTATGACATTTCAGAGACCAATTTTCCATGTTTGTCTCTTCTGATACAATAAAATTAAAATTATTAATACTAGTACTGTACTGCACTGCATGAAACTATTAATGCAAATATAGATAATTGTGGACTATATAATCATTAGATAAGCTCCAACAGAATGCTTTTGAGAACAGTCAGGGAAAACTGACTCAACAATTGCTGGCAAAACTGTAAAACTCACCTTTTTGTTTCAAGCTATTTTCCAGTGTTATGAAGTTTTCATAGAATATAAAATAAATTTGAGAATAATTGTTCTCAAAAAATTGCTTCAGGTCACTTCCATCCACAATATCTGAAAAGAGAAAGAAGTGGAGTTATTACACAGCAGCAGAAAGCTGAAAATTGCTGCCTTCATGCAAATTCAGTATTAGAGAATGACATAAATGCGACACAAAATACTTTTAGTGACTTCATTAAATACACTGTACTAAATTGTGATTCCATCCTTGCCAGTAAAATAGGGAAATTTCCATTTACACTTAATTTATGTAAGTTTGCAGTGCGGCTTCGGTTCATTTGTTTGCCATTTCAAAAAAAAAAAAAAAAGAAAAGAAAAGAAAAAGGCAAAAAAGATTGGGTGTGTCTTAGCTATCTTACCAAAAGGTTTCTGTGTCATCAAAACAAGCATGTACTGTTGGAAAAAACAAACACCAGCGAAGATTTCTATATGCAAATTGCAAATCCAGTTCTTGAATTTATCTGACAAGCAGATCAATTCCAAAAACAGAATATTACCAATTTATTTAAAAAAATAATTTAAACCCAAGTATGCATCGCTCCCCTAAGCCTTAACTTGGGTCTAAAATTTGAAATAAGTTTATTTTTTACGAAGAAAAAAAATCTAATGTTTTCTAAACCTGACGCTTGCAAAGTACACTTTACCTTCATCTGTTTGCTGTTTATTGTAACTGATTTGGTCAAGAAAAGACAGATGATTCCACCCAGAATTAAGAGGATAAAGCGCAAGAATTATTAACAACAATTCTTCTCATTGAAGTTTGACCTCTCAAGAAAGTCATTCATTAATCAAGACAAAGCTTATTACAACAAGACAACCCAATAATATCACACAACTAAAGAAGAAAGAGTGACTTTAGCCTTGGATAATGTTGGGTTTTTGGTTTTCATTTTTTGGTTTTTGGGGTTTGTTTGTTTGTTTTTTTAAAAAAAAAATAATACCTTTTCAATAGTAAGGCTTTGTTGGGCTGCTTGTACTACGGAAACAATTAGTGCATGGAAGCACTTTTACATGATGTTTGTTTCCTGCAAACCACTGGTCTTGAATTTGCAAGCTAAGTGCAATTATTTCTATGAATGCGTTCTGTTAAATACAACTGCAGGAGAAAACAAGGCTCTCATTTACAAGGATTTCATATGAAGGAATGAGGTCATTAAAATCTAAACAAAAAGGAAACTTTCCCTTTAAATTGTGAAAGGAGGAGAAAGGAACTGCCTAATCAAAAAAAGTAAATTCTCCTTTTTCTATAAATGTGGCATTTCAGTGGTGACTCATCTGTTATTCTGATGTAAGCATGCATTCTTACAGCTACATCCTTTTCCTCTTGAACCCTTTTGTTCCTTATATTCTTTCGAAGATATATAGGAAAACAATTTCTAACCATAAAAGAGGCCAACAACGATACTCCCATTCACCACCCTAAGAGTAGATATTCACTCAGAAAGTCAGATTTTCTTGCAATTCTGCAGGCAAGTTGTCATCCTGATATCGCTGCCCACTTCACTTAAAAAAAAGAAAGAAATCTGAACCATAAGGAATAAGCCACACACCCAATAATTCCATTGCTCGGTCAGAGATACAGCTTTCTTGGGCATTTCACTACCAAATTCCTTATTTTTTGCCTATATTAAGAGAACACCATTTCTCTACTCCTTCGCCGTGCACGTGTTAATGGTGACTGTATATATTAGTCTGTCTATATATATTACTGTGTCTAGCAGGTCGAGAGAGGTGATTCTCCCCCTCTGCTCTGCTCTGGTGAGACCCCACCTAGAGTACTGTGTCCAGCTCTGGAGCCCTCAGCACAAGAAGGACATGGACCTGTTGGAGCGAGTCCAGAGGAGGGCCATGAAGATGATCCGAGGGCTGGAGCACCTCTTCTATGAGGACAGGCTGAGAGAGTTGGGGTTGTTCAGCCTGGAGAAGAGAAGGCTCCGGGGAGACCTTATAGCAGCCTTCCAATACCTGGAGGGAGCCTACAGGAAAGCTGGGGAGGGGCTGTTTGCAAGGGCATGTAGCGATAGGACGAGGGGCAATGGCTTTAAACTAGAGCAGGGCAGGTTTAGATTAGACATTCGGAAGAAGTTCTTTACAGTGAGGGTGGTGAGACCCTGGAACAGGCTGCCCAGAGAGGTGGTGGAGGCCCCATCCCTGGAGACATTCAAGGCCAGGCCTGATGAGGCTCTGAGGAACCTGGTCTAGTTGAAGATGTCCCTGCTTACTGCCGGGGGGTTGGACTAAATGACCTTCAAAGGTCCCTTCCAACCCAACACATTCTATGATCCTATATATATTTAACTTGTCCAGGATCGGGCTCATTCTTCCATTTTTCAAATGGAAAACATCAGTGAAAGTTTCATGCATTATTTCTCATTTGAGATAATACGATAAAATACTGAGTTTTGGCAAATCACATTGACTGAAGAAGTATTTACAGGCATGCAAGGAAACTACACAGCAAGGTTGGGACTGAATCGCACGTATTACGTTGTATTTTTATATTTACTCATAAATAGCACTCATATTACTACTGTTCAAAAAAGTCACCTAGCAAATTCAAAATTCTGAGCACTAAAATCTGAGGCAAGCTGGCAAACATTACCAGCCATCAGATACACAGCGGCTTTCCAAAACCGTGTATAATTTAACTCCCTTCCCCAAACAAGAGGAGGAGATCCATTGGCTAATGCTTATGATTAACACTTTACAGCTCTTACAGCAACATATACGAAACAGCAAGACATTCATGAGGTTACGCATGACATTTTTTTCTATATAAAATATGAAACAGTTGGCTCATTAGATACCTGCAAGTCACCGTTATGTGCCTAGTAGTAACTGAAGTTTAAAATTTAGGGAAACAAACTACTCAGGTACCATTTAATAAGAATCTTGAGTTTACTGCCAACCTCTCATTATTCTTCCTCATATTAAAAAAAAAGAAAAAAATAATCTAGAGGGGACAATAATAGTGTCCTTCGCACACCAGCTTTCCTTTTATTTTTCTGTTAACTACCAACTGTTATTGCAGTCATTTAAGTAGTTAGAAATCCTCCCTTAATTTCATGAACTTCCAAAGTCACCTGGCTTTATGTTATTTATACGAAGTTCTCTCAATCCTGAAGGGTTTTCTTTAACTCGAATACTTAAAAAATTAAAGGAGATGAAGAGACAACTTTGCAGGCATACACTGGTTAATGATAAACTTTTATTACTAGCCTCACCCCAGAAACTACATACAATTTTTACTTACCTTCAAAAAAGAAAAACAACCAACCCCCACTTCTTCAGATTTAGCTTCAAATACTAAACAAAAGCCTGTAAGATAATTTTCTTTCATTTTTTCAAAGGAATGTCAGCATGGAAACATACCATTACTAAAAAACCCTCCAATCAGAACAATTTCTAAAATAATTTTAACATCTCAAATCTCACATGAAATCTAAGGAACAACAGCTGTTCTAAATTCAGCAAGAAGTTTGGAAGCATTCACTTCCGACCGTCTCTAAATGAAAATTTCTATTAAGCTTGTATTAATCTAGCTGTACAGAACTGTGCAAACCAAGACAGTGCCATAATTAAAGAACCCCACTGCTCTCCTTTAGTATCTCATTTTTAATTGACGGAGTTAAGTGAAAAACATGGTTTTTTTCTGAATTTCTATTTAAAAAAAAAAAATTAAGAATTGCACTTGGTAACCTAACAAATTTCATATTCAGTCTATGCTGAAGTCTGTGTTGTAGCTGTATCGGGTCTGCCATGCACTTGTCCACTGTTCAACAGGGGAAAGGATAACAGCAATAGACGTATGCAGCACCCCACATCCGTTAGCAGTAATAACTCCTAACACATACAACAAAGCACAAAACGTTGCCATTTCCCAGTTCAGGATTTAAATAACAGTTTCTTCAATTACACGACTGAAATACAAACAAAGTACTGGAGCTCTGAAAACAGCCCAGCTTTTCTGCGTGCACCCAGGAGCGAAGTGCCACGGTATGAATTGGCACACCAGCCCGCACCCAGTCTTCTGATGCACAATTTTGTCCATCGGTACGCTCAGAAACGGGGGTGAGGACACACATTGGTCTAACAGCCCACCCCGGCAAATATCAAAGTTCAGGATCAACACAATCCACAAATACGTAAAACAATTTGGGTTTGGCAACCGCACCAAATCGGTGCTGCTTCCAAAACAAGGTTATCACCTTTAAAATTCTTCAGTATGAGAAAAAAAAAATTGAAAATCCAGTCCCTTATTTCAACCTCATTGTTGCCACCATCTTCCAGGCAGCTCGCAGCACATTCAACAGCAGCTACGGCTAAGCTCCCATTTTATCTTATTTCTAAGTGTAACGTGAATGGTGGTGGCCAATTTAAATCACCAGAGATTGTCTACCTAAAGAAGAACTTTATAATTTCCAGCCTTAAACAAAATTCTCCGTCAAATCACACTCTGAAATTAGCAAGAATAACAATGCCACAAAGAAAGGGCTCATCACTTCACGAAATAAAAACTTACAGTATCATGTGATACTTGGTCCCATTTTATGCACGAGCAAAGAATGACATCACCTCGATTACTGGAGAACCACAGCAGACAGTAGCTGTCGTTCCTATTGCATCATTATTCATAAAAGATATCGCGTCATAACAGAGCAATTCTTAAAACCAGGGAAAAATTCAAGGGAAATAACCTAAGCCATGCAAAGATGTTAAAGTAAACATTTCAATTGTTCCTGAGGAGAAAACATTGAAAGAGATGTTTCAATTTAAAAAAAAAATAAATATTTTTACCCAGGAACAGCCACAGAAACAAAGTCTCTAAGAGCAGTGATGCCTTTTTATGCTGAAAAACTCCTACAGAAACTACTCTGGGAAGCAGGGTAGAGGGCTTAATTAATCAGCGTGAAAGAGCCAAACTTGTGTGTCGCCACCACCATTTATAAGGCCATTATTTTTCCAGCCTATCCTTAAAAAAAGGCCACACTATTGACACTCCCACACACTGTATTTGGGAAGAAGTTCCTACTGACCATGCAGAAGTTCTGAAAGTTAGTACAACTTTATAACAATAAAAAAATAAAGGAAATTTTCTGGTCATTTACCTAACACAAGTGAACATGTGCTGTAAAATAATGTAGTAGTTATTCTGGTTGGTGTTTTTGCATTGTCGTGCAGGTAGACTACCCTACAGAAGCAGGAACTGAGATCCTGAAGGGCATTAGAGACTTGAGAGATGTTACAAGCAACACAAATTTAAAGGGAATCTTTTCTTTCAGTTTGGGTATTGGACAAACTTACACATATGGTAGCTAAGGGACCTGAAGCAATCAAAAACTGGGTGTTATCGATCTAGGTGCTCACACAACCCCTTATTTAGGGAGATACATATTCCTTTCCCTCATCCCTCCCCTATTATCATCTTTTCTCTGATTTTTATCCTCCTCCATCAGCAGGATCTCGGAAGAGTAACTGTCGTTTTGTTGGTTTTAAATCACAGGAATTAACTGCAACCAAAGGAAGAAAAATGGCATCTTCTAAGGAAGCACGAGAACAGGAGCAGTTATTTTGAGAGCCGGTGCCACTATGGCCCGAGCGAAGCAGTGGGAGACAGGGAGTGAAATGACCGGGTTGGGAGGAACAGTAAGGGACACATATTCCTATCCCTGGCCAGCACAAGGAGTGCCACACTGGGAGGCAGGGGAGGTGGGGGAAGAAACATCCAACTATTTTTGCGCCTTTATACTAAAAGTTTTGTTTTCCTTAAATACAGGAGAGGTTCTTACCATCCGCTGCTTCATTTTCTGTGCAGAACAATACCATGAAGCACATACTTGCAACGATATCTATGAAGATACTATCTTCAAAAAGCCATTGCGGTATTATCTAAAATGTTTACATTGACATTCTCAAAAGCAGACATCTCAGGAACATAACCAGAGCCTGCTTTGACATAGTCCCTGCAATAAAACAGATCCACTAGAAGACAGCCAGCTGTCATATCACAGCACTTCAGCCAACAAGCCGCTAATATGCTAGCCAGCCCTCCGGCACCGATAACAATTTTCACTTAAAACCGATGTTCAATAATAAGTTTAATCAAAAAAATCAGGTTGCTATCTCCAAATGTAACAGACACTTGGAAGAAAAGATATTTCCTGAGAAATGACGGGTGTATTTTTCCCCCCTTGCCAACTGGGTAATGAGCGTCTGTACAGAAAACCACCAGACAACACTACCTTCTGTACCATCTGCTTTGGGACATAAATTAATTTCGTCACGCTAATAGGCGTATTTTTCCATTTGTTCCACCCGTCAGGTCTGTCACAGGAGCCTGATGACCTCCTCTGTACTGCACAGGCACACAAAAACATAACGCTGCCGTTAAGATGGGTATAACCAAGAACCATAGCAAGTCCAGTATTGTATCTCAAATTAATCACGTCTTGGTTTTAGGCATGTCTTTCCGAGAGGCTGAAAGGGGAACATTAACAGAAAGTTGTCATATTTCTTATTTCTTCAAGTCCATTTATTTTAGTGAGGCTGGTGGAAAAGGAAGAAATGTAAGGTTCTGTAAGCTCACATTACAGTCTCTCAGACCAATCTTTCTCGGGATGGTTTCCCAAAACATTCTAAACCTCATGTCGTAAACAAAGAATTTCCCAAAATTTTTTTTTTTTTTTTTACAATGAAACTTTATATTATTTTAATATTGTTTGTACAGCAGATGAGCAATAAGATATATTGAGTTAAAAGGCGTATTATAATGCAGGTATCTTCTCCTGTCTTTTCAAATTCCTGCCCTCAAGCACTTAAACAAACAGTACAATTAAAAAAAAAAACAAAACAAACACACACACTAGCAAACAAAGTATTCTATACACCTCCAGTACAAGGAATGTGCACGTTTGGTCCCCAGAGGGAGATTAACGCAAAAGCGACCACCGGATCGCTAACTATGGAGATTTTTAAGATACGCTTACAGAATAGAAGGAATTTATACCCGGAGCAGTCACATACCCTTCACTCACAGCTAACTCCAAAGCAAAGGTTCAACACTGCCCACAAAAGGCTGTGGGTGCTGAGGGGGTCTAACACGTGAGCCTCACATCTCCCACCACCAGGCGCAGTGGTCAGAACTGCTCTACCTGTGAGTCCAAATTGTGAATGTGTGGATTGGGCATGTCGAACTTACATGTATTGTTACTCAAAAGATGAGCAAGACCAGGCCACTTCTAGAGCATGACACAAGACCACTTACAGATTTGTTCAGCACTTCGTCCACTGATCAACTACCCACAGAAATCTCTTTTTCAGACTAGCTAGTTAAACATAGCAGATCACAGGGGAATAACATCTTTAAATTAAGAGTGATGGTTACTCGCACCTGTAAGAGACGCATCCCCAAAAAATCAGCAAGATGCCCATAACAAGCTGAACTATCACAGACTCTTCCACTCACACGTTTCCATGCTCTCACCGAGTACAACTTTCTCAAAGGGACCATCCTGAGGGAGAGTAATTGCTACTCTTCTCGCTCAGGATCATACTCAGTGCCCTCACCACAAAAAGCTCCTTGCTTTGCTACAGTACACTCAAAATTTCTTTTGTATATTTCCCCCTGTCAGCGGAACGTCACAGGAAAAAGCTTTTAATCTCAAACTCAATCTCGAGCACCACCGATGAGCCCGTGCTGCAAACCACAGCGAGGTTCCTCAGTGCGAGTCTTGCAGCCCGGTGCACATACAGGGTACCCTTTGGCGTACAAAAGGGAGCACCTTTGCTCAGCGAGGCCTGAGCTGCTTCTCGGGCAGTAACCTGGGCTCCACGCATCCTTCACACCACTGAGACTGAGCACGTAGCGGTCTGAGGGGAATGACACGGACGCTGACCGACCGGAGAGCTGCTCCTCAGCAGAAGATACGGTGCCCAACTTCTGCTTTCTATCGATGAGCCACTAACCTCAGATCCTCTCCTTCAGCCACTTATTTACTTCTCCCAGCTCGTAACACAACATCTTCGAGGCTCCTACACACCTGCCAAACTTGACTGAAACGGTAGACTAAAAAATGATTAGAGTACAGAAGAAGTACAAATGACACCATTTTTTCCTCCTTGTTTCTCAGGAGAACAGTCTAAAATGAGATAAACAAATACTAACACCGTCACTGATTCTCCTGAACTGGGGCAGAGCACAAAGGCTCTTAGAAGAGCCTTTTCCTGCTGCAGTTTGCTGACTAACGGAGGACAGGAGGCCACCCAAATCCTTGCGAATCACAGCTCACAGATGAAATACATCAACCGCTTTCAATGTGCAGAATAAAAAGACCAGGGTTACGGCTTCAACTGGACGGCGACGTTAGAGAAAGAGGTTCAACCTTGCCACAGACATGGGAAGGGCATCGCAGAATACCATTACACGACACACACCCCCTTTAAACTTTAAAAAAAAAAAAGAAAGAAATAAAATACAAAACCCCAAATTAATGTTGTTGACAAGAGCAGAATTTCTACGAATGGATCTTCTGAAGAACCCTGCAGGAAATGCATTTATGTACTATTTTGTACCCTAACAACAACGCCGAATGACAAATATTTTGACGCTGGGCGACACACGGTTCCCAAGCCAGGGGCGGCAAAACACACCGGTAACTTTCTCTCAACAGCTCCCGAAACTTTGGGAGGACACGCACCTTCCAAGAGCTCCAACCGGGAGAGCTTCCAGACCTCCCCCAAAACTGCAAAGGAAGCCTGGAGAAAGCTGAGGGAACTTAAGGCAGAGCAGGGTATCTCCAGCAAGGAGAAGTTCTCATCGCTCGGTTGGGCTCCCCTCCGGAGGACAGCTCTCACCCGCCCACCCCAAACGCCGACATGGCACGGTTCGAAGGCTGACTGGCGACGCCTGCCCAGCCGACTGCCCCCGGCTCCCGGCTCTGCCCCGGGGACCGGCGGCCACCGCCAGCCGCTTCTCCCGGAGGAGGAGAAGGGACGCGCGGCTCCCTCCCGCGGCCCCGCTCGCCCCCCGGCCGCTGGACGGAGAGGAGAAGCCCCGAGGGGAGCCCGCCCCCCCCACCCCACTCACCCAGCAGCGCCCGGAGGTGCTTGAGGCGGGTGAGTACGTCCCGCTTGGGGTCCAGCGCCTTCTGGGTGGATTTCCTGACATCGGCGTGGCCCTTCCTGGAGAACATCCCGGCTCGGGGCGAGCGGCGGCGGAGGGGAAGCGGCTCCCCCGGCGGTGTGCGGGCCGCTGTTGTCCGCGGGAGGGGCTGAGGGCCGGGCAGGTGCCGGGGACGGGCGGGGAGGGAAGGAGGGAGGGGAGAGGAAAGGACCGTCCCCGCCGGGCGACCGAGCCGCCCTCGCCGCCCTCCGCCGCCGCAGGGGTGGGCGTGCCAGCCCGGATCCGGCCGGCCCCGCCGCCGGCTGACCGCCCCCCGCCCGGGCCGCCGCACCGCGCAGCCGCGCCGCGCCCCCCTTCACCCCGCGGGAAGACTACAGCCCCCGGCGTGCCTGGCGGCGAGCGCGGAGCACGCCGGGAGCGGGAGGTGCCGTTGCCCTTGACGTCACCCCGACGTCTCCCTGACGTCACCCGCGCGCAGCGTCTCCGCTCGGCGACCGGCGGGAAGCCCAGTTCCGTGCTTGGGGCTGGGGACAGCGGAGGGTTCCCGGGGGCAGGGCGGGGCCGGGAGAGCTGCGTCAGCACCGGCGGCGGGGCGGGGCGGGGCGGGGCTGGTGGGTGTGAGGTGGACGCGCCGTTGGGAGCTGGGACCTGGCCGCGTCGGAAGAACGTTTACGGGAAGAACCTTCGGGTTTTGAGTGTTTGCACTGTAAATATCACGGAATGGTTCGGGTTGGAAGGGACCTTAAAGACCATCCAGTTCCAGCCCCCCTGCCCTGGGCAGGGACACCTCCCACTAGACCAGGCTGCCCAAAGCCCCATCCAGCCTGGCCTTGAGCACCTTCAGGGATGGGGCAGCCACAGCTTCTCTGGGCAACCTCTTCCAGTGCCTCACCACCCTCACAGGAAAGAATTTCTCCCTGATATCTAATCAAAATCTCCCCTCTTCCAGTTTGAAGCTGTTGCCCCTCATCCTATTGCTACGCTCCTTGGTAAAGAGTCCTTCCCCATCTCTCCTGTAGGCCCCCTCCAGGTACTGGAAGGCTGCTATAAGGTCTCCCTGGAGCCTTCTCTTCTCCAGGCTGAACCACCCCAACTCTCTCAGCCTGTCCTCATAGCAGAGGTGTTCCAGCCCTCGGATCATCTTCATGGTCCTCCTCGGGACCCGCTCCAGCAGGTCAAATATGTAAATAATAAGCACTGTCTTCACTCCCGTGACACATAGGGAAGGCAGAAGACCGAGCAGATTCATAGTTACACAACAAAAGCAGGATTTTCCCTGGAATTAGAAGCCAGCGGGGTTTCAGTGAAAGGCCCTGAGATCCTCTCGTTAAAAATCCTGGGTAGAAAAGTAAATTTTAATAAGTTCCAAGGTAGGATGAGGTCTCCAAAAAGAAAACCGTGTGTTTCAGAGAAGTATTTTCCACGCGTATACTGCTTAGTTTTTAACAAAATTATTTAAAATTAATTTACCTGTCATACATGTCAATATTTATAGAAAATATTTTTCAGCCATGAATCATTGTAGAAAAATAAAATGTCACGTGATTAACTATTGTTAGGAGCGGAAAATATATCACTGCCACGTCTCGCTTCCTCTGAGGCCTCTCAGGGATCGCTTCTTCCGCGAAGGCCTGGAGTCACCAAAGCAACACGTCAATGAGCCCTAAACGCGTCCCGCTAGCCAAAGGGCAGTCCCAGCTTCCCCGCGGTCAGGACGCCAGCCCTGGGATGGCCACATGGCAAGCGAGAGCAGGCAACTGGTCTGGCTAAAAATGAACCCGGCAAAATAAGCAAATAAAGAAGCAGGCGGCGGGAGTGTGGGGTGGCCGGTGGGCGCTGCTGGTTGCATGTGGCTGTGGCACAGCTTTTTGAAGCACGGCTGGATTCTGTCTCCAGCGAGCAAAGACTGGCCGTGTCTCATAGCGCTAGCCTGAAGGGTCACCAGACCTCGTGGGCATCCCCGCTGCTCTTTAAGAACTTGCTTCCTGGAGTCATAGGAAGAAGAACAGTGCTGACACGCACCGTTTCTTTTAAACAACAACAAAAAAAAAACCTTTAATCCTTTTTCTTATACAAAAAAGTTTGAATGCATGACCTTGGAATCAGACACAGAGAATTTATTGTCGCCTAATAGTCTATTGTTTTGGAGCACGTTTAAGGCTTACAGGAATTCATCTTGGGTATTCTTCCCACAGCACTGTTACACAATGTCTCATGCTAGAAAAGTTATAAATCTCCAAGAGTTGCCTAAAATTTTTGGTCATGCGTTGCAGATTGAATATCTTCAGCTTCCTGAGAAGAGCAAATTGGGTCATTCCAGCTTTTCCCGTTAATTGCCACAAATCAATATATGCAGTTAGCTGAGGAAGCACATGGCTAAAATCTTGGCTTGCTCTTTCCTTTTTTTCTTTTTTTTTTTTTCCCCTTCCCTTTTATTTTA
The DNA here is from genome assembly GCF_028500815.1 of Rissa tridactyla. Lineage (NCBI taxonomy): Eukaryota > Metazoa > Chordata > Aves > Charadriiformes > Laridae > Rissa > Rissa tridactyla. The sequence continues at coordinate 9,239,392 of NC_071468.1, read as the reverse complement.
ATTGACTTAGAAAAACAACAGCTTTCCGTTTGTCTCTTCTGGCAATTTCTGCTGGTTCTATGTTTTTGTCTTTTTCTGCTTTGTTAAAAAAAAAAAAAAAATCATTGTTCGTGCAGGTAAAGCAAATGTGATTATATAGCTGCTGTAATGTCTAACAACTTTTGTGATAACTAGGAAAGGATTTTGGTGCTTAGCACCTACCTGCATAGCTTTAGGCGCTCAGTGTTTTAAAGTTTGCCAGAAATTCTTCTCGTGAAAAGCTCCACAGAACATAGATTTCATGACTTGAATGGCAGTGCTCGAGGAGGGCAGTCCTTTCCCTCCCTATTAGGTCCTGGAAAATGTGGTCACGTGAAAAGCTCCGTGATTCAGCATCGTTTAACATTAGCATAATTAGAGTGGTTTGGGTTTGGGGTTTGTTTTTGTTTTTTTTTTACTTGTGTGCGTTAATTACGGAATTGAAGTTATTTGAACTGGGGTTTTGTGCGTCAGCGAGCTGCAGAGATGGTAACGCGCCCCTGATGCTCTATGGAGGGGAGTTAATTCAGCGTGGGGCAGGACATTCGTATCTGGAGGTTGGAAGGTTGACGCCGGTGGGCGAACATGTTGTGATATCCAGCTGCAAGGAACCAGGGGAGGTTTGAAGACCACCTCCTTGTTTCCAGCAGTGCTGAAAAGCTTAGCGCGGGGCACGTGGACCAGATTCAACCCTGCTGCCGTTAGAGTTAATGTGTTAACGTGCTTTCTGCTCAAATGAGGACTAAATCTGAGCTCTGTATCGCTAGCGGCTCTTCTGAAATAAGAAATAAGCGGGCTGGTAAAGGCACAAACGTTGACATAATTCAGTGGCTTCCTGTGAGACGGGGTTTTGGCCACTTGGCAGCGATGAGGAAAACTTCAGAGCTCCCAGGACGCTTCCATATGGGCTGTGATGAGAGGCTTTGCTTCTCAAAAGTTTCTTCTCCTAGTTTTCAGAGTGCATATGACTTGGAAATGCACCGTCTAATAAAAGCCGTTAAAAATTGAAGTTATCCTAAAGATTTCTGTCAATTTTCCGGTTTATTTTTGATATGTCTTTGCATTAGCTGAATCATCGCGGTACCAAACTGAATGATAAACTGTGGGTGTTCCAACTTGCATTTTCTTCTGCATATCGTGTGTCATATAACACGAGGCAATATTTTATTGTGCATATAAAAGCATTGCCATGCATTGGCTAATCTTCAGGGTGTAAAATTCCTTTGTCTTTTACCAGGACCAAGCAGTCAGTATAGCAGCAAGGTGAAAAAGCATTTAACAGTTTCTCCTCTTGAGTTTTAGGTAAGCAAATACATCTGAATGAATGTATACCTTTAGGAACTCAGAAATACGTGCAGCTGACTTTTAACCTATTAGTTAAAATGTCATAAAATACTTCAAATGGTTCATTTATGAGTTGAGGTACCATAATGCAAACCAGAAAGCCCAGTAAACTTGGCAGCAATGATTTCAGCTGGTACGCGGGAACTGCTTGTAAAATCCTATTACTTGTGTTTTCTAACAATATAACAGTTGCAATTTCCCAGAATGTCAGATGATGCATTTCTGAAAGTTGCTGCTTAAGGTAGCATAATTTCCTGAAAGAGATTGTGTCATTCAGCTTTCAGGATCTGAAGTAAAATCTGTATAAAACAGTCATTTAAGGGAAAAAAGCACTAATCACTTATCACAGAACTGAGTTTTTAAAAGGTCGTGGCACAATGTGACGTCCTAAGTGAGCTGAACGTACAGACATAAGCACGGGAGTGGTGAGAATGGATTCAGTATTCCCTTATATAAATCGCTCCCTGGTGCAGGAATCTGCCAGTTTAGCTGTGCGCGTGTTTGGATAATACGGTGGGCAGACCCCCACTCCGTGTTGGCTCCAGTGGAGGAAGACCCAGCATCGTGTCAGTACGGGGGAGATTTCTGGGAAGTCGTAGCCCAGTCGGGACCCCACAGAGAAAAGAGAAAATGATGACCTTGAAAATAACGTCACTGCCGTGCCTGCTCTGAGGAGGAAAGCCAGCTTACTAGGCACAACCCCTCGGCTGTGTGCGGTCTAAGAAGACTATTAGAGAAGTGACTATTTCGGGCACCCATGGCATATAAGCAGTACAGGTAAGGGGCCAGCACATTTCCAGTCTAAAATAGAATAGCCTAAATTATTAATATGCATTTACGCTACCGGCAGGCACGCTATCCCTGAATTGCGCTGCCCTTCGAGGCAGTAATGGGGGGAGGCCAACAGCGATGGCCCCGGCAGCAAGCATTGCCCCTGCCGCTTCTTGCAGCCGGCCCTGGCCACTGATGCTCAGTGGCTGCCTTTGCCACCTCTAGGACACCTTGAGGGATGCACGGGGCAGGGGAGCAGAAGCAAAGTGCACCACATTGGTCTTTGATCGTCTTTTCTGCACTTGCTTCTGGGCTGCCGGCTAATGGGAGCCCACGAAGCAGTGGCGGGACACGTCCCTGATGCATTTTGTGCTGGAGCGAGTCGCTGGAGCACGGATTGCATGAAGGGGAGGACGCTGAGCTGTGCTGTCCCCAGAGAGCTTTGCCTTGGAAAGGAAAAGGCTTCCTGAAATTCTCCAAGACACAAAAGCTGCAGGTCCGCTGCTGCACCCTCCGAGGAGGGGCGTTTTCCCACACTCCCATGCATCCGCTTGCTTGTGCCTCTTCCCGGTGTCAGGCGTGCCCAAGGCCTGGGCACCATCCGAAGGACGGAGGAAAAGCTCAGCAAGGTCTCAAGCCTGAATAGAGCCACGGGCTGGTGCAGAGACGCCTCTTCTACCCCGAGGCCATCTCTTTGCTGCAGGGGGAGAGTGACCTTGCAAGAGACCAGGGCAGCGCCTCTTACGATCCTTTTACAGACTGAGGTGGGCCGGGAGAAGCAGGAGTCGGCCTGCATTTCCATGCTTTTAATGCATTAAGCTCCTTAGCCACAGTCGAGTGGAATCTCTGTCCTGTTTTCGTGCCAGCCATAAGCAAGGGCGGGCGGCGGTGAGAAACTCTGCCTCTCGCTGCAGACGTTGTGGAAAGGTGAAACCCGCCACTGCAGCTGTAAATACGGCTGCCTGAATTTCACTGGACTTGATGAACAGGCAAGGTTACTTTTCCTGTTGAGTCTGAAACTTTAATGACGGAGATTAAGTTACGGAACTTCTCTGCTTACTTGTGTCAATATAACACTTTATAATGAGCCCGGAAAAAAAGGTAGGGGAAAAGTAAATAAAAGAGACTTGCCTCCTAAGCAATGTACAGGTGAGATAATAATTTCCTTAGCCTAGGATGCCGGTACTGATTATTTGTCCTTCAAACCAAATGCTTCAGATTGTATTTGGAGAGTTATTTTTTCCGCCTTGTTGCACGTCCTTGGTCTGACACATCCATGAAGGCACGCTAGCTTCTTATTCCTGCATTTGAATCAACTCACTTGATGCTCCCTGACTTAGGTGCAGCGCAGAGTGGCTTGGCAGAGCTTTGGTACTGTGCCAGCGTGCTGCATACGGAAACAAGACTCCGCTCTCGCTCTTGATATGACTAAGTGCGTCTAGAAGGTTTTTCCAGCTGGCTCTGGGTTTGATGGGCTTATTTTCCTGACAGTGTTCCTATCGGGTATTCAGGCATGGATCCCTGCACCCACAAAGTACTGCTTGAGACTCAAAGCCACACGGTTAGTAATTTCTCGTATACGCCTGACTATTCCTAAATCTGGGTCCTGCAAACCGCTTTCCCTGGATCAACTTCTGCAAAGGTTCAGGGTTTTGCCGGGTTTATGAAAGCAAAGGCACCTTGTCTGTTTACACTCGCCGAGGATCTCCCCCAGTCACTCTCATTCGGTCACTGAAGGGTTTCTTAGTGTCCTTTTGCCTGTTGCAGATGAATTAATGAATGGTAAGCGCGCCAGGGGCTGACGATGCAAAGGAACTTGGGAGAGATGCGACCAGTGCCTGGCTTATCTGGCGGGTGGAGAAGTGCAGTTCAAAGGTGCATGGTGTCTGTGAAGGATGTCTCCTGAAAAAGTGTGCTGACTTCTCAGATGAGCACACTACAGCCCACAGGCTTCCCAGAAAACAGTTAATTATTTAGCATGAGTTACTTATTTAGTCCTTACTTCATATGAGTTGAATATTTACTTTAGCAAAAGCAGACGGGACTCTTTGGTACACAAAAGTCCTTCCTCCTCGGAGGGATTTAGTTCTGGTTTGAGCTGAAAGCGGTCGGTGCCAGGTCTAGGTTAGCCCATGGACTGGGGACTAGCAGCAGCGTTCCTTTGGAGATAGGCTACAGCCCTACGTGAAGATCTTCAGCCATGGGATCAGCACGAGTTGTCTGCTATATCTGGTCATTTGCAAAAGATATAAATACAGCGGAGGAATCAAATCCCAGATGCAGATGTCTGAGCGTGAAGTTGGGAAATTTTCCCTTCTAGCCACGGCTAGAGCACCAGGCGTGAGCCTCTGCACGCGGCAACAGAGGGACAAGGCTTGGGGACTGGCATGGCAGGGTGAAGGTCAGTGGCCCTTCAGAGAGGTGGCAGGATCCGGCCCTGGCCCTGTTTTGAGCACAACTTCCAGTAGGCTGCAGGATGGCAAACAGCGGATGATAGCGCTGAAATAAACCATGCTGAAATAAACCTCGCGTAAAGCTGGGAGCGGGAGTGTCCCTAAGCGGAGCAGCGGTCAGGAACTGGGTTTTCAGAAGTTCCCAACCCTGGAAATCTGGCAGTAAAAGGAAATGGAGCTTCTGGGTGCTGGGCTATTTACGAAAAATCTGATGGAAAATTTCTAACTATTGCAGCATATGAGGCATTAACATGGCATTCACATAGTCAAAATGATAGACTGGAAAAAAAAACACCGTCAAAAAAAGATGTCAGGTTTCCTTCTGCCAGAATTTCGAACTGTGTATAGAGGGAAAGAGAAGAATTTATGTCTATGGATGGAAAAATATCCAAAATAGAAGGAACATGGATTGCATGTCCCTTGATGCCTTCCAAAAGGAAACGGCACAGAGAATGAGGAAATTTCATGCAGTAAAAATATCAACCCACTAAGGAGAGATCAAACTACACTTGCAAAAAGGTTGACCTGCATGCTGAGGTTTATGGCAAGTTGTGAAAGCCCGTAACCTACTGCCCTGGCCAAGATCTTTCCATGAGGACGTGTTACAGCTCAACTTGCAACCAGACTAAGAAAGCAGAGATGGCTTGCACCGTAAAAGCAGGAAAATCCCTACTCTGCTTCCCTGCTCCATGTGCCGCAGTACAGAGATAAAGTGCTGCTTGTCTCAACTGCACTAAATCCGAGATAAGTGTTGTTTACTTCACCCCTCTCCAAGAGGAAAGGTCACTTGTGGTCTCGGTAGAGCTCCGGCAATTTCCTCCTGGCAGCGTTCACCTCTGCCCGCCCGGCATCGGCGGAGGTCCCGGGAGCCCCTGCTCCCCCCCTTTGGCTGCCTTGCTGTATCCTGGCTTTCGGGGACACGTCTTAACCCTCTCCCTGCCAGCCTTGGCCCCTCTGTCTTCCCTGGAGCTGACTCTGAAAAGACAGGCAGAATGCGTCAGCGGTACGGTCTTAAATAGCAGTGAGATGCTGACGGTCAGACTTACAGAAATACTTTTGGTCCTAAGAAATAATGCACAGAGGGTAAGAAGTAAAGGTCATTTTTTCATACAAGTTACAGATGAAGTGTTCTCCCGTTATGAAATAAGAGTCGTCTTTTTTTCCCCTTGTCCTCTGCTCTGCTTTCTTGTTTTGGTTTTTATATTGCCATATATTTAACCTAACCTCTCTTTTTTTTGACTCAACAGTATGTTCCTATTTTCATTTTTCTCTCACCTTGTGTTTGCTCGTTATCTCTCTCAGGAACAATAAATGAGGAAGGAAACAGCTGACTGGGATCACCCTTAAGCTGGGCTTTGTTAACATCAAGAGTGGCCATGCCGATTGTCTTAACCCTGAGTGCAATTGATACCGATGAACCAGACTTTATCTAATGGCTGTGTAAAATGTTAAATTCTCCTTCTGAAAGTAAGATCTCAAATTCTCCTGTACATAAGGAAGAGGACAAAAAACCCTTCAAAATAAACCAGAAACACACAAAGCAACCGCTGGCCACTGATGTTATACAGATTCTTCCTTCTTTTCTTCTTTAGCAAATAAATTACTGCAGAAAGCAGTGCAGTAATTATAGCCTTCGGAAATGGCTCAGGTTTTCCTCCATGGACAAGCATGGCAAAAAATAATAAAAAATAATTTTTACCAACACAGCTGGTGTTCAGATGAAATTATGTGGTTGGCTTTGAAATGATATTAAAAGAGAAATTTTAATTAACCTGTACCACTGAGTCAGAAGATAATATCTGATGCATATAACAGGCATACAGACAAAATAAGATAAAATAATTTTTTGCAATTAGATATATGCATTACAGACAATGTTGTAATTAAAATGTACTTAATGTCGCAGGAGGTCCTTTATTATCAAAATAATTTGTAGAAGGACCGTGGAAACGATGTGATGATTATCCGTGCCTGTGAAAAAACATCTCAAAATTTATAAAGAGCCCAAAGCATTTCTGGTTTTGCAGCAGGTACCGGTACAGTCAAACAGCTGGATTCTTTTCCACTGCCAAGTCCATTGGTCACCAGAGTGTGCGTAGGTCACCCGTTTCTTGATGTGCTGCTTTTCCGTGGTCCTCTGGCAGGAGACAGACAGTTGGGGACATCCCTGTGCTGCTGCGCGGCTGGGAGCAGGGTGCACCTCCAGACGTGAGCAAATTTCTGGGCAGGTCAGAGGGAGGGAGAGACGTCACGGGGCGCTGCGCTGTTCTTCGGCTGAGAAAACAGATCTCTCTCTTTCTTTCATTATTTGCTTGGTAGCTGCAGCAAAACCGAGTGATTAAATTTGCTGGGGCTGATTCTTGTCATTGCCGTAGCCCTTCCAAGGCACTCAGGGGCCAAACCCAAGGGAAAAATTACATTTATACTTGCTTGAAGGGCTCCTTTTTGCTTTTACATCCCTTGAAGGATTAGCAGAGTGAGGATGAGAGAAGCACAATCGAGTAGATCTGGGGGCATTAATTGGGAGCATGGCACAGCCCAGCCTCCAAGGGCTGTGTTGGTACAGTCGGACAGGCCACAATACAGCTGTGGGAACAGCAACGCAGTCCTTTGCAACAGACCTGGCAAATGACATGGTGTATCCTCAGGGAACAGCGGCGAGGCGTGAGCGCTGCTCCTCTGCCTGAGGACACGGGCACTGCTGCTACGCTGTTAAAAGAACCTCTCGGCCCGTGTATTTCCCCGTCTGAGAAAAATAGTGCCCACGCGTCTCTCACTAGCAAGGGATGCTGGCTTCTTGGCGGAGACTAATTGCCAGCTTTCAATAAGGGAAAGCCTCGTTTTACCCAAGTGATACCAAAACATGAATTCCAAGATGATAGCAAGATGCCATCCTGCTGCCTTGCACACTGCTGCGCTCAAATACGCTTTTTAATGAGTCAGGCCAACGCTTGGGAGGCTTTTTGGGGCCCCATACCCCCAGCCTGCTGGGAAGCCCCTCTCCGCCGGTTCAGCCTCTTCTCTCCCCCAGCAGCCGGTGTGGCCCTGGGTACCGTTTGCTCCGGCTGGAAAGCTGACCCTCTGGCGAAAGAGGTGTCATCGCTGGGGAGAGCCGGGTCCCCACGGTGATGCCAAGCATCTCGCCATCGCTTTGGGAATAGCCTGTGCCTCAGCTTTTGCTGGCAGCCGGTCCTCGCGGCTCACATTAAACAACCCCGAGGTGCCAAGGTCGGTTCCCGGTGCCAGATGCTCGCTCTGGGGCCTGACCTTATTGGTGCTAATGAAGGTTTTGGCAAACCTCTCCCACCTGATTAACATTTCCCTGTTCAGAGCCACCGCGCTGTAATTGTGGGGGCTGTTTTGCTGTTTCTCGGGCAGAGCTTTTCTCATCGCCGCTTTCTGGATTTGTGCCTCTGCACTTGTAAAATTCCTCTTGAAGTCAATGGAGATTTTGCCTGAGTGAAAGAAGAACCCAGCCTCATTACAGGGCGCATCTTATCCTAGTGACACGTCTTTCTGGGAAGGATAGAGAGCAGCAATCAACCGTGATGAAGTTAATGTTTCTTTATGGAAATACTTATTTCTTCAAATCATAAATAACCAGTAAAATTGCTGCAAAATGTATTAAAGTGAAGGAATGGCTCGAGGGGAAAACACCCCCCCTAGTATATCATCAGCTGCTTCTTTATCTCCCCTAGGCTTCTCCACTTCCCCATTTTCAAAAGAACAAAGAGAATGTGCCAAAGCTGCTTTGGGATTTCAATGAAAAATAATGAGAATTCATTGCTAATTAGGGCTCCAATTAAAAAAAAATGATCTTTGCAGGGACGCTGTTAATGAACTTGCAAATTGCAGCTGCAGACTTGCATCCCTATAAACATTCCCCTTGTTCGATTCCGTTTGTGTATGCAGAAGCGGTGAGGGAAGGCTGCTGGCGGGTGTGCGGGGACGGCAGTCGTCGCTTAGAGCCCAGCAATCCCTGCCGGCACTGGCTGCGCGGGCTGCTTTGCGGTGACTTCGGTGACGTGCGTGGCATAGCCGTGCTCATGGCGCGTATTGCGGAAGCGGGTGCAGAAGGCGGGAATGTCCCACCCTGCCCCGTACCCCTTCGCTCACTCGGGGCGATCATTCACTGGCAAACAGGGACAGTAAGCCGAGTCAAAATAAAGAGGAAAGGAAGCGCCGGGGAGCAGGGAGGGTGAAAAAGGGGGATGTCAGACATGCAGCGAGGCACCGTTAGGAGCTGGGGCTGGCGGGGGTCTCTCCTTGCCCACCACGGTGCACACTGGGAGGTTTGCCCTTCCCACCAGTCCCTCTCCATCCTCGCTCCCCGGGACCACCGCTGGAGAAACGCAGTGAAGCTTTCATGGCCATGTCTCCTTGTGGGCTGGTGACGGCCTCGCAGGGCCCAGAGCTGTCGGCAGCGCTTCGGAAGTGGGAAACGGCAATGGTTAATGTGGGGAATTGCTGAACACTAAGCCGAAGGTTTAAATTCGAATGGCATTTATCTCACAAAATATTTGGCTTTGTAAGAAAGAAGAGTGGTAATTCATTATGTATTTTTGATCAGTCTTAAATCTAATTAGAAACCTCTTTATTTATTCATGTAATACACTGTTGAGAGTGGCAGACAATCACAGGTACTTCAGGGTAAGCGTTGATGTGTGACTGCGTCTTTGCTTGTGACAGCGAACGGCCAAGTCGGGTAAATCTGCACCTTTATACACTCTAAGGGCCATTTTAATTAGGCTAAATGGCTACCACAGCCTTCCTCCATAGCACTTGGCAGTGGTTTCCAACACACTGGCTGTGTGGGATGTGCTCCAGCTTCCAGGTCAGGAAGGGGGAGCCTGCATAGAAGGAAATGAGAACGTAAATGTGCTGGGGGGAAAAAATCACGTTCTTTTTGTGCAAAAGCTGATTCAGGTGCAAAGCAAGCAGAGCCCAACCCAGCCGCGCTGTAAGTCCACCAGGTGCGACAGCGGCTGCAGACCCGGCTGCGGGCACGCACGGGCATTTCGCGCTGGGGAGCAGGTACCCAGGCAGACTGATGCAGCTGAAACAAAGCCCTCCTTGTGTGATCATTCCTCCCCCTTTCTCGGCTCGCCAGCGTCTGCCAGGAGGTACATCCCTTGTGGTATTTTGTGCCAACACCCTGTTTTCCCCTTCCCATCACAGGAGGGCTTTTTCTCGCAGGGGAACGGTATGAAACCGTTGGAGGGCCATTAACAGGGGGGCTGAAACACCCCTGAAACCTGATGAGAGGTTGGGGATGGCAAAACGTGGGTAAAATTCATGTTAATTGTACGCATTTTCCTATGAACTAACAATGAAACAGAAACCCACACAGTGGTTGATGCTGGCAGGCGCCTCTGGAGATTGTCTAGTCCAAATCCCGCTCAAGCAGGGTCACCCAGAGCAGGTTGCTCAGGATGGTTGGCTTTTGAGTATGTCCAAGGATGGAGACTGCACAGCCTCTCCAGATAACCCGGTCCTGTTGTCTGGAAAAAGGGGGGTTGTATGCTTAACTGGAATTTCCTGTATTTCAGTTTGTGTATTTTCCTCTTTCCCGGGGTTTGAAGAAGAAGTTGTGGTGATGGAAAGAAGGGTAACGGGGAAAGCCTCTCCCAAAATCAAATGCAGCTAGGGGAACAAATAGCACGTGAGACTTGGCGGGTAATTATTCTGCTCGCTTTGCCACCAGCAAGGTCTTTTGCTCAGGAAGAGCTGGGTCCGCCCTGGGGGGCTGCACTTGAAGGGGGGCGCAGAGAGCAAAAGCGGGGGCTGGCCAGGAGGGAGAGGTGTCCGGGAGTGGGCTGGGAAAGACAGGCCCTGCAAGAAGAGGGGTTTAGGTTGGCTGAGGCAGGAAGAGAAGCCATCTGCTCCTGCACTGGCCTTTCCTGCCTGGGGGTCCATGGGTGCAGATGCGCGTGGACCTGTGCTGCACTGCCGCAGTTTTTAGTGGAGGGGGTGGTTGTCTCCAGCTCTCAACACACTCGGGTTTTGGGTGTGCTGGGGGCTGAAGGTCTAAGGGCTCTGTGGTGCCAAAAACCTGCATGTCCTGTTCCCCGCTGGAGCCCCGGGCTCAGACCCTGGGGTTGCTGTATAACCCCGGGCGTGGACATAGGGTCCTTAGGGATGCTGGGAGAGACAGGCTGAGAGAGCTGGGGTTGTTTGGCCTGGAGAAGAGAAGGCTCCGAGAAAACCTTATAGCAGCCTTCCAGTACCTAAAGGGAGCCTCCAGGAAAGATGGGGACAAACGTTTTAGCAGGGCCTGTTGCAATAGGACAAAGGATAATGGCTTTAAAATAAAAAAGGGGAAATTTAGACTAGATGTCAGAAAGAAATTTTTTACAACGAGGGCGGTGAGACACCGGAACAGGTTGCCCAGAGAGGTGGTGGAGGCCCCATCCCTGGGAACATTCAAGGTCAGGTTGGACGGGGCTCTGAGCAACTCGATCTAGTTGAGGATGTCCCTGCTCATTGCAGGGGGCGTTGGACCAGATGACCTTTAAAGGTCCCTTCCAACCCAACACATTCTATCATTCTACAATTCTGTGTGCTGAACCCAGCCAGGAGTCCGGTGCGAAGTGAAGAGACAGCCCCGATGGCAGGCACCTCTCTGGGAGGGGTTCCTGCGCTCCGGTCCGTTCCTGATGTATATTGCTGCAGCCCAGCTGCAACCAGCTCGTTCGTTGGGTCACGTTGCCTGCCTGCGCTGAAGTTTTTCGCTGGAGTTTCTCATTTCAGTTTAGGACCCCATGCCTGGGGCACGAATTCACACCCCACCTCAGTGATGCACCACATGCAGAGCAATAGGGATGAAGTTCAACATAAATACCGGGAGTGCAGGAGGGAAGTGAAACATTTCATCCTTGTTCTGGAGCTTGGTATTAATTTTGTCTATTTCATCCAGAGGAATAGATTTTATTTCTGGTAGCATCTCGCAGATGATAACACACATAATGGAGCCATTCAGGGGCATCTCTGAACGTGAACTTTTCCCACGTATAAAGATGTACCTGAAATTTTGAAAGATTGGATGCTCATTTGCCAATTTAAAAAGCAAATGGAGAGAACAAGAGGAAGAGGCTCATGGAGTTGTAAGTCTTCATAGAAAAACCGATGGAAAAGCACATGTACATTTAGAGTGATGTTGACATTTCTGAAATAAGAGATGTGGTGTTTTATCTAAATTATACCAAAGCTCTTCAAGATAATGTGCTGTGTAATAGCTACAGTTTTAGACACTATTTCATTTTCAATTTTCTAGACAAAAAGCATGATTCTTATCCACAATTTCAGTTCCGTGTTTGAAAAAAATATTAGCATATACTTCCCAGCTACACCTAGCATAGGGAAAGCTGTATTTTAGGGGAAAATGCTACGGTTCCACCTTCCCTCCCACCAACTTTGCCAGTGCTTTGTGCTGCACAGAGAGAAAGCAGAGGTCTGCAAAGCCCAGAGCAAAAGGAAAGGTGGGAGCACTGCAGGCACTGATAAGCCTGAGTTGCCCTGACAAGCATCACCTGGGCCTCCCCCCAGCCTCTGCCCATTGGTTTGGGAGCTCCATTTAAGCTCAGGGCCAGCCCCCAACACCCCCCCCCCCTTTTGTTTTGGTTTGAGCTGTGCTGAGGGTGTCTCTATGCTTGGTTCTGCTGCTGGCTCTCCTAGTTTCTTCACTCCTTCTCCTAGCCGGATCTCAGACCTGTGCTGCAGGTAGCTCCTCTCTTGGTGCTTAGGTGGTATCTGCTGGTTGCTTCCCCTGGGTCTGGACCACCACCTTGGCTGGTCTCTTGGCCTGCTTGAGGAGGGGTGGGTGCCTCCTCCTCCTCCCTTGTGCCTTCACTCTGTGCGTGTACTTGCAAAGAGCACCTTGTTCGATGGCCCCAGTAATGGCGGTGGAGTAGGGGTATCCTGCTTGCACATCAAGCTTAATGTGAGCCACGCATCCCTCCTGCTGTGGGCTGGCTGGTGAGACTGGGAGGAGGAAAGACCCCTAGACGTGCTGAATGCTAGAGTGATTGACTTGCCGTGTGATTCACCCTGGTGATTCATGCACAGGCAGATTTTGGTGCTTTGAAGGGTCCTTAAGCCCTACAGAGCAGCAGAGAAGCTTAGGCTGACTGGAGCAGGCCCTCAAGAGCTCCTCCGGAGCCTCTTGGGGGAGTTGTTTTGGTGTTGAGAAGCGGGTCCTGAACATGTGCGTTTGTACCTCCTGTGCAAGCTGTTCCTTCCCATCTGCAGTGCTGGCTGCAAGTGCTTGTGTGTGGCTTGTGCCGGCTGGTCTGGGCTCATGTTACAGAGGTGTTTTCCCTCTCTTCTGGCAGCTGAAAAGGTATAAATCCTTTTGACACCCACTTGGCATCAGTGATGATGCTGCTGGCATGGCCTTGTTTTTATCCGCAAGCAAAGCGCCGTGGGCTCCGGAGCCCACCATACAGGTGAACCTCACCTGTATCTGCAGTGTGGTGAGGCTGGGCGAGGGGTCTCTGCAATGCTGTACCGACTCGGGGTTCCTGGCTTCTGGAATGTAAGATGTAAAATAACTCTCTTTCTTGAGGACCTCGCTCCTTTATTGTGGGTATTCAAGTGAATCAGCAAGTTCTGGTGCAGGATGCCCTTGGAGGGGCAATAAGATAGCCTGACACTGCCCCAGAGCCCCTTGCCCCGATGCTCTTGTCTCCAGCACTATTTGACCAATATTCTAGAAAAGTTTAGCAGTGTGGGAAGGTGATTTCCTGATCTTGTGTGCTGGGACACATCTGCAGGTGTGCTTCATGCTGGTGATGCTGAGTAAGGAAACCTGGAGCCCTGAGTCAGAAATGCTGTTTAATTCTCATTCAAAGAGTAAGCCACCTTGACAGACTTGGTGAGGTCCAGCGAATAAGTTAGATGATAGACATCTATCTTTGTCTGAAAGGTGTTATTTCCACTCACATGTGGCGAAATGAGTAGTGTCCAGGGTGTGATGGGATGGTGAGCCTGCTCCCTCTACAGGGAGTTTCGGCTTCATCGGTATTGATTTCCCTTCAGTGTAGAGGTAGAAAAATTTCTTTCTCCTGAGAAGTCTCTTCCAAGATGCCAATGAACAAAAGCTGGAAAGACGGCATTTTTTGCACGTGTACTTAAAAGTAAGTCATCCTCAACAAAAAATGTGAGTGTGGCTGCAAGGGTGGAGGTAGTGCCCCAGCCCCCTCAACAGCTGGTGATCTGCTGGATGGGAGGAGGATGTTTCAGCATTACCTTGTAATTAGCAGGGAAAGGAGGGTTTTCATGACAACCATAAAGCAACAAAATATAAATTAACCTCTGCTAGGAAATTAAATTCGAGGAACAGAAATAGCTTCCTTGGCAAGCCAAGAATAATGCTGCTAACACTTAAACTGGTTGCTAAGTGAGGGGGCAGAGCAAGGAAAGGATACCAGTAGCTGTGATTATTATTGCTACCTTAACAAATATATGCATTAAAGGTAATAAAATCGCACTTTTAAAAATATGCAGCTTCCCAGTGTCGTGAGGATTTCTTTGTTGGTAAACAGAGTAAGGGAACCAAGGGTCAGCAACGCCTTGGTATGCATCTTAGAGGTAATCTGTCTGTGGTCAAAATAAATCTGTTTATTTCTGTTGGTCACCAGGAAGGTTATTCCCCCTCTATAAATATGCAGGGAGATTTTTCTTGGCGAGGTTTAAATGGGTGCATGTGCTTTGCTAATAGCAGCATGTGATCGGAAGGGGGAACTATTATAAAGAACAGCTAATTGCTGGGCTTGCAGGCCGTGCAAGTAAAATTGCTCTCATTAATCTCTGCCTTTACATTGAGCCTTGATCCAGCGTCCCCTGAGACGGAGGCAGAGCTTCCCTCCGACCGCAGCGGGTGCAAAGTGCCCACCGGAGGAGACTGAGAAAGAAACGGAAATTGCTGTATTTTGGTCCTAATCTGAAATGGTTTACAGTGTGACCTTTGGCTTAATGATCTTTGTCTTCATCAAACGTTAAGGTCATGGATGGAAAAGTGCCGTGTGAGTGTTGAATAGTTGTGGGAAATGCTTTTGCCACAAATAGTGCAAGCTTGCCCCAAGTTAGGGGGGGGGTTTGTGCATCTTCTTGGACTAGCATAAAAGTCACATCATCCTAAGAAGCCAGAGCATAGCAGAAATGCTTCTGTACTTAAAGTTACTGATTAAATTAAGTGAGCTGCTATTTTGGGGCAGGTATTCCTTTCAAAAAGCATCACAGGGCAGAGATCCCTAATACTTTCCATGTAGCTGTATTGCACGGTGTAGCCATCCTTACACAGGATGTTAAAGGCGTAGGCCCTTCTGAGCCAGGCTGGCTCACTGGCTTGGATGCAAACTTGGCATGAAAATAGAACTTATTGACTTGTGAACGCTTACCTATCCCGATGCTTACTGTGATCTCCCGAAGATACGGTTCTGTGTTGCCACACGCAGTTCACGTGTTACCCTGCAGACTTCACTACAACCCCTCTCTTCCTGCTGGCTCGTGATCCCCTCATTCCCCAGCTAATTGGAGTTTGCTCTTTCATACGTACTCACACAACTTTAGAGAAGTTTGCACGAAAGGGATAGATTTCTCTTAAGCGTGTTAAGAGTATCTGTGCTTAAATACAGTACAGATTTTCCCATCTGTCAAGTTCACTTGTTACCATGAACCAAGAAGATTTCAACCAAATAGATACCTTATGTGAGAGAATGAATCTCACCAGTTGCAGTGATTTCTTGAGATCTGAGAATCAGGTGCAAGAAGATCTTTAGGGATGAGCTGGGGGGGCGGGGGGTGTTGAAGTTGCACCTGTCATTAGCAATGGAGTTGAACGAAATCTGTCCACGAGTTCATTTTCTGTAGCCCGATGTTTGCCAGACGCCGGACAACTTGGAATGTGCCTGTAACGAATTTGTGTGCTTATGCCTGCTCTGCTGCCAGGGGAAGGCGCCAGAAGGGCTGTGCGGTGCTGCCGGGACACGCTGGGCTTCAGTTTGGGGCTCACTTGTGGCACTTGGCAGGAGCTGCAGTATTCAGCCTGCTCCTGAACACGGACATTTTCTTATCGAGGGTCTTCGTTGCAGCATCAAAAAAAAAAAGTAAAAAACGCACGGGGAAAGTTTCTGAGGGGAAAAAAAACCCCAATAAATCTGAGTTTTGAGTTTGGTCAGGTACTGTCCTTAAAGTGATACACACCGTCCTGAAGTCTCGCTTCAACATGGACTTAAACATTGTTTTTTAATAATTTGACTTTGACATGTAACGAAGCACTTTGTGTTTGGGCTTCGCTTAGGGCGGTCAACTACTAGTTGGATGTGAGTGTGTTAATATTTAGGTTTGTCTCTTAAGGAAACAATCTTGGGCAAAGCCAGATTGTTTTGCTTGTGTAGCAACATATGCCTGTTGATGCCGAAGGGGTAGGACGTGGTTCTAATTTCTATGTGCAAAGTTAAAATGTCAAAACAAGCATTCTGCTAAATTCTAGCGTTAGAGGGAATGTGGGAATTTTGCTAGGTTTTAAGAAGGAATTAGGTGAAATAAAACATGAACATAGAGCAGGTTTAATCTTAATATACCCAGCTAAAGCCAGCTGTGGGATCTGGGAACCAGAGCACTGTTGGGACGCAGCTTGAGGAGCCCGTCCTGGGTCTGGCGTTAGTGAGGGATGTCGGCTACAGCGTGGGGCTGCCGCGTCCCTGACTTGGGTGGCAGCAGCTGTTCTGACTTTGCTTTGTGGAGGCCCAAGACATA
Organism: Rissa tridactyla; assembly: GCF_028500815.1. Lineage (NCBI taxonomy): Eukaryota > Metazoa > Chordata > Aves > Charadriiformes > Laridae > Rissa > Rissa tridactyla. The sequence continues at coordinate 9,223,049 of NC_071468.1, read as the reverse complement.
TGTGGTGAAAGGTCTTCTGGAGAACACTTCTCTGGAGTGTTTGTACTGTTTTTAGTGTAAACGATGTATTTGCTTCAGTCCTTAGGAAAAGGAAAGGCACAGCTTGATGGCAAAATGATTAACCCATGTAGAGAACTTGCCAAGCTAGATCTCTCCTTGGTTGTCAGGCCAGACACTTGTGCAGCCAGAAAACCTTCAAAAATTTTTTTTGGAGTGCAAAGGATGATAGGCTCTTAACTACCCGCTTTAGCTGGTACCACTATAGTACACTATAATTTGAATTACTATTTGATTTTCTGTCCTATGGTTGTTGGCAGCTCCCATACAGAATCCTTGGTTTAATGTTTATTTGAATGTTTAATTACTCTATAATAGCACAATAATTACCATGCAGCTACAGAGGAATTACATGGTTGTCTGTACTCTGTAAACCAGTGTCAACCTCATCTGCAAACAAATAATTATGCCAACATACCTGTTTAACTTAAACTGCAATTAGGCAACAGGAGAAATGTGAAAAACGCAGTTCCTGCTTTTATAAATAATACCGTGTGCAAAATTCTTTAGTTCCCTGATTTCTTTTCCTACCGTAATGTTAGATGATATGAACTGGGACCCGGAAAAATATTGCTATAGAATTAAAGGCTGATAAAGCTACCTCTGAACTGGGTGACTATATGAGTGTCCTTTCATATCCTGTTATTTCTCTAGCTGCAGGCTGTGCTCAAGCAAACAAAACCACTTCCAAGTAACTTCATGTGTCCTCCGGCTGCATCTCTGAATTTTGGGGCTTCTTCTAGAAACTGGGGGGAAAACCACAAGGTGGCAATGTGCACAAGGAAATAAAAATGCTCCGAAATCTGCCTGAAAGCCGCAGCACTCCTCGAAGATCAAATTATTCAGCCTTGAGATTCAAGTGTATTGACACTCGTCCTGTTACGGGAGTTAGTATAGGATTTCAAGCAGCTTCTCAATTTTAGAAAGATTTTACAAGTGTAAGAACGTAAACTTGTTTTTCGAAGACGAAAAATGAAAAAAACCAAACCCAAACCTGTAAGGGTGAACGTCTCTACGGGCTACTTTGTTTCGTGCTGGTAGATCACTTCGGGGAAATTTGTGTGTTTGCTTTAGGTTCACTTGTGCCCCATTGAATATTTGGAAGACGCGTTTTTCTTGTGTTGCCCATTTCCTACTTGGAGATGTGTCCCAACGCAGCCTGTTTACGCACTTGTAGCGTTGCTGGTGCTGGCTCCGGGTATGGCATGTGGGAACAGCATTGTGCCTTTTTGACCCGCCGACCCCTCCCCTTGCTTTTGGTGGGGAATGTTTCCAGGCTGGAACCCGTGGCAGAGGAAGGACAGCCTTTCTTGGGTGCAGCAGGACGCTGTGTTTAAGCAGCAGGGTACTGATGATTGAGACGACCTGGGTTCATCCCGTGTAAATCCATTTGCAGGTCTGGTTTATTCTCGGGGATGCTGGGAAACATTCTCAAATGATGCTTCCTCCTAGAGGGTGCTAGGTTTGCCTGTTGTATTGCTTTGGGGAGGGTGAAACTGGCTAAATCCAAGGGAATGCAGCTCAAAAGCAATTTTCCAGGTTATCCTGGCACTGCAGGAGCGGTGTGTGCCCAGCTGTGACTTATGCGCTGCCTGACAGCAGGGAGGAGATGTCTGATGTTGTGGGATCTTGGTGGGGTGATGTGGGGAGTCGGAGCAACTTGCCTGTGGGGCAGTTGTCCTTGCGCTCCCTTGCACAGGGTCTGCTGGCCACTGGCCATCCCCCGTGTTAGCTGTGCCTGCTGTTCTGGAGCTCTGCCTGGCTGGGACCTCTGATGTGCCAAGACGGGCTCAAAATAGGCAGGGTTCAAGGGCAGCAGGCAGGTCAGAGGAGCAGTCGGAGTGTTGGCGTGCGAAGGCGAATTCCCCGTCCTGTTCCCAAATCAGTGCCCAGGCTGGAAGCTGACTGCGAGGTGCTGAGGAGGGGTGGGGAAACACGGGGCTCAGGCTGGTTTTAGGAAACATGACTTCCCATTAAGAACCCGTCAGTGGGGAAGAGTCAGGCTTCTGTCTCTTGATGCACAATTACGGGTGAGAAATAGAGTGGAACTTACCTGGCTTCAGCTTGCTGGAACATAAACGTGAACTGCAGGAAATTTTGAGATGGAAGGTCAGTGATCGCCTTCCTAGTAGGAGAGATGTCTTTTTTTTTTTTTCTATAAGGTAAACACTATCCACAAAACCAGTGTTGTCAGTTTTTTCAAAGTAGACCCATTTCATACTCAGTCTTATTTCTCCGAGGGAAGGAGGATACTTGATTCCCTGCCTTTTTTTTTTTTTTTTTATGAAGTCGACTCATTTATTTGCTCTTCGAAAAGACTCTTTACAGCCCCTTCAGGACCGGCAGTGTGTGACTCAGGGATGGGAGGCTGCTCTGGTGCTGTGTGCTGTGCCAGGGCAGTTCTTCAGCAGCGGGGACGTCTGCAGTCCAGAACTACAAATCCCCAGCCAATGGAGACATTCGCAAAATTAAGAGTTTTAACTGTGACCCACATTCTCCTTGAAGCCCAACCTAAAGCACTGAGACACGTTCACGGGTTGTGAGTCGATGCGGCGCAAGGGGAATGTTAATCTTCTGGCAGAACAAATGCTGTGAATTATTGCGTGTTTGCTGTTCTGGGGGCTGATTATTCCCCCCTGAATATCTCCTAAACTCTTTGCCCAGGAGAAGCCCCGGCGCTGCCGGGGAAGTGTCTGGTTTTACTGCCTGTAAACACCAGATGGCACCGCGTCTGAGTGATGGGAGCCGGCAATTGAGCGGAGTCAGGAGGAAGCTCAGCTTTGAGTTTTTCTGGGCACGGTTCCAGGCAATAATATCTTTTCCCACCAGTTGTGAGGGATCTGAACTTTAGTTTGCATGAGAAGCTTTAAAAAAAAAGCGACTGTTTAAAAAACAGAATCCCTTTTCTAGCTTGCGTGGTGCTTGGTTCGCGCGAAGCAAGGCTTCCAAGCAGTCAGCTGGCTGTACGCGAAGAAACTGTGTGTGAGTGCAGAGGTCCCCCGAACCTGGTGGGGCTTAGTGTGGGTCTGGGGCTTTCCCTAAATGGACTTGATGTTATTAATAGCATGAGACAGGCAGGGTTTTAAAGACGTTGTATTACATCTTGGCCGTGGGAAGAGCCAGGACCAAACGCCTCAGAGCAGTACTGAGCCCAACTCTTCCAAAGCTTTGACCAACGTTGCAAAGCCTTGCTGACGGAGCTCTCGCCTCCATCACCGGCCACCTTCTCTGGGTGTTTCCACCCCTCCGACCGTTATGCAGGCATCACGGAGGGGACTTGCAGCTAAAATACCACCAGCCAATTCCCAAAAGCTCTCTCCAATTCCACTGGGAAATGCTCACAAAGCCGGCTCTGGGCTCTAAACTCCAGCAGCTGCCCCGCCATGGTGATCTCCCAGCAGCGCGAGGGGAGATGCAGAGACTGGGGCCAGAGCGTGCGGCGCCGGGCAGCCCGACAGCAGAATAGGCAACAGAAACCCATCCTGCCGAGCCCCAGGCTAACCCCTGCTCTTATCTTTCCCAGCTCTTCTGGTCGTGGTTTTTCAAAATGTTTACATTCTTTTGCTGTCTGAGCATTTTAATGTGTAGTTGTAAAGCTTTGGAAATGCAAGGTGTTGTCTACCATAAAGCATTTAAAGTTTTTTTTTCTGGGGGGGGGGGAATAAGCTTTTTAAGTCTGTCTCTCTAAAGATAATATTAGTAAAAAGCTATGCTCTTCCCCGCACAGCTCCTTGGTAGGGGCAGGTCAACAGGAGGCGAAGCTGCACACTGCCCAATACATCCACGAGCTTTAGCCACTTGATTTGAAACAATTGCTTTTTCTGTGGATTTATAAGGGCTCCGTTCAGCACAGAAACAAACAGCAAAGATGATGTTCACTTACATTCATCTGTGTCCTGCAAGAGAGGAAAGCAAGCTTCACCAGCCCAGATGATTTTCAAATGAATTGCAGGGCCGGGTGGGGAAGTCAGAGGCTCTTTTCGGAAGAATAGAGCCCTTAGTGTCTGCGCTGCAACACTATTCCCCTTCTGTCCGTCTGTCTTTAGCTCTTTGTTATGTCAACATCTGTAGCTGTGAGTAAATAGCATAAGGGGAGAATACATATTGTCCTCCTGCGAAAGCAGCCAGGCTGGGGGGGGGCAGAGGATGGCGTGAACTGGGCCGCCTCTGTCTGGAGCGAGGAGCTCTGGAGTAAATGCACATATAGGGCTCCCAAAGACCCTCGGTTTATGATGAATGATATTGCTTAGCGCTTCATTGACGGGATCCTCAGCCTGCGCAAAACCAGAATAGCCCCAGTGTCTGTCCTGTGGATATGCTGGTTCACTGGAGCTGAGCACCTGACGCTGTAATCGAGACAGGATGCAAGCGCTTGCCTAGTTAATCTATGAAACGTTCGTGTTTTCTCTTTTCGGCTCCCTCGAGATATTTTTGCAGCTTTGTTGATTCTTATAAACACAAATTGCAAACGCTTATAGTTGTGTAAATGCTCAAAACTGCTAGGAGATCTCATTTTATCAAGAAGGACTTCAAAAATCCCGCTCCTACCTCCCCGTCCTCCTCCCAGCCAGTTCCAGGCAAAGTTGGCGGCTGAGCTGGGCTCAAAGCGATGGAGCTCTGCTATTTTTGTGGCGATAGGCAGCTGAGGGAGGGGACGGGGTGAGGGGGGAAATGGTTAGTGGCTGCAGAGGGGATGTCTGCTGCGATCTGGGCTCTTGCGGGCTCCCAGAGGTGCGGTGTGGGAGATTGACAGGGAGATGCTCACTGGCTCTGGTGCTTCCAGAGACCAGCTAAATGTCACCCAGCTGCAGGAAGGACGCAGCCCAGGCAGAGCACCTTCTCGGAGTGATTTGCTGTGCACGGGGAGCAGCTAGATACAGAGCTGACATCAGTCCGTGTGGCATTTCCCTGCTCAGGGAGCCAACTAACGAGCAGGTGATCATCTGTTTCAGTGCAACCTTGGAACACGCTCTTTCCGAAGGAAAAATAAGGTCCCAAATCCTTGCCAAGTAAATATCGTTGTGAACGGTTAGGCTGCAAGAGTAAACTTTGGAAGACATGCTTAATCTCTCTTCTCCTTTTGTCTGCTGTTGGATAGCTCTTGAATCAAAAGGCCGTCTTCCTTGGAGCTATTTCTGTCAACCCCCGCCTCTTCTGTACAGGGGGTGCTTTTGCTGGGTCATAATGCGTTTGGGCTGTTCTGCTTTACAGCTGTGTTCTCGCTGAAGGGGTCAACACGCCTCACCTGAGTTTACCTTAAAGATGCTGTTGTTTATTTGCAGCATCCTAAAGATGTCAGGAGAACTACATTGCGGTTGCGCAGGCATGTGATATGAAGAATCCGTCTCCAAAGCGTGGCTGAACTCGTTAGGCAAAGGGCAAGCAGGATCCCCAGGGAGCCACCTGGGTCAGGCAGCAGTTCTGGGCATGGAATTTAAATCTAACGCTGCTGGCACAAGCTGAAGGCTGGAGCTCAGGTGGAACACGCTTCGATAAAGTTTTGCTTAGGCCCGTGATCAGAATGTGTCCAGTAGCTCCCTTTGAACAGAACCATGATGTTAATGGCCGGGAGGCTGTGGAAATACCAGGCTGCTCAGATGAGCAACTTGTTTGCATCACGAGCGATGGAAGTTGAATCAGCTGTGCCATCGTGAATCTTGCTGGGGGAGAACCTGAACCCCCTCAGCTGGGTGAGGGGGTTCAGGTTGTCTCCTCTGGGCTCTTCTGCCATCTAGCTGTACGTTAAGTAAATACATTTAAAAATAGTAGGCTGGCTCCCCAGCCCGAAAGAGGAATAATATAGGTCATAGAATCTTCATGGTTGGTTCTCTCTGAATAAAAACACACTTTCCCCTCGTATTCAGTTGAGATATTTCTCTACCCTCTGTTAAATTAGCTGTGTAATTATTCCCGCCAGTGCAGTCTGCGTTTGTTAGCTTCAACAAACTGAACTTTGTGTGTGTGTGTTGGACTAAGAAGTAGCATTTCTCTGTAATGCAGTCAGGGAGCTAGGAGGGACCCAGGCACCAAAATTCTCTATTTTACAAAGGGTTGGGAAGAACTATCTGAAAGACTCTGGCTCCATAACTTGATTTGCAACTTTTCTATCTTTTTTTTTTTTTTTTTTACAGGGCTAGAGAGAGGAGGAAGTCTTCAAGGGAAGTTCTCCAGGGAAAATCCTGCCTGTGAGTCCTGATGCAGCAGTGAGTACACTGTTAGTAGCTGTCATCTCGACAGCTCGCGGGTAGAGATTCCAAAACTGCAATTGATATTTCACATCTGAAATACATGTATATCTCTGTATATAACTTTATATAACATAAATGGAGGGTGAGAAGGGACCACTGGCCCAGCCTGGGCTACAATACAGGACAGCGTCACTGACCCTCTGCGACAGCTCTGGACCACGCTTCCAAAAGAGGCATTCGAGGGCGGCCATCCCTTCCTGCGTGGTTCTGGCAATTAATTGGTGAGCTTTATAAGCGAGTATCTCTGCTCTGCAAACATCTGCAGGGTGGCACAGCTTCCCTCGTGCAGCTCGTCCTTCTGGCCTGGTGGCACGGTGCCTGAGATTTAAGCAACCCGAGCCTCCGAACGGGATGTTGGACTTGGAACCGCAGATTTGAGTGCTTTTCCTTGGTTTTGCTATTGCACAATTCACCTCCACCAAATCCTTTCTGTTTACCTTCTGCCTTTTTTTTCCTTGTGTGCTTAGACTTCAGTCCCCCTGGGGCATGATCTGCCGCTCACGAGTGGTCCGTATTATGCCTTGCAAGATCTTGGATGTGGCCTGACGATATCACTGTAGTGCTAACAGCTAAGGGAACGGGCATTAGCGTTGAGGAGGCGTATCTGAGTAAATACACATATGTTCCACTATTTACAGGACACTTAATTATTTTTGATAGCTAATTAGTGTTTTCTTTATTTTGACATTTTTAGCCTAATATAATACGCGCTACAAAAGATGGTCCATGTGGGATAGGGTTTCCTTCGCTTGGAAAGGAGCCTTTACCTGTCTTTTTTTTTTGTTCTGGTGCATTGAGAAACGCTATCTGAAGGCCCACTAACCATTCTCTTGGTTGCAGCTGATTTTCTTCCTCCTTTGAAGGCTTGACAGTAGAATTTGGTTTCCCTTGAGCAGAAGGGGAAGACTTCTAAAAGCACAGAGGACCGCAAGGAACCTAATTTCACTGGAAGGTTGGGTGCCTAATTGCCCTTTGTGCCATTAAAAAAAAAATATCTCCCCATATGTGTTTTGTTTTGTTTGTGGGCTTTTCCCTCCCCGCGCGGGCAAAAATCGATTGATCAATGTTTGTTACAAAGTTATGAACAAATGTCTCTGGTCTCGCTGATGCATTGATGTCAGCCCAGTGTGTTCTCCTCGCTAACAAAATTAGTTGCAAAGTCAGCAGGAGGCTTGCGAGAACACAGAGCGTGGGTTTTGTTTGCATAGCACACAGGGCTGGCTGCTACTTAAATAACAAATCATCCCCCTCTGCTCACAGATCTTCTGACGGTGGCGGTTTTTGCTTTTGTTTTAGGAATTGTTTGAATAAAAGGTCGTTTACTGCCTTATTGGGGGGGGGGGGGAAACCAACAATGTAAATGTACGGTGGTGTACTGCGCACCGGGGTATTTCAGCAGGTCCGCAAAGGAGGTGGTGCGTGGGAGCTGTGAACAGCCCCAGCCCACCACGCGTGAACACGCGGCTGTCAGCCGGGGGTGCGAGTGGGTTGTGTGGGGCGCTCGGCACCTTCAAGGCACCCAGTGCCGTGGAGACACACGGGATGCGTGGGGTGCTCAGCATCTCCATGGGACCTGGCCCTGCAGAGGCAGGTGGGATGTGCGGGGTGCTCGGCACCTTCACAGGACCCAGTGCTGTGGAGACACACGGGATGTGTGGGGTGCTCAGCATCTCCATGGGACCTGGCCCTGCAGAGGCAGGTGGGATGTGCGGGGTGCTCAGCACCTTCACAGGACCCAGTGCTGTGGAGACACACGGGATGTGTGGGGTGCTCAGCATCTTCATGGGACCTGGCCCTGCAGAGGCAGGTGGGATGTGTGGGGTGCTCAGCACCTCCTAGGGACACAGGGCTGCAGAGGCAGAGGAGCAGGGGAGGCTGCCAATCTGCAAACAAATGGGCATCCCATCCTGACCCTGGAGAAGAAAGCCAAGCAAAGGAGAGCGGGGGAGAGGAGGGCTTTGGTGCCGGCACCGCTGTATTTAGCTTCTCTTGCCCCAGTGGGCTCATTTCTAGTGGGTGCTGAGTGCTTGGTCTCTGATTACCAAGGCACGGGTGCCATCGTCACTGGGATGTGGCGTATGCCCGTAGCTAAGGGGTGCGGTTGGTGAATCAGGACACCAGCATCCTGCAGGAGCAAGTTCAGGGCAATGTTATTTGGCCCCTCAGCTCCCAACAGGGCATGCTGACAATGACCTCATTCATCCTATAACTTGCAAAAACAGAGACTGCTGATTGTGGCTTGGCAACCACCTTTAATGGTTGGTGGTTCAGAAGGTTGACTGGTCCCTTGAAAGCCTTGGGCTGGAATGGTAAAGGTCTTGAACACCCTGGTCAAATTGGCTGTCACTGGAGCAATGAGGTATTGGTGCTCTAACGAGTGCCCCCCTCCACGTGCTCTTCCAATATTTAACCCGCACATTTACCAAGACTGACCTTTAAGTGCTCTGGCTGAGACTTGATATTAATGGCTGCCAAAGCAGATGGTATTTGCCACCCTCGATGTTCCCATTTATCCCCTGCCCCTCACCTTGGGCTTCCTGCTGGCTGCGTGTGAGCAAGTCCCCTCCTGACACCCTGCTCAGGCGCAGGGGGTCACACTTGCAGGGGCATCCCTCCAGATCCTTGGGGACAGACTTCAGAGCTGGGTGGGATCACAGACCCAGGGTAGCCTCCAGCCTACATTGAGTTGCTGCCGTTGCTTGTTGCCCCTCCAGTAGGACTGCTACCTGGTGCAGCACCTCCACCGTGGGCGCTGCTTCCATCCGCAACCTATTTTGTAGCAAGACAAGAAAGTAAAAAGGGTTGGATGCTGGCTGTTGTGGGCGTCTTTGCCCTCCCTGCCTGGTCTGCGGAGCAAAACGTGCCCGGAGGCTGGGAAGACGGCTTGCTGGCAGCTCTGCATCTTTTACTTGCTTTGCAGTTCATTTGTGATGAGGCTCTGATCTACTGTAGTTTTACAACTTTTCTCTCTCTTTTCCTTCAGGCTTTAAGTCTTGCAGTGGTATTAAGCTGTCTTATGTTTTACTTCACTTACATTCAATATTTACATGTTATTTTTAATGTATATAAACAAACGTACTGGTGGCACTGTAACAAAATGTAATTACCGCACCCTCCCGCCTCTTTCTCCAATGTTTCTTGGGGAAACATTTGGTTCACAGCAGGAACCAAAAAAGCGCAAAATTAAGAGATATGTTTTTAATTTATGGGAGTTCTTAAAAGGCTCCTTTAGGTTCAGATTAAACCCTACTGCAGGTTCAAGGGAAAGTTTAAGAAAAATCGATTTTCCCAGGCAAAAAAAAGAGCAAAACCACTGCAGTTTATTATAGCGTCCTTTGTTACTTGAATCAATAGCTCTGTTCCCATGAATGGCCGAATAATCACTTTTTATATAACGTTAGTATACACACAGACTTATCTCCTCCAGACTTTGTTGTTGAACCTGCGGTAAAATATTTTTGATCATTAACAGTTTCTTGCTCTTATCCTTGTTTAATTTTTTCCCATAGCTGAGTCTTGCTCTGAGCTCGAAATGCGGTGATTATTCCCTGCTGTGGCACTGGCAAGAAGTATAAAGACGTTGCAGATAAATTAATGTTTTTCCAAGAAAGTGTAAGCAATGCCCAGCATAACAGTAGCTAAATGCGGCATCGTTTGGGTTTCTTTTCGACTGGGAATATTTTCAAACTGTTTCAGAATCGCTAACAGCGAGAGGAAGCACACCCATCTTCGCAAACAGCCGTGTTTCAGCAGCAACCGCGTGGGTAAAACGCGTCTGAGGAAGGGCTGGTTGGTTTTGTCCCATCCTGAATTGGGGCAGGTATTTTTCAGTGCTCTGTTGGCTGCGCGTGCCGTGAAGAGCCCCGTCCCCCTTTCCCTCTGCAGGAGGAGTTATTTTTTTTTTTCCTTCGGGGGATTCCCAGCCCTGCGTGGGGATGGGAGTGTTTGTTATGAGTAGAGGTTACAGACCTGTAGCAGGACGGGTGTGCGGGTACCTGTGTGTTAGAGGTGTGACGGGAGGACACTCCAGCAAGAGGCTTCCTATTGTCTTTAATAGTCGTGCTGTCTTAATTACGATATTGCAAATTGCCTTGCAAGGACATGATCCCTTCAAAAATCAGGCAGAACACGCCTCGGAAAGGCTGACTGAAAACAAAAGGCTTTTTCTGTTTTGTTTCAGTAATTCATACTTATTACTGCTTTGTATTTTAAGCCTCACCTTTTCCCACTTACAAACAGTTACATTATTAAAAAGATATTTTCAGCCGATAGTAACCTTGGCAGTAGTTGTCAAGGCTAATAGTTTGACATTTCAGATCACCCACAACTAATCAGCCGAACGTGGCAGCACATCCGAGAGGGCCATTAGGGATGTGCGGCTGCAGCCTGGCGTGCCCAGGCGGCGCTGGTAGCTGCTCGGTAGCCTGCTGGATCGCCCTCGCGGCCTGGGCACGTGGCAGAAGAAAAAGGGCTTTCAAAGAGCTGGGGAGCACCCAGGCACGAGGGCATAAGCTCTGCTCTTGAATGGCATGTATGGTAAGCACCTAGTCTTCCCTTCCAGCTTCTGCAAGGGGCTTTCTCCATCTCCTGAACAGCGGGACTTGCGGTGACCTTTCGCAGGGTCTCTTGCCTGTCACCCAAAATGATCCGTGGGCAATGGTTTCCATAGTTATCCACATTCCTGGAAGCTCAGGGAAGTTCAAAGAAAGCCACACGTTGTATCCAGTCTCTCTGAAATCCTCCAGTGTCTGGGCCCGGAAGCCCAAAAAGAAAAAAAAAAGGACAAAAAGGAACAAATAACTGTCCTGCTTCTCAGGTCTCTTGCACGGCAGAGTTGTTCAGGATATTTCTTAAAGCGTTTGAGCTTGTTGACTGCCGAGGAAATAGTATATCTGCTCAGGTGCTGGCCAGGCTTTGCATCTACTGGGAAAGAGCTTTGAAGCGAAGAGCTTTGGAACAGCTTTTTCTAAGAGATTTGGAAGCCACCTGAGCGACCACGGCTCTGCCCCAGGATGTGGCACACACCTCTCTGGCCTCTGTTTTTGTCCAGGATTGGGGTTAGGACAGACATCTTGTTCTGCAAAATGCTCCAAGGCACGTGATAAATTAATTTAAGCCCGAGTGTGAGGTGGTCTTTATAGCACATTGGAATGCAGGAGAGGTGGGTTCTGGGCTGAGAACCAGCTTCTGCAAAAGTTTTGACATGGACTTGGGACTAGAAAGGGAGAAAAAATCCTACCTTGGCATCTTGCTAGCCGGCCTCTGTGTGATGGTGTGGATACAGACAGAACAGGCTGACCTCCATAGGGCATTCTGTTTCCTAAAAAGCTCAGCTGATGTTGTTTGTGTTTCCAGGGGTGCGCCCGGGGTAAACCCTCAGGAGATGGCCCTGTTCTCACCAACAGGCGAAGTCAGCCTTCCTGAGGTGTCTCCACTGGGAACCTCTGAGCAGCTGCTCTGGTTTCATGAAGGGCACAAACAACCGCCTGGTCTTGCTCTCGTTTAGTAGGACAAAGCCATAAAAACAGTTCAGGGCGTCTTTGTGGCTTTGTCTTTGTAAAGAACTTTTGCTGCAGAGCATGTCCAAAATGCACTGAATTGGCAGAGAAAGATGCAGGTGAGGTCTCTGCTAATCTCCACTTAAATCTTCAAATGATTGAAGTATCCAGTCTTAGTGATGGCATGAAGAAGTCAATGTTGTGTGTGGTTCCTCCAGTGCCCACTTAAAGGTAACATGTTTGCAGGGACACAGTTCAGCATATAAAAGACAAGGTTCCACCTGGTTACAGCACCTTGGAGTAAATGGTGAATGCTAGGACTTTTTTTTTTTTTCTACTTTTTCCTCTTCAGAAACAGTGAAGTAGAAGTAGTTTAATACGTCTGACACTTCTGTAAGTAAACATTTGCTCTGACACCCACCTGAGAACATTAAAGAAAAGGTGCAAGGTGTTTGCAGAGCAAATCTAGAGTCACAAACAAGCTTTTTTCCTGAGTCTGTCCAAACCAGCAGCACTGCCCATCTGTTACATGTGAAACTGGGGGGCCGCATCTACCCAGGGGAGTATGTAGGTCTTATTTCTAATTGCATCGCATCATGGTAATGGTCTGGGGGAAGAAACTTGTCTGGGGTACGCTCGTTTTTTCCCTTACCACTCTTGTCAATAAGAATGTTTCAGTGAGCTCTTTATTCATTGTAGATGGGGTTTTGTGGAGCTCAGGGCGTAACATCCCTTGTGTCTCTTGTCCGACTAGCTGGAGCCTGGACGAAAACTTTGATTTTTCTCAATGCTCGTGACCGCTGGCGCCTGGCAGCAGGTGGGGTGTTTCAGCCTTCTGGGGCTAATTATCTGTATTGCAGCACAGAATTATGGCTTCTTCAGGCAAGCATTTAAAATCCCAAACCTGTCCATTCTCGTGTGCCCTCAGTGCAATCCAGCCCACTTGCCAGAGCGGCTATGGCAATTAAATTGTCCCCATATATATATATATATAGTATTATATTAGATTTTTATAGTATTTATATTAGACTTTTATAGTATATATAGTATATAATACTATATATTAGACTTTTATAGTATATATAGTATATAATATTCATATATAGTCTTATATTAGGCTTTTAACATCGCTGTTATAAAAATATTGTCTATACAGATGTCACGACTTTAAAAGTGGCAAAATAATTTGCAGGTACCTTTCCATTGCAAGATGCACCCAGTGACTGGTGACAGGCAGCATATTGTCCAGGAATGGTTAAAAATAGTTGACTGACTTAAACGCGGAGGGCACTTCGACTGGAGGGTGGGAAGTAACAAGTGAGCCAAAACTGAAAGTGCAGTTTAGCTGCTATATGCCTCTACTCCTGATGTATAGATAACCATTTTCCTGCTGTGGACATGGAGGTATTGCATTACTAGCTGGGCTTGTGCATTCCAGACACATAAAACCCCTCCGGTGCACAAAGTTCAGAAGCATTTGGAGCCGTGGCTGGAAGAAGGAAACCTTGGGTTGGTGGATGCTGAGAACGTGAGGAGTGAAAATCTTCAGTTTAGTTGGTGGGAAATCCTTGCATGTCTTATTCCATCGCCATGAGGATGCCTGGATATCCGGACCACTTTTGGCTATACCTCATTATTCAGATAGTGCCTGTTCTCACTCATGTATGCCCTAGGCAAGTACCTCGTTAGAGCGTTGGGAGGGGAAAAAAACCCGGTCACCTATGGGTTTGTGTTGCTTTTGAGCTCCTGCTGTTTGTAGGTGCCTTCTACTAATGGAAACACTTCTTCCTCTTTTCTGCCCTTTGACAACTGCTTGAGTTTTGGGGAAAGAATAAGGAGAAAGCATGAACTAAAACATCTTTGTTTGCTGGGATTTTTCCTCATCGGCTTAATTGCAATAACATTTATATCGCATAATATAGTGCAGCAGGGTTGTAATTTTCCTATCATCCAAATTGCAGGCTGAAAATTGTGTTAAGAAAAGGATTGTAGAGAATGAATTGCTGCTTTCAAAATGCCTACTGTTTACTGACAATGTGACTGGCAAACGGTTAACCAAAGGCAGGGTGAGTTTGGGTATAACGTTAGTGAACTCTAGCATGGTGTTTCTAAACACATCTCAACGCGCACTGAATAATACATTTTTAACTAAAAGCAACTGTCTCTCTTCAAACACGCCCTTTGGAAAAAAAAAAAGACACATTCAATACGCCTAATTCTGTGTCCGTTTATTACTTAAGGAAAGACTATTACTTAAGGAAAGGGACTTCTTGACTTCAATTTCCACTGTTATTTGAATGTTTTTACGTCCCTATGAGACCCGTCAGCTTTACCTGTTTCTAAGCAGCTCGGCTTTCCTGGGGCAGTGATTTCGATGATGTTCAGAAGGGACACAAAGGGCTGCTTCCCAATAGCCGAACAGTCGGTTGGATGAGCTAGAGAAACTCATTGAGGTAATTTAGGTCCTTTATGAAACCCCAGTATTTCTGAGCTCTGAAACGCCTTTCTGCCTTGGTACAGGTGAGAGATGGGTGGGAAACACTGCTTTGACACTTTGTGAAATTTTCTTCTGCGTACACATTTGAATATAGGTCGGATATGGAAGTCAAAACGGTAGCAATTTAAAAGGTTATTTTTTTTTTAACACAAATTAAGTCATGACTGAATACAGGACTTTCAAAATGTACCTGTTTTCTGTGCTCACAGAAAAACATTTTTGTGGATTGTAAGTTGGTAGCTTCTGGGTGGGGTTGCAATGTGTATTTTTTATTTTTTGGCTGCTAATAGAGGCCTTTGGCTGCTAATTTTTTGCTTCGTTTTAGAAACACAAGCGTTGCAAGGCTGTTTTTTTGCAAAGGAACTTAATTTTAGAAAGCGGACCGTGGCAGCGCATCATCTGGGTTTTCAAGCGTGTTTGGGCCTGGAGGGTTTGCCTGGATGCCATTGGGTTGGTCCTGTTGTCCCATCCCAATTTGGGTCTCGGTTTTGCACGTAGATCCTGTAATCAGCTTGGTGTTTTAGTTCAGGCCCGTACCTAATGTTAACAGGAAGGGGTTTATTCGTTGAATGAGCGGGAGTGCTGTGTGATCAGGGAGAACAAAAAGCAGACAGTTTCGTTCCTGTACGCTCCGATTTGCTTTCAGGCTTTTCTGGTTCAGTCAACTGCGATGCTTTGCTGGACACGTTAAAATGCATTAAAGTGCCTGGCGCATCAAACGCCCAAAGTCCTGCGGCGTAGCTGGGAGATGCTGCAGCATCCATATTCACAGCGCCCTGCCTCCGCCCTGGCGCGAGGCGCCGGGGAGCGTTTCTGCTGCTAACGCGGAACGCACGGGTTCATAAGAAGTAAATGACGACCGGTTAATTTAACGTGATGGGTTGCTTTGGTATATCAGAATAATTCTTATTAATTGTTTTGAAAAACCCAGCGCGGTCATGCTCGGAATGAATGCAGGCAGCTTGTGAAATTGCCAGTTTAATTAGCGGGTTTTGCAAGGCTGCAAAAAAGTTGCTGAATGAACTTGTCTTCTCATTGAGTAGCCCCATGCTGTGCGTGTAAGCATGTACTATCTCCATCTTGCTTCCAAGCTTAGTTTTAGCTGTCAGGAAAAAAAAAAAAAGATCTGATATTTGAGTCTTCTCTTAATTTTTATATACTATTCCACAACACAATTGGGGTTTCATTTTTTTTCTAGAGGTGCCAAACAGGGTTAGTTTAGTAAAAAGTATACTGTGCCTCTCTTGCTCATGCTCTGCTTGGTCTGTAAATTAGTTCTGTAAACGTTACTTACAGCAAGTATTAAGCTCCTTGTACCAGATAAAGGAGCTGACTGTGCTGGGAATAAAGCATTCTGCATGTATAATTCTGCCACAGTGTCTTTTGATTATTTAAACCTTATTTTTTTTTTCTTCTTTCCATGATTTCTTGCTGGAAGAACTTCTTTGCACGTTGCCAGAGCCGAGGCCTTAAAGTTTTGAAGCACCAGGTGAAGAAAGCAATTTCATGGTTCATGCCACCATTAATGTTCTGTTGTAATCTCCAGCGAGCAAGCCCCTTCCGTTTAAGTTTGGGATAATGAAGGGTTTAACTTTTCGGTTCTGTCAAATTAGTTGTGGGAGCGAGAAGAGAGGCCCGCTTCCCTTTTGGTTTTGCGGAGATTGCCTGCACAGACAAATAAGTGAGCATTACAGGTGATTCTTTCTTTGCGCAGAGGTAGAGAGGTTCCATTTATTGCCATCAAATGCATTAAGCTGGAAGTCAAAGCCCTTAGCTTTTTGCTTGCTGCTAGTCTGGACCAGAAGACAATCAAACCATAAGGGTCATTTTCTGCATGAGCTAACCTTTTCCTCTCTTATGGTTTGAAGCCTTTGTTGACAATGAGATGCTCAGTGGGAACATTAAATTAACACTTCATATTCGTGGCTGTAAATTTACTGGCAAGCTGAGGAAAAGTCAGGGAAAACAAACACTCCATCATTTCTGCTTCATTTAGCTGCTGAATGGGGACACTCTCACCTGCAGAGAAAAGAGGTCAGGGCAAACAGGGATAATTTTAATCTGACTCTCAGCCTAGTCTTTAGTGGCAGTGGATTGTGTTGCATTCTGCGCTGAAAGTAAAGGTGAGAGCGAGGTGAGAGCAAGAAAATGGATAAGTACTATGTGAAATGCTTAAGAGACCTTGTCGCAGGCAGGCAGGGATGGATGGCTGGGCTGGTTACTACGGAAACTAGCAGGCTAAATACTATTAATTTTGCAAACTACGAAATCAGTTTGCTCTCAGATAATAGCTGCATTGAGATTTCCTTGTCAGCCAGGAGATAACGCCGAATTCCTCTGCTGAAGGTTTAAAAAAACTAACTGTTTTTCTTTCACTCGGAGATAACGATGCTCCATGGTGACTTCATCCAAGTTGTGTGTTAAATGTCTGCTGTCTCTTTCCCGGGTCATGGCGATGGCTTTCAGGGGCTGATGGGCAAATAACGCTTGTTTGCTGCAGCGCTGGCTAGCGTGACAGCGCTTGCTTGTCACCAGCCATTAGCGTGTGTGTAATTGGAGCCCAAGTTCCCAAAGCGCTCGGGGTGTCTCAAAACTTGGCTGTTCGTGGGTTTTGCCTTATTCTGTCAGCAGATGAATGCTATAAATCCTGTGAAAAGGGGAACACTTATTACAGAAAGATGCCTGGAGATTGGAACGAGATGGTTGAAATAATGCGTGTTTGAGCTGCGGTGCTTGCATTTGCCTGTGTTGCTGGATATCCATGTTTGTCAAAAATCTGACAGTAAAGGGGTTTAGATATTTGAATTATATTTGGTGGGCGTTGCTTCTGCGGCAGGATTCAAGCCCAGTGATGAAGGAAGAGGTCCCACCTCTGGCAGTGGAGCAGGGAGGGGAGGCCCTTGGGAGCACGATGGCATTTTGGAGGGTGGGGTGAGCGGGGTGTTGGCTGTTTCCAATGGGAAACACCGCTTTTTCCTCCAGCTCCAAGGGCGGTTCCTCCCGTGTCCCCCCCTCCCCAGGGCAGGGCTGCTCCTGGGGAAGGGGCCCTGGCTGCTGCGGGGGTCCGGGGGACCTGCCCGGTGGTCTCGGCGGTGCCTTGTGCTGCTCCTGCCTCATTTCCCGCGGGGCGGCGGGGTCAGGCTGGTGTTTAGCCCGCGGTAATGATCTCGTTAGGGAGCTGAATGGACCACCGGCTGCCCCACCGGGGCTCACCCGGGAGCCGGCTGCCCGCCGGCCGGGCTGAGCATCCCCGGGGGCGGTGGGAGAGCCGGCGAGAGGGAAGCAGCGAGCAGCAGAGAGAAGGAGATTAAGAAGCTGAGAAAGTGACAAGCCGATAATAGAAAACACTTTCAATAGTCGTAATCCTTGACATGCAAGGACAAATAGGAATGCTTTTGTTCTCGAATTTAGATTAACTTTCGGTTCAGGAGTAAAACTTCAAGTAACTTGGTACGCCTGCATCTCCCGGCGTACCATGCAAAATGCAAGTTTGTAGTTCATTGCCACTGACCTCCTGGAAGTGCTCCTTTCCACAGCCATTGAGGGAAACGGCTCGGGCAGATAACAGCGTGGAGGTGAAATGTGAAGCACAAGATGATTTTTTCAAAATTATCTTTTCCTCTGGTTCCTCTTGGGGTGGCTTTTCCTCTGCTGCAGCGTCCCCAGCCTGTCCACACCAGGCAGAGCTGGAAGCATCTTTTAAATACATTTCTTAGTGCACTTAGGAGAAAACAGGCTTCAACAAGAGGGCTTTGCAAATCAGGCAGTTTGTATGGGCACACGACTTCTCAGGAAAGTCTGAGGCAGTGAGAAAAGAGACTTGTGTGGAGCGGTGACATTTTTATGATAATTAGAGATGTCACGGGGAGTAACAGTAAAGGGAACTGCATAAAATAAATATAATAAATTCAAATACAACTTATTTTTGGCCAAATGGCTTTCTGGTCCAACCGTGGAGAATTGCAATACCATACAACAGTGCTACAGATATTTTAATTAGCTTTTCTTGCCTGCTGAGAGGCTGGAATAAATCTCTGTTTACCTGTGTTTGGTAATTTGGCGTGTGAGCAAGGGCCTGGAGAGGAAAAGATGCTCCCTGGATGGCAAGAAGGGAGAGACTTTAAGGTCCTTAAACAAACTGGGGGGAGGAGGTGGGTCAATTAACTAAAAAAAAATCTCTCCAAAGGTAACCAAGCGTTGCTGGGAATACTGTGCGTGGCTTCTCCCCACTGCCGTGAAAAAGGCGGCTGTGAAATAAACAGCAAAAGAAATGAGCTACATTAGCCAGACTAATGAATTCACAAATTGTTAGCAGACTAGGGGTGCCTGACATCCTTACTGAGGAGGGCAAAGGCATCAAAACACATCCCCCCTCCCGGGCATTCCTGCTGGTGGCCAAGGAGATGAGCTGAGGTTGCCTCAAAGGCTGGTGCCGAGGGAGGAGAGAAAAATGCGGGCAGGCTGCGTGGGCTGAGGGTGGCCGGCCGGCCGGCACGGGCAGCAGCCCTGGGCTGGCAGACAATGGTGCTTCACCGAGGCAGGGCTCCTGAAGCCTGGGTTTTATCCAGGGAGGATGACTGACAGCCTTCTCTTGCGCTTTCCTAGCTGCCGAGGACGTTCCTGCACTGGGCACCCTGGGGAGCCCGGCTGGGGCTGGCAGGCTGTGCTGGAGGAGGGCAGGGCAGCCTGGGAGGTACGCTTTTTCCTTTTTCTCTCTTTTAGCCGGAATGGGCGTTTTGGCAGGTGTTTCTAGAGGTGCTGTCTCTGTGCAGCCCCCAGCGTGTCAGATCGCCGTGCCAATTTTCAGGATCGGCTGGGTGCTGTGCTATGTTAGACGCTGGGATGGAGCGGCTGGCACCTCACGTGCCTCCTTTCCTCCTTCTCCTGATGTGCTTGTCTCCGCAATGCTGCGGGCATGTCCCCAGCTAGCCGGCCTCCCCAGGCATGCTGCTTTGCAAATCCGTAACGTGTGCAAAGCCATTAATTGAGGGCTTTAATTTCTTAATCCCAGCCCAATCTGAGACAAGTGCTGTTCTGGCAAGTCTGAGGAGGAGGATGTGTCCTTTTTGAACCTCAATAGTTGATGGTGGCCTCCAGTCAGTGGCAGCTTGTGTTTGTAGTTTTACTGCTGATCTTTACTCTTCAGTCCGAGAGAGCGCAGCGAGCTCCAGTTCTGCTGCTGGGCACGGTCCCCAAATAGACACAGGCCTCCCATGGCTGTAGGAAACTTGCCTTGCTCTGAGTTGGCCAATGTTCACTTGAACTTATTTTTTAATGGAGGTCAAGTTGGCTACAGTCACTCCTTTTGCTTGGCTTCCACCCCTGTGGCTTTAGGAGCTGGAGGGTTGATCAGAGTATGGCATACTCAGTTATCAGTGGATTTATGAATTGTGGCACAAATGGGGTCTCCGCTGTAAGCCCCAATGGCAAGCTCGCTGCTCATCCACCGCAAGAGCAGAAATGGGGTTACTCCCAATCACTGCTTGAATTTTTGCTTGGAGTCTCACACTTGACCGCTCCTAGCAAGCCGTAACTGTTTGAGTTACTCATAGGGATTTTGGGGGTTGGAATGCAGCCTTGTGCGGGGAGGTTAACACTCAACTCCCACACAAGCTGGAACGAAGCAGCTAGGCCCGCCTCATGGGTGTGTTGCCTTTGGAGAATGCTTCAAACACCGGGAAAATCTGCAGAGCTCAAGGCTGTGGGAGCCTTAAGTCATTGCTGCTGAGGACGCCTGGTGCTGATAGCACGCTCAGAGAGAAAAATCATCTGAGGTTTCCGGTGGGGACTTTTTGCCTACAGTAGGAGGGACATCGTCATTGAGCGAAGTGCTGCTTTGGTGTATCTCTACCCTCTTGGGGAAAGGGGTTGTGTGGATTTTGGGGAATGGCGTGGGGGGAAGAGAGCCCAGCCTGGGATCAGGGCCTGGTGGTGGGGCCCTCTGATCCCATGCTGGACCTGGCTCGATGTTTGAGACCCCTGAAGAGTGAAGAGGAGCAGTGGAGTTTGTCTCCCATTGCCTCAGAGCAGCCCTTTAAGGGGGTGCAAGCTGTGAGCGAGGTCGAAGCTGTACTGATGGATGCTTATGTCCAAACCCAGCAGCGCTGCTGGTGAGCTGCCGACGTCTAGGGAGGAAAGCCTTCCTCCCAGGAAGGTTCTGCTCAACCCAAAGCTTTGGGAGCTTGGGGTCTGGCCCAGGGTTGCTGTTTCCAGAGGAATTGCTGGGGCAGGCAGGCGTGAGGAGTCCAGGGCGAAGCCAGCAGAGCTCCCCAGGTGCCCCAAGCGGTGGGATGTGCGGAGTGGGCAGGGGCACGGGCAGTGGTGGGGCAGGATCTCCTTGGCATGGCTCTGAGCAGCCCTGTATCCTCCTGTGTGTCTATGGGGTGGGCTTACACCAGCTGATCTTGCCTTGGGTGCAGAGCAAGAGTTGCTTTGCCTCTGTGAAAATATTACCATTTATTTTACTGGCCTCTTAAAAGATAAGGTTGAAACATGCAGTCCTGCAGCTGAGAAGAGAAAATAAAGAGGATCAGACACAACCTCCGTGTACACATGATAATTTCTAGTCTTGGCTTATCTTGTAGGAATTATAAGATACCGAGTAGGAAATAAATCATAATGTCAGGAGCAAATGCCATTTTCTTTCTTGGTGATTTGCAGCATCGCAGTCAAACAGATAGATTTCATTCCCTCTCGTAGGATTCTCCCCTTTAATTGAATTATGCCCCCACTAGCAAATGGGATTCATTCTTTGAGATACGGGGAAATTACCATTTGATGAAACAATGCTTTCCTCCTTTCTCACCTGCACAAACATCCTTCAGGAAAACTATTATGCAGATATCCTTGATTACAGACTATTGTTCCTTTTGATCTCTAGCTTCGTTTATCATAACAACAGTGTAATACCGCATGAATATTATACAGCGAGTGCACGGATGCATTTGAACTGTCCTCGACAATTGTTTGTTGGCTATTTTATTAGAACTTCAAAAGAGTTTTTTTTAGTTCTATTTAATTAACACGCTCTCTGCTGCAGACAGCTAATTGACAGGCAGATACTGTATCGGGGAATCGCATGGTGCATCACAGCATCTTTATTCACTTCCTCTTCTCAGGGGTGGGGTATTTCAGAATAATTAATGCTAACAACCACCAGGAACCCGATTTCCTGATAAATTATGAACCTCAATAATCTGAAGCGATAGAGGTATTTCTGTGCTTAGAAGACTTGGAATATTGACTCTCTTGTAACTACAGCCGTCGGTCTTTTGAGGCGTATTTTTCAGATTTGTAGTGTTAAGTGATCTTTGTCTTCAGTTCAGACTTTCATTTCATTCCTGATTTTCACAGTTGGGAAGAAATTGAGAGCTTCAAGTCCAAAACCCAGAAGGCAAGTGAGGGAAGCCAACCTGTGTAAGCATTCCTTTTCAGCTGACGCAATGGTTTGGGAGGGGAAAGGCTTATCCCTGAGTCTTGTGTTCTTGGGGCTAGCAACAGAGAGATGCCTCTGCAGGAGGCATCGTATTGTCGGCTGATCTGTGGAGGAAATACGTAAAGGCAAGGGAGGAGACTTGTTAACGTTGCACTTGTTAATATTATTTTTTTTTTTGTAATTGGCTCTTGTAGTGCAACTTCTTTTAAGAAGTCCCTTCCCCTTGTTACGGAGGGTTTCACCTCCTCTTGGCACAGTGGGCAGGGAAGGTGGCAGTGGGCAGCCATGGAAGGGAAAGCATCAAAACGGAATCTGCCCTCTGGAAAGTTTCGGGTCCCCCTGGGGTGACTGTGTCTGAAGACTTCGGTTTCCCGGGCTCCTGGGCTTGCTCATGTCCTACCCCTGCACCGTGCTGAGCACCAGCTCAGTTGTGCGTGAAGGGGCAGAGACCTCTGGGGAGCATCTTCGGTGAGAAGGGGCAGCTCTTAAGATGACGGATTAATTACATTAAATAAATTGGCCTTGACAAACCTGCTATGGTTTTAAAACTATTTTCTACTGGTCCTAAATATGTACCTAGCACTGCGTATCCTCCTTTCTGTATAAACTTGCCAGAGTGCGTTTGAAAAATGAGTGGGCAAACCCGGCAAGGTTGGTAACAAAATCGCTCTCCGTCTACGAGGTGGAGGGGTGGCAACTAATCTGATTACAGTAACGCCATTTCTAATCAATTTACTCAGAGTGGCGACTGCTGATCTGAACCATTATTACCGAGCTTATGCTGCTTACAGGAGTTGCAATAAACATGCAAAAAATCCGTCTGCACGGTGTGGGCGCGCACCTCTTGGAGCAGAGGCTGGGCGCTCTCCCCTTGTGCGTGGGATGATGCCCATCGAAAGCCCCGGAGCTCAGTGCCGCCCGGGCAAAGCCGCTCCCCCCTCAGCTCCGGTAGCCCCTAGCCTCGCACACCCACACAGAGGGATTTCTGCAGCATCCCTGCCTCCGGGAGGCTGGTGTGTGCCTGCCTCGGCCAAGGACTTCTAGGGGCTTCCTATTCCATGGGCACGGTGGGTTGGTTCGCCTGCCCCGTAATTACTGCCTCTGTAATTCATAGGACGGATTTGTTCTTTAGCACGTTCGGGCAGTAAATTTACTAGCCAAGTGCAAAATATTATAAGGAGCTTTGAAGCCATGAGCTCTTTTCTGAGGCTTTCTGGGCTCTGTGAGAGCACGTCTGAGGTTTGGCGGTTCCTCAGGCGTAGACCCCGCCGTGCTGCGTAACCCACCTCTGAGCAGCTCTGCCCTGCGCAGGCTCACGGCCCCGCGCTTTCCCAAGGCAGACGTGTGCCATTTCATTTCAAGCATAAAATCGATGCTTACTCCAGCAATATGAGAACCAAAAGGAAAGAAAGCATAAAAATCATTATTTACTGATTCAGTGGCTAGTTCCATTTTATTAGTTTCACATCTCTTACGGAGTTAATTACGGCAAATCTCATTAACTGCATGGAGTGGGCTGGAGAGTGGCTTTCCGGCGGCTGGCTGCTGATGTAGACGTAGTGCCTCAGCACTGGTAGTGATCATCGAGAAATCTTGATTTCCCACAGCGACAGGCTTGGTGCTAATTTACGTCGTCCCTTCCAGCGCATGCTGGTGTTCAGTGGTGAAGACTTAAAACTCTGCTTGTCCCGTTGGATGAATTCTTTGCGCTCCTGTAGAAACCCCACCTTCCTGAAGAACAAAAAAAAAAAAAAAAACCACCTTTAAGGCCAAACACCTTCCAGGAACATCGGTGTTGCTTCTGGGATGAATCTGAGATTATTTTGCTGTCGTTCCCAAACCGCTGCCTGCAAAACGTGCTGCTGTTGCTCCCAGCCACTTGAAATCGTCTCCGCCACAGCTGTGCCAATGCAGAGGTCATGAGGCGGCTGCTCAGCCCACTGGAAGACCCTTAGAGCCCCCCCCGCCCCGGCAACCTGTGTGTGGCTGCAGCATCCCTCCCTTATAGCATCCCTCTCCAAAGCTCCAGGGAAAGAGGTACCTCCAAAGTAAGGAGGGTCTCACCACTGCGTAAGGGTTGTTAGGATCCTTTCCATCATATGGTGACTGTGCTAATCACGCAGGAGGGGAAAGGGTAAATCAAAGCTCCAACATGTAAATATTGAATTTCACATAATTATCTGTTCTGTATCTCTTGATGCGAAAGAGCCTCACGTGTGCCGAGAGGCCAGGAACACCGATTCCTCAGCTGGGTGGTTTGTTACCTCTACATTAAACTGCTGGTTCACTGGGATATGGGGCTCCACTGCTGCTCCCTCCCTGCCTGGCAGCTCTCTGTGGTGCCTGTTGTAAATCGCCTTCCTCAGGGTAGAAAGCAAAGCAGAAGTTCAGAGGTCTATTTCCGAGTCCTGTTCTTAAGCAATCAAAAAGGAAAAAAAATGAAGTTTCTTTCAGCCTTCCTAAAGCTTCAGAGGGTTTTAGGAAGGCAGCTGCCAGAACTAGATTTTTTAACTAAAAACAAAGTACGCCAACAGACTCCAGCTGCTGGAAAGTTGAGGGAAAAGGGAAATATTCTTTCATTTGAGATAAATGGAGGGCACTGCTGATAGTTGTCCAACAGACTGTCTGGAGGTTTTGCCGTGTCTCCCTTTTGGCTGTTAGCAGGTTTGGAGGGGTGGAGAGGGCTGTGCTCGATCTGTAATGCAGCGCGGAGAACGTCTGGGGGCTTTGCTGCGCCTGGCCGGGCTTCCAGGCCCCCGACTTGGTGTTTTGATTCAAACCAACGTTGTGTTTCTGCCTTTCAAGAGCCGTGTGGCAGGTGTGAGATAGCGCGGCGCCGCGGGAAGGCTTTGATTGCCGCAACTTTCAGCACATGCCGATGGCTCCATTTGATTCCCGACAATAAAACCCGTGTTTGACTTCCAGTCTAGAAACCGCCTTTGGCGAGAGGTCGGGCTTTGGCTGGGGGCTGGAACATGAATAGCAGCTCCAACCAGCCTTCGAAGTGAGGAAATTACATTTTTAGGCTGGATAGGATTATAGTAACAGCCTCTTTGCAGCCTGTATTTTCACAGAAGTCGAGCAAACTTTCATTTATGCTTCTTGCCTTGACTAAAGCTTAAGAGCTTGTTGCCGCTTACTCCTCTAGTGCCTTTTCGTGCTGATAGGGAAAGAAGACCGAGGCAGAAGGACTGTTGTTTTCCTGCTGTGCAGTGGGTATGCAGTTTACAGGAGGTAGCTTATTTTCATATTTTTATCGAAGAGTTGAATAAAGAGTATGTTTTGGCTAGATGCACGTGTCCTGCAATTAATCTTTCCAATTAATCTGAGATTAGTAAAGGCTCAACAGCTAGAAGTGGGACCGCTTCTTTTAATCCCGGAAGCCAGGTCCAAACTGCGAAAATATTTAGGTCCCCATTCCTATCAATGGGTGCTGAGCGTGAAAACGTCTTTGAGGGCCTGGGTCTTAAGCAGTGAGCAAATGATTTAGCAAGCGTGTTTCTTGCTGTATAACAAAATCTGCCGTCGTGAGTCGAAAGCCCTGCCAGGAGCCAGGCTGCCTGAGCGGCTGTGGTCAGGTCTCTGTAGCCAAGGGCCTGTGAGGGATGATGTGGCTGGCACGGCAACCCCACGTTCGTAAAAAGATGTGTTTTTCGTTGAAGGTTTTTGATGGCCATGGCTTAATCCAGAGCATGGAAGAGGCGAAGTCCACGGCTCAAGCTGCTCGTCAGGTTTGCTTGGATGCGGCTGGTGTCATAGTCATTTGCATTTTGTGATGACTCCCAAGACTTTGGGCGCTTGAAGAGCTGAATGTTAATGGCAGCCGAAGCAGCCGTTTCAAAAGCAAGGTCTGTTCAGCAAGGAGTGCATTTCAGAAGGAATACAAATTGTTCTGCTGCCAATTTTTTTCTTGACCATTTGTAATTAATGTGTTAGCTGGTTGCCAATTAACAAGCAAAATTGTCTCGGCTGCTGAACGCTTTTCCACTCCCAATATATTCCCTTTTTCTCTCCTGCCTTTCATCTCTGCAGTCGGTCGGATACCACCGCTGAAGCCATCTGCCCCTTCGCTCTGGGAATTGCTGTCACAGCTCCTGGTCCCTTACTGTGGCAGATCCAGCCCTCTTTGGGCTCGCCTTACTGCTTCACGATTTTCTCCCTCCCTTCGTCTCTGATCCTGTTTTGCTTTGCTCTTGGCCACCTGGCTAGCTCTTTGGGATCCTTTCCCTCCACTTCGGACACCAAAATCCCATTGCTCCATCCCAGTCCTTCCCCTTACTGGCTTTCTAAGCCGTCTCCCATGCTTCATTGGTGCTTGTGAGATAGGTATTGTAGGGGTTTTTTTCTATTGCTCTAAAGGCACTCCTAGCTCTTTGGGGATATTTCTCTAGTATGCCAGACGGTGGGTGACTCTTGTGCAGGTTTGTCTGGGGGAATGAGGAGGAAACTTCTGTGTTGCTGAGAAGGAATGGTGGCTTCACCTCAATGGAGGTGGGTGGAGGAGCAAGAGGGCAGGGTAATTGTCTTGTTCCTAAAAGGCTGTGTGTTGCTGTGGAGATGGAAAGGCCTCATCCGCAGTGCAGTCTGAATAATGGCTTCGCTGAAGCATGGGAAGGAACTAAAGATGCGTATGGCCATGTCCTTCTGCCCTCTGATAGCAGTGGAGGGGAAGGTCTCTGAATCACAGGCACCAGCAGGGCTAACAAAGAGGGTTTTCAGATGGTCTCTCCATCTGCTTTCCAGCTCTGAGGTGAGGTACCTGCTTGTGCTGGGCAGCATTCGTTGTGATAGCACAGGTCTGAGGTGGCCCCTCGCTGTGGGAGGCTGCAGTGGGCGGGTTAGGGACCACACGGGACACGTAGGGCAGGACTTGTCCAAACAGACGTCTCTCCTGACATGGCTGCAGGCGATGGGTTCCCTCCACTGCCCTTCTTTGGGAAAGGATGGAAACGGGTTCTTCCAGGGCATGGGTTCAGCTTAGCCACAAAATGGATGACCCAAGGCGATCAGGTAAGTTGTACACTAAAACCGTCTCTCTGGGCTCTGATGGCAGGAGGCCGGCATGGGTGCTAAGCTCCGCAGCTCGCCCTGTGGTCAGGTCAGGGCTGAGGGCATCCGATGGTGCTCCCTCCACCCGCGCCTCCCAGGGCTGCTGTGGCTTGAGGGACACCCCTGAGCCCTCTGGCTCTGCTCTCCTGCTTTATTATAGCGCCAGCAAAAATCCCTCAGCGCCTCCGATTCAGTTACCTATTTATTCTCTCCATATGTGTTGTGTGTGTCTCTGGCGTGTATATTTATATAAATTCTTCTTTGCCGGCTTCATAAAATACCCGTTAGGAGTGGGGCTGGGTGGGGGTGACCCAGATGCACAAGAGGAAATGTTTCATATCTCAAGGAGTGCCGTATGTGCCCCCCGGCAGCCCCTCCCTCCCGCCTATCAGATGTAGGGCTTAATGGGCTTAAGAATTAGAGCAGCTGCTTGGTGCAGAATTTATTGACCGACTGTGCATAACGAGGGGAATTAAAAACCTAATTGGCTGAGCTGCTCCCTGTCAGTTTGACAATTTTTACTTTTCTCAGGGCTTGATGTTTTTATCAGGGCTCCTGGACTCTTCCCTCCCTCCTGCTCACTTTTCTACTGCTGTTTCATGAGTCTAAGATGTCAACAGGTAGAAAGCCTGCCCATCGTGTCCTGGGGATGATGCCACCCTCTCCACTCTGGTGGTCTTGAGGAGGAAGCAATGGTGTCCGCGGTGTCCGGACCCCGGCTGGAGTTTGGCTGGCACTTAGAGTGGCTTGCCTTGCAAGGGATGAGAATGAAAGATGGATGGTGGGGTGCAGAGCCGCTTCATGGGTTACCTCCCAGAGCAGCAGGCGTGTCCCTTGCGCGGGCTGGAGTATGCTCTCCCCTCCAGGATAAACTTTGCTTGGCTTCCCACTGCCAGCACAAGACTAGAGCTTATTTGCTATATTAAGAAGGCAGGAAAGGGAACTCGCTTGGAAGACAGAGTGTGACTTGAAGCATCAGTCCTGCTCTGTGCCGCAAGTCGCAAAGCTCTGAAGGCGCTATAATAGCTTTCCTTCCGATAAAGCTGGCTCATTAAATGTCTCCCTGGAGAAACCTCACCTGTGCTCTCTGCTTTCTTTTTCCAGCTGCGTACATGGAAAGAGAAGATGAGTTTGAATGTCAGAACTCTAGATCTAAAAGCCTTGCTGTGAACTACTTCTGAGGCAGTGCGTGGAGGGCTGTGCCGCTGGCTGGGCACTGCTCCCATGGCCCAGAGCACGTGTCCCCCGTCACCTGCAGGGCACAAAGCCGTGGGGTTGTCCTCTCTGTGCCAACGAACACTTGTAGGCGCACCCCGAAAAGGCAGTTTCTGTGCATTGTCCAGAGCACCACAGCTCAAACTGAAGCTGGTCCTTGTGCGGTGGGACCTCACTGGTGCGCAGCCCCGCTCATCAGTGCGTGTACAGGGCTTAACTCAACCCTCAGCTCTGCCCTGAAACTGGGCATACTGGCTTTCACTGTTGAAAGGCTGGTGTTGCATGACTTATTCCAGACCATACACGCTGTCGGAGGCCCACAGCCCCAGCTTCAGCCCCAGGCACCCTCACTGCCCAAATCCTGCAATACATTGCTCCCTCGAGGGATGGTGTGGCATCGTGTTTTCGAGACCTGGAAGGAACTGGATTGGTTTCTAAATGGGTTCCTCCTGGGCTGTCTCTGGAGATGCTCTGGGGATGGACAGTATGGTACGGCTTTCTGAGTTTTTAGTTGATTTCTGGGTGTTATCTGCTGCCATTCTAGTAAGGCTGTATCGCGTACAAAAGATGAGTTAAGTGCGTCTTGTGTAGCTGTGGCCACAGAGATCCTCCTGCTGCGTCTTGTAGTCGGAGCCAAGTCTCTGCTCCAGGCTCTGCCGAGCTGTCTCTGGCTCGTGGAGACCACGAGAGGCTTTTCCTCCTGCATCTCTTGCTCTCAGAGAGGCTGAATGGGCACAGAAATAGCCTCACTTAAGGCTATGTCTCATTACTACATTAAGTCAACAACCACTTGAGTATCCAAGGATTTTGATCAAAGCTAGATATTGAAAGGGGGGACAAAGAGTGGCAAACTTATTTGACTTCCACTTATTTCCAGAGCCTGTTGAGCACATGGCTGTACTCCTCACCGGCGTGAAGTGTGTTCCCAGCAGAGCAGCCGCCTGCTCTCTGCCTCCTCTGTGGTCAGGAGAAAGGCTTCTCCAGGAGCTCCAGCCAGAGAGCGAGGACAGCCACATCCCTGCCTGCGCCTTGCCTCTGGCACCTGGCGAAGGAGAGGTGAGGAGGTCACACAGAATCATAGAATGATTCGGGCTGGAAGGGACCTTAAAGATCACCTAGTTGCAACCTCCTGCCCTGGGCAGGGACACCTCCCACTAGACCAGGCTGCTCAAAGCCCCATCCAGCCTGACCTTGAACACTTCCAGGGATGGGGCAGCCACAACTTCCCTGGGCAACCTGTTCCAGTGCCTCACCACCCTCACAGTAAAGAATTTCTTCCTAATATCTAACCTAAATCTACCCTTTTTCAGTTTGAGGCCGTTACCCCGTGTCCTGTCATTACACTCCCATCCCATCCTGTCCCTGGGCACAGCGACCCTCTGGTGCGGCCGTTCTGCGGGAGACCCTGTGAGCACGGAGGGATGTGCTTGGGACAGATATCAAATGTTGCCATGAACTCGGGTTCGAATAGTCAAAAAGAAGCAAATCCAAGTTGCTGGGCAGCTGCTTGGGTTTTGGGCAAGCCTCTTTAATTCACTGGTCTTTAGCGTAAGGAGCAAACCAACAGCTGTCTGCCTTTTCATGGCTAATTGCAGCATCTTTTTGAAATGTGAAGAGTAATGAGTTAAAAGTAGTTACCAATGACAGCCTCAAAGCCTGGGTCTAATGGAAGCTCCTTGGGTGACCTTGTGCTTCAGGTGGGGTTTGCCACCTAAATAAGGTTGGATTTGGGGGCATTTGTCTTCTTGTCCCCTCTTTAATATGGACCCTCTTCTTCCTCTGATGGCCGTGCTTGTCGGTGCAGCACCAAGTGCCGCAAAGCTGCCAGCAGAGCAGCAAAAAGTCTTTGCGTTTTTTTCCACGGAAATCATATCGGTATTTCAGATTCTAGTGGAAGCAAGTAAAAACCGAGGGTTTTTACGGCAGTTGAGCTTGTTGTGGTCACCCCTGTATCCTTAGTCCTCTGTACCTAACGACGCTGTAGTAAAAGTAAAAGTAATCTACAGTAAATGTATCCCGGGCACCTATTTCATGATAAAAACACCTCAGTGCAATGAAAATAAAGTGTTAGTGAGTCTCAGTAGTGTCTACAAAGAGGGTACTATCTCTTGAATTAATTTTAAGTCCCCTTCAACAATTCTCAGTGTTACTTGGAGGAGGCTGGAAAAAAAAAATAGTAAAAGTAGCAGCAGCTTTGATGTATTTTTCTTTTTTTTTTTTTTTTTTTTTTTTGTGCAGGCATGTCTGTGGGCATCATGACTTAGGGCTGAATTGGACCTGTCTGATTATTCATGCTCCTGTTGGGGAAGACGCGAGGGATGTAACAGGGCTGAGAGGTACTCCCACTTTGCATTAAAAAAACCCCACTTTTGTTAACATCCTAGTAACCCTTTGGAAATATGAAAGCAGAAATCTGTTTTTGCTGTGGCTGAAAGGCTATTGAAACCCACAGAAAGCCAAAGTTTTAACGTGGGAAGTCATGGTGAAGGAAGAGCGAAGCATGGGAATTTACATTCAAGAGGGAGGAAAATGAGGGATTTGGGCAGAGAATAACTGATAGGTGCTGTGAATTCATTAAAAATAGGCTATAAAAGATACACTACAAGGTTCTGGTGACAGACCAACAAAGCTTTTTCTTCCCCTTCATTGTTTATACTGTCACAGGATCCTCACAATAGCTGATAGTTTAGCCTTGTACTCCATGGTTCATTATCTATTATTCTATTTATTAATGCATTCTTGGGTCTTAGTGATGTGATAAACCATCCATGCTTTTCTTTTATGGTTTAATAGGATTCTTCTAAAACCCCCTCCATGTTTACATAACCTTGCAATTCACAGTTATCTATCATTTATTTCCTACTTTACGCGTACTCGATAAAGCCAAGGCAGCCGAGGGGTGTTCAGACGGTGCGGTCCAGCTGCAGCATATTGCCAATTCGTGTTCTTCATAACGAAGGTTTCCCTGAAATCAAATTCAGGGTGCCTTTCTGCAGAAGCGGGGGAGGGAGGGGGGGGGTCACCTCTGCAAGGGCAAGAGGAGATCCAGCTCTCATGGCAGGTGGGGTTTGGCGGCCCTGGGAGATCTCCTCCGTCCCTGTAGGAGAACATGGTCAAGACTCGCGCTCGTTAAGGTCTCTTGTTGATCTTCAGGCCGAGAGCTGGGGGTCTTGTGAGCCCTCCGTGGAAGACCCAGACCCGTGGAGGTGCTAAGCTTGACTTTAATGGGAAATAAAAAGGGGTGAGATGTTGATTTGATGCTTTCTCTGGGAAACACTGGGGCTCCTTTTGAGGAGCTTGGCTGATGTGATGGTTTGCTGAACTAGCAGAGCTGGGGCAGAAACCCCTGTTTTAGGCACTGGAGTGGTATCCAGAACTTTTTTCATTAAATATCCTTTGGAGAACGGAGGACCAGCATCACTGCAGGGCCGCTCCCCATCAGAGGCAGGAAATCGGCTAAATATGACGGCAAACCTTTATTAACAATACTGGGGAACTGGATGCGAGACCTCATTTATGATTTCATTCATAATCCCTTCAAAATGAGTTGGTACCAGTATGTGATAAGTGGATTATGTGTTAGGCCCAAGTAAAGCCAGACACAATTAGTGCTTTAATAAACCGGTTGTATGCATTACTAACAACTAAGTCATAAGGGAATTGGTTTATTTACAAACCCTAATTAGTAGTTTGTTACTGTGATACCAAATTTAAACAAATCTGTAGCATCGCTGACCATCTGGGTTAGAAATCTCTGTTTTGAATTTAATTAGGAAATAGTTGTGACAGAAAATTGGTCCTTATTAGTTAGCTAATGATCAGCATTCCCCTAATTGAAATGAAGAACTGTCTGTCGGGTTTGTGAAATGTTTAGATATGAGCAGAGACAATCAAAAAAAATATTCTCTCACTTAGGACTTTGGAAGCTGCAACGATTGATTAAATACCACCACCCCTCCCCCCAATATCTTAACAAATAAAATGCAAATGACCGTTACGAATGTACGTGATAAAAATCTGGCAATTAGAGAGATTCGTGCGTTTCTGGTTTTGCTTTTAAAAATGGGGAGGAAGGAGCTGGCCCGGGCAGGGTTGTGTGGACGCGGCTGCTCCCCTGCCCCAGCGCGCGATGCCAGAGGCGCCGGCTGCGCCTTCACCATCCTCCCCACCGTGCGTCCTCGGGAAAGGCGTTTCTCATCCCGGAGCGGGAGCCGGTCTGCATTCGCGGTTGCTTTCTCCAAGAAAGCAGCTTGGCACCGCAGCAGCATTAGAACCAGCCTAATTCTGGCTCCCCCTTATTTCGGTGGGAGTTGACTGTGTCCGAAAACTGCAGGGTCTGCAGGGCTGGGAGCCCTCCTTGGTGCACATGCGCCCTGCCCTGAGCAGATTGTGGGCGTTTAATGGCCCATCCTAACGGGGGAATAAGATATGTATGATTTTCTGCGAGCACACTTAGAGCAGAAGTGAGCATCTCAACCTTGCAATCAAAATACAGATAGTTCCTTTAAAACGCAGGCTGCGGTTCTTAATTAATTTTCGCTTCCTCCCTTTATAGTCCTCGGAAGGACTCTGGATATTAGGATTCCCGGTAAGCTTTCCAGATTAAAGAAAAACATACACTGGCACTAATAAACAACCCGATTGCTGCTGTTCTAGCGTTACTTGGTACTGAGAAACTCTTTATATATTGTAACAGACAATGAAGTTTCTGTAGGGGCTTTAAATCACTTAATGTTGAAAGGAATTCCCAGGCGGCTTTATCAGTCACTGTGTAAAATTGTTAGAGATCTCCACCAGCTAATAAATTTGATTTGGGGTTTGTTTTGCTGGCATTTGCGCAAACCCTCTGAGAACTATCGTTACTGTATTCTTATACAGTATTTGAATTCAAAATTGAAATGCCTGTTTCCCTCTCCTCTGGGAGGGGAAATAAAACTTTGCGATAGAATATGAATGCTGGGTGTTTTTCTTTTTAAGCCGGTGCCATTATTATTTGAGGAGATATAGTGTTGGGCAAAACCATTTATTTTGTTTCAAATATTTTATTGAGTAATAAAACTAGCTTACATTGCTGCCACATACGGGGATTTGTGCCTGTTAATATGTAAGGGGGGATGAGTAAGGAAAATGGGCACCCCGGCCCCGCCGTTTTTCACTTTATGGCTCTGGCCTCCCTGCCCTGTGCCTGTGATGCCGTGCAAATGCCGCTGCCGAGGGCCGGCCGCGGGGTGGGCTCTGCCGAGCCCTTGCTGGGGGGGCTGCTGCAGGAGGTGCGTCGCCGGTGGAGGAGCTCCTGGGGGCTCAGTAGGCAGTGCCCCAAAATGAAGGCGATGTTGTTTTCTGGGCTGAATTCCACCCCCCCCCCGCCACCCAGCACTCGCAAATTTGTGATGAATGACCTCTTTTCATGGATGTTCCCATTCTGAATGGGAGAGGAACCAGCATTTGGAATCTCGAAAAATCCCCTCGAAGCGAAGCCAACCGCAGCTGATGGCAGTGCATGGGCTGGGCTGCAGCCGCCCTGCGAGGAGCCCTTCCCCTGGCGCTGCTCGGCCCTTGTACGTGATCCCTGGCCGAGGTGGCCCTAGGCTCGCTGGCGCTGCCAGAAACGCAGAGCACGGACAACCTCTCTCAGAAGAGAAAGTTGCCTTCCCCCCCCCTCCTCTCCTCTGACTCGGAGGAGCTGGGCTGGGCTTCAACAAGTCTTGCTTCAAGCCCCCTTCTGTTTTGCTCTTTCCTCGGGCTCCCTCTCCTGCCCTGGCATCTCCCCACGTCGGAGTCTCTCATCCGCGAAGCGGGACCAACAGTAATTCTCTTCCAGAATTCTCTCCTCTTGTTTTAAAGCAATCTGAGCTGTCCTTTCCGTGGAGCTTCCCGTGGTGGTGCCTGGGAAGCCACGTGTGAGCCTGTACCAGACGCGTGTACGTACAGTCATTCTGCTGCCGCACCTCTGCACGTTACTGACAGGTGCTGCTCTCCCCCCTCCGTTTCGGGCAAGTAACGACCAACCCACAGGCTGGCAACGCTCCCCCAGCCGCTGCTCTGCCCTCCTGGGCGCACGGTGGGGCTGCTGGGGCGGCCAGTGCCGCTTCGTCCTTCACCCACCGATGGCTGGAGAGTGACACTGATGGTCTCCAGCGAGAAGCCCATCCATCCACCCACCTCGAGGAGGATGACAGCTGCCACGAAGCTCTTTGAGGTGGGGTGGGGGATAAGAGTTTAATGCCCTGGAAAATCCAGGGCCCTGCGGAGCGTGCAGAGGAGTCGCAAATGGGGTGCGTTGCAGACGCTGCTCCGCTGGTCAGTTAGCGGGGTGTTCGTGTCGCCCGCGGGGTGGGTTTTTGAGCGTTTCCCATGGAGAGCCGCACGCGGCGCTGAAATCTCCCCAGGCCTGGGTCTCAGCCCCCCGATAACATGTTGTTGTCCTGCAAAGCGCCCCTCGTGCCATTTTCTTCTGGGAGCTGGATTCAGGCACTCTGGGAAATGCCGGTATTTTTCTGCTAATATTTTGAGTCCAGCCACAAATGTTGCTCGAGTAATTTCAGTGTTTCTGTTGCGTACATTCCAGCATCATTGTTAGCTTCCCCCCCACCCACCCCTCAACTCGTGTTTACTTCAAAGTTGTTTTAGTTTACCATACAAGAGCCAGGTCCGCAGGGAAAGCCGACGGCCCTGCCGGCGCGCTGCCCGTCCCCTCCCCAAATTCGTTCTTGTATTGTTTATTAAAAAGTGCCTGCCTTCACAGCTGGCCCTGTCGCAGAGCCCCACGTCTCTCCTGGGCAGTCGTTTCCTGTAATTTTATTGCTGGTGCGCTCTCCTGCTTTTCTGAGAAGGTACCTCCATTTTTGGATGCCTGACGGGGGTTATCTGGAGTGGGAGCGGGACGCTTGCCCTACCTGCACGTGCAAGAGCTGCAGGGTGGATCTTCTTTTTTTCCTAGAGTTTGTTGCCATAAAACAGTATGCGAGGCTGTTTCTAGGTGGTTTTTGGAGGTTTGTTTTCTGCCTTAATACCCTGGAGCAAGTATTTGCCTGCAGGCTACGTTACCTGTGGAAAATGGTCCGAGATGCCCAAATAAGAGTAAACCAGGGAATGCCACCTGGGCAGCCGGTCATCCTTTTTGGTGTTGGGTTTTTATTTGTTTGGTTTTTTTTTTCCTAGTTTTAAGGATATTCATGTGAAGGGGAGGTTTGAAATTGTTTTGTTAGTTGACACCCTGGGTGATGTGCCTCACCTCCATACCCGCCTGCCCGGCAGGGACGGAGAGGTGGCCGGAGGGCAGGTCCTGGCACTGTGGGGGTCTTTGCCGCCACCAAGGTCGTCACCGGCAGGCGCAGGGACCCGTGGCTTGCCGGGGAGATGGATGGAGACGCAGGTTTCCCACAGCTTGTCATTAGTCCTTGCTCTAGAAAGGTTTAGCAATTCCTACCCGGTAAATTATGTGCCATTCCTCAAAAAAGTGGATTAAATAAATGGGGCTAGGGCATGTCTTTTTTGCTCTTAGCTTTAGCGTATTGATTTGGACATATTTTCAGGCCGAGAGTAATCAATTCTTGGGTAGATGGGCAGAATAAAATAATTTCAGGCAAACTCTTTGAACGACTTGTCATTAATTTGCCTTTTGCTGTCGCTTGTTGAGGCCAGGCGAGATGCGCTCAGCATCCTCCAGGCGCCGGTGGAGCGGTGCCCTGGGGATCTCCTGGGGCTGCCGGGCCGGCAGGGAGGGAGGGGGCTGCCGGGGCTAATGAATGCGCTGTGTTTGCTCATCTTTACAGAGTCACTTATTACCGCTAATTGGGAGGGACAGTTCAAACAAGCACAGAGGAGCAGTTGTCGCGGGAGCGTGACATGGGTTTAAAGAAGCGGCCGGGGAGGATCGCGCTGCCTGGCCCTGGCCCCCTAAAGCCCGGCCACATCCTGGCGCGGTGCCGGGGTCGCATCCTGCCTTTGTCGGGGACCCCCTCTGGAGCCGGCGGTCCCAAGAAATCCGGGCAGGACAAGGCGTCTCGAGGCGCCGCAGACAGACGCGCAGCTGTCCGGGACGCTTAGGAAGTCACCAGCTGACGGAAGGGGTGGGCTCCTGGCTCGGCCACACATGGGTTCAGAGATGTGCTCTGCATTAATGCGCCGGGCATCACCCGGGCTTGCTCTCCTAAAGAGCCCCTTTGATTTGGGAGGGCACGCTGGTGCCGGGGAATGCAATGTGCCGCCTTTTGGGATTGCCGGGCCGGGCAAAAAAATGCTCACGTTTTGCCCTTCTGAAGGGAGATCTCCCCTCCAAGCACAAGCGTATGTCATCTTTCCCAGTTATTTTTACGCTCAAGTGTTCCCATCCAAGCTCGTATTCTTTTATTTATTGTTGCTTTCCCTAATTAAAACCTTTTGGATTATTCCCCTGCAAGCTGAGCGCTTCTTGCAGCTGTGTACCGTTGTACAAATTCCATTTCTATAGCAGGATCGACCCATTACACTCATTTTTAGGAGATTTTTTTAATGTTACTGGGGGAAAATAGCTAAGCGTAAACGTTTTAGGAATAAGAGCAATACGGGCTTTGTTTCTCGGCCACGTTTTGGGTTTATAGCACTGAACAGAAAATCAGTGGGTTCAGAAAAGCAGCTACGTTGCAGTATCTGCTGAGTGTCTGCAGTATCTGCCAAGGGGGTGTGTGGAAGGGCAGGAGGGAACAGCTGCGCCAGGCAGCGGGGTGGGACGGAGGGCTGCTGTGCGGGGCCATAACCCCGCAGGTACCAAGAGCCTAAGCCAGCGGGGCTGTTTGACAGCAAGAGAGGGGGGAAGGTCTCGCCTGGTTCCCGTGGCTGCCCCGTCCTGTGCCCCTCGTGCTGCTGTGACAGGACGGGTGGCGTCTGTTCCAGGGGCGTGGAAGCAGGAGATGCTGCATCAGAAGCACCCGCCACACCTCTGTCCTTCCCGGGATCGGGTCCAGGGATGTGCCTGGGATGTCCCCTGGGGTGGGCTCAGGGCTGCTGATGGGAGCTGGGGAGAGGATGGAGGCTTCCAGGGGAAGTCCAGGGCTTCCAGTCCACCCAGGGCGAGGGACTGGTGGAGGTGGCTTGGTCTTTTGCTCTCCCTTGGCTACTGTCTTATTTTGAGAAACAGGGTCTGGTTTGAATC
Organism: Rissa tridactyla; assembly: GCF_028500815.1. Classification (NCBI taxonomy): domain Eukaryota; kingdom Metazoa; phylum Chordata; class Aves; order Charadriiformes; family Laridae; genus Rissa; species Rissa tridactyla. The sequence goes on along the minus strand of NC_071468.1, from coordinate 9,185,917 downwards.
TGTGTTTCCAGTTTCCATTTTGTGTCTTCTTTTGGTTTGTTGGTTTTGGGTTGGGTTTTTTTTTGTTTAATTTTTAAATTTAAAAATGAAGGTTTTTCTTTGAATGAGTAATTCCTCTCCCTTGTGAACAAACCAAACCTCCACGTCTCCTGTTTGTAATGCAGGAAGACAGAGATTATGTGCATCTGCAGCCTGATTTTAAAAGGCGTATTGTCCACACATTGTCACTGAAGAGGATAAACCTAAGGAAACAATCTTAATCTAAGAAGTTAGCATCAACTGCTAAAGCACCGGCAAAAAAATTCTCCATGTGTGGCTTGAATTCTAAGCGCCAGTCAAGAGGCGTGTGAGCCAAAACCACCAGTCAAAGAACACTCTAATCAGAACAGCTAACAAGAGAAATTTTTTCTTTTGCATGCGTGGCGAAGATAAATCGAGTTTGTTTTGCAGCCTATTCTGTTTTAGATTTCCTGTGTCATAACAGAATGAATTTGTTGTTCATTGATACCTTAATATATAGGTTGTTGGGGATTTTTTTTTTTCCTTTTTCTTTTTTTTTTTTTTTTTGAGGAGGAGGAAAACAATGTCCCCTTCACTTTTGCGTGAATGAATTCATTTATTCTCCGCAACCTCCGGAAGTCATTTATTTTGCCCCGCGACAGCTGCAGGGTCTGTTTGTGTAGGAGGGTTTGCAGGCGCTTGGCAAGACCTCGGCCCTTCCTCGCTCCCCGTGCCCAGCGCCGGCGGGGCCGGGGCGGACCAGCCGCTCCTGAACGGCCCTTTTTGAAGGGTCTCGTAAGAAAACAGCGCTTTGCGTATCAGAAATGACTCTGCTCTACTGGGGGCGAAGCAGCACCGGCTGCCAACCACGTCGCAGTTCTGCTCTCTTCTCCCGAGTGATGCTCCTGACCCTGTGTTTCACTTTCTATGTACCGTGAATCACTGATGAGTTCTAATTGACAGCAATTTAATTAATATACATGCTTTTACAGACCTTGTTCTTCATTGTAACTTAGCAGTAACTAAGGTCCATGTGACGGGCAACTGGGATATTTTTCCCTTCATTATAGAAGGAAGGAAATTACCTGCCAAGGAGATTCCGGTGTTGGTCCGCTGTAGCCTATGGCCAAGTTCAGTGGAGCTCCTTCTGTGGGTCTAGGTATTTAAAATGGTTAAAATAAACAAAATCTCTTGCCTCGCCCAAAACCCCTCCAGACACCCCAAAGCGACTTCCTAAGAGAAATTACGTATTTTTGCAGGGTCGTGTGGTGCCATGCCCTGAGAGTTATCCTCCACAAACTTGTAAACAGTTGTCGGATTTGACGTAGAAATGGGAGAGGGACAAACTCATGTCACCATCGTGTTAGGTGCAGCAAGGCCCCGTCTGGTCTCTTTAGACACTTTGAAAGAGTCTCTCAGCATCTTCTGTGACTTCAGTTTGTTAAGGTACGAAATGCTAAGATAATCTTATTGAAGTGCGGAAATGAAGAAGGCGGCCTTCGGTAGATGTGAGAGGCTATAAGCTGTGGATCCATAGCCGCAAAGTGCGTAATATCTGCTGAACTGGAGATGCCTCGCCCTTGGCTCTCCCATCTGAGCGGCGTGCTTCAGCGCGTGTTTAACTTCCCCCTAAATTGCTGTGGAAGTCAAGCATGTGCTACGCGTCGAAATGGGCTGAGACTTAATTCCTCCCGAAGCAGAGGACCGCGGATCACCCACGGTCCGAGCAAAATCCCCTTCCTTCCCACCACGCCTTTTCCCCAGGAGAAAAACCCAGGCTGCTGAGGTTTGGAGTTGCGTTGCCAAATTCAGCGTAAATTGGTCTCCTGCCGCTCTTTCCCCACCCGCGCCCTGGTCAGGCTGCACCGCCACATCTCTCCCCAGGGCAGGGCCTCGGGCTCCCGCCGCCCGCCTTTGGGGACCGGCGCGAGGATGCTCCTCTCCGCCGTCAGACCGACCCCATCGCCTCGCGGTTTCGGGGGCTGCATCCATCACCCTCCGCCTCTCGGGTTGATGTCCGCTACCTGAGCAACCCCGCCGGGTCTGCGCGGGTGGGAAGGGAGGAGCTCCGCGGTGGAGAGGAGCTCAGCGGGCTCAGCTTGTGGCTTTTCTCATTTTCCCTACCCGGGTTGTAAACGCAGCAGCACTTACCGGCCCCGCTAATCAGAAATAATGTGTGGCTTAATAGAACTTCTCCATTAAAAGGTTTTGGAAATAATATATAAAATGAATGGTTCACCCGGCGAGTTTCAAACGGCGGAGGAGGGAGGGGAGCCCCGGCTCACCCGCGGGCCTCCAGGCACCGCGCGTACGCTCGTGCTACGCCTAAAACTGAAGCCGGGAATTGGTTTTGATTTTCATTTAAAATTCCAATGTCTGATGTTCTTAAATTGAACAAATGATATTTAAAAAAAATATATCAGGCGCCAACATCTGCAGATTATGATTTGCATTTTGAAATTGGCTGCTTGAATTGAACAAGGATGAATACTGTCACTCTTCTTTTATTCGCTCAGTTTATTTAATGAAATGCTAGAGGTCAACCCTTTGTCCTTAAATTAGTTACTATAAAAATCTTTTTGTACTTTTCTGCTTGTTATGATGTCTTCTAAGCAGAAGAGAAGGTTGCCATTAATTATGCCTTTGTTGAATATGGATATCTATTCATAGTTAGTTAAACAGTTTCAAACAAAATTAGCATTGAGCAACTCTAAGGCCAGCTTTAGGTTGGTTATCAAGAATTTTTTGCTAAGAGAATGCTCTTCTGCAAGTGTGCATTATCTAATATATTCAGCTTTCAGTTGCTAATTTTTTTTCCAGATGAAGATGGGCTTAATTGAGGTTGTGCTTTTAAGTTTGTAGAGCTCTTCAGCATCTCATACAAAAGCATCTAGAGGCTTTTCATTTGTCTTGAGTATGTTTTAGATGTACAAATATTATTTACTTTAAACTCTAAATCAAAAGGCGCACTGTAACTATTTTAAATAAAACATTATTCTCTGCTGAAATATATATAAATTCAAAGCGGGACTTTTTTTCATTATCACTTAATAATTTATTTGAAAGAGCGGCTATTAACAAATTTTAGGATAATATTGAAATAGCAGTTTAGTAGCTGGTCTCAAACAGGCATTTAGTAATGTAATTTACTTGTCAAAGATAGAGGATGTATATTAACGTTAAGATATAGCTCCAGTTTCATGTCTAACTCTTAGCTAAGTGCCATTTTGAATAGAGCTTTAAAGATTAATCTGCATTAGTTTTTAGAAAGGTCTCAATACGGTGATAAAGCTAAATTTTTCAATAATAGCCGCGTTGGGTGGCCGTCTCTTTGGTGACGGAGTTTGGTTTATTTTACTTTATTTTCCAGTCTCAGTCGGTGGTGCCACATGCCGTGTGCGGGGCGGCAGCGCCTTTCGGGGGGTGATGGGGGGCTGCGGCTTGGGTGCAGCCTCCCCCATGCCGGGGAAGTCCCTGAACCTGGATACCCCACTCCAGGGGGGCACCCCACATGTACCCCACGACTGACCCCCGAGGGACCTGGCAAAAACCCCCTCTGCTCTTACTCAACCCCAGAAATGTTTCTTAACAGACTCTCATAAAGCGAACCGCCCCGCTGCCGTGGCGCCCGGGCGCTGAGGGGGGCTGCGGTGGGTGCCCGGGGTGGCTAGGGGGCGACGGCACAGGGGGGTGCACCCACATTTTTAAGGGGCTGTATGGACTGGCTAGCTCGGACGGGCCATCCTTAGCCCTCGGTGTTGTCCGGCCCCAAGCCAGACAATGACATGCCGGCTATTTGGAAACAGGGAGGAGTAGGGAACGGAGAGGGGAGAAAAAGCTACGAGAAAAAAAAAAAAAAAAAAAAAAAAAGAAGATAATTAGGAAAAGTAATAAGAAAATATAAACGTGGTGGTGGAGGATTAGTCCAAGTCATTGGAAATGCAAATGAACTCCATGCTCGTTCCCAACATCTTTTTTCTAAGCTTGTATTTCAGAAAGGATTTTTCTCTCTCCCCCCCCCCCCACCACCACTTTTACCTCCTCCTCAGTGCACCAGCACTGCTTTCCCAGCAGCATTAAATATTCTTGAAGACGAGACTGTAACCTTGTAACGCTTTTAGGTATAATATACATATTTTTTTCATTTTAAATGCTAGCTCATAATGACATTGTGAAGTAGGGATCCCGAGTCAGCCTTATTATCATGGTGTCTCCTTGAGCTGAACCTCTGAGAAATGTGAAGGGGAGACCTTTTGGAATGAACAAATCCTTTAGCTGCCTATAATTATTTATTAAAATAGGCTACCGGGATAAAGGACGGGGAGGGGGAGGGAGGAGCAGCATTCCTTTCTCTGTACGTCCCTCCATGCAGATACACGTATGTGTACATATCCAGCGACCAAGTGAAGCGATTGTGATGTCCAAGCCCCACATTTTAGAAATATAAAGTAATGAATGCGCGGAAAAAGATAAAACATGAACAGATCACACTTTTTTTTTTTTTTTTAAAAAATGAGCCGAAAGGAAAACGCTGCGTCCTGCCCACCGAGAGAGCAGCCCGAGCCATCAGTGCAGCTGCTGGGGATTTTCATGTAAATGCCTGGCGCCAGGTTTGGGAGGAATGCCGTTCTGTACCTGTGCTTACAGCTCCATGTGAAAAGGAAAATGAGGATGGGATCAATGTTTTTCCCCACTGCATAGGCAAGCGGTGAAAGAGAAACCATCCCGCTTCTTTCACTGGGCTGGGTAAAAGAAAAAAAAAAAAACCAAAAAAACCACCAACCACCAACCAAACAACAATAACCCCAAATCCGGGCAAACAAACCAAAAAAAAAAAAAACACCACCCAAAACCCAAATAACAAACCTGGCTTTCATTTTATTTAATGAATTGCGTTGCTTGCTGCTGATTTGTCTCCCCATTAATCGCCCCAACCGGCACGTGTTGGCTTTGTGCTGTTGAGTCTTACGGAAGTAACCTAACCCTCTCCCTACATCTTGAGAAATTTTATAAACTTAGTAGGCTATTAAAAAAAAAAAAAAAAAATCTTTGGGGTCAACTTTCCACTTGTGCCTTTAGCTCTTGAACGAGTACTTTTATGGTTTCTTCTCATATATAGGATTTATCTGCAGCTCTGTGAAGAGCTTTTAAATTTAATCCAGCGTTGAAGTAGTAATTTGTCGCTGGCGCTTTATAACAGGCTTTTCTTTTAACTTTCCCGGGATGCAGGCTCTTTGTGCGGGCTAATCTGTGATACACAATGCCAATCTGCCCGGGGTATCTCGGGTTTGGACCTCAGATGTCCTCGAAATACGAGGAATGAAAGTTGGTGAGTGCGTTATGATCGGAATGGTGAGACGGGAATTGTCTGGCAGCGGCGCTTGGGGGGGGGGGGGATTTGGAGGGGGGCTGCACCCATCGGTGGCTCGGAAAGCCCCGGGACCGTCACGATTCCTATTGCGCGGGCGTTGCCTTCGTAACTTGGTCGGGATCGGAGCTTTTCTCACATGCACGCAGGGAGCTGTCGGTGCGCGTAATTTGTAGAAGCTCCTGCAGCTTTCCTGGGAAGCCTGCAATCTTTTTCCAATCCCTTCGGAAAATAATTTTTTTGATCAATTTTAAAATTCCTCTTATATTTGTAGTAACGTGTTTGGTTGTTTGGTTTTTTCCCTGGAGGAGGCAGTCGTATAGGCTTTCCATATTTATTTTTTTTTTTCCAGAGAGGGGAAAAAAATCACGATAAGGGAAAAGAATCTTTTACCAACTGTTTATTTTATTTGAAGTATACACAATTTTAAAAAAAAACTTAAAGTGAGAATTTCACCTTTCTGCCTCACAGATGCATGTCTCTCTCTTTTTTTTTTTTTTTTTTTTTATTAAAAATAGTATTTTTGATCCCAGATGACGAATGAATATTTTATTCCAGATACGAAAACATACTGGGGACATGTTTGGACATAGCGTAAGCATTTGAAATAATGCACAACAAATATGAAATAGTCTCTCATAAATAAAGATACCGAAGCCACAATATTAAAACTGGGAGTAGCTCTGCCTCGCCTCCCTTTTATCAGGAACGTTTCTAAACTAGACTGATATCACAGGAGACTTTTTGGCAGCTATGGCTCGGGCAAGAAATGTTGATGTATTGACATGAATTATATCTGTACTTTATATTTTTTACGTCCGGGAGAAAAAATTATACCTTTTATACATTGCATAAATTTCTTCCTGGGGCACAACATGCGTCACATTTTGCTTCTCTTACGGTACTGTTAAAAAATGCACTTTGGGGGAGCTCCGTGCACCCAAATCTAGTCCCGGTCCCTACCGAACAGGGACAATTACCCTACGCCACCGTCGCCAGGTCCTTCTGCCTTTTTCCTGCCAGCTACCGTTGCGCGGGAGTTAATTAATTACAGCCCAAACCGTACGTTTCCGAAAGGACGAACCGCAGCCCAGAAATATTTTTGAGCCATAAAGCGGGGAGCTTGCAGGTATGGCAGCACGTGCGGAGGTTTATAGGGATGATTTAGTGAATATGAGAACATATTTTGTGCTCCATTGTTTAGACTCAAGAAGGCATAAAATCTTTAACATCTATTTATCATGTAGCTATTTTAATGTAAACATTTGTCTATTTGGATGAAGTGTTTTCATTATTAAGCTAATTTCCACATGTTTCAGATAGACTGATGAGTTCGAAGCAGAGCACTTGCTGATGAGAAACGAAATTCTGCCTCGGCTCAGCCTGCTGTCAGATACATCTTCATTAGTTTTTGTCATTCACCGATGGCAAATGCTCTATAAATGAGATGACGATCAGGTCCGCCTTGATAACTTGCCTTATCTCATTAGTTTTCACATCAAAGTTAATCAGCAATGTGAATTGTAATTGCTGGAAGAGACAATGCAATAGATCACTCGGCCTTTTTTTTTTCTGTATGGCATCTTGAAACATCAGCAGGCTGGTGTGAGTAGATAGGCTCAGAAAGAAAATGATGTGGAAAGCATAATAAGCAAGCTGCTCAGAATTAATGAGCTTACCCAATAAGAAAAGAATAACCAATCAATGTGAGTTGGGCAAATATAATTTAGGAATAATTGCTTGATTGGTTGTCTATAGTAGACTGATTTGACCACACACAAGGATTAAGAATTAAGATGTCAAGGCAAAAAAATAATTTGGCAACTGAGGGCATGTAATTTTTTGTTTCCTTCCCTTTATGACTGAAAGCGATTGCTGTTTGATATGTTATTCCCCAAGAATGAGAACACGAGATAGACACACACTGGTGGTTTGTGGTGGTTTTTTTTTTCCTTTATGCTTCTTTTATAATACAAGCTCTTTCAAACCTCACTGGGGATATTTCGGTATGGGACATTAAAAATGAATAGAGTTTAAAAAAAAAAAAAAATAATAAAACCCCAAATGCCTTCATTTGTAAGCGTTGCATTGAAAAGAGCTGCGAGTTGGAAGGTGCCGTGCACAAAACGCTGGTTTCTGGCAAAACGACGTGCCCGGGTGTTTGCAAAGCCCAGCCATTACTTGGTCCAAATCTGAAACGCAATTCTTGCGGTACGCTCGCTTTTAATATATTTTCCCCACAGCCATTGGCCAATTAGTAAAGAACCCTTATATTCTTCTATCTAAACTATGGGGAAGGTTCAGCCAGAAGGTAAATTTGCTTTGATCTACATTACACCTAATTGAGTCACCACCAATGTCTCTATCCCAACATCAAGAAATGTGAAAATGTTAGATTATTTCACTGGGGATTAAACCTAATTTTCGCGTGTTCTGCATTAACCTATTAGGCTGACTCATCTGCATTGCTAATACGGCTCAGGCAGCTGTCACCGCTAAAGAAAAACATGATCATGCAATCCTTGAATGAATGATTCCAGCTCTGATTAGTGTTAGTGAAGTTAGCTGAGCCCTGGTGATAAGGCAGGAAAATTCCCAGGTTGCCAATAGCTTTGAAAATTATCAGACTGTGGGCAAAAATGTACCTCGCGGCTCGTGGGCCTCCCTCCAAAGGCGACATTATTTAAGGCCGTCTTTTTCGGCTGCTCGCATAAACGTGTTTGCTTCTTTTAAGGGCCTGATGCCAGGGGTACGTATTAAAATGCTAATGGGAAACAACCTGAGCGCAGCCCAGCGTGGAAAGCGGAGGTTTTTCCCTGCCCGCCTGCATTAGCGTTTGGGTTTAAATGCCATTTCCAGAGGGGAGAGGCGGCGGAGATGCCAGACCGGCTCCAGCCAGGAGAAGGGGCTTGCGGGAGCCACCGCAGCCCCCTCCGGCCAGGACAGACCAATGCCGGAGCCTCTGCCAGCCCCGCTCTTTGTTCACAGGGCGGCGGGCACCGCCGTCGTCTCAAGCCGTTCCTTATTTCTTTCCATCCGTCAGATTTAAATAGTAGGGGGGAAAAAAAAAAAAAAAAAAAAAAGAAAAAGAAGGCAACAATGACACATCCCCTTGAGATGGGAGAAATTTAGGAATGAGTTAGCCTCCTAGCAATAGAGCCAGGAGCCAATTTAATCCGATTAGCGCCTGCCAACAATAGATGCTCCTAACCCATTGTGGACAGAAGCTTTCACTTTATTTGTTTCTATTAGCCAAGAATCCAAGATATCGGAAAAGTGGAATTTTGCCCCATCAGATCGCTCAGACGATCAACAAAAAAACAAATTGAGGAAAATAGTCTAATGTGTCAATATTTATCTTTTGGCCCTAATTGTCTGCGGAGAGGACTTGTTGAGTGCGCAAAGTTTGCAGCTCCAGTTTATCTGTGTGCTCTTGATTCCCCCATTGTATGGATATAGTGGCAGCTCCTCACAATGTAATGATGTTTAAGAAGGGCAGTAACTGCAGAGGCATAATAGAGGCATTTTAATGGAAAAAGACTTGCAGTTGTCGACCAAACTGCAATGCTTGATAGAAAATGTAAAAGGGCTTTAAACTGATATTTTTTTATTTTTTTTTTTAATATAAATTTACAGTTTCTTTGTGAGTACACTTACTGTGGGTTTAGGCAGAGGCTCCTTCCCATCGAATTTGATAGCAAGAAACTCATTTTCAAATACTTTTGAATGCATTCTCCTCTCCCAGACCGAAGCCTGTTGTGGCATTGATACCATTTACGACCAGCAGCATAAATCAGCATCGCTGGTGGCTCCCCTCCATACAGGTATATGTCTGTGGCAGCCCTTTGACGAGGGAACGCCGTACCTGGGCTCAGCGTGGTACCGCTGGAGGGGTCTCTTCTGCCGGCGGCACCAAAGGATTTCCCTCCAGTCTGGGTGAAGCCACCCCTGGCATCAGCCTTTGTGCTGATCCCTGAGGACCCTCCAGAAAGCACTGACCTGCTAACGATTTCCTCCCCTCGACGACTTTTCAAGGTCTGCTAGGTATCTGGTTTTTAATCAACGCGGCGCAGGGATCGGTTCGTTCTAGCGCAAATGTTCCCCCAAGGCTGCTGTGGAATGCTTCACCCCAATCTGGTCCAGGCTGACAGGGCTGGGGTTTTTTTTTTATTGTTTGGTGGGGTTTTTTTAAATTATTAATTGACTTGTAGCGTTATAAAAGTAGGAAACACGGTTGGTTTGAACAGACCTGGTTTGCTGCCGTGCTGTGCGTTGGCCTAGTTTTGTTCTGCTCTCTGTCACCCCTCATCGCTGCTCTGCTCCTCGGAAACCCCCACGGCTGCGACGCCATCCGGCGTGCCCAGCCGCTTCCCGAGAGCCAAGGGAGGCAGGCTGGCTGGGAACGGTACATCTCAAATGGCTGAGCCCCACAGGGACAGTCAGGCAGCGAGGGTGAGTGGTGGATTTGCAAAACCTGGAGACAGAGACCCAGGTTTGCAGAGGGTGACCCATCCCCTCCGGACGGGTGGTCTCTCGGTGAGCACCCGTCTCCTGCTGGCTGCAGAGGGGTGAGCTGGCTCCTGCCCTCCTTTCAGCAGCAAGCAGGCTGGGGGCTGGAAAGTTGCTTTGTCATCCCCATCTGGTGCGAAAGCCCCCACAGAAGCCACCCACCAAACCCTACCACCTTTTCACCACCCGGAGGTTTAGCGTCCTTAAATAGCGACAGCACCACACCACTGCTGCGTGGTGGGTTCTGATTCTTCCCAGCCTGGCCCGATGAGGTCTTCTCATTTCATCCTTCCCAGCCCGATCCCGCTGATGGGCACCCCTCCGTGGGAAATAACAACCGGCCTGCCACGCAAAAAGCAACAACATCTGAGGATTCAAAGGAAAACACTGTTCTGTACCGCGGTGATTCACTTGTGACGCTCACGTAGCATCACTGGAGCAGCATTTTGTAGGATTTAAAAAAAAAAAAAGGATTAGATTGTTGTATTAGATATGGTTAAAAGCATTATAAAACCTCGTTGTTCTAGGAGTCAACCAGCCAGAAACCTCCTTCAGGTGTCTTGTTTTATAATTTTCCCCTGTGAAATCTGTTACCGCTCTCTCTTAAAGCCTGTTCTGGCAGGTGTGTCCACAGGTGGGACGACCCTTGCTGTCTCCAGGTCAGAGCTGCGTTTTGGGATCCCCTTGGGGTATTTCCCAAGGGTCATCAGTGCTGGCGTTAAAACACAACCCCCAGAGCCCTGGACTAGGATAGAGCAATACTAACTGCAGAATGAGGAATACCACAAAAATGGCATAACGAGGTATTTAGTAAAAACAAAGGGAATAGGAGGAGAGGGTCATGGGGTGCCGGGAGCCCTCCCCTGTCCCAGGGGGCCTCTCCAGGGACCCCCACCCCAGGCCAGGAGGGCTGGTCAGGGCAGCTGGAGCTGGCCGTAGCCTCAGGCTCCCAGCACCAGTGCAGATCAGATCCTTGAGCTTTGGGGTTTTACCCCAAAGTGCTGAGTTACTTGCCACATGGCAAAGTACTGATCCTCTGAGAAGACCTGTGCCACCTGGCAAAGGCGCTAAATTGCGATTTGGGAGAGGTGTCTTTTAACATCACAGGCTCCTTAAGTAGCCGCAGCCTAGAATTTTATCCTTCTGGACCGAATGCTTTAAGGCAACCGTTGATCCTGCAGGTGGAGGGTGGATTTCCCTGCAGGGGCTGGGGGCAGCTCTCCTCTGGGTGGTTGGGTTAGCACCCTTCCCTCTCCTCCCCGGGTGGATGCTGCCCTGTGAGCAACGGCCCTGCGTGGGGAAAAAGGATCAGGGTGAATTATTCCCTGTAGCTACCCCAGAAAAAAGCTCCAGAGGTAGGCGCCCTTATCCTAAAATGGGATTTTTTCTCCCCTCTGTGTCACGGTGATTGCCTCCAGTTGCCGACTGGGCAAACTCAGGAAAAGCTGTGGTTATTCCGGAGTACGTGTCCACATGCGGAATATTCTGGAACAGGTATTTCACTTTAAATTCATGCCCCGTCTTATTCCAGAATATTTTCCCCATGTAGAGGAGCACTTAGCTGGGGTCTCCGCTTGCTGCCATACTGGCGATAAGATGGATTGGCTGATCTAATAGGTCTTTTCAATCTCTGATTTTGAAAGCTAAGATTGGGAAATTAATTTCAGAAAGGTCAAAACAGAGCAAGGCTATCCTGCTGCTGTGTGATGGATCCTATTTTTTTTTAAATCTATCTATTGAAGAAAAGGTTAGTTATTCAGCATCCTGCGAAAAAAAGAAATAAATAAACTAAGCAGAGGGAATACAAAAAGTGTATAGATCTGCTGACCCATTCGCAATCTTCAGTTAATGAAAATGCCGGGGAACGGGAGTGGTAAGAGCCTGCCGAGCTGGGAGGCGCTGACCCCGCGGCTGCTGGAAGCTGAATGCTCCCAGCCCTGACGCCCCCCCGACGGCAGCACACGTGCCTGCGGGGCTGCCCAAGGGGCTTAGGAGCCCCCTGTGGCAACAGGAGCCCTGCCGGCGTCGGCGCCCGCCGCCGCGGTGGCCGGAGCGTGGGAGGTCTGCTTCCACCTCTGTCCTCTGCTGGGTGACCGGGGGGTTTCGCTGGGGTTTTGAAGGGCGGTTTGCAGAAACGCTGAGCAAACGCCAGTGGCGTTAACAGAAAACCCAGCTCGAGACACGGGGGTGTCAGAAACGGTTAGGGGCGTCATTCCGGCTTCACTCAAGTCACGGAGAGGTTTTGGGAGGCATGTCACGTGTTAGTGGAAAGCTTGGCTGTGTTTTTCAGTGAGAAAAGAAAAAGAAAAGACAAAAGAAAAGGAGGAAAAGTTGAAAACAAAGGCTTCACATCGATATTTCCCTTCTTTTTATTCGTTTGCTTCCAATATGCAAGTCAAACAATAAAGCGAAAAATAAATTGCTTCAATTTTTTTTTTTAAACCAGGAAATCATGGGGAGAGAAAATGGGCCGTTTGGTGGTGGTGGGGAATAATTTCTTAATTAAAAAGAAAATTTTTTTGTTTTTTTTTTTTTTTATTTGTTTGCGATTTTTTTGGCGTCTCCACCTGACATATTCGGTAAACTGCTGAGCTGGCCCTTCCTCTGTCCATGTCTCTTCTTACGGATGGATAAGTGATGTCGCCGTTGGATATACAGATGGATACGTGATGAAGCAGGGAGAAATTAATCCATCACCGATTGAAACCTCGTCCTGTCGTAACTACGCTTTGTATGTTCTTCCGTGCCCGGAGGCTAAGCCGTGGCGAGGGTCCCGGGGCGAAGCCAGGCAGCTGCTGTTCCTGGGCATCGATGCGCAGCTCCACGTCCCTGTGGGGAGGAGGGTGTGGGAAAAGGTACCCGGGAAGCCGGCGCAAAAAACGAGGGGCTGTTGGAGGGTGGGTAGCGGCGTGTGACATGCTGAAGCGGCTGAAGAAGCGAAATCCAGCTTTTCCAGAACTAGCGATGCCCGTTTCCCTTTTTTGTTAAGGACAAAATATACCGTAAGCGCTAACTTGGCTCTCCCCTGAGCAAACCCAAGGAGTTCTGCTGATTGCTCTGGAGATGGGATCGTGTCTTGAATACCTAGCCGCGGCAATGTTAATTAACGCACTCGTCTCAGCTTTGTTTAATTCACCCTCGAACCTGTATGGGCCAATCTCACTTTAAATTTCCCTCTTTACAGACAAATGTTAAACGCATGTATACTTGGGGTTGTACCCATATGGTAGCATGTTTCACATCCATTATTGAAGCTCTCCATTTCTCGCTCCTGCATTTTCTTATTGCTTTCTGCAATCGGTTATACGAAAACCATACAGCAGTACATGGGCAAAGTAAACAAATATCTCCAGTTGAGGATTATGTTAACAAGTTCAGTAATAAATGACAATTATTAGTCAATATATACAAATGACTTAATTCTTTTAACACACCAGGCAACACTGGAGATAAAGTATAACTTGGGAAATTGGTTGCATATTTCATTCTGAACAGAAGATGCGAAGAAAAATGTCAGAGCAAGCAAACACATCTGGCTCATTAACGTGATTATCTTTTCCCAGTAAAGAATCTCAAGCAGATTTGAATGGACACCAGAGCATCTCTATAAATCAGATTTAGCTCCCCACAGCAAGTGCTGGGGAAGCTGCCAGGCATCAGTTAACCTGTCCTTTGCAATGTTTCTCTCGCTGCTCATTCCAAAAACATTGGAGCGATTCACATGTAAAGACGTTTCCATAGTCCCCAATAGGTCCTGCTTCCCAAACCTGATCCTGGAATTAGGCGTGGATTAATCTTCTGGCATCCAGTGAAAAAGTAGGAACTTAAGTCTCTGTAAGGTGTTTTACTGACTTACGGTAAACGTCGGCTTAAATGGAAGAATCCATCCAGGTGGGGAAAAATGGGGGCGCATACGTCTCTTGTCGTATCTGTGGTATAACGTGGGGGTATTTGATTGATGTGGGGAGTGCGCTGCTGGCTAGGGAAGGCTTCTCTGAACGCGTGTCGTAGGGGTGTGCATGTGGTCCAGAAGGCCTCCGGGGTTGGGGGGTTTTGCTATTAACACGTACACACGTAGATGCAGCTCAGCAGGCTTTTAGAAAGGCTTTTGTAGGGACGCGTGTGTGGTCCCTTGACAGGGAGAAAGCGGTGAAGAGCCACCGGCTCCGAGAGCATCTCCCCATCCCACAGGGACTCGCCGTGCAGCGGCTTTCCTGCAGGACGACTTAGTCTTGCGAGCTGTGGCGTCCCCTCTTGTGTCAGGGGCTGGGAGAAGAAAGGGGATGCACCTGGCGTGTAACGCAGAGCAAGGTCATTCATCTGAAAAATTATTAACAAGACTTTTTATTGTCTAGGATCCATATATATGTCTTCCTCGGCAGAGGAGCATCCAGCCAAATTGTGTCATTTCTCCAGGTCTGCGCACGACGCCAAAGGAAGACATTTATTTCGGTCGTGAGTGACAAAAAAAGGAAATTCTGCTTAGGACAGCATCTCACTGAATTAGTCTGAAACCAGACCTGGCTGCTAAAATTTACTTTTAAAAATTGAGCGCTAAAATTGACAAACCCGGAGGCGTGTGATCTGGCGTGATGTTTCCCAAGGCAAACAGTACCGTCTTTTCCAGTACCACCCATGCGCCCCACCGCCTGTCAGCAGCCGTGAGATCCGGCTCAAGCGAAGCGACCGGCGGGAGCTCGGAGCCACCGGACCGAAGGGATAGAACCGGCTGGAGGGAAGCGGCCGGTCACTGGACTCGCCGGGGATGCTCATCTGCCGCCGCCGCAGCCCCCGTAACCGTAGGGACTCTCCTGCCTGCGGGGGGGTAATGGGATGGGGTACCCGTCAGCACCTTCCCCTAATTACGGAACGCCCTTTACACACAGCCTGCTTGCGAAGTTTCACTGAGCTTCGGCTATTTGGAAAATCTCTGCCTTTTCTGCAAGTAGGATAGTTTTCATGAAAAAAGAATGGCAGGGTTATTCCTGCAAGTGCTTAGCTTTAAATTATCTTCCGTTTTACAATTTTCAAGCAAAAAACATTAACTCAAGCCCAGCCGAGAGGAGGTGCTGCAGGTTGGAGGCAGGAATTTTTTTTTTTCATGTGAATCGGAGGTGTTGACTGCACCGGCGCGTAAGTGGGACTTGTTCCTCCCTCGCTGCGGCGATGG
The DNA here is from genome assembly GCF_028500815.1 of Rissa tridactyla. Classification (NCBI taxonomy): domain Eukaryota; kingdom Metazoa; phylum Chordata; class Aves; order Charadriiformes; family Laridae; genus Rissa; species Rissa tridactyla. The sequence continues at coordinate 9,170,870 of NC_071468.1, read as the reverse complement.
GGCCAGGACTGCCACAAATCAGATTTTTTTCCAGTGTTTTCTGTCCTTGTGCATTTTTTAAAAAGCCCCCGCGTGATACAGAAGCTGAGCAGAGTTCTCGTATTTTGGGATTTGTTCCTATAGTTTCCAGGGGAGTTTTGCCCAAGTCCTCTTTTTCTTCACTTATTAAAGTGCAACCTCACTTGTGAGAGGATCCAAGCACTTGATAGTTAGGCTTAGAGTCACAAAGGCATTTAGGGCTTCATATCCCTCTGGGGGTTTTTTCGATGGGTCATAGGCTTTTTTGGATGCAACCACTGCTTAAACACAGCGTTTATATAATAATTTGAAATTTTTATTATTGTTTATATAATAATTTCACATTAAATATGCACTCGAAGCAAATTGGCACGGGGAAACGTGGTGATCCTTGGTGCAGAAGTGTCCGCGGGGTCCCCGAGGGCGTGGAAGGAGCAGGCAGAGCTCTTCCCGCAGGGACTGTCCCCCTGCCCGTGGAGGGGACTTCTGCTCCACCACTGCTGTGGCGGTGTTCCTTGCTCTCACCCAGACCACGCCGGCTGTCCCACCTGCCTGGTGCCCTTGAACATCTCGCGTGTGAGATTCTCGCAGAGGATAACGGGTGAGATGCCACAAATGGCGTAACTCCGTCTCTTGGCAGAGCCGGGGTACGAGCACCGTGCGGGGCACAAAAGTCCCCGAGCGTTGTCCCTGCCGCGGCACGTGCTGGCACATGGCTCGAGTCACTTCTCAGGTCCAGCCCTGAACGGTTTGCCTGTGCGGAGGAGCCTGGCTCCATCACAATCCCGCACCCCTTCCTCCCGGCTTTGTCCCCCGCCATGCCAAGAGGAAAGGCGGTAAAAGCAAATCACCTGCATTTCTAGAAAGCAAAACTCTAGGCGTGCTGTGGGAGCTGTTGATAAAGCCGAGGGACCCTTCTTCCCCTCTACTGCAGAGCAGATGTTAAAATATTGCCCCCGCCGGCTGCGTGGGAATCGGTGGAGCTGCAGCCTGTGGATGCTGCGGGTCCCCCCCACTCACCCCCCTCCCCTCAGCCACGCGTGGGAGACCGGCTTCTACGAGATGGTGTCTGGGACAGATCCCAGAGACAAGGGTTTGGCGGGTTGGGTGCATTCCCTCGGCTGAGGATTCTGGTAGCGGTGCTGGTGGCGGGGCTGGCGTGCGATCCACGGGTCCTTAACCTCCAGTGGATCCCGGGAGCAGCGGGGGGAATAGCTCTAAACCCCATTTAAATAGGGAGGGGGGGGGGGGGAGGGAGAGGGGAACATTTATTAACATCTAATCCTGTTAAGATTTTCTACACCATATGTCTGAGCAACAGAACATGTGAAATGTGTACTAATTACTCCTGCCTGTGTCATGTGTGTATATTTTATATGCAGTCCCTGACCTTTTTGTTAATAACTTCACATTATATTCATTGACCTGAAACAAATTGAATTCAGTGGCACTCACTCAAGAATTGAATTACATAGTCTTCTTAATTGGTCTCTTATTTAAATGTGGAAAAGTAACAGTTTACCACCTGTAATATATTTTTTTTTTTCCCTTGAGATATTCCTGCGGAGAGCGTGCGTGTGCGTGCGCGCACGCTGGGGTCGTGTGTTGGGGGGAATTACCATAGAAAACCCAAGCCTGGCGCGCGCCGTGGGGCGGACTCCTCCCCCTAAAAAAGTTCTGTCCCTCTGCAGCCAAACCCCTTGTAAAAGCCTGTAAAAGCACCTGAATAACCTCCCCTCCTCAGGGGAAAGGGCAGCAACCGGGGCGAGCTGCCCCCCGGCTCCCGGCAGCCCCCCGCACCAGGCGAGCATCTCTCTCTGCTCCTCTCTTCTCCTCTCTGCTCATCCAGCGCCGATGCCCGTGAGCTGCCTGTCCCCCGCCTCAGCCGGGTCCCGTCCCCAGCCTGGTTGTCGGCTCCCGAGCACGGAAAGCCAAGGTGGGGACCTGCGGGGCGCCTCGCCTGTCAGCGGCCGTCCCGGCAACGCCGACCCACGGAGCATCCTCGCCCGCCGTGGAGGAGATAGGGGCCGCCTGGAATTTCTGCTTTGCTTTTATTCTTCCAACGCCAAGTTAATTGCCAAAGCCGCAAAGAGGAGACTTACTCTTTACTTACTATATTTAACTTAAAAATGCAAATGTTATTAGTGTCCCGATCATTGATAAGAGTGCCTTTGTGCCATGCTTTAACCTCTATTAGGGGGGATTATGAGAACGTATCCACATTGGCATTTTCTAAGTGTCACTATGACAGCACTTGCTGCACAAATGCCTGGCTGTCACACTGAGGTTTATCACTAGGTTTTTTCCTGCGAATGCAGACTAATAAGCCCAGAAATTACAATTGCCTCCCTGCCGAATCTGTGATAGGCGGAAATAATGATATCAGTGCCCTGCTAATCTCCTTGCCTCCGCGCTTGGCACCATCCTATTGAGTCACCTGTCATACGCCGCTTTGATGAGGCGAATTCAATCTCTCAGCTATAATGACAATGGAGCCATTTTAATGTTTGGAAATGATTATGTGAAGGTTTCTCTTTGCTCTGTCTTGGCAAGCAAACCAGGTCAATGTTCAGGCTGTGTCTCCTGCCACCGCTAACGACTTGGAAGGAGCCGGGCTGTATTAAGTGAATATGCCAAGTTATTAGAAAGGAGATGCTGAAGGCGGTTTCGTGGCGGGGGAGGCTCTTTTTATTTCCTTTTTCACAGGGAAGCGTGAGCCTGAGAAGACGCTTTATACGCGTGAGCATCTCGTGGTCCCTAGCAGCTGTGTACTGGGGTGCGTGTGCTCCACCTCCTGCGTGCACGCTGCTGCAGGCACCTGGCAGCACCCCTGGGTGCCCCCCGGCACAGGCACCCCACGGCCACCGTGTTATCCTTGGTCCTCCAGATACTTTCCCAGCGCCAGTCCCAACGCTGGTACTCCAGGACGGGTGTGAGGACGGATGCGGGTGCAGCCAGGCAAGCCACGAATGGGCCATCGCCTGGGGTGTCATCTTTTTCTTTAAAAATTCAAGCTCAAAGCAACTTCCACCTCCTCAGACTGTGATTTGTCGCAAAACACAAAGACAAGTAAATGTTCCCAGGTAAAAGAAAACCTTTCTTGCCCCAGCCCAACGTATGCGAAAGGCACGTGCGAATCTCTGTGTGTGCACACCTTAAAGACTGTCTAACTTAAAAACCCAAGAACCGTTAGACAACACGGTTGGTCCCTCCGGTCTGCTCATGCCGTGGGTTAATAAATGGGGGAGTGAGCTGATCTGCTGCCAGGGCAGCCTGCGCCGTGATGGAGAGAGTCCCGGAAAGGCGCGGGGCGGCACGCGCGTCATTCCTACCCATGCGTTTATTTCTATTAATTTGGTGGTAGAGAAACGGAATTTCTTTATTCTCAGGCAGCTGTGTCTCTAATGTCAGTGGTCTCTGAAATCAGGTCTCGCCCTAGGTGCACGATGAGTTGCCGTTAAATGTGAAAGGAAATGATTTATTTATTTGAATGTAAAAGGAAAACAACTACATTTCTTCAAGCTGTCAGCGGTCCCAAATTCACGGGGGAATGCATCATAGGACTAAACGAGGATTTAAAGCCACCTTGGAGAAGCGCAGGGTCCGTCGGGGCCCACAGCTGGAATTTCATTGTTTGGAGTGAAATCTGGGGGCTCTCCACACCGCTGGGGCTGCCTGCGGGATGGTCTGTCCCTGGCATCTCTCTGGCAAGGTCATATGGGATGTGGGTAAAGCGGAGGTGGCCCTGCAGAGATGTGGGAGTCCCGGATGGAAGCGGTGCTCGTCGTGCGGTCTCCATCGCTGCCCCTCTGCACGGGGCTTAGCCAGCACTCAGCCCATCCTCGGGCATCAAGGTGCGCTGCCCCCGGGGCTGGGCAAGGGGATGCTTCACCCGGCGTGCTGGGGGCTTTTCTTCGTCATCTTCACCGCCAGGTTATTAGTATTTATTAATATGACATTGATTTTCTGAAATCTTGACCAACTCTTTGATAAGGGAGGAATAAAGAAGTAGGATTTCAGATGTCAAGCTTTTATTAACGAAAGTGTTCAAGGCCATCTCTGGATGGATATTACGGGCTGCTTTCACTCTGCTCTTCAGTTTATGAAAAGCAATTGTTTAGCTGTATAGAGAGTATAGAGCAGAATCAAATTGACCTGTGTGATACAGAAAGTAGCACTGAGCCCATTTAACTAAGGGTCCTTTGAAAGAAATCTTTTTTATTATAGATGAGTGTTGAAATTATTTCAAGGAAGTGATTATCTGTCTAATAATTTTAAATGCATGAGTGACTTCCACATATAAAATTAAGGCAGCCCGCAGCAGCAGATTTGGAGATAGGCTTAACACACGGCAAGCAGCGCAGTGACACAAATGCTCGGTGCCATTCCCCCAGTATTTATTTTTAGGGATGCTCCTGGTAGGAGCTCTGCCCCGTGTAGTCAGCCTGGTGGGGATGAAATTGGTGGGAATGGATGCTTGGGTGGGATGGGTGCTTGGGTGGGATGGGTGCTTGGGTGGGATGGATGCTTGGATAGGATGGGTGCTTGGGTGGGATGGATGCTTGGGTGGGATGGGTGCTTGGGTGGGATGGATGCTTGGGTGGGATGGGTGCTTGGGTGGGATGGATGCTTGGGAGGGATGGGTATTTGGATAGGATGGATGCTTGGGTGGGATGGATGCTTGAATGGGATGGATGCTTGGGTGGGATGAATGCTTGGGTGGGATGGGTGCTTGGGTGGGATGGGTGCTTGAATGGGATGTGTGCTTGAATGGGATGGATGCTTGGGTGGGATGGGTGCTTGGATAGGATGGGTGCTTGGGTGGGATGGATGCTTGGATAGGATGGACGCTTGGATGGGATGGATGCTTGGATGGGATGGATGCTTGGGTGGGAGGGGTGCTTGGGTGGCATGGATGCTTGGACGGGATGGATGCTGGGTGGGATGGGTGCTTGGGTGGGATGGATGCTTGGGTGGGACGGGTGCTTGGGTGGGATGGACGCTTGGCTGTCAGTGTCTGGGGTACGGGTGTCCTCTGGTTTTTGTTGCATCCTTTCAAGCCCAGGGGAGCCCAGCATGGGGCTAGCTTCGCCCTGCACATCTGGGCAGCCTCGGGATGCACAAGCCCGATGTGTGCCTGCGTAATGGGGGGCTCAGCGCCACCACCCCTCCACGCACCCCCACATCTCCCTTAATTAAGGCAGCCAATCTAATTAGGGCGGCGCCCCGCCGCAGCCACCCCGTGGGGGCGCATCAAAGCCCGCGTGGGGCACGCGTGGGGGGTGGCGCGCGGGCAGCGCAATTACCCAAGTTAAGAAAACATCCCTGTAATTAGCGAGGCAACTCTAAGCACAAGGAATGGAAATTAGTCACAGCGCAATAAATTAGTCGGTGCATATATTACGTGCCGTGAGCACCCCGGGGGCCTCCTGTTTGCAAGGCTTTGGTTTGCAACCCCATGCCTCTCAATAAAGCATTCATCCCTAGGTGATTATGTTCCAGCAAAAGGAGTTTTTAACTGAATTACAAATTTTCTTTTCTAATTCTTTTGTAGGCAGAATTGGGATCCCTCACTTTTTTATCTTCTTTTTTTTTTTTTTTCTTTTTTGAAGGTCTGGGGAGCAAAGCCACTTCCCTCCCCCTTCAGCTAATAATTAATTTTCAGCTTTTCAGGGTGCTTCAAGACCCTGCATTGTTTGCTTTAATTAGGAGCAGTAGTTACGGAACTATTTCAAAATCCCTCCCCAATTTTGAACTATTTTAGCTGTTGTTTCTTTACTGGGGGAAGAAAAGGGGGGGGGCAAAGCAGGAAATTGGACTGTAGCAGCACATAACATTTGCATCAAAATAATACAGCCGGCAACAGAAAATCACAATCACATCACTCAGAAGGAAGGAACAGAATACAAATTAAAGGAATAATGTAAATTTTTTGCCATTAAGCTTCAATGACCATTTGAAATGGTGCAAGGCACAAAGGTTTTGATGAGCATCATCCAGTTTGATTATTCATACTTGTGCTTCTGCTTGAATTAAAGTAGGAGTGCTAGAGCCTGTTAAAGCAAAATATTTGAATTGGTAGTGAACTCTCACCTTTACTTGCATCCATTTACTTTTCAAATGAATACCAGATAAGTTAGTGCATTTTATAATCGGCCTGTTTTCCAGTGAGTGCTGTCATTACATACCAATTTCTTTTAGAAGTGCTTCCTAAGAAACATTAAATACTTACAAATAAGGATCTGTCCATCACCGGCAGCAATCCTATTTGAGCAGCGTTAGGCGACTCAGGCAGGTTGCGTGCCCTCCCTTCGATGGTTCTGTTGCACGACTTCTCCGGCCCCACGCGCAGCCGCCACCGGCGTTAAACCCGGCTCATTCGCTGCCCGGCGGGCTCCACTCCCCAACGGGCTCCGCGCAAACACCCCAGCCGGTTTGCAAACACCCGCCTGGTTTGCAAATACCCTGCCTGGCCAACGCGTGCCCTGGCCTTGCTGCCTGGGGGAGGACCTGCTTCCAAACTAAAGAACGATTTTTTTTTTTTTTTTTTTTGGTAGGGTCACCACCTTCTCTGAAAAACAGAGCCGGGTCCACAGCCCGCAGAGGGACAGGTCTGGTTTTGAAGAGCAGAGCTGCCCAAGTCTGGGGGAAGACCCATAGCAAAAGCTGAGCCAACGGGTCCTATGGATGAAGGTGTTGCAGAGTCACGCACGGGAACATCCCTGGCTTTACCTGGCCAGATTTTCCATCAGCAGGTATGAGAAGAGAGAGCATTTTGGCATTCGGAGGCGTAGCTCCCCACGGTCAGGAGTTATCCCTTGACTCCCGACCTGTAGGGTGGCACGGCATGGGGATGTTGTTTGCCGGAGCTGGGGTGGCAGAACAGGGCTGTCACCCCGCGCCCTCTCCCACTGCCCTGTGCCCACTTTCTTCCTGAAGCGATCGCCACTTTTTCCTGTTTCTAGCACTCATCATCATGAAACACAGATCACTCGCAGGGAGGAAAAACGAGAGGGAAGAGCAGTATTTAATGTGGTTTTCAGACACCGGGCTGAGAATAATGACGGATGCAGAGAAAAAGCAAGGGACATTAACGTGGGGTAGCAGGAACAAGCCCAGAGAAACTTCCCTGGGGGCCTGAAGCTGACCAGCTTGAAGAGGCCGGCAAGTTTGCTGTGTGCCTAAATGAGAGCAAAACTCCTCAGATGTTCGTTTACCATGGATTAAAAAGATACAGTAAGACTTTAAAATTGAGCTTTTTGTAGAAGAAACGTATTTGAAATTAACTCGGGATTTCCTCTTTAAGAAAAAATAAATCAGCGTATGCCAGTGGTCGGTTTTCAGATTTCTTATATACAAATACTGGTCCAGATTTATAACAGAGACTCAATCTAGCAGATTACAGTGAGATACTAAACTGTGGCTGACTCCTTAATAAAAACTTTAAAGGCAGCCTTGGACTAGGTGATAGGTTTAGTTTTTCTGGGGCGTTGCAGAGAGCCCTCCAGAGGGGCTGTTGGCATCAGCTGGGGTGATGCCAGTCCTTTTCACCTATGCCAGGAACCCGCAGGCTCCTGCAGGAAGCCAAACTGCAGCCTTCTACCTTAGTGCTCAAAATCACCCCAACAAAAGCCCTTTGCTGCCTTCACTACCCATTATCCAAAAGATCTGCAGGGCTGGGCCAAGGAGTTGAAGGATATTTATTATTCCGATGCGCATTTTTACTGCAGGAAGACGCTGTTGGCCATGGGCTTTGGGAAAGCCCAGGAGTTTGGGGACAGCGAGGGGAAAAACCCCAGCTCCCTGTCTTCCCCTCTGTGTTCACAGTCCCACGCCGGTGCTATACACGAGTTTTTCCTGACAGTCATTTGTACCTGGTGATCCCCAGGCTTTGGCCGGCCTCAGGCCAGGTTTGATGGCTGACTGAAGGCATGAGCCGGTTTTACTCCGCGATGGGTGCCGGCTGCAGCCCACCGGAGCAGGCAGGGCAGGCAGGGCAGGCAGGGCTCTTTAGCAAGCGCTGCTGAAGCACCGCGAGCTTAGCTTTGCTGTGCTGCTTAGCGGGTTATTCCTAATGAGCAACGAGCTGGTGATCCTGCTTAGGTACATCCTTCAACTCCATCCACTCGGAGATGTCAGCAGAGCTTGGCGGCGCCAGCAAGGACCGCGTTCGTGATGGTGGATGGGGGTGTTGGACAGCAATTATTTTGCTTTTCTCTTCTGGCATAACTTAAGGAGCCCCACATGCTTTGGTACCCGCTGCACAGTTAAAAGTGCAGCTGCCGCTGTGGGGGTCTTGCTGCCGTGGACCCCGTGTCTCCTGCCCAAACTCCCTCCGACCTCGGCAGCGCGAGCAGGGTCCGCTCCTGCCTCTGCCGGGGGGTGGGGGGGGGCCTGCCCCACCGCACGGGTTTGCAAACACCCCGCTGTTGGACAAACTGGGAGCTGCAGGATGTTTTACCCTGGTTCACTTTGGTGCTCTGTAAAATGCCTTTTATTAAAATGAGGAAAAAACCCCAAATCAATGCAACTACACATCAAAAACAAACAAACCTCCGGTTTTGGTAATTTTAGAGCAATCCATCAGAAGCTAATGAAGGCCAGGTTATTTAAATGATAAAGGACAGAGAATGAATGCATACCATTGTCTCTGCCACTTTTTCCAAGGTGATCTGGGTTGAAATCATGCTCTCAGGGTTAATTTTGAGCTGCTTTTCTTTTAAAAGTGTTTTTTTCCTTATTGACACAGGGGGGTTGATTTATGTAATATCCATAATAATTCCCAGATTTCTGTAGATTACAAGGTTATCCCCATGAATGGCTCTGCTGGCAGAGAGACGGGGTCTTCCCCGGCGTGGGCTCAGCACCGGCCTCCTGCCCTGCACCGATGGGGAGAGCAGGGTCCGGCCATCGCCGCTCACTCTCCCGCTCCTCCAGCACCTGCGGCTCTTCACATCCCTCTTTAATTAAGGGCGCTTAATACACAGCACTCTGGGGTGTAATTAAAAACAAATAAAATAAAAAGATGGCATGGAAAAGTGCAGCCCTGTTCTTTCCTTCCACTTTTTCCCCTTCTCTCTCTGTGTCGCCTTTTCAGCCCCCCTGGGGATGGTTTCTGGGGACCACTAGCCCCAACCCCGCGGGAGCCCAGACCTGCTGCCCCCCTCCTGTTCTCCCTGCATGGGGGGAGTGGGTCCCCTCCCCCATGTCCATGCACATGAGCCTGGAGGTGCCAAGGGGTCTCTCCTGTCCGCGTCAGTAGTTTAATAAACCAGCTGAAGAAGAGAGCAGACCGGGATCCAGCTCTCCAAAACGGGTCTCCCAAGCCTGAAAGACCCAGTCCTGGAGACCGGGAGCGATGCCTGCCGCCCGACCACCCCTAAGCGATTGCAAATCAACGCTCTGACCCCTGAATGTCACGAGATTTGAAAAGCACCTGTAATAGCCGGGAGGTTTCCCCATGCCTCAGCACGGGGACACCAGGCACAGGAGTGGGGGACAAGACCAAGGGTGGGATGCCATCAGTCAAGGCAGGTGAGGGAAGATGCTTCTCTGCGCTGCCGCCTCCTGTGCATGCAGGCAGGACCAAAGAAAGCCTTTGGGAAGGTTTGTTACCTTGGGCTTGGCTGCTCCAGATGAGTTATCTCTCTGTATTTATTTTTTTTCCCTCCCATCCTTGGATTTTCTGCTGCTTCTTCCCTCCCCAGCACTTCAAAGCCCCGCTCTCTTTCCAGGCACTTTACCACGTCCTTGTTATCCGGACGCAAACTCTCCTAAGCCGCCCCGTTGGCCGCTGGCGTGCGTGTGGGCAATCACAAATTTATGACGATGCTGAGACTTCGGGGGGAGGAAGCCGAGCACGTTTCTGCCACAAACCGCTGCTTTCAGGGATCATTCCACTCGACCGGCTGAGAAGAAAACTGCTCTGATAGAAACTATGTCATAATAGTTGGGAACTGGATAACAATGCCCTACCGATGGAGCTGATTTATTCTCATATGCCAGCGTGGGGAATTGGTACGCACCAAAGCAGAAAATGGAGCTGGCTTTTCAGAAGTGTTTAAAATCAAGTAGCTCCAGAGTCACCCACTGATTATTTGGGTAATCTTTCGGCGGCCAAGCCACCCCATTTCATTACGGGCGGTGCTATTCTGCAAAGCAAATATTCCATAGGATCGCAATGAAGCTGCCTCTCCCCCATCGCCCCCATTAAACTTTAACTTTGCTTATCAGCTCCCTGCGAGGAAGCGCCGGCTGGAGGCTGTAAAGGTGCCGGTGCCTCACAGGAGTGCCTGGGAGCGACCTGGGGGGGGCCAAAAAATGGCCAAGTTTAAGGGCAGCGGCCTGAGTGATGATGAGAGGGATGACATGTGTTATGGATTTACTCAGAAATTAAGAACATCTGCCTAGGTTTGCTTTGGAAAGAAAGAAATCGGGAGGCTGCTTGAAAGCGAGGGCTGGGCCTCGCTGCCCGTGGTCAGGGCGAGGGACGGCAGAGTGGCGCGGGGTGACGCAGCCACCGATGGAGCAGCGTAGAAGAAACCCCCCACGTCTGGTGTTAGAGGCGGGCACCCCCCACCCGCATCCGTACCACTGCATCTGTGTGACGGCGGTGCAAGCACACGCACGCGTGCCCTCGCTCTTTCATGCCTGTATCCCATAGGTGGGCACCTAACATGGTATTACCGGTGTGTTATGGAAGAGCTGGCATAACTTGTGCGCACGTGTGCTTTTCCCCAGGATTTTTTACTCCCGTGGAGATACAAAGCCTGGAAGAAAAGTGGCCACTTGCGGAGGGCAGTGACTCCAAAGGGGTTAGTGAGGATGAGCCACACTGCTCGCTGGGAGAGGAGCTGCCGCTGGGAGAGGAGTTGCCGCCAGCTCTGCATCCCGTCCAGAGCAGCGTTACTTCCCGCAGGCAGGTCTCAACTGGGAAAAGTGATCTCCAGCCCAGGTCATTTCTCAATCCCTTACCTCAGTTATCTTGAGGGAAAGGGATAGGATAGGGTTTAAAAGCAAGCCCGAGCGTCGCTGATGTTGCTACCAGAGGAAAAAGCTGAGAAATGCTGTCATGAAGAGCTGAGCGGGGATGATGTGTGATGGTCTGTGCTGGGAAGGGCTTCTCGGGCTGAGGGATGTCAAGGAGACATCCTGGAAGGGCTGGATGTCGGGTTTTGTTCAGGGGAGGTTTGCCATAATACGTTTTGACGGGTCTGAAATTGGTCCTACGGAGGCCAACAATGAGGGTGATGCAGAAAATCTCCCCCCCAGGCACCCGCGTGCCGGCGGTGACCTGCTGCTCGGCCGATGAGGGGAGATAAGCGCCGCCAAGCTGTCACTCTTCCTGGATGCATCCGTGGTTATTTCAGCGCAGCGGCGCTGCCACGGCGGCAAGAAGAGCCGGGGCTGCACCTCAGGGGGCTGGCTGCCAGCAGGAGGGGTCTCCTCCCTTGGGAATTGGGAGGATTAGTTTAATTCTGGGTCTCAAATTTGGTTTTCTAGGGGAGGAGGTGAAGACCATCGCACAAACGGCCAGTCCATGGACCTCCCAAAGGTAGTGCATTGCCCGGCGCAGCAAGTATCTTTCCGTTACTCATCCCAACTGGATGCTGTTTTGCAAAGCGATGTTTTACAATTATTCGGATGCAAATTCAGCCAGATGCTAAAAAGCAATTATTGCATAGTTTTTTGCTACTCCATTTTTCCCCGGCGTACTTTGTGCAGCTGGAGTTGGCTTATGTGATAAATGGACGAGGTTCAAACATATGACTCCTCTGAACTTTTTAACCTTACACGAAAGGGAGGAATTCTAAGAGCAATGGATAAAATTCAATTAACTGAGATGACAGAAAATAATCTACTAAGCGAATACATCAGGCAATTGGAAGCTTTCATACCTTTCAAAAAGGAAATAACCTATTTCTTTCCTTGTTATCTAATGACACAGGGGTTTATTTCTCTGGAAGCAGTTACAAATCTACCTAATGGGGCCTAAATGCTGTTGCCAGGCAATTAGGGGTTTATTGTGTGGCTAATTCTTTCATTTCCGTCGCTGGTGATTGTCAGTACAAAACGCAGGACTCGTGAGCCGTCCCCTCGGCCGAGAGTCTGTGTTTGCACGTAGGCACACGCGTGTACACCTGTGGACGCATCCACGTGTGTGCACACACGTACAGCTCCGTGTGTGCATGTGTGCGCAGGTTTGCACAGCTGTGGTTTACAGTGAGCGACGTGGCTCGTGCATCGCCCTTCAAACCACCTGTTCCCCTGCCCGTACCGCTCAGCCCTGCCCGTAAGGATCCGCAGCATCCTTCCCACGCCAGTGTCGCGGGAACGTTGGGCTCCCCGCGCACCACTGCCTCTATGGCAGCAGGGGAACAGAGAGGAGGGAGGGCGCAGGCTCTGTGCTTGGTGCACGCTGCCCGCAGCCCCCGGCACCGGGGACACATCTGGCCACTGGCGACGGCGGTCGCGGCAGATTTTTAGGAGGAAGGGGTTCCATTGCATCCTGGGCTGCATCAAAAGAAGCGTGGCCGGCAGGTCGAGAGAGGTGATTCTCCCCCTCTGCTCTGCTCTCGTGAGACCCCATCTGGAGTGCTGTGTCCAGCTCTGGAGCCCTCAGCACAAGAAGGACATGGACCTGTTGGAGCGGGTCCAGAGGAGGGCCACGAAGATGATCTGAGGGCTGGAGCACCTCTGCTACGAGGACAGGCTGAAAGAGTTGGGGTTGTTCAGCCTGGAGAAGAGAAGGCTCCGGGGAGACCCTAGACCAGCCTTCCAGTACCTGGAGGGGGGCTACAAGAAAGCTGGGGAGGGGCTGTTTGCAAGGGCATGTAGCGATAGGACGAGGGGCAATGGCTTTAAACTAGAGCAGGGCAGGTTTAGATTAGACATTCGGAAGAAGTTCTTTACAGTGAGGGTGGTGAGGCACTGGAACAGGTTGCCCAGAGAGGTGGTGGAGGCACCATCCCTGGAGACATTCAAGGCCAGGCTTGATGAGGCTCTGAGCAACCTGATCTAGTTGGAGATGTCCCTGCTTACTGCAGGGGGGTTGGACTAGATGACCTTTAAAGATCCCTTCCAAACCAACACATTCTATGATTCTATGATTTCTTTCCCCAGGTGACTTCGGCATTTGTCACCACGGCCAATGGTGCAGACCCCTGCAGAGGCCTGGCTCACGCGCTCAATTTGGTCCCCTCCTCACTTGTTATTCGTCTTGCAAACTGCCCACCCTGAGCCCCAAACCCCTGCTTGCTCTGTCCCCAGAGGCTAGTGGGGACGGCGGGCAGCTTGGCCAAAGGGCTGCGACAGGGCACGTTGTCCCTTGCCTGTCCCTGCCTCCTTCGGCGCAGTGTGGGCTGTTTGCTCCGGGAGCCCATGCTGGTCCCCCTTGGGGAGAAGGGGTGGCCGGGTACTACAGGGCTGCGGGAGCTTTCCCGGGGGGGAGCCTTATCTGTGACTTTACAGCCAGAAAATATTTGCATTTTTCTCACTGAAACATTTTATTATGTTGAAAAGTAAGAGTTGGCCAAACCAGACACCTTCAGGGAACAAACTTGCCTGGGCCTCTGCACATACATGCAGATGGGCATCGCCACGTCCCAGGCGGCGGGGGCCAGGCCTGGGGTGGACTCTGCCGCCCCCAGCCCCCTCCAAAGAGCGACGAAACCCCTTCCTGGCAGTGGGGAGTCGCAGCGTGCCCGCAGCACCGAGCCTCTGCGAGTGCTGGGGCTTGGTGAACCTGGCTGGGACGCCGCGGTGGGGAGAGGACCATGCTGGCAGCGGTGCCTTCGCCGGCCCCTTGCCATTCGGGTACCACCATCCTCCCCAGGTCACGGTGGCCGGTGACGTGGGCTGCTCCCCGCAGCCCTCCGTGGATCTGCCAGCTGGGGGCACGCTGAGACAGTGGGAGAGTTGCCGCCGTGGCGCAGGCACCCACCATGGCCGTGGGCCCTCACCGCTGACATCCCCCTGCTTGCCGAGCCCCGTCCCAGGCATCCTTCCTCAGAGCATCCCTGCCTGCACTGCCCAGCATTAGACTGCACACTGCTGGGCTTTTTCTCCTTATTTTAATGATACTGTCACTCAGTTCCCTTCTAAGCTGCTCTGTCAATAATCAGGGGTTGCTAAGTGCAAATACCAACAGGGTACAAGCTTTGGCTGAAATATAGTATTTGGCCTTTCAAGGGAACGCTGCTCCAGCTGCAAACTGGCCCTTTCCTGCCGAAACCCTTCCAGCGGGAAGACCTACAGGCAGAGCTAGAGAAAGATGAGCTTTTTTGGCGGGCAGCAATGCGACCACGAATCGGTGAAGGAGCAAATGCAGTTAGTGCGGTGCCCCAGAGCAAGCAGAAGGGCACGGGATGGGGGACCTGATGCCTGCCTGCGCCCGCCGCACCGCAGCCCGGCGGCGTGGGAAGCACCGGCCTTGCAGAGCTGAACTCAGGTCATGGCCCAGCATTCGCTGGCTCAGCCTGTGCCTGGCCTGGAGCCCCTCACCAGGGTGGCAGGGCAGTCCCCCGGGGTGGGAATAGGGACACTCACTCCTGCACTATTCCAGCCCCACCATGCCTTCCAGGTGGGAAGGAGGAGGTGGGTGGAGGGGCTAGGGGTCTCTAGCTTAGGTGTAATTCAGTCCCAGGTGAGCATCAGCAGGTGCAAATGGCAAAGTGCCCGGCTGGCAGGGCTGGGTTGGTCTGAGGGTAACGTTCCAGGGGGTAACGTGAGTGTTGTGACCCCCTCCAGGGCTCCTGGGGACCATGGAGCTGCAGGACCGTGCTGCTGTGTTTCCTAACGGGTAGGGGAACAAGCCAGCAGGGCTTTTGCTGAGGGGCTCCAGCAGAGGTCAGGGGGGTGTGAGCACCGGGAGGGTGTTGCCGGTGCTGGGAAGACACCTAAGGGCAGGATGGTTTGTGGCAGTGCTGGGAGCCAGGGTGAGTGTAAAAGCTCAGATGGGAGGAACGGCAGGCTCTGCTCCTTAATCCAGCGTGCGTGTACATGGCTGAGCAAGCTCTGGGGGCAGAGCACGCGTCCCTCACGTGTTGGAGGCAGCAGGAGCTCTGGGCTAGAAGCTGCTTAGAAGCTCTGCTCGAGCTGCTGCCCATGGGCCATGGTGGGGTCGCTCCCACATCCAGCCCCTGTGCACAGCACTTCTTGGCTGGTCTTCTGCGATGGGTTGGCCGCTGCTGCTAGAGGCATGCAATTGCAAAAGTAGACACAAGTTTTGCAAAATATGCCGGAGGAGGGGGGTGGAAAAAACCGCCCCCCCGGCTGCAGCCGGCCAGGCCTGCTCTCCAAATGCTGAGGTTGTTCTCACAGGTGACAATGCGGGGCCCTGATGCCCCCTCAGGGTTCCTTGCAGCTGCCCATGCGATGGTGGTGCTAACCTTGGTGGTGCCTGGGCCGTGTCTGTCCCCCACGGCTGGCCACGCGCCCCAGGAGCCAGCGGCAGGGCTCGGCACAGGGGAGAGGAGAAGCCGGAGCCCCCAGGGGCTGGCGAGGAGAGCACGATGCTGCGATAAACGGGCTTGCCTTATCGCCTTGGAGTGAGCTGTATTGTGGCGGAGAAAGCCCGTCAGCCATACGGGGGACTGAAATAACAACCGTTATCTCGTCATCTATTGACTGTCTTCTGCAGCTTACCGTTCTAAAAGGTGAGAGCGCTGTTTGAGGAATTAATATAGCTACACGGAGGTGTTTGAGGCCAGGGTTGCCGTTACCAGTTGGGCAGGGCTGTGTTAATGAGACGACACAGTAGCAGCGCGGGGAGGGGGAAAGCCTGGAACGTGCCAGGGGAACGAGCTGTTTTGGAGAGGCTTTGGGGACTCTGCTTTGCTTGCCTGCTGGTGCCGCTAATGACGGTGAAGTGCTTCCTCTCCTGGCGGCATGCAGGGCTTGGGAGCCAGGGCTTATGATGTTTTTTAAAATAATAGTAAACTTGAAACACTTAGGCTATTTTTTTTAATTTGCTGCTGGGTTTGCTGTTGAGGACTTTAGCATCCTTGCACATGCTAGCCATTTTCTTTTTAGAAAAGCTGAGTTTCTCGGGAAGCCCTGCTCCAGGAGCTGGGGGCTTTGGGAAAGCCAACAACATCCCAAAAAACCTCTTCCCGTAGAGGGTGGGGTGGATTTAAGGGATGCTTGTGTGAGCCCCACTGGGAAGGAGGAGCAGGACAGGGCAGGGCAGAGGCAATCCGGGTTTTCAAAAGCCACGTGAGATCCATCCGTGGCTCAGGGATGCCACGTGTGAATTTGCAGACTTAACCCACCCTCCTCCTTCCCCACTTCAGCACATATATTTTGATCTCGTAATTACAGGCTGCTGCATGTATAGGGGCATTTAAAACACATGGAGCTGACCCTGCAAACCTTTCCCAGGGCAGGGGGGGTTTCCCGAGTTCAGGGTCCATATTATTGACAATGATGATTGAAAATAATCTTCTAAGTCAGTATTAGGGTCAGGCCTTCTGTGTAAATCTTTATTTAGGCACCAGAGATGTCTCCTTTTCAATGCCATAGGCTGTAACAGCCCCTTTATAAAGCAAACGCATAGGGACTGTTAAGTCGCTGGATTATAAGGCTGTCGCCCATACATACTGAGTCTGCTTAGTCTAAACCTTCCTGAAACTTTCATTAAAAAATGAATATAAATGTTCAACACACTCGTAATCCACCAAACTGGGCTGTTTAAAATACAGCTTTGCCCTGCACAAAGCCACCGGACAAAGCGTCCTCCAGCTGGTTTTGACCCAACGTGGATCAGTGGCCCAGAACAGCAATGACAAGTCCAAAATCAGCTGGGCTTTAAAGTATTTTTAATTAAATAGAGGTGGACAAATCCAAAAGTATTACTGGCAGTCCAGGAAGCAGCTTTAAAGCTGTCGTACCAGTTTAAAGCTCTGGGTTCTGAAAATGAATCTAGAGCAAGTTTGTCTCCTCTGGGTGAACATGCCCATAAGCCTTGACTCCCGGGGCGATGGCTTTGGAGTCGCTTTGCAGAGCAGGTCCCCTTTGGTCAACTTCTGTAAGCAGAGGGGACAGGGAGGTGGTGGTGGTGGTGGGAGCAGAGCCCCTCCAGCCACCCCGGGCGAGCGCAGCCGAGGACCACAGCAGGTCCCGGGGGCGTCCGCTTGTGCCCAGCAAACGGCAGGTGCTCCTGGTAGCCTATGCCCTGCCGGAGTGTCGCATGGCCATGGCGGAGGCTCCCTGGGTGTCGCCCATCTCCCCCCACCACGGAGAAAGTGTTGTCAGCACCTCACCCAGGCCCTGACCCCAGGGGCAACTCCGCCAGCGCTTCCCCAGATCAGGTCTCACGAGCAGGGGATGCCGCTGACATCCGCAGGGGGAAAGCGGCTGTTAGGGTGAAATCTGCACCCTTTAAAACGCCGGGGTCCAGCAGGGAGGGTGTATTGCCCTCTCGCAGCGGGGACCGGCCCCTGCCTCCCACCGGGTTTTTCCCCCCGTATCAGCAGAGCCGTGCGGGTTTGAGTGGCGCTACATTGCACGGCTTTCAAAGAGCACTTGCAATCTCCTTATCGGTTGCAAGCATTTAATACATCCAGGTAAATCAAGAGTGTGCTTAATTTCTTATCGTACCTTTCACGTCTTATTTTTTATTGAGGAACTTTCTTTTGTGGGAATTTTTGTTTTGTGTTCTTTTGTTGTGTCAGTCTGCTGATAAAAGCGCGTCGGGGATTGCATTGTGCTGTTAATTTTCCTTTTGGTATGCTTGCTACAATGACTTATTTTGTGTCTGATATATTAGTTATCCAATTTTTGTAAGCTGATTTTAAATATGTTACTACGCAAACTCTTTTTACAGCCTGTGCCGCTTCTGATTATGAATGAGTGCAGAGATACACGCAGGAGTATTATTTATATAAAATATATAAGCAGGAAGAATCTTCATAAATCACAAAATGCTATTATCCTCGGGGGTTCATGACAGCCATATCTTTTTTTCCACGGAAAACTAGAATACATTAAACACCCCGGGCATTCGAAAGGGACGTTTCAAAAACTGTACAATTGCTCTATTTATTCCGTTCGTTTAGTAGGGAGCATTTAATATCTAAAGTCTGTTTTACACAAATAAATCTTAAAATTAAGATTTAAGTAAGAATTTATTGAGGGGAGCTACCGTATCTGCCTGTAGCAATATTATGGTTTATGACCCGAGGAATACGGTGTTTAATCCTGGAGGGAAAGCTTTCAGAATGCTATTTTACATAAGGTTCCGATGGCGGTCTCGTGCCTGTTTGGGAGTGTCGGCGTGTGCACCGGCACGCACGGAGCCCCCCTTGCTGAGAGGCCGTGCCGAGGCCGTGCCGGGCCCGGGATGCTGCAGGAGCATCCCTGCCCTGTGGCAGCACCTACCTCACTAGATCCGTTACAGAAAACCCTCGCTTGGGTTGCGCTAATCAATAGCTGTGCCTAACAGTTTACTATACCGTTTAATTAAACGAATTTACCTTTTGAAGGAAAATCCATTGCAAGCAATTTAGATTCTGGTGTATTGCAACCTTTTTTGAGGTTACTAGTGCTTTTAACCACTGTCTAAAGTGCATACAGTGTTAATTAGCATATTTAGGATTAAGTAGATTTACCATGCAGTAATCATTCTCTAATTCAGTAAGAACTATCTCTGGTGAATAGTGGACATTAATGACAGTTGCAAGAGCTTAGATATTACATAATCACTAATTACATTCTGCACAATTAGCGGAGACTCCTCAATGTGAATCGCTAATGGCTGATTCGTGTCAGCAGCCTGTTCTGCCTGTAAAGAAATATAAACAGTCTGCATAATTTTCTGATGGTATTAGCATAGGGAAGGAGGTTATTAATGAAGTTGGGAGGCCGGGAGGAGCGCTGATGGATGGGGTGAGCCCAAAGACGGCGTCACCCTGCCGTACCCTGCCTTGGTATACACCTGCGCTTCGTGATGAATGACGTCGGCGATGCTGCCTCTCGCTTCCAGTCTCTCGGCTCCCTTCGGGCGGTCGGAGGATAGAACTGGCGCCTTAACAAGCCTCCGTGGGTCTCTGGAGGCTGTTTTATTAAGCACTGGGTTAAGGGGCGCAGAACCGTCTCCAGCACCCAAACCTTCAGTCTTCAGAGAGCTCGGGCTTGGTTCACGGGTGAAGAGTTGGGAACGACGCGCAGCCTGCTGCGGCAAGGATAGGGAAAGACCAACTGACGTGAAAACACTGGTTGGCTTGTTGGTTGGTTGTTTTTCATTTTACGGCTCAGCCTTCGGAAAATAAACACGTGATAGTTTCTTGCACTACTGCGTTTAGCAGTTCCTTGCTTTTAACCATTTTCTCAGGCGATGAAAAAAAACAGAGAAAGCTGGATGTTGCATTTACCCCCATCTTGCATGGTAAAACTGACCACATAGGGAGAGGACCTTTCTTCTTAGTTGAGCATGACAGGGATTTGGACAAAAGTGAGGTGGCGGGCAGGCTTTGCTTCTTTAAAGAAATACATCTTTGCTCAATTGATGTTTAGTGATTAGGTCCACGGTTTCTTACAAGTGGAATTCAGCTTCCCGTGTTTGTTGTGTGATTAAAATGAGGAGTAGTGGTATTAAGCCAGTGGGAATTGGTTTGGACAAATCCCAAACTGGAGACCAGAATTGGGCCCTTATACCTCTAGGTATTAGGTATTTTAAATTAAGATTGCATGTGGTTTTAAAAGGCATTGTCAGAGCAAAAGCAATTTAACAAAAGGCAATGTATCTGGCGACTACTCTTCTGCCTGCCAAGTGCTCTTCTCCGCGAGCGCATTGTAGGGATGGCAGATTACATCTTCTGAATATTTTTGTCTGTTGCTGGGTTCATTTTCATAATAATAACTTGCATCCTTCTATATCCTTTCATGTTGAAGGGTTGCAAACTATTATACAAACAGACCCACTCCTGAGATGCAGCCACCTCCGAGGGGAAAGACGACAGCTTTCGGGGGGTGGGAAGCGAAGGCCCCGGTGGGGATGCAGGGGGACAGCGAGCACAGTGGCCTCTGGATGAGCTGCCCAGGGGCTTCTGGGGAGCCCCTGTCACAGCACACCCCACCTTGCGCCCCCAGAGTATACCTTAGCGTGGAGAAACCCGGAGCCTGCGGGTCTGCACTCAAGGGGCGAACCCGCAAAAGGGTGCTGAGCTACCAGCAAGCTCTGGGCTCGCTGCTGGGACAGCGCTTGGGTTTGGGGGGCAAAAAAAAAAAAAAAACTCCAAAGCATAAATAGTCCTTATATTCCACGTCGTGTGCGAACCATTCTGGATCGGTGGAAGTAAGGGCTTTGCAGCAGTGTTGAAGGGGGAGCAATGCGCGCTTGAAGCGTCCTCTGCAGCTTCCCGTGTCGGCTAGAAACAGGCTGCAGACAGAGCCTCCGCTCATCCTTGTTTCGAAACAAGACCCAAAATATTGTTTCTCTGGCAGCAGAAAAACAAATAGCTGCTTATTCAGATCAGTGCGTGTAATTGCTAATGTGCCTTCGATAACGAATCGTTTACTAACGGTCACGTCCCGACAACAGCGACACTTCCAAGCCCTGAAAACCTTTGCGAGGGTGCCGGGCTGCCTCGGCCCCAGCAAACAGGTTGCCCTTGCTCAGTTTCACGCCACCAGGTAGGATTTTGAAAGGGCTTGTAACATTTTTAAATGTTATTTCCCAACAGCTAAGATGGCAGAGCTTTCATATTCGAGTCTGAAAATATTGGCCTTTAAGTGCCTTGTCTCGAAACTCCATTTTTTATCTTTCCGGGGCTGGCGGCTGGGCTGACGTGAATTAAGGCCACCCCAGTGAGCAGCAGCGGCAGAGGACGAGGCCAGCAGGCTTTCTGCTAAATGTGCTTGGGAAGAGCAATTAGGCAGTGCAGATGCAGCGCCGTCAGCGTCGTTTTTAGTTACGGATTTTTCAAAACCCTGCTTTCGGTGTCACTGATATTTTTTCCAGTGTTTTGACCCGGCTAGTGACAGCCGAGCGCCATGCGTGCCCTCCCCGCCGCTGGCATTCAGACCCTCCCGACCCCTCCAGGACCGGTGCTGGGGGGCTGGAGATTAAACGCAGACCCTGGCAGCGGGGCGGCATTTCCATACGTGCTGTTTGCGAAGGCAGGTGCTATTCCTTACATTATCGCCAGAACATTTAAATCTTAATGACTGGCATTGTTGTCTCAAAGACGGTGTTTTTCCTGCTGAGAAACTGCATTAGATTGGAGAAACAGAGCTCATTTCCATTCACTCAGCAGTCTCTCTAGAAATGACATGCAGTGCTTGAAACTGTTTATTTCCAAATTCAGGCCTCCTCCGCATCAGTCATCAGCTTCAATTACCAGTTTTCCGGAGCCGAGCCATCAGGCAGTCTGACACGAGGGTCCAACCTAATTCCCACCTTCTCCAAAGTCAAGAGCATAATGTGCAGATGAAAAGGTGGAAAATAGCCTGGACTTCATTAGCATGCAGAGCCCGGCTGTTCATTTGCTTGCTGCGAATGGAAGTTCTGACACTCAGCGCCTTCTGCAATATGAGAAAAGTCCTCTTCAGAGTATATGATGTCCTTACCAGCCAGGAAAGGTCATCAAAAAGGCAGGCGCTGACCTTGCTCCCTGCTCTTCATGACTAGTTTATTGATTCCAGGAACACCTCATTACATGCCGGATCAACATATTATTGCCATGTTCAGCGGCTGAATTGTTTACAAGTGTCTTTATAACCAGCAAAAGCCTTCCGGATGATGCATGACTACACTCATTTGGATGTGACCTGCCAATTATATGTTATCCGATATGGTGCTGTGTGTCTTGATCCCTGACCGGGCCCGCTGCCCTGCATCAGCACGGGCCCATTTACTACTTCTTTCTAACCGCTCTTTGGGAAAGTGTCCATTAGCCTGTCAGTCTGTAAATATTTTATATTTTTTTTTTTTTTACCTCTGCTGCAGGCAACGCGAGCGTTATTGCTCTGTCATTTGCTATGCATGAGGTTCATAATCAGTTGGGGGAAGAGGTGGGTTGTTTTTTTTTTTTTTTTTTTTATGGCAGCGTCTGATAACCCACCCAATTTGCAGTCAGTATGCATGGCGAGCGGTGCGACTTGTTACAGAGCCGCGTGCCGGCCCTGCGAGAGAGACCTGTCATATTTTATTCAGGCGCGAGCACTGCGAGGCCGGTGATTTATTTGCAGGAGGGAAAGCAGGAGCAAGTCCCCCCCCTCTCCCCAGTCTCTCCCTTCCCTGCCTCTAAAGGTCCAATAACTTACCACCCAGCAAATGCATTTTCCCCTTCTACATATTTTTCTGTGGTTTGCATTCTCATTCTCTAAATATATTGCGATGCATTATTTATTCTTGATCTAGAGCGGGTGACTTGGTGTAGTTTACACGGGCATAGACACAAGAATTTAAAAAAATAAATCACGAGGCACGACTACTATTTTAATCTCTCATTACAGACACTTATGGCTCAATAAAAAAAAAAAAAAAAGAAAAGAAAAGAGTGGCGCAGCAACTCGATTAGCAAGTCTGTAAAGAGAGAGCGCTCCAAAAAGCGGCACTAAGAAAGCGGCTCACATGCACCCATCGGCACAGGCTTGGTTTTGCTTTTTACGGTCTCCGCTGCCGGTTGTCAACAGCCTTTGGTGGTGACCCGGACGGGGGGCGCAAATGGCACACAAAGCCAGTGGGACTGCTCAGAGGACTCTCCCCGCGCAGCCGCTTCGCATTCGGTTTGCCACTGGAGAGGGGGTGCCTGTGTTTTCCTGCACCCCCAGCCCAGGTAGCTCGCGGGGAAAAGGCTGGAGGCTGGGGATGATTGCCCTTTCCACCGGTGGAGATGATTTTTCTTGACGTTTGATTTCCATGTGCAACCAGAAGCAAAGATGAAGGGGCTCGTGTGCGTGTGAAATAGGGGGAGCGTGGGTGCAGGAGGGCTCTGTGGGACCAGGAGCAGGTGAGGTCTCACACCTGGGATAAGGTCTGATACCTTAAACACAAACGAGATTAACATTTGCTTAAATTTGTCTCTGTTTGGGGAAAATACTTGAGAGTCAACTCAAAACTATGCAAAAGAAGAGTTGCGTGTTTGCCTGCCCGGGGACGCTGCCCTGAGCGTGAACCAGACCCACAGTGACCTTACACTGATTTGGGGTTTTTGGTCTGGTGCAGAATGATGGAGTTGTGTGAGTGAGAGGCAGGGTGTGCCCCCAGTATAATCCCACGGTGTGTCCCTGCAGCATCTTATCCCAACTTCACAGGGTGTTACTGCTTTAAAAAAAACCAAAAATTGAAAAAACAAAACCAAACAAAACCCCAACAACAAAAAACCCAAACAAAAACCCCACAAAATAACCAACCAGCATCACCTGAAGCTGTTTGATAGCATGTTTATTTTCTATCTACAGCTACAGAAGGTTTCCTTTAAAAGTATCTCCCATTGGAATTGGCTAGGATGCAAGAGTTGGGATGGAGTGCGTTTGACCAGCAGAGCAAAGTTGGTTTCTGCTCCATTATCTTAAACAGGGAAGAAGTGCAGGGGCTGCCAGCGTGTTGGTGCCTCTCAGAGGGGCTTCTGGAAGAGCTGGGGGACAGTCGTGTTCCTGGAACCTGAGCATCACTGCTGTCCTCTGGCTCTGGGTGTCCGGGGTGCATCACCCCCAAGATGCTGAAGGAAACTCCTTGCAGAAGTGGTGCATCCATGCAGCCACGGATCTAGCTGATGTGGCAGTGCCAGAATTTCCATAGGTTTTGTGGCCTGGCTGGAGTAAGACAAAATTTATGCACGTATAGCGCTGTCTGCTCAAAGCTCTGCAAACATTAATTAAGTTGCCTAACACCGCTTGGCAAGTGTTAGCGTTGAAGTCCTCTTGCTGTGGTTAAATTGAGGGACCAAAGGGGCTTAAGAGCTTCAAGGGTGAACCAACAGCAGCGAAGATGCAGGGTCTCCAGCGTACTGGCTCTCGAAAGCCAGCGTTGCATCTTCCCGATTTTAAAAACCACTGTGCCTGTGCCCAAGGCTGCCTTAAAACTCCCCGGTGCCGTCAGGAGCGTATGAATAGCTGGGGGATGCCCCTTGCTGAGGTGACAGAAAGCAGCTAGGGGCCTGGTTCCCTCCTTACAACACGGAGCGTTTTGGTTTGGGGGCTGTAAAAAGGGGGATTTGAATTTCTTAAAACAGCCCGTTTAGCTTCCAAAATAAAAACCCCTGGGTCTGAGCGGCCCTGAAGCTGCGGGTGTTGAATATTCAAAGGGCTGATTCCCCCTGGTGAGCTGTGGCGTTTACGCTGGTGTGATGCTGCTGAATCCAGTGCTGCGGTCGGGTAACACCGTGCCCCGGCGTGGGTTGTCGACTGCGGGAACTGAGTCTGCAGCCGCTGAACCTCAGTGTGGGGCCTCCACCACAGCGCTGGGATCTCCCCCCCCGCCAGCTGAGGTCCCGGGTCACTGTTTGGCCTGCGTCACACAACCGGCAAGTGTCACACAACCGGCAAGTGTCACACAACCGGCAAGTGTCACGTTGAGTCTGGCATTATTTATGCTGGGATAAGTCCGCGGCGATTTATCAAGCCCCAAACATTCCTCCAAATTTGGCACTTGATCCTTTAATTTCTGTTTATGTCATTAATCCCAGATTCCTATTCATGGCGTAAATTTTCTCTTTAAAAGGGAGAGAAAAATCAACTCTTCGTGACAGCAAAGTTGCATGACTATGGAGAGGAGCATTAACCTTTCCTTTAGCCTGAAGAACTCCATAATCTTTTTAAAATCAACTTTTTATTATTTTTGGAGTGATGCTTAATGCCTGATGGAAACGAGAAGCAGTGGCGTCGTTAGGGGAACTCTTTGCAACTTCTCATGTGTATAATTTAAGGTCACGTCTAAGCTGCACGTGCCTGTGGGTGCTGCGGGAGCCGTGGCATTGCCCCGCTACCCGGGTGGGGCCATTTCCCCTGTTGCGCTTGCGCGCTGATGCCTTCAGCAGGGTTGGAACCGGCGAGTTTGCAGCCCCTCCACGTCCCACCTGCAGCAGTTTGTTTCCCTTTAGGAAACTCAGCAGTGCCTCCTGCAGCGCTCAGCCTGGTTTTTGGCCTCTCTGCGCTACGCCAGCTGCTGTCAAAAGCCGTGGATACAAACACAGGCAGAGGAGGGCTGGTGAGAACCAGCGGTGCACACACAGCGGCTCGAGGCAGTCAAGCAGCAGTGTGTGACAGCGAGGGGAGCTGCCTCAGGCCACCGGCTCTTCCGTGGTCCTGCCGAGCTGAATTTCCATCCTTTGGCGTGCCTTCTCCCAATGTTTCCATGCCCACAAGCCAGCTGCAGCTTCTTCAGACGCACCACTAAGTGCAAGTGACTTGGAAACCAGTCCCAAGCTCTTCTTGCAGCACGTCGCTGCCAGGAGCCCACCCCGCGCAGGCAGCACCCGCTGGGTGCTCGGGGCAGGCAGAGAGGTGGCGTTTTGGGGGCCGGGTGCTGCAGCTCCGATGGTCGGATGGGCCTTCCCTTCGGGCTGGGGGAGCTTGAGGTTGAACAAGGTCAGGAGATGCCACAACGCTACCCCTTGGTGGCCTCACCAGGAGGCTCATTAGCAGAAAAATGAGGTGGCCACTGGATTTATTAACAGCACCCAGTGTGCAAATTTAATTTTCCTTCTCATTGCACTCCAGCAGAGTAATTGGACACACAGTCCAGGGCAGGGACAAAGGACAAGGTCAGTTATTTGTCTGGCAAATGCAATTATACGTAGGTCTGAGGAGAGGTTTGGAAACCGCATTCCCTGGCTGTGTCTTGCCCTATGTAAAAATCGCCCAAGCTCCTGGAGCACGAGCTGGAACAGTGCTCCCTGTGACCCAGCACAGGGGACAATCCCCTTCGCCGGTGCACGGCCAAAAAGCAAACTCGCAAGGTGTGTGACGTGCAACTCTTCCCTGAGGAAATGCTTCTTGGAGGAACGCACGTGGGTTTTGGGTGGTAATCACCCAGCTCTAATTGCCACGATGCCCTTGCGGTGCCATCCGGGGAGCGCCGTGCTCGCCGGGGCCCTCTTGCACAGACGGGTATTTATTTGGACCTCTGCTCTGAAGAATGTTTGCAGTGTTTAAAGATCAATGCTAGGTACCCTCCTGACGGTGCAAGGACGCTGAGCCTAGCACTTGTTATCAAGCCTACTCAAAACTTTGGTGCAGTTTTCAATTGCTTTGAGCGCTTTCGCTGCACGTGTTGCATTAACCAGAAAAAGGCATCGTTCCGTACATTCAGTGCAGCCCCATGAATGCAGGCGCTGGAAGAGCAATCTGAAATACGGCACGGTCGCCGCGCTGGGAAGTCAATTTGTTTAAAAGACCGGTGGTGGGGAGGGAAGGATCCTGCCGGGTGGCCGGCACCCGCTCCTCAGCCCGCTCTGCTCCTGCTGCAAATGAAGGCGGCAGATTGCAATACACTGGAAGAAATTAGCCCTTCCATTCATCTTCATTAGCCACGCAGTTTCACTGGATCTGAGCTCACGACAAGTGGGTTCCCAATATCTATGTAAATCCTTCTCTTTCTCCACATATTCACTCACATTCATTAGTAAGTACCAGAAGCAACGCTAAAAGTACGAGCCATGCAGAAGAGGAAATCAGTGAGGGCTGGCCGTGCCTGTGCAAGGTTATCGTCCCGATTACGCCGTGGAGAGCGGAGTGTTTGGGTATTACCCCTATAATTATTGTTGTTGGTTGTGCATTAAATGTGTGCATTTGAAAATAAATCAGGCAAGTCTAGTGCTACCGCAGCAGTTCGATTCATCACTGTGGGTTGTTATCGGAAGATGTGGTGGTTGGCCAACGTGGAGTTGGACCTCTACATCCATGCTGAAGGAGCCACCTCGATTGCATAAGACTGGATTTCCTCTGGAAATCAGTGGGTGAAAATCAGGATGCCCTCCATAGGCTGAAATTTGGATTTTGCAGGGCTACCTTCAGCCATTCCTCCTTTGAGACCTGTGCAGGGGGACAGCCAGGACTTCCAGATAAACCTGTCCCCTTTCCAGTTTGTTGTGTAGGAAAGGAAGCAGCCGCGGGGGCTGGAAATCCTGCAGCCGGGGGGGGGCATGCCGAAACCCAAGAAGAGCGATTCACCTCTTGTTTGTGCGAGCACCCACGCTAACCGCAGAACCTGACACAGACCGACCGGAGATGAAGACCTGGAGCCTCGGAGGTGGGGAGGAAGACCCCAGCCTTCTGGGGAGGAAGAGCAGCGCCTGCCGGCCTCTGCAGCCCCCTCCCGCACACCAGCACCTCAGCTGCAATGGGCACGGGGCGGGGGGGCTTTTATTAATTACTGGTAATTACTTATTTTACATATTGTTATTGATGTTTTTTTGTTGCAAGTAGCTGATTATATTTAAGAGATAAGGAGGGAAAATGTCTGCCCGGGCAGTTAAATCACTGGAACAAGGCTACAAAGCCCCGACCGCACGTCGCAGACCTTGCCAAGTGTTTCCAAACTGAATAGTCATTGGGTTGGCAGATAATTCAGAAACTATTTGTATGAGCTGTTTATCAAATTATTAACTGCACAGATGTTGTTTGGTTGAAGAGCAGCTGAACCTTCTCTCTGCCAGCCGCGGAGACAAAGGTCTGCAGGAATAATTGGAGATGTGCATGGAATATTAAATTAATTTACTGCTCTTAATTCTTATGCAAATCCTGACCTCTGATAGAGCCTATCAATTACCCTGCATACAGGGAAAAGAAAGGAGAACAGTTTCTTTCTTTTCTCCCCCCCCCCCTTCTTTTTTTTCCTGTTGTTCTTCAGTTTGGTTTTTTGTTTCCTTTTTTTTTTTTTTTTTATTCCTTTTTGAAAAGGAACTTGGAAAAGGAAATATTTGGGGGAGGGAAAAAAAGCCATTTGTGGGAGAAGCAAAGGACCGGGATTATTTAATTGATTCTCCCGGTTGCAGTGATGTCCCCTGGGAGTCCGGACACAGTTTTTAAAATAGCGGAGGGGGTGGGGGGCGCGGGGGAGGCCTGGGAATGGAGGCCAGGGCCGGGCTGAAATAGCTCCACACACTTTGGTCGGAGGGGCCCGGCTTGGCTCATGTCACCTTCGGTTGGAGTGGGAGATGACTGGAGGCCCACGGTGATCTCGGGTGGGTTTTGGTGGGTTGGGGGTTCTGCCGCTGTGGGGTCCGGCCAAGGGTTTGGGAGGGTTTTCTGGGAAGGACTTCACGCCGCTGGGAGCAGAGCTGATTCCGCCAGTAATTAACAGTGAAGAAGAAAGGCAATTTGTTGTCAAGTCTATTGTGAGATCCCAGGTAAAATGAAGTACGATTTAATTGGTCCTCGTTAAAAAGAGCTATTTTTCTAATATGGAGAAAAGGCCTCATCTTGGGCACTTTTTTTAATTGGGGTTGTGTATGCACTGTTTAGTCAATGTTTAAAAAAGACTCCGGGCCTTATTCTTTCATCATATTTTCTAATAAGGATAAATAAATAGGATGAATAATGCGATCGGTCTATCCCTCGACCTCTGAAAGACCTCAGCAGCGAAATGATGTTTCAAGCTCCTTTCGTCACATCCAATATGCACTGCCTTTCAGCTCTCCGCAGCCCAAACAAAAGCCATACAACAATATCAATTAATCATGCAGCAGGCAAACAAGGAGATTTATTCCACTACAAATAGCCTCACAGAGAGATGCTGAATGGGCTTGATTAGCATGAGAAAAGAGGAGCAAAACTCCACAGTTCAACAGCTAAAGAGCAATTTGATGGGGCTGGGATTGGGAAATTACTTGATTAGTGTCTGTCGGAGGAGAACACGATTAGGACGCGAGTCCCAGCCCCGCCGGGGGAACTGGGGGCTCGGGGCGGCCTGGCCGGGGGGTGGGGGCAAGGGGGGTAAAAATAAAAAGGGGGGGTGGAATAAAAGGATTTTTTTTCCTTTCCCCCCCCCCCGGTAATTCCCGGGAAGCGCCGTGAGACTCCGCTCCCCCTCCCAGGCAGCCCATTCGGGTAATTTCATTTATCCCGCAAATCTAATTAGTAATCCGCGGATGACATTAATACCGATATAATGAAGCCTGTGATGACCAGATTAGCAGGCGCGCACTGATAGCCTTAAAGGCACATCGCACCTTGGCATCCGCGGGACCCAGGCGGGAATGGGGGAAAAAATCTTGCTTTAAAAGGAGAAGGGGGGGGGGGGAAAAAAAAAAGAAAAAAGAAAAAAAAAAAGCGGGCGGGGAAGAAAAAGAGGAGCAAAATCCGCACAGGTCGGGCCGAGCGGTTATGAAGGGAGCCGGTGCTTTGCTGAGCTTTACCTGCCCGCCAGCACCGGGCCCCGGCCGCCCTCGTCCCGACTGATTCCCAGTAATATTGCTCCGCCAAGGAGAAGAAAGGGGGGGAGGAAGAAGTCAGAGCCAAAAGAGTCGCTCTGCAATTTATTCCAATGGGTGGCTTTTAAGAAGCTGGCAATTTGAGACGGCTGGGTGTTATTTAGTGCAATATGAAATCAAATGATCCTATTTCTCAAATAACAGTGTCTGGGAGGAGAAGAGAATGCTCTGAAAAGGTAATTGTCTCCTGATGATATTTCCATTATACCCCAATCCTGGCCTAAACGCTATCAGCGCCGGGCTGAAATCGATACGGGGAGGAAAGAGGGGCTCTCCCGCCTCGTACCGCCGGCATCCCGCACCGGGAAGGGAAGGGGGGGTCCCGACGCCGGAGCTGGGGTGAGGGGAAGCATCCCCAACATTAACACCCCACGATCTTTGCAGGAGGGCTTTGGGGGGAAAAAAAAAATCCTAACTCTTTATTATTATCACTATTATTTTTTCCTTGCCTCGGTGTGCTGGCCGTGCCGGGTACCAGGGGAGCAGCCCGGGGCTGACACCCTCCTCGCCGGCGGCATCTCACTGCGGAGGAGCCGAGGTAAGGAGAAGGAACGCGGCAGGACCATGCCCGCGGCGGGGGAGGGTCCGGGAGGCGGGGGGGGGGGGGGGGGGGGGTGTCTGCGGAAGAAGTATCTCTGATGCAAAAAAAATACACCACTTTCCCTTCGGCGGGATGCGCCCCGCGCAAATGTCCTGGACGCCGGTTTGCCTAAAGGATGGGGGGCGAGCGGGGGTCGGGCAGGAGCTGGAAGGGCTGTCCGCCCCCCGCGCCGAGCCACCTCGGGCTCCTGCCTATGGGGACACCGCCGCGGGGACCCGAGGAGCCGCCATCCTCCTCCCCGCCTCGCCGCAGCCCCTCGGATGGGGCTGGGAAAAAGGAAATCCCGTCCTTTCCCGCGCTGCGGCAGCCAGACCGGTTCTCCATCGTTTTCCCCCGAAAGCCCATCTTGCGTGTGCCCCCCTCCCCACCCCGCGGAGCGGCTTTCGGGGTGCTCTGACCCCCCGCTGCCCTCGCCCCCACCCGCGTTTCAAGCCCCGCAGCAGACGGCCAGTCTCCCGTCCGGCCGTCGGGTCGCATGAGCCGCTGCCTTAAATTATTAGTAGTTACTGTCGGTCCCGTTCAGCGTTTGGCAACGCTCTCCCTTCCCCGGAATGCCGCTGCATCTTCATTTTGTGAAATACCCTGATTTTTTTTAATGGGAGAGAACGTCCCTTTCGCCGGCTGCTATATGCCCGCGCTGCCGAAATGATAAAATCACCAGAATTAAATCACTTCAGGGAAACGGCGGGGAAAAAAGAAAAAAAAGAAAAAAAAAAAAAAAGACAGAGAAATGAAGGCGGTAAACAGGAGGAAAAGGAAAAGCTAGCGGGACCTACCTGAGTCCGCTCCCGACGGGGCAGCGGCGGGCATCTGCCGCCCGCTCCGGTGGCATCCAGCGTCGCGGAGCGGCTGCTCGGCTCCTTCGCTGGTTTGGGGGTTTTTTTCTTGTTTGTTTGTTTGTTTTTTTTTTCCGGTCACCAGCATCGCGACAGCGGGACCTGACCGCTCCCGGCTGCGTTACCCCGGGAGCCAAGGTGCGAACGGGAATTTTGCAGCAGCTCCCGAAAAATTACATCGGCGCTTTCCCCCACGTCTCCTTTCGGGTGAAGGGGATTTTCCTTCGGTTGTTTGCTTGGAGCTGCGGGGCTTCTTGGGTTGCTTGATTTTTCTTTTATTTATTTTGTATTTTTTCCCCCCTTTTTTTTCTTTCTTTTTAAGCCTTTTCGCCCACGCGGGCGGGGGGGGTGGGGGGGGGAGGGAGAGGCTCGGTGTGGCCCCGGCCGCCGGGGCGGTGCGGGGCGCGGAGCGGAGCGGCCAGCCCAGATTTGGGCTAATTACTGCATAATTGCTAGGAAAGGGTCGGGCGTTCACGCCAGCGCCGGGCGGGCTGGTAGCGCGTCCCCGGGCACTTCGGGGAGCAGCAAATAAATGCACTTCTGGAAGGGAAAAAAAAAAAAAGGGGGGGGGGGGAAGTGTGTGGGGGGAGCGGAGCGTATTAATTGAGCAAGGATAAAGGTTTGCTCGTTAAAAAGTTTACTGGGTGACTGCCATTGTCTGTGCTGCTCTGGGGCGGGGGGGGGACGACAAGAAATTGCCCTTCGCTCTGTGGCAGCCGAAGTTACTCGGGGCATGTCACAGCTGCACAAGGGGGGACAGGGAGGGGGGCAGCGGCAGGCCAATGCTCAGGGCCGCGTTCAGACGCTCAAGGGCCCCCCGCCTCACAGGGTCTGGTCTTCTCCTAATGGGATCAGGGCACCTTCCAGGCCACCGTCCTGCGCTTGGAGAGGTCCTGTATGGTTTGTGCGTCTGCAAACGGGCAAAACATTTTGAACCTTAAGCCTCTAAGTCAGCCCAGACCTTTGCTGTTCACAGATCCCACCTGCCGACCCAACTGACACGAGTATTTCCTCAAAAGTAGATCCGAAACGAATTTTCGAGTAGTATCTAAATGCACTGTTGAAATATTTTCCATCTCTTCTCAAGCTTTTTTGCCAGCTTCTGCCTCAGGTTCCTTTTTATGTTTGGCGTGATTATTTACCATTGTATATACTAAATGGAGGACAGAGGGCAGGGACCAGCGATGTCGAGTTCTGAGCAGACACAGTTTAATTAATATAATAGTCTTATGCTTGTTCTCCTGCTTTTCAAATGAATGAGCAGTTTATATGTATGGACCCTTTCATTCACCACCAGAACAATCTTCCGCACAGGACAGAGGGGGAAATGCTTAATAAATCACAGAAAAACAGCATGGTGGTTTGGGACAGGAAGCAAAAAATCCCGTGTCTATTTCAAATAAATAGAGAATTCAGAGAAGCAGTGTATAGTTCTTACTCCGCGTTAATTTGGCCAGGCTGTCCAGATAGCACTTGCTGAAAAACAAGCCAGCTTCTCCAGCACTTCATAGGGTCCGGACCTTCTGCTCCAAACCTCAGGCAGAAGTAAAAATAAAATGGAGAGAGCAACCAAACAGTGACCACATAATTCTAGCTCAGCGGAATGCGTTTATTTTCCATGTATGCTGCCACTGCTGTTTTGCTGATTTAAAGAGTCACTGATGACTTGCAAACGTTCATGCTGAAATATAAATGTCTTTAACAGGGTTTAAATATTTTGGTTTACGGTAGTGAGGGATTCTCAAGAGACTCTCTGTTTGTCAACGTCTGTCTAAAGAGCAGCGTGTCGCTACCTGTGCCGTCGGTTCGGAACAGCCGTCGGATCTGATTTCCCTTGCCCCAAACAGCACTAAACTGCAAGGCTCGCCCAAGTGCTTCCCTTTGTTTCAAACCCTTGTAGCTTGGAGCACTTGTTGAACCTGACGACAAGTGCATCAAAGTGGCTGACAATTATGAAATAAACAAATATCATTTGAGGCATTTTTGAGCCGAATCCAGTAATACATAGATTAGCTTATTGATGTCGTTATCATATTGAATATTATTCATGCTTCTGATATTTCTGCTGCGCGGCGGCATTCCCTGCTCAGTAAACATCATATTATCTCACTATGCAAAAGGCTTCATTAATCAAAACAGACAATAGGCCAGACGCTCTCCCTTTGAGTCTGGGGTTTTGGATCTTCCAGGCTTTTTACCTTGTCTAAATGCCTTGTCCCTGTCAATGCAGAAGGCAACTCTTCAAAACAGATTGCTATAAAACGTGGAGCTAAAAGGAAAACATTATCTAATTCAGTTAAAAGAATTTCCTGGTTATTTTACATTTTCTCTTTAATTTTTCATGACTTGTAGAAGGAAAACTTTTTCAGTATTTCAGTCAGTACATGAGAATAACCCACTCATTTGTTAAAATACTAATGAAAGAGCCTGATAGATCTCTGTCCTTCAAACCAGCAGCCAGTGTTAAGATCAAGAAAGATGGAGCTGACTGGCCAACCCGTGGTTGCGCTGCCTGCCTCGCTCGTTGGAGATGGAGAACGGACGGTGGATGGAGAGCTGGGAACAATGTGGCCATGAAGCTGCTGTTCTCCAGAAAGACGATCCTGGCAAAAACATGGCACCGTCTTCATTTGGTGCAACGGACCGCATGTTGAAGGTGAGGCAGGGCACTTTTGTGGCTAGGAAAATGTTCGGGTGCAAAATCTCCACTTTCAGGCGCGGGTGCAGGCCAGGTGGTGAGACACTCGGGCACACAGAGGCGTTCATTCATTTGGAGAGTTTGGCGGAGGCAGATTTGACCCCCCCATGATGGATATTCTCCACCCCACAATTTGTAACGAAGTTGAACTCTTGCTGGTCGTGGGCTGCGACGTGTGGCGGGTTCTGCCTCGCACCGGCCTGTGGCGCCTTGGGCCGAGCTGCAGCGTGCGCAGCAGAGTAACGCTCCCTGCTGTGGGAATCGAATGGGCAGGTGTGGGATTGATTTTGGCTACGTGTTTTTGAGCTGTCGTCGTCTTCCTGCTTTCTTTTCGGTTATTGCAGGCCTGACAGAGACATTCCATAATCATCCAAAATAGCACAAAATAGTCTTTCCTGCACAGAAATACATTAGAATTGTTTCAGATTGAGCAACAGAAATTAAAGTAGTGGTTGTATGGGGTGCTCCAGAGCATAAGGCATAGGTGACTTCAGAGAGACAGGAATCGAGCCTTTTGACGGTCTGCTGTGTGTGGCCTCGTTCAAATTCAGCCTCTTGTCTCGCATGTCAGAAAACCTAAACTCAGTTCTCATTTCTCCAGGGACGGGGAAACTCAACACCGTCAATCTCCTCTTTCCTCTTCAGACAACAGCAGACACTTAAATGGAGATTGGTTAATTCCTCGTGCCTACATCTTAGAAAATGAAGTGACTTTGAATTATTGGGAAAGCAGAGAGACGCGAAATCTCCCAGACCTCCATCCTCTCCACATCCTTGGCCTTGGAAAAGCCTGAGTCAGGTCATACCTGATCCCTTCTGGTCTTGGAGCCTCATATACTGCAGAGGAGACTCAAAAAGCACTTTGAGATGGCTGGAGAGGAGGGATACTTCCTGGCAAATGGTCTCTATAAACTGGTCCCCTCCCCATGCCATTTCTGTTGCTCATTAACAACACGGAGCCATAAACAATGGCACGCGCTTGTATCTAAATTCTCCAGGATTAATTAAAAAATCATTGGTGACGACATTACTAGAGACTTTCAATTATGTCAATAGGCTTTGGATAAGGCCCTTATATTCTTAATAAACATTATGTAGTTTTAAATGCTGTAGTCTTGTTCTTTATTTAATCAGACGTTATCATTGGCTTCTGTGTTAACTCATTTCACCTGTCCTGTCAACAGCAAAAACTGCCTTCTTCAGTAAGACAATGTATTTCCTATTTATGCATCAGAAATGAGTAATAATAGGTTTCAAGAAACTGTAACATTTAATAAAAGCGTTTTATTACATTTAAATTTATTAAAATTTAAACATTAAATTCAACATGTTAATTACTATTTCCATGCATTGACACTGACAGTCGGAAATGGATCCACACAACTGCTCTGCCGAGATATGTTCACTGGTGTTATTTGCTCTTTGATTACTAATGTATTATTAGTGCTCTTCATTTGGGACTTGATTCATTAACAAAAAGACTTATATGGGCATTATGTAAATTTTTTGTATGTCTTTTACATAGCTACAAGGGCACGTATTATGAATCTAATTGAAAAAAAAAAAAAAAAAAAAGAAAGAAAATGTATTCAGTTCTGTCCTGACTTGTGGGCAAGCTCTAGCTAGATGTACAGTCCCTCTCAGAAATCAAATAAGCCCAGAGAGGAAAAACCTCTTTTCAATACATCACAGCCTGTGTTTCTGCAAATCCCTTTCTCCAGCCTGCTGTGTTTTGGCAGAAATAGCAAAATGGTGGCAATGAAATGTTCGGGCTCTCTCATATCTCATCCGCGTGCCTGCTGTATACGTGGGTGCTTGCAGCTAATCGCCCCTGTTGGGTTTTAATCAATGATTTCTCTCTAATGCTTTTGAAGTCGTGATTTGGTTTATTCTAATCCAGGCGTTGTCAAGCAATATTTGTATTTCTCATGTTAAGTTGAAACTCAGCTAAAATCAGAGAGGGCCCTTAATCTGTAAAAGCTCATCATCGTCGTTATGGCAGCAGTGTTGGGGGGGCGGGGGGAGGTTATACAGAGGCTAGCGTGGTGAGGCTTTGTCCCAACACACCTTACACGAGGACACCGACAATTTCTGCTTTGCATAGAGTTTCCCATCTTTCCCGGACCAAGTGGCATCCCCTCCATTTTCTGGCTTTAGATCAGAGCCTGGCAGACAATCTGCAGCAGGTACACCGTGTGCACGGATCCATCACGCAGGAAAACCAGCAAACCCTGTGACAGCGATCTCTGATAGACATAGTCAAGGGCCACTGATGGGTGAGAGGGGAGAGGCCAAGGGGGAGACAGACCGATGATCTGTAGCACCTGTGAAGAAAAAGCATGGAGTAGATAAGAGATAAGTAGGGCAGAAAAAACTACAGCAGAGATCTTTGGAAAGATCACAGCAGTAGAAAAGGCAGAAAGGCATTATTTTTTCCTCCAGTTTTTCTAGGTGCAGCAGTGCCTTCAAGTCCTGACATCAACCTCTCCGGTCTACTGCAGACAGCGGGTCCTTCTGTGGATGTAGCTCCAGGCTGGACCAGCTCCTTTGGCAGTGCCGCTGCCAGTGCTGCAGAATACATCAGGCTCTTGCAGCAGGGAAGGTGCTCTGCAAACCGTCAGAGATGTGGTGCTGGGCCCAGCGCAGTGATGCCCTTAAGCGTGGGGACACAGGGCGACGCCTTGGTCCACGAGCCTTTCACTGTGAGGAAGCAACACAGGCTGCCTCTGGAAGCGTGCATTGACACTCCTGTTTTCCTCTACAAAGATATATTCTTTTTCATATTCTTCTCTTTCTTTCATCCCCTTTTCCTCCTGCAGGTGAGCACCCTGCGGCCAGATGCTCATCGCAATGAGGCAAATTCTGCACCTTGCAGGATGCTGTTACATCTCCAGAGGAAAGAAGGATGCTAAAAGCACACATGGTTTACTCCCTAAATTAAAAAGAGTGTGTAAAGCTGTTTAGATTAGTGCACGTCAATTCCAGCATTTGAATCAAGAGATACGTTCGTTTGTCAGCTATTGGGGAAAAAAAACCCCATAATTTCATTCAAAGTGCATTTAATAAGACAGAAGGAGACAGATTTCTTTGACAGTTTTACAGCTCTTATCAGATTACATTAAAATTAAATTAAAACAATCTAAAAGAAGTGTTAAGTACTGAAGGGAGAACACAAACAAAACACTCCTCTTTGTAGGCTTTCGGGGATGGGGTACTGATGTTAGTTATCAAGGATGTGAGTAATAAGATTATTCTGGAGTCGATTATGAGCCCATCAGTGTCAGCGCTGGGGATCACTTCGCAGGCCTGGGGTTGCAGAGGGTGAGCCCTGCACCGAGACAAGGAACAGAAGGGCCAGAGGAACAAAAGGTGAAGTATCTTGGGGGGACCAGGCCAATGCTCCTTGTTTCCTTATTTTTTTTGTTTAATAAAACAGCAGAGTGTTTAACCCTGTCTGCTTTTCTTTCTTCTGTTTCGTCTCTCATTCTACTTTTTTTCTTCTCCTTCGTGCTGCCCGCAGTGCTGGGACTGGCGGGGACAGGTTAGCACCGTCCCCGTTAGCACTACACACGCCCCCCCCCAGCCCCTCCTGGCCTCTGTTCTCTGCCGGGATCACTTTGCCACCATCTTCTCAGTTTGTCACCATGATCTCTAACGCTCCTTCCCAGCTCCTCCCCAGTTAGAGGACCCTCCGCTGTCCCTTGCCCGTGTCCCCGGCTAAGCGGTTTGGAGCGGGAGATGCTGGTGGGAGGTGGGCAGCCTCTCCAAGTCGGCGCCTCAGCCCACCTCCTCCTGAGCAGCGGCTCCTGTGCCACCGTGCAACTGAGTGCCCTTGAGCCCCCAGCCCCACACGTGTGCTCCAACTAAAAACACAACTCAAAAAAAAAAAACCAAACCCCAAAACCTACCCGGGTTGGAAAGGTCCACTAAAGAAATAAACTCTGCAGTCCTACGAATCTCACCTCCCGCGCTGAGCTGTCAGGTGGAGATCAACCCCTTTCAACTGAAACCTGGAAATCGTAGTGTGGGAATAAGGTTTTCCAGTAGGTAAATACAATGTATGCTCATAATTTTAGATAGCACTAGAAGCGTTTGAAAGTTTTTGATATTATTTTAGCAAGCACAAATATTTTTAAAAGCAGTTTAGTCTTCCAGAACCAAACCTGGTATGTCATTGGTACAGGCTTAAGAAAGCCAGATTCTTTGCCTGTTTTGAAAAATAACAAATTTGTAGTATATGAAAGTGTTTTCTTGTTCAAATGCCATACAGCATTTGTCAGTTTTCTGCACTGACAATCAGCGATGCATTCAAAATATGTGTCAGGCCGGCAGAGCGCGGTTCATGGCTGACATTCTGAAATAACAAGTTTGTAGTTTCTCACCTTGGTGTCAGAGGAGACTATTTATTTAGATGTTGATATTAGCAATGAGAGCTGTTATGAGGGACCTTCGGGGGGGGAGGGGGAAAGCAATTTAGCTATGAAGCAACCACGAAAACCTTTTTATTTTCATTTTATCTGCCCCCATGACTGAGCAGGAACATCATGCTGATACAAAGGCTCTGGAGAAGTCTTAGTACTACAAGTAACTCTCAAGGAGGGCAGGGGATCGTGTCTGCAGCTGAGATGCCGAAGGGCCATTTTTTTCCCCGACGCATTTTTAAAGGAAAGGGCAAGCCATGGTGGACCTGGGTTGCAAAGTCAGGTCCACCTGGGGAAAAAATGTCCAACTTTGGAAATACAGGCAAGCTCAGATTTCCCGGATTTCACCTGTCAGCTCTTGTGAAGATGTGAACTCAACGCTGTGCCGGAGGTCTCCACAACACACCTTTGCTTTCAATACACAGAAGAGCAAGAAAGAACAGCATGTCTTTTATTATGAGTGTGGTTTATGTGAATTCAATAATAAAAGGCTCCCAAATCTGCAAATCCTTTGCCTATGTGTTTTCTTGAGTAGGTAAGCTCTTACATGAGCTAAAGCCTTCCATATCTTATTGAGCCATTTATTTATAGTGGATATGCAAAGGCTAAGCCAGACAGCAGCTATGGTTATTCAAGTGACAGAAGCTAATTTGGGGACTGTTAAGTACCGCTACATCAATTCAGCAAAGCTTTTTACTTTACATTTAAATTTGGTTTATCCAAGTTTGAGGCTGAAGGTGCTGAAAAATACAAGGAACTCTGTTGCATGACACCGAAACCTGGCAGAGGAACCCTGAGCCTGAAAGCTTGTCCCGATGCTGTTGAGCCCCCCAAGTCCCCCCCAGCGCTGGCACATGGCTTGAGCCATCTCCTAGCCGTGCCGCAACTACCTCACAACCCCAGCCGATGCTTTCATGTGGCAGTTGTCGGACAGAAGTTCTAATGAAGGGTAATTATGATGATGATCTCGTACTAATTGTATACCGATTGGTGTTCTAATTATGCTTAAGCATTTCATAGCTATCTGCGACTTTGACTGTTGATGTAGCATTTCTTCTCCTTAAATTCAAATGCTTTCAGGGTATTTGAACTTTCTTTATTGGGGCCCTGGAATTTAAGCACTCGTTTCTTTCAAAGCGACCTAAGTTTTTATCTGAAAATGAAAAAAAAAAAAACAAACGTGGTTTTCTTTTCTACTTCGTTTACCAGCTGGGGATTGAGGTGCAGGGTTTCTCAGGGCTGGTCCGGCGCTCACTCAAGGTGGTGTGGCTTTTTCTGCTGACGGATGGATTTTGGTGACAGGACACCACTGACCTCTGACAGCTTGACAAAGTGGTGATTCAGAGAAGGAGGAATCAAGGATTTTATTGACTTCTATCGAAACGGGAAGAAGCCATTTGTGTTTTCTGGTTAGCTTTTTTTCCCCCTGAAAAACATGGTGTACAATAAACTCAGCAAAAGAGACTACTAAAGGGAGGGCCTCGTTACTGTAACCTTTCAGCAGCTTGCAATTATTTTTGGAATTAATCTCCTTGCAAAGTCCCTACTTTCCCTCTTTTCCAGAGACGGCATTAGTGGCGTGCCCCAGGTTACCAGAAGCTGGGGCCCAGTTCTCCTCAGCACCAGTCTGCAGACTTGACTGGGCATTACAGCCATTTTAACTGCTTTAGTAATGCCTAAATTAACAGATTCAACACTATTATACGAACAGATGAGGAAATAACTTGTGGATAAATGCTTTACATCTCAGCGGCCCCGAAACTCCTGCCGCGGCCTTCTAGCCCAAGGAGCCCCTCTCACAGCTCCCGCGCTAGCAACGCTCCCGCTAGCCGCGTTTTCAAGCCTTTAAAGACTTAAAAATGGCTCGAAGGCTTAAAAACGCCATAAAGGCAGCGAGAAACCGCCCCTTTGCCGCCCGCCCCGCCCCCCCCAATAGCAACGCGCGCGGGGGGCGGGGACTTCCGGGGCGGGGCCGCCGCGGTGCAGGCTGGGAGCCGTCGCTCTGGCCACCGGCGTAAACAGGGCGGCATGAGCGGGCCCGGCTCGGCTGCCCCCGGCACCCCCCGGCCCGGCTGCGCCTGCTGCCAGGGGCTCGGCGGCCTCCTGGAGAGTCTCCGCCGCAGGTG
This sequence comes from Rissa tridactyla, assembly GCF_028500815.1. Lineage (NCBI taxonomy): Eukaryota > Metazoa > Chordata > Aves > Charadriiformes > Laridae > Rissa > Rissa tridactyla. The sequence continues at coordinate 9,130,795 of NC_071468.1, read as the reverse complement.
AGGAGACCCCCACGCCCGTCCGCCGCGATTCGCTTCCCCAAGAGCGGCCGCGCCGGGCCCGACCCTCCCGCCAAGCCCCTAAAGGGCCTCGGGTGGGCCTGGGTTCCCCTCACGCCGGCCGGGCCGGGAGGGGAGGTGAGGGAAGGGGTGGTCTCCCGTGTGCCCTGGGGGGTGGCTGCCGGGTCTCTGCCCCGGGGGGGATGGGGGAAGGCGGACTCCCGCCTTCTCGGGCACGTGACAGTGCTGCGCCCCGGGAAAAAAGGGGTTCATTGTGTGCTTTTTGGGATGTTATTGCCCGGAGGGGCTTTCTCCGGGGAGGGGGGAATAGTGCAGGGTCCCCAGCAGTGTCTCAGACAGGGCTTTTCTGTCACCTCCTTCTACTTCAGCATCTTCTTTCTTATGGTGACATATTGGGGGGGGTGTGTGTTTGTGTATGTGTCCTTAAAGCTAGCTTATCGTTAACACCTGATTTTGATGTTCTTGCTCATTGTGCTGTATGACTTCTGTTTGAGCATACTGGTTGACTACCAAAAGTGCTGTAAACCTGTTACTGCTTGTCTGAGAAGTTTTCCTGAAGCACTTCTGGCAATAGTTACAGAATGACTTGTTACTTTAAGCAAACAAGCAAATAATACAGATACTGGTATTTCAGAGCTGGCTAGTTGATGAATGGGCATGTACAGGTGTTTCTCCTACAGGCATCTTTTTAGTCTTTTTAAAAAAGTTATTTTAGGTGTTTCAATTTATGGGTGCTTCACGGGGATCTGGCTTCGGGGAAAAAAGCAAGTGTATGTAGTGATGCAAGCTTTCTGAAGGGGCTTTGGCCTGAGGGGTCTCAATCACCACTTAGTTGCTCTGAAGCTGTGTGCAATTAGTGATGCTCCTGGCCTGTTACTCACTGCAATAACTACAGTAATTGGTGTCAATTAGCACTTTTTTTTCTGGCCAGAGGAAGTCTCTTGAGATCATTTATGGCATACTGTTATGAAGTTGCTCTTTAAGTAGTACCTGTTTTCTGTCTAACTCAGAAGACTTTGGTTTTCTGGGTCTCATGCTAGCATGTCAAATGTACAGAATTAGCAGAAATAATAACACTATGGCCGTGAGAATCTAAACTTGCATGTAGACAGTGCTTTTACAAAAATGCTCTGTGTATCTTCACTAATATCCTGTTCTGGTCTGGAGGACCACTGTCAGACAAAACAGGAATAATTTGCTGTTTAAAAGACTGGATAAGAATATACACAGTATATTTTTATTGTGTAGAAATTATTAAAGATGTGGGCTCTAGATAGGGAAGACACTTGATCTGAATTGTGGCATTAGAAAATGAAGTTTTAAAAGATTAAAATCTGAGTGTTCTAGACTGCTTGCTGCTTTAAACTGTGTTGTTGTGTGCAGATATCCCTCGTGTTATGAGTAGATGTGTCTCGTGCCTCCTGAGAGTCTGGTCTGCATGAAGTTTGGTCACCTCTTTTGTAGCTTCTCTGCTGTCTGAGCCTGTGGCTGAGTTCCTGCATGAATGGACTTCCCTTCTTCAGCACCTCTGGGAACTTAATAAGTTTCAGACATCAACTCCTCTAATTTGGTTTTATCAAAAGGTTCAGGAGTTATTTGGGGAAGGCTAATTACAGGCAAACAGACAGCATGATTGCATAAGCTTTGTTACCTTTGGAGACTCAGCTTAACAGGTCTTGTGATAATAAATAGACCTTTTCAGCCTGGCACATTTTGGTTGTATGTACTTTAAAATATAAAATAAAATAAGTTTTTGTACTTGGTGTTGACAAACAAGGAGTAATTTTTATGCTGGATTGCAAGTTGTATGCTTCTCTTGCCTCTGGGAACTGTGCTGCAGAGGCAGTTGTCTCTTCAGAATTTCTTAAAGTGATACCTTTTATCTAAACTTTTAAAAGTATAAAATATAATTTTATACTGGGGCATTTCAGCTTTTTAAGCCCTGCTTTGGAATTCCGCACTAATCTAGTTTCAAGTTGTCTGTTCTAAGATGTGAAGTACCTGACAGCTGTTTCAGTCCTGTCTGCAGTCCTGCTTTCAGTTAGCAGTTGTGCTTAAGCAAACAATGGGCCACTACTAATAAGCCGTATGCACAAGAGCTTGAATACGGTGGAGGAAGCTGCTGCTTGGTTATGTCCCCCATCTGAGTCTTGGGGAACTAAAAGGGAGTTTTCGTGAATATTTCTTTTCCACTTGTTCTTATAAATCTGTTTTTTCTTTAAATACTCGAATTTTGAAGTGCTTGAGAAATTAGCTACTGGATACTAAGCTTCTGAGACTTGTGCAAAAAACCCCATAACTGGACCTTAAATTACATCGTAGACTTTGGCCATATTTTATTTCCTAATGCTTATGCTTTGTCCAATCAAAATGTAAAAATTACTGCATGCATAGGTCTCTGTATGCAGGTCAGCGATATCTGTGTTGTGTGCAAAATTATAAAGAATTAGGTTTGAGGTGTCTAAGAGAAATCAAATGGGGCAGAGAGTTTACCTTCTGTGTTCTATTCAGACCTGACCATGTTGTGATTACTCAGCGCTTAATCTTCAGTGGTTGCTGGTGAGAAAGGCAGGGTTTGAGCAGTGTGGGCGATGAAGTAAATAAATCATATAGTTAAGTGCTGTACTTAACACTGTGACTAACTTTGCAATTAGCTTCGCTTTTCAGACAATGAGGCCAGATGCTTCATGCTAAGGGTGATTTGCAGTAAACATGTACAAATACTGAGATGTCCTGAACAGAGAATGTAAACCAAGTAGGATTATTAGTTTCAGAAATATCTGCTGGTATCAGTTATGTGTAGAAGATGGTGCTAAACAGGCCCCCTCTAAGCCCCCCCCCCAGGGGACCAACACAGTTGTCTAAGGCTTGAGCAGGTTCTGGCCAGGCTAGTAAGGTGGATGCAGCTCAGTGCTCAACAGTTGATTTAATGTCAGATTGGCGCAGAAAAACAACGGTAAAAATAACATTTCTTACTTCTATGGGAAGATTGCATTGTGCCCAAGTGTTGCACAATTTTCTATGTACTTATCTCAACAGGGTATCATGACAGTAGTACTGTTATTCCTACATTATGGATGCGGAACTGAAGCACAAAGAGACTAAGGCCTGGTATCTCAAAAATATTGAGACATCTAAGTCCTGCTGGCTTAAATGGGAGGTGAGGGATCAAATATCACTACGGATCGATGCCTGGTGAAATGCCAGAGATTAGAGAGAGCTTGTGGCCGACCAGGGAATTTAATTCTGCTTTCAAATCCCAAACTAACGCTCTTTCTCTGTAGACTGAGGATTCATGGTTGTTTGAAAAAGAGCCACCTGGATCTTAAAAAAATTCTGAAGTGTGTTGTTTTTGCCCATTTAAGGAAAAAGCCAATATCTGACTATTTGCACCGCTTTAACCTAATGCAAAACTGCGTGAACAAATGAAAGTTCCAGGCAGAGAGCTTTGGGTTTTTTTGTGTTTTGTTTTTTTTTTTTTAAAAACAAGAAAAGAAAAAAGAAGGGGAGAGAGAGAAGTGGTGGTGCAATGGAGTGGCCAGAATGATCCCTTTACTGCTTCAGGCTTCACTTCTGTCACTGACAGAATCTTCCCAGAACGTGGGCTAGCAGCAAATCCAGAAGTCTTGGTTGCCTCTAATTCAGTGCTTGGACAGAGCTGTGTTGCAAAACACCGCAAGTGGTGCGTAACTGTTTTAGGCATCCATAATGATGATACTCAAATGCTGAGAGGCTCTCACCTGATGCTGTCTGTACTGCTTTGTCTTGCCTTGAGAAGACCATATTTATATATTCATGTGCTGTCTAAATAGCTGTAGCACGGACTAATGTATGGGATACCGAAAAGCCATGCTAGTAGAAAGGAAACGATCTTTTAGGAGCCAAGGAATGTCGTGTGCTACCTGCAGTATCAGAGTGAGAAATAGTGTTGGAGCCAATGGCTGTTCACATCCATCGGCTTTTACATCCATCAGGATATCAGTGTTCTTCATTGAGTCATGAAAATTACTTCTAGAAGTGTAAAAACAAGATCTTGAAATCTGCTTTTGCTTAGCTGTCCATCATGTAAAAGGAAATTGAAAGGATGAGATCCCAGATGAAGCGTGGCTTTTAAATTGCATACATGACATGAAAACCTAATCTTGTTCAGGCAGTGGCAGGATCAGATGGATAAAATGGATGCCTTGATCTCTCAGACTAAGAAGCAGAAAGGGTTTTTTTTCCTTGCTTTCCTCTGTGCAGGGCAACTGGGAGGAGGCAAATGTGTGTGGCTATGACATGGACATATTTGTAGGGGAATGCACAAACCTGCAGATAAGCATGCCTAGCCATATGGGTGCATGCAATCTCATGTATCTGCCAACATCACTCGCACATGTACAGCCTTCCTGGCTAATAAGAATTTGATATCATTTTTTTAATAAGCAACTTGGGGTACTTGCTTTGGTTGTTGCAGGGTTTTTAACAGGAATATACTCTAAGCTTCTGTCTTATCAATTGATTATTTTATTTTTTTTGCTCATGGGGTGGTTGCTCATCTTCAGATGCGATTTATAATTATTAAATTAGATTGGCTTTACTCTTTTCTCTTCCTGAAAATAGATTCTCTTTGAACTAGAATGCAGGTGAGGCATGGAGTTTGTTCTTAAGCAGCCTTATCATCCCCATGGGCCTATACCCTTGCGTTGTTTTTAGCAGATACAGATGGCCCTGTAGTATTTTTACAACCATAAATATGTTTGATGGTTACTTATCTGTTACCCTTTAGTAAGTTCTGGCAGGTAGTGCTAGCATATCTCTAGATATGTACCTGGCTTTAATTCATAAGTGTGAAATATGTACTTGATTTTAAGTTCAAATTGCTAAATAAAATACATTGGGTGTGTAAGCCAGGAAAGAGTTTGCATTTTTTTGGAAATCTGTTTTAATGTGTTGATAGATTCCTATGAGAAATTCTGGGGAGCTGTCCATTTCAACAAGTTCAGCTAAATAGTTCCTGCATTGACAGTGGTCTGCTCTGGGGCTTGGGGTGGGGAAGGAAGGGAGAGGTGAACTCATGAACTGCCACTGCCGGGGTTTAGAGCCCTTCCTGGGGCTGCAGGACGGGAGGGACTTGAAATGGCAGCTTAAGCTGGACAGAAGTCTCTGGCTATTTTGGTGGGTCTTGTGTGGATGTATACACATTCAGGCATCTTTCCCCTTTAAAACAACCTAGCTCTTGTTCCAATGAGGAACAAAGAAGTAAAAGCTTTGAGGTTTGGTTTTTGTTGGTTTGGTTGTGTTGTGTGGGTTTTGGTTTTTTTTTTTTTTGTGATAAACTTGGCTGGCAGGTCAGTCTGTAAAACTACTAATCTAGCAAAAGTGTGCTCTCTGTTCTGAAAAGGTTATGTTCTGTGAAATGCTTTGTTTCTTGCATTTTGAGAATTTAAATTGTGAAGTAGTTTTATCTTACTATGTGTCATTTGTTTTCTTCCAGTGAAGCCAAAAGGCTGGAATTAGAAAGAAAACTGATGGAATACATAAGGTCTGATGCATACCTGTAAGCCTACTTAAAAGCTTCTTATAGGTTATTTTAATTATGAAGACCTAGATATCATGGAATGCTTTTAGAATGTTATCTTGAAGTTGTTTTATAACAATAAATGTATATTTGTATGTTAAGTATAATGTAAGACTCATGTCTCTAAGTTATTGATGAAATAACTTCAGCAATAACATAACTACCTTATTGTATAATACCAAAATTTTATTATAGTAGTTAGTAATAACTTACATGCAAGCTGGTTTTATGCAACTCTTACAAAATCACTGTAGCATAGTTCATGCTAGAAAGTCCTAGGGTTATAGAAAGTCTGAAAGCTTTAGGAATTCCTAAAGGATATTCCAGGTTCTAGTCTTCTCCTTGTGTTGTGTCTGCATTATCAATTTAATGTAAATTGCATATACAGTCTGAAAAAAAAAAAAAATTCCAATGACAAAAGAGGGCTAAAAAGTGTCTCATCCAGTGTTTCTTTCCTCAAATGTGCTTTGTAAAGCTCATAAAGGTGACTTTTCTATCTTGGCTCAAGGGACTGAGGGCTAGGTGTAATAATAGCCAATCCCTTAGAAACTCCTGTTCTGGAAGAGGGCCTTTAGATTAGAAAATAAAACATAAATTTAAGAAAAAAAAAAATGCCTGCACAGGTGGGGAAACATCACATATGTTTTGGTTTGTGGTTTTATTTGATTTATTTTACTTTAACAGGTTTTGAATTGAAATTTCTCTGAAAATATTGGCAGCTTCGGGGGATTTAGGTTGCAATTCCACAACTGATTCAAGTAGACCTGTAGATAGATTGAGACCAAAAGAGGCTCCTGATGTCCCCTGGTTCATGTGTTCCCTTTGTTGCCACCAACGCTTGTGTGGCTGCCCTGTAATCAGATAAGAAAATAGGTCTGGCTGAAGGGAATCTGGTTTTGGGTGGCTGAGAACCGGTTTACATGAATTTTCAACTGGATTACTGTTGGCCTAATTTGCCATGTGGCCGTGTAGCAGATAGCATTGGCACAAAAAAGGGCTTGGAGTGAGATGCCCCTTCTGGTGGCAGCATGGATTTAGGTTGGCTTAAAGCACTCGTGAAACCGCAGCCTTAATGTCACAGTTTGTATGACATCGAGAACTTGTTCTTCTACATACAACTTCCATTTTGATTTAATGTGATATGACTAAACCAAATCAATTTGAAACAAAATTACAAGAGTTTAATATACTTATCCTTTTGAACACCAAACACTTGTTTATATCTCAAGTTAGAGAGGAGACATCCTGTCAGTTCTGTAACGTAGCTTTGGACAGTTGTGCAGAAGAATGTGTCTACTCCTTTCTGCAGGGCTCGGGGGGCAACTTGTACATAAGGGTTAGTATGTATGTGTCTGAAGAAAAGTGATTGTAATGAGTTTGTTTTATTTTCGTACTCTTTTAAGTACAGTTTCTTTTTCCCCTGTAGAATGAAAGTAAAATACATGAAGCTGAAAAAATACTTGAAAGAAATAGATGAACGACAAAAAGGAGCTCTTCTGCGAAACCGGACCTTTTTAAAGGAATTCGACCAATTTGAAGCTCATATGAAGACTTCAAGTTCAGAGATGATTCGGAAGATGGAAGTAACTTTCTATAAGACCTAATATGTTAGTGTTTGCTGTTATTACAGGGTTGCTAAATTGGTTTTGACTGAGTATTATGCACATCAAGACTTCAGATGCTAGTGAAACCTCATCATATGTTTTGGAGTGCTTAAAGTGGTAATGTTTAGGAATTTGAAATGAACCCAAACTGTGCTAATGTATGATCTAATAGACCCTACTGTAGCTGCAGAGGTAGTAGGCAATGCTTCACAGAACTCTACACTTCGTCTACAGTAAAGTGCCTTGTGCTTCTGAGTCTCTTGGAGGTGAGAGAGAACTGAGATCAAAAAAATGTGGAAATGGACCACGTGTTTGGAGCGTTAGTAGTAAGATAAGCCAGCGGTATCTAGGTTAGGACAAGAAGACGAGTTGAAATAGTTTCATCAAGACTTTGTTATAAAACTGTATTTTAGTAAGGCTTTTATTACTTAAGAATACCTAAATACATTTAATGGAAGTTGTTTCAGGATGCGTTTTTTAAGTTTGCTGGTGTGAACACCCTAAATAGCTATCCTTAGTCATGCCCCTGCTTACTGCTCTGTTGTCATCAGCAGAGGAAGAGTTAGAGTAAATAACGTCTGTTACAACAAATTACTGTGTGTGAGCTACCTGGGCTAAACCTGAGCTAAAATGAGGTCACGCTAAGTTCTGTTACTAAACAGCCAACTAGCAATACAAAACTTGATCAGGATCCATATTTGAGGTTATAAAATAGACGGGATTTTTTTATCATACCTCGCGACTGAAGTACTTTCAGTTTAATAGGCTACTATAAGAAACAGCCAAGCTCTGAGGATTTTTGAATCGTATTATTAATATGTTGTCTTGCTATTCAGTGAAGAACGATCTGGGGTGTTGCAAAGTGATATAGATCGGTAACGATCTCAGATTTAAAAAGATAAAATTGTGATGTGCTCATGCCACTAATACGTGGAGTCAGATTTCTGAGGAGGTGAAAACTGGACGGGAAATGTGTTTATATCTACTTTCTAAGAGCAGTAGCATTCTTCTGAAATATTTGGTGAGGACTGTTTCTGTCCCTCTGCCACTCCCCTTTTTTAATTTGATGGAAGAAAGGAGGGAAGGAAACAAATTAGTTGAGGTATTTTAAGCTCCTATGCCTAGTGCTGACACTTGGTTTTGTGTGGCTGTCTGGAACTCAGTTGTGATTGTTTTTTATTTCTCTGAAATGCATTTCGAATTAAAACAGGAACAGTGGTTTTGGAGCATACTGTTTTCCTCCCTCTCTTCTCTTCAGGGGCACGCACAGCTTGATCTGAGACAGTAAAACTTAAGACTGTGATCCTTTTAAAAGGAGGTGTCTAAAAAGCCTGGGTCCAGGTTCCAGAAAATGTGAGTGTGCAGCAGCACCCCTGGATGACAGTGGTACAGGAGCGAAAGGAAAATGTGGGGTGGCTAAGGGGCTCTGATACAGCAAGTATCTGTTCTAGGATTCTAAGTATGTGAAAAGAAATATATAAGCTTTTCTGAAAAAACGCTAAGAGGAGCAAAGAATCAGACTGCAACATAAATACAGGGGGAATGGAAGGGGAAAAACTATAAAATGTAGGAGTTTGAAAACAAACAAGCAAACCTTACTTTAAAATTATTTTTTTTTGACATTTTTCTCTTGATATGCTCTGGAAACACTGCACTAGGAAGTGCTATTAGAGCTTAGCCCAAAGTAGCGATGTATAAGCAGCAACGTACTTCCTTGCTCCTCTCCCCTCCCATCTGGCTCGGTTTTCACTAGGTGCATCAGAGTAAAGGGCAAGAAACCCTTTGTATGCAGTTCTTACATTAGAAAAGTTCCTTTCTTTCAATAGATAAATGTATGACCTGAAGTGTGAGCTGTTGTCCTTTCTAAAAATCTATGATGGATTTTCAACTATGGATGTTAATGCAGTGTCTAGTCCTTTTTGAATCCTCATATTGTACTGATGTGACAAAAAGCTTATGTATTATGGCTAAAAAAACTCCCAAACAAACAACACCCCACCCCCCAATTTCATTGTTTTTAAACTAGTTGTCTTTGATTTCACTGAAAATCCTTTTTTTATTAAGAACAACAATGACTAGCTGGCCCCACACAACTCTCCCCATGTTAGCTGTAACTTGCAATGAATTAACACTGCTTTCTGTCTTTCATATAAAAGTAAATAGCCCCAATCTTTGCTTTTCTCTGCTCATGTGGAAGATTTTTATGTATGTTATTTGAGATGGGGTGATGAGGCCTGTTTGTGTTGATTAACATTCTCTCTGAATGCCAGTAGGTTCGCACGTACATTTTCTATTTGGGACGTGCTGTCCTTGACTTCAGCGTACAGAGAGGGTGATCTAGGGGGGTGGTTGCTAGCTGGTCTCCCTGCCTTTGGAAGTAAGGAAGAGACATAGCTATCTCTTACGGTGGCAGTTGATTTCAGCTCTAATAAACCAATGGGCTGGCTAACATCCCATTCTTGCATACCCACGTTAATAAATTCCTTGCACAATTGTAGCCCAGCTAGTGCCTGGTAATTCTTTTAAGCCTGATGGGTTTGGTGACATTCACAGGGCATCTTTTCCTTGCTTCAGCTTAGTAACATGTAGTCTAAAGTCTGTCCCTGTGTGTGTGTGTAATTCCCTTCTCTTTTTTTTTTAAATTTTTATTTAAAGCAGAGCAGGAAGGGTATGTTGTGATGCGAGGTTTACCCTGTTTTTAAGGATTTTTTTTTTCCTGAGCAACCCTAATGCACACCAGTTTGACTAGTGGTAGGTTGTTATAACGTAGTGATGTGAGTCACAGTTGTGCCATGGTTGCATCTGCATGCAGTGTTTTCATTCACTGCTTCCATTTTGATGTCTCTATGCCATCCATTTTATTTTTGCCAGGTTAGGCTTATTTTTTTTTTCTGAGCTGTTGAACAGAGCACAGATTACATATCCTCTCTGCTACAGTTATGAAAAGCCCCCTTGTTGAGGATTGCGTAAGAATTATGGAGCATGTAATCATTTAATCTATCATGGAGGTACACAGAAAGAAATTATTACTATTTTTTTCTTTTTTTTTTTGTAGAGAGAGAATGCCCTTTAGGACTGCTTTATCATAACTATGTGCACAGTTTATTATGTGGCTGTAGCTGACAAAACTTCTTTTGTTTCTGAAAGATTCACTTTTTTTCCACCTGTGTCTCTGTCTGCAATTTGTTCAGTAATTTTGGGGAGTATAAGTAAATTCACTTAAGCTTGCAGAAAAATCCAGTGGTTACATTTGAGTTTATTTTGAGCATCTTTAATTTTCATGTGGTTAGTTTTTGTTTCTTAAAATTTCATGTTTACAATTCTATGAACAGCTTCTATTACCTGGGAAATAGCAGACTTGCTGAATGCACCATTGGAGTGAAGTGCAGAGCTGGTTAAGTTAATTGTTTTAAAGATTTATTTTCATGCATATTACCTGATGCAGAATAGGTATTGAAGTGCTTTCATTCAGGGCCGATGTAACTTGTTATTGGGGTTTACAATTACTAACAAACAGGATTAATTATAGGTGCTGCGTGTGCCTGGCTTTTAAGCAGTAGTCCTACTATGAATGCATTACATTTGGTCAATTAAACAATGTAGTGGAGGTGAAGATGGTTTATGCAGTTGTTTGTTAGTAATACTACAGCAAGTTGCCTTTCATGCTGGGTTGCTCTTCATAACATCTGCCATATATTTTTCCTTATAATAGCTCAATGAGTTCTAAGATGATGTATGTAAAGCAAAAACAAATTCTAAAGCTCGTTTGATCCCAAAGCGGCAGAGTCATTGTCTGGATACAGCAGAAATAATTTGGCGTTACAAATACTAGTTGGGATGAGATAAATTTGAGTCAACAAGTTATTAGTATTTTGTAGGATTGTAAATTACATGAATAAGTAAATGTGTATTAAAAGCCTGCAGAAGATTGTGTACAGGCCATGTCATTTGTTCAGGGAAGCAGAAAAATTAGGAGAAAATGGGATCTCTGGCTTTTAAAATGTAGTCCGAGTGAAAAATGCTGCTAGGACATTACATTTAAAAGTGCACAATTTGCAAGTATTTGTTGGTTTGTGGTGGGGGTTTTTTGGCCTTCAATTTTACGTAATGGATTTGTTCACATTTAGGCATGGTATGGAACAGAAATTAAAAGTGTGTTATCCCTTCAAGAGGGTAACTTGTCAGCAGAAGGTGACAAGGAAGAAGAATACAACAAGCAGGTAATGCAGAAGTGGGGGGGAAATGTGTTTTATTACATTGATGTGCCTTCCTCTGAGCTGCTGCATGAGGAGGCAGGCATTGCTAAGCAGTCTTTGCGTGGGGATTTTTGTTGTGGCATTTGTAGTGTGAAATATTGTTTAGTGCCTGAGTGAAGTAGAATAATCTGGGTAAAAAGTGCAATTATTTCAACCAAAGAACTGGAATTAAAAAGGAGGGAGAACTCTAACTGTCTGTATTCATCCTCATGTTGGTTTTTATATGCTGAATAGCGTGAGAACGGTCTTGACTGAGGAGGAAATATTCTTAATGAATGATATTTTTAAAAAATGCAGCAGTCGATTCATACGGTGTATTTATAATTTTGTGCATTTTGACCTTTTCTCAGAAGAAGCAAAAAGAGATTGCATATCTAAGTAACAGACAAAAAGACTGACAAGGAATACTTAAATATATTCTGCTATATATCTGCAGTAATGCAGGCTTCTAATCCCTCCTCCTATCTCCATATAAATGATACAGTTCAAGACCATAGCTGTTTTCTTCACTAAAAGCAGTAAAGCTCTTTTAGATGAAATGTCTAAAAACATCTTGTAATAACTTGGAGCATGCTGGCAAGAGTAGTCACTTGTGACTATGTGTGAAACCCCCTCAGCTAGTCGATATTGTAATAAGCAAAAATGGTAGCATCACTCCATTATTCAGAAAAGCCAACAGCATGCTTGTCCCTTAGGCTACAGCATTCATTAAGAAAAGCTTACTGGGCTGAAAGCTGGAAACAGATGATAACGGGATATGATTTTCATATTTAATGCATTCCTTGGAAGAGTATGTGTGCTGCAGATTGATAGAAGAATCAACTGCTACTTTACTAAAAGACTTTCTAGTTTGCCCTATAGCTACCGATGGAATCATTCAGCCAAGAAATTAACTTTTTCTCCTTTTACCTGCTTTATATATCTGCTAAGCAGGCTGCCTGGCTGCCAGTAAATGTTATTATGCAGTTAAATGTTTGGTATTTAAGACTCTTATCAGAAAAGAAACAGAGGCCACACTATTTTGTTTTTATAGTAGGAGGAAGGTTTTCGGTTTTCTTTCTTCAGTGCATTAGCAGTCGTTAATCTGAGTTTATAGGAAGTTTTCCCCATAGATTAAAAAGTTAAAAACCTTGAATTTAGAGCGTTCTTTAAACTGTAATGTATAAAGCAATGAACCCGAGCAACCTTGACCTATATAAGCAGGCCTCCAGCAGTTTGTGAATTATGTTTTTAATTCAGACGTACGTGAAAAGGTGAGTTTATTTTTGAATGCTAGATTCTTCAATTAAAAGCTGTCAGCGTAGGAAACATGATTTCTAACCTATGGAAAAGTTTACATACATACTAGAACATCAAAGGCTTATGGTGTGGCTTAGATTTTTTTAAAAGCTATTAGCAGGTTTCGAACAGGACAAGAACTTGGTGTGTACCCAAATATGTCACTTTATGTTGAATTACAGTTAGTAGCTTGATTGTGGACTCTTTCCTCCCCTGTCCCCTTCTTTCTCCTTCTCATCTCCCTCCATAAATACAAAGGTAACTTCAACTAAATTGTGCATCCTTTTGCCCTGTCTATGTGATGTGTCTCAGATCTTACTCTGTAACTGCATTATTTTTTTTGACTGATTGTGCCTGTTTCCCACAACCTTCCCCTCACTTAAAACCTGCTTGTTCTTATGTCCAAAATACAAGAGTTTGTTCTTGGTGATGTGGCACTGAGTTAGTCGTAGCAAACATGTGCGGTTAGCAGGTGGTATATGCAGGATGCAAATCATCACAGCTTGGAAACAGTTTTATTCGCCAGCACTGGTATTGTAATGGTTTCCTTCAGGCTAGTTAGGATGCCAGTGACTGTGTGGTAACCTTTTCAGTGATGAAGGACAAATACAGAAGCAGTCTTCTAGAGATGGTCAGTATCCCAATGCCCCTAAAACACCAATGTGAATACCTGCTACTTCTCTGAGACGTGGGATATGCATCTCCTTGGGCTCAGTTTTTATGGGAGTCCTTAAGCTCAGAAGTCATATACCCAAACAGTGTTTGTCTAGAAAACCATGATTCTCCATGGAAAGAACTTGACCGCTAGTCTTTTGAAGCCCAGTGTAATGGCAATCCAGTGTTACGAGTTGGAGGAGAGGTTCCATACTGAAGAGATCCTTCTCAGCTGACATCGCTGTATAACCTGGGCTTCTGACACCTTTGTGCTCTGCAGTCTGGCTTCTTGAACTTTGAAGCACTTTCTTGAAGTCTCTTGAAGATTTCGGACTTGTGCATCTTGGCACTGCCATGTCTGTAGGACGCAGGGCATAGGGCACCTCCAAGGAACACCTGTGGGTGGGAGAGCATCCTTCTCTGAGAAAGGGGGTGTCACTAGGTGAGAGCGATGCTGGCACTTGGAAGAGATGAGCCTCTGGCTTGACTTCACCTCCCTAGCTTTCCTGTGGTGATCTACTGCTGGGGGAGATTGGGCCCTTTTGTAAGTCCTAATGGAAGGCATTTTTTTTTTTCTTAGCTTTGTTCTCTTCAAAACACTTTAATGATAGTAAAAAAAGATTGTATTTGTTTCTGGAGGAAGAAGTGTGGAGCCTGCACTCCACAACCAGAAAGAGGATTGTTAAGTGTGTTTTGTGCAGAGACTTCATTTAACTCCCAGCTGGAGCAATGTGAAGTTCAGTAATTGCATTGACTGTTTTAGGTAAGTCATCTACACGTTTTTACTGTTTTGGTAGTAAAAACAGTACCTAGACCAATGTTATCTGTCCTGCTTTTGCTTTGAGAATGCAAAGGTGGTGAAGAGATTATTTTTTTCCGTAATCAAAGAGGAGCTTGTTAGAGATGTGCGTCTGCTGTGACTCTGCCAAGCACTTGTACCTGTTTGAGTTGCACTTGTTCTGGAACACTACATCCAGGAGCTGCTAAATCCATAAAGTACTTGCTAGATGCATTTTAAAGCAGCAAATCCAAGACCCGAAAAGTAATTAGGAGGAACCCGAGAGCAGTGGTGATGGAATAAGCTGTGAACTTAATCTGAGTAGCAAACCTTTACTCCTTCTTAAAATAACTTCATGGCTTTTTGTTCTGCTTCTTGTTACGTGGAACTTGAGCTTTTTTTAATGAAACTTGGTCACAGACTAGACAAGATGCCTTTGTTTCCTTTAAGCTGGGCTTGGCAGCTGACTTTGTATGGTAGGAAGAGGTCAGGCAATGAAAGAGAGGAGAGAGGTGTGGAGGTGACTGGAAATTGTCTTGCTGTGATTCGGGGCTGAAAAGTAAGCCCTGCTTAGCATGAACAATGGTATTACGATAGCTAACTTTGGCTTTGCATAAACTGGCGGTGACCTTTTAGTAGTAGTAGTGGCAGTAGCCCCTCCTTCTAAATTGTTCTGATTGAGTAGATTTACAAAGAGAAAAAGGCAAGTATTAAAACACTGGGATTTAGAAGCAGAGTGGTTATACAGTTGGAACTATTTTTATGCAAGTTCAGCAGTTCTTGGAGGGAGGCGCTGTGTAACATGTTTCTGCTCCGTGCCCAAAGTTGCTTTGTGGAAAATGCGATTTCATGTATGTGGTGTTAGCGGAGTAGACACTCTTCCTCTTTAGCATGATTTAACAGACAGGAAAAAGCAGAAAGAAGACGATGAGTAAAATGAATTTTGCTTCATTCTTACTTGCTTTGTTGACATGCTGTGAGCAAAGGTGGATATATAGACAAGTAAGCGATGTCAGATGTATGTTTCAAACTCTCTGAGGACCCTTTCTCATCCTGTTGCCTTCTAGAGAAGACCATGAGAAGAGTAGGAGGAAGGAGGTTGCTCAGAGCAGCTCCTGCAGGTGGCTCCAGAAAGGCCAGCTGTGCCATGGACACTGCAATGGCATCCTAATGGTCATGTCTTGGCTTTGGGGTTCTGCAGTACCTAAACCACAGGCTACCTGCGGCTATACAGTCGTGCACAAATACAGCACAAGGGTTTAAAGGTGTTTTCAGTGACTTGGGTGGGTAGATCTAAATGTCGTGCTTTGGCCCAGGGTCTTAGAAGCCTTTGCAGGAATCTTAATTTTGAAAGTTTGCCTGCTTGTAAAAACCGGTTACCATTTAGATTGAGTTTTGATTTAGTTTGAGTCCTTCAAGTATTTCAGTCCCTGTTAGCCAGATTGGGGGTTCGGTGTGCTTTTGCCACTAGTTGTTTTGGTCCACAGAGCTTCACTTGAGGTCCAGGCCCTTGTTTTCACACTAGAATGCAAGAAAGGCACGCCAAGTGTTTGTGTAATAATAATACTATACAAAATACTTGAATTCTGTGACAATTTTCTCTCCAGAAACCAACATGTGATTCTCTAGAAGCTCCATTTGCAACGTGCTGCCTGTTTGTTTCCTTAAGCTATTTCCCATTTGTATTTTTCAGATGCTGTGTGTTGGCAGACGGGCAGGAATTAGCACTAAGACAGCCATGCCAAGAGGACTGTATCATCCAGCAACAGTCTTTATGGGTTGCCACACATCAGCTGTCTCAGCTGCTGGAGGTTTGGGCATGTGGCAGAAGCCCTCCCAGCCCACAGAGAGCTGCTTGGTGCCCGACTCGCCTTCATGCTCTCCATCATTTGAAGGACTTGGTCCAGAGAGCAGAAGCGCTGATTTAGAGTGTGATGCATTAGTGGAGGGAGCAGAGACACATGGAGACCTTGCCACCAGTGAGGAAGGCTCCGAGCAGCTCATCTCCTCAGCATCTGATCCCAAACCTGAGGAGGAATGGCTGCAGGGAAGCATCCCAGGTATGGCAGGGCATATGCCTGTCTGCCTCTGCCCGGCGCTGGGGCAAATGCATCCCAACCAGAGTGATGCACATGGCTGCTGGTTTCCCCTATATGTATTGCAGTCTGGCTGAAGCACAGCAGTACTCTCTTTTTTCTCTTTTTTTCTTTTTTTCTTTTTCTTTTGACTCTGCTTCCTCACAGATCGCTCATCTGGGCATGCTGGGGGTTAAGCCTGTCCAGATTCACTATTAGAAAGTGAAGATTTCTGCACTGCTGTGCTTGTGATTGTCCTGAAGTAGTCTGAGTCTCTTTTTAAGAGGTTTAATGTGAACCTACTTCACTGGAAGAGTACACCTCTTCTGTTTCGTGTTGATCCCTGGAAGTGTTCAAGGCCAGGCTGGATGGGGCTTTGAGCAGCCTGGTCTAGTGGGAGGTGTTCCTGCCCAGGGCAGAGGGGTTGGAATTGGATGATCTTTAAGGTCCCTTCCAACTCTAATGATTCAGTGGTTTCCTTCTCCCTCAGATGCTTGTAAACAATAATTTATTTATTTCCAAAACTGGGATTTGGCCATGTAGACTGAGGATCAGTATGTCCCTGTATGTGGTTGGATTAACTCCTCCTTGATGGTGGTTCTGTCTTGTTCTGGACTTTCCTGAGAAAGGAACTGCAGATCTCCCAGACAAGATGCTCTTGCTCTGGGATGAGACGTGCTGCCCTCAAAGACTGCATTCCAGCTTCTTATTCCTTTTCTTCCTTCTTTCCCTGTGCACCCGCCCCCACCATCTTGGCAAAATGCGTTCTCTGCTGTTTTACTGGCTTGGTTGGTTACTTTGAAGTAAGCTAATGGACTTGTTTTTGAAGTCACAGTAAAAGATTTGTCGCTAAGTAACAGTTTATTCCTTTTTTTAAGACCTTGCAGAAATACTCTCCCATGCTTTGCCAGTTAACATAGCAATTTTCAACTTAAACTAGTTTTCCAAGCACCATAACAATTGCTAAAATGGAACTATTTATAATGGAAACTGGTGGCAACCCTGCTCTCCTGTAATGATTGTGGCTTTCTTTATAGAGGAAAGCTGGCATCTCCATCAGATACTCTTCTGTGCCACTTCTTGGGGCCTTTCTGACATTCTCTTTCTTGAGGTTTGTTTGGGTTTTTTTTGCATTCCTTTTTCGTTCTCTAAGGAATTTATTTGCCTCTCATTTTCTTTCATCTGATGCATTTGCCACTTCTCTATTTTAATGAAAACCTGTCCTTTCTGGCACTGGGAGGAGACCAGTCCAGTGTGGCTTACGTTAACCCCAGGCTCTGCCTGTGGCGCTGCAAAGCGCTGGTTCTTCCCCACAGGGAAGGCTGAGATGGCCAGCATCGTGTCTAGGAAAGAAATACCCATTTAATTTCTGGAATGCAGTATCTCTACCTTCAGAGAAACTGTACAGTTGGGTTCAAAATCAAAACGAGCTCTTTGTCAAATGGCACGGTAATCACCTCAGAGTGCCCAGGGGGCTTTTTATGTCTGTCTGTCTGCCAAATGCGTGTTGCAAAGTGAACAGGCTGATGTGGTCCAGGTTTGAATGTGTGGAGGGGACTGGCTTGTTCCAGCTCTCCTAAGCTTGACCTTCCACACTGCAAATAATGAGAACTGATGAAGATGCTTGGCTGTCCCATACCAGGAGCGAGCACACACTGGGCTCTGCTGCTGGCTTGGTGCAAAGTGGTGCTCGCCAGCCTCTGGCACCACAAAATACAGGAAGGAACAAATCCCATTTCCCACAGGTTAAAGAAGCAAGAAAATGGCCCTTTTCTCCTCCCTGCAAATTGGAGAACAAAACTTTGTTCCTCTCCATCCTCATTTCCCAGCAAGCGCAGTAGTGACATTTCTGTTGCACATAACTTGCTTCACAAATTTGGGAGCAAGGCTGAGAGCCTATCCTGGCATCAGCTACTGTTTGGCATAAACCTTAGGTGATTTGGTTCCAGTGAAACTCCGTGACCAAGACAAACAGAAATGCTGGGTGCTGTAGCGTTAGCAGGTGTACAAATGCTGGTTAATTTAAACCCATGGTGAATTTTATGAAGAACTGGGAATTTCTGTAGCAATACTAATTTGTTACAGCACTAGCTGGTCCATTAACTTTTGGCATTCTATAAAAAGATAAGTAGCGTGTATCTGTCGTCTTAGAAGCATGATTCAGCCCTGTACTCTCCTCTTTTAGAGAAGGCAATTAATGCGTAGAGTTTAAAAGCCTCCAGGCACGTGTTTCTTCTGCAAGGTTTAAAAAATATGTACAATAGTAGCCTCTTCAGGTGCACTTTTTTCCTCTAAGAAAAGCTTTTTCTAGCTTTTCTGTGTCATCATTCCTCCAGAGACGGTTTAGTGAAGTAGCCCTGGCCTTCATGCCGGTGATGGTTTTTGAGGAGTGCCAGGTTTGTTTCCCACCTGCTGAGAGCTGCAAACCCAAAAGGCGTTGAGTGTGGAGGCTGGAGCCTCCCCAGACTCCCCCTTGCGAGAGGAGTGCAGAAGGACACGGGGCCATGGGCAGGGAAACCCAAAGTGAAGGGAGAAGCAGAGGGATTCTCGCACACACATGATAACTGAAAGAGGTGAACAGACAGCATAGGTAATCTTAGTTTAATTCTCTATGCTATGGTGTACTCCTTGGTCCTGCTAATGTTTTGGGAATAATTTATTATTTTTTTATTTTTTTACAGGACCAAAGCCTCGCCTGGGTAACTGGTGGACTTTTAAGGAGGCAAACCGGGAGAGCAGCGTTGAGCTCCCCGTCCCCGTGAGCGCTGAGGAGGTGATGCTGAGCGCTCCCAGCGTGCCACAGGGGACGGCCTTGCCAGGGGCCAGTGGGGAGCAGGGTAGTGATGCCAGTACTGCAGAGGGCTCCCTGCTGCAATCATCAGACCCTCCTGCAGTGCAGAAGGAGCCCTCAGTCAGCTCAGCACCAGACGGGTATGTCCTTATGTATCTTCTCTCTGCTGGTACTTATTCGTTAGCTTATGCCCTGGAGGCTCTTTTCACAGCCTGGCTGATACTGGCACTAAAGCTTCCATACAGGTGGGCAAAATTCTTACTTATTTTGTATTTCGCTACCTCTGTGCTAGTGGTTAAATGACTTCAGGTATCTCATTCACGTCAGACTTGGAGGAGGCAAGTATGTTTGTTGTTAAAATGTAATAGACATTCTTTAAATATAAGCAAATCTTATTTCAACAAATTTATTTAATAGTACCTATAAATTACTGAACAGCACGTTTTGTGTACATTAAAATTTCCAGTTGGATGAATTTCTTGAGCATTTTGTGTGGAAATAGCAGAGAGAGAATGAAGGAAGCACAACACAGAGATGCACATCTTGTCCTCTGCTGCTGTGTGAAAGTGGTGGGGTTTTATTGCCAACAACAACTGCAATACCAGTGTATCACCTGAAATACCAATCACAGCTGGATTTTCAGCCTTGCGATGCCCTTGTAAGACAGGGAAGCACATCCCCATCCTGACGGAGCAATACCCACAATGAGATGGTCCAAGGGGTTTGCCTGCGTCAGATGGGAGGGCTGGCTTTGCTCCCTCCCTGTGCTCGAACAGCCTTATGCCAACTGCCGTTATCCTTTCCTGGGTCCCCGCCTTGTTGCACGGCATTGCTGCAGCAGCATCCCTCCCATCTTTATCTCCTGTCTATTAGTTCTTCTGAAAGTCCATTTGCCGCCGCTTCCCTCTGCAGTGCTTCATGTCCATGTCCCCTTTCCTTCCTACCGCTGCCTTACCTCACAATTTTGTGCCCTACGACTGCTGCCTTTCTCCTGCCTGCTCTCCCTTAGCAGCACGCTTCTGTTTCCTTGTTCTCTGCATCCTCCAACGCCCTTTTCCCTCCTTACCAGTGTTTTCCTGCCCCCAGTCACAACAGAAATATTGAAGAAAGCCTTTTCTGCAGGCATGTGCTGTGTTTCAGCAGGTGTTGTTCCCCTTGGGTCTCCCTACCTTGTGCATCCAACTCCCTACTGTTCACATGCAAAATGCTCCTAGCTGGAGTGGTTAGCTAGATACAGGGTGGTTAGGTGGTGGCTGTATGTTGGGGGGAGACCACATACAAAAGAATACCAGTGTTTTTTACCTCTGGAGAATGAGGAGTACTCTTTTGCCGGCTGCTGGTGTTTTTTTTTTTTTTCCTTTTTGGTTGTTTACAGCTTTTTAATGTGCTTAACGCATCTATTCTTCCAACATGCGTGGTCATGTTGTCTTACCTACTGATTTCAATATTAGTTTGTATTTTAATAGATGACAGTTGAGCAGAAACTAGCGGCCATCAATATACACTTCTGTAACTTTATCATTTTACATTTGCATCAGACTGTTGCTTGCTATGGAAACATCATCTAATTTACATCTAAATAGCTTTTACCCAGTTTTTCTTTTGTATAACACCTGTTAATCATAACACTTCGTAGGGAAGTTGCATAGAGTGCCTGCCTTTGCTAGAGAAGTCATAGCTGAGTGATGGTAATTTAACCTTTTGTTCTCCCCCTGTCAACGCTAGTGATGCCTCATTGTTCATAAGCTGATGAAAATACTGTGCAACGCTCTTGAAGCCCAACTAAATTATACAAAAGGTTTCACTGCTTGCATTATCTCTGGAGCACGACTGAAACCAGAACGTGGTGGTTTTCTCTTGGATTATGCTGAGCTGAATACCTCTGTTTCTCAAGGCCATGGAAGTGGGATCGCCACTGTTAAGATGTTTCTGCAGAAAAGATACAAATTTTGATTTGTTTTACCTGAGAATTAACACGCAGATAAAATTTCAAAAATGGGAGGCACAGGAGGTTTCGTGGAGGGATAAGCAGCCTTTTCCATTGTTGCGCTTATAACCAGGTGGGTTTTCCAAGTGCATCTTTCCAATGCACGTGAAATTCAGTGTGCACACTTGAGTTTTGCAAAATAATTCAGAAGCTGAAAATCTTGGGGAAAAGTTTCCAAGTAGTTAGTACATGAATTTCAATTATATGAATTCACAAACTATGAGAATGCAACTTTTTTGGTCTGAATATATCATGCTAGATTCACAGAATGAATAATATCACAGGTCTTGCTATGTCCCTTCAGTCCATGTGTTTTTTCCTCTTACGAAATTCCTATGCAGGCTGAAGAAATAGGCAGAGATTTTGCAAAACTATTTATATTTGTTGTCCTAAATTAAAATATCTGTAGTTTGGACTTTCCTAATGCAGCAGTGTCGCTGCTGTGGCATCCGAACAAAGTATCATTCCTCGCCTGTTGTCTTTGGGCCATTTGTATGCTTTTGGTGTATTATTTGAAATTAGTACAAGTGATGGAGGGGAAAGGAGTTGTCATGTGCAGGGTTCATAGCTCACTCGAAAGGCAAAACAAAATCCTTGTTGCGTGTCAGGAAGTCGCGAGTTTATATTTTTGGAGAAAACGCCTTTCCTACCTTACTGCAGAAATACCATTGTCTTTTTTTTTTTGAAAAAAAAAAAAAAAATTTAGTGTTTTTCCCCACAGTTAAGTGTTTGCACGTCACATTTTACCTCTGGGTGAGTTCAGCCTGATTTCAAACTGCCTTTTCCACCTAGGGGAATGGTTATCATGATAACATCATCAGGTTATTAACCAGAGAAAAACGATGTTGCTATGAAAGGTTATTTAATGTAAGCTTTACCCGTTGGTTGCAGTTCACAGTGGGGTGCTGTGACTTTGCTACCTTATTTTCCAAAAACATCATTTTTAATAACTAAATGCTGTGTTTTGGAGCACGGTTGGGCGAGTGCATTGATCAGAGGTTGTACACATGCATCTTCAGACTTGTCTTGCCAGCTCAGACCTGCGCGAGAGCCTGGGCCGTGTATTTTCCATTCAGATCTGCAGCCCAGGAGCCCACTGGCGAGCGGGTGGCTTGGCTGGCTTGTTCACCTGGCACCCCATCTCCCCTCCCGCCAGGTAAAGCTGTCTGATAGCTCCAGTCCTTGGCTGCTTGTTGTCAGTCTGAGCTGCTGAACCGGAGGTGAAAGGTTCCGTATCCTCTTACCATTCCTTATAGCACCCAGCCCTTTCTTTAAGGGCTTAAACCCAGGGAGCGGGAGGAGGGGAGAGGGTCTCTGAGAATTAGCACAGAGAAAGATGATGACTATTTTAAGGCCTGTGCTGAGGGGGTGGAAAAAGGCAGAGCTTATGCCTGTGCTGCTTCAGCTGCATTGAAGAGGACTTAGCACAGATGGATTGTGCATTACAAAATGTAACACATAATTCAAGCTGTCAGCTTAATCAGACTGTTTCCAGGAAGCAACCTGTAAAAGAGAAGGACCTCTTGTTTGCTGACCTCTGATCCGTAGCCTGCTGCAGATTGTCATACATTTTGTTTTTCTTTATGTTGGTGTCCCTTCCTTCCCCTTCCCTTTTTATTATTGTATCCCTCTCGAGTGGCACCCTGGAAGGACCACCCAGTGGGAGAAAAACAATGGGAAATGAGCCGGCTGCTAAAATACAGGGTTTGTAAGACTGGGGGAAAAGAAAAAGCGCTGTTTAACTGCATATGTGATCTCCCTGGTATTGTTTTGCTTATTAAACGTCTAGGAAACTCGACTAAATGCACGGCAGCTCCCCCTTAATTGTTCGCTGTTGCCCAACAGTCTGAAGGAAAACACAACTTTTCAGTGTAGCTTAACATGATTGCAAAAACGATGCAAGTTTTCATGCACAGAGCTTTTTACTTGGGGGAGCATAAATCATGGTTAACTGTATAAATATGCCAGCTTCTACATATGGGGGGGCGAAAAAAAAGAAATCTTTATTTTGCCTGTGGGGCTCTGCTGGCGGGCATTGCTGCTGGAGACCTGGCCTGGAAAGTCCCCAACAAAGCAAGCAGCCGGGCTGGACCTGAATAGCCATTTACACCTCTGTTCAAGGATTAGCCTGATGTATTGTTTCAATGTTTAAGTCCTAATTTGCATCATTATAGAGGTGCAGCTTCATCAAAACCCCTCTGAGATCCCAGTTATGTCCCCGTACCTGTAGGTGGTCACCAGATTTATTCCGATTGTGGAGGTGAAGGAATTAAACTACTTGGAGCAGGCTAATTTCAATGCAGCATCTCAGTCCCTGGCTGATTTTTTGGATGGCTTGTTTGCTCGTGTGTTTTTGGTTTTGTGTTGTTTTTATTTTTTCTTTCTACAGAGCTCAAGCAATGTGGTTTTTGCTGCTGTTTGCTTTCGAAGGCTAAACCGAGGTGTTTATTTTTTCCAACTGGTGTGGTGGGAATGCGTTTAAAATACCTGTCGCAACTCAAGTCACTTCAACCCCTGTTTACTGTCCCTCCGCAGGCACGGCGGGATGCTGGCAGGACTCTCCTGTGCGCTGCAGTTGATAGAAGACGTGGTGGTGAGGACGAGACCCCAGCACCGGGCGCTGTACCAGGGCGAGCACGTGGGGACGATGGGGACGGCGGAGCTGCTCAGGTTAATGCTGCTTCTCCGCAAACTGCCTCACCTCTCTGCTGCCCTTGCACAGCAGGCAGGAACCAGGGAGGTGGGCAGCGCTGCCTATGCCTGAACCCCATCCCCTTTGTTCTTGTTTGCTTGCTGCTGTACGTCCAGCGTAATGCTTGTAGTAATTTTGTTGTTGATTGCTTACACGCTTCTAATTGAATTCAGGTGAGCAATGGCAAGAGGCTGTTACCGAGCAGCTTTGCAGGAGCCTGTTGAGATTTGAGCCAGGGGTCCTCGCTCTTGCGGTGACAAATGGCTGGTGCAAAGAGCAAGCGGGCTCCTGCAAACAAACATTGCCAGTTGCTAAGAGGCCTCCCTCCCCTTCCACTGTTTTAATGTCATTGGAGAGCTGAAATATGGCACTTAGGAGCACATACGCAAATTACTCCAACAAATACTCTTTCCTAAATGTAGCACTTTTTGCAGCCTTGCTCCACAGATCCCTTAAGTGAAGTAAATACTTATTTCCAAGAATGAGAGCATCCCCTTAGCTAGTAATGCTGATATGATTCGCTGAGGTAGACAACAATAACTAAAAAAATAATTTCTTCTTTGAGGTAAAAGAGTGAAAAGAATCATGAAAACCCATGTGTTAACAAAACTGGGGTCAGAGAGCCCTCACTGTCCCTCCACAGCATGGGCTGTTTATTAGAAGAACTTTGTAATTTTATTTATGTCAGCCTCCATAAACTAGGATTCTCATAAGCACTTAATGGTTAGAGGGTTTCTAGGGAATTAGGAGGAAGGGTTCCCAAACTGACCTGACCCCTCCAGCCTACCATTGGACATGGGTTCCTGTGAAATAACTGCTTTGGCCACGGCATAGTTGGGGCTGGTTGGTCAAGAAGCTGTTTTACTGAGTGGATGTGCACAGGTTCCTCTCTCCCTGTCAAAAAGCAAAGGTGTGAGATTAAACCTGGTGTTTTCTAAGTGCTGGGTTTGCCCTTCCTGTCCTGTTGTGCATCTTTCGCATCACAGATGTTTGTCCCTCTGGGCTGTCTGACCGGTTAACCCATTAGCCAGGAGAAATATTACAGATTCTGCCTCCAAACTGATGCTGGCTATCTGGGCTTTAAACAAACGTTGCAGGTAATATCTGCTTTATTTTGTAGCTTTTGTAATCGGGCCAGCAGCCTGAAAGAAGACGACCTTGAAGAATGCGAAGCAGTTGTCCTTCATCAGCTTCGGGCTTTATTACAGAGTGCGCTGAGTGGATGCCTCGTACCTGAGAATACACTTGATGCTAAAGGTAGAGCGGTGGATGAAAAGCAAACCAGGTATCGCAGACGCAAAACTTGCATGTGGGTGTGATTAGCATTCTTTTCTTTCTTCCCAAGTCTGCTCTGCCTTGCTGGTGCAGAGAAAGCAGACCTGGGGCCGGACCTCCAGTTGCACTGGAAAATAAAGACATCTGAGTGCTGATCTTTACGCATCTTGGCAGCAGCCGTGTGACTCGAAATGAGAACATTAAGCAAATTCATTTATTTTCCTTTTCATTCACTGATGGTGAATCTTATTCTGCCGGGCAGCACTCAGGCCAGGTCCTCCCATCTTGCTGAGTCTGCAGCATCTTCCACCCCAGGCTGGTCTGGCAGGGAGGGAAATGTATTAACTTCAGAGACCTCTTAGCCAGTAATTTCTGTGATCTTCAAGGCGAGTCTCAGGCACGTAAGGATGGGGAATGTAATTTTGAGAAGCAAATTATTTTTTCTGTGAAGCAGAAGATGCATATAGCCTTTAAAAACAATAAACCACAGTTATTCAAAATGCAGTTTTTTCCTGTGTGTATGCCACAAGGACAAGCGAGAATGATTATTTTTGTTGCTGTTTTTTTTTAACTCTCTCTAATGCAGTAATGAAAACAATTTCCATTCTTCCTTACTTAGCTTCTGTCTAGACCTTCTTCCCTGTTACAGGCTCAGCAATGCTCAAGTGTTAGCAGGATTGGGGCACTTGTGAGCACTGAAGAATGGTCTATTTAACTATACCTGGTTCTCTTTTCGAGGCTGATATGCCTGCCAAGCACTAATACGTTGTTATATTCCCTGAATGGTTTCTTAGGGACAAACACTTGTGGAGTTAATTGGAATTCACTCCTCTGTCTGTGAAACTTCATTGGAGCAACTGGAAAAACAAACATCTTTGGCAAACAAGATTGCAGTATTTATATTTTCTGGCACTTCTATTCAAAGGCACTTTTATTCAAAAATAAAAATTCTGGAAATAAAAAAGACAAGCCTGGGAAAGTGGGTGCCCAGCAGAGTGCTTGATGCAGTAAGTGAGGTCTGCGCCAGGCTGAGACCAGGGGCTGCAGAAAAGGTTTAATGTCTCTTGGGACAGACATCACGATTGCGCCCGCCCGTCGTCCTGATATTTGGAGAAGTCACGAGTGATTTCTTACATTTTCCACTTTGGACATTTTTAAAAGAAAGCATAAATGAAGGACAAAATGTGTGATGAGTTTTCCCACTGCATGTTGACCCGCTCGTCTAGATAAATGAGTAGCATGGCACCGGTGTGAGTCTTGTATATGTGGGGTGTCCCACTAATGGTCTTTGGGTTTGTTTCTCAGGCCAGACCAGCAGAGGGATGTGGACATGCTGCGGACTTCCTTAAGCAACCATGCCTTGTTCTTGAAAAAGCACCAGGTTCAGCTCACCGAAGAAGTGGTGGAGATGTTTGGAAGCCTGCTGGTTTCTGACAAGAAGTTGCAAGACAACCAGGTTAGCACTTGCATCTAATAATATCTAAATCAATGACATCTGGAGACTAATTTGTGCCATTAAGGTGAGGTGAGCCTTGTGCTGATATTGTGATCCAGTGTGTGGGTTTTAAGGGGACCGATAAGCAGTCTGCATTTGTTAATCAGCCTTGGAGATGGTTAGGAAGCGGGCAAGGAGAGAATACAAGTTCTTCAGTTGTCTCGGGGCAAACATGTACAGCACTTCATGCAACAAAGAAAACAGTCTCCAGGAGGGTGTGTTTTTCACCCTTCAAACCAGTTATTTATTTAAACACGCTTACATGTTTGCTGTGGTGTGAATTTATCACAAGGCTTGTATCATCTGTCTTCCTCTGTGGCTTAGTAGCTTTTTATCACGAATGATGTATTTGAATTTTTTTTTAAACAGAGTTATGTTTGGTACACTGAATAGGCAGAGCATTTTACAAATGGTAGCATGCTTATTTTTTTACATGTTAATGCAAAAGGTTATAAAGTAACTTTCACCAAAAAAAAAAAAGTTGGCATTAGGTAGAACCCCAGCGCCCTGACCTCTTTTGTTGCAAACTCAGAGCAGCCAGCCGCGCTGGGAGGGGAGGGCTTGGCTCCGATCCCTGCTGCCTCCAGCACCGGGGCAGCAGCCATGCCAGGAAAGCTGAGACGCTGACACTGAAGCGATGTCCCGGCTGCTTCTGCGCCACCCCTGCGGTGGGAATGGGGAGGTCTGCCAGGCAGCCTGCTGCTAAGGAGTTGGCCCCATGCTTTGCCCCAAAAAATACTTGCAAAAAAAATTTTTCCTCTAATTTTGAATGAGAAATTAAAAAGTGGTTTGAACTGCTTTGCTGTATTCTAGTTTTAATAGCATTTGAAATAAATAATGAAGATGTAATATTTTAGTCAGTTTTACACTTTCAGTTGTAGCCAGGGTAACTTATTTTACTCTATATGGATAAGTAATTTGTATTCTGTCCTTAAAACGTTCAGTCAAGTAGAAGAGATGAGCAAGGAATGTATTATTGCGCTGGTGACAGATAAACAAATGCCATACATAAATTTATAATTGCATGTAAAAACTTTTACAAAGTCAAAGCTCAATAACACAAGCTTTATGGGTGAATATATGCAGTAATAATCTGTTTACTACGTGTTACTGTGGCCACCACACATGCATTTAACATTTGTATTACCTATTAAGTGGATCCAGTCAAATTTAATGACAGGATGCATCCTCTACTTTTGAAACACCTTATTTCCAAGCAGGCTGCACAGAACAGGATCAATATAAATTACACAACATGCATGTACAGGAACAGTTGCTTTAGCATAAAACGTGTGTAATGTAGTAGTGAACTCATATGCAATCTGCACTTAAGGATCTTAAATATTTATGACTCTAAAGTTTGAATTTTTGGCCCATGTTGTTGACTTATTTCTCTGAGGGCTTTAAAAAAAAAAAAATCTGTCAGGAACCCCACTGGACAATGCTACTGTACAACCAGGCAGCAGGGTGAAGGTGCAAGGGGTGAATTTGAGCTCCTGACCATACAAACAGACCTGTCAAGTCTGCCAGCTCTGTCCTCATCAGCGCTTGTGGTCCACAGAGCTTTGCTGATGACCAGCAGCAGGTCCACCTTCTCCTGCAGTGCCTTCAAGCATCTTACTCATTCCAGTGGTCCACAAAGTCTGTCTGTCCACCTGCCTGTCTTCTCCTCATCTCTTATCGTTAAGTTATGTCTGTCTTCTATTCTCTTAGGTCGTCTTATCAGTTTTTGTCTTCTCGCACAGATTTCTCCTGTTAGCCCTGTTAAGAAAACTGGGTGTTGTTCCTGTGGACATGGGCCAGCCATAGGGAGCTGGTGTGGTAGAAACACCTTTTCTGAGCAATGGGAAAGTCTCTTGGCTGTGGAAGCTGTGGAATCCAGTGCCCTTTTCAGCCAAGTTAGACTCCTGTAAGAATAAGACCCGCGTGGCTCGTGCAGCATGTTAGACGTCTTCTCGCCCTGATGGAGATGCTGGCCACCCCGGAGTTACAAAACCTGGAGTTCCCTCTGAGGTGTTGGTCCTCAGCACTGCAGGCTTATTGTTTTATTAAACAATTAGAGCAGAAAATTTAGCAGACTTTAAAGACTCAAGTCCATATTTTGTGTTACAAAATAAAATCAAGAGGAACACCCTACGAGTAAAGAAGAGATAGGAGGGATGCCCAAAAAACCTTTGCTGCTCTTTGTGAAATAATAAATGCCAGGAAGGATGATTTCTCCTGCTCTCAGAAGGAGCTTTACAAAGCCACACACAGTACTTCTAACACAAGTGGATGGTAACCTAAGAAGTGCTTGCTTTATTTTAAGCCTGCTTTTAACTCAGCCATGTTTACAATATGTTCAGATCCCTATAAAGGCACTGGCTTTCAACTTAATTTTTTGTGTCAAAAATACGTTGAACTGCGGAGGTCTGAATAGCGTTGCTGCGAAGGGCTGCACGCACAGGCGGGAGAGAACAAACTTTATGAGCGTGCAGGAATAACGTGGATTAAAATCGGAACCCCGCCTGGCTGAGGCTAGCTTGGGCAAGCTGTGCGTCGGGTTCTCT
Source organism: Rissa tridactyla (assembly GCF_028500815.1). Taxonomy (NCBI): domain Eukaryota; kingdom Metazoa; phylum Chordata; class Aves; order Charadriiformes; family Laridae; genus Rissa; species Rissa tridactyla. Next base: position 9,101,783 of record NC_071468.1, on the reverse strand, counting down.
GCCTTCAGGTTCATCCGTCTCGGCAGTGTTTTAAGCTGCAGCCTTTGCTAACGCCGTGGGTTAACTTGCCTTATTGCTGTGTGCCTGAAGCGGAGAGATTTCTTTTCAGTCTGTTGCTGTTGCAGCATATTTGATACACCCTTCGGTTTTGCTTACCCCGAGTGTGTGAGGCAGGGAATACTAAGCGTTTCCAGAAAACCTATTGATTTAAAAGAATAATTCAAAGTTTGCATTACATCAAGGCAGAATGCAATTCCTGAGCCAGTGCCGATTGAACTCGGAGGTAATTTAGCATCTAACAAAAACACCCTGGAAACAGATTACACCGTGAAGTATAGATTAGCCTAAACGTATGTTGGGAATCACTCGAGATGAAGGATAATAGGGCTGTGGTTATTTTTATTTTTTTTAATGCTGTAGGCTCTACCGGTGTTGAGAGAAGTCCTTCCAGAAGAGTGTGGAGATAGGTCATCTATTCAGAGTAATGAATCATCTTACAGCTTGCCATTGATACCAAACGACGGTGGGGAAATAAAGCAGGCAAAATACACTACCCAGCTCACCAGCACAGGAGAACAAGGTAACAAGTGTTAAAAGGTCCAGCTGTGTGCTCAAAGTTATTGTCCTCTATATATGCATTTTTTTTTATCCAAATCTGCAGGGGACTGTATTATAGTGACTGGCAAATTAATGTATATTTGTAAGGAACTTTAGGGGATTTTCCTAAATATCTCAGTATTGTTTGTCATTCTTTTTACCTCTTAAAATGAGTGATGCCTATTGTGACTACTTTTTTTCTGCAGGAGTAGAAAAGCAAGCCTCGTGGCTGTTACTAAAATTGGATCTAGAGGTGTGCATGTATTTAAAAAATGTCTAACGTTTAGAAATTGTGGGATATATTCATTGCCTTTTATTAGAAAGCCAGACCGCAGAATAAATTTTCAAAAATAAAAGGGTTCATGCTGAGAAAGGTGTGTGGTGCCATTTCAGAGCTTAGAAGGTGAATGCGTTTGTGAAAACCCAGTTAATTTCTTTAGATAAGGAAGTAATATATTAGTCTGGTGTAATAACTGGCGACGGCAACTTGCTCAGTCTGCTCTCAGAGCATCCCTTACATCAAAGTCTGGAAGAGACAGGCAATTAGGTTGCAATGCTCTTTACACGGCAAATGTAAACAAACTGCTTTAGGCCTCCTAAATTCACGCGACTTTTATCTGCGGAGGAGACTGAGACTTTGATTTAAACTAATTTTCCGCAGTCGGTATGATATACGCTGCTGCTGTCGGGCTGCCGGACGAGATCGCAGAGTTACTGTGGGTTGTTTGTTTCCTAAATCCCATTGGGTCTTAAATTATTTAAGACATTTGGTTAGCTTGTCCTTTTCTCTGGAAGCTACAGAGAGGCAGGGTAGCCTCACATGCGAGGAAAGTTCACAGTAGGTGCCTCTTTTAAGAACGGTAATGGATAGTTTAGATCAATAAACAAGAGATAACAAAAGTGAGAAATTAAAGGGAGTAGGGCTTAAAAGCAAACAAACCAGTCTGATCACTGTGACTTTGAAATGTGTTTCATTATGGTATGTTCACATCCAGAAGTCACAAGCTGGTGTGAAGATGAGAGCAAGGAAGAAAGCGCGGTCGAAAAGATTCCTATTACAGGTAAAAGTAATGGCTGCATATTAACCTCGAATCCAGTATTCAACTTTATTATATAATGAAAACATGGTATTTTAGTGGTTTGAGTCCACTAATAGTGGGTAAATTCAGCTACTACATACTGAGCGCAAAGATTAAACGTAAGATCATAAAGTCCACGCTTATGTTAACGTAAACCAAGATGGAAAATAACAGCGCCTATTTAATTCCTTGTAATCATGTTATACATTTAAACCATGTGAATATCCTGTCATTTAGCCTTTCAGGTCCCGGTATCAGTGTTACAAAGGTCAGTCTCCATGGGGAAGATCCAGTAATTATATGGCAAACTACAGATGTTTCTGATTTGATTCTTTTCTTTTCTCGAGTAATTGAATGTGTATCATTAGAATAAACGCAGGGAAAAACCCTGCTAGCCGGGAAGCCGTTCCTTTGCCTCTGTTACAAAAGCTGCCTGATAACACAAAATTTTTAGCAATAAGGTTTTATCAAGACGTGTTCAGATCCTCCCGCAGCAGATGTATGAGGCTTGCTCAGGATCCTGAGATGTCGCTGCTTTTCGGTCCTGAGTTATCAATAATGCATTAGTATTCAGGGCAGGGCTCTTTGCGATGAGTCTCAATTTGCTTTTGCCTGATTTTGTAAAGTGGTGGGCTGCTTCCATATAAATTCTGATGTTTGGCTAAATATTTATTTATGCAGGTGTGTACTCTGACAGAAAGGTGCGAGGGCATCTGCTTATGCAACGCTCACTGTTGCTTTTCTGCTCTTTTACGGCTTCGAAATAGCCTGTCTTTTGGAGAGCAATTCATTTCTCTATAGAGGTTTTCCTCTGCTGCTTTTTGAGCCTAATTTGCAGCTGAAATATAAAAATGTGCTTCTTGTATTCCTGAATTATACTGCAGCAATAATATTGCAAGTTAGCCCAGTAAAACTTAGATTATTTTTTTTTTCCCAGGGAGTAGAATGCTTTCCATTTTCCTGCTTCTTAAAATGTCTTTGTCACACATGGCAACGTATTTTAAAACACGACTTGCATTGAAGTTTCAGAGGAATTAAAAGTCACTTAAAACTTTTTCATGAAACAAAACACACTTCTCATTTGAAAATAAATGTAAAATTTTGCAAGTCTTGGGATTGGTTTGATTTTCTGATTGTAATTTAAGAGGACTTAAATTTGAGTATTGGGATTTAAGCTCTCTAAACTGCAGAGGGTGCCAGCAAGAACAGTGTCAGGAATGGTGACTCTATCTAACTAATGCCATCAGCGATGCTATTTTTTTTTATTATTTTTTTTTAAGACGAATACTGGCTCTTGAGTTTGGATCTCCGTAGCTGCCACGGCTTTCGGTTTGCTTCTCACCCTGAATTTTATGACTTATCGGTACTGGTTTTAGCTATGATTTGGCATACAAATTTGCAAGGCAATTCTCTATTGCAGTTTTTCCTGCTGGGGACCCTGATGGTCTGTGTAGCTGGTTGCCGTGTTAGATGTCAGTTAGTCAAAAGCCATGCCATGATGGACATCCCCCTTCCCTACTTCTCCTATAGCTTTCTTACTCAATGAGCATGCAAATACTAATACTTCCTATTGGCAAAAATTCTGAGAAACACTCCCTAACGTAAACACTGAAAGCAGTAACTTCAGTTTAAAATCCGTTCTTTCTAACTCTGCTTTATTTACTGTTTTGGTGCAGCGTGTTTCCAGTAGCCAGTGGTCACATTGTCTCTAGGAGTGAGGTTTTTCACATCTCACTTGAAAGCAAAGTCGCTCCTTTCAGACGCGATTCATCTTCAGCCCATGATCTTCTCTGGGCTTCTTGTTCTCTTCTGGCTCCTCGCCCTTCCAGCCTGTCGCTTTTTTTTCCTTTTGTTCATCATTATTTGCTGTAGATGGTGGCCCTGGAGCTCTGAAATTGCTCTGTGCCTAAAATAGAGGCAGCATCTCTGTGCATTGTCTTTCGGGCTCAAATGACTTGGTTTAGGGTTCGGCTTTGTGTTTAGATGAACTGATATTTAGTGTCCATTCTATACATGATCATTTTGCTGTATAGCTTTTTCTCAGCTTTAGAGGTACAAATATTGTGGTTTTTGGTACTTGCTGCATTCTTTAAGGGCTTTAAGTGTTGGTTTGAAACACTGGAAGCCTTTGGGGCTTTTGGGTTCTGGTGGACTTCATTGTGAGAGCTAGGTGGATGTGCTTCCACACAGTCTTCTGCGATGGTGTTTTACGGATGCTTCTGTAATTTTGTTTTTCTTTTACTTCTGTTACAGAAAAAAACCCCAAAATATTTATTTATTTTAATATTCTGTAAATATTCCAGAAATATTTGTTGGTTTTTTTTCTTCATTGCCTATAGAGGAGGAAAGTAATAGCTGTGTGGTTTTGGGGAAAAGGGCTTTAGAGTTGTAGCTGGCACAGTGTTGGTTGCCCCTTAGAGACAGCCTGTGTTGGTACCTGAAACTGCTCACGCAAGGACTGATTTCACCTGGAGCTCTTCTGAACATCTGCCGTTCCCATCCGTGGCAGGACACGTGAGCTTTTCAAACCCATAGTCATCTCAGGGCGTGGGGGCGATGTAGTTTGTAGCATAAAGTTGGTTTCTTTCCTAAAGCCTTGTCCTAAGCTTGTGGAATGCCGTGTTGTGATAACTGACTTCGAAAGGATTGTATTTGATGTATGGTCTCACCCAGAGAGGAGTTAGCTATTAATAGCAATCTCATTTTATACCAGGTTATATGAGGATAGGGGAGGATATGTGGACTTGTTCCTATTTTCCTCATGGATGCTTTGTTTTTTATTGTGGGAAGACATGTAAAAGAAATTGTTCAGCTTTTTTGCTGTTTCAGAGGTAGGCGAATAATGTGAAATTAAAAAGAAAGGATAAAATCCATTATTTCTTGTTTTGTTGCATGACTGTAACAGTCTCATTTATGAACAGGAAACTTACTGATTTTATTGAAGGGGTAGGTTTGTTAAATCTTTAACAAAACCAGATTCTCTCTCTACCCTGCGTTTATGTCTTTGATTTAAATAGTTGTTAAAGCTATAAAGCATTTGAATAAAAACGGTGTTACTTCTCCAGGCATCAGGCTTCACTTTCACACCATCTCGAATGTCACCTTCCAGCTTCTCTCCGGGTATAAAATCTCTAATGTAGAAATAAGGAGGAAAAACCCTCTTAAGAAGAAAAAAAAAATTAGCTGTTCCTTATATATCATAAGGGAACATGAAAGAGCACAAATCCAATTCTGCTTTCCTTTTTAGGTCACCTTTAATGAGCCAATAATCCTGCCAACACTTTTCCCACGCCCACACGTCCTTCCCGGTGAGGTCCTCCTTTGAGCTTGAACCTAAAAGGTTCCCAAGGTTTCACTTGGAGTGCACTAATAAAGGCATTAATAAGTCTGCCCAACTTTTCCCTTCATTTGATATCAACCCATTCGGAACTACTGTTATGGAAAAAGTTAATCTGCACGGGATTAATTGCTGCTACTGTTGTGGTCTGACAGAACTACCTTGAGACAGCGTGAGATCGTACATTTTGCTTAAATTAGTTTGGATTATATACTCCAGTAGGTGGTATTTTACGCTGCTTGACTTAAGTTCCTGAAAGATCTGAGAGTCTTTTTATAGTTACAAATTCTGGGTGGAAATTCTTCGATCTTTCAACAGAGGCAGCAGCTTCGAGAAGTATTCTCACTGGATGGCTTGCTCCCTTGGGATTTCCTGAGTCCACTGGTCATCCAAATGTCTGCTTTTCAGAGGATAGTATTGTACGTTGGTATATTATTATAAGAGTATTTATCTTTTTTTTTTGTTTTTTCATTTAAAGGCAGGGAGGAGATAGTTGTTGGCATTTGACCAACATCTGGGTACTGGTTACTGCAGTGTTCTGATCACGTTTTAATTTGGAGATTTTTTTCCATCTGTTTGCTCTCCAAAGAGCACATCCTTTGTATCCTTGCAGGTAGCATTTGTCTTCCGACTGTATGCAAGTTTTTTGCTTTATCACAAGGGAAGTCAGTGCGTTTAAGAGCCCGTATACAGCCAGCTCTTGCACCTCTGGTCCCAAGGCAGAGGAGTGCACAGCAGCTCTTCGCGTGCTGGCAGTGGCCCACCTTTAATGCTGCATAGCTCTTTGTAGATCATCAGCAAGCCAAGTAATTAGTGTTAATGTGGTGGAGGAGCTTGTTCAGATTTAAAGTTCCTCTGGGCAGGAGCTGTTGTTAGTTTTCTATTTTGGTACAGGACCCAGCAGCATGGCAGCCCAGACCTACCAGGACTTCTGAATGTGGATGTAGTAACTATTGCCAAGGTAACTGTAAAACTACACAGCTCGCAGGCTCTGCTGATCCTGATAATGTTCCTTTCAAGGCATTATTGACTTTGAAATCTACTGACAGCTGAAATACCCAAGCCGCTAACTATTTTATTGGTGATAAAAGTACACAGAAAAAGAAAAGTTCCTTTTGGTGTAGGTTCTCACTGGTGTAAGGGAAGAAAATGCAGCTATGTGTCTGGGTGGAGTCCGCGAAAGCACTGGGGTCTTTCGCCTTCCAACAGCCTCTGTTTGCATATGGGATTATTGATTGTTATTGGAAATAATGGATGATAGCTCTTTATTGCTTTTGAGTGGCATATAAAGTGCTCTTGTTTCTTTCCGCCTACTATACTACTGCTATGGCTTGCTTACGTGCTTTATTGTTCAGGTTGAACGTTTCAGTTTTGCTCACAAACTGTACGGGCTATGCATGAAGGCGGTGGTATTTCTGTTTTCCCAGTCTGCATTTTAAAAACCAGCAGCCTTGTGGATTACCTTTCCCATTTCCAGACAGGCTGAGTCAAGCTCTTGGAGATTGTAGAAAGACGATTTGGTGTCTGCAGATGACTTTTCTGTGCTGGGACTCTAGCTGCAGTACACGGCTTTAACGCTGGTTTTGATGTTTAAAAAGTGTGGGCTTTCTCTGTGAGAGAGGTACTACAATTAGCAAGATATAGATGTTGCAAGTACAAGGCCAAGAGCTTTCTTATCTCTTCATTTGCGGAAAACTACATCGCATCACTTTTTTAGCCACTGAGGTGCTTGGCTATAAATTGATAGGCACTGCAACCTAGGCCATAGGGGGAATGCATGGAGAAAATACCTTCTTCTCAGTTCTGTGCTGGTACAGTATGTTCTGGGTTAAAGATCACTTTAACTGTTCAGCAGAACAAAATAATAGTGGTTCATTATGCAACAACTATGTGTCTTTCCTGGAATTGTTGGCTAATGAAGAAAACTACATCTGTTTTGCTCAGAACAAAATTGTAAAAGCTGACAATGAAAGCTGCTTTGACCCATGCTGACTGCACAATTAATTCAAAGTTGAAAAGTGTGGAGTGTTTTTAATTAATAGTGGTATCACAGATCCTTTGCTAGTTCTGAGTGGAAGGAACAATGCACAGGGAAAGCGCGAGAAGAGCTGCGTTGTCTGGGGCACACCAACTCTCATTCTCCCTCGGCATTGCTCAAACGACTGGATTAAGAACTTGCCATTATTAGCATCCCAGTTTGAGTTTAAAGACTGTGTTTTATCAAGCTTGTTCAGCCGTGTCTGTGCAGTGTGGGCTGGCTGTTCAGACTGAGTAAATGCTCAAAGTATCCCATGTGGACAGCTTCACCTCGCGTGCCTACGTTGCTTCTGGGCTGTCTCCGGAGCATGAGAGCTGGTGATGCGGTGGGGCCGCTCCTTCCAAAAACTGCTTAGGAAGAGAACATCAAGCAGATGGCATCTGTCTTTTACCCCATGTAGCAAGAACTTACTGAAATCGGATGGAAAGGGAGAGGTGCTTTTTAGCAAGCCCGTATGTAGCTCAAGAGGTGTTACGAGACGGCCGTCAGGAGCTGCTGCTCTCCAGCAGCACTGTTGCAACCCGGAGCCCTCCTCGTCTCTGCTTCTGCTCCCCAGAGCCGCTGCTCCCTGCTGAATGATTTCTGTGGTGCTGGCAATTCTTTTATCCAAGTGTTTCAGCTGCTGATGTGCTCTAAACCCATCTTTTTTTTTTTTTTTTTTTTGGCCTCTTCTCCACTCAGTGCATCTTTCTTGCCAGGGCTATCGTGTTCTGCTGTGTGCTCGGGGGGGAAAAAACATGTATTTGTGTTTTAGCACAGCATGCCTCTTGCTGTCCCCAGCCTGTGACAGAGAGGGTGTGCTTGGCTGTTACAGCACACAGCAAGTTAGATGCTTCTGGCAAAACAAATAGTAGAAACACATGCACAAGACAGAATAAAAGTGTCATTTTGAACTAAGTTGCATTTAACCTTAAACACAATGATCGGTTTTATGAAGGAAAAATACTGATCTGCATAAGGGCTTTATGGCATGATGTAGTTCTATCAGGAGTGAGGTGCTAAAGAGTTTTCTCTCCTAGCAGCGTGTTTGTTGTATCTTCTTTTCTCTGCCCTGTACACTGCACCAATTGCTTGTGCTTTCTCACAATGGTAAAATAAGTATTGCTGTGCGCCCAGGTTGGGCTGCCCTTGTTGTCAGCGCTGCATGTCTGTAACCCAGACTCTTCCTTTCTGCTAACTTACAGACGTGTTGTTGAAGGCAGGGGGATTACGCAGATGAGTGGGGTAAGAGGAGGTACGAGCCAGGCGATTGCTCAGCACACAAAGCAGCAGTCGCTGCACGCCGACTGCATACACGTTGTCAGATGCTTTGTGGGTGCCACAACCCAGGTGAATCCCCACGGCAGGCTTTCCAGGGAGGTGAGCTGGTGGGCTTAGGAGTTCCTAGAAGAGTCTCCCATTCCTGTAAGGTACATGGGATGTAAATCACAAAGATGCTCGAAGAAAATGACAGTCTTGTGTAACTAAGGCACAAGTGGGGATTGATAGCCTGGCATTGTATTATAATTGACAGGTAGGGCAAAGCTGGGCTCTGAAGGGCCTTAAAGGTGAAGAACAAGTAGTTTGTGTTACTGTTTGACGTAGTGAAGGAAGGGGCGCCAATGCAGGCACAGAAAGTGTGAGGGAATGGTCTTTTGAGGCTGGTATGCATGCAAAAGCCATAAGGAGAGCTGCACTACAACAGTGGCCCGGCTCAAGTTTTGGTAGAGCTGGCAAAGACCTGGACTTTGAAGTGACAACTGGAAAGGTGTGGCAGGTATGCCTGGATCAAAGATGGGCTCTGTGTCACTGCCGTGAGGGATGGGAAGAACATTCGACAGCAGCTCAGAGTTGCTGAGTTCTGCCTACTCATGCCCAGGTAGAAGCACTTCCCTGAGTTTGCAGATACGTTCCTGCTGCAGGGGACCCCATCGACAGCAAGCTGGGTATCGGGTCCCTGCTCAGGGTGGGGTTCTCAGGCTTAGCCTGAAACAAAGGGAAGGCTTTGAGAGGCATACATCAGGTGCTAACACCCTCTGAAGCTACCATCCGCTCACAAATTCTCTACCTGTTGTGGTTGGGATGGATGAAAAGCGTTCAGTCCATTAACAGACTGTAATGAAGTGGATGTGTCCCTCTGCACGTGCAGGGCTGAAATGGGAAGGGTGGTCAGAGCTGATGATGTGTGTGGAGGCTGTTCGCTTCACGTTCTTCACACAAGGAGCAAGCCATGGACACGCCGGAGCCACATCTGGGGGCACACATAATTGGATTTTGAATGTTTGGAGAGTCTTTGGCCTATCATATTCTGTTAGCCAGGCACAACTTGCTTTCTGCAAGGTTTTCTGGAGGCAGGGCAATGCTCTCCTGAAGCAAAGCCAGTTCTATCCCAGGCAAAAAGCGAGGGCGTAATCTCGACCACATTGTGTTTTGTAGTTTGAATCTGTACACGATGAGTCCTGAAAAATATGCCTGTGTTAAGTGCTTTACTGGAGTGGAAAGCAGGTTTTGGGAGTTCTGACTTGATTAGATTAAATTAGCTTTTTTTGCTTTCCCAAAGTAATGTACAAACAAGTGTGAATACTCGTTCCTTTGTGGTCAGTGGTTTCCCAGTGAATGCCCACATTGCTCCGTCTGCAGCTCTGAGCTGCCATCGATCTTGCATCCAGGACGTCCTCTGCGATCTCAGCAGATCTCTGCTTCTCTACACCATGTACATCACAGGGATATGGGGGCTGTCCCCCCTGCCCTTCCCTCCCCCCCCCCCCTTTTTTTCTTTTCTTTTTTCCTTCATTCTTGATTATTTTTTTTTCTTTTTTCCTTCATACATCCTCTGGGAAGCAGTCAGACTCTGGTCCGTGAAGCAGCATGCTGCTGCCGGTGCAGCTCCAGTGCCTGAGCTCTGCCATCTCCTGTGCCAGTCAGACGTCTTTGTTGCAAATGCCTGAGACCGAGCAGGATTTCTGCCGCTGAAATCCAAGCGCAGAGTGGTGTGATCCGCTGGAGCGGACTGCTCGCGTGCGTGGCCAGTTAGAATGTAGGAGTGTCCAAGATGTACAGAAACACTAAATTGTCCTGGGTTGGAATGAAGTTGGTAACAGTTAGGGCTTGTTTATAATTTCAGTCCTATATATATATGCAAAGTAGCCTTTTAAAGTGGGATTTGTACTTGAGCATCGTGTTCTTTGGAAGTGAGTACAAAGATGAGCAATTGTACAATTCCAGTGAATGAATTCATTTACCTCTTCTTTTTTTTTTTAATCAATCTCTGCAGAATGGAAATGAGATACACAGAGGGAGGAGAAAGGAAAGAAAGGAAAGCGTGGATAAAAGATTTTGAAATAGTTGGGTGTTTGGCTGTTTAAGTAATAAAAATCCCAAGATTTGCATCTCCCAAACACAGCTCTATTTCAAGAAAGTGGTTGAAAAATACTGTTGTATCAAATAATATTGAGAGCTGTAACTATCCAAAATAATCTACATTTAAGGGGAAAGAGAATAAACATAACTTTACTTCTTGATTAGCTAAAGTAAATGAGAACTCAGGGATTAAAAAAAAAAAAGAGTAAAAAGACCCTAGAAATCCTTTAAGTTTTGCTTAAAGTTGCAATGATACAAGACAGCTCTTAAGAGAATCTCAGTGTTTGCTCTTTTTCCGAAAATGAGGTAAAATGTGCAAAAACTTCACTATTCACAAGAAATCATCATCAGATAACTTAATTATTAGATAATTAAGTTGGAATCTTACTTTCTTGTGTTTTTAACTAATTTTCACCGAACTGTGAACAAACAATCTTGAGGCAGACGCCCTAACCGTGTGGTGCGTGCTCCATCTCTAGACTTTGTCATCAAACCAAGAGTGTGGGCATTACGTCTGTCTCTTTGAAAATAAGAGTGTGTTGCTGCTAGGGACTTGCACGCTGCTGTAAGGTCCAGCCGTTATTATTTAAAAATTTATATGTCATCCTTTTTACTTAACAGGTTGGGATAGTGGCGATAACAGTTCCAAAGCAAAAGCAAGCCAAGAAATGCATTTGGAAACTAGTTCTTCATCGAATGAAAGAAGTCCTCCCTTCCCAAGGTAAAAAATGTTAAATCCTTTAACACTTGAAATGCACTGACAGAAAATGACAGAAGCTCTGATTATTTTATTTTTTTCACTTGGTCTAGGGGTAAGGTTCATATTTATGTTTATCTAATAAAACGTCTTAAATTTTGGTACACCTTAGAAAATATTTGTGCCAAAGCCAAGTATTGTTTTGCAGCTGTTGTTTTCTCATTTTAAGACTCAATTGACATCTCAGTGAACCACAAATTAGCGTGTACAGCTGCTCTCAGTAGGGCTACTCAGGGGCCAGACAATAGGAGTTGTCAGGAGAGGGGCAGACATAAAATATAAAGTCTTCAAGAAATAAAGTGGTGGGTTTCTTCTCCGTGTATCTGAGATGTAAACTAGCTGTAACTGGATAATGCTTTTCATGGGCTTGGGGGGTTTTTTTATATATGATACTGGGGTATTCATAACATGCCTGTCTTGCTTTCAGACTGACTATGTTTAATTAATGGCCTTACATGTACCTAAAGGGTGCAGTTTGTTCTGTTTTTAAAGGAGGAAAAAAAAAAAAAAGAACAAAAAGTTGGTTTGTGGGGATGTTTCTGTTTGGGTTTGTCTTTTTTTTTTTTCTTTTAAACTTCAGCAGTTCCCTTTGGGTCCCTGAGCAGTTCTGTTGGATGTTCAATGTATTCTTCGTTGGCATGTAACAGTAATCAAACAGCAGCAATCAAATTAGTGGTCAAGAAGCAGCCGAAAATAGGATATAACGCAGCCATCACATGAAATATTGGCTGGGCTTTAGATCCTTATCTGCTCTTATTAGAACAGCCCAGCAAGAGGGTGCTGCTGCTACGCCACCCCTGGTCTGAAAACTGCCGTCAGTAGCACTCGGGAAGAGACTTTAAAGCATTTTGATAAATGTTTAACTCCTGTTTATACAGCATTGCTATCTTTCTGTGGTTTTTTTAAGGCTGTTATTGATGAGGCCAGCTTTGATATGACAGACAATTCCCATTTTGCAAGTGTTGTTCTGCATTTTGTGTTAAAAATCAGAGTATTTTGGTAATTCCTCAAGTACGGTAAATAAAGACAAGCCATAATGCAGTACTGATGAATGGCATTCATGCTTTTCTTTAGGATGAATTTTTATAGTCTTGTGGTCAAACTCTTTTTTTTTTCTTCTAAAATTTTCTGGAACTTTGAGGATGATGTTCCAAACCATACTACCTAATGCTGTGAGATGCAAGGGTGCTCCTATAGGTGAATTTTTAAATAGTGAATTTTAGTCATTCACTGAAGCCCAGGACAGCAGGAAGAGAAGGACTGGGCCCTGAAGAACTCGCTTACAGGATCGCTGTTAAGCATCTGAATAAAATGTGTATAATTTAAAAGAAACTATTTTTTTTTTATTTAAAAAAAGGCTCCAAGCTTTTTCCCCCTTGGATGTTGCACTGCTTGCTAATAATGCGTTCAGTGTCTTCTGTGTTTTTCAAACCCTGTTCACATGGCGTACGCGGTTTTTGCTGTTTTTTTTTTTCAAATTATTATTTGCGATAGATTTTAAAATAATTCACTCTGCCGCATAATTTCATGCCTTTCAGCACAGAGAAGCAAGTGCGCTTTATGCACTGATACACGATGAGGCTGCTTTAAAAAAAATAAATAAAGAAAATCTCTTGCAACAGCTTAAAGTTAGTTTTTTGTAAATGAGTCAAAAATAATGCAGCCTTCTAAACGTGAAGTTTGTTAACAACCTTTGCTTTCGGACACTTGGCATCCGCTCCGCAGAGACGGAGAGCAGCAAAAGTAGTGAGAAAGACGGAGAAATGGGAAAGGGGGCCGGCAGCTTGTTTGCGGCCAGGACGCAGTGCAATTTCTTCGCCGCTCGCATTTAAGCGCTCCACTTACTGCAGTCACTTCTCGGGCTTTATTGCTTTTACAAGTGGTCTCGAAACCCACTACTTGAGAATAAACATAACTGTGTAGCACTGCTGTGGTACTTTTTATAAATTCTTCTTTGCTCCGTTTTGTCACTGAGCTGATGAGTGACCTCGCAAAAGACCCTGCTGGACCTAAATAAAAAAAATGGCTTCCTCTGATGTCCTCCAGACAATAATTATGATGTGCCAGTTAAGCCCAAACTACAGCTGAGGGATTTTACTTTAAAGCAGAGGCTCGGGCGCAAAAATGCATTTATAGCTCTTTGTCTGGCACCTCATTATGTGTGGGCCTGATTCATTAAGTAATTGGTTTGCAGTTGTTTACATGAGTATTAAGGCTTTCTATTCAGCAGCCTTTGAGAGATACATTGTGCAAATGTTGCATGTTATGAATGCCGAATGAGGGGCAGGGGACCGGTCCTATTGGCTAAACACTGCGCTCTGTTGAAAAGCAAGAGAAAGAGATTGGGTGCTGCTTTGCATAGCAATGACTTTCTTAATAAGCTTTACAGATTAATACACACAAGCTATAAAAGATGCAAAGAGATACTCTTAGCACATTTATACATGCTCATTTCACTATTATGGTACTGGAGACGGGAAGAATTGAGGGCTTTCATATTCGGTTTTTCAGTGCATGTCTTCAGTGCATGAGACTTAATAGAATCTGATGTTTATTGTATTATAAATCATGGGGAAGTAGGCAGATCTGCAACAGTTTATTATTAAAGATTCTTTCAATGTAAATCTTTTTCTGCCATTGTATTTCCTACAGCAAAATCATTTTGTGGTTGAGTGGGGATGAAAGGCATAATGTACGAAGGAGTGAGTCTTAATAGGAAGCTGCTCTCTGAGTAAAGACCACTTGTTCCCTTTTGTTCGGAGGTGCATGCCAGAGCTTCCTCTTCTCCCGCAAATATCGTCCTGCCCTACGTTTAGCTATAAAACTACTTTTTCCTGGCTTCATTTACTTTACCGAGGGAATATTTACACGCACGGAGATGCAACTTTTGTTTGAAGAGTTAGTGTGTTGCACCAGAAAAAGAGCGTGTTAAATTATACGATTACTTGGGGGAAAAGGTATCAGAAGTCAGGACTGAATCTCTCTGCAAGAGCGGGCAGCAGGCGATGTGTGTGGCATTTCGTGGTCCTGTAGCAATGGATGCAGCCAGTGGAGGTCACTAGCTTTCTGGGTAATTCCGAATATTTTGATGCAAGCAATTTATTTTTCTTTGACTTGTTTGCGCTGTCTCGTTTCAAAATAATCTGGAGATTAAAGACGTGTTATCGACTGAGAACCAAAGAACAATTTTAATTTGTCAGCACATAAACGCGGTGTAAAGTATTTTAAACTTCGATTAATCTGTTTTCCGGAAGTAATCCGGTCTGGTCTCCGAAGGCTGGGTTTTTTTTAGTAGAAAGCCACCTTTATCAAACACAGATGTAATGATACGCAAATAAAAATTGGCAGATTATAATTCATCCGCTTAATTATTCTCGGGGGCGATGTTTAACACCGGGCCCGGCGCAGAGACGGGCTGGCCATCGGGGGGCACTCGGGCTCTGCGCAGCCCAGCGCCCCGCATCCCCCACCGCATCCCCTTTTCAAAACCCATCCCGACATTGCTGACCGGGGGAAATGGCCCGGTTTGGCCGGGGCTCTGAGGAGAGACTCCAAAGGTTTGGGGCTGGGAGTGTTCAGGAGTTTCCCGCGTTTAGCAGGAAATTTAGAGAAAGTGGCGTAGCGTGTTTCCAGCACCCATGCATGAGCGCATACCTGATTGTCCTGTACTCCTGCCGTACTTGCAGTTGTCAAACCACTTCTGTGAGAAGCTGACTGTAAATTCAGGCACGTTTTTCTGACCTTACAGATATTTCTGTGAGTCCTTGTTTCCTAAATCTTACCATCCAGCTGTTGCAGAAATAGTAACGTTGCAGTGCGATGCCCTGTGAATACTGGTGGGGAATGGTTTGTGAGGAGAGGCAACATCATCTATCTAAAGATACTGCCTTTGTAGTACAGAGGAATTAGATTTTATTTTTGTGGCCATGCCCTGTGCTTTTCCAACATGGTTTCATCACAGCGCTGTGATGCAGTCTTTGTGTTAGTGGTTTCTCTAGGCGAGAATGTGTTTTGGGTCTTTTTTTTTTTTTTGTTCAGCCTGGTATATCTAAACAGAGAACAGTCTTAAATGTAGCTCGATACAGATCTTTGTATCCTAAAATAAAGATCATTCTGTTTGCAGTGTTAATTGCTTAAATTCAATATTATTACTCCAATTCTGGCATGATGAACGGCTTTGTTAGTTTATCCTGCCTTTCCAGGGCGGGGAATACTTCCGTGATGCCCAATTTCTAGTAAACGATCAGCAGAAAACGATAGAGCCGTCAGGCTTCTGCAGGAACTGGCAGGAAGCGTACGATCAGGGGCGATACCCGTCCGAGACTGTCACATCGGAGCCACTGCCACGGAGCAGCCTGGCTTTACTACCACAAGGCGTTCAGATGTTTTCAAAAAATTCTTTTTAAAGATGGATATGCGACTCCGCATCCTCACTTATTGCTGGGGAGAAGCTTCGTCGCTTCCCTCGCGGAGGACTAACAACCACCACCCAGTGAAAAAGAAATGCTTGATCTGTTTTCCGTGGCATTGCTGCCTCAGTAAGGTGCGTGCAGGACAGAAGCGCGCAGGCTCTGAGCCTCTCACAAGATTAGCCAGAGTATCAGTGTTCCCGGGGCTACTGCACTCCGCATTTTGTTTATTTTTCTCATAAAATCTGGCATTTGGGTGGTGTGTGTGTTTTGTTTGGTTGGTTTTTTTTCCTCTTGGTGCTTGGGTGTGTTTTGTTGGTTTGCTGTTGTGTTTTTTCCCCCTTGATGATTGCGTAGTTTTCTTTGTCTTTTTTAAATTATTATTATTTTCTAGCAAGTAGGTGTCTTTTTTTTTTTCCTTGCTGTTTGGCTGTCTTTTTTCACTTGACACTAAAACACAGAGGTTCAACAGGTGCTTCAGCAAAAAGATACTCAGGCTAAAGCAAATATTTTCTGCTGTTTTTCAGTGAGCCACCTCTATTAACTTGGCTCTTGTTTGTCTGCTATTTTCCTCTTAATATTAATTTTCTTCACAGAGGGCAAAATATTTTCTTGGAGCTTTTTCATTTCTTATTGTTGCAGCATCTTCAATACAAGAAGCCCATTTCATCAGAGTAAAGGGGAGATTAAAAGGCCCTTTGAAGTTAAACTGGTTTGGGTTTTTTCTTTGTTAGAGCCCGGGTTCAGTTTGGAATTATTTTAGGGAAGAAGCAAATGTGTAAATGGATATCGAAGGGTCACAACGGGGGATTAGTCGAGGCAGTGAAACTGGCCTTACTTCATTTATACTCCTAAAATTTCTCCGTGGAGGTCTGTGTGGTTATTGTGTGCTCGGTATACCAGATGATAACTTTCATGATTGAATTTGCCGATTTCTGAGTGCGAACGTTTTGCAATGTAGAGGTCTTCTTGCATCTTATCAGCCTTGACTAACACTTCAGACGTAATTCAGGAATTTTTATTCTCTGTTATAAAGCTATCTTGCAGCGTTTTCCACGCTTGGTTTGGCGGGGCTGCGATTTCCGATCTGGCTTTTCTGATGTCCTAGCTCCATTTTTCCCTATCTCCCCAGGCATTCTCTGTGCCGACAGCTTTCATGCCAAGCCTTTGCTGACACCCTGTTCCACGTCTCTCTCTGTGTGGACTGCTGTGTCACACTAGCGCCCAGCTCCCAGCCTGCAGCGCTATGACTCGGTGCTGTTCTGGGAGTGAATCCTACTCTTGGGTGTGGTGGATTCACCCCGGGAGGATGGACCCCAACAAATGGACGGGTTTTGGTAGAATACAAACATCTGTCTTCCTCCCTCTGCTGTCAGCATTGACTGTTTTCTCCATGGGAGGCTGGGGCACAAGAGGGAAGGTTTCCAGACCTTCCTGCAACCATTGTGGTCTTTGTCCACCACAACTTCTCCATGAGACCACTGGCCTTCAGCCGGATCTGTAGCACCTTGCAGTGCTTTGAGTTGTGTAAGAGGACCAAGCCACCCGAGCCCTGGGCAGTTTTCTACTGGTGGTCCTCAGCACGGCAGAGGCTCTGGGCCCGCATGACCAGCCCTCTCATGTTTCATCTGGGCTTGAACTACAGAGAGACGTGAAGCAAAAAATCACTTGTAGGGACTGCCTAGCATGGCTGAATAGCGAAATCCCACACGCCTCCCTTGACAATGGGAGACGAAGCAGCAGGCAGTGGAAGCGGTAGCTGCCAGCTGCCTCATCTTCTTTTACTGAACTACTTGAGGATAAAATGGTTCTTGTGCAGTCTGCCACAGAAGTCACCTCTCAATTTGTAGCTCAGCAACAAGTGGTTTCTCGCTCTACACCCGGGGGGAAAAAAAAGAGTTGCATCCTCTTGAGCACATTTTTATGGGCTAAGCCTGGGATGCGTGGAGCACCTCCTGGGAAATGCTGAGGGTCGTGAAATCTCACCAAAGTGAGCAAGAGTTAAGGGTGTACAGGGTATTGCAGGACTCACCCCAGAGGCTCTGACTTAAAATACTTGCTGGAAATACCGACGAGTAAATGCGTTTGAAGGAGAAGCTGAAGCGTAATGCAGCGTAGGGTTTGACTCCGAATAAAACGGAAAGGTGTTTGGAGGGCACGCTAACAAAGTGTCAGATAAACATTTAAAGGCTAACATTTTAAAGTTTGGTTTTTTTACTTAAAGAAATAAGTTAATAATTAGTTATGTCACTGTTAATATTCCACTAGTACCGTTACTTGTTACTAATACTTAGTTTGGCATCTTAGTTGAACTTTAGCTATGTTTAATATCCTGTTTCTGTGAATTTTTGTATATCTGCAAAGAGGGAGGTTGCGTGCTAATGGCATTCACAGCTTGTAGAAAAGGAATATGATGTAAACAGTATGAGCTCTCTCTTATTTAAAAGGAAAAGTTTCTCTAATATAGGTAGCTGTAACATAGTGAAACTTTTCCCCTGCTTTAAGTTTAGGTTTCCAGCTGCAATTCCACGTTCTTACTGAATACAGTGGTATAAGGCAAGCAATGAATCATCTCTACATATTTTTCTTTCGTATCTCCTTCACAAATGCCTCCATGATAGTAGTTAGACTATTTTTAACTCCCTGCTTTAAACAGTTATGTATTAGTTGCCGTGTCTTTAAATGAAATGCAGCCAATTGTATGAAATTTTTGACAGCTGATTGAGTGCTGTTTTGACTGCGGCAACAGCTTCGAATTGCAGCTTGACATTTGCTTATATTTTTACTAGTTCACACAGTAATGTCACAAATATTTCCTATTTGATCCTCCCTATTAAAATCAGCTGAAGCTTTATTTTTAGAGCTTATTGCAGGATTGTTAATATAACAGTTAATTCTCCTACATCATTGCCCCAACGCGATTATTTCACAGCACCAACACAATACGCATGCTACACACAAAAGATCAAAATGATTCCAGCTTGTTTGAGAGATTCAAAAGGGCCTGTGATGCTCTAGACACAAGAGCAGTCATTTAACAGAACGGAGTCGCAACTGCATATACATCAAGGTAGATCAAAGGCAGCCGGGAGATTGCACATTTACATAGGGACGCGGAGGATGCTATGGGAACCCAGTAGCTGGGCTGGAGAAGTACACGGGTAGGAAGGGGAATAAGGAAGTTCAGTGAGCATCAGTGGGGGGTGCTTTTATTTTTGTTTGGATTTTTTCTTTACTTTCTTTGCATTATCTCAAAGGCTGCGAAAGATAGATGGAGCTCTGATCCTTTGTAGCCTTAATTCACTACTGGTGTAAATCGGTGCTGTTACCAAGGAATGACTCCAGTTTGCACTGCCTGAACATCTGGACCGATGTCCCTGCTGCATGTTAATTTCTCCACCTTTTAAACGACATAAAGGTGAAGAAATCAGTGATAAAATAGTTATTTAAAAAAAAAAAGTAGTTACAGAAGTTACAGACTTTTTTTTTTTAAACGATCTGACAGGTTTGTTTTTTTTTTTTAAAAAAAGTCAACTTACATTCTTTTAATTTTGTGACGTTATGCTGATTATTTGAAATCTGTCTCTTCTACAGGACTGAAACCAGGAAGGGAATGGTAACTGCTATAAAATCCAAAGGTAAGAAACAAATGTTACGCTACTTAAAATTGATGTCTTTGCAAGTGTAATTTATATTGTAGAAAACCTCCAAGAATAACACTATGGAACTGTGTAACCTATGAGCCTAAGGAGATGGGAAAGCGTAGAATTTCCCCTGCCTCAACACAGGAGCCAGCAAACAGCTGATGATGACAAATTCTGGACCAAAGAGGACGTGTTTCATAGTGCGTATGATGTGGAGGGAGTAGCGATCTCTGCTTCAGGGTTTAAATCAAACAGTAGCAAATAGCAGGTAGGAGAAAACCCAGAGAAGGGAAAAGCTGACATTTTCTCGATCTTCCATCTGAAAGAGGGGTTGCAGAAGTGGGTGGGCAGCAGCACATGCATTTGCACAGTTACACCAGGCAGGCATGCAAAGGTGCTTGCGTGGCCATGTGTGTGCATCAGGAACAATTTTTTTTTTCCGTGAGCAAACAGGCTTTCTTTTAAATTGGTGTTTGGGTCCTGCATGTTTTCATTCTCCTCTGCGTTTTATTTTCCTTTTTTAACCGCCGTAAGGACCACTGGTGTCTGAAGTCACCTCTAATGGAGCCTCCCATAAGCGAAGTCAGCGCTGGGAGCGGGGAGCTCTTTGCCTGAAGCTCAGCTTTAGGTGCTGTGCAGCCCAGAATGGTACAGAACACGTTTTAGAGGTGTGGCATCTGAGCTGACTTAAGGATACCATAAATGATGGCTGCTTTGGTGCTGTCTGAAGGGTGCTCTCGCATCCCCACCCTGTTTCCTTCTCTGCTAGGCAGTTTAATTTTTTGGAGCCTTTGGCGTGTTCAGCCTCTTCCCAGGTGTTCAGCGTGGGGAGCGAGCACAGGGCACAGCCGGCACCACTCCGCCATTCCTGGCCGAGCGCAGACCTGCAGTCCAGGGGGCCGGGGATATAGGATGAAAGATGCAGCTGCTGCATTTGTAGATAAGATGTTTGTATAGCTTGTGCCATCAAAAGCACCGAACACATTAACAGCGCCTCAGTCGAACAGGAGCTGAAATTTCTGTATGAGGGATGACAGCCTTCCTCTCTCCTGCTGCCTGAATCCCGATTTCTGAGTCTTACACCTCAATTTGGGGCATCGCGGCTGTTGCGCTGACTTTGGACAAACAGCAGCCCTCTGAAAGTGGTTAGGAACAGGCAGACGGCGCAGTTCTGTGAGTGACTGTGGGCTTGACTTGCGCTTCCTTGTGTGCCATGCTTTTTGCTTTTTTTTTTTTTTTTTTCCCCCCTCCACGGGTCAAATGAATTTACATATTGAGGAATCTCTCAGGGACTCTGAATTTAAATGTGATTCTGTTTATTTTAGTGAAACTGTTTGCTAATTCCCAGAGCTTTCTGTTAAAGTCATGCAGTTGTTCGAAGTCAATCTTGCCTGTACTTGATCCTGTCTCAGAGTGGTGATTTTTCATTTGTGACATCATTGCCATTTTTATGCCAACTCTGTGATGTCATGCTCCGATTATGACTTCACCGCAGGGTCAAGTAGAGGAAGAAAGTGGAACATAATAGACAAAGCTGTAATTCAGGCAGCAGCTGGTCAAGTAAATTGCTTGGAGTGGAAATGTTCTCTCCAGCTACCTTGAGGAACAATGAAGTGGGACATCTGAATGAGCCCACTGTTTGGGCACCGCTGCTCCATTATCGGAGACCACGAACGTGTTGACAGCACGCTGGATCGGGAACACACGCACACCTCGGTCTTGCGGTCTTCGTAACTCCGAGCTGCTCCATAAGCCGTGGTGTCGGTCTGCCTCCAGAGAGCTGTAAAATGATCATGTCTGTGACATAAATGACAAAAACAGGGAAAAGATTTTTATAGTTATTTCTTTTTTTCTCCTCACCCTCAGCTTTCTGGGGCGAATCTGATGACAGCAGCTCCGAGATAGAGGCTGCTTTGCGCCCACAAACTCACAGCACAGAAGCAGATGAATTTGATGACTTCTATGATTAAGATTCCCCAGCTCGCTTTTAGGAAGAAATAAACAGTATCATCTTGTACATATTGAGAGTGCCACTGCCTAAAGTGCAGCTCATCACTTTATAGTCAAAGAAAATTTAAATACAAAATAAATATTACTTGGTACTATGCACGGCCTCCTTGTACGTGTGCTTTTTCTTAACTGCTAAGTGTTTTCCTGATCTGACGGCAATCCTGCCCCATGAGGCTGAGCCTTTTTGTAATATATTTGTTTTGGGGGAATAAATGAAGAGAAGTCCTGAGACGTCCACTTGCTCAGTGGACATGACAGTGTCTGAGCATTATCACCTCAGAGGGCGGGGGCTGTCTATAAAACAACCTCCTCCTCAGGGGGGGAGCTGGATCCCTCTGTATAGAGTCCTGTCTCTTTGTTACTGGGGCTGGGAGCTACTTGTCCGCAGACCCCTGCTCACAGCGAGCATCTCCTGCCCGGTGCCAGCAGGAAAGGTGCAGGACCCCTGTGATGGGTCACCCTTCTGCATGGCAGGCAGGAAGAGGCCGTCACAGGTGAGGAGTCAATCAGCAGCAAGCTGGAATTGACAGCGGTATTTCACGGCCAAATCGGCCTGGCCTCCGCTTTGCTGCAAGCTGCTCAGCAGTGCCACTGCCTCTCACCAGCCCGGCTGCTGCGAGTGCAAAGACCATCCTCTTCGGACGCGTGTATGTATTCTCATACTTCCACTACAGAGCTAGATGTGGTTTTGAAAAAAGCAGGCAAGCATTCTGGGTATGCATACATATGCTACTCAGGGCGGGCTGGCATGTTTGATCTTTATCTTCTTCTGCAACAGATCAAGAAGAAGAAATGCATAAATCGTACATTTCTAATTCAGCACATTTTGGAACAGAGCAGCATTTACATGTGGCGAGCCTCAGTGATTTTCTGCTTTTACTTGCTTTGTAAAATCCATGCCGGCATTGCTGTATGGACATCACAGTAATTGGATGACTCTAGGAGCTTCATGCATTTTTAATTTTCTTCTTTTAATTCCTTTTATCTAAAATTAAGTTCATTAAACATGAGATTTTCTTTCGAAGGGAGAAACCAGGGGACATATTAAAAAAAAAAAAAAATCTGTTCATAATTACGATAAGTTCAAAAGCGAAAAACAGCACCCCAATTAAACTCTGCTGCAAAGCAGTACTGCATCTTTGAATACAGGCACCAATCTTGGGGCCCAGTCCATCAAAACCAATTTTGAAACGGTAACAAAACTCAGTTTAATAAAAAGAGCGTGTAGTCTGAGACGAGTTCAAGAATATGAAATCAAGGTTTGCAAGAAGGCCTGAAAATGAGAAGAAACCCTTAGTACAGATGTCTGCTGGCTTGCTTTTAATCCCGTGGTTTTCTGTCTGACGTTGGCAATGGTGCAGTGTTGAATATTCCAACAACTGGATAGTCAGCTGCGCGAAGGATGGAGCTGGATGAGTGTGTGACCAGGGCTGATGTCATGTGAGACAGCTGGACTTGACTAAAGGACCAAAGCTGGACTTCACTGAAGGCTTTAATGCCCTCCCCCACTGCACTGGGCTTTCCGTGTCCCTTCAACCACAGGCTATTTTGGATTAAGGCTCCTGTGATCCCTCCCTTCAGAGGCGGGCTAGCTGATACAGCCTTGGCCAGAAAAACAGCAAAAATCTCCCCCTCCTTCCCAGTTTTTACCTGCTGACTCCCCATGTCCTGTGGGACCACTGCCCCACAGAGAAGCCCCTGTGGTGTGTGACAGGCAAGTTGGTCGAGGGATGGGAGGTGCACAGAGAGGAGGAGCAGGCAGCCCATGGGGACCATGGGAGGTCTCCTGTTTCCCAAAGCAGCAATTCCCATGTGCCAAGTGATAGCACAGGCTGCGCTAGGCTGCTGGAGAGGGTGGTGCAGCTCCTGACTCTTCATTGCTATGACCAACCTCAGTCAACACTCGGCTATCAAAGCCTCAGGGGGGGAATCGAGGAAATCGCAGGACTGCCCTGCAAATTGTGACAGTGGAAAAGAAAATCTGCAATGCGACAGCAGTAGGACCGGAAGGGCTAGCACCCATGGTGCTGCTGTTCTGGGTGGACCACCAGATAGGTTTAGGGGCTCCTCGGTAGTCTTCTCCTAGCAGCATGTTACTGTCCTTTGTGTACTGCAGGCTCAGTGTCACCCAGGAGACTTGTAGCAGAACCAATACCTGAACCCACCATCTGAGGGCTGGTGCCTGGGCTATTGCTCCTTGCTGCTTTTTCCTGATCATCCCTAAGCCGCGGTAATTCATTCCTGATGGTCCTAGCCATCTGCTAAGCGTCAGCTCACCAGTATGTCGCACCACAGACAGACTATTGCTACGTGATTTTTCAGTGAATGTCAGACCAAGGTTCATCTGGAAAAAGTCTCTCTAGCAGCCTGCGCAGCTAAGTAATATTGCATCAAATCCACAATGCCTTTGTAGTTTTAAGCTCTTCCTGAGTGATTCCGGGTTCTTGATGTCAGCCCACTTTATATCTCCTTGCACGATACAGGGCGCCCATCAGCAATCTTTGGTGCTTTCCATTCCCTCCGTCCAGCTCAGCCACAGACATGCAACTCATGACAGATGACAGATGGCTTTGGGAGCTTCTGCTAAGGCAATATCTCTCTTTTGGTGTTTAAGCGATAGCCGAGTTCCTCCAAAGCATTATTTATTATACACTTATTGTGCGCAGACTCATTAGATGCAAAACATTCTGCCAGTCAACTTTACTCTGCTCCTTCACAGCTGTCATACTGGCAGCCCGAAGATGATGACAGATGATGCTGATGGACAGGGGGACTGTAATCAATACAGCCTTAAAAGATTTAAATCAGCATGCCAGTCATCTATGGAAAATACTGTAACGAAGCCTTCCCGTATCCCTGCTGCGTATGTGCAACAACTTGGTGCTACGTTCTTTCTTCACGTGTCAAATGCACGCAGTTGTGAGGTGGAACTTCAGCTCGCACCCTGTTCGTCTGCTGACAAACACCAGTTAGCACATAGGGGCTGACAGAAAAATGCCGGTTGAGTGCGCTGATCTGGTGAGCCGAAATGGAGCCTGTGTGGGCAGGCTGCCCTGTCTCCGAGGCCCTTCAGAGAGAAGCGCAACACGCAGAGGCGGTGGCTGCATTTGTGAGAGCTCAGGGAGTGGAGAACCGCTCATGGGGAAGCCAGTGGAGCTGGCGGTCGCTTCCTCCAGAGAAGGTCCTAACTGAGAAAGGAGCTCATCCCTGCTCCAAGTCGGACGTTAGGCAGAAACTGTTACTGCTGTTTGTCAACAGGATTATTCTTCTCCAGTGGCAGACTTCTGCTACTGCCTCCTGCGCAAGAAAAGACTTTTTAGTTTGCTGGTGCACACCTGGCATAAAAGCAGCCCTCCCGCCCAGCTGCCCCTGCCTTCCCCATCTTGTCCTTAAAAAGTTGGGCTTTCCTCTAGCAAGTACCAGGCAGGCTCCTTCACCGAGGGCGCCAGGTCTTAAGTTTCTGCAGCATGAGTTTTGCTTTAGGATATTTGTAAGGGTTTGGGTTTTGTTTTGGTTTTGATTCTTTTTTTTTTTTAAGCAAAATGTAGATTGACTTTTCAAGGAAATGTTTGTTGCAGCATTAATTTTTTTCAGCGCTTGTTTATGCAAGTAATTATAAGATAAGATGATCATATTTCATTTGCATTTGCTAGTGCTGCTGTCTTCTGTTTTCTTTAGCATTATCAGAAAAACAACTGATTGCCCATCAATACAAACAAAATGTTAATACTAAGCTGTCTTACTCTATACTAAATTCCAGGAAGAGAAGCAGTACAATAGGAAACTTCAATCAGGGTACGTTTTGTAAGGAACAGATAAAGGACAATCTTTAGCTGATACCACAGATGTGGTGCCAATACAAAGTTGCTGGGGAAATTTATTCAAGTCACAGATTTTATTAAGAGGAGTGACAACAGAAAATGGCTTAACAACAGCTAAGTGAGGCTAAGAATAATGAGAACTACAATATTGGGTTAATTTGTTCTACAGCAAGGTAGCAAGGTTCCTCTCCCCTCCCCAAATCAGCGGCGTTGACTCAATAAGCACTGCTGAGATTTTGTTATTTTTGTTAATGATTCCCAGGCTGCTTTTTCATGTCCTCGCCCCCATCACTGCCCTCCTAATGAAGTTGGTGTATAGTGACAGGACACAGCAGAGCACAAAATCTTCCTTGTGTTAATCCTGTTTAATATCTGAAGGTTTAATTCCATTTGAACATTGTCAAACGGCTAACTTAATAGTATTTGCTTATGCAACGGGCAAAGCGATGGGACGGGGGTTCTTTACGCTGCCTGTTGCGACTGTCACGAATCTCACCAAGCCATTTCACACTCGCTGCTCCTGCCAGCGTCCCCTCAGCTCCCGCTGCCCCTCCGCCCTCCTGCCAGCGCCCTCACCATCCTTTTAAACTGCTGCCAACGGCTCCTTTTCTCCTTCCGAAGGAGAAAAGGCCTCTTTGCAGAGCCTCACGCTTCAGTCCCATTTCTCTACTGTGGTGGCAGGCTGACAGCATTAGCTTTGGTAGCGCAGCCGTGCCCCGAAGCACTTTTGTCATGCCTTCTGCCTAAATCATCCCACAGGAGCGGGAAATCACCCCACGCTGGAAAAGCTACTTTCATTTTAGCAGGGCTTTCTCTTAATTGAGGGGAAGTTTTGACACAGGACCCCATCTGAGAGCAAGGAGAGCATGCAGTGCTACCTCAGGCGCCAGTCTGCCCTAAGCTTTTCCCTTCAGACTGTCACCTTTGTGCCTAAGGAGCCCCCCCAACACATTCAAGGGAGCGCTGAGGCCACAGGCCCCTCAGGACACGGTAGAACGAGCCCAGCCCCCGCCCCCGCCGCCTCTCCCCTCACGCCCCCGTGGCGACCCCGCGCCTGCGCGCTCTGACGCGACCGCCTCTAAGATGGCGGCCGCGCCGCGTGCGCCTCACGTGACCGCACCCCCCTGCCGCCGCCGCCGCCGCCGCGGGCGCGCGCCCTCCCCCATGGTGCCCCGCGCTGCCCTCTGCCCCCGGAAGCGCTGCTCGCCGCCTCGCCCGGCACCGCCGCCGCCGCTCCCCGTGCCCCGGGCCCGCCATGGGAGTCCCGGCCTTCTTTCGCTGGCTCAGCCGCAAGTACCCCTCCATCATCGTCAACTGCGTGGAGGAGAAGGTGAGGCGGGCTTCCCACACCGCCCCCCCCCCGCGTCCCGTCCCGTCCCGTCCCGTGCTCCCCCCTCCCGGGCCAGGCCCCCTCTCGGGGCTGTGGGCACGGGAGAGTGAGGGCAGGAGTGGGGCGTTTGAGAAGGAACTGAGCTGGCCTTCGTAGCTGCGCTTTTTTTTTTTTTTTTCCTTTTTTTTGGTGAGGTTAAAACGATATCTTGCTGTGCGGACGCTTCCTTGGGCTCTCGTTCTCCACGTATTTGAATACTTCCCAGTTGTGCCGCTTTCAGATCTTCTCGTTATTTTTGTCAGTCTTTTCTTTCACGTATTAGTCTTTCTACAGCTTCCTGCTTTACTCTGGTATTTTATTTATTTTTTTTTAAAGCGTCCATCAACACAGGATATCGTGCTTGAATCCAAGACTTAAAACAAGTCTGTAGTTGTGCTCTTCGGCGTTGAGCAGCTTCAGCTTTTTATTTTGTCTCATTGCTGATATTTACTAGTGTAGGATAGTATAGGATAAACTCCCTGCACAAACAGGGAGCTGGTTTTTCCAAACACATCCTCTAAAACGTGGCTTTTCACAGCAATAGGAGATGCTATTTGGTGAGGACTTAGTCCCAGACTAGTTGGTGGGCTCCACAGGTGGTCTTCACCAACCCACCTCTCGCCTGGCTGGTCACTGCCTTCAGCTTATGTTTGTCGTCCCCCTGGCACCAGCACGGAGGTCTCTGCGGTTATCGGGGGAGCACTTCCTAGGAAGTAACGCAGCTGAAGTAGTGTTTGTCGGTTTGTTTTTGCCTGGCAGGTTCTCAGATAGGCTGGTTCTTTCGTGCACGATGTGGTGGGAGGTGGAAGGTGACAGGGAGGGTGGGGATGTTGCTTCAGCAACAGCACAGGCTCACACAGGATTTCAGTAGCTGCACTCCGGTAGCTTTACAGTGCAGTGTACGTGCAAGTTATTCTCTTTGGGGCTAGCTTAGCCAAAGCTTTTCTGAGCAGACAGACTCTTGAGTTCGTGCTTCCCAAACTGTTTTTCCTGTACGCTTTTCCAAATATTTTGTGTCATCTTTTGTCAGGATGTACTAGCTGGGTTCTGCTCTTCGTCGTAAAACTGTTTTTAACTGAACGTGTTACGAACATTTAACATGAACTGGTTTTGTTCGTGTCCCGGCTGCTGAGCATGTGCTGCGGCTTCTGCCTTTGCGCAACAACCTCTCCTTCCCTGGGAGAGATGTGCCTCGCATTTGGGAAACACCGTACTGTGAAGGAGATAGAAATGTCTGGGCAAGGTAGAGAAGAGAGTGAAGTGATTGAATTATGTATTGATACTGGGCTTTTTTGATCGCATGTATTACCTGCCTGCCTTCAGGAAGTTTTCAATGTATGCAGGTGGCAGGCGGATCAGTTTTAGTATTCAGTTCTTGTTACAGGCTGGATGTTTTTCTGTTTCAAATTCAGGTTGTGAAACAGGCTTGTAGATTTGGATTAATCAAATGTTACACACATAAAACTGTGAGTTACTGTTTTGCTTTATTACCATTGTAGTTTCAGTTAGCCTCTCTCAGCATGAGAGAAAAGTAAAGTTGATTTTACCTGTAGCTGCAAGAAGTGAATTTTTTACTCCAATGGATAGATAAGATTTGAGGATTTGCCTGCCTGGGGGAACTATTATAGAAAAAGGTGGTTTGTGGGTTTACAAGTACAGTTTATTAGCTGCTCATATGAGTGCTTACTCTGGAATAAGCTGTTAGTAGCTAGCAGCGATTGTCCTGGTTGCTTTACCAAGCTTGTTTTTTGTGTCTCTTATATGATCTTTTCTGAGTAACCCTCAGTTTAGCGGGCTCTTGGGGATAGTGTGTCATGTTTGCATCTGCCAGGGTGAAGTGGGTGGCACGGGTATTGGGGGGATTTAGAGAATGACGTGTCTCTACCAGTGCAGCTATTGAGCGTATGCCTGTTGACGTGGCATTCGCCTTCTCCCGGCTGTGTATCTTTGGAGTACTAACGTCTGAAGGTGTGTGCACATATCCTACCCATTGTCTTCCACTCACACTGGTTGGTTTGCATCATCCCCATTTCATCAAAGTAGGGAACTGACAAAGGTGAACAGTTTGGTCTTTTGCTTATAGTCAGCGTCACAAGTGGCTGCATGGTCCAAGCCTTTCATTCACCAAATCTGCCTTTCCTTCCTTACATCAAAGGTTGACTTGAGTGAATGAACATCCATTCCAGCCATAAAATTAGACTGTGGGGACAGCAGATCGGTCAGTTATCTGTCACATTTATGAATATGCTGATAAAATATCCTTAGTGCTCAGGAACAGCAAAAAGCCCACGAGGTGAGGTTTAGTTGTGACGTTTTGAAGCAGTGTTCTTCTGATCAAAAGGATGCAAATGGAGTTTTGACGATATAAAGTAGATTCTTTTACACCTCTGTCTCTACTATAAATGGATGTTTTACATTTTAGTCTTATAAGCTTGTCCAGCTGTTTCTGGATAATGCTTTAAGACCTGTGTATTTAAAAGCAGTCACGATTTAAACTGCAAGTATCTGCAATCTGTAACAATTACAGTTTTCTCTAAGAGCTGAAGGCTTATCTTTTTTATCATATTTGTAAACATTTAGATTAATCTTTATTTAACCAAAACTGCTCTAATGTTTGGGTAAAATAAAGGTTTGTATAGTCTCATTTTACTGGGTTTGGGATTGTATGTCCTTTTTTGTGTGTTTAATAATTGAGCTTGTAGCAACGAATGTTCTTTATTAAAAGAAATGGGGGAAATATGACAAATTCCATTAGGCCAAGTTAGATTTACCTTAACTGAAGTCTCAGATCTTGATGTCCTCATCCACGTTGCTTTCTTCCAACTTAAGAGCACATTGCAATTACAGTAAGGACAGCACATGGATAAATCATATTCATTACAATTTTTTTATATTCAGATCTAGTCATAAATTTGAGAGCTGACTAGGACAGTGGTGAGAAGCTGTAGTTTGTCTTACTGTAGATGGATTTAAACTTCTCTCACGATGTAATCAGCTCTGTGTGTATTTTAGGATTGCTTATAAATCTCTCTAATCAGAAATTTTGTATCTCCTGGTAGCTTGTCTCTTTGAAATATTAAAAAGTTGATCCTTGTTCTCTTACCTTGCTAGATTATTTCTTTTTCTTAAATCTGATTAATCTTCTTCTTAAGCTGAGCAGGAAGAATAAGAGGAAGATCTTGAAGATAATATAAAATCCAGGAGAGAATATTCTTAATCAAATTCATAAGAATTAATAAAGCGCAACTAAAGTATCGTATTTGAAGATCTATTTTCAATGGTTTCAAAAGAGGCTGTAGATTAAAAGTGAACAGTTTAGTTCTATCACAAGAGATATCACTCCCAGATACTTAAACCTTTTACAAGGCTGTTACATTAAAAATCTGATAGGTTTATGAGGATGTAATGGTAAAGTTGCTGACATAGTGGTATGCAAATGAAAACTGAATGGCTTTCGAAGCCATCTAAAACAGATCATACTTATTTTGCTTTACCTTCAAGACCGAAAATAAGATCTGTGACGGGGGCAATTTTATTTCCCATATCACATAGTTGTAAGCCTTTGATATCTTCTGAGTCACAGTTAGCTCTGGCGAGAGGTTTGATGAAAGATCAAGTAGAACACAAGGCAAGCTTCTCGTCCCGTTATCTGATATAAACCAGAGCAAATGCTCTTCTTTTAAAATTGTAGGTCTTGGTTGCCCAGAGTAACTTTATTAAAACTGCAAGCTACAGTACAACGTTTGCACCTGACAATTAGTTTCTGCTAAAACCAAGTGATTTGTGTGTGTGTGTTCTGTAAAATTCAGTAAAAGAAGCCAACGGTGGTCAAGATTTCATCTCTCAGGATTTGACTAATTTGGATTAGAAGAATGATGCGAATTAGCAGAAATTTTATGTGTTTTAAAGAAGTGAAATAGAGGGACTTAGTGTTCGATTATTTAAAAGGGACTTCACAAAATTGTCCTGAAATAATTCCGTACCTATAACTGTGGAAAATTTAAATACCAAGTAAAACGCTGCTTTGCTTTAGAGGCTTTCATTTTTGCGTTTTAAGACTGGGATAAGTTCAGCTAGTTCTGCTGCTACTCCAAGCAGGAGAATCGTAAGAAAGTCAATGGTACGATGTGTAAAGTGTTTGGGGTTTTTTTTCCTTTTGAATCTGATAGTTTGAGCTCTGTACTAGAGATGTGGGAAACTCATTTAATGACTAGTAGGTAGCAAGCCTGCAAATGTAAGTTCAGAGGAAGTGCTTGATGTTGTTTCACAAGCTACCAATAAGTTTCACATGAGTGAAAAAACCGGCACTTTCACATTTTTCTGTCCTGTTTTATGCAATCGTGTGATCATAGCCTTTACGTAATAACATGACATTCTTTTTTTTATTTTAATTCGCTTTATGCCAAGCTATTCGAGAGTATGCTTCATTCTAACTTTATGATATAACCTTTTCCAGTCATAATTTCTCTGAAAATTCATTTGACTTTTTCTTTATCAGCTCATGTCTCTTCCCTCACTGATGCTGTTGGTGTTTAATTCAGTGGTTTATGTGTTTGCCTGGTGGTATTGCTTTGAAAGGGAGAATGCCGAGTTGCTCGCGGTCACTATAAGTGTCGCTAATTGCCTTTGAGCAAGCTAAAAAAAACCCCAAACACAACAAAACAAGAAAGCAAATGTATGGTGAGGAAACAAAATTGAACGTGGTGTGATAATCCACCTTGTAGAGGAGCCACTCTTTGAAACGATCGCCAGCGTTTCAAAACTGCTTGCTTTAACAGCTTGAGAGAAGGGGATGACTTTTTTTTTTTATGTAGGTATTATAGTGCCAACTGCAGTCTCTGGGGCTGATTAGAGAGACTGTTCTGTTCACCTAGATAGTTACTTATCATTGACATGACAGTGTACGCAAAATAAAGTGGTAGTATTTATTACTTCCAGTTCAGCTGAGATTTGTTTTCTTTGTGCTTCTGGATTTATCTCGTGTAGCTTGTTGTAAGCATTCAAGAACATCAAAGAAGTACAGGAACGCCGGTGGCTGTAGGTGGTTTAGGGTGATTGTAATTTAGCATCAAGTTTACCATGTGCGCTGTGGCCTGGGTTTCATGGTCATTAGGCAGCAGCCTGGCAGTACAAAAAGCACTGATGTAAAGGAAGTGAAGCATTATAGTCAAAAGTGTAGTTATTTTCAAAAGCGGGAGGTAAGGACTGCATTTTATTTAGTATTCCAAATATATCCACAGGCAAACTTGGAGGCAGAGGTTGAAGAGTTCAGGGTTTTGAGCATCTTGGTGCATTTGATAGTCACCAAGAAAAGTAGTATATGTATACCCAAATTGGAGATTTGTCTGGTGGGATCTGAAAGGATCTCATTTCTTTGTGTAGAGGAAGCTGGGAAGAGCCCTCTTTCTAGTTAAATCTCGGTCATCCTTGGCTCACCAGGATGTGCTGATATGCTTTGGGAAGCTTGTCATGCCATCAGCTGGGCTCCAATATGTCCTCAGCCACAGATGAATCACTTTTACTGCCCTGCCTCCCCGTGTTGTCTATGTAACTTAAATGCTGGTTTGCAGTTAGAAAAAGGCAGAGGTGCAAGTTTGTTTGGGTGTGCCGCTCTGGGGAACTAAGTGTTTAAAGTAGGAAGATTTTGATAGTTCTTAGTTATCATGCTAGAGTTATAGCATCGTATTGTAAACTTAGAAGTCCTGTTACTAAATTTTGAGGGAGTCAGGATGGCCCTGGTAGTAGAAAGAATCACTTTCTTGAATAATATGAGGTGTGGAAACTTCTTGTTTATAATACATGCTGATCAACAGAAATGAACCAACTCTGCCATAACACATCACAATGTCTTCTAGTTGTGCTAGTATATAAACATCTTAAAAAAAAAAAAAAAAAAGTGCTATTTTAATAGTGTAAACATGCACTTTCATGTAATTAGGTGGGTAGCTTGTTGCTCTCTTTTATTCTACTTCCCTTGAAAAAAAATAAAGTTTTATGAGTCTGCACCTTAATGCCTCTGTGGGTTATTTGTGATACTTCTCTAATCGTGTACGGAAACACTTGTTTTGAATGTGTTCACAGGCTAAAGAGTGCAATGGCGTCAAGGCTCCAATCGATACAAGCAAACCGAACCCTAATGAGGTGGAGTTTGATAACCTGTATTTGGATATGAATGGTATAATTCACCCTTGTACACATCCAGAAGACAAGTAAGGCAATTTTTTTGTCTCTTTACAAATAGGATTTATTGATAGCACTTCAGAAGTTAAACTGAATGCTCTATGTTTTAGGCCAGCGCCCAAAAATGAAGATGAAATGATGGTTGCGATTTTCGAGTATATTGACAGGATCTTCAACATTGTAAGACCAAGGCGACTTCTTTACATGGCTATAGATGGAGTAGTAAGTATTGATATATTTAGTTCCTTGTAAAGACTGTTTGTAAAATTAGGGTAGATGCCATCTGCTCTTCTAAGGTGCTTTGGGAAATAGTTTTCTAAAATGAGAAGCTACAGGTAAAATATACTATTAATTTAATTTTGGTGAGGGGAATTAAAAGTATTAATGAGTTTTGTTGTCCACGGGGCTATGTGAGCTGGCTAATGTAGTCTGTTGCAGTCTGAACTTTGCTTCTGAAAAGCAGGAAACATCTATAAGACAGTAACGCTCCGAAACTACTTATGTTCCTCCGTTCTGTGGCTTCAGTAATAATTTATGCTGCAGGCTGGGTAAGACCAGAAAACCATTTAAGCAGATACACTTAAAATGGGCAGTGAATGAATTGTGCTGTGGAATATTTCACAGGCTAGCCTTAAGGTGCTTTTGAAGCTTGTCTTCCTCCATACCTGATTCTCATCTCCCCTTGGTACCTCAGTTGGTCTAATGAAAGATACCCCCTCTTCTTAATAACTTTGCTTTACTGAGTATTTTTCGATCCAGATTGCATAATCCTGCTGAGAGATGCCAAAATGGCCTAGCAGACTGCTGGTAGGCCTGTTAAGCTTTGGTTGTTTTTCTAGGCTTTTCAGTTTCTCAAAGGTAAAATGAGTATCATTAAGTAAAAAGATGTTTAATCTGAATTCGGGTGCAGGAATTCCTAACGTACATGTGTCTATAGAAGTAATCCCAACTAAATGTTGATGTATCCTTTTAAAAACCCCAACATACCTACTGTAAGTAATAGCTAACTACTGTCTGCGGTAGTATTTTTATTTTCAAAAGAGTTTCTAGTTGGAGAAAGGGTATGGAATGAATAATGCTTCCCAGATACATGTAACTCTATTAAGTTTCATTTATTTTGCAAGGGAAACTTTGAATCCTTGAGCATTGTGTGTTTCTGAGATGAGGACACAGCTGTGCCTGGTGCTGGCTTACCTCACAGGGAAGCTTAAGAGAGACCTTTTTAGAAACATGTCCAGCTCCCTGTGCTGCCATATGAGAGCTAGTGGTGACGTGAGGGAGGAACAGAAATCCCTGTTTCAGTTAGAGTTCAGGCTGATGCCTTGTTAAATGGTAATCGCAGACTGAACAATTTCAAAAGACTTCTCTGGAAAGGAAACAATTGTCCAGATGCAATAACTGAACCAATCATTATGATGCCTTTTTTAGGCTCCACGTGCAAAAATGAATCAACAGCGGTCGAGAAGATTCAGAGCATCAAAGGAGGGCATGGAAGCTGCTGAAGAGAAGCAAAAAATAAGACAAGAAATTCTGGCAAAAGGTAGAACTGTGGCCATATCTGAGTTTTTTCAAGTGAGAGTCACCTTGTTTGTTTTGAATGCTTCAGTGAGGGTTAGAAAAGGGATGTCTTGCTCAGTGGATGTTTTCCTGTCCGTTACTAGGAGAAGGAGGGGATAGCAAAGCTACAGAAGAATGGATCTGTGTTTTCCAAAGTTAAGAATTAAGATAAAATATCACTTTTTCTTTTTCTGTTTCCTGCCTGAAATTAATTTGTGTTGAGTACTCTGAATCCTTTTAGAAAAAAAATTGAACAGAAGAGCAGGGATAAACGTAGTAGTGGAAAACTAACCAAAACTCTTACGGAAGGAAGTACAAATCTGTAGGACTTGATGAAAGGAGAAGTTGAGCCTTAAAAGCAGGGATCAGATGAAAATCGTACTGTGCAGGAATAATGAACTGCAAGCAAGGGTAGTTACTTGACATTGGAAATCCTAAACTCAAAGTCAGTGCAACTTCCTAAGGGCAACTTCCGTGAGTGACATGACTCGAGTGAAAGGAGTGTGTGTAGCTGAAGCATGCTGTCTGGGCTGGGGCAGTTAATTCAGGTGGCGGTGCAGGAGGAATGAATGCTGTAGCCCAAGTGAGAGGGCCAGTGTGTAACCTCAGCAGAGATTAAAAAGGGAGGACAAAGACTTTCTTAACATTTCTTCCTGTAGCATTTCTAGACTACGAAGACCCTTTATGAAGCTCAGAGATGAGAGAAGTTGGTGTAACCCTGTTTGTGAGCCCAAGTGAATAGATAGTGGAAACATAGGGGAGAATATGTAAGAAAATAATTATTTCCTAATGTTTTATCTCATTTAGCAAGCTTAGTTTCTTTGAGATTTCTTTCACAGTCTTTTCACAGAATAGGTAGTGAAATCACTTTTCTGAAGTAACAACATCATTTGT
Source organism: Rissa tridactyla (assembly GCF_028500815.1). Taxonomy (NCBI): domain Eukaryota; kingdom Metazoa; phylum Chordata; class Aves; order Charadriiformes; family Laridae; genus Rissa; species Rissa tridactyla. The sequence goes on along the minus strand of NC_071468.1, from coordinate 9,066,752 downwards.
AAATGTACTAATACTTTATTTTGAGATGGAGATAATATAATGGTAAGAACTGTTTTAATTTTGTTGTTGTTTGGTTCTTGTTTGTTTTTTTTTTTTTAAAAACAAACTAACTTTCAATAGGTATTAGTTGTTATCAGGGGAGCCATCTGTGTTTTTTATCAGGCAAACTGGTTTTAATGTTCCATATTGATTTATTTCTGTTAAATGTTTTTATTGCTCTAGGTGGCATTCTTCCTCCAGAAGAAGTGAAGGAGAGATTTGACAGCAACTGTATTACCCCGGTAAGCAATCTTGCACTTTAACCAGCAATTGCCACTGGCTGAATGATGGTTGAATTTATTTTCTTCCGTTACTTTTTAGGGAACTGAGTTTATGGACAATCTTGCTAAATGTCTCCGCTATTACATTGCTGACCGTTTGAACAGTGACCCAGGGTGGAAAAATTTGACGGTAAGTTTCACAGTTTCGTACTTCAGGAAAATTAGGGTGATCTATTAGGCTGGGTTTGGGTATGATTGAAGAGTATAAATTTAACAGATTTGTCTCATCTTCTGCCACTATGCTGTTATTCATAATGGGCCAACTTGTGCGTTCTGCTGGGGCTTCAGAGATACATTTCATCCTAATAACACAATCTAACGGCGCCATTTGTTTTGGTTTCATTTAAGAGCAATGAAAAGATTGGATAGTAGAAGCCACAATTTGATGTAATGGGAGGCAGGGTTTTCCGAATGCTTTTTCTTCTTTTGGGGAAAAGCGTCAAGATACATTGTATATATATTCTTTTCACTGTTTCCTTTTTAACTGGTTTGCTATCTCAGCTAGGCTGCTTTTTCTCCTTTATTCTAATGATGGATGACAGGCAACAAAAATAATACATGTCAGCTTTCTTGTCTTTCTGGACTTTGAGATTCTGTCCTCCTGTTCCTCAACCACTCCACCCCTACTGAGTTTTGTTTCTGACAGCCCTGTGTTTGCTCTGTACAAGAGGGCAGAATAGTCAGTCTTCTCAGATGCAGCTCTCTGCTTTATTTTCCGTAAGTTGGCTGTTAAAGCGGTCTAATTGGAGGGCAGTTGACTCTGCTTAATTCCCTCCATCAGACATGAGTTTTATAAACGCTCATGTTCATCTGGACATCAGCGTAAGGAAGTGTGTAATTTGGTAATGTATCGGTGTATCTGCGAGTTTAGAAGATCTGAAGGGAAGCAGGCATATGTCTGCTTTATCTGTTAGTTCTCTAGTGCGTGTTTTGATTACCCAGATAATTTAGGGGCCTAATAATTTGAAGGAAACTTGAAATACGTTAGTTAATGATGTGATAATTTCAGTGGTATTCGAATCAGTATGCCAACTTCATCCTAGAATTAGTAGAGAAAAACGAAGGTCTATTCATTGGTTCCAAACTCTTAAATATTTTCATTTTGCATCGTAATATTTTAGTTGAAACTACAAATTAGGATTTCAAGTATTCGTAAGTCAGATTCAGTATATGAACTACGTAAGTTGTTTGGGTTTTTACTGTGGCAGCATAAATTGTTTACATAATCTGTAAACATTTCACAGGTTATTTTGTCTGATGCCAGTGCTCCTGGTGAAGGTGAACATAAAATCATGGATTACATTAGAAGACAAAGAGGTAACATTCAAATAAACGTGAACGTTTTGTTTAAATTAAGTCAGTAATAATATATTTTGCATGATTTTTATTGACTAAATGTCACTTTCTTTTGTATAGCTCAACCAAACCATGACCCAAACACTCATCATTGTCTGTGTGGGGCTGACGGTGAGTTCTCTTTTGCTAGCAATATGTCCTGCTAAGCTTTCTTGTGCTGTTTTCTGATTGAGTTGGACTGTAGTTTTTAGGCTTTAACTTGTATTTGTGTAAATAATCCAGTGTATTTGTTAGTTTTTGAAAGCTCTGTGTAATAAATGTGGAAAGATCTAGCCCTGTCCGTAGCTGAAGGGCTAACTTTCACTTAGTTGTGCTATCTGGGTGGTTTGTGGCTAAACACATCTGTGTGTTCACACTTGCTTAAGGTAGAATGTACTTAACTTTTTTTTTTTTTAGAAAAAAAAAAAAGCTTAATAATGCTTACCCTTCATTCTATTTTATTCTTCTCTTTTGATTGGTAGCTGATCTGATTATGCTTGGCTTAGCTACACATGAACCAAACTTCACCATAATTAGGGAAGAGTTTAAACCAAATAAACCCAAGCCGTGTAGTCTTTGTAACCAGATGGGTCATGAGGTTAAGGATTGCCAAGGTTTGCCCAGAGAAAAACAAGGCAAGGTAAGATTATTGCTATTTCTAGAAATTCTTTTTATCTATAAACTCATTCATATTTTAATGAGATCCTCGAATTGTTCTTGCTGTTCGGTTTTTGTCAGAAACATAATGCAAATTATATTACTGTAATAACCTAACTTTCCTCTTGTATTAATAAATAAAAATTGTACTTTTGTAGCACAAAATTATTACGCCAAACCTTAACATCCTCATTTGCAGTGTCTTCTTGTGGTATTTTTTTCCGCTGGCAAGAGAAAATGATCAGTAACTTCGCAGAAATTCAAAGTAGCGAAATGCATGCCTAGCGTAAGAACTTGAGAAACTGTGCTTGTATACCTCTTAACTCCTCCCAAAGTAAGCCTTTAAAAGTGAGCTGATGAAACTTTGAGGTGAGCTTGGCTGTAATGCAGCTTTCTTTTTATTTTAGCATGATCAGTTTGCAGACAGCCTTCCTGTCGCCGAACAAGAATTTATCTTCATCCGATTATGTGTTTTGCGAGAGGTATGTTGCAGCAGTGACTATATCTGCTTTATATACATTATATTTCTCAACTCAATACACAGTGTTTTCTAATGTCCTTTTGTGTGTGTGTTTTGCAGTATTTGGAAAGAGAACTCACCATGGCCAGTTTGCCCTTCACCTTTGATTTTGAAAGAAGTGTGGATGACTGGGTCTTTATGTGCTTCTTTGTGGGAAATGACTTTCTTCCTCATCTGCCATCTTTGGAGATCAGGTAGCTGAGAATATGTTTTCTTTTCCTGCAAGTATACCCACTGTGGTTTTAAATAGTAAGAATCTCATGCGTGCGTTTCTTTGTTTGTTTTTAGGGAGGGAGCCATTGATCGCTTGGTTAACATATATAAAAATGTGGTGCACAAAACTGGGGTAAATTTTTTTTGCTTTTTCTTTAAAAATATCTGGGTGTTTGCTACAAAAATAGACTTGTTTTTCAACTGTATTATTTTCTAATTTGCAGGGGTACCTTACAGAAAGTGGTTTTGTCAACCTACAGCGAGTCCAGATGATCATGTTAGCTGTTGGAGAAGTTGAAGATAGTATTTTCAAAAAGAGAAAAGATGACGATGTAATTTTTTTGTTAAATTGAGTTTGATTTTAGTCACTTGCGTTACTGTTAGACTGCAATGCTCCTTTAGTAGAATAAGAAAAAATACAGACTTTGTATCTTTTTTGTTACAATCTCTATAATCTCTCCATATTCAAAAGGAATTGCATGCTGCCAGTTGAACTGCCTGGGCTGCAAGGCCTGTTTTTCTGATTGTAATCCCAAGGAACAGCAAAATGAAAACTCTGTACGAGTTCTTTTTGAATAGCAGCTATGACAACTAAAGGGCAGATTGTTTTGTAATTTGCTGCAACATGTAGAAATGCAAGCCGTGGTGGCGTACTAAAAATGAATTCAAAGTGCATTCTTGCCTTGCAGTACCCCCTGCTCTTTGAAATGTGTCTGGAGATTCTTGTTCTTTTGGTCTCTCTCTGCAGTTTGTCTGTGGGTTGTTTTTGGGTTTTTTCCAGGCATATTCCAGTTTATTCATTAAGTGCAGGGGAAGAAGCTCCTTGTGAATGAAAGGAGAGAACTGTATTCGCTATCCAGTCAAAAAATACTGTGCCATTGCTGGCAAAACTTTCATTCTTTTTTCTTATAATCGCCCCAGCGTACCCTTCTCTTGAAGTGGAGACGCCGGTTTGATGTTGAAGTCTTCAGTTTCCCTGTTCCAAGAATAAGAAATATCTTTCCTTGAGCCTCTTCTTTTCCTTTTTCTAGGACTTTGCCTCTACTATTTTTTTTTTTTTTTAAATTTTTTTGGTGGCTCTTCCAGTGCAGGCAAGGAGCTTGTGTCCTTTGACACTGATGTCACCTTTAAGTAAGGCTCTAGCTCAACTTAGTAGATGATGTACGTCATTACCAAAATTGTGGGACTTTGATTACACAGCTATTTTTTTTTTCCCCATAGGTTTGCAGGGTAGTGTAGAAATTTCTATCCCATTTCTGTTGGATTTAGAGACGCAAGAATTGACCTATATCTTATTCAGAACATTATGTAGAAACCTTATGGCCTACTGGTCAGTAGCAGATTATAATGAAATATTTTTCTAAGAAATCTGTAGGATTGACTGACTTTATTTCTCTTTATTCTCTTTTTAGGATAACTTTAAAAGACGGCAAAAAGAAAAAAGAAAAAGAATGAAGGTAAATTAATTCCTTTCACAATGCAAAAACTAGCAAGAATGAAAAAGTGTGCTGTAGCTTTCAGCAGATGTGTTGGTTGGAGCTGCAGTTGTAATCATGGTATTTTCTGGCCTGTGTGTAAACTATTTTTAAGGGATTTTTCATGGCTTTTTGTAGACTGAAGCTTTGCAAGAGGGAATTGCATATTAAAGGCTTCATAAAAGGGAAAGGAGAGAGAGTGTTGAATATGCTGAATGATAGCTGTATGTTGTGTCCTTCAAATCTACACAAATCTGCACTTTCGTGATTACTTAGCAGTATTTCAGCATGGTCACTGTACAGAAATTGGTTTTTCATGCATTAACACGAGTCTTGTCAGCAATTGTATTGCTGAGGGCAGTGGAGTTTAGCATGAGAGTTTACGTTTAAATACGTATACCAGCTTGTGTTAAATGGACTTCCTTGATTTAGAGGCATGTTTCTAAAAAGACAAGGAAGTCTTACCCCAACCTATAGTTACATCACATTCTGCCTGCCAGCAAGTCAGTGTTGCCAAATATCTCTCAAATGTAATAGAGAAGCATTAAATGTTGTGGGAATGTGTTTGCCCTTTCTGACCCATGTAAGGCAAATTCTTTAAAATTATGTTATTGGAAGCACGTTGCTTTTTCTTCTATTCACAAAATACTCTGGTATTTTTTTAAATGGGCTCCTCTATGTTCATTTCAACATAGCTTTGTTCTTGGTTAGGACATTCAGGTACGTGTAGCTTCCAAAACTTTCAGGGCATATCTGAGTAATATCTAAAGCTTGTGTTTATTTTTTAAATTATATATTTTCTGGCTATGTCTGTTAGAGTGGAAGAGCTTATTCACTTTGCTTACAAAGAGTATATTCTCCCTAGTAAGTTAGATGAAGTCTCACTTCCCCAAAAAACTGCCTTTCAGCCCATGTAGAAAGAACATGGGCACTAAATGCAGAGTTTGGTTTTGTTTTAAGAGAGGTTAATAAATTAGAAGAATATAAGGGTCTCACTTGTAAGTGTCGTCTTATGTCTGGTTGAGATCGTTAAACATAGCTAATTTAAGCTGAACTGAGTGAATGAGTAAATTATGCTTGGTTTATATCACATGTTAATCTCAAAATTGTGAGAGCATCACCACGCTGCTGTGGAGATTACACGTGTTTTTCAGTATTCTTGTATATATTTATCTTTTAGAGGGATCAGCCGTCTTTTATTCCTGGTGGACAGTTTTCCCCTCAAGCTCTGGGAAATCGTTCTAGCCCTCAGGCAATCAGTAACCCTAGGCAGGCTGCCTTTGAGATGAGAATGCATGACAGACAGAATTCTGTAAGTAGATATTCAAAGGTATTTACGCATAGAAGGGGAAGTAATCACATCCTGTGTTACTCTGGACACCTTTTTCTCTCCCATCGAGCTTTCTTGAAAAGCAGACCCCCAAAAATTTATTTTTCAAGGAAGCGTCTTTTATTAACCAATTTTTGGGAGACTACTTGAATAAAGTTGTGGGTTTTATTTGATGTTTGGTATGATACTGCTTGTTAAATAGTTCCGGGAGGGCAAGTGTAAGGTCAGTGTATCAGAGTGAAATACGGTGGCTCTTCTCCCCAAGCTTGTTTGGCACTTGTGGAGTCGAACCTCCTGTGAGTACAGGTTTAGGAACTTCCTCAGTAGGTTTGCGGAGACACAAACTGAATACCTGAACTGGAGGTCTTTTAATAGTCTTTTTGGAATTTTTATACACACACAGACATAGATATCTGTATCTTGGAAATTTGTGATTTGCCTATCTACGTGTTCGTCAGTTGCTTTTACTTTCCAAAGCATTGCTTTTCACTGGGAAGAGGAGAAACTTAGATTAAATTTTTGGAAAGTTAGTAGAAAGTGAGGGAAAACTGGAAATAAGCTGAGTGCTCTATTAGAAGCATTGATTGTTAACTTTAAATAACAGTTATGATACATATTTTCTTTCTGGGCATACATTTTGATTGAAACAGTGAACAAATGTTTGATTAAAGGTCCTTTTCCTTTTCATCGTAAACCTGTGTGTTCTGTCTCTTAAAAGTAACTAAATAAAGTGTGCTTTTTCAAAGTATAATTTCTGCTATTTTTCCCTTTTAATCTTGAAACTTTTGCACATGGGTTAAGCAAATCAGTTCTTTTATGGAATGGGAGAAGTTTCTTTTAGCCTCTGTAATATTAAAAGAGATAAATTTGAAAGTTTAAAAGATCAGTTGTGAAGAAATGTGAAGTATTTCTGCTAGTTCTGAATTACAAGCATCATTTTTACAGTAGTCCGTATATGCATTTTTTTCACTGTAAAGTGAAGTTGTAACATAAGCTGTAGGACTAGAGAAAACACCTGCATTCCAAAACTGGTACATATAAAAAAATAGCGTGTTTTATCAAATGTCTTGCTTATTGCATTTTTTTCTTTCTCAAATACATGAACTTCTTGCCTGTATGTATCAGTGCCTGCCTTTTAATACAAAGATGTGTTCTTCTCTTTTGCCACTTGACTTAATAGTTCAAGGATTGTGTAGCTTTTGCCTTGAGTTTTTGGGGAACTAAAAATAATGCATGTGATGATCACAAAGCTGTTAATTTTAACTTGAATTTAAAATGCCTAATAAATCCTTTCCCCACGCCCCCTCTATTTATCTATAATAATTCTGACCCTAGACAACTTCATCATCTCCAAATACCAGCCTCAATTCTGATGGCAGCCCATCCCTGGCAGGAGGAATTAAGCGAAAAGCTGAAGATAGTGACAGTGAACCTGAGCCAGAGGATAATATCAGGTGAAGCCATTTTTTGTAGCACTTTGTTAGCAAATTGCTGAAATAGATGCAGTCTAATTAATGCCATTTAGCTTAGAGCAGCAGTGCCTTCAGATGCTTTTCTATGATCTTTTTATCCACCGGTAATTAATGTGGAGGGTTAGAATATTCTGTAAATTCCAGTGAGATGTGTAAGCTATAGCTGTTAAATCTAAGTATCTAGATTAGTATGCGTGCAGGTTTTCATCCTCCAAGCCACTACTCCCTTTGAGACCAAGCAGTAGATTGGTTAGACGTTCACTGTTCAGCTTTGATTATGTGAGCTGAATGCCACTGTTTTGCAGTTGAATTTTTGAGCTATTTAACCCATAAAATTCAGTTATGTTCGCGTGTGCAGTATTATTTATCTTGCCTCTCGCAATGCGTTTTCTTCCATCTTTGATTTGTCGCAGGCCCCGTTTTGTCTATGACAAGTTCTTTAAATACGTTAGGACAGCTGATCTCTAGATGAATAAGGGATAGGGATTTTATGAGCATTAACTGACAGTGAATTACCAGCGAGCGAGTGTTTGTCAAAGGTTTAAATCAAGCTATCGCCCTTTCAGTCAAAGGTGAGGGCCCTTGTAAGTTTTTGTGAGAGGTTCTGTCGTGATAAATGCAACCAGTAAGTTTTTGGCTTCTGTAGAGTCAGGGGACATAGGTGGACATGGGAAAACGATCAGGGTTACTTCATGTGAAGTACTGATCCCTAGCGTCCAGTACTGTTGTCATGACATAGTTGTGACATCTGGCCCATCAGATCTTCCAGTATCAGATATTCTAGCTCTCATTCTTATTTTGTCCTGTTTGTGCAGATCTGAATGGATCGATTTATTTGTTTGTTAATCAAGCAAGCAAAGTTTTAGTCTAAAATGGGGATACATTTAATATTGTTTTGTTTTTGAATTTTAGCAGAGATTGGAAAAGAAGCTTTAAGAGTGTTATAGCAACTAGTGTGAATTAACTGTGGTGATTTACGAGTAGCAATAGTTTTGACAGGGTTCATATTGTCAAGCAAAAGGATATACTGCATTCATCTGCAGTTATTTAAGCTCTTTTGTAGGTCAGAATATTTATTCAGATCCTTTTCTGAGTGGAAAATAATTGTATCCTTTTCATTGTAAGTAAAAACAACTGCATAAATGCACTAGATGCAACCAAGTTGTTTGCAAAAATATATCTTGTGTTTCGAATGACTTTAAAGCTTGAAAAAATAGTTCTAGTCAGATAGCAGATTGGTTTTTGTAATCTTACAGAAAAGGTTTTTGAAATTTATGCAAGTGTCTAGCTGCCAGGCAGCTCCTAGGGTCAGATGCTCATAGACTGCAGATGCTCTTGACTCTGTCCTTCAAGACTTTAGTGCGCGTAGCTCTCTCCTTGCTCACCTGGCTTTCTTAAACTCTGGAAAACGTTTCTTGGTTTCTCTACCTCCTCGTCAGTTTGAATCATGTTTGAACTAGCTCAGGTCAGATTTTAAAAAGTATCCCTGCACTGGGCAACCAGCTTAGCACAGAAGCAAGAGAAGATCCTTTTTGTAAAACCAAAAGGATGTGCATCATGTAAAAAAGCATAAATCGATCTCTGCTCTGTCCTAAAGGCTTCATACACTGTATATGTTGCACTATGAGATTCTGACAAGTGTTGAGTTGACCTTGCAGGTTACTTGTGTGATTTGGCTTCTGTATGTAATTTAAAGTGGTCACAGCCTTTCACAAACCAGTGAAAACGATGATTTTCGGATTTGACAATCAATGCCGAGTTTTAAATTGTTGAGAATAAAATTCTGTTTAAAAAAAAAATAAAAATCATTATTAAGGGATTATCTGATTTAACCAGTTTCTAAATAAGATTTGTAATTCGCTTTACTCTAGTTTGCTTGAATACCAAAATTCATGTGGCCTTTGAGAGATGTGTGTGTAAAATGCATTCACTGTGGTGAATAATAAGTTTAAATTAAAAAAAGAAACAAAACCAAAAAAATCAAAACAAAACAACTAAAAACTCCAAAACAACAAAACAAATCCAAAAAACCCAAGAAGCCACCCAGATAGTTTTGTGAGGGGGGCCGGTTATAAAGCATATCATCATTGTTATTGAACCAAATGTTAAATAGAAGTTAATCTTTCTATTACTTAAACTACCTTTTTAGATGGCAGTCTGCGAATCGAACTGGAATTTCCCCCAAGATTACGTCACGTCTGTTAGGACTAACAACTTGAAGTTTTATGTGCATATTAATAGCTTCTTGCTTGTGGCACAACTGTTCTCTCAAAATTGACGTGTCACCTCTTGAATGACAGGGAACACAGCAGATGTAGCAGATCCCTCCCTGCCTTCTCGCTCTTTCGAGGAGCCTGTGGTCTGTGCTTACTGTCAGACTTCACAGAATATTCTTGCTTGAAATGTGGCACAATATAGCACATTCTTCGCTCTTTTTCCTAACATTGTATAATAGAGCTGAGGGATTCAGATGCTTGTCTGTCAAAGATGAGCAAGTGGTTGTTTTCCCCTGCCCCATCCGTAGACAGACGTAAGGGGGAGCTGTGTGAAGTAAGGATAAATGGTGTCTGAAATTGCGCTTTTGACTCCAGTATGCATCTCTGGCATGAAAGATTGGAAATCCCTGTGCAAAAGGAAACTTGGCTGATGTGAGTCAGCAAGCATGGGATTCCTGAGTTGCAGATAATTCTGCTGGTAGCATAGCTTGTCTGAACAGCAGTAGACTAGAGAAATCAAGCTGCTGCTGCTGCTTAGTTTTTATTTGCTTACGTTTTATTTTGAGTAGCAGGGAAACTATTATCACTTTTCTGCTTGAGAGGGGCGTTAAGAATAGAGGAATGAACTTGATGTGAGAAGACGCTCTAGTAAGATAAAGATTTTGGCCTAGGGTAGATTAAACAAAATACGGAGGGGGAAGAGTTCTCTTTCTCATGATTGGAAGAGTTAAAAAACGAAGTTCAAATGGCGGTTTTGGTAGTAGATTCCTAGTAAGAAAGATGAAATTGCCGGCTAGGAACAATACGGTTCTGAAAAACCTGACAGCAGCAGGCACATGTTTGAAAATCTATCCTGCACCAAACAAGTACTTTGAAGACATGTTTATCAGGATGGTAGTTTCAGAATTGCATCTGGATTTTCTATCATACCAACCGTGAAATGTTATTCTCTTGCTGTTGAGTATCAGTTTTTATGCTTTCATTGGAATTGTATAAAAATGAGAATTGAAGTTGCAAGTGACTTGGCTTATATTTTAATTCAGATATGTAAATGTGCATATATTAACATGTATTGACATCTCTTTGTGTTTGTTATGCAGGTTATGGGAAACTGGTTGGAAACAGCGCTACTATAAAAACAAATTTGATGTTGATGCATCTGATGAGAAATTCCGTCGTAAAGTTGTACAGTCCTATGTGGAAGGGCTTTGCTGGGTTCTCAGATACTACTATCAGGTACTTAAAATATTCTTCACTGAAACATCAGTTTTCTGTCTGCACCCTGTTTCTTTTCAGGAAATAATAATTATCCATTGCTCATTTTTGAGAAACAATGCTCTTTTTTTTTTTTTTTTTTTGAAGGTATAAAATAAGCGGGTGCCCATTCTATTTGGCACTCAAGATTTGAATACAGGCTTTGTTTCTCACATACAGTAACGGCGCTTGTTAGTTTATTAAGGACTGATGCATATTTCTCCTTTGCAATACATAGTGTGGTGAAATTAGAGATGACTAAATGGGTGAACAAAGGACAGAGCCTGTGAAACGCTAGTGAGAATTTGAAAGGAACAGAGTTGTCAGTCTCCTCCATAGATTGTATTGATGTTCTATGAAGTGTATTGTGATTGAAGTAATCTGTATCTGATTTAAATCTTTTGATAATTGAGATGTCAGATTGGCAAGAGATTAGTTAGACACATTGGGGTTTGTTGCACTGATGGTTAATAACTAGCTTCGTGCCCTGAAGACAAAGTAAGTTACGTTTTGTGTGTGACCTGGGAACAGAATGTGCTGGAGCCAGTGAAGTTTATCTGTTTCAGCGGGGCTTTGTAGCTTGAACACAGTGCCATGTTGATAAGACTGCACATTTTTCATAGGTGGCTGTCCAACTTAGAGCACGGGCAGGGCAAATAACTTGTGTGCCTGCAAAAAACCATGCAGTCTTAAAGTTAGTTTATTTTACCGTGTACTCCTTTCCGCCTTTCCCCCTTGGAAAAAAAAGGGAGTGTGTTCCCTTCCCTGCCACTGTATGAATTAGTTGAGTTTGGGCTCTGACTTGCATGTTTTGGTGGATGAAAGTCACAGGGTTTAAGGTTTGAAAATCTGTTGCAGTTGATCTGCAGCAGAGTTGAGTTCTGCACGTCCTTGAGTAGCTCCTTCTGCAAAGGACAAATGTCACTTGGACACCTTTATAGGGGGAAATTACCATGATCCTGTGCACAGTTTAGGTCTGTTGAAAGCAAACCGTGTTCCTGTTAACCGTGGCAAGATACGTTCCTAGGACTCCATAGGTGCCCATACGTCTCCAAAGTGTGTAGCTGAATCTTCAGATTAACTGTAGGTGTCTGTGTGCTGGAAAACTGTCAGTGTGACCTTCAGTGATGCAGTAATACAAAACCACGGCAAAAGGCAGTCTGGATTTTAAGGGAAACTGAAGGGCTTAGAGGGAGGGAGTATATGGCAAAATATACTGGTGACCAAAATATTTATACTTATTTGAAGATTGGAAAATTTGGTTTGTTTTATTCAAAGAAGTGTGGATGGGGTGCGTGTTCATTGCTTTGTGATCAGTCGCCTTGGCCTTGTGCAGTTGTCATCATGTGCTTTTATAGCTGTTCAAACCGGGCTTGAATTTGGATGGGCTTGGTTGAGAGATTTGTGGTTCTAAATGTATAGGAGCTGGAAGACAGACATATACCAAGCTTAAAACAATACGTGCAAGTCCCTGTGCAACACTCACTAGTTTAGCTTGTAAAACCCATTTAGTTATTGAGATGTGTGGAGGTGACTCCTTGTCCTTCTGAGTTTGTAGATGTTTTTGCTGAAGTGACTGATGCATATAGAAGTGATAGTTGTTTACGGTTGCAAAGAAAATAAATCGGTGAGGTTGACAACAACTTCAGACTTCAGGCAGGACCATAGTGCTCTCAGGAAAATTGAGGAGTGCCCATAAGACCTCAAGGAAAAATGACTGTACAGAAAATATTTTCTAGTTTAGGAGTGTTCCAAAGGAAAAACTTGGTGAAAGTACACAAATGGTTAGGGCTTTTTTTTTTTTTTTTTGCCGTTTTGCTTCATATTCAGATTACTCGAAGAGAAGGCAAGTCTCTCTCTAGACCTTATAAAAATTACATTGCAGACTTAACAGAGTACAGCAATGGAATAGTTGCACGTGCTGCTGCTTGTACTTGCCCAACAGAATAGATGGACAGTCCATTGTATCAGTATGGAGCAGCAGTCAAATCACTTTCTGCCCATATGGAAGTTAGATGAGGAAGCTATTGGTCCGGGGGAACTTCAAAATAGGTTTGCCTAAGAGTTTTTGTTTGTTGTTTTCTTTTTACCATAATAAGAATTGGTTCTAATAACTACTGCTCGTTGTCCGTAAAACTTCTGACGGAATACATTACATGCTTTTCTATCCTTATAAAAAGCTAATCATGCAGAGTATGTTCCACTAGTGGGAACATCTGTTTGGAAAGAAAAAAAAAAATGAAGAAAGAAAAAAAGAAAAAAACCAATCCACCTGGCTTTTGAAACATACTGAAACCATCTGAAGAATTACATCTAATAATTATAGTCTCTGTAATTTTATACCAAAAATATCGCTGGAGGAGCCTCATTGACATTTATGTATTCAGAATTGGAAGTCAAAATAGTAGGCTTTTGTTTCAAGTGGTACTGCTAAGAAAAATAGCTGAGGAGGTGAAAACTTGACGTAGACCTCCTAGAGCCACCTTTCCTTTACAAAGTGCATTGCGTTCCCATGTGCTTTGAGTTTACTTTATTTTCTCCTTTTTGAGGATTACTTTGCCTCTTTCAAGTGAACGCACTTCATATTTGCCAGTATTCAAGACAGAAGAATAAGAGGGGAAAAGCAAAATGCTAGTCAAAGTGTGTATTAGTGTTTGTACTGAAGAGAAAAGTAACAGTTAAAACCAGAATACTTTTCAACCTGCAACAAATACTGTTCACATTTTCACACCTTGTAGAGTGTATCATATCAGGGTTCTCTGGTCCTCCGTATTCCCAAGTTAGTGGTGGGATTTTGCATTGAAATACAGTAGCGCAAACGGTGTGCTGCCAGGAAAATACTTCTTCTGTTCCAGTTGAGACCTCTGTAATGTCTTTCTGACTGGCATGATGATGCCGTTTATACAATTACAGAGAACTTGGAAATTCCTACTCTGTGTCAGCTGTGTGTATCTCCCTGTTTGAGATGTGATAGCAACTCTACATAAGTTGAAAATGTGTCCATTTGTTACAGGCTCCTCAACTTAGCCTAGGGGTGGTTAACTGTATGGACAGACTATGATTTCCTACACTTTGCAAGAAATTTTTTGTGCTTGGTTTTATTGGACTTTGTGCACATGCTCGCGTGTTGTTTCTTTTTTTTTTTTTTTTCTCGAGGGGGAGGAAAAAGGCATGAGGTTACATGTTACAGTGTCCTGAAGCTAAGGTTAAGATTCTGCTGTAAGGTCTTTTGTGTCATTATGGTGCTAGGTCCTGTCTCTTTGGCTGTCTCCCTTAGTGACTCAAACCTAGCACATAGCAAGAGTACTTTGGCATAGAAGTCTATCTGCTGTTCTGTGCTGCCGAGGAAATGCCCGTGGTCTCCATTCACTGTCCAGTGAACTCACTCGCTCTAGTCTGGCTATGAAAAGTTAAGTCCCAACCTGAAGTCCAGAGTACCTTTAGAGGCAAGAGCTCTTTCTTTTCTAATCATGGGGACTCCTCTTTCTCCTGGTTGATGCTGGGCTAAATTTTGTCATCTTTAGTGACTGGGCTATGCAATTTTTGTTTGTTTTTTTTTTTTCTTTCTGATTTGTCTGATTTTGTTTCTCCATCCTAGGGTTGTGCATCCTGGAACTGGTATTACCCTTTTCACTACGCTCCATTTGCTTCTGACTTTGAGGGTATTGCAGACATGCCTTCGGATTTTGAGAAAGGCTCAAAACCGGTAGGGCGTCTTTACTTATTTATTTATGATTTAGCAGCTCATTAGAAGCGTTCTACATCTGCTTGTTTAATTTCAACAGTTTAAGCCTCTTGAACAACTTATGGGAGTATTTCCAGCAGCAAGTGGAAATTTTCTGCCACCAACGTGGAGGAAGCTTATGACAGATCCGGTAAGAATCCTTGTTGTATTCCTCTCTGTAAGGTTATGTTGTCTTGCAGTTGTGTGAGCATGACTTGCTGCTTCTTACTTCAGGCAGAAAAATGATGGAAACCAGGAAGGAACGTTTTTGATAGATTGCAGAAATTCTTCAAAGATTCTTAAGTGATTCTTTGAATTCAGATGTTTCAGTGAGAAAAGTTATTTTACACTTTAGTAAGATTGTTTACTTTCTTCAAGAAACCTTGCAAAACTTAACTGGGGAGCAGAGACATTAACCCAGTTATCTGGAATTATTCTACCTGCTTAATTTCTTGTTTTGATGCTCTTAAGTAATGGAAGTGCCCTACCACACTTCGTGTTAAAATGGCATTTAATAAAATATGTTTCTATTAGTCAAAGTTCTTTGCATCCTCCTTAGCTTGGTGCTTGCTTGCCCTCTGTGCAGTACAGTACTACATAGCATTCTAAATCCACTTCATAATTGGCTTCAATTATTATTTTTTTATTTTCTCAAATACAGGAATCGAGCATAATTGACTTCTATCCTGAAGATTTTGCTATCGATTTAAATGGGAAGAAATATGCTTGGCAAGGTGAAATCTCAACTTTCTTTTTTTTGTGCTGTAGTATACTGACCTTAGTCTTAAGAATTTCTGTAAAAATAGGAAAAAAATGGAAAATCATCTTAGTGAGATAATGACAGAGCAAGTCACACAGGTAACTTGTGGTACTTGGTGTCAGGGAGAAGTATTTTGCAGCAGGTATATTTTTGAAAAGAAATCAGTATGAAGAACAAATTGTGATTCAGTAACTGATTTAGGATTGGCAATGATTATTAGTACTTTCAGCAGTCATTCTAGATTTGTTAATTTGTCCTGAACTAGATTAATCATTTTTCTATTTTTGTCAGCCTTACTGTGTAATTGTCTTTTGTCTCCTTTGCATTTAATTAATGGATCTTGTTCTGTTCAATCAGTGTCTCATTAGTATCTTGCGAAAAATGCTTTGGGGAATATAGAAATATTTGGATGCATACAAAGAATGAAAGAACAGCTACAGTATTTAATGCAGCTCTTCTACAGAGAATATTAATTTTAAAGGCCTGCCAAATTTTGTGGCTGGTTATACTATTGCACCAATAGTGTAACATCTCAATTATAGGTATAAATAATTATTTGGGCACAAAATGAAACACTAGAAATTCCATCTGAGCATAAGAAAGCTCATTTTTACTCTGAGGGTGATCAGACACTGGAACATGTTGCCCAGAGAGGTTGTGTAGTCTCCATCCTTGGAGATATTCCAAATCCAGCTGGACATGGTCCTGGGAAACCTGCTCAGGGCAACCTGAGCAGCAAATGACCATGCTGGAGCAGAGGGTGTGGACTAGGTGATCTCCAGAGGTTCCTGCTGACATCAACGGTTCTGTGATTCTTCCCCCAAGACAGCTCACCTGTGTTTTGAAATAGCCACAGTTAGACACACGAGTATCTTACCTGGGACAATGTTCCAAAATCAAAGAGAACATTCCTAGGTATTATAAGACATGTTGCACACCGGGTTTTCCCTCTGTAACTTGAAGCCCTTTCTTACCTCTGTTGTAATTCTGCCAACTTTCCTTAGTCCTTTTGTCCAGATATCAAATCTGCAGTCTGAAGCAGTAATGTTTTAAGTAGCTCCCACATGCTTTCAGCAGCCTGTAACATTAGTTCGGATTCCTTTAATGCTTAATTGCATTATATACTCTTTGTTCTGGATTAACATCTGAAATTCTCATCCTTTAAAAGACAGTTGTGAAGCAAGAAATATTTTCCAAGCTGGAAGTACAGACTGCATCTGTTAAAAAGCATCTAGCATACCTTGGCCTTACCTTATCTAGTATACCTGAGATCTGCCTGCTGGTAGTACTGGAACAGGCACAAATATGAGACTATGAATATCAGTTTATTAAAAAGCATTTACTGTCATCTTGGTCAGGAAAAGCTCTAGTGTTCGTGGTAAGGGAAATAAAAACTAAAATAATTGCTCCAGATTCCAACCAATAATAAGGGCGACAGAAGTAAATATTTGAAGAAGTTCTTAGTGCTTTTTTGGATTTTATAATAGAAGAAAATAGAAGGCAACAGATACTGGAGCATACCATGGAAGGCTATTCTCCAGCTTCATCCAGTATGATTGTGTGGGCTCTGAGATGTGCTGCTTAGTGAGGGATTTTGATCCTGAAAGGACCCCCCGTGTTATCTTGGAGTAAAATTAATAGCTGGTATGAATAGTCCCTAATGTATAATATCTGTATCACCTCATCGCTGAACTTGGAGTGATTTCTTCCATTGTTGTCTCTTAATAAATTAATTTGAATAAAGTAGCATTGAGTTCTGTCAGGGGAGCATCTATAGCAAATGAAACAAATAATGACTGTCTTACTGAGCTCAGCTTGTTCCTAAAAGCGCAGGTGCAGGTAGAGGTTACTGCCTCCCAGTGCCTGCCCGGGATGAGCTTCGCATTTCAACCAGCACTACCACTGAACTATTTTTCTCTAAACAGCCTGCATGGTCACAACCTCTGAAAATGCAGGGTTTTCTTTTCTGTGACTGACGCAACAGTTGTTTTTCAGTTAAAGAATCTATTGGGGCTTTCCATGCTAGTGTCGTTTTTGGGTTTTTTGCCAACAAGTGTGGAAAAAAAAAAAAAGGTTTTATTTTCCTAGGTGTTGCGTTGTTGCCATTTGTTGATGAACGACGCCTTAGAGCTGCCCTGGAAGAAGTCTACCCTGACCTTACTCCTGAAGAAAGTAAGAATAGTGATATTTTGTTACAGTTAGTTATTACTACTGTGTTTCACCCTAAATGAGCAAGGTATAATAGATGTTTGGTTAGATTGAATTATGGCAAGCTGTAGTCTCTTCTTTATGGATGGTGCTGGTAATTAGAATGATCCCTGATGGGTTTGTTTTTGTAGCTTTCACTTTTCTTTTACTCAAGTAGACCTGCATAAGACTTAACCTGAAAATTAGACGGCAGCTTAATCATATGAAAAGCTTCTACCAGGATACACTGTCAAAGTACTTGTTAGATGAATACGTAGCAATCAAAAGAATAAACTGTTTCCATGGTTAGAGTTGATGGTAAAACCTGATAGGTGTATTGGCTGGTCTGACCAGTAGGCTGGCTGTGTCCAGTTATGATATCTGAAGTTTTGTGTTAGGTTATGTAGGCAAATGTATGTGTTACTTTCTCCATTGTACAAAAATAATAGCCGGTTCTTGTGGTAAACTGCTTGGAAGGTGTGTGGGTCTTGGGGGGTTTTGGTTTGGGGTTTGTTGTGTGGTTGGTTTTGTTTTGTTTTTTTATACCTAGCCTTTCTGTATCTGCAATGTTATTCTATTTTAAGTTCAACATTCCTCCCAATGAACACAAGATTCCTGTTTTACTGTCGGCCAACTACCCTTGTGACCAGAGACATCCTCCTCTGGGCAGAGACACTGTCTTTCCACTACTCTCAAGGAACGTTCAAAGCTTTCTCCTAAGTCACATTGAAGCTTTCCTTCTGTGGAGACGTCAACAGGACAGTGTGCTGGTCTGCTGTATTCATTCCATCCCTCTTTGCTCTGAACTTATATCCCATCCTCTTCGTCTTTCCTAGGCAGAAGAAATAGCCTTGGTGGTGATGTTCTCTTTGTTGGAAAACACCATCCGCTTTGTGACTTTATTGTAGAGCAGTACAAGACCAAAAATACAGAGGTAGGTTGTACTTGTTCTTAAGGAATTGTGTAAATGGTGAGGGTGGGGGTCTCGTGAAGTGCTTCAGCTGAAAAATTGTTTTTTCATAGCCAGTTGATATACCGCCAGAGCTGTGCCATGGAATCCAGGGAAAGCTTACGCTGAATGAAAATGCCGTTCTTCCAGATCAGTGAGTATGGCTTTTCATATGGGTTGTTTGATGCTAAAAGACATTTCCTTCAGTTATGTCTGCATTTAAATAAAAGTATCTTTGTGCCCACAATGAGAAACCTAAAACTCCTGACAAGGCAATGCATTTAGTTCTGAGGTTGAACGTGCTTTCCACTAGGTTTTTAGTGCGTATTATTATCATCAGCATACATTAAAAAAAAAAACCCAGGCAAGTAAAACTCCCATTCTATGATCCTATCTTTTTTTTATTTCAGAACTAGGCTTTGAAAGCAGCATCAAAAATCTTTAAAGCACCCTAATGTGTGTGTGTGTTTGCTGATGAATCTTTTTTTGTGTTTGTCATTCCATCTATGGAAGACTGATTTTTATGTATGTAGTAATGTTCGAACTTTAATAGGTAAACAGGGCCTATATAATAAAAGTAGTAGTGATCAGTAGCCTTATTCAGTAAGGTCATGTTGTTTTGGCCTCTTTGCTTTTGTATGAATGTTAATCTAATGCAGTCTGTAACTTCCAATAGGGCGTGCTGTTTAAGGAAAAAAAAAAAAAAAACAAAACCAAAAAAACCCAGCTGCTCTGCTTTTTATATGCTAATCTTAATTGCATTAAGAAAAATCCAGATAGAGATATATTTTGCTGGTTTCCATTTAGGCTATAGCACTAAATTCGGGACTGTTACCAGCTACACATACAAAAAATGCTAATATTTTTTTGTTTTCTAGATAATGCATTTAGTTTGAGAAATTATCAGTGTCATCTTTGCATTGTAGGATATGCATTCATTTATCTAACTTTGCTTAGAGGCATAAGCAGGTGTTCAGTAACTCATTTGCATTAAATGCACAAACACTCCGGTTTTGTTGGACAGATAATGTATCCTAGGTCACACTCACTAATATACATTTCTCTATTCTTGTCATGGCTTGTGAAGAATATGAGCAAGTCAGAGCTGTTCTTGGAGGGAATAGCAATGCAGGAAAAAAGACTCTTCTGGCATTGCCTTCCCTAGATAGGGCATGAGAAATGGCTATTTTTTTTTTACCTGGAGAAGTAGTTTGCTAGGAATTCTGTGATGATGAGCAGGCATTTATGTTGCCACTTCAGAATAAGTCTTACTTTGCTAAAGGGATTTGGGTCAAATTCAGCCAGCATGCGTGCAGTTTGTGACCTCCGTGTATAACGCGGGTCTGTGACAGTAGTGCGCAGCAGGGTGAACAAAGAAATCTGGTTTCTGATTGATAAGAGCGATTTTTCTCAAGCACCTTGTTTGTCTGCTTGAATTGAAGGGGTAAAGTTTTCTGGAGGAAAGAAGGAAAGGGTTACGGTGCAACTGCATGTCAGCCTTTTAAATCTCAGTTAAAAAGGAGACTCTAAGTGCTGTGTACAACAGCCGATAATTTTTATTTTTATTTTACTTCAAAGCCTTTTTCTTCCTAGTGAAGCAGGTTTGTCTTCGTGGTGCTGCATGTGCGTATCTGTCTCTCTGGTCTTCTCGTGCCCTCTTAGAACCTGTTGGCTTGTTATAATCAAACCCTAGCAGTACAGGGAGGTTTCCAAGGTGCAGAATAGTACTAAGATTTGTAAACAGGCGGCTGGGTAGTGGGAAGTGTGTGAACCTACTGTTAGACACTAGAGAATCCACATAGATCAGCTGAAAAAGTAATGACACTAAGAAATAAGGATCCAGTAATTCCATTGCTTATAGAAGTATTTGATTTAGGGGAAGGGCAAGTTGATCTTTGAAGTCTCTTTTATGTGTCCCTGTCTTAGTTGACAGATGAACGGGAGCAGTAGCAACAGAGAAAGTGGAGCAAATGGGGAGAAGTATGTTACATGACATCTTGACAGGGTTTTTTTCTTTACCAGGACAGTGGAGTCTCCTGTTCCAATGCTGCGTGATCTTACACAAAATTCTGCGGTCAGGTAAGTAAACTCTGGGGTTTAATGCAATGGCATACAAAACACAGCAGCCAAAACTCACTTTATTCTGATGGTTTGTGCTCATTGAATTGGCAACAGAATCCATCTCTTAAGAAAATTGGAGCTTTTATATTAAATGTTTCTGGTTTTCTGTGAAAATTGAATCCAGCATATTATGTTGTAACACAGTGGGCTTGGATTAGGGTGGTTAAGCAGCGCGTGCATAGTGGCGTGCTCTGCAGGGATGTCCAAAATAGTTGTTTCTCAATGCATCAAACCCAGTGTGTTTCATCCCTTTAGAAATACCTCATCTTTCCTGCTGTTGCTTTTCTGCTTGCTCTCTGTTGGGTCTTCCGGGTCTTTGGCAAGCAAAGAGCAACACCTACAGAACTTGATAGCCTGTATCAAGTCTTTTAAATTAAAGAAAACAAAACGTTCATGAGAGCAACCCTCTGAGGTAGAATTGGGTATTGATTAAAAGCCTTCCAGCTCCTGACTTTTGCCTCTTAGATTTTTATCCATTTTTTTTCCTAGCGATTCCCAGAGGATGCCTGAGAACATAAGCTTCATGTCTTTAAGAAGTAAAGGAGTGATACTAACTTGGCCTGAATGGGATGTTTGGGAGAATAAGAAACTTCCTAATGCATAAAAAACAATGCGGGGTTTCCAAGAGTAAATCTTGTGGTTGCAGAAGGTTTTAATTACTCTGGCACGTGACAGCAAATTTCTGTAGATCTAGTGTGTTGTATGTCATTCTCACTTAATTTGGCACAGTATAATGGGTACGTAATGCTTGAGCCTACAACCTTTCACTTCTCGAGCCACATAAGATACTTGAGACGCTGACAATCACTTGTGATCTGTCTGCATAATTTTTTCCACCAAGGAGGCATAACTTGGTTCAACGAGAACAACTGTCTACAGGCAGTAAGAAATGCTAAGTTGTGGCTTGTCAGGATATGGTAGAAAGGATGTTTTGAAATGGGGATTTAGTTACTTTGAGTGATGAGTTAAAGGTAGTTTTTGGCTTTCCATCTGCCGTTGTTAGGAGGTTTGAATTGTTTTACGCTTCTGTCCGTTTCTCTATTGCGAGGATTTTTCTTCCTGTCTTTTGAGATAATATGAGCAGTCATGATTCTGCTCTTCAGTTCTTGTGACTTTGGCTGAATTTTCCAAAGAACCATTATTCTCTTTCCTTTGAGTCTCATTCATTCTCCGTGCTGGAAAACAGATGTATTTCGGTTGGAAGAGTGAGATTATTCTGCTTAGTTGTTTGCTTTTATCTTTCTTGGCATCCCAAGCATTCTTCTACCTCAAATGGTAGGTAGTGAGAGAACAGGAAGCAGGCTGGTGCTGTGCACTTCAAACACATCCCTAGTGGACCTACCTGAGACCTGGATACATACACCAGGAGATTGGAATTGCTAGGAACGTGGATGAATTTTCCTAGGACAAACCCAAACCACTATATAATGCGTTGTACCGGCAGAAATTAAGCTTTCAGACGCTTTTTACTCTATTACTGTTTAGTTTGTCTAATTCTAGACAGGTCAAAATGCAGGGTCTGCGAGATGTCACTGAAAATACGTGTATATCCCTCCACGAGAACTGCATATAACTGCAAAGACGCCTTTCAGCGTAAAAACTCCTTGGCCCAGGAAATCCCACTTCTAAGTTTTGTACACTTCTGACTAGACTACATAGCAAGCTGTTACCCTTCCTGTCTGTACCATGGCAGCCTTTGAACTTAATCAAGTACAATCAGTGCTTTGACTAGAGGATTTGTGCTCAAGGGTCTGCAGAATATACTTTCATTACCATACATAGGACTAATGTCTAGAAAACAGTTAAACTTTCTTTTGGGCTCGCTATTGATACAGGGGAGGAAAAAGATCGCCCTGTGGAAAATAATTGAGGCATCCAAGTCCCATATAGTCAGTATATCCGTGTGCAAGAAACGCACTTTGCAGTTTAAGTTGTGGGTTCTTGAATCTTACCTTTTCTGTGTTGTATGTCACTGTTAATAAAGCAGCAATTACTTTTTAATCTTGCTTGTCTTAATTATCAAGTAAACTTAATCCTCAAATACTTTCTCCTAGTATCTCTTTCAAAGATCCACAATTTGATGAAGACTTTGTTTTCAAGGCTGTAGTGTTACCTGGTGCAAAGTAAGTATCAGCTGTCCGTTTTCGAATAATTCCATTTTCTTTCATTAATCTGAGTATTTGCTCTGATAAGTATTTATGGAACTGTTTTTAATGTTAAGGAAACCCGCTCCAGTTCTGAAGCCGGGAGACTGGGAAAAAACCAACAATGATGGCAGGCCTTGGAGACCGCAGCTTGGTTTTAACCGAGACAGAAAACCAGTCCATTTGGACCAGTCAGCGTTTAGAACTTTAGGGTAAGATTGGTAGCGTTGTTACTGACTGTCTCGCTGCGATGACTGTATGAATACTCATTTACTGCTTTTTTAAATTAAAAAAAAAAAAAAAACAACAAACAAACAAAAAAACCCCACAACACAAAGGGGGTGGGGATGGACTGTCAGAGGTTAGGCGCTGGTGTTCCATGTTGGAAATTTTGGCATCTGATATTTAAATTCAGTATTGATGGAAACTGCATATTACTGTAATTTTGCAGTAATGCCTTGCATTCTTCTTGATTTGGGGGGAGGTGCTACTAAATATTTCTGACCAGCTTTCCCACTGTCTTTTTCAACTTTTTTGGTGGTTACTTGCTTGAAGTGTAGAAGGTACAGTGAGAATATGGCACACAAGTGATAATTAAGACTATTATGAAGACAGGATTGTCTTTTATGCTTTTAAAAACTAAGAAGCTGTAAAAACACGTGTATGAAGTATGTGTTACACCATACAATCCCTTTGATTGTCACTTTTCAAGGTGTTGTCACAGTTAGTTTTTATTAGTTCTCCAAAAGTCCAAGTAACTTTCTCATGCTGCGGTGTAGTACAAGAATGCTTCTGAGTGCAGGATGAGAGAATGAGCTGGGGTTATGTATTAACAAATAAAATTAAATGTTTTTCCTTACTGAGGAGGGCAAGGAGCCATATGTTTATCAGAGCCATAAAAGAGAATGTTTTAGAGGAGGCTGTATTACTAGCAAGTAAAACTCCGTGAGCAACTGAACGCGAGTGTCTGTTTAGGAAGAGAAAATACTTTCTTCTTCATCTTATGGCTCTGGAGGAACTGGAAGAAGAAAGAGCAACACCCTTCCCTCCATTTGTGTGTTGGAAAGCATAATTGTTCCAGTGCTACACCCAGTGGTACACTTGGAACCATCTTCTGTTCTTCCATGTCATAGTTATTAAAAAAAAAAAAAAGTATAGCTGTGTTATTGATCACGTATGATGTCTCATTAAATTGCTGTCCAGGGTGGCAGACATTACAAGCATCAAAGTTTTGATGTGAATGTAGTTCCGTGCAGGAAAAACAGTAAAGGCCTGGCAAACATTGGCACGCCAATATTTTGCAGGTCCCGTGTCTCTATCAACTCTCAATTCTGGGAAATGTGACAGCAGTTCAGTTTTACCGAACTCTTAGCCAATTTGCAGGAAATGCATGGGGGTTTTTCTCTGCTTATTGTGACTTGCTATGGAACCTTCCGAATTTTTGCTGGGACCAGCTCACAAAGCGTGTGCTTTGTTTGTGGTGTGACTGGGACCCTGATCTGTAGGCGAGTCATTGCATTGTGCTTGTGCGCATCTCCACTGACTCACTGGAGAGAGCTGGGGTGTTTGATGGACTGGGTAGCAGCTGTGCTGTAACGTGACGTTCATATTCTTTTTTCTTTCCATTTCTTACACATAATAGCCATACAATGCCAAGGGAAAGAGGGATGCCGGGAATGTATGCCAATGCAGTACCTCTTGGAACTTACGGGAGCCCATACACCAGGCCGCTTATGAGTGGGCAGCAGCAGATTCCTAAATTGTTGTCAAGTAAGTGGTTTCTGCTTTCTGCATTTCAGAGTTTGAAAAATGTTACGGTTTCGTTTTGGTCTGTTACGCTATTACAAATAAAAAGTGGATTGGGGCATCCATCTTTGTTAACTTTGTGTTGCTCTTCTCTATTGCTCTTCCTTTACGGAATTGCTGTAGTGAAATGTACTAAAATGTAATTATGTGCTTGTAAGTGAGATCCTATTTTGAATACTGTGCCCAGTATTCAAATGCAATAGGAAAAATAGCACTTTGTCTTCTAAGGGTTCCTAGTGTCTGTTATCTGGAATGTGTTCAGTATGTGGCTGAGACTCAATATCGCCAGCGTCATCAGTCTTAGTAGAAGCTTGGTGCTTTGTGTCTGAAGAGAGCAACAAGAGGAGGGTGCTGGCCACAGAAAGTAACTAATGTACAAGGCATGGTGGCAGATCAGGAGAGACTGTAGGACTGACAGCAGAGCTATGGTTGGTGCTGAGACGCCAGACCAAACCAAAATTGCTTACTCACAAGCCTGTATTGGCTTCTCCTGCCTGCAGTAGGTGTTGCAACTTCTGGCAAAGAGGTGGTAGGAGATGGTCAGGAGGTCAGGGATGCCACTGCTGTTGGCTTGGTGAACAAGTGGGTCACTGGAAATGGTAAGATAAATCCCGTGTGACCTAAAGTGGAGCTTTTCATCGTGGGAAGGAATGCCTGTACGAAGGGCTCCCAAAAAGGATGCTAGTTAGAGAGTCCTGTCTCTTTACCTGTGATCAGGAGCTGCATTTCTGTAATGGTTGGATTGAGATAGGAGGATAAGCTGCCTAAAAAGGTGCTTTAAAGTAAGAAGTTCTCACTGTTCAGCTGAATTCTTGCAATACTGAATTATGCAAGCACTTGAAGTTTTAACAGGTGACGCAGATAAAGTTTGAACTCCAATGTTTTGTCACATATAGAAGACCAGATTACTGCACAGTGAAGCTGTCAGCCTTTTTATACTTGACTTGCATTTTTTTTTTTTTTTGCATATGAAACAGCGAATAAATAATATTGATGGCCACTCTGAATTAAACTTATTCCAGTTCCAAAGTAAATGAAGTGTAGTGGAGTAGCGGGTGCAGAAGCTTTCTTGTGCAAGGAATCAGATTGGTTTAAGTGGAGAGACGGATTGAATATGAGAGTCTGGACTTTGATAAAGGAAAACAAGAGGTTTTTAAACAAACAAGAGATATGATTTAAAAAGGAGAGTGTGGGGAATGGGAAAGCAGAACTAGCAGATAGGCATCACGTTTGTTATTAATCTCCAAAAAGAGAAAGTCTGCATGGTTTTGGGGAGAGAGAAAGTAATCGTGAGACCATCAGTCCCTATACTGCTGTTCAGGTCTTCCGAAGCTCGAGTCTTGATGCTTTGTGGGAAATGCTTATTTCAAAGCAGTTTTCTCTGCTTTACGTACGTGGAGCTGATCTTGCCAATTAGGTACTTAAAAAGCTGTCGTCCTCTGAGCACCTTGTGTTGTATAGGAAGCACTTCATGTGCAAAAATATGCCCCAGTGCCATCATTTTTCAGATTGAGGAGGCTTGAATCCACTGATCGGTATGAAATCCCGGTCCATCTGTTGGCCTCAGAAAAACTGTCTGGTGGCTTTCTTCTACGCATCCCTTCCTCCCCTCATCTTCTGCCTCTTCCTTGCCCTCAAATTGCCTCAGGCATCCCTAGTTGCTGTTCTGCAGGTGTGCCTGGCAAATCTGAAAGCAAGGCTTTTTTTTTTTTTTTTTCTCCTCCTCCTTTTTCCTTCTTTCTCTCATTTTGCCACTTTCCTTAGTGCTGGGTTTTTTTCCATTAGGCAGAGGTTGATCTTGTGCTTCCCTGTTCGTGTAGCAAAAAGAGGGACCAGGTCAACCTGCTGGTGCCTCTAGCCACCATTGCGGCGCACTGCTTCACATGCCACTGACAGCAGTCGTAGAAAGGCTTTTTCACAAAGCAGGGGTTGTGTGCCTGCCGTTGCTCTCCAGGGCCCTTCATCCCAAAGTCAAGAAGCTGGTTCCTGGCACTCTCTGGTTTTGTGGGAGACTGCAGCGCAACAAGCTGCAAATGTATTCTTTGTCAGTTAATTTTGTTGTGTTTCTCCTCCTCTTCTACTGATGATAGCAAGCTGTCCTAGGAGATTAGTCTTAAACTCTAATTAACTTCTGATTTAAACTGACTGCAATGTGAAGTCTTCACAGCTAACAACAGTGGTGGTTGACTTAATCAATGCCAAGTGGCTGCATGTGTCTTAACTCCACTTTCCCCAGGTAGAGACCCTGGCAGAGACCTGGATAAAGAGTTAAACCCTTGCTTAAACCCTTGTTAGAATGATACCTCCAAGTGTCATAGCCCAACACTTCTGCTGAAATGAGCCTTTCTGACATTCACACTGAAGGATGCTTTTGGAAACGGGACCGCACCTAGACACCGTAACACATCCTGGAGTATGGATTTTGTGGGTTGAGTGGGAAGCAAACCTGTCAAGGTGGGAGCATGTCGGCAACTTTCTGAACCTCGCTGCAGTAGGTGCTGGCCATCTTATTGAACAGAAACAGTCCGCATGGACGGTGGGTTTGCTCTGGGGGAAATTTGTGGTCAGAATTGAGCACGTGGGCCAGTTTCACTCAGACAGTGTTCTGTCTAGGAGTACCAAAAGGTGTCCCTCGATCTGACAGCACAACTATCTTCTTGCCTTTCACAGTCACCCCCTTCAGTTCAAGCACAAATGTCTGTGTCAAAGCACAGATTATCTTCAACTAGAAAATCAGATTAGAAGGAATGGGAAGGCATAAGCTGAGTTTTCTCAATGGGGCAGGTTTCTCTCTTGTGTCAGAGTCGCATTCATCAGCTATATAATTGTGAGAGAACAGCTGTGTGTTGTGGCATAATTGGATTGGGAAGCCTCTGGAACCCATACATTCCTGAAAAACTAGAGCTGATGTAGTTAAAATTCCCACATTTTGTGGGATTGATGCAGAGCAACTTTTCATTTTACGTATTATGTTTTTATATGTATGATGAAGTAAAATTAGACTCTAGAAGGGCAATGCGGTCAACCAAAGTGCCATCTCTTCCTCAAGAGCCTGCTGTGGGTGTTCCTTACTGTTGTTCTCTGATTTGACTTTGATGTGCCAATTTTCAGTTGATGAATAATTGTCTGTGCTGATAACTTGGAGAGTCAAGTGCAGTGTGTCAGTACTCTGTGAATGGCATATTTGGTTTCTGCAGCACGCGATATCTGATTTATGACTTTCAGTCAGTAAACTTGTCAATTAGCTGCATTTGAAAAGTGATTTTTGATTAGTGCAATCAGTAAACACAAAATCTCATCTTTGATTGCCACACTGATTAGATAAATTGTTACTTGAGGAGCTGCTACAGAAGGCAGTTTACTTGGCCTTATAGCTCTAGGAAATGCCTAAGTTTTGAGGACTGAAGAAAATATTAATTGTCGTTTCTTCTCCAATTTTTTGCTTTTTTGAAGTGTAATTCACTGCTCCAAGCTTTTTCCCTCAAAGATTGTTCTCTGCCAGAGCTATACAAATGAATAGTAATAAGGTAGCTTTAAATGTTTTTACGGTGATTTCATTAAACTCTTTCTTAAACCGCTCCCTAGAGCTGCAAAAAGATGTGGTTACGGCAGGAGAGCTGGTTCCTTTCTTTTTCAGATGGAAAGGAAGTGATTAAATAGGACACATGTTTTTAACTAGCCCTTAAGCAGGGGTCTGTATGAGTGGGAAACACTGTGCCAGGGTGAGACCAGCATCATCTCACCGGGTTTCTCACTAGAGCATCATTTGACCCTGGCAGTGGAATGGAAAATGTGTTAATAAACTTCAATTAAAATGTGAAGTTCTGACCAGGGAGGGTCAGGGAGGGAGAGACTGTATTAGTCTGTATAATTGTCCGGATACTTGGGGTTCTTGCCTAGCTCAGCCTGCACAGAGGAGAAGGGTGGAATAATCGCCAATATTCTCCATGGAATATAGTGGGGTTGTTTTTTTCCTGGAAGTTTGTGTCTCCCAGCAAGCAGAAGAACTGAGACAGGCTTAGGAAAACTGCAGGTCTGGTTATGGTGATGGAGTCAAAACCTAGCCCTCATCGTGGCAACTGCAGATGAAGAACTACAGGTGTTAGCAGCTACAGATAGAGCGGGTTTGTGCATCCAAAAATGTTGTTAGCAGACTGTAGTTCTGCTACATTGCATGTATTTCTGCAGTGCTGGTGTCTGTGAAACTTTGAAATTATTAGAAATAAAAAGTCCTTTTAGGTTATTTTTGGATTGAAAGTAGTGACACTCTGAAATGTCACCAATTTATACTTTTTTTTTTTTTTTTTGCAATTTCATCTTTTTACTTGTTTTTTTTTTAAGCTTCAGTTTAACATTGTGTCTTAATCGCTCCCCAGAGTAGCTGAAGACACCGTTGTGAGCCTGGGTTTTCTTGTGTTGCACTAATCTTGTATTCAAAAGCAGAGGCATCATCACTAAAGCATCGTGTTCATACAGCCTGTTTATGCACGTGAAAGTCCTTGTGATTCACAGGCTGGTCAGTATAAAAGTGCCACGTACCCATCTTCGGTCCTTGTGATGCTTTCCACTGGTTTGGTTACAGTATATAGGAAATAACCAATTATACCTCGTTACGAGCATCAGTTGGTAACAGTGTGTGTGTGTGTATATGTTGGTTGATGTGTGTGTACGTATGCAATGTTTAATGAACAAATAAAATGCAGCATGTACCCCTCTGCAGCCCGGGATGTTGCTGGGCTGGGTGGGCTGGATGACTCTGCCTGGAGGAGGCCCAGGCAGGAACGGCGGAGCTGCTGGGCGTCAGAATTTATTTCCCCTGATGAAACGGTGTTATCTTCGATAGGGGCTGCCTGCACCCTCCCCTGCGCGCTCGAGTGCTGCCGTGAAAGGTTTCTCTCCGGGTCAGACCATTACAGCCTGCTAACAATCCAGACAGAGTTAGGAGAGAGGTGCAGGTTTTTCCTCTCTGTCTGGTTTTTTTTCTTTTCTTTCAAATTATCGCAAAGCTTCAGTGTACTTGAATATTGGCGGTTTAGCAGGGCATTGCTGTCCCATCGCAGTGCATCCATTAGACAGCTTCTGGAACCAGCTGTTGAAATTAGGTCACACTTAAACACCATTGAAAATAATCAAAGGTGTCACTGAAACTGAAGCTTTTGATTGATGCACAATTTGAGTGTTGTGGACTGACTGGGGAGCTATTGATTAGCGATTTCTTTTATCCTGTTTACTGACCAGTTTATTTAGAAGGACAACAACCGTTTAATTGCATGTCCTCTTAAAGCAATGTTGTCGCTGCTACATCTTTGTAAAGAGTTAGTTTGGGTAGGAGAAACAATTGAGAACTGGGTGGTCTTTTTCGCCGCAGTTTCTTATGACTGCAGTGATCGGTCTCTGGCCAAGTTTGTACACGAAAAGGTTTAATTCAGTCTGATTACGTGATCTGACAGATCATTAATAGATTTTTGTTATTATATTATCGTTAGAGGTTATATATTATCATTTTAGATTTTTATCATATTATCATTGTCTAGGTTAACTTTTAAATATATTTTACTATATTTAAATATATCCTAAATATAACTCACTATATATAACATGAATAAAGTGGAATTGTTTGCTTTATTAAGTGCTTTGGGCATTCTTTTAGTTTGCTTTATAGAATAACTCAGCCTAATCAGAGGGAAACTTGCACGTATTTTGAGTATTAAATATTTGTTTCTCACAAACACGGTGTGTTGTGTTGATGACACAGCAGTGTGCATACATGTATATGTATCTGGTTTTTTTTTTTTTCATGTAGTGTAGTGATGAATGTGTTTCTAAGAATTGTAAGCATTAAGTGAAGTCTTCAGTTGTTACGGTAGCAGACGTGGGTTTGCATTTTTAATCATTCAAGAGAAGATACCTGTGAAGTGTCCCAGCACTAACTGATGCTAGTTCCAGCAATTAAAATTCATTCTTCTTATAACTTGAATCCTATTTGACATATTAAAAAAAAAAAAAAAGTTGCCTTTGGTTAATTAGTACTAAGTTTGCAACTGATGGACATAAGGGCTCTATCAAAATCGGCAACAGTAACCAACGACTTGGAGATGGTGGAACACAGTTCTTTAAGTATACTTGCTCTTTTTTTGTTTTAACATTTTGTCTTACCCTCTAGATCTTAGACCCCAGGAGTCTTGGCGAGGTCCTACGCCCTTGTTTCAACAGACACCACAGAGGTAAGGCAAGAGGGATTGAAGTTTTGTAAAATGTGCCCAGGGGGGATGTACTTGCTTCTGCCGGGCTTCACAACTTTTTCCTCTTTGTTTTGAACTTCGTTGTTTGAATCATGCTGAACAGCAGGTTTTTTTAAGGTTTAATTAATGTCCATGATTTATTTATATTTTGTGAGTGCACTATGTGGTGTTCATCCCTTAAAAGGCTTGAGTACTTTGTATTAAAAAAAGAAGGCAAAAACACTTTCCATTAAAACTCAGACTTCAAAATTAACTTTACTGTTGGTGCTTTGGTACGTTCTTGGTTCTTTGGCCTTTATCTTATTGAAGCTTTTGAGATACTATGAAATTGAACACAGAGAGCTTAAAACTGCATTAGATTTTGGACAGGCTAAACAAATTTCTTTTTAGGAGGGCTGTGGAGCTTAATGAGGCATAACTAATGGTGTTCCACTTTTATCATTCCTGTGCCGCAACCGCAGCATTAGTACAGACTAGCCATTGATTCTTGCTACAAACCTCTTGAAGTCCTAATCAGCTTCTTTGGTACAAGTTTTTCAGGCCTGACAAGCCTATTGTAGGGCAGTGTCACTGTAGGTCAGTAGTTATTAGTTGCCACTGAAAACAGTTTCTTTAACTACTTAAGACTGAACTGAATTAAATGCAGAAGGGACTCAGGGAAGGATTATGGAATCTGCAGTCCAATAAGTGCCATCGAATAGAAGGAATGTGACATGGTTTGATAATAAGGGATGTTTTACATGCGTTCCTTCATTGATAGGTTGTATGTCCTTAAGTCAGATGGACTTTATAAACTCCAGCGTACCTGTGAAAGCTATGAATAATGATATTTATTTATATTTATGGAGGAATGAGAGCGTATGCGAGATCATTGAAGTTTCTGCTCTGAGGCGCAACTTTTTTTTTCGTGGTTTTATTTGTGAATGTTAACCATTGAAAATATCAGCTTTGGGAGAATTTATTGAGCTCTCC
This sequence comes from Rissa tridactyla, assembly GCF_028500815.1. Classification (NCBI taxonomy): domain Eukaryota; kingdom Metazoa; phylum Chordata; class Aves; order Charadriiformes; family Laridae; genus Rissa; species Rissa tridactyla. Next base: position 9,035,055 of record NC_071468.1, on the reverse strand, counting down.
GCAATCACGCTTTCCATGGCAACCATTTTGATCCCTATTGAAATAAGTCTGGCTCCCTTGTCCTGTGCCACATCAGTGTGGAATATTCCATTATAAATGAATCTTGCATTACAAACTTTAATATCGCGTTGTCTGTGGGAGTTGCTATTCCCACACCTTAATTAAATCCAATTTATATAGTACCATTTTGTGAAATATTGCTACAGGCCTGTAGTTTGTCATTACTTTTACAATGCTATACTTCTGTCATTCTACCAGGCTGTTTATTTTTGCAAAGTGGAAGAGTTTCCCAATTCGCATATAAATAACTTCTTTCAGACAGAAATTCTGTTTGTTTCTCACTTGAAATACACTTCTTTTTTTTTTTTTTTTTTTTTTTTTTTTTTTTGTGATAAGGTTACTGTGCTTGGTTTGTGCTAATATTTTTTAGAAGTGACCGCACACTGCCCAGGTACTTCAGAGCATTTTTGCAGATAGACAGCGTTCCTGATCCGATCTGCTAACGTGTCCTGCTGCTTCTAGTGGTGTGGTCTTGACCTCACTATTCAGTTCCCCGACTTGAGGAAACTGGTTTATGAAAATCACTAATCACTAACTTGCCAATTTCCTTGCTGAGGATAAGTAATTTTTCCATGTTCTTGGAAGGTGTTCGATTTGGGGAAACAAATCGAACAGATGCTTAGGGCTGATGTTGAGTTAGTTGCCATACAGAGATAAGCATGGAGGCTTACGCCGAAGTTTAAACAGAAAAATAAAGGTAGATAGGCTTGGTGCAGGAAAAAATGGCTGGACCTGTTGAACTGAAACCCCCTTGAGAGGTTTTCAGTTTCCCAGGTAACTCTCTGGGAGCTGTCAGTTTGCCATACCGCTGCCCCCAAGGCTGTCCCTGCTTGCTGCTGCAGCTTCAGGTGCTCCAGGAGTAACGTGGTGCTACTGGGGAGAGTGGCAAGGAATTTCTGTTCTCCATCACCTCTGCTCCCGAGAAGAAAGTAATTGAGGGAGAGGCCAGCCCCTGCTCCAGCCTTTTCAGATGAAGTGGGTTGGCAGGAGGCTACGATATCCTTGATTTGCGACATCAAGCAAGGAGCCCAGTCCCTGCCAGGAAAGCTTGGAGCCTTTGTGCTGTTTTGGGGATATGATATTGTAGCGGGGACTAAACTAGCTCTTGCTGCACAGGCCTGGGTGGAAAAAAAAAACCCAGTAGTGTAAAGCTGCTTCTTTGTAATCCAGATGATCTTGTCTCCTGCATAAGATTTCTCACTTTTATATTTAGTGGTGCAGTTCAGTGTGCAGCAAGTAAAATAAAATTGGTGAGTTGCCATTGAACAGGTTGTCTTTTAGCACGTCCTGTTCGGGCCCTGCTCTGACCGCGCTGCATTACCGGGACATTGCAGAAGATTATTTCATCCTCTGCCTTTAGTGCTGGTGATCTGATACGTTTCAGAGGTTATACATATTTGCTACCTGGTTGCCTGGATGATGGAAATTTGTAGTCTGGTTAAGCAAATCCTTTTGCTTAACTTGCTTATAGAAGAGATTTCCAGAGAGGCCAAGTTTGGACCACAGAAATGTTTTGCTGTATAAAGTTTCCTGAAGGTGCATTTTTAGCTACCCTGTATGGACATGCTTTAGTTTAATCGTAAGTTGAGCTAACTCTGGACAGTGCATTTGAGTGACTGGCAATGTGAACTCATGTGATTTTCCAAGTGACACAATTCTTTTTTTGTTACCTGAGAGGCACAGCTTTGCTGCGTACAAATCTCCCCCCTCAGGTAATTTGAATCGCCAATTAATACATCCACGAGATGAACAGGAAGTCAAGTGCTGCGAGGACTCGTAATTTCCTGATTTCTGTTTACCAGATGAAAATCTAAAACTTTGGTTTTTAAAAATAGTACCTAGGTCTGTGAATTAAGAGTACTAAAAAGGTGTAAGCTGCATTTCTGGTTTTAAGACCAGAAAATGCATTGCAGCTCTTTCTTTTTTTTTTTTTTTTTTTTTGCTTTTCCTACTAGCTTTATCCTCTAGACTACGTAGTGGCCCTAAGTGAAAATCACCAGTTTCACTCAGATGGCCTCAAAGCAAAAATGCCCCAACATAATAGGGATGTTAGTGTTAACGTGTTTTATTTGTTAAATATTCCAACTCTTCTCTAAGCAGCACTTTATTAAAATAAAAAGTTTAAACTCTGTGCCAAATACATAGTAATGTCAAATGAAATCTGTGTCAAACTTCCCTGTTCCAGGCATGTAGCAAGTGTTGGCCTGTGATCATCAGTCGCTGAGGGTATTTATCACAAGCGTGTTGGCAAAGCTGTAGATACTGAATGACTGTTGATGAAAGTCCTAGAGCTGGGGCTACGTAGGTAATTCACTGTAGTTTTCCTTAAGGCTGAGTAGTGTATTCTTCCTGGGAAGTCTGCTGTTTTCTAGGAACGATGGGGGGAAAGAAAAAAATAGTACTCAAAATACTTAATCAAAAGGAATATCATACTTGGAATACTGATTTTGAGTGTTTAGTTCCGGAAAGTGTAATGTGCTATTAACTTTAAATAGAATATTGCTCCTCCTAATGAATGATTTGGATAACATTTTGCATTTCTAGACATACCTCTGAAGTAAAAATAAAACCACACGGTTTGGTATTACCATTTAGCTTTTGTGCGTGTTCATTTTTAGTACATGTATTACACATCGTATTTACCAGTTGCATATTTATCAAGTAAGACTCATACTTTTATAAACAGGAATCAAGTTATTTTTCTTTCTGGAGGTGGTAGGAGTTTCTTTTGCCTTTCTAAAATTCAGGCAGGTCTTAATCTGACCAGGTGGAGCAGCTGTCTTGCAGGCTTTAGTGTGAAACCAAAAGCAATTTGCATTCAAAATCAGAAAGCCTTCACGTCCAAAAAGCCTGTTTTCGTTCACTTTAATCTTACGTTTAACCTGTCTTGATTCCAACTTTGCCTCTGCTCTAGCTGGTGAAACGTGTGTTTAAAAGACCTTCCTCTCCCAGCATCGCTTCCTCAGTTGCTCAAAGCTCGGTTTGCCCGACATTGTACAGCTGGCTGCGAATCCTCCCTTGGTCATGAAAGTCATACCTCCTCCCTGAACTGCGCGGGCGTTTGAAAGAATATATCAGCCTTTGGGGGAGGGTTACTCCTCCAAGGCTGAAGAACGGTGTGTTACAGTTTAATCCAGCAAATCTAGGCAGAGGCTTTTTGAAGACGTACAGAGTTAACTTTCGGTTCAGCGGTGCAGCAGGTAAATACGAGATGCAGTGCTCATGCTCTCCGCTAGTCCTGCCTCTCAGCAGGCTGGCTGCACGCTGTTCAACTGACTCGCTCTTAAACAGGGGTCAGAAAAGATTAACTGTCTCGACTGCCCAGTGTTTTTCCTTTACAACAATATATTGTACTGCGGAACATCACTGATAGGAATTCTGTAAGGATTTGTACCCTTACCTGTGCTCAGCTTTAAAAACTATATCATGGCTATATCGTTTTTCTAAATATTTTTAATCAAACAATGATTTGATGTATTATACCTGTTGCTTTATAATTGTAATGTTAGAATAGGTACTTAAAGGCAATTAAAACATTTCTTGCTGTTAGTAATCTAGGATGGCAAACTACATTATAATGGATGTTGAATTTGCGTTCCCATATAAACTGTACACCAAATGTCAGTCAGTCCATGCCAATTAGTGCTTATGTTGCTAGGTCACCGTGGTCAATTGAAAACGGCATCAATAGAACTTGAAAAGGTTTCTTCCCGATCAGACCTTCTGACATATTGAGCAGAATAATGGATGGGAAAAAGCAGCCAAGGCCCCTACCCTAGATTCAGAATACTCGCAGTAAGAATTCATTTGCAACCTGCAATTAACTAGAAAGAATGGACTCCCAGAAAGAGTCTGGACATTTAGAAAAGAAAGCCCCATTCTCCTGTATCACACATGTTTACTCTTTGGATGGTGTGTTACATTTAGCTAACTTGGTGATATCTGGATTTTAAATCTACGTTCAAGATCAGTGCGGGTGAAGTGGCAAATTTGCCCCTAAAATAAAAGATGGGCACAATCCTTCCAAGGAATTTGAATAAATCTCTGGTTTGCAAAATTGAATTTGCTGCTTGTGATAGTACCTGGTTCTGTAGCTTTTCAGCTGTGGTGAAGCAATAAGCAAATGTGGCCTTTTGGTAGGAGAATCCTGGAAGATTATTTCCCCCCCCCCGGCATTTGTCTCTAACGACATGGCCATCTGCGGTACCATAGCTGGATGTGATAGTGTTTAACTCTGAGGGAAATCGAATCATTTATCATACAAGACTATAAAAATTTGAATTTTTGTGGTGTGAAGCACTCTCTGGGAGCTAAGTTCATGCTGCAATGTGTTTCTTCTTTACGCAGAAATGCTGGGGCTGCTCCTCTTCTTGCCTGGAACCGCATGCTGCAATCCCAAAATCAGTTCCAGCCCAATCAGTATCAGGGGCTGGGTGGACCAATGAATTACCCACAGAGACCTGAAGATCGGATGGACAGGGGAAGACAGGTATGAAAATGTTGCCCAATTTTGCACATTTTGTTCTCCTCCCGTGTAAGGCTTCCTTCATGCGTGGCCATCGAGAGTGAATGCAGCACCGGTAGGTGTTCCTGAGCTGGGTTTTAGCCCAGTAGCTGTGTCGCCAGTGAAAGCACTGACAGGTAAGCTTCCCAGCCTTGTCCAGCCCCTCCATGTGTACCCCTGGAAAATGGCCATGCCATGACAATGCCACCACTGCTTTTCATTAAAAGTAGATCAAACATCACACGCTTCTTGCAGCCTGAGAAAACATAATCTGAAAGCAAGTATTTCAACCTCTTCTGTAGAAGAGGAGTCTTCCTCTTCTATAAGGAAATCTGTCAGCTGCACGTTTTGAGAAAAGAAGAGTTTCTCCCCAGTCTGTTTCAAGTGTAGATTCTTATGACCTCATTAATTTTTCCCCTCGAATGTTTATTGGCTTTCTCTTAGCTGAAAAACTACTTAAATGCAAACATTAGATTCTAGTAGCCAGAGAAATAAACATGTCTCTGAAAGTACCCATGAAGATACCTTTGTGTGGTTAAATGAGAACAAGTGAACGTGATAGCAGAACCTCATCCAGAATTAAAGGTGACTTTGTCATCAGTTCATGAAAATGCCACAGAATGAAAATGCTTCTTGAAAGCAGCAGGTGATTTTGTTTATGTGATTTTTTTTTTGTGTGTGCGCGTGTGTGTTCCCAGTCAAAACTTAATCTGCATATATTCTTGTACTAGAAATTTGAGTATTTACAATGCTGTGTACTAGTTTAAAATAAATTTCAGCTATCCGTATGAAAGTTCTGTTGCTGTTTCGGTAAGTCAGAACTATTACCTAGCTGTGGGGAGGTTACTGACCAGTAATAGGGAAAGAGGAGGAAGAGCACTCAGCTGCTTAGTAACAGCACTATTTCCCAATCCTTTATATGGAAACTGAGGCACAAACTGTTTGAAATTTGCCTTCTGCTGGGACCTGGTTCAGCTACCTCTCATGAACATGCTCAAGACAAGTCACTTTTTAGTGTATACTCTTAGTTTTTCTTTTCTTCTTCCCCATCTGCCCATCTCCCCAAGGCGCCAACATTTGTGTTACACAGTATAGCACAAACACAGTCAAATGTGGTGTTTGACTTCTGTGGCTGTTTCTCCAAGCTATTGGCAGCATATAGTCATTTTCCTGTAGGTATAAATTTTGTCCTGCGGTGTTTATACTGGGTGGTATCCCAGTCTCCTTTGCTTATACAGCAGGGACTGCAAGTACAATCTATTGAATTGTAATGTCATACAGCACGTGCGAAAGTCGTCTTATAGCCTTTTTACCACTTCTCTGATTCTTGTTGCGCCTTGTTTTTCATTTCTGTGCTGGTTGGGAGACTCAGGTAGTGCTATCTATCACAACCACTTTTGCACCGTGACATCGTTATGGTGTGGGGGGTTTTGAGGCAACCAGTACAATAAAAACACATACTGTCAAACCAAGTTTGTAAGAGAAGAGCCCTTGGCCTTTGCTGGGGAAGCTTTTTGCAGAGTGCCGTGTGCTTCTCTGTCTGATTCAGCTTGTCAGGGCCGAAGCCCAGCAGAAACAGCCTGTGAGCTGCTAATACGGTTCTCAGCATTGTCTGCCGACCGCAGGATTACATGGTGCTGCTGAAAAGATCTATAGCCGGCGAGGAGTCTGCCCCAGCGCTCCCAACTCTTACACTCTTGTTCAGCTGAACCCTTGTTAGCAGCGGGGAGATTCCCTTCTCCGCCCCTCCCCAACTCCTACTCTGAACCATTTTTAGTGCAGAGGAGGCTTTTAAGACTGGAGTAAGAATTGCCTTTAGCTTATTCCGTTGTCGTATTGGTGTTGCAGCAAGAAACAGGGGTGGAAAAAGAGGCAAGTATGCCACCATACACTCTTGCTGCGGGTGTAGTGAGGAGGCATTGCCAGTATAAATCCTTCCAGGACTGGTTTTGGCTATAAGCAAAACTAGACAGCGTGGATTATGATCACATAAGGCTTAATTGGGGAAACAGTGGGGCTTGAATCCTGGCTATGCTGCCCCACTAGTCCCCAGTGGTTTCTTTTAAGTATATTTCAAATTTGGATGAGGTGTATTGATAGGATCACTTTTCAGAAATCGTTCATTTTGCCTTACGCAGGTTTACCTAAAACACTGGAAACAAAGGAATAAATGCATAATGGCACTAATCCATAACAGGGGCTGCTGGAATAATGTAGAAAAATCGGTGGAGGATTTTGATGTTGGTGGAGTCTGTGTGGTATTTAATTAGGGCTGGAAAATAGATCCTTGGAAAAAAGTCTGTCTGCTACGCCATACTCTGCTCTAGCTTTTATCCTGCGTACTTCATTCCCAACCTTAAATCTTCATGCTTAACGGCTACGTCTGGAATCGTAAAGGTGAACAAGAATTGTCTTCCAGAAATGGTTGCAGCGGGGGCTCAGGGAGGGCACCCCTCCCTTACTTCACGTTTGGAAAGCTGTCTCGTAACTGAGGGGTCTCAGAGCATCGTGGACATCTACAGCCTGGCAGTGACATAAAACCTCTGCCCTCGCAGCTCTCCAGCTGTTTGCCACCTGAATGATTAAATGGGAGGCATATTGCTCTTTGGTGATACCGTAGTCTCGCCCAAAACGTAACTCACTTGTCGCTAGCATAGGACACGTCTGCTGGATCACGAAAGGATATTTAAACTGGGCAGTGACAGCGGTTTTATTTGTATGCACATAAATGATGATTAAGGACAAATTTTTCAGCTCAAGTAAATTTGCGTCCTTAAAAAAATTTCCTCTGCGGAAGTCTCTTTCCAACTGTTTTTTTTTTTTATCTCCTTTTAAATTTTTGTTTCCTCTTTTTTTTCTTTTTTGGTGTATTTTTAAATGAACTTTCAGATGTCATTATTTCCTCGGGGCTGACAGCACCGGAGCAAAATTAAAAGCTACCTTAAAGGGTTTAGGGTGCAAAACCAATAATTGAAGCTAGCATTGCTGCCTGTAAATTTCAAAGCTTTAAAGCCTTGAAAAGGGATTCAAGTGGAAGTGGTGACACATAGCAGCATAAATAATTATCTTTGGTCCCTTTCACCTCTGAATTCTTTTTTTACAGCATACAGAACATGGTCTGAAGAGGTTAATAAACGTGCTGCTGCAAAGTGCTTACAAAATTAATGCATCTGCCATGGATATGGGTTGCTCTGCGGTAGTGGGTATTTGTTGGCGTCTTCCAGCTGTTCCAGAAACCTAAGGAATAGACTTGATCCTGTTGTGCAGATGTTTGACGTTTCTACTTCAGTCTGTAGTAATGTGCAACTGAATGTCCAGATAAATGTCTTGTGCAACTGTTACAAGACCTCTACATTGTAGTTCTGTGCAGGGATTCCTGCTATTTATGTAACTGGAAGGATTTTTCGAGGCATATAGTCAACTTGTTCCCTTTTTTAACTTATTTACAATCGAACCCTGAAAACAAACACAAAACCTTCCTGATAGTGGAAACAGCGTGTTCCGCACGGCTTTTTCAGAGCCCTTTAAAAACAGGGGGTAACAAATGGGTTTCTGTTCAGAAAGTCGTTTGGGGTTGCCTGAGCCGAGCAGGCTGAAGTGAGACTCCCCTGTCACAGGTTTGCTCCCTGTCGCTTCAGTTTCAGCCGTTATCTCTGAGCCCCCGCAGGATAGGATAAAGATGGGTTTCGCTTTTAAAGACATGAAAGGAAGCCCCTCTTACCCACCAAAAAACCCCACAAGCGAGAAACAAACAAAGCCCCATAGCTGTCGTTAGTGCATCGCGTTTCATTAACTTTCTGGTCTCTGCAATACATCAGATTTTGAAATAATTTGAAAGTATTATGAAATTCAGATTTTCCAACAGATTTTTCACTGGATAGTTGGCGTACAGAATGCCTCATCTAAATTTAAATACAAAAAGATACCTAATTTGCAATGATTTCCAAGGTGGGATTTAGGCATCTTTCACCTATTATTAAAATGAATGAGTGCTGAAAAATGCTGCTTCTGTAACAAATACAATTATTTTTTTTCCTTAAAAACCAATCTGTAAAAATGCATGCCTTGCTTTAGCGTAAGATTGCTCTCAACTAAAACAGAGATTGAGGGAAATTATTTTTATTTTTTTCTCCTCTAAAAAAGGTAAAGCTGACTAATCCCGCTAACAGCGTACAGGCATCGACGCATCTCAAATTGATACTGTAGTTAGTCCACAAAAACGACACTTACATCATTACTCTGTGCAAAGCGTAAGCGTACGTACTGCAAAGCCCACGTTTCTGTAGGAATTAAAAATTTGCATTTCAAATCTGCCCTTCAGGTGTGTGTCTGTGTGTGTGTATATGTGTGTACGTGGCTTTAACATTTTGGTACCTTTCTGCTTCCGGCATTGCCGAAAGCAAGGAACATGCAGAGGTGTTAAAGCTTGGAATTAACTTGTCTTCGGTGCTGTCTTTTGGTGAATTTATTTCTGATTTGGAAGTGTCGCTCCTCCCGCGGTACCGCTGGAAGCTGAGCCGGTGCGGTACGGCACCGCTCCCTCCCTTGGTGGAAGTTAAAGCTGGTGTTTTCAGGAGAGCATCTGTAAACGCCGTGAAGAGACGTCAGGCTCTGCCTGTGGTACCTTTTCTGTGCAAAGGATGTATTGTCTCATTTTTTTTTTTTGTATGGCGCCTGAAGCTCGGCTAACTTGTTTACCGTGATGTTAATCCAAAAAATAAATGCTTGCTTTTGTTTGTTTGCAGGCATATGGCCCCGGGAGGCCCTACCCGCTACCACCTCCCTCAGGAAGATACAGCTGGAATTAGCTCTTGACTTTTTTTTTTTTTTTTTTAAAGTATAGAAAATGTCTGGGATTTATGTTTTTGTTCTTTTATTATTTGGGGGGAGGGGGGGAAAAAAAGGAATCCTTCGGAAACATACCCGTAGTTTTTAAACGATTATATTTGTTTTAAATGTGCACATTTCTTACCAAACTGATTATTTTTTATTTTTTGTTTGGTGGGGAGCTATGTTGCTTGGAAATAGCGGTATTGCAAAATTTGAGTAAACTAGACTTGCTGATTTGCCTGTGAGACATTTGATGAGGTAGGAGTGCTGTTTTGTCTTTATTGCGTATACAAGCTGTGCTTAGCTGTGCCTGTCAATCTGAACTCCAAACATCCTTTACTCCACGCGTAAGAGCCTGAAAACAGACACAGAGTTTTAAAGAATGCATAGAAATCGGATTTTATTAACTCTGGGGGAAGACGCAGCAGGCAGCCTGCGGAGCACAGTGTTTAAAGACATGGCTGTCGGTATTCCTTGTCAGATGCTTCCTCGAATTTCTCACAAAGAGAGGAGATTTTTTTTTTTTTTTGGACTTTGAAGTAAAACATTTCAACTTTTACAACTTGTGCCTGCTTTTGACTTTGTTATTGTAACATAAACAAGCACGGAAGATGTATTTGTCTGTTTTGATATATAATTTAAAATAGCTGCAAAGTACAGAGTTTCCATTCATTTTTAGCACTCTTTCTAGGGATTTTTCCATGTGAGTGTACCAAATCAGTAAATATTTTTATTTGCTTTATAAAGTGGCTTTTGAAATTCTGAGCAGTATCGAGTGGTTTATTTCCAGCCCCCTCCAGAAGGCGTTTGTATCTCTGATCTGTACCTCTGTGCACACACTTATATTAATTTCTTGGAAAATAATTCCACGCAGCCTCTACAGTAGCATTTAAAATCTTCATTTAATCAAAAAAAAAAAAATAATCACAAGAGCATCCAGTTAAATGAGCAGCGTTAATGCTAATATGACATCTTTCCGACTTTTCCATTAAACACATGTATTGTACACATCAGAAAACTTCAAAGCTTTGCTGTTGCCCCTATGCAAGGTTGCAAAACACAGCGCTCCTGTGAGGAGTTTTTCAGCCCCTTCCTTCGAGGGCCCAGCTGTTAATCACCAGCGACGAGGAAAAAGACCGGACCAATGTAACCTTGGGAGGAAGAAATCATGAAACTGGATTCATTATTTTCAAGTGATTGAGGGTGGAGCGGAATCCTTCATTGTAATGCAAAGAGTTGCCATCCTGCCTGGAGCTGGGAGACGCCATCAGCCCTCGCCAATGGCCTTCTCCCTCAGCCGGGAAAATATTTGGGTCTCAAAAAAAGTAATTTTGCTTTTCGAGCAGAACAAAACCAGCAGCAAATGCAAATTTTCATGCAAATGCAGTGGTTGAGTGTGAGGCTGGAGCAAGGAGTGGGATGGCTCATCCTCACACCTCTGAAGGAGCCCCTGCTTCTGAAAGCGAACCTGGGGTGTGAGTGGGCTTTTGTCCCTTGCTCCCTGTGTTTGGGGGCGGGGGGTATGAAAATGGGGCTGGATAAACATTCTGGGGAGGGCCGGTCCCTGCAGATTTCCCCTTGCCCAGCTCTTCACCTCCAAAGTCTCAAAGCTGACGGCGTTCCCGAGTGGATCCTGCCCTCGGATTGGACCTTAGAGCAGCGCGCTTGGCCGGGGGCTCTGGTTCCTCGGCACCGTCAAGCAGGGATGGGGTGCGGGACCTGCCTGTGGAGCATCACCGCTCTGCTGGCTGCATCCCCCCGCCCAGGCGTGTGCCCCTGCTGCATCCCAGCGCTTTCCAGCACCTGGAGCTGCTGGGGTGTTTGGGGATAGCCCTTGGGGACAGGATCCCCGTGACAGTCCTAGAGCTGCTCTACTTGAAAATATCTATGTGTGTGTGTGTTTTCCAAGCCGGCGTGATGCCTTCTAGGGATGGAGGTGGGGGGTGTCTCACCCCACAGGGCTCAGACCCTTCTCCTTTCCCAAGGGCCATCCCGGGCACTCCAAACCACAACCTCCAAGCCATGTCCCGTGGAACCCCGGCCGTGGGAGGGGGGAAAACCGTGGGGATCCCCCCCAGGGAGCGGTCCCAGTGCGGCAGCCGCCGAGAGGGGAAGGGGGAGATCCCCGCCGTTCCTCTCCCGGCCCTTGGGAAGGGGCCGGGAACAGGGAGCCGGTCCCTGGGCTGACAAGCGACGGAAAGCCTTTTTTTTCCGCCCCGGAATCGCTCCTTCACGGCGCAGTCCCGGCGGTCCCCGAGGCTGGGGAGCCCCCGGAAGGGCTGGGGTTCAGCGGACCCCCCCCCCCCGAGGATGGAGGAGCCGGGAGGCGCGGAACGAAATCCTCTTCGCGGCGGGGAGCGAGGTGGAAAAAAGGGGGGTTTGGCGTTGTCCGGGGGCGGTCAAACTGCATCCGTACGTACACCGAGAACGAAGCAGCCAACTCTTGAGAACAACGTTTCCTTTTATTGTAAAAATAAAAAAAAAAAATTTGGAAAAAAAAAAAAAAGAAAGAAAAATTGCTGGAAACTTCCCAGGTGCGTTTCCCGGTGCGCTGGCTTTCCTCGGGGAAGAGGAGCGGGGACAAACCCCGCCGCCCCGATCCGTCCCACCGCTCTCCGTCGTTCCTCCTGCAGCCCGGCGGCCACGGTCGCTGCGGGGCCCGATCCCCCCTCTCTCCCGGCGGGAAAGCGGTGTCCGGCCCCGGGAACGGCCGGGGTGTCCGTGCTCTCTGCAGCCCGTCGGAAGCGCAGCGAAGCGCCGGGGTTTGCGGCGGTCGCACGGGACGCGCACCGTGTCCACGCGAGTCCATTCATTTAACTAAGCAATAATTAATAATAACGATAAAAGCGATTTTCCCCCTTAAATCTGGGCGCCGGCGGTCGAGAGCTCTTCTGCCGAAACACCCTCCGCCGCTGCCGGGCTTGGATTTGTTTTATTTTCTTCCTCCAGCCGCTCCCCGTCCTCCAAAAAGGCAGCGGCTGCCCGCCGCTCGCCCCGCTCGCCGCCTCCTCGACCTTGAGTTACAATTCAATTTACCTTCAATCAAATAATAATGAAATTGCACTTCAGGGGCACCCTTATAAAATTAATTCTGCTGAGATAAGTTGCACTTCAGAAGATTTATTGTTCGCGTTCAATGGGTCTGTAAGGTATACGCGCACCGGCGCGGGCTCCCGGGTACGTTCGGGTTTGGCTGCCGGTGCCCGGCCGCAGGAGAGCGGGGCCGGGCCGGGAGCGGAGCCCGGCGCCCCGCCGGCCGTATCCCCCCTTCCCCGGCTCGCCCCCCGCCGCCGGCCGGGCGGGCGCCCCGTCGGGGCAGCTCTGCCGGGCGGGCCCCCGGCGGAGGCGCACGGCCGACACGGAGCCGGCCCGGGACACGGAGCCACGAACACGCAACACCCGCACGCACCCCCAGGGACACACGCAAGCAGCCGCGCAGACAACACGCCCGCAGCTCTGCGCCCACCCGTGTGCCTGCGCCTACGCGTACTCGGTCGGCCGCCCCGCCGCGGCTCTGCCTTTGGGTCCAAGTTTCCAAAACCCCGGAAAAGTCTAAAAAAAAAAAAAAAAAAAAAAAAAAAAACAAACAAACGAAGCGAGGCCGGAGGGCCGGGGGGGAGGGGGCGCGGACGAGGCGGGGCGGCGGGGACTCACGGGCGGCCGTCGGGGCTCCCCGCAGGCCGGTGCCTCCGGGCCGGGCCGGGCCGGGCCGGGGCAGCCGTCGGGGCGGGGCGGGCTGAGGAGGGTGGGGGGATTACCACGTCCTGCCGTAGAGCAGGTTGGGGCTGACCATGCCGCCGTTGTAGTCGACGCCGGCCGAGTCCATGGGGGCCAGGGGGGCCACCTGGCCGTGCAGCGCCGGCGGGCTGGGCGAGAGCTCCTCCAGGTCGGCCGCCTGCCCCAGCGAGCCGGGGTGCGGGTGGGCGGCGGGGGCGGCAGCGGGCAGCGCCCCGGCGGGGGCGGCGGGGGGCGGCGGGGCGGGCTGCCCGGGGGCCGGGGTGCCGCTGCCCGGCGGCGGGCAGGGCTTGCCGTCCTTCACCAGCACGGGCACGGCGACGCGGCGGGGAGAGTGCTGCTGGCAGAGGCCGCCGCCGTCGGGGTGCAGCTGCTGGGCGGCCGCCTTGTCCTTGGCCTGGCGCTTCATTTTGTAGCGATGGTTCTGGAACCAGATCTTCACCTGGGTGGGGGTGAGGTGGATCAGGCTGGCCAGGTGCTCCCGCTCCGGCGCCGACAGGTACTTCTGCTGCTTGAAGCGCCGCTCCAGCTCGTAGACCTGCGCCTGGGAGAAGAGCACCCTCCTCTTTCTCCGCGGGGCCGCGTGGAGCGGCACGATGGCCTTGGCGCCCTCGGCGATGCCGCTCAGGCCGCCCATCCCGGCCACGTTCATCCCCGCCGACGGGCCCATGAACCTGGAGACTGAGCGGGACAGGCGGCTCAGCGCCGGCGGACGCCCCGTCGGGGGCAGCGGCACCCCAGGCCCGCGCCCCCTCCCTCCCTCCCTCCCTCCCGCCGCCCCGCACCCGCCGCCCCACGCCCGCACTTACTGCTGGAGTAGCGGGGGTCGCCGCCGGCCCCGTACCAGCCGCCGCCCGCCGCCGCGCCGCTCCGCATGCCCTCGGGGTAGGCGGGCAGCTCGCCCATGTTGCCCAGCCCGCCGTTGCAGTAGCCCCCGACGGCGCCGTGCGGGAACTGGGAGACGCCGTGGGACATGTGGTAGGCGGCCGCCCCGGCGGGGCCCGCCACGACGTGCTGCGGGACGGCGGCGGCGGCGGGCACCGGCGGCTGGCGGTAGGGCCCGAGGGGCGCGCTCAGCCCGCCCGCCCCGTCCATGCCGCCGAACTTCTTGTAGCTCTCCTCCATCGGGCTGAGGATGTCGGTGACCGAGAAGGGCGTCGTGTGCTTGGGGCTCAGCGACATGGCGCGGCGGGACGGGACTAGACGGGCCGGGCCGGGCGCTGCCGCCGGCACCGGCGAGCCGTGCGCGGGCGAGGCGCGGCGCGGCGGCCACTAGCCCCGGGCGCCGGTAGCTCGCCGTTTCTTTTAGCCCGGCGCCGGGTTTACGCCAGACGCGGGGGGGCGGAGCGAGCGCGGCCGGCGGGGGAGAGCGGCGGCGGGCGGCCCCGTCCCCTCCCCGCCTCCCGCCGCCCTCCCCGGCCCCCTCCTCCCGGCCATTGTCCTGCGCCCGCCGGACGGCTCTTAAGCCCGGTCGTCCTGGGGCAGCGCCGGAGCGGCTCCGAGCGGCCCCGGCCCGGGCCGATCCCCGCGGCCCTCGCCCGTAAGTACTTGCCCGCTCCCCCCCGCGGTGCGCTGCGCTGCGCGGCACGGGCCGGGGGGGGGCGCGGACGGCACCTCCGTGTGCGTCTGTCCCAAAATAAACCGCCCTCGGGGCAGCGCTACGGCTGCGGCGCGGACCTGAACCCGACGGCGCGGACCGACCTGAACCCGACGGCAGAAGCTGGGGAAACTTCTCGCCCGGCCCGGTTCCCCGGCGGGATGGCGGCCCCGAGCCGAGGCGAGGCAGTGTGGGCTGGCCCCGGCCCCTCGGGGCGGCGGGACGGAGCTCCGGGGCCGCCGCTGCCCCGAGCCGCTCACCGCCGGGGTGCGGGCCCGGGCGGGGACCCGCGCAGCGCCGGGTGCCGTTTCAGGGATGATGCTTCGTTTGCGGTTTGGTTTGGTGTGGTTTTTTGTTTGGTCGGTTGTGGGGTTTTTTTTTTTGGTCGTTTGGTCGTTTGGTCGTTGGTTTTGCGACAACGAAATATTCCCTCCGGCCTCCCCGTGCCCCAGGCTGGGAGCCGGGGCGGACGCGGGACGCGCTCACCCCGCCCCGGGCAGTGGCTGCGGACGCTCCTGCGGCGGGACCCGGCGCCCGTCGGGGGGCAGCGGCCGGGGCTGCCTCCTGCCCGTCCCCCGCCGCTCTCGGCGGGCAGGAGGGAGCTGAGGGGAAGCTTCGGCGGCCCTTTGCGGGCTGAGAGGACAGGGCACAGCCAGACCCCGCGGCCAAACTTTACCCCTGTTTCCCCCGGGCCGGGGCACCGGCGCTCCGCCGTGCGGGGCCGAGGCGGGCCGGGCGCTTGCCCGCTCCGGGGGGCCGTGGGGAGCTGCGGGCTATCCCTGCTCGCTCTGCCCCGGGGAGACGCGACGGGGCGGCCGGGCGGTGCCGACCTGCGGGAGCTCCGCGCATCTCTGCGCGGATACACGCGCTCCGCCTCCGCACCGCTCTATGTGTGTGCGCGCCCGGGCGAACCAGAAGCAGCACCCCGCGGCCGTGCCTCCGTCCCCCCCGGTGTTTGTCCCCGGGCCGGCCCAGGAGACATTGGCCACCCTCTCCATGCATCCGTATTTTGGGGAGACAGGGATGTCCCGCACTTCGGGACCGGACCCTTTCCTTCCCCTGCCGTCTGCTCTTCAAACCCCATCCTTTCCCTGATCCCTTTAGTGAGAATTGCTGGGGAAAGCACCTCCAACACTGGGGTGATTATCAAAGGAAAACAAAAGATAAAAAGTCAGGGAGAGGACAGTTCCGCTGCTTAAAGTTTGTGCTCCCCGGCTTAAACTCCCGGTGCAGGGAAGCGGTTAAATGTGCTCAGACCTCTGCCTGCTCTGCTGCCCGACTGCTCGAAACTCCCACTCCTCATCAATTTTACCTGCCACAATTTATTCAATTACAATTTTCCCACAGTTCAGGCAGAATTCCTGGCGTCTGCATTATTTTTTTTCCTGCACCTATTTCTCCCCTCCCACTTCAACAAAACATTTAAAGAACCCTTCCGTCACTGCCGTGCCGTTGGGAGCGGCGTGGAGGGCCTGTGGCTGGAGGTGACCCACCAGGGAGACCCACCTGCCCCATCGGGGCAGCCCCGGAGGGACACATTCCTACCTGCTCACCCTGAGGGGACGGGGTGCCCTCAGCAGAGCCCCCACTGCCCGTGCCCACCAGTTTGGGCATTTCCAGGTGCCGAGGGTACAGCTGCACTGCACTCTGTGCTGGGCATCCTCTGAGCTCAGGTTTTCATTTGCCAGAGTCGTCTTCAAAAGGATGACAGTTATACTATTATTTTATTTTATTTTATTTTATTTTATTTTATTTTTTTGTTTTGTTTTGTTTTGTTTTGTTGTTTTTTTGTTTTTTTTGTTTGTTTTTTTTTTTTCCCCTGAAGAGAGTTTTCTGTCGCTTTTGGAGCCGCTGGAAACTCCGTCCTCCCAGACGGAGAGGTGCCCTTTTGTTGTCAGGGCAGGTGGCATTGCCCCGGTGGATGGGGTACCTGGCCTGAGCCTTCCCCGGATGGGCAGGAGGAGGCAGGGGGGACCCCGGTCTGCCCTAGAGGGAAACAGCCCTGGGGTTAAGCTGCGGCTTGGCAAACCAAGGACCCTGCAGCAGCCCCGGCTCTGTGCAGGTGAGACCCCCAGGAGGTGGATGGATGGAGATCGGCTGGGAGAGATGGTGAGCGGTGCTCCTGCTCCTCTCCCAGGAGGCAAAGAGGCTGCTCATGGTGCCCTGGAGATGATTCTTTGCAAACCTCTGGGGCAGGGAGGAGTTTTTTTGATTTCTCAGTGCTGCTTTGGTAACAAACCAGACACCTTACGCACTGAGATGCTTGCTTACGCACCGAGATGTTGAACTGGGGACCTTGTGCACAAGGAGTGAAATACGACGAGTGTGCCCAGCAGGAGAGCGGCCCAGGAAGGGTGAGCCAGTAGGAAAATGACCCTGAACGCAAGAGCCGTGTCCAGAACTCCTGTTAGAGGAGCTGGGACGGGGAGCGGTACGAAGTGTTTCACCAGTGACAGGGCTGGGACGGGCTCTTGAGGTCTGTGGTGGGTCCCTTGGGGCGCAGCAGGGACTAACCCGGATTTCCCGCCCGCTGGCTCCTCCAGAGACCCCGGGGGACACCCCTCGCCCTGGTTCCCTGGGGACAGAGGCCGCTCCTCCCGGCAGCCCCTTACAAAGCCAAAGGGGAAGCACAGCCTGGGGGTAGCTGAAAGAAACGCAGCCAAAAAATTCCTCGTGTTTGTTTTACACTGAAAACACCCCAGAATTTTTTCCCACATCAGTACCATGATTTTTATTTATTTATTTATTTATTTATTCATAAAAGGCACACCGTTGTAACGAAGTGTTTCATCAGTTCTTAAACCGGGCATTGTAACTTTCCTGAAACGAAGCCATTTGGCAGGGTCAGTATCAAATATTTGGTCCCTGTCGAAATACAATATCGAGGTGATCTTCCCCGTTGCTGTTTTACTCTAGCAGAAACCCAGTGCACTCCTTTGTTCCAGTTCAACTTCAGTGACTGGATTTTCTGACGGGGAGAAAATTTTTCATTCCCTTAGAACGTGCTTGACTGGTGCTAAATAAAATCCTGTTGGTATGGCGAATGTTTCACCAAAAAATGCTTTAAAATCGTCCTCGTTTACAGATTGTCTATTTTTCGAACTGAATCAATCGTTGCCTAGAAGTACCATGCAAAAACGGACCGTGTCCTTCCATAGCCTGGGAAGATCAAGCTGCAGGTTTCAAGCAAAGTAGTTTCAAAAGCAGATTTTTCAAAAAAGACATAACAAATGTAATAAGGCTGACAGCGGTAGGAAAGAACCTACTGAGAAGTCAAACTATGAGGTTTTAATTTATATTTTTTTTTGAATTATTTTCCTAGCTTCTTGATGACACGCCTTCCCCAGAAGGTCACCTTTATTTAAAACTGTGGGAGTGCAGATGTTATTTGAGAGATCGGTTTGTCTTTCTGATAATAATGACATATTTTGGCCGTACGGGGCTCATTTCCACACATAAGTTGTTCTTGCTATTTGAGACCGTGCCTATTACAGTACAGATATTGACCTTGGCAAGACACAATTGACATATAGATGGAGGCTGATTTTTTTTTTTTTTTTTTTTGGCGTTTTTCAATAATCCGGTATAAATGCTAATTTATTTCTGTGGCAGCTTGCCGAAAAGCAATAGTTTCTTCTAAATAATCAGCGATAGTCGCTCATTGCCGAGTTACGGTGTTGTGATCACAGTTGATGGCAGTTTGCCTTGATTCAGCTCTTACCAATAATTTGCAGAGATTAAAAGAGTCTTGGAAGCGGAGGCTTAAAGAATTGCTTTCTAAAGACGTTGTTAGATTGAAAAAGGAACCTGGGGTTTCCAGTGCACTCTAAAATCATTTCCACATAAACCCCCCAGATTTAGTACTTGTAAGTGTCACTAAATGGCCTGTTCACAGGGAAAGGAAGGTATTTATGCGGCGTAAAGAGATCTCTGCTCCTGCTGCAGATGTGGGTCTCGCTGCCTGCGCCTGGGTGGGTGCGCGTCTCCCTTTCCAGGAGAAATCAAGCACATTAATTCCTGCCCACCGAATTAATGGCCGGGGTGTTTGCTCAAGGGGGGGGGGGGGTGTGTCGGTCAGTGCTTGCCAGCAGGAACGCCTGGTGGTGCCACCACAGGGGACACGGCCGCTGCGAGAGATGTCACAGGTTTGAGGGTTTTGCATATACTAAAGGCAAGGCCAGGCTTTAGGGGGTGTGTGGGGGTGTGTGTGTGTTACTCTCGCTGCACCTGACATCTCTCCACCCTTAAGGTTCCCTTCATGCTGCCTCTCTTTACACGAAGACGATTATCATCAAACGGTTACCATTTACAATATTTTTCCTTGTGACTATAGGTTTTCCTTACATTACTTTTTGGGGAAAAAAAAAACAAAACACTAAAACATATTGAGCTTCTCAAATTCTTCACCGCAAATCCTGCCTGCTAGATGGATTTTTCTCCCTGGGGCTTTTTGCTGAGGAACGTTTCTTGCCCTTTTCCCGCAGCGGGCAGGGTGTCTGCAGTGCCGCGCAGATCCTGCGTGTTGGGCTGAAATCACCTCCTGACCCCCCAGCTATCCATCCATCCATCCATCCATCCATCCCTCCATCCATCCCTCCCTCCCTCCCTCCCTCCATCCCTCCATCCATCTATCTATCCATCCATCCATCCCTCCATCCCTCCATCCATCCATCCTATCACCTGCGGCTCCCAGGAGGCACGGCTTTGTCTTTTTCTCTGGTTGTCCGCGCCTGCCCCATCCTCCTGGGTGGCCCGGGGGCAGTGCTTACCCCACCGTCTGGTTGGGTGCTGGCTGTGCCCTCCAGAGAGCCCGCGAGGGCTCATCCCCCCTCTGCCCTGGGTGCCCAGGCACACGGATGCCGTCTTTGGCTGCGTAACACCCACGGTGTGCGACCACAGCTGGGTGCTGCGTGGCTCCGATCACCTTTTGGAAGTAAACTCTTCCCGCAGCCGTTTACCGTGCTGTTAATTTGGAAGGTGGCTGAAAATACTAATGGTCCTTTCAGATTTTCTTCCAAAATGCCGGAAAAGCTGCTAAGCAGCACAAGACCCCTCTAGAAACACCCTGCGGGTTGGCAGTAGGTGCAGCTACCGCCTGAGATCAGTTGCCGATCCCGTTAACGAGCATTACGTTGATTTCATCCGGCGCCGATTCCGTATCCAGTGAATCCCTTGGGCCTGGGTCAGATGATATCAGCAGTTGCCTCTGCGAAACATGCGCTTCCCTCCTTGAAATAATGACGAGGTTGTTCACCCCGATGTGTTTTGCACATTAACGGGCGCCGACTCCGCTGCCAGCTCCCGATTCTTGCATTTCTTGCTGGTCGTTGGTGCCCTGCGGTGGAGCGTCACTGAGCTGGCAGCCCACGGCGGGGGGGGGGGAGTGACGGCGGCCGGCTGCCCGCGGCTGGCGCAGATGTGGGCTCTCACCGGGAGCCCCGATTGACTCCTGCGTGGGGACACACAAGTTTACTAAGACCCACGAGCGGGCGAGCTGCTCCCCAGGAGCTGCCCTGGGCTCTGCCCCGCTTCTGCTTTGCCTGGAGCGGGGCTTGGGTGGCAGCCAGGCAAGTACCAGCCAGTCTTCCTCCTGCCTGTGGAATGGGATGTTTCCAGCTACAGACACCCCAGGTAAAAGTCTTGCATCCTCAGATCCGGCTGGGAAAAGTTTCTGGCAAGAGAAACGCGGTGGCGCGTGGTAATGCGAACAGAGCTGCCTCCTGCGGGGCTCCCAGGTGCCGGGGTCCTCCTGGTTAAGTGAAATATCCAAGAGCCGCTTTTAATGTTTTCCTGATTATTGATGCGGTAGAAAACATCTCAGTGCTGCGCGACGGCGGCATCTCGTCCAGCTTTCCCTCAAATAACACAATGTAAATATTTATTTGGCATCCCAGCCTTTCCTGCGAGGTTCGCTGAACCCTGCGCCGCTCCTGGCTAGCAGCGGGCTTGTGCCGCCGTTGGCTCCTTTGTGCTGTGCCGCAGTCTCCTGGCCAACTTCCCCTTCTCTCTTTGTTGATGTAGTGTTCTTTTATTCCGTATTGTTTCCCCTTCCTTTTTAATTAGTAGGGTTGAATAACGAGGCCGGCTTCCCTCGTCACTGCACTGTGCGTGTGGCTTGATGATTTCTCTGCGAGGGAACGCCAGTAAAATCTGGGCTCCTGGGTCGTTTTCTGTCATTGTTTAAAATTTCCACCTGGGCCGTGTTGCTCGGAATTGCTTCTGGCCTCGGAAGAGGAGCCCTTTCACGCGGGACGTGCCTGTTTGTCCACACGCCGTGGCTGGCCCGGGCTATGATGCACGCAGAGGATGCCGGGGGCTCTGTTATACTTCTGGGGCAACTGGGGGGAATTTTAATAATGCCTCTCATGTCCTGCTCTGTCATCCGGGAGAGACCTTTCTGCTGACGTGGAGGCTACCCAGACCCATGTGGCTTCTTCCCTCTGCTGAAGAAGGCGCGGTGTTTCCCCTGAGCCCCCCTTACTGAAGTATTTTACTAATTTAACACTGATCTTTTGTCGCCCTGTATCCATCCTCTACCGTACCCAGCTCAGGAGGGAGCTGAGCTCTTTAACAGGTCTGATGTCACTGCCGCTTTGCGAAAATCTGACACCCCCCCCCCCCAGTTTGCACTGGTGTTTGCTGGAGCTGCCGGGCCCTCATCCGCAGGAGGGTTTCATGGCTCTGCGTGTTCCTTTCCCTTCAGGAGGCCAAACTCCTCTGGAGCGCAGGAAGGCCCTCAAACACTGGTCTGTACGCACGTTCAGGAGTCCGCGTTGCAAACGGTTTATTTATCAAACTGTACAAAATGTTCTACATGATCAGGGAGGATTGGAGAGTCAAAGGCCGCCCGTATCCAGCCTGGATAGTAGGTTGAGAAGCAAGGCGGTCTCCAGACACAGAGCTGGCTCCGTGCAAAACCCAGACAGGCAGTGAGCAACGCATGGACTTCCTTTGAAAACGAAAAAAAAAAAAAAAAAAAGATGAAAAAGCCCCTCTGTACGCCTTTGGTGGCATCTCCCCTGATTTCTTTTGTTGGCATCCTTATGTCAGCGTGTGGTCAAGGTGACCCTTTGGGTTAGATTTAGATACCGTGTGAGGAAATCACAAAGTAGAGGGACTTCCTGAAGGATCCTTTCCATTACCTTTGAAGTCAGAATAATATTCCCCGGACAATTAGAAGTAACCATAGTTACACAGAGCCCTGGCTCCAGGTGCCCGAGCAGAGCAAGGAGACAACCAGAGGGGGAGAAAACAAATCTTGGTGGGATAGTCGGAGCCCAGGTGGGACAGTTTTGGAGGAAGAGTTTCCGTGCAAGCGCTGTGGGGTAGGAGTGGGTCTCTTGGGCGGCGTGGGTGCAACACCCAGCGCGGGACGGGGCATGGGGAAACGCTTCGTTTCCCAGCGCTGTGGAGAGTGGGGGAAGGTGGTCCATGGGGTCTGGTTCATCAGCAGGTCCATGGGGTCTGGTTCATCAGCAGTGCAGGTGTGGGTGATGGTGTTAAATGGCACTCAGCTGTGAAGCCGGGCTTTAAGGACGTTTATCGCCCCATGCCGATAGCCTGTGAAGGGAAGGTTTACTCCATCTGCTCTGATGAAGTGGGCGGGAGCTGAGGAGAAACACCTGCTTGCCTCTCCTGGGAGAGGGGGGGCATGGCTGTTTCTCTGGGGCAGCATGGGTGCTTGAGGTGAGGCTGCCTCCCTGACGGCGAGGGGGATTTGGCCGTTTTGGGAGATGGGGATTATAATAGGGTCATCGCTGACTGCCAAAAATGGTGGCTAAAAGGGTAGAAATATGGTAATCTCTCTTCCCTCTCTTGGTGCATGTTCGCCCTGGTGGGGGGATGTGATGGGGTTTGCACGCAGTAGAGCACTACCCCCCACCCCCCCCAATCCATGGCAGCTTTGGGGCTTGCTCCCTTGTCCCCTGGTGTGGGGGAAGGAGCCACAGGCCAGACACGCCGGAGCTTTCTTGCTGAGATAGACTTGCGGGAGCTGTGATGTGACAGCCAGCTCTGCCGCCGGATCGCCTCCAGTCCGGACCTTGCACAGGGCACCTGAGCTTGGATGCGGCGTCGCTGGCGCCCCAGCCAGCTCTTCTGACTGGGCTGCCCCCGGTCTCTCTGTGTGGGTGCCCCGGGGTTGCTGGTGTTGGGCAGTTACCCAGGGTGATGCCTCCTGCTATGGGAGGACGGGAATATGCAGAATAAAAGAACAAATACTCTCAAGAAATCAGAAACGGATAACGGAGCCACCAGAAAGAGTTTTCTAAAGAAGAAATCGTGTCTAAGCTTTTTCTCTTCATTAAATTACACTGAGGGAAGCCAACGCGCGTAAGATGACTTACGGTGTTGGCTATCAGGAATCAAAAGGCAACACTTGAAATTAATTAACCCAACTGAGCTTGGGTCTGAATGCTCAGTCACACGGACCGAGCAGAGCCGGGAGGGGGTGGCTGGTGGTGGGGTGCAAGGTGGGCTTCGGCGGGGAGAGGGAGCCTCCGTGCCCCGGCTGCCCCGTTTCTCTGCCCTTTTGTGCAGAGGGAGGTTTCCCTTTAGGCTGCCCCGCACCTGCCTGGGGGCAGACAGGCTGTCTGACAGTCTGCGTGATGTCGGTGGGGTTTTTCAGACCTCGTGAAGGACCGTAAACCACAGTGGGGAAAAAAAAAATTTAAAAAAATAAAAAATCAATGGGAGTCACAATCCAGAATGGGATGTGGTCTCTGCAAGGGCATGGGGGACTCCAGGCTGCAGTCTGACGCTGCTGGACCACTCCCACGCACCCAGAGCATCGTGCGCTCTGCAGTCAGGTGCCGAGTGGTCTTTTGTGTCTTGTTGGATGCCTGTCTGCGTCTGCAGGTGCGGAAATAACTTTATAAATCCCGCACCTGAAAGTTTGTGGCATAGCCAGGTTGAAGGTGATCCAAATCCCGGCGAGCAGAGCAATGCAGTGAATAGCCGGAGTTGGGAATTAACAGCACAGGTCAAGACTGTGTCAGGCAGAGTTGGTTGAACTAGTTTTATGAATGTTGTGAACTTGGAGGAGACTAGTTCTGCTCTCAAATGAGCAAGTGGTGGAAGAAGGCACCCTGGAAAGGCATCTCCCAGATGCCTTCCATAGAAATCCCCACTGCAGTAGCCATCTTTGCCTAGACCCAAAGCTGTTTCACAGAGAAATTACCTTCGGGGTCTGGAAGTCTGCAGGAAGGCAAGTGCCTTGCTGGTGCCTTCCCAGCTTCTGGAATAGGCTGGTGCATCCCGAGGAATGGTGGTCACAGGCTGAGCGCCACGGTGCGTGGTGCCCTCATGACTGATCCACACAACAGAGCCATTATTTCACTGCTCTCACCTGCAGGAGGCAGCACTTTTTTTTTTTTGGGGGGGGGGGGCGGGCCGGGGAAAAGCCTGAAAACATCACATTTTTGAAGTGCTGAAATATGCCATTGACAGGCCAGGCATGTTAAAACAGCAGAGATGAAGGAAAGAGAAGTTTGGTACTTGAACAAAGCATCCAAGCAGGTGTTTAAGGGGTGCTGGCCTCTTCCAGATTGTGTTAATAAAAGATTTCATTAGGTTAAAAAAAAAAAAAAAAAAAAAGAGGAAACTTAAGTTAAGGACCTTCTCTTCTCTGCTATGTGTTTTCTCATCCTCAAGGCTATCCTCTTTTTCGTACCCTGGGTTATTGCTCCAGTTCATTGTTTTTTTCCTTTGCTGCCGCACACGCTGTGCAGGCTCTGACCTGTGAGTGTCACAGGTTTCCTGGTGGTGCTTGTCACCATGGAGTTGCAGTCTGCAAAGCGATAGTGGCATTAAAAAAAAAAAAGAAAAAGACTTAAAAAGCAGCATAGCCTTCCATAACCAGCAAAGCAGAGGAGATGACAATGATGGCATCGCTGCCTGGGATGCTCTGAGGCGGGTGCCTGGCAGAGTGGCTTCATTTATCTGTTTATTCTTTACCCCTGAAGATCTCCTCCGGGTGGATGGGGAAGAAGGGGGGAGCTGTGGGTGCCTGGACACCACATGTGAAAGGAGCCATGGACACCTGTAAGTTTTCCCCCTTCTTGTTTTTTTTTTTTTGTTTGTTTTTTTTTCCTGACGGGGTCTGTTCTGTTCCAGAGCCATTGGACCCTTCAGGTCGGGAACCATGTCTGAGCCCCAGGGCCATTTATTTTCAGAGTGGGAACCGTGCCTGGGCTGCTCCATCGTGCCTTGTAGGCTTGTGAGGGCTGGACCAGAGCCTGCAGCAGCATGCGAGATGTCCTCTGCAGAGCTGTCCTGTCCTGGGCTCCAAGTATGGGTGAGTACGGTCCTGTCATGGCTTCACCCCAGCCGGCAACTAGGGGTCGCGCAGCCGTTCACTCACTCTGCTCACCCCCATCCCCAGTGGGACAGGGAGAAGAGGGAGAAAAAGGGGAAGAAAAAAAAAAAAAAAAAGTCATGGCTTGAGATAAAGACAGTTTAATAGAAAGTAATGGAAGATAAAATAATAGTAACGGTAAAAGAATATACAAAATGAGTGATGCAATACAATTGTTCTCACCACCCGATGGTCGGTTGCCCATCCCATCCGGAGCGGTGATTGCGGATTCTTGCCCTCTGGCCAGCCCTTATTTATATACTGACCATGATGTCTGTGGTACGAAATATTCCTTTTGCCAGCTTGTCCTGTCCGTGCTCCCTCTCAGCTTCTATGGGAAGCTGAAAAAGTCCACTATTTAGTCCACAACTAGACCAACATGTATTATCAACACTATCCTTGTACTAAATCCAGACCACAGCAGCTACTAGGATGAAAATTAACTCTATCCCAGTCGAAACCAGGACAGCAAAGTGCTGGGCATGTCTGCTCGAGAGGCAAGGGTGGGGCTGACTGTCTTCTCAGGGGGTCTCTTGGGTTTTTATTCTTCCCGAGAGGCAATTTTGATAGTTTTTAATTTATTTGCTTTGAATTCATATCGCACGTCTGGTGTAAGGCACTGGGTTTGGCTGGGGTCTAAAACCCCCACCTTGTCTGCATTTGTCCGTGGGGAAGCTGGTAACTCTGTGTGCCGACGTGCTCTTTTTCCACCTGTGGGACGGGATTGCAACCCACGTGAGGCTTTCAGAGGCGCCAGGTCTGCACGAAAAGTGGCCGCGTCGTCACGTCTACCCCCTGCAAGGTGGGAACTGTGCTGCGAGAGGCCCCGGGAAGCCGGCTGACGTCCCTTGTCACCGTTGTGCTCGCTAAAAATACAGAAACAAAAGGTCCTGATGGCAGGAGGGGGAAAGGTAGGACTGACCTTACCTCTCCGGAAAGCGGTGGGGGTTTGGGGCTGTGCAAACCAGCCTGACCCCCGGGACCCACCGGGGCAGAGCCCGCGGTGGTGTAGGGCGTCCAAGCAGTGGAGATCACTGCCTGGTGCGAGCTTCCCCTGCGTGGATCCTGGGGGTAAGACAGCCAACAGCGCGGCGGCGGGAGGCGACAGATTATTCCTCATTCCTTTGTGAGTCCAGCAGAGCCTACTGCTAAGGTGTGGAGATTCGGGCCACCCATTGTGTGGTCCCTGGCGTACGAAATCCCCAAAAAACCTCTCCGCCGGGGCAGGCTTGCACAGCAAGCGCAGGCTGGTGTGGAGGTCCTGTCGCCTGAATATTTATAGCACCTTTGCTATGTTCATTCTAGCATTAAACTGCTAATTAATTATGACATTTGTACTACTTCATTTTTTCCACTGTGAGTCTGCAGAACCTGGCAGGCAGTTAATTAGCTCTCTCTATGCAAAGGATACTAAGAAAAAATAATTGCTTGAGGAATCATCATCGCGTTCTTTCAGAAAGGTCTTACCTATGAGCTGGCTTAGAGCTTGCTAGATTTGCACTTTGAAAGATGCCTCTGTCAAAGGCCAATCCTTTGGAAGAGAGATTTGAAGGAAAAGGTTATCTCAGAGATGCGGCTCAGTGGGTGTTATTTAGTGCTTGTAAGTCCAAGGGAAATCAATTATCTAAACAGCTCCCATTCTGGAATGGATTTCTTTATTCTTTTTTAAATATGTACTCATCTTTGTCTTCGTATTGATGCGTACAGCCAACAAAACTGGGATTGCAGGAGGAAATCTGTCCTCCTCCAGGCTTCTTGCAGCTATTGTCCAGGAAAGGGGCGAGGGTTTTCCCCCATCAGGTTTGCGTTTATTTAAAACCGGATTATTTTAAAAAATGAGCTGGGGGCCGGGGGCGGGGGGTGACGGCGTTTACAAGCAGCCCCTGGTTTCATACACCGGCCCTCTCTTCCCGAATGTTTCCTGACCTCGCGAACACACAAACCTGTCTAAGCCCCCCCCCCGCCGAGGGGTTTGGTGACATGGCTGAAAGCGCTCCTGGGCTGATGGGTGCAGTGTGTTCTGCCTGTAGGGTTGCCCAGGCTTTCAGATCTTGTTGGTTTCGGGGGACATTTGCCTGGGGAGGTTTGGGGACAGGTTTGGGGAGAGGTTTTGGGGGAGGTTTGCCTGGGGACGTTTCCCTTGGAAGGTTTGGCAGCACATCAGAGGTCTCCTAGCTGGAGCAGGACCCTGGGGCAGCTGCTTCTCTATTTCTCCTATCTTTGCTGCATCTAATACAGCTTTTTTTGTGGCCACACCGGCACGCTGGGCATTGCTCTTCGTATTTTCTGGCTTCACCTATAACGAAAACGGGTCTGTGACCGCTGCAGGCTCCTTGGGATAAGGAGTAGGTTTTTATTTTGGGGGTGACAAAGACAACCAGGGAAACAGGATAATGGAAATGGTATTTGTGCCTACAGCGATAAACAGGCATTTTCTTAAACAGATTGAAACCTACAGTGGCTCTGGTTGCCCTCAGCACTTCCTTTGAGAAACTTGTTTTATTAGCAGATAGTTACATGTTGAGGTTACAGAAGGAGCATTACAGTAATGGAGTTGACATCTATATAATGGAGTTGACATTTTATTGAAAAGGAAAAAGAAAAAACCTTAACAAACAGAGTTACCCTCCCTCCCCCTTTCTTTATTTCCTTATTTTGCTGTCATCAATTGCAATAAGGCACACAAACTTTGAACAGCCGTCGATGCTGGCAATTTAATAAAATTTCATACAACGGAAGGTGCTTCAGGAATGTTAGCGGGACTAATCAGTCTGCTGTAAACTTGAACTTTGCTAAGAAATCAAGGCAATAGCTTGTTCAACAGCAAATCATAACAATTTGAATCAATTCTTGGCAGCACGCTCTTGTTATTAACTATTACACACAGTCTTGGCTTCCAGTTTGTGTTAGATGCTTTTAGCAAGAAGTTCAGAATAGAGATCTCTTCCTGGAGGACAATGATTCGTTTCTAAACTAGTTAATAGATGGGCTTTGCTCTGTTGGGGGCGGCTGGTTAGGCTCTGCATCGGTTTTGCATTGAATTGGGCTGGGTTGTATAGAAAATTCTTCGCGTGCCAGATTCATTAGAGCAGGTTTAGGATAAGAGGGACAAACAAGCCCATCTGGGCTTACAAACACGAAAGAAGATGCCAGATGATGGCAAGCGGATTGCTAAAAAACCAAAAAAGATAAGGAATGGAAACACAAAAGCATCTTCAGTCTTCGAGCCCACGAAACTGTGGATGACCTCAACCTCCAAGTGTATTTTGGCATTCGCATATTAACTCCTGGCAACTGAGTAGGTGGCTACAGCTACGCTGTCACCAAATGGCTATGAAACACGGATCTTCCTGGCTGCGGAAGATGAGCCATTCAGGTCTTCGCATCTCTGATTTGGGCGTTCAAGAAATAGAAATGATCCGCAGTTTCCCTTCTGGTTGCATCCTCCTGGCCCTCACTTGTTCCAGGTGCAACAAAAGGATCGTTTAGGAAAAACAAAAGCTCTCAGCTCCAGAAATGCTTTTCAGAAGTATTATTTCTTTTTAATTATTAACAAAAGTTACAAGTCCTTTGTTGGCTTCTGCTCTTCCTTCTGTTCTGAAATTTAAGTAACACATTGCTTTTTTTTTTTTCTTCTGATAACTTAGGTTCCTACAGCCCATTGACATTTGTATTTCTAATGTAATAATCAAATGCTAAAATACAGAGATTACATTTGGATCAACACATCCAGTTCTTAAACCCTGAAAGTAATTATCTTTTCTCATGTACAACGAAATGAAAATATTGTTATATTAACCATTAGCGGCTCTATTGTCTGAACGGCAACCAGTGGCATCGCTTGCAATGTCATCTGCTGCTTCCGTAGACTTAAACCTCACAAGTTTTCCCACAGCTGGAAACTTTTTTGGGGGGCTGCGGGTGATCCTCATTCAGCAACTACGACATATGAGATGCGCAGCTCTTCCTAGCAGGTGATAATTGGCTCGAGTATAACGAAGTGTCCGGGAAATGATGAGGCTCTTCAAGGCTTCATGGCTGAACGTGTAGCCGAGGTCTGGTTAACTCCATTCCTGACGTCTAATTTATGGAAAACTTTTCAGGGCTGTGCAGTTGAACCAAGCCCCTTGAGACACCCCAGGGTGCCCAGAGTGAGACTTGATCTTAGCTGGGGCTGGTTCTCGACCCACTGCATTCAAAACCACGGTGCAGAGAAGCCATTAAACCTTTCAAGGGCTTCCGGCAAATGCGTGCGGAAAATGGAAAGAAGGCAAATAATTGTGTGGAGAGGCTGGAGCGGTTCCCAGGTGTTGTGTGCCTGTCCACACGGTGTTACTCGTGCCGTGACACGAGGAGCAGCCTGTCCCCAGCCGAGGTGAAGCGCAGGTAGGTACACCTGGCCCCCGCAGCATGAGCCCTGTGCTGCAGAGATGCAGTGTGATTTTTACCACGTAGCTGTGAAAACTACCGAAGCGGAAATCTTTTAAGGATTTCACCCCCAAAAGTAATCTAAACTTGATAGCTCACAGTGGTACAATGCCCAGTTGAAGTTTTGAAATGTGACAGTGATCCGTGGAGACCTGTTGCGAGGTTTCTAGAAAAGACTTCAAACATCACGTTTAATTTCCTAGTGCTGTGACGTTAGGAATTCAAACCCTTCGTTAACGTGCTCCCCTGGCCTCGTAAGAGGCAGGAATGAAGTCGTGAGGCCTTGTTGGCACCTACTGATGCACAGTGGTGGTCTGCTCCCATCAATGGGGTGCTGCATCAGTGCTTGCAGCAGGCGCTGTTTGGTGAGCAGCTGTGGCCTGTCCGCCTCCATGGAGAAAGACATCCACAACACCAAAATACGTGGAGGATATCGATGTAAGCCAGTCTATTGCGGTCCAGACGGTGCTTTGGATATCAGCCTGAAAGGCTGGTGCTAACCAGACTTTGCTGTTTGGGCAGCTCTTAGATCATCCTTGGCTGCAGATGGACCATCACGAT
The DNA here is from genome assembly GCF_028500815.1 of Rissa tridactyla. NCBI lineage: Eukaryota > Metazoa > Chordata > Aves > Charadriiformes > Laridae > Rissa > Rissa tridactyla. The sequence continues at coordinate 9,004,986 of NC_071468.1, read as the reverse complement.
GAAGGTGGTGACAGCAGGGCTATATGTATTGCGGGAGGCAAACGGCCCCGGGAGCAGCACCCTGGCCAAAGGGGTAGGTACCTTTCTATATCAAGGCGAATGCCACTTTCCCTGTTACTTTCTGTCAGCCTGAAATACCCCCAAAAAAAGGCGATCGCTTACCTTGGAAGGGGCTCTCAAGTGAGGGTTACCCATACTCTTGTCCAGAGGGCACTCCAAGCCCATGTAGACCTTTTGGAGCAGGCAGCTGGAGGCTGGACTCTCTGGGCTCTGCGAAAGCTCCCACGCCATGAGGAACTGACAGTATTAACTGATCAACTGCTTCAGAACTGGGGAAAAAAAGGGGTTTAGCCCTTATACTTCCTAATTTAGAGCAAGGTCTTAAAACATGGGGAGTGCTTTCAGCACGGCATCCACAGACTTCAGCTGCTCACCAGCACATCCCATGGTAGCTCGTATTTCCTGCTTTAAAGTCCTGGCTAAATTCCTTTGGTTTCCTGGCAAATCCAGCTGAATAGTCGGGATTCAGCTGCTGCCGCTCTGTACACAGAGGGCAGGCAAGGGGTCAGTGCGCGGTGTCATCCTGTGGTGGATGCCGGGCAGGCGGCATTGCAGGCAGCTGCCTGCCAATTCTGCCCGTGCTTCCCAGGGTGAAGTGCACCTCTGCCACTTCAGATGATAAAAAGCCTTGGAGGAAGGTAGGAAAATGGCTTGCCGGAGCCCAAGCTAGTGAGTGTTGTCCGGCTCTCCGGGCATCTGGCTCTCCACTCGAGTCCCTGCGAAACAGGGATGCGATCAAGGCCCACCAAGCATACTCCAGAAAGCATTTGATGCCGGGAAATTGTGCGAGTTGATAAAGAAGTCGATAACGGTGTGTGTCTGAAGTGGAACTTAAGCTAACTGCTGAAAATACTTTGAAAAGCACTGACCACAATTAAGCACTTAATCAGGAGAGAGCAGCAATTTTCTGAGGCTCAAAGTACAAAAATCATGAAGTACAGATCCAGAGATATGAAGGAAAATGTCTCTTTGGCAATTAAGATCCATTCTGCTCAAAGGCTGAAAATGGTATCATTGAATTACTTTTGTTGTACAGTTGATACACTGAATTATCTAAAATGTAAACCATTGTACCTAAAATGCCACTCAATGAGTAAAACCGCTTCTCCTGTTCAGCTGTTACTTAGCTCAGCGAATTGCCTTCTGATGGTATCTACTTTCCCTTCCTTAAAATAACGTTTTAAATTGACTCTCTTTCCTCCCCTAGGAAATAAAGTGCTGGTTCGATGGACCTGGGCAAGAATACCAAGGGTAAGAGGTTTTTTCAGGAACTTTTCTGTCCATACACAGATGCAATGCCTACCCCAGAGCTGATGCGCAAAGCCCCTGAGGAAGGCGTCAGTGATCCCGCAGGAGAAAGTACCAAGGTACCTGCCCCACTGTTTCTTTGCACGTATCATTTGGAGGCTGGTTCATCCTCTGTACTCCACCCGGCAGGTGGATGTGGGTTGACTTTCTCCTCCTTTTATCAGGTGTACGTCCATGCAACGCAACGGCCAATGCAATTGTCCAAGCCAGTGACGTGGGTGGGTGAAGAAGCCAAATCCCCATCCATACGGTGCTGAGAGGTTGGAGGGGAAGCTTGGGTGGGTGCAGCCTCCTGGCCTATGGTCCTCTGCTGGGAGTGCAAGTAAAGGAGGGTGGTTGCTGTCACCCACCACTGGAGCCCAGTGATCCTTGAACCTCCCACGCATCACTCCAGATCACACCGTAAAGGAAGGGGAGCCCGTGTGTGGCCTGTGGAGATGTGCACAGTGTCTCCCAGCCTGTGGTTTTGGAAAAGCTGGATTGTTCTGGCATGTGAGGTTGACGTGTTCATCTCGCAGGAGTCTGCAAGTGATCTGCTAGAAGGAGGGGCCCTAGCCTCTATGGGTGGCTGCAGTCAAAGGCCCAGGCTCGACTTCACATTTGAGGACCCTCTTTGGTGGAAGGTGGAGCCGATGCTAGGAAGAAGATGTTATCTGAAGTGCTCCACAACGTGCTGCTTTGCGGTATCCGCAGGAGGAGCCTGCCTACAAACCCACCTTGTCAGGAGTTGGAGAGAAGATAAATTCATGCTGCTCCAGACCTGATAGAAACGCCATGGTTCTCTGACCAACAACAGGAGAGGATGACATGATGCCTTTAGGTGACACCCGAGTGCTGTCCCAGGAAGGTCAGTTGCAGTCACGTGTGTGTTATGGTGGTGGAGGAAAGCATCCTGCAACTGCCCTGTGGTGGTATCAGAGATGTGGTAAGTGCTGCCACCGCTCAGAAGAGAATGGGCTCGAAGGGACATCATGTTAAAACGGCCTCTGAGTGTCTGTCCTTTTGCTTGTATCACAGCCATGGCTAGAATCTGCTAATGACAGATACATGGGGAAGACAGCTCTGCTAAAACAGGGACAGATGTACCCCTTGCCCTCAGGTCACACCGGGTTTGAAGGCCCTTGTCTTTGGAAGAGCCTCTCGGTTACACGGGTGCCAGCTAGCCATCAGGGGGTTGGTGGCAAGGCAGTCACGCTGCACGCCATCGGTCAGGAGTGGCAGGTAGGGTTAACAGGAAGGCATGTTCCCTTTGATTATTTTTTTTTCCCCTCCTGGAAGAGCTGTTGCAGTGACTGAATCATTGCAAATCCAGCTCTGTTGTGTGAATGTCTCGGCTCTTATCCTTTGTAACCCCAACGTGTTGATAGCAGATCTGCAACAAGTACTGCTGGAAGCACTTTGTGCTGCAACTGCTGCTATTTCCACTTATTTTACACTTGATTAGAGACGATGTTGTAGAGTTTTATTGTTGATTTTTTTTTTCTTACATCTGTGACTTGTCAGAACTCCTTGTTACATCTCCAAGTGCCAATAAATGTGAAGCCTAGATCCATCAGTTACTTCTTGTAGCTTGTCTTCAAGTGCCTGATTCAGTGTCTCCTGAAGTCAATGTGAGTCTTTCCATTGATTCCAGTGCATGTCAAGTCAAGCTCTTCTTTAGACTCAGATGACAGGCACTGTCTTTGAATCACCTTTGAGTGTCGTACACCAAGTATGATGGGGCCCTTTATTCATCTTGGGACCCCTAAGAGCGGTTTGAACAATAACGGGGAAATCATCCTAAATAAATTCAGATGAAACCCTTGTATCACACCACATCTTATATCTTGGTTTTGGAGGGGCACAGACAAAACCAGGATTACTATAACTACAAGCTGCCTCTTCGAGAGCGGTGTAGAGCGTGTGCCTGCATGCGTATTTTTGCGTAGGTAATTTAGGGGGTGGGAAAAGACTCAAGTGGCACGAATTCTTTAGTAAAGACTGATAAGGTTGATAAGTAGTGTGGCAAACTAGGTGGTCATATGTATTTTTAGTTTCTCCATTCTGGTGTTCATTTCCAAAGCTTCATAAAGCAGCGCAGTGTTACGCTAACATGGCCTATAGAGGAGCTTTTATCCTCTGATGACTAACATGCTGCAGCCAGATGGAATGGTATAAATCTCTTCTTACACACAACGAAGCCAAAACAAATATTATGCAATGATTAAGTGGCAACCCAAACAGAAGCAGGCATCCTGTGGGCTGAAACAGGAAATCTTGGGTTACAAAACTCGAGATATGTTAATTTAATTTGATTATATATTTGATGGCTATCTGAAGTGGTCTATGAATAATTGATGAAAACTAGAAAAGCTGTTGTTTGCCTTTAAAATCAAGCTGAAGAAAGAAGAAACTGAATATTTAGGAACGCAATTGCTGTTTGTATGGGTCACATGAGAAGTCCCCACAGCCTACCGTTGTCCCTGGCAGTGACCAGTAGCAGGAGCTGATGGAAGAGCATATGTGGGATCTCCCCCAGCCTGGCTACATTAATGGTTTATAGAATCACAGAATGCTTTAGGCTGGAAGGGACCTTAAAGACCGTCTAGTTCCAACTCTAGTGGGGGACACCTCCCACCAGACCAGGGTGCTCAAAGCCCCATCCAGCCTGGTCTTCAACACTTCAAGGGATGGGGCATCTACAACTTCCCTGGGCAACCTGTTCCAGCGCCTCACCCCCCTCAAAGTGAAAATTATCATAAATTAAGTAAGAATACTCACCACTCAGTCCCTTTCACACCCATGTGGATGTGTCTGCAAGCTGGGTAACTCATGAAACCCCAGTACTTCTGTTTCAGAGGGCAGCACAAACTGCTGACTGGATCCTCCATCCCCTCGCGTAGGCTGTAAGCAGCCTATCCAAGCAGATGTGAGAGCTTTGACGCCTGTAGCGCTACCTGTCTGGAAGCCACGGAGGGCTGCATCCTGCCAAAACGCTAGCGAATGCTTGCATGCCATCCAGCAAGCTCAGAATCGCCATTTAATGTGAACAAAAGGCACTTGATAGAGCTGGTTAGCCCCCTCTACTACCAGTTCTTCAAGGGGGAGGAAAACCATTTTGTTCATGTTTCTGGCAAGGGGTTACGGCATAGTGCTGTTCTCCTCTGCAGTGGGATTGACCAATTTCTTGTCAAGGAGCGGGCTATTTTTCCTGATTGCTTTTCCATGTGTTCTGCAGGCTTGGAGAAAAAACGTTTTGGAGATGGGTATGGGTGAGGGCGGTGAACGTACACAGATAACCTTTATCCTGAGAAGGTTGCTTATCCTGTTCTTGTGATGCCAAAAGACACGGCGAGAGCCGTGGATGCATCAGTGCAGCAACAGGCAAGAAGCCCACTCTTGAGGGCGAACCCAAGCCCTGCTCTGCTTTGGCATTGCTCTGGAGGAGGAAAACCAAAGTTCTTCAGTTCTTCTGTGGCTGAGGAACAAGAACCTCCCAAAACCCAGGTAGGTGCCACTTTCTGCATTTACCTGATGTAGCCAGAGTGTGAGCAGAGGATGACAGTGGGACTAAACTTCTCATGCTCTCACGTGTCTTCAGAAACTTCTCATGTCTCTTCAGAAGATGCAACGACCTAAGTGTTATTGGTGGTGCTACTGAAAACCAGGTCCTTCATGTTTCCAAAACCTTTGTTTTGGAAAGGCCCATGTAAAGACCCATTTGCTTCTGTTTCTCAATTATATTAATATTCATCTGACACAAAACGCACCCAAATAATCACCATGTGAGCGAGAGCTGTAACGGTGGAGCTGCACTCACTTGAAGAACTGTTCTTAGTCTGAGCTGGCCCCAGATCCCCATCCAGCACCCCCAGCACCTGCCACCAGCCCTGTGTCCCAGATGTTTTGTCACCTCCACCACCAGCACAAAGCTGGCCCCTGGCCAGACTCGTTCCCCCTCTCCAAGGAAGGACGTTTGGCAAATATGAAGTCCTGACTGGTGTACGCGGTGAATGGGATTTAAGGGTGAGAAGGCAGCTCAAACCCAATGGAAAGCTGGAGACATGACAAGGGTCAGGTGTCAGCACTTTCCCTGAAGAATTGAAGAAAATGTGGCATATTTTTCTCGCAGGGAAACCGCGTAGCTCAGCTGCAGAGCAAACAGCTCAGCTGAAGGCTACGCATCCTTACTTACCAAGGAGAGGGCTGAAATGAAAGGGGTTACCTGGCAGTGACTTCTCGCTATTGTAAGAGGTAAACAGGATAAAGGTAGAATAGGGAAGATGGGTAAATAGTCATTCTTAAAATAAAATAAACATCAAACTTTTATTTGTCGGGGCCTTTGAAGGAACACAATAACCGAAGGCGCGCGGGGAGGGCAGAAAGCATTATTTACTCCAGGAAGCAATCATGAATTATACAGAAAGTTGCCCGGGAGCTCCTCTGGAGCTGTGACCTGTGGGGACTTGTGAAGAAGAGAGCACGTTCGTAGCAGTTAGCTCTCAGCTGAAGCAAGCGTTACGCCCCACAGGCTCTAATGGAGAGACACTGGTTTGCACGAGCTGAAGATCTGACCTCAGTAGTAACTGAGAGGTAAAAGCAAGTAGACGGAGAACAAAAGCCTGTCTTTAGCATACTTTAAAGTCCTTAACCTAGATACAAAGCATGGCTATAAATGAAAAGGCAGCCCTAGAATTTTAGTTTAAGCCAGACAAAATTGACTGGTTATGGAAAAATAGTCTTACCGTGTTTACTGCCAAGCTTCAGCTTTACATTTGAGTTGAAAGGGGGATAAAGTTTAACAGCGATTACTTTTAGGTTCCTATTTGAATACTTGCACGGTGGTTTTAGATGAATGGCAAGTCTAGACTAATTTAGGTTTTTTATGAAAGTGGTAAAAAACTGATGGTGTATGTTAGGCCAGATGGCTTAAACCATGCTAGTGAGTCGATTTATTCCTTTAGAGATGATGGGGTGCCCAGAAAAAAATATTCTCCAAAGTCTAAGCCTTCCAAAGGCAAATGCATTCTTTAATGAGGTTAATAGGTGTCTTCAGACTTCGGTGGGCTTGGGATCAGCTGAAGATGGAGCAGTATATACCAGTGTAAGTGTTCGCATGCTTTTTGCTGAAGCATTTTCCCAGAGCTGATACACCACTGCCACGGTCCTTTCCTTCTTTAAATCCCTTCTGAAAACTCAGGCTCACACTGAAGACAATAAGCTCGTGATTTTGTGATCGTGTGCACCCACTGGCGATCATTAGTTTGCTACTCGTTTGTTCCACAGTGAGTTTGGACAGACCAAATTTTCACCAGGTTTCTGTCAATTTTGACCACACAGCACTGAGGCTGCAGTTTAATAATCAGGTTAGTGATTGCAGGTTGCAAACACAAAAACGCCTGGTTCAAGAAGAATAAACAATCCTGAATGTCTTGGATTGCAAAAAGGCAAAGTGACTTTCAATATTACCGTTCCTCTGTCACCTGAGATTAATTTTGTAGCCCGCCTGCCTTCGCGGATTTATTTTCCTCAGGTCTTTATATTGGGGCTGGGGGGGTGTCGTAGTTACTGTATATGGGCAGTACCCAGCACAAAATGCACAAAGGTGGTCGGATGCCTGCTGGTACAGACTGGGCGACTGTACCTTTTTCACTTCTCCTTCCCTCCTCGGCTTAATCAGCTTGATTTGTTCTTTGTTGACTCTGGGTTGAGTTTTATTTTTGCCTCCTTCTGAAGCACTTACCTTAAGAGAGCCAAAACACAAAAAGCTGGGGATGTTTCAGTTGCTGTTTTTTTCCCATAATACGGAGTTTTAAGTGGCCTCACTTGAGAGGGACAAATCAAGTAGTCTTCTGAAAAATGCACCAAACAGGTGCTATCCGAAGTCACTGCTAATAACAACATTGAGTTATCTTTTGTAGTGGATTTTCATCCAGCTGTTACCTAACTCTGAAAGGGGCCACCAAAGACAAGTTCCACATTTATCCGTTACCTCAAAAAGCATCCCGCAAGCCACAAGTGAGTTTTTTCTTTCGACCTTTAAAGCCTTTGTCTTTGGAAATTGGTGATAAGAATTGCGTGAACAGAGCATATTTCTATCCTGGCTGAAATGCTTCTATGGCAGGAGTAAATTAATGCGATGTCTAGCGCTGCTAGCACCCTTTTCCTTGCCTTTCTTACGTGTGTATGTCAATTCCTGCACGTATGAGGACATACAGATTTAGATTGGTGGTGGTCACGATGGGTGAGTGTGCGAAGGCAGCGTCGGTGAGTGGGGCAAAGGATCTGTGAGGGCGGAATGGATGGCAATGAATGCACACCACCATTCTCCCCTTAATCCATTTGGTGGGTCTGAGGATGCCCTTTCCCACCCCCTACCTGGGAAGGTGGGCTTGGCTCTCCAGAGGCTTCAGGCCACTGCAGGCGATGCAAGCTTGAGTGTGGCAACGCAGGGTGAGGTGACAGTGCTAGCCAGTGTCTTCTTTCCACGGGCAATTAAAACGTGCCCAGGAGGTGGGTTGAAGGAAGGAGGAGATCTCAGCTCTGCAAAACTTGGGCTGGTCTCTGGCAGAGCCAGGGTTTCCCTCAAACATCTCTAACAGTTTACTGGAAGATGCTGAAGATGTGGTTACCTGGCACGCAACATGTGTGCAAGAGGGGAAGGGCTGGTGTGATATTCCCTTGATCTGGGCTCTGTGGCAACCTCTAAAATCACCAGTAATTCCCTTTCCTTCCTCGCCCACCATCACGGTACCTGACCGTGAAGGTGATGGGTCTGACACGTAGCCACTCTCTCTGTCCACCTGGGAGGAGGACAGTGTGGGAATTCCAAAAATCTTTGGCTATACATGATGCACGCTGATCTGCACGTGCCTCAGCACAGGCAATGTCTCATCTCACTTCCAGGGCAAAGTAAGGTCAAGTTACAAGTCACTTGTTTTGTACACAAATGGGTCTACTAGGATCACTCCGTGGGCTGTGATTTACACCCACTTCAGCCAAGGGGGCTACAATATACTTTTAACTAGGTTCTTATGGCCGTTGCTGGCTTTTGGGGAATATACCTGGGGAAAAAAAACTTCAAGGGTAGCTTTGCTGCCGCTTTATTTTGAAAGCACACGTTTGAGGCTGATTCCTGCCATATTTTCTGAACTAAGTATATTTTTACTTGTGTGTAGGCTGTGGAAGGAAAGCTGCACCACGGACGGGATTTTCGCAACCCCTGGAGCAATTACGTAAGCGGAAGGGCAAAGAAGGGAGGAAGAGGAATAAGCAAACCCAATGGCCGCTGCGCCACACCAGCTGCTTTATCTGACGAGCGGGGGGACCTCTCGCTGCAGATGCAGGGGGGAGCCATGTGCCCTGACGCCACAGTTCTGTTGGGAGAGGGTCTGGTCTGTGCCCAGGCAGCAGTGAGACATTTTTAAATGGCGTCACGGGCGCCTCTTCTGTCCCACACCATTGCCGTTGCATCCCTTCGTTTGCAGTGTCACCTGTCTCCGTGCTCCCCGGGGAGCAGCACCATGTTGTAGCTCTTTGGCTCGCTGAACACGGAGCGAGGCAGGTCGAGACTGCACAAAAGAGGGTCAGGAACTTGTTTTACCCTGGGAGATGTTGGTGCCGGGTCCTTCTCCGTGGTGTAGCAGAGGATGAAGGCTGGGCTGAGGCTTGGAGAGAGGATGGGGGAAGTTAAGGCCACTTTTATCAAAAGAATATGGAAGTTGAATTACTTGGTCCGATCTTGGGTAACAAAGCACATGTGTGTTATCTTTATTTAGAAGGAGTCAGTGGTCTTCAGACTTTTGTGAGGCAACTTTAACTGGGGGTAAGAGGGGGGAATGTCTGAATAAGAAAATAGCTCCATGACAGGGGAAGTTTTTCAGGGTTTTTCTGACGGTCTTGAGCCAACAGAAGATGAACTCTTTTCCCGCAAAGGACGCTTCCGTGCAAGACGTGTGCAGCACCTCCCAAAGGTCATGGGGAGAGAGAAGCTCTCCTGTGCGCTGTTCGCAACTCGCGCACCTCCAGCCGCCTTGGTGAGCGCTCGCATTGGCAGTGTGACCGCGGGGCAGGAGGCTGGGGGACACAGCCCCCGCCGCGACCTCGCGGGCAGCACTGAAACCGTGCTCCAGTAACCCTGGGAAAAGGCAGGGATTCCTCTGGCCGTTTGGTGCTTTAGAGCACACCGTTCCAAGGAATGATCACCAGTGCCCTTTAGTTTACTAGTACAGGTACAACCTTAGATGCTAAAAGGATCCTGTCCTTTAAGTCCCCCAAACCTCCTTCCCCGACCTATGTATTCCATGGGGTCAGAGTGAGTTTGGGTATGTTAAAATGCTTGAATTCTTCGTATTTTTTTTTTATTTTTTTCCTCGGAGTTAGATTAGTATACTTTTGGTTTGTGTTCTTTGCAGTAAATAATAATAATGATGATGATGGTGATGATCAGAATAGACATACATTGCACATACATTCTTTCCACTGTGTCCTTTCCTTAAATAGTTGACACAGTTCAGCCTGTTTGATCAGACTGAGCTGTGGTGGTGATAATACGATTTTACACAATTTATTCTGAGCAGCTTTGCTTGCAGTTTTGATCTCCTGGATAACTTTCTCCCTGAAACGGTGCTAAACCCCATGAAATACAGCAGATCTCTGTGCAGGATCAAGAGGCTCTGTTTAAGTGAATCTGCAACAATTCAAGGCAAGTTTCTCTGGGCTCTGGGATTTTTACATCATATTTCTAATGTTTTCTGTTGATAGCATTGACTTGATTTCTAGCAGTTAAATCCCAACTATGTAAGTGGAACTAGGGCCTATTGTAAGCCCCCCAGCTACCTCAAACTGCTCAAACCTTATTTGTGTAGAACAATAAAATGTATTAAACATTAAAATGGAGATGCGATAACTCGTGTTTCAAATTATTTTTGCCTGATGTATAAAACTTTTTTAATAATAAATTGTCGGACTTGCATGCCAGTATGTCCCTGCGGTGCCTCAAGGGAGCTGCATGTTGATGCTCATTTTTTTTTTATCCATGGAGCAGACTTTAATTTTTGTGGTTGGCCAGACTCGCAGAGCGCCGTGGAGCGTGTGTGTGGTCAGCCTGGGAGCCTGCGGGAGGGAAGGGTGCTGCACCCAAGCTATAACACACGTTTCAGGCTTAAATCCTTTAGTTTCCAACCAAACACTTGTCCCTTTGCAAGCACCCCGAGATCTCGGAACCTGCTGGTCATTCAAATGTTTTGCAGGGGACCAACCTGTCCCAGCCGCGGGCATGGCCAGGAAGGGAGGGAGGAGGGGGACGCTGCCACAAAGAGATGTGGTGGGGAAAACCAAAGGGGAAGTCCCTCCTGTCCAACCCCTTGGGCCAGCTGGTGTGGGGCAGCATGAGGAAACCTGGTGTGGTGAGCTGGTGCTGGAAGCTGTCTTTGAAGCCTTTTTTTTTTTATTGGGAAGTGAGGTGACAGCCACCTCTCAGGTAAGGTCTGAGCACCCAGGAGCAGCGGAAGAACCAATGCTCGAGTGTCACACCAGGTGAGCGACAGCTGCCAGGCCAGCTTGTCTCCAAAGCTACAGCCCGGGCTGTGCAAAGTGGGAGCAGCCCTGCACTGGGACGGGGGAGGGGGGGGACGTGTGGGTGGGCGCACCTCCAAGAGGCGGATGGCCAGTGAGGTCTTCATCCCCGTGTCCCCAGCCAATGGGCACGGTTGTGTTTGTTCCTAGGTGTTGTTTTTTATATATGTGTGTGTGTGTGTATATGTATAAAAAAAAATGAAAAGAGCCAGAATTGTTGGCTCTTTATCTCTAAAAGTATCATTAGTCAACAGCTGTTCTGCAAAAATCAGCGAATTCGCCATCATTGGATAGTGAATCTGCTGAGTGAAAGTCTTGCTGTTTGCTGAATTAAGCGCAGAATTTAGGGATGCATCACCTGGAGAGAAATGAGCACAGCATGGATGAGCCCATGAAGAAAAACAGAACTTTCTGGAGCTGGAAACGGGTTATCTCCTGGGGAAGAAATGGAGTTCTGGAGGGTGCTTGTCGTGCTCCACCCCAGAAAGAACGGCAGAGCATGCCCAGCCATCCCCCAGTGGGGCTGTAGCATGGAGGTGAGTGGTGCCAGCCTTCGTCCTCACACTTTATTTAAGTGGGGGCTGTATCTGTTTCTCCTGAAGCATTTCCTAATGGGGTCAACCTGGGGAGGCTGCTGTAAGGAGGGGTGAGCATGCAATGCTGCTCTTGGGAATAAGAGTTGCTGCTTTCCCAGAACTGGCTTTTTTTGTTGTTGTTGTTAAAAAGGCATCTGGACTTGCTCGCTATGAGCTCTAACCTGTTGTTCAGATACTTTCAAAGGCCAGAAGCGGGCGCAAAGCCATAGCTTGGACTCTTGTTTTTGACACAAAACATGAGTATTGACATTTGTTTAGAGCTTGTTTTGGCTAACACAGCAACTGAATATCTCAGGGAGGAAAAAAAGCTCGGCTCAGCGTGCCTGTGGCTATTGCACAGTGCGGTGGGCTGTCTGCTGGTGGTGGGAAGACATGCTAAAGGCACAGCAAGGGCACCCACTGGCTACCATTTATTTGGCCTTTCCCAAAGCACTTTTGAGTTGAATCGTTCCAAAAAAAAGGGTTGTCCTTAAGCACCTACCTGCTATGCTTAGATGCCTCAGTACCTTTGAGCGTGCGAGCTGTAAGTGCTCCCAGTGCATTCAAAAGCAGTAAGGCAGCTGCAGCCATCCCCATGGCTGCCAACATGCTGACTTCACGCAGGGGTGAGAAGAGATGGAGTGCTGGGAGGAAACGGTACGTGTGCTGTCACTTCATCTTCAGTTCTCTGGAATGCTGTGATATCCTCGCTGGTTGGTTGGTTTGTTCTTCTGGCGTTGTTGATACTCATAATTGTATGAAATAGGTGAATGCTTTGCACCAAAGCATTCTCACTCACAGGTGCAGGTTGCCCAAAAGGTGGGTTCCTAGGTCTTTGAGGGTCTGCTTGACCCCTGGTGCTGCTGGGGGCAGAAGGGCCAGGAGTTCCCACTTCTATGGCGTCTTGCCCCACATGAGGATTACAGGATAGATATTTTCACACCATGCCTTCACACCTTGAGCTCTGTGTTGTATTTCAAAGCGATTTCCTACAGCGGGGCAAAGCAGGGTGCCGGCGGGACCTATCCCATTAACCCCCGGCTTGCTCCCCATCCATCCATCCCCCTGCTCCATCCGTCCTGGCCGTGCCACGGCCGTGTCACCGGGCGGCTGGGAAGGCCCCTTCCCCCGGGGTGACGCTGCGAGCAGGGATCCTGGCCATGATCGAGACCCCTCCGGGGACGGGGGGAGCGGCGCGGGGGGGGGCGGATCCCGGGTGAGGGGTCCCGGGGGTGTGTGGTGGCCCCGACGGCGCGTCCCTTATCCGGCAGCGCCGCCGTGCGGCCGCTCCAACGGGACGGGGGGGGGATGTGTCGGGGGCCGGTGCCCACCGCCTCGCCTCCCCGCCGTTCCCTCCACCCGGCCCCGGGGGAAGCGCGGAGGCGGTAGCGGTCCGTCGCCCCGTCCTCCGCCGGTCTGCGCGGGGCTCTGCTGCCGCCCTGCGGCCGCCGGCCCAGCGCCGCGGAGGCGGTGTCGGGAGCGGGAGGGGGCGATAGTATAAAACACATCCCTCCCGCTGCAGAAAGCTATAAAATCCATAAACTGTTTGATTTTGGAGGGAGAGCGGCGGGACGCTGGGGTAGAGGGGGCTGGGGAAGGGCTGCGGCGGGGCGGGGTGGTGGTGGGGGGGAGGTATTTGCGGGGATAAGGGAGATGATGCGGGGAGAGCGAGCACCGAGCTCCTGCAGTCCCAAGTGCACAAGTATTCCTGAAAAAACCGCCCAGGGCCATATCCCCGCCGCTCCAGCCGCCCCGAGCAGGCCGGGGAGGGGGAGGATCGGCCCCCCCTGTGTCCCCCCGCAGCCCTTCCCCACCGGCCCCTTAATGAACACCGCCGAGAATTGCCCTTATACTTTGTAAATATTGGATTAGCTTTTCATTGACCGGCTCTCTTGAAAAGACCCGAAAAATCCACACCGGTTCCAAAACTAAGCCAAACAGTCAATAGGTGACGAAAGTAAGTTATTTCCAGGGCTTAACGGGGCTTCCAGCTCATTATCAGGGTATCTATCTGAGGCGCCTCAATAGTTTCTTGCCTACAAGAGGGTAGAGGAAGGAGAAAAGGGGGGAAAAAATGGGGGGGGGGGGGGGCGGGAGGAAGGAAAGGGAGAGGAACCCCAGGAGCGGGGGCGAAGAGGGGCCTGAAGGCCGGGCTCAGCTCCTCACCCGCCCCGAGCAAGCGCCCGATTGTGCCCCGAATCGCGATCCGCGGAGCGTGTCGCGATGCAAAGGTGACGGGTGACTCTCGCAGCGCCCGGCGCGGGAGAGGGGCTCACCGGGGAAGGGGGAGCACCGGCGGCGGGGCAAAGTGGGGGGGCTGCTGCCAAAACTGCAGGCAGAATGGGGGTCGGGGGTGGGAGTGCCGGAGGTGCCGGGCCCCCAGGTGAAGGCTCATCCCTGCGCTGCGGGCCCGCTCCCACCCCGGATCAACTCCGGGCCACAGCAACGACCCCCGCGCAGCTCTGCGCATCCCTCCGCCTCTGCCTGGGGTGCTGAAAATGCCAAGGAGGGCTGGGCGTGTGTGGGGGTTCCCGTCCTTTTTTTTTTTTTTTTTCTTTTTCTTGTTTCTTTTTCCGTTTTTCTTTTTTTTTTTCTTTCTTCTTTCTTCTTTTTGCTTTCTTCTTTTTAATTTCTTCTTTCTTCTTTCTTTTTTCTTTTTTCTTTTTTCTTTTGTCTTTTTTCCTTCTTTTTTCTTCTTTTTCTTTACGTTTTTACTATTTTCTTTATCCTTTTACTAGTTTGGTTTTTTTCCCTTTTTTCCCGTTTCATTTTTTTAATCTTTTTTTTTTCCCTTTTTTTTTTTCTCTTCCCCCCCCACCCCCCTCCACCTCCCCGGCCCTTTCTCTCTCTCTCTTTCTGCTTCTGACGGCCTGCCTTGCACAACGAGGAGCTACGACAAGAAAGAGCCGTTTCTCCGGGGGAGAAGCGGGACGTGCCAGCCCGCCGCGCGGTACGGCCGGGCCGCGCAGGGAGGCAGCCTGCATAACATTACCGGCCCTGAATGCAGCCTTGTTCTGCTGCCCTCCGCGCAGCGCGGCCAGCGCGGCCAGCCCAGCTCCGCTGGCGGGCTGGAGGCGCAGGAGCGGGCATCGCCTTGTGTTTTACGGGGGAGATGCGCTTGGGTCTTGGGGGGCGGGCGGAGGCGGGGGGGGCAGTCTAATTTCCTGTGAAATGAGAGAGAAACTTGTCAGCGGGAACTGGGAGAAGAGGAGGGCCTCTGTTAGTCTTCAAAGAGAGAGGGAGAGAGAGGAGAGAGGGAGAGAAAGAGAGAGGGACTCTTTTTCCTTGTTTCCCCCCCCACCCTTTTTTTTTTTTTTTTTTTCCAGAATAGATATAGCACGAATTTTTAATTCGTCTTCCTTTCACAGACAACAATGCTGGTTTTGAAAGCTGGGCACAATTTGGGTTTTGTGAGGGGTCCCCCGGCCCAGCTGGCCATATGGGATACAACATGTAGAACATGCCTAACAATGAGCACGAGTGACAGCCCTAACAAAACGCAAAGGACACTGCTCCCTGACTCCGGGATGGACTGCCTCCCGTAAATGAATTGAATAGCCCTAAAAAGAGGAAAGGGGGGCGGCGGGGGGGGGGGGGGAGAAGAAGGGAGGGAAGGCACAGGGAGGGGGCCCACCCCCCCAAACTGTCTCTCCTTTTTTTCTTCCCCCCCCCCCCCCCCAACCCCCAACCCCGGCCCGGCCCAGCCCTGGCTGCCTTTGCCTCCGTCTCTTTAATATGCACGCCTCTAACATGCTCACCTCCCTGCCTTCCCCATTGTGCTGTTTTGTGAAGTCTACTGTATATTGTGCAAAGATAGACTGCCCGGAGCTGGCCCGGCAGCATGGGAGATATAAGGCCACGGAGGTTAGGGCCACACAACTGGTTTTATAGACTTAGCAGAGCCTGGGGAAAAAAGGGAAAAAGGAAAAAAAAAAAAAAAAAAAAAGAAGAAGAAAAAAGTGACCATTTTCCTTCTCTCCCGCTCCTGGCTGGCTCGCTGGGGAGGGAAAACCTGGTACCCCCCCGCGACTGGGGTGCGGGTCCAGGACCCCGGCGGAGGCTCCCCGGTCTGGAAAGCCGGCTCCTGCGCCTGCTTAGCCGCCTGTCCCCCGCTGAACAAGCCGGGGCTGCTCCGCCGGTGCGCAAGCAGGTTACCGGCGCCGTCCCCGCCGCGAAGCCGAGCAGCTCCTCGGCCTCGGGTGGCTTGGATTCAGGGTTCGCCCGGCGGGGAGGCGAGGGGAAGGAGGAACAATAAAAGAGGGAAAAAAAGAAAAAAAAAAAAAGAGGAAAAGGGAAAAAAAACCCAAACATCAACAACAGCCCGAGCGCGCAGGCTGCGCCCGGGGCTTTGGGGCCGGCGGAGGCTGCGCCGGGGCACGGCCGGTTTGGGGTGCTGAGAGCCGGTACCGACCGTGTCTTTCCTTTGGGCGTTGGACGGAACCGGCGCGGCTCAGTCCTGCTCAGCCCGGCGGGAAGGGGCAGGCGCTGCCCCGTTACACCGGGAAGCCACCCCCCCCCCTCCACTTTTTTTTCTTTTAAGCACCTTTACCATCCTAAAACGGCAGGGCAAGGCAAGGAGGCACACAGCTCTGCCCAAACCTGCTCCGAGCTGGGGCTGCGCCTGCCCCAAACCGGCCGTAACTTCACCGGGGCCGGGCTCGGTCCCCGCTTCACCCCGGCTGAGCCGCCCAGCTCCGCCTCGCCTCTCTCTTCTCCCTTATTCCCCCCCCCTTTTTTTTTTTTCTGGGGGGGGGTGCCCCAGGTGTTAACCCTTTCCCCCGACCTGCCTGAGCCGCCGGGGCTTCCCCGAGGGCTGCACCCGAAGTTTCCGCGCTCCCGCCCCCCCCCGTCCCCCCGCGCAAACAGCCCCCAGCCCGGGGAGGGGGCGTTGAGGTGATGCTGGTACCCAAAACTCGGCAACCGGAGGACCTCAGCTGCACGGGGGACACTGGGGTGTATAAAAGCACAATCCCAAATATAAAATAATTCTTCCCCCCGCCCCTCGTTTTTTGCCAGCTCCGGGTGTCGGAGGAGCCGGGCTGAAGCTGACTGCTCCGAAAAAAAACCGCTTTCCCACGAAAAAAGAAGTTTCGGGCGCGGGGGCGGCGGGCGGGGGGGGAGACACGACCTGTTCGGCCGTGTCTCCCCCCCCACCTCCCCACGCCGGGCCGAGCCCCCCGAAATGCCGCTGGGGGATGCAGGGAGCGGCCGCGGGCGCCGGCCACACCGAGAAGTCGAACAAAACCGGTTCCTCGTTGTTATCGGTTCCTTCTCTTATTATTTTTTTTTTCCCCTCGAAACACAGCTTTTTAAAAATTAAAATTCTTCTCAAAATATCGAAAGCCTGGGTTTGTGCACAATGGGTCCGCGTTCCTGCGGCTGCGGGCAGAGAGGGTTTAACCCGCGTTTCTTTTTCCTCTGCTCGTGGTTACTGGGAATAGTTGTACGCGAACCCCAAGTAAGATAAAAACAAAATGAACGCCCTGGCTGCTACTCAGGGCAGCGATAATCGCAACGAGATATAAAAATACGGCCGCTAATAGTTGTCGGGTGTTACAGGCGACCGAAAATCGTCCTAAGAACGGGAAGCGATCGAGGTTTCCGTGTTGGGGTACGGCGGCCGCGCTCCGGGGGCGCACGCACCTGCCTCACAAAACCACAGGAGCAGCGGGGGGGATTTTATTCTTTATTTTTTTTTTTTTTAATTGTGACGATTTACCCCCCCCCTTTTTTTATTTTAGTTGTAGGTAGACAGGACCACTCTGAATGGCGCAAAAATTTCTGTAAACAATGACGCACAAAAACACCTCCCCTCCCTTCCCCCCCCGCCCCCCCCCCGAAATGAAACCGAGACCCCCCCAAAAATGGAGGGGAAAAGAAACGTGAGAGGGAAAAAAACATAATAATAATAATAATAGCAATAATAATAATAATAATAATAGCGTTTCCCTCTCCATTCCTTCCCCCGCAGTTTTGATTTTATTTTTGGAGCATCAGTCTGTCTCTTTCTCTCTCTTTCTTTATTATTTTTGTTTTTCCTCCTTTTGTGTGTGTGTGTGTGTGTGTGTGTGTGTGTGTGGGTAGTGTGTGCGCTCTCCCCTCCAGCCTTCACCAAGTCCATTGCTGAGCTTGTACCAAATGGTGTGCTGTGGGGTACTGGGGGTTGCTGGTAGCGCTGTACTGGGCGTTGTATTGCATATGCTGTAGAGACTGGGCGCTATAGGCGGAGAAGGGGATTCCCGTCTGGAAAGTCGCGGCTGCCAAGTCCTGAGCTTTGAGCGTGTGGCAGGGCTTGCCGTCCCTGACTAAGACCGGCACGGCCACCCGCCGCGGGGAGGGAAGAGGAGTCACTTCCATACCTTTCTCGGCCCGGGCCCTCTTCATCTTGTAGCGATGGTTCTGGAACCAGATCTTCACCTGGGTGGGGGTGAGGCGGATCAGGCTGGCCAGGTGCTCCCGCTCCGGCGCCGACAGGTACCGCTGCTGCCGGAACCGCCGCTCCAGCTCGTAGGTCTGCGCCTTGGAGAAGAGCACCCTCCTCTTCCTCTTCTTCCCCGCGTCCCCGCCGCCCGACGCCTCCTTCTCGTTGTCGGGCGACTCGTCGGCCGACGGCTCCGGCGACTTGCCGGAGGGGTCCTGGCCACCGCCGCCGGCCGTTAGCCCGTGCACTGCGGAGAGTCCCGTTAGCGCGGGGGGGGGGCGGGGGGGGGGGGGGGGGCTCCGCGCTGCGCAACCCCTGCCGCCCCCCGCATCCCTCCCGCCGATCCCGCATCTTTCCCGCTGACCCCGCATCCCTCCCGCCGCCCGGCCGCTCCCCCGCCGTAGAGAAGGGATGGATGGAGGCACCGGCCCGGGGCTCAGCCACCCGTGGCGAACGGTAGCCCACCCCCCTCGCCCCGCCGCCCCGGGGAAGCCCCCGCGGGCGCGGAGCCGCTCGCTGCCCCGTCCCCGTCCCCGTCCCCGCTGTGCGGTACTCACGGGAGTATTGGATGCCCTCGGCGCTCGCCAGCCAACGCGTGTAGGGATTATCGCTATTATCGTAGAAAGGGTTCTTCAAAGGCAGCGTCTGAACAGTGTCCAAGGGGGTTTGTCCCAAAACTCCCGCTTTCTTGGGCGGCTCCGGCGCCTCGCTCTCTTCCTCGCCGCCCTCCGCGGCGGAGCCGTCCTCATCGTTGGTGTCAGGGAGGTCCAAAATGTCCTTCACCGAAAAGCCCGTCTTTGTGTTGGTCAGAGACATGGTCCGGCCAAATTTAGGTGAGGAAAGTTGGAGGAGCGGCTCCGCCGATCCGCCGTGTCACGGGCGCACACGCACACGCGGAGCGGCGGCGGCAGCACCGCACACGCACACGGCAGCCGGGGGCGGCGGCACGCGTGGAGGAGGGAAAAAAAAAAAAAAAAGAAGAAAGAATAATACGGATTTATAGAAAAATAACCGAAGGGTTTTGTGCAAAAGAAGAAGCGGAGCCCCGGCCGCAGCGGTGGATCTCTGCGGCGATGGTTTCTACGGGCTTGCACTGCCACGGGGGAAATTCAGAGAGCGGGAGCAGCAGCTGGCTTCGGAAATAGTTTGTAACTCCAGGGGAAAGGGGGACAGACACACCAAAAAAAAAAAAAAAAAAAAAAAAAGAAAAAAAAAAAAAAAGATCACTTCTGGATCTTGCTTAAACACCCCGAACCCGTGCCTGCCGCTTGAAAAACCCGAGCCATTGCTGGAGCGAACAGTCCATATAAGGCTGGTCCCCACACATGAACCTGCCGAGAGGAGGGAGAAAAAAAATACATTAAACCCGGGAAAGGTTGGCCACGTGTGGGCGGGTCTTGGAAGTCAAGTGGATGAAGACAGTGTTTGCAGATGTGAAATTGCGGGTTTTGGGCGAGCTCCGAGCTTCCACCATTGGTGATGAGTGGTATAACGTGTCAGTTAATTACCGGCGTGGGGAGGGCCCTTCCGCGGGTGTGTGTGTGTGTCAGCGAGAGAGGGAGGGTGTGATTTTCTTTTTTTTAAACACAGTATTTACATACAAAGAGCCTCGCACACCAGCCCGATATTCCGCACGCTCCAAAGTGTGTTTTCCACCGATTGCCTTGAAAAGCAGGGAGGGGAAAAAAAATTGGCGGGGGGGGGAGCGATAAGGAGCGAGGGAAGCTGGGTGCGCGATTTCCCACCCCTCCCGCGCGGGCTGAGCGCCCACGCAAACCCGGTGGCAGCGCTTTTTTTTTTTTTTTTCCTTTTTTTTTTTTTTTTTTTTTTGCGCGGGGACGCGCTCAGAGCCCGCGCGGGACCGAAACGAGAGGCGGCTCAGATGGCAAGAGACCAACTTATCTAAACCGCCTAGGTCAATATTTTGGTTGAGGCTTAGGGATGAACGCTGGAAATTAAACAGCAAGTAATTGATTCTAGTTTGCTCCGAAATTAACCGAACTGGCAAAATGCGATCGTCAGTCACGACCCGGCGAGATCCGGGAGGTGATTACTTGGGGGGGGGGGCTTTATTTGAAGAGGTCTCATTGATTTTGCCTCCTTCTTCCAGGGGAATAAAACCCAGACCGCTTGGTTAATTTAATGGGCTGTAGCCCAATGGACTTTCAAATTGGACTGAATTCATTTTTTCCTTTTCCCTTTATTTTCCAGGACCTGGGGAAGGAGGGGGATAAAGAAGGGGTTGCTTTCCAAAGGGCGTTTTGGAAGGCCGTATCTCCAGGTGTCACACGCGCACACAGCGCCGGCAGCCGCGGAGCCCCGCAGCATCCGCGGACGCGGGTGGCGACGGAAAGGCGCGGAGCAGAGGCTCCCCCTGCCCGGCCCGAGGCTGCAGACCGCCCCCCTTCCCAGCTTCTTCCCTCTCTATCTGTCTGCCGCTAACTTTTATTTTCATTTTCCTTCATCCTTCCCTTTCCTGCACCCGCCGAGGACCCTTGGCCGTGCGTACCCTCGCCGGGCGTGGCCCGGACGTTTTCCTTCCCTTTCCCCTTCCTTTTCCTTTTCCCTTTCCCTTTCCGAAGCGCCCCGCAGCCGGACCCCGGCCCGGGACGGACTTGTACTCGGGCATGATGATGGTGTGCGGGGTGGGGGGGGCTACAATCTGGGAAGGGGCTTCTCACCACCACCTTTATTTCTGGGAAAGAAAAGTTGGCCGAGTTTCTCTTCCAGGAGGCAGGAGCGGGAATGGTGCTGCTGGTGGTGGGAAGGGGAGGAAGATGGTCCCTCAGACATCCTCCTGTTTGCCGATCAATGTGTTCGCACCTTCCCCTCCTCTCCCTCCGCGCTCCCCTCATCTTTCCTCCCCCAGCCCCCACCCTGCCTCCCATAAAGTATGTGATGTGGCTGACAATGCCCAGGGATTTTCCCCCCCCCTTTTTTTTTTTTTTTTTTTTTTTTTTAAGCGAGCCCCTGAGCACATCCTGGGTGGTCGGACCCGCGCAAACACAAATACAACCCTATGGCTAAGCTGGAAACAATGTCCGCAATGTAGACAAATGTCCGGCTTCTGTTGGAACCCTTTGTCTCGGCGCAGTTTTTGCATTTATTTCAGTGGCGAAATAATACGTGATTGACGCCCTCTTTCAATGTGTCCTAACTGTTGGGAATAAATCTGAGGTTGTTCCTAGTTGTCATGGTATTCAACCGCACTCAATGGCTATCTCTTCATCCATTTCGGAGTCCTTCCTCGATATGGAGGGAACCACTCGGGCGGGCGCTCCCCCGCTCCGCTCCCCTTTCCCCGGCGGGAGGGGCTTGAGACACGCACCAGGCAGAGAGCTTTAATTTCCAGCAAATCTCGGCCTTATCGATTGATTTATTTCCCGCCCCCCCCCCCACCCCAGCTCCGCCGCGGCTCGACCTGCCCGGAGCGGGGGAGGCGGCGGCGTTTCGCTCGCATGGGGCAGGAAGGGGTTTTAATTCCTTCCCGAGGGGGAAAAAAATAGACGGAATAAAAGCGACAATCGCGACAGCGGCAGGAGGACCGTACAACGTCCCGAAATAAAGAAGCCAAGCCGAGGAAGGACGGGCAGAGCACCTCCGGGGCGGCGGAGCTGGCGGCCCGTTCCGTTCGGGCAGCTCCGCTCCTCGGGCCGGGGTGTGAAGGGACGGACGTTAAATAATAATAATAATAATAATAATAATAATAATAATAATAATACAACCCCACACGAACCCAAACAGACGCGCAAATGCCACAACACGGGCAGAACGTCCTGCAAACCCCTCGCAAGGTGGGGCCCGACGGGGCGGCGGGAGCGGGGGGTTCCCACGGGAGGAGGCCGGGCCGTGAAGACGGACACGGCCCCGGGAGTCGCCGCGGGCCGGCCACAATGGTGGACACACAAAGCCCCACGCCTCCGCGCGGCCCTGCAGCGCGGGGTGGGTGAGTTGTCCCACGCACGGGCAACGCTGCGGGGCGAGACCCCTCTCCCTCCGGGACGCCATGACGTCACCGGCGGGGGGGTGACGTGAGAGCCGCTCCGGCCCTTTGACGTCAGGTGGGGTCGCAGGGCCGGGACGCAGCCTGTGCCCAGAGCAGCGCTGCCTGGGAGGGGGAAAACCCGACGGCAGCCCGGTGACTATCGCGACAGAGCCGGGGGGTGCTCCCCGCCACCCTTCGTGCCTTTCCCCCTGCTGTGTCCCTCTTAAAGAGCCTGCCAGCGGTGGTCCCCAGCCCGCTGCCCCTGGGGGCTCGCCCGGGGTGGGGGGGTTATTTGCACAAGCCCACGGGCGGCCGGCGGCGCGGTGCGTGTACACAGGCTGAGTGGATGCACTTCAGGAGAAGTGCCTCTGCTAGCGGGGGAGTGTTTACCTGTTTACTTTCACAGGTAGCTCAAACACCCGCCATTCGCCTCCGCTCTCTCTCCCTTGTTTATCCCCCCCCGCCGCCCCCCCGCAGCATCTGCGTGGGGAGCGCCCCCCTACACCCCACGGGCGGTGGGTGTTGATTTTAGCGGCGTTAAAGCTTTTTTTTTTCTTAAGAGGGAGGAAGAGACACTCGGTGGGGGACAGGAGAGGGAAAGAGCCCTTCTGAGCGGCTCTCCGCGGCTGCGGTGCCCGGCAAGGCAGGCGGAGCGGGGTTTCCCCGCGCCACGGGCGGGCCGTGGGTCGTGTTTTTACGCGGCGCGGTGCCTCGTTTCTCCCCTCAAGAGTTTCTCCTCCGGCCGGCGGCCCGAGCGCTCCCGCTCCCCGCAAGGCGCCGGGTCTCTCCCTCTGTTTTAAGCCCCCGACGCCCCCGACTTCATTTCCTTCTCTGTCGAGCGATATCATATACATATATCATAGATAATAATACAATCTATTTATATAAAATGAATAAAAGGGTGTTTGGCGGGAGCCTTCCACTGCTTCCCCCCTCCCAGCGCGGTTTGCTCGCCCTGACCTCTAACCCATCCCCGCATCGCATCTCCGATAACAGCCGTCAAGTGGATTAGTTTACTGTTTGATTAGACCAAAGGTGCGAGCTATTGTTTTCCCTCGCTCCAGACCACAAATAAATAAACAAGGAGGACTGCACCTTGCCGCTCGGTACGGATTAGCGAAGCCCACACAAAGCCTTTGTTAGGGGGACAGGTTTATTTTACCTTTCAGAATGAGCTACACTTGAAATAAATAGGGAAAGGGAAGCGCAGCCCATGCCGCTCCTGCTAATTGTTATTAGGAGCTTCACCTCGGGAGCATCCCCTGTAAGCAACACCCTCTTTGTTTTAAAGTGTGGCAGGGGAAAGGAGAGACGCGTCTTTACAGAGGACATCTTTTGTTGGTGATAAAATAACTAAACAAACAAACAACAACAAAAAAAAAATCAAAACAAAACTGTCGCTTCTAAATATACCTCCCGAGAGCCCCGCACAGAGGGTTTTAAATTGCATTTTTCCCGGGATAAAGCGGTAGCTCCGCAGAGATGCTGCCGGCTCGGCGGCGGCTCCGGCTCGGAGGGGACGCGGCGGCGCCAGGCCGTGGGAAAGGGAGCGGGGACGGGGAACCCACGGCACCGGATTGCCTCGCACACCGGCATCCTGGCCGGGGGAGGGGGTGTAAAAAAAATCGTATTTCCTCAAATCAGGAGGTACCAGAGCCCGCTGAATCCTCCGTCGCTTTCAAGAACTTAATTGTAACGTGCGGGGCTCGGAGTTTCTGCGGGGTGAAATTCCCGTCTCTTTTCACGGCTGGAAAAATAGCATTAACAAAGGCGTTAAGGATGCTTTGGGGGGAAAGAAAAAAAGAAAAAAAAGAAGGGAAAAACAGTGGGAAGATTCTCCCGCATACAGAAGGGGAGTCGACACCAGCTTTCCCTACCGAGGCTCAAGAGAAAGCCCCTGCCACCCCCAAAATCCCGGCGCCGGCCTGCCTTTCTTCCGCAGACAATTAAATCTTCTCCAGGACATAGGAATCTAAATAAGCTTTCCTATTCTCACGATTACTCTATCTCCTTCCCCCCGAAGCTTCAAAGACGGAGAAATCCTCACTATTCACCGATATTACTTATAAATTTGTAGATCTAGATCTAGCCTGCCCTCCAACCAACCTCCCGAGGTGGCGAATTGTAATAGAAATTGGGATTTTTTCCCCCTCCTCCCTGGGGGCTAACGGGGTTATGTCAGAGCCGGAGGGCACATGTTAGGGCTTTGATAAATGCACTTTAATGAGATCTTTGAAAATATTGCCAATAGTGGCGGAGGCAGTTTGTTAAGGCCATGCGTGCGAGCACAAAGCCGGCAGCCCGCAGCCCCCCGCATCCCGACCCAGTTATTTGTTTGTCTTATTTAATTTCCACCCCCCCCCCCCGCCTTCCCCGGTGGAAGCTTTAAACCCGGCCCGGGGCCTCCCTTCCCCTTCCACTCTATTATAAACTGTTCTATTTGCCGGGCAAACGTTTCATGGCCCCCCCCGCCCCCAGCGAGCCCCCCGGCTGTATTCGTTCCCGTCTCTCTCATGATTAAACGTGTCCCAACGCGATTAAGCTTTGTCAGAGATGTTTCTCCTCGGGAAGGAAAATCCGGCCCGTTCCGCCGCGGGCGATGGGAATGCGGGGGATTTACGGCCGAGAGCACTTTCTTATCTGAATTTACTTCTCGCACCCGCACGCACAACACGGAGGGCTTAGCGGGGAGCCCGCGCAGGTAGCTGGTGGGTGCGCGTCGCGAGTGGGGGTGCCGGGGGCGGGTGGTGGGGGGAAAGGGTTGGTCCACGTTAATCCCCCGAGGAAGACTCCGCTGGTCGCACGCCCTGCTCCGGGCGGGGGGGGCGTGTGTGTCAGGCTCTTTTTGGGAGAAGGGTCCACCCGGGGGGACCCGACCCAAGTACTCGGTCCCGAGTCGGGGCGACACGAGCGGCGTGGGCAAAGCCGGGGAAACGAAGGGAAGAAGTGAAGGAGGGGGGAGCGGGGCGGCGGGCAGCGCCGGGGCCGGGCGGGGGCCGGGGCCATTCCCGGTCCTCTGGCGTACTCTGCCGTCGCAGCCGAGAAGTGTCCCGCCGTCGGGGCAGCGTGGGGGGGGCAGGGGGGGAGTGCCCCCGTCTCTCCCCTCCCCGGGCTGGGCGGCCGGGCGCTCACCGGAGCCAGGGGCGGGCCGGGCCGGCGGAGCCCCGCCGTCGGGGCAGGGGGACGCGCCCCACCTCCCCGCTCCTCCAGCGGCCGCTCAGCATCAACTTCTACCTGCGTCCCCCACGGCCCCCAACCCCCCCCCCCACCCCCCCCGCAAGCCCCTTCCCACCTGCTGCTGCTCCCCAAGCCGTCTCTCCGCCGGGTTCCCCCCCCTTTTTTTTACCCCCTCTCCCTCTGCTCTGTCACCGACGCGGACCCTTGCCGCTCGGGGACACCCCGCCGCCCCCTGCCCACCGCGGCGGGGCTCACCTGGGGCCGGGGGGTCCCACCTGGGGGCCGGGGGTCCCTAGGCGGGCGGGGGCTGAGCGCGGCGGCGGCGGCGGCTCCGCGCCTCTCGCATTGTCTCCGGCGTGTGCAGGGCGGCCGCTCCTTCCTCCGGCTTTACATCGCGCGGTCTGTTTGCTTTCCTCCCCGGCGAGTGACGCCAGGCGAAATACTGGCCATATGTTCAGCGGTAATAAATTGGTTATAAGCGCAAACACGCCGGTTCCTGGATGGCTCTTTTAAGCCTGCCCCGGCCCTGCCGCTGAGCCGGCCCCTCTTCCCCCGGGGGGCAGAGCCCTCCCCCCGGCCCCCCTTCCCCAAAGATGCGGAGAAGCCGCTTTCTGCCGCCGCGGGGACTCCGGCCCCCCCCGCCCCCGGCACCCGGCACTGCCCAAATCCTCCGTCGCCCCCAGCTCCCACCTCGTTTCTTCACACCTCCCTCGCCTCGGGGCAGCCCTCAACTTCCCCCGGCCCAGCCCGGGCTGCTCTTTAACAAGCTCGCCCTCTATAAATCGCTCGGTAGCTAAGACGCTATAAAAACCAAATAGCCAGATGTGGCACGTTATTTATGTGTGAAAGCTCGTTTACATTAGATATGCTGATCCAAGCTTTTGATAGCGGGGGTTTGCGGGAGATTAGAGCTGGGTTGCCAGAGACGGCTCCAGCTGCAGCCCCCCTCCTCTGCCCCATTTTGGTTTTCGTTTTTTGTTTTTAATTTTATTTTTTTTTATAATGGTAATTTTATCTATTTATGTGTGTTTTTTAAGGGGAGGGACGAAGAAAAGGTGATGGGGGGGTGCGTGTGTGGGGGGGGAGTGGCGCTGTCCGACTGGGGATGGGGATGGAAAGTGATACCTGGTGGCAAGAGGCTCCTGCAAAAGGTACGACCCCCCCTGCGAATACAGATAGAAACACGAAGAGGTTACAGCTGGCCAGAGGGCTTTCTGGGCATCCGAGCCTGGCAGTCCATCTTCCTTCCGAAGGCTGTGGCTTAGGTAAACACCACCACTGCCACCATCACCACCACAGCCCCACTGCAAGGCAAGCCCTGCGGCTGCTGCCCTCCAACCCCCACCCCGAAGGGGTCCACGCCATCGGGCCCAGGTGAAGTCAGGGCAGCTCCCTGGAATCCAAGCCCCACGCAGCGAAAGGCTGTGCTGCTGCATTTTAACCCCCAGGGTCCGCAGCAGCATAACCCTTGAGGCATGCTTCAGACATTTTCGGGACAACACCCAGCCCACCCCCATCACCCCTCACCCCATCACCCCTGGTCTCTCTAGGAGGAAGCACAGAGTCTTCTTGAAGGAGAGGGTTCACTGGTGACTGCTGGAGCCAGAGGGAAGGTCACAGGGACCCTTCTCCATCTCACCTCATCTGAATTCTCTCCACCACCTGCCGTATTTTTTAAAGCACTGGAGAGACCTTGGACTCCTCTGTGAAACTCCCCAGGGCCCAGGACAGATATCTCTTTAGCTAAATACCCCGGTCACAGGCGGGTCTAACAGAGCTGCCCGCAGATAAAGTGATTGATCCTTATAGTAATCAATAAAGATCTTGTTCTGAGCAATTAACAACTTTGCCAATCTTGTTTTGTTTGGATAAAAAAGTCCCCAGATTGCTGACGGAGGGACTGAAATTAGGGGAAAAATAACCTGTTACCCACATAAAAATACAAGTGTAAATAGTTAGCTCTTTATTTACATACCTGTGAAGCCTTCAGCTTCCATATCAAGAAATTCAGTCTGAATGTCTGGGATATGTCTTCTGTATCCCCAGGGAAAGCTGCACAGGGGGAAACGGAGCTTGCGCTTCTAATACATTTGGTTATAAACCTGTATAAGAGGTGTGAGCTTGCGGACACACTGTGCATGCAGGTCCCACCGCAGCAGAGCTGGCTGTGTCCTGGGCTGGGGGAGCAGGTCCCATCACCTTCCCAGCTGTGGCTCCTGCCTCCCTGGCATCCACACAGCACGGCAGGAGGAGGAGCGTGGGAGAAAGGCAAGGGCGCAACAGCTGGATTTGGGGCAGGTGAGGGAGGGCCAAAGGGGAGCAAACTGGGAACTGAAGGAGGGAGGGAAAAAGAGGCTGGGAGCGGCTGGATGAGGAGATGGGGCTGGAGGTGAGGAGAGGACAAGGATGGTCCATAGCTACAGGAGCAGCAAGCTGTGCCTTCAGGAGGCTGATTCAAGCCTGGGCTCCAGGGGCTGCTCCTGCCCGGTCACTGACAGCAAACCTCCAGGCAAGGTATGGCTCTTAGCCCCAGCCTGATGGGTACTGAGTGACTGAGTGACATGGGACCTGCTTACTGACGGTGCTCTGCAGTCCAATGGACTGCAGGGGTCCAGGCCCTGCAGATATCCCCAGTGACAGTGACAAGCTGTCTCTGAGAGTATTGTAAACCATGCAGTTACTATTTCATTAGCAAAAGCATTTTGTATTCATTACTGAAAGCAAACCTTTTTGGAGAGCTTTTTGGCACCTCATGCGTGTGTCCAACCATCCCCTAGAACTGCTGAAAGCCAAACTGTCACGTCCTGTGAAGGAGAGTAAAGTGATCAATGTGGATTTCCACACCAAATGCACATGGCTTTTTTTCGCCCAGTTGGGGAAATTAAGTCTTTATTGGTGAGTAAAAGCAGGTTGGGTGGTTTTATCAGAGGGTATATTTCAGAGGTGGGGGAGGCTTTTTAGGTATTTATTTGTTTGTAGATTCATGGGTAAATGCTGCTTCAGGAGAAAAGGTGGAAGAGGTCAGGATACCTTTTCTATGTGGGATTCCTTAAACTGCCCCAATAATTCTAACAGTTTTGTTGGAGAAGGCTGGACTCTCAAACCATAAGGATGTGTTGGGAAGAGCTACCAGATCCCTTCCAGTTCCAGGGAGAGAATAAATAACATTGAGCCAGTGATAAGCTGCTGCTCAACCCTCCACCCATGGTCTGGTGCCCTCCCCATCTCCTGCTCCTTCAGCAGGTCTGTGGGACAGCAGATGTCTGCTTCCCCCATCCATCCCCATTGCCCTCCCTCCCAGAACCCAAAACACTGCCCATCTGGAAAAGGCAGGAGTGGAAAACCCTTCTCCTAAAAGAACATTCACAGTCTCCTGGAGAGGTAGGTGTGCAAGGTGGACAAGTTGGACCCCAGTTTGGAGAGGTTGGGATGGGCTCCACCTTGTTATCGGATGGTTATTTCCAAGTATCTGCAGTCACAGCCTTAGCTTCTCTTGGCCAGAGTCCACACGCCCCTGGTTGTGGTCAGGACCATGAGTTACCAATCTCTGTGTGTCCCAGAAGAGGGAAAAGGGCTTTTCCCATTTCGAGGCTTAGTCAACTTCCCAGCAGACTCTTCCAGCTGCGAGGGCTGGCAGAGCTGCGTGCCCCCCTCCTGCTGGTTGCTCAAAGGGTAAGGTGACAACCCTGGGCCAAGGGGACCTGAAGACGTGTGAGCTGCTGTCATGCAACCACGGGCTCCAGGGAGAGCCCTTCTCAGGGGCTGAGCTTTGGGCTGTGGCCCCTGGAGTGCGTGGGCGTCTGTGCCAGTTAGGACCAGATCCAGAGCCTGGGCTGTCTGCACAAGCTGGGGCAGACATGAACCCAAGCGTTCCCGAGAGGTCCCTAAATCTGGGGACAAATCTTTTCTTGCAAATCAAAGGGAAGTGCTAAGGGTTGGTGCCTGGGCTTGGGATGCTCAGGGTGGATCAGGTAGGGTGAAATAAACCCAAGATTTCCCTGGCTGAAGGAATGTATTTCCACTTTTCATACACACGTGCCCACTCCTTTCCACAAACGTGAAGACATTCCAAATGACCACAAGGACCTCTTCCCCTGGAGAGGACAAGAGCTCAGGGAAGGCGTTCTTTTAGCACCGCGTGTCAGGAGACGTTGTGTTTCGGTGAAGAGCAGGAACAGTTTCTGTGAAGTCTGGACTGAATTGCCTCTTGTTCCAGCCTGTTTTTCATGATGAATAGAAAGGACAACCTGTTCACCACCTAAGTCTTTGATGCCAGGGCCAGTGATGGAGGAGATGGGAGAGGGGATGGGGGAGCGGCCGCTTTAACAACCACCGCGCATGCTGAGTCGGGCGACCGGTGTGTTTGAGGAGCCAGGAGAAGACTATCTCTGCCAGCAGAGCCGTGGCGTGTACACACCTGGGATTAACAGATGGCCGCGGGTTGTCCCTGTGGGTTTGAGCACACAGCACAATCTGGCAGCAGCAAAGCCCGCTCTCCGGGATGGGGGTTTGCTCTGGCTCTTGTCCATAGTGTCTTGGCTGGCTGGAGGAGGGGAGGGGAAAGGTGAAGCCTAAGGAGAGGTAGATGTGAATTGCCCATTTCGGCTGGATTTGATTTGGAAGTGGGCATCCATCCTTTGTTTTCTTATTTTATGTCATTTTTTTCCTGGGGGTTGCAATGGGGAGGAGCAGGAGCCCAGTGTTGGTGAGAGCTGGTGGGGCACAGAGGCTGGTGCTGGGGGGGCTGATGGGGACACAACAGCCTCAAGTCACGACATCTGTGCTCAGACACCAGCCTTTGGCCATGGGAGACGGTGTGCTGGGGGGCTGGTGGGGAGCAGAGGGGTCCTGTAACATTGGCAGTTTTGCACAAGCTCTGGAGAGACTCCCTGGGGATGCTGTGGGCTTCCCGGTGGTCTCATCTTCCTGGCAAAGTCACTGCTGTTCATCGCACATATAAAGGGGGAATTTTCCCAGTGTTTTCAAGTGAAGGTCCATGTCCATGGTGAGGAGGAGCTGTCAGTCCAAAAAGGGTGAGAGGGAGGGATCTCCTGGTGATGCCCATAATGTTTCCCACCCAGATTTTCTTCTCCCCTCTTAACCAAGCCCGTCCATCTACTTGTCTTTGCTCATAGCTAACCTTGCCCTTTCTACCTGCACCCCAGTTTTTGGATGACACTTGCCATTGCGATGTTTGACTAAGAATTCCTATGGAAGATCCTTTAGATGGATGTAGCTCTCAGTGGACCTGCCATGAAAAATAGGTACCCATATGTTCAAACTCTCCTGTTTCCCATGGGCAGTAGGGAAAGATGGGCCTTCCCAAACTATTTTGCCCAATTTTACTAATCCTGAAGATGAAATAGATTCACTGGTGTGCGTGAAGACGTGTGAAAGAACCAAAGCGCGTTTAAAAAAAAAGAAATCCAAGGGAAAGAAAGTGACATTGATGTTGTAAACCCTGCGAGCGACATGGGAACCAACTGGGAAGCCAAAGATAAGGAGCGTATCATGGCGTATCGCGGGCGCCCCATCAATCACTCGTCCGTCTCCAGGCACCCGGACCCCGGTGCAGCAGGAGCGGATGGGAGCATGGCTGCGGCATCACTGTCAGTAGGGATCAGGGAGGCTGTTGGTGGGGATGCTGCTGACACAGGTTGCGGTGCCGGTTGGCATCAAAGGAGAAATTGCATGAGCAGCTGGTAAGATCGGGGTGGCATCACCTGTTCCAGTGGCTTCCTGGGAAGTGCCCAGGGAGAATTTAACCTGATATCATCCCCAATACACTGATGGAGACGGGACTCATTGGCTACAGAGATACCCTGGGAGATCTAGGAGCTGAAATAAAGTGCTGCTTGGTTCATTTTTGATGTGTTTTCATCACTTTTCAACTGAACTTCCCCATCACTAATGATGTTACCTGGGCTTCGCTACGCAAAACCCCAGCGTGGAGGTTTTGGAATGGAATGGAAGCACCGACTGCTGACCTTCCTGGGCACGTCCAGAGCTTGGCGTGCTGACGTGCAGCCGCAAAACCCTGCCCCGAGCAGGTCAACAGCACCATGGACTTCAAGGACTTCCCTGGGAAAACCGTGACAAATCCAAAGTGACAGTGTGACAGAGAATACTGCAAGGGTTGTTCAAAGTTGGGTTGATAGGGGGCTTACTGCCCCGTTTCTTTCATTTCCATGGGAACGTGATACAAATCTAGTGATAAGAAAAGTTAAGCTCTGCCCCCCGTGGAACAGTGCAGCTTTTGTGGGGGCTGCCCCGATGGGGGGATGGACAAACCCTGTTCCCTACAGCTCTGCACCTTGATGACCAACACTGGGAAAGCTAATCTGGGGTGGGAATGGGGAGCAGAAGGCTCTGTAAACAGTGGGAAGAGAGAGAGGAGGCTCCGAGGTCTATGGCAGCCCGGGCAGGAGTTTGCATAGTCAGGACCACCTTGAGAAGAGCGTGCAAGGGACCTTTCCCGAGAGCAAACTTGACCAGGTTTTCCTCATTAGAGCCCCTCCTGGGCCTAGGGAAAGGGTCCTCCTTGCATGCAGGGCACAGCCAGGTGCCAAACAAGGCTGCCCACCCTCTCTCACCGCCCGCCTCTGCCCACCCACATGTCCCCGGAGAGCTACATAAGCCCTGCCTGAGGGTTTGCCCAGGCTTTGCTGCCCAGGCTGCTCTCTCCCTGGGGCTTCTGGCAGATGCTGACACCCAAACGCAGGCAAGCAGAAGGCGAGGTAAAGGTGGCACGAACGTTACACATTAACAGTGCGACTGACTGCTTTTTTCCTTCTGTCTCGTAACCGTTCCTCTTTCTGGGGACCTTGGTGCGGCTGCTCTGGCTAATGTGTAATCCCAGATATTCGCTGCTCCCTTCCCCGAGGATGTCCCAGTAGCTAGGGTGGCTCAGTGAGGTGGGGGCTGTGCCCGTGGAGGTAGGTGGTGTGTGCTGGGGAGAGCATTTGATGGTCTTGTTCTTTACGGGTAAATATTTTTTAGTGCCCCTGAATGCTTCCTTGTGGGCATAAAGCAACCCTGGGGAGCTCTTGCACCAAAGTCAGCTTACACCGAGTCCGTTTTCCTGCTAAAGCCCGGATAACAAAGCACAAGTGTTTCCCCTGCCTGCTCGGCTGGGCTGCCTGGTCCATGGGGTCATGTTTGGGAGGGGAATGGCAAACATTGAGCTGCTGGACTTGTTAGCGGCATGGTGAACTTGTGCTGCGTCCTCTGGATGCTCAGGCTTAAGCTGCTGCGTGGTTGCTGTTTACATACACATTGAAACCAATAACGTTGTTGTAGCTATTGCTAAACGCAGCCTGGCCACAGTAATAATTAAAAAATAGATCGACTGGTACTTCTCCCTGGTGTAACTCTGACTTTTCTTGCTGTAGAGCTGCCTTTGTCGCTTTGTGCTTTTTTTTATTCCCCCCTAAAACTCCGGTATCTGGGACTCCAAGCCCAGGAGGAAGTAGGACGAGCAACTGGCCAGCAGGTCTTAGCCAGGTGATAAGCTGTGATGTGATCCTCCTTTTCTTTAAAGCAAGACGGGAAGGAAAAAGTGCCCATTTTTGTTGTTGTGTCGTCCCTCCCCCCCCTTTTCTTTTTTTTTTTAGTAAGTAGTTATGTTAGATAATGATTCTCAAGGGTGTGTTGTTTTTTTTCCTCTTTGTGCAACTAAGTCAACTCTTCTGCTTATGAGATAGTGCTACATACCCCATTTATTCCAATAGTAGGTCACATTACGTACTAATCAGGATGCTAAATACTGTCTGTAAACCAAAGTTTTTCATCAAAGGAAAAGACCTGAGTGAACAGCTGAGTCAAGTAATGAATATCAGGAGGGTTCCGCTCTTCAAAGGCGGAGAAACGTTGATTCTTTTTAAGATAAAAGCCTGATGTTTAAAAAAAAAAAATAATTGGAAGTAAACCAAAAAGATTCACTTATCACAAAATATTATTCACACCAATAGCAGCAGTCTGATTGCCTCCCCCATGGGAAACTGGAGAGCATTCTGCAGTCTCTAAAACTCTGATTCAAGTGAGAGGCAGAGAGGAGCGAAACTGCTGCTGGGTAGAAATCAGCCAGGTTGGAGGTTTTGGTTTAGGGGTTCCTCAGAAAATTGGGTACCTTTAAAAAAGCTCGTCGCTAGGTGTGTGGAGGTGCTGGTTGCTTGGCTTTGCTGGGAGGAGAGCAGCATCGGCAACCCTGGCTTTGTCTCCAGGGCTTACCAAATCTGTTTGCTGCAATTATTTGAGGGTGTAGGGGGAAACTTGGAATTACGTCCTACTTCTACTGCTAAGTGTGCAAAGAAAAATCAGCAGGCCTTCAAAATGAGGAGATTAACGGGAAAAAAAGGGGGAGAAAAAAAACCCCAACACCTCCCTGTGAGCTATACAAGAGCAATTCTACTCTAGTCCTCTACAAAAGCCAAGCTCTTCCACGGAGCAGAGATGCAGGCAAGCTGATAAAGCTTTTGACTAGCGATTTAGTTGAATGCCGAATGCCTGACCCACATTATAATCTGAGGGTAATTAATAGGCTGTGATGTAGGTAGAGAGACGCCTGGGCTTTTTCTCATCGTACCTAACCAATTTGGGATTTTTTTTTTCCCCTCCCTCTCCGAGATAACACTCAAATGTAGTGGAATGAAACCAAATGAGCTTCTTGGAGTCATTTTTGTATTTTGCCTCTGTAATCTCTGGGTTTATTTAAATGTTCTCGTTGCCGGTTATTTTCTGAAACTCTCTTTTTCATGTTGAACGTCTCCTGTTGAATAACTCCTCAGACACTATAATTTCAGGATCAACAATGATGCTGACAATAGAGGAAGAAATTACATTGTGAGGCACAGAAAAATGAGTCCATATCCCCATCTTTATTCTGCTGTTCAGAGAGCATCTACGTATCCCTATTCCAAAATAGTACAATGATCAACTTTCGCTTGGGCTGCTTTTGCTCAGATTTTTACAAAAGACAGAAGTACACGGTCACATTAAATAACTGGAAGCGCCGCGGGACTTGTGACCTCGGGTAGGAAAGCACATGATTTCAAGTGTATAAAGCAGATGCTCTCTGGGGAAGGGAATGCTTCAGGCAGTAGCAAGAAATGGTCGATGTTTCCAAAGCCCAAGACTGAAAATCAGGCTCTTTTGTTCCCATTTCTCCAGCCACTCTTGTTCCGACTTCCAGGAGGCTTCAGCTGAAGCTGTGGGTGGATGACAGTCCGCAGGCATCAGGGTACTTGAAAGTGTTCCTTTTTTGGTTATAAAGCTGGTCCAAGCTTAAAGACATTTAGACACTTCTTCATGCAGTGCATCCCTAGTGGGGAATGTAGGTGCTTGTTCGGAGGGGGTTCTCTACCCTCCTGGCTGTCACCAAACTCATATCCTCAGACTCGGGATCCTTACGTAAAAAAAAAAATAAATCCCAAAGCCAAAAACCCCAACCAAAACTCCAAGAAACCCAAGGAAAGGCGTCACTTCCCTGCCCTTCTGCAGAGTCACCAGTCAAGGCTTGCCTTGAGGCACTTGTGCTCCTGTTTGCAAGGCTCAGAGCCACAACTACCCACAACTGGCCTCCTCTCTTATGCGATACCTACATTTTGGGTGCCCACACTCGCAGCTTGGGTGCTATAGTCCCCAAGGAGCCTGGATGCTTGCTTCCCACGCCATCCCAGCCTCCCCAGGTAGGTCCCTCATCAGGTGGTGTGGTCTCTCCTCCTCAGGAGAAACTGGCTTACGTGAGTCCATGGCAAATTGCTCGTCTGATGTGCACTACCTGACCACCAGAACGGTAATTAGCGTGGCATGCCGAGCCAGCGCCCTTCCCCTCGCTACCCTGCTCTCACTCCTCCCTCTTCCTGGGGGTTTGCTTTTATCTTCGGGATGCTTCCCTTGTCTCTGCTTCCCCGGGTATTTCATTTTGGGCCAGCACTAAAACCAACGCAAAGCTAAAGGTAAGCGGGACATCGGGTGAAGCTGCAAGCGGCTGACTCCCACCCACGGCCAGGAAGCTCCGGCTGGCTCTTGAAAAGATTTAGAAGAAACGAGCCAACCCAAAGCACTATTTTAATGCAAAACATTAGCTGTCACGTGCAGTGGGGTAACAAACAGAGATGGTTTCTTTGCCGTTCTAAATCCCTGTGGTTTCACTGGGCGAAGTGCTTCAGTGGTACTGGAGGAGAATTTGGGCCACAGGCATTATTTTAGTTTTTTTTTTTTTTTTAAGCAGCAACCCACATCACTCTGGTGCACGGGGCTGGCATTCAGCAGACTAAAGGCTTCGGTGCTGTTAATCATTATTCACTAAGGCAGAAGCCTATCTGGAGCCAGGGGTGCTGCGCGCAAGCTGGAGGAAGAAATGACAGCTCAATGAAAGAGGTTCAATGACTTGTTCTTCATGTCCTGGACACCTGGAATATTTTCCTTGAACTTCCTGCATTCAGTCAAAAGCTCTACATTATTTTCTGAAGGACATGGGAGATAATTTTATTCATAACAGAATAAATTCTGTGACTGTCTGTAAAAGAATAAATGAAGAGACTTAACACAGCAGAGGATATGGAACATGTCACAACTGTGGCATTTCATTGAATATGCAGCACGTCTTTCTCGACTTAAGTGAATTGAAGAGCTTTAAATATATTCACCAACTCTTGTAACTACAAAAAAAGTAAAGCAAGTGCATTACTGCGGTGGCAGGTGTCAAGTGACTTAGTATTTTAACATTTTCATTATGCTTGGGAACAGTAAACAGAAAAGCAAGCCAAGGTTTTTTTTCCTATAAATTGCACTAGGTTTCTAAACGATATGGGGTGAACCCAAAGCCAGCACAAAACTCTGGTGAATTGAAAGACAAAGCAATAGGAAACCATCGGGATTTTGTTCTCTGGGTGACAAGTGCGCAGACATGGGCAGATGGATTTGTCACAGACGGAGTTTTACTGTCCCCTTTCCAGCCCCCGCAAAGGAAGGGCTGATCCCGGTGCCCGAAGCCGCTGGCTTTGGAAAACAGCTGTGGAGGGTTCCCAACTTTCTGGGGGCTCTTGGTGACCCTGTGCTATCGGGTAATGTAGCAGCAAACAACCGATATGCTGAAGGATTTGGCCCGTGTGCCGATGCGGGTGCTGCTGCCGCCGCCGCCGAGGGGGTATCTGCGGGTGGGCTGGGTGCCTGGGGCCACGCTGGCTGCCTCAGCAGGGTGGGGGGAACTGCTGAATGTCGGGGCGTGGGTAAGGCCATGGCATCACGCTTGGGGTTGCTCCAACCCGGCACCTGTCAGGCATGTGACTCGGGTTCCTCTTGTAGTTGGGAAGTGTCGGGGTAGTAGGAGAGGCTGGGGAAAAGGGGGCCTTTCTTGGGATGAATGTATCGCAAGGATGCGATGGTGCTCACAGATGACTGAGAAAGCAGCGATCTTCTCTGCTGTTAGAGGGAGGCGGTGG
The DNA here is from genome assembly GCF_028500815.1 of Rissa tridactyla. NCBI lineage: Eukaryota > Metazoa > Chordata > Aves > Charadriiformes > Laridae > Rissa > Rissa tridactyla. Next base: position 8,968,461 of record NC_071468.1, on the reverse strand, counting down.
TGCTGTGACTGACCTCTGCAAAAGCTGCTGGTGCATTGGTGCTGGTGGCCACTTGTGTACGTGCCTTGGTGGGACTGGAGCTGTAATTGTGTGAAGGATGGGTTAGCATTCAGTGGTGCCCGGGGACAGGACAAGAGGTAATGGGCACAAACTTGAGCACAGGAAGTTCCACCTAAACATGAGGAGGAACTTCTCTACTTGGAGGGTGGCAGAGCACTGGCACAGGCTGCCCAGAGAGGTGGTGGAGTCTCCTGCTCTGGAGACATCCAAAACCCACCTGGACGCGTTCCTGCGCAACCTGCTCTGGATGACCCTGCTCTGGCAGTGGGGTTGGACTAGATGATCTCCAGAGGTCCCTTCCAACCCCTCCCATTCTGTGAAATGCTGGGGGTCGGCTCGCCAAGGGTGCAGGAGGGATCCACGGCACCGCATCGAAGCCCCGGTCTTACACCCCTCCAGCTGCAGAGGTGCCGCACCTCCCTGGCCAAGCTCCTGCTGTGCTGGAGCCCATCCGAGCCCCCGTGTGCTGCTCGGCTGGCGGGGCCCAGCCTTGAAACGCCCACTCCCTTCCCCAGCGCCCAGCAAAGCCGAGCGGCTCGCAACCTCTGCCGAGGTGCCGGTGCGGTGAATAATACGGGGCTCGGTGCGACTCGGCGCCCACAGCACAATGCGCCGGGCTCTTTTGTGACTCCCTGACTCGGGAGCTCTCTGCATCTGTTCGAGGCTGAAGTGGCTCTTGGGCTGTTTAAAGGTTGAGTGCTACTGCTCCAAACGACGGAAGGCAGATTCGGTTAAATAAACACAGGGGCTTAGAAATAAATTGAAGGTTACGTGAAGAGCTGGATCAGAATATAATGTTGTCAGACACATTACAACACGCCGATCTGAATGCGGCTCTCCAGCCATATTACTCTGAAATGTGCTTTGACACATTCCCCGTAAGTCCCCACTGCTGGGAAGGTGGTGGGGAAAGGGGGGGATGGTGGGGGGGAGCGCTCAGACGTGGGCCAGGGGTGGGAGGAAGAGGATGGATGGCATGGGACTAGGAACCCACTCGTTTAGACAGAAGGAAACCGATAGTAGTCTCCTGCCACCTATTAATTACTGAGGATTTAAAATTTTCCCTCTAGTACACGTGTAGCTGCTCCGTGTGTAGCTACACGCAGTCCATGAAGATGGCACGAAATCTCCTGCCGTCAACTCCGTCTCCCAGCCCCAGTGCCCTGTCGTACAACACAGGCTTTATAAAGCAATATTCTTCCTTAATAACTGAAGATACTCTTTTATTGTCTGGAAGATTGTTTGGGTTTCATTCCAGCAGCTCAACGGCTTTCTGCAAGGCGAAGGCAGCACGCTTTGATTTAATTCTTGCCCCCTATAAACAGGTATATGTTCTGGATGTTGCTTTTGTAGTGCTATAACAATTTTGATTTGATTTGGAGAGCACCTTTTTTTTTTTTTTTTTTTTTTTGGACCGAAACGGCCGCAACAACGTAACTCCTATCACACCAGCCTGCCTTCTACGGGCGCAGCTTGTTTTCACGCTCACTGGTGTAAATGTTTTCCTGCTGGCTGGCTCAGTAGCAAAGCCAGGGCTGTAACTTTTGTGTTGGAGCTCCGGGGTGGCGGCGGGGAGCGGCGCTGACCTGCGCTCAGCGATCCTCGGCGCGCTGTGCCGGCGGAGGTTAGGGTTCAGCGGGCTGTTTGTTCAAGGTGTCTCATTGCGGAGCGGACCTCCTCTTTATGCCTGCGCGAGCGCACTGGTAATCTCCTGCCTGAGAACAGCGTTATGTGAAGAGTGTTTGTGCTGGCGTCGGAGAGAAGAGAGTCCCAGTGGGTACACCAAAAGATTTGTTCTGCTCCGGCTTAGCCCGGTTTTCCACTCGCCTCCCTTTGCAGTGTTTCACACCATCCCGACTGCTTGTCCGCCCCGGGGTGAAAATTCCAATTCAGCCCACTGAAATGTTGCGTGGAGAGAACTTTTCCAACCAAAAGACATATATTTTCTTGTTGAAACAGAATTGGTTTTTCTCTAAAATGTCTGCTCTTTGTTGTGGAAAGATATACAGACCTTTTTCTTTCCGTTTCTAGCGAATGTTTCAAAGCAAACTGGTCACCTTTCCCTGGCCCTTAGGTGGGGACCCCCCAGCAGTGCAGGGCTGCTGCCCTGTGCGACTTCCCCGGGCCTTGCATTGCCCTGCTCTCCCATCCCATCCCATCCCATCCCATCCCATCCCACCCACCTGCGCCCAGAGCCATCCGCTCAGAGCAGCTGGCAACAGTGCGGCCAGGAGGGAAATCCTGACACCGCCATCTCCGTGTTTAGTGGTTGTGTGATGGGTCTTGGTTTGTAAGGGAGTGGCCCAGAGGATGGTTAGGACAGCAGTAACAAGGGGAACGGCTGATGGAGCCTGTGATAGGGCACATTTTGTGCCCAACGCTCTTTAAGTGCCTGGAGTGCCCTGGCCTCTCCCAGGCTGGTGAAGAGTGAGTTGAGATCTCAGCATTTCACTCCTTCACAGAGCAGTCCAGGTCCTTTTTGCAGGAAAACAATGTTTTGGCCCGCACCAGACTCCAAAACCGACTGGAGCACAGGGGAAGGCAGCTGGCAGGGAAAGGGAAGTTTGGATGGAAGGAAAACTCCAAGATTTCAAAAAAAGTTCACGAAACGCTCCTACCTGGTGTAAATGTGGGCTGCTTCGCTATAGCAAAGTGTAGGGTTATGCTGCTGATTGCCATTTGTCGCCGTGTTTGCTTTAATGGCTTTTATATTTGTTAATACTTGGGAACCCAGGTATGAACTGGCACCTTGCTGTGCTGGAGGTGGTGCAGTTCTGGCCAAAGGGAGCAATTGCCTTTATTTAATCTCTGAAATTGTTCTTAGTAATTGTCTCTCTGTGATTGCAAAGTGTTCTGTTCAGATGCCCCAGCTGAACCAGTTTCATATTCCAGAAGGCCATAAAATCATACTTGGGGCTTATTGATCCATTTTATTGGAAACCCCAGAATAGACATCTTGTTTTAGAGCCTCATTTGTTGGATTCTGGCTGTTACACTCTTGTGTGATCTCTGCTCTGGTTTAAAGGGGGAGAAAAATCGCTAGCTCCGCTGCCTGTAGCAGGAAAAACTGAAGCAGGCGTGTTCAAAGGGCATGGACACCTGGAGATGAGGGTAGAGAAACCTACTGCATTTAAAAAACGGTGTTATGTTTGAAGCAGAACTCGTTATTTTTCATTGCTTTCTATTACTTGTTTGGACAAGAGTGGGTGGAAAAGGCAGCCGCTGTCTGGCCTTGGCTGGCGTGGGGCTCCTCCGAACGTCTCCCCCTGACAGCAGAGGGGGGAGGACCTGTCTGTCACTGCTCACTGGAAGCCAGTGTAGGATCAGGTGCCTTGTGAGGGGTGAAGTTGGAGTGATGTGAAAGCACGGGCAGTTCAGGTGCTCGTGTGGGTCAGCGCTCAGCCTTCCCTCTCTCCACGTGCTGGGAATGGCTCTGTTCGCTTCAGCAGGTCAGGGAAATATGCGGGGCTGATTTTGGATGTGGTTTCAGTTGTGGTGCGGGTTACAAAGCAGAAGCCTGGGGAGAAGCCCTTTCTTGCTGCCAAGGGGAAATCCCTTACTGGGGAGAGCAAGACTGACTCCTTGGCTGCGATGGATGTTCCCAGTGCTCGGCAGTGAGCACAACCCACCTCGGAGAGGGTGTGCGACCACGGGAGTCAGACCACGGTGACAGCACAGCTGGGGTCGAGCTGGGTATGAATTTTCAGGTGTTGGCATCGCCCTGCCTGAGCTTCCGTGTGCATCGGGAGAGTGTTCCTGTGGGCTGCTTTGAGTCAGTGCTTGTGTTGGTCAGTGCTACTAAAAATCTCATTTAAGGAAAATATCCACCAAAACCCATGTTGCCAGCTGTGTAGTCTCTTCTGCCTAGAAAAAAAGTACCGTCTCACCGTTTGACCTTTTCTCTTAACGGTGCTTTGGTGGTGCCAGAATAAAGCCAGTATATAAAGCAACACTTTGCTTGAAAAGTTCTGTCCGTTTTGCAGTGCCTCTTATGGTTTCTCAATGTGGGGTTGGCGAGGATAAGTACTGGGAAGCTGTATTTCAAACTTCTATTTCCACTCAGTCCTGGAGCAAATCAGTAATGATATAAGCGGAGGGCTACATCTTTAGCACTCACCACGCCAGTGTAGCACCATTAAAATAGGCTCAAGGATTTAACCGACCAGCCAGCTTAACGTGTAAGTACCCAAGAATCAAAAGATAAGCACTGGAGTAAGACTGCCCAGCAAGTAAACAGCCTGTACTGTGCCACACGGGCTGTGTCCCCATGCTAAAGAGCCTTCTGGTACATGGAGGGAAGGCCAGGGCTGGGGATGCTGGCAGCAAAAGAGGGATGGAACAAGAAGTACGGAGGAGAAGGAATGCATAGAAAGAAGTGGGCAGAAAAAGGGAAAGGTGGTGGGTGAGAGGTGTAGGGGGAATCACCAGAGAGCAGGCAATGCAGGTTATCATTGCATTGCTAAGTGCCTGTTACCTGATTTGGGGCCAGCTGGCACAGGATGGGGCCGACCACCTCTGTGTGTCCGGGACAGCCTTGCTGGTCCCAGACTCACTCTGTTTCGGAGCTGCCAGAAGCATCTGCCCCCGGACACCGGCAAAAGGCAGCGGTGGGACCCCGGGATCTTTCGGCGACGGTGGAGCAAAGCCAAAGGGACCACGGAGAAAAGCAGGCGGGAGGTCGGGACGGGAGGCTCATGGGGAGCACGGGAACAAAGCGGCACCCTCTTGCCCCCGCCGATGGTGTCCCTCGGGCTGGGCCAGCAGCCGGTGCGGGGCCGGCGATGCGGCGATCTGCGCTGACACCGTGTGGCCGCTCCCCGCATCTCCGCCCCGGCAGCTGCGGCAGCTGCAGCCGCCCAACAATGGGGATTTTACCCACCCCCCCCCCCCCCGAATTCTCTCCAAATACCTTCTGAGCACAGACAAATGTCATTCAGCGGAGGGACAGAGCGTGCGGTGCTGGATGCAGGCTGCGCTCCCCGGCAGCTGTGCTGAAACAGCTCTACCAGATCCCCCGGTCCCTCCAAATGAATCGGATGTGGGCATTTCCCAGAAAAGCCTGCCTGGATCATCCCAAGTGATCGGAGATATTTTTATTTCCCCCTTCTTGCAATTATCACAAGTGCCACGTTCTTGAACGCGAGCTGACTCCTGAAGGACCAGGGACCTTTTATCTCTGATTTCAGCCGGCACAAGGCTCTGGAGAGGAACCATGCCTAATGTATTCAACTACATGTATTCTTAGAAAAAGCTCTTTCTCCTTAGTCCCTTCCAGTCACGAGGATTTGGCACTGTAAATCTCAGCTCTGCCTGTTTTGGAGCCTGAAGAGCAGAGCGATTCCCTGCCAGCCCTGCTGCAGCCGGCCTGCCTTGGTTTGCAGGTGGATGGGGCTGGGGGGCAACAAGGCAGGTAGGGAGCTGCTGAGCCTGCTGCCGAAATAGGCTCCTTATTCTTCTTGGGGGAAAAAAAAAAAAATGAAGTTACATGTGTTTGCTGCAACAAAAACCCATTAATAAAGGGAGGGACACCTTTATACAGCCCTCACTGACAGGGCAGAAAATGTATGTAGGGAAACAAATATCGTCTTGCTCAGAGCAACTCCAGGACCCTGCGAAGGCACTTGCTGTGTTTGGAGGGTGTCTCTCCTCTTAGGGCCCTCGGACAGGCAGAGAGCAGAGCTAAAGGAAGATTTAGAGCTCAGGAAAGAGCCCCAACAATAGACAATGGAGCCATTTAAGGGACAACAAACAACTTTATGCCCTGTGAGTTTGTCCCATTGAAGTCACGGGGTGAGCGCCACGGCGGAGGGGAATGAATGGGTGTTTTACTCTCGGTTTCAAGGGAGCCAGGATTTTACCCACTGTGCAGCCACTTCAGATGCTGTGGCATTTTTTTTTTTTTCACAGGATCAGGGCCAGAGAAAGAATGGGAACAAAAGCATCACATTTGCTGTCAAAAAGGAAGAAGGGAGAGAAAGGGCTTTAAAATAGGGCACAGATGGGAAAATATGAATATTCTGGCTGAGAAAGCCAAGGAGAAAGGGACTGAACCTCTCTCAGAAACATCTCTGAGACCGGTCCGAAGCCAGAGCAGCCCCTCTCCTGGAGCATCAAGGGCTCGGAAAGGACATGGTGGAGTTGGTGCAGGCTGGAGAGCTGAAATCTGTGCCCAGCACTGTTTGCAGAGTGCCTTTCCCTGTGGGCTGGGGGACGTGGGGGTATCTGTGTCTCGGGCACCCCTGGATTAAAAGCGTTTGGCTGGAGAAAATCCTGTGGCTGTGTGCTGTGAGTGAATTAAGGCTGGTAGTGCAAGCAAGAGCAGAAAGTTTGGGATGAAAATGCGATGGGCCTTCTTATTCCCTTTTCATGTTGTTCTGCTGCCTGCCTACAACTCAGTGTGGTGGGTTTTGGGAGCCGTTTTGCGCAGGAGCAATAATGAGGTGACATAAAGCTAGATTCTTCTGGAGACAGGAAAAATTAGAAAACATTTCCTTCTCCTCTAATTCAGACCCTGGCTGCCAGATGAAACGGGGCTCTGCTCTCACTCAAAGCACAATGGCTGCTTTACTGAGAGAGATGCTCGGGCTTTTGGTCTCCCTGACTTTTGTTTGTCTTCTTTTTATTGTGTGGTATGCTCTGGGAATGAGCTGTGAGACTTGGAGAACCTACAGGAAAGTTAAAAGATCTTCCTGGAGTTTAGGAAGTTGAAAATAGAAATCATTTGAGAGAAACTAACAAAAAAACCAACAAAAAAAACCCCCAGGCAAACCCAAACTGAACAAGAGCAAATCTAGGAAGGGAAAGCTGAAGACGCAGGGTGTCTGATAGGGGGGGTGTGCTGGATGGGGGTGCACTGCCCTGCTCCACTTCCTTTGGCGCTTGGTTTCTGTAAGGAGTCCAGCCTGTTCTCAGGTATTGTAGGCCTGAGTTGGTTTCCACAAATAAGTACTTTTAATCGAACGGTTGCCGGCAAGTGATAATTTTCCCCAAGCAAGCAGTGACAGCAAAATCACCTGGCCATAATAAGCATCAAAATCCACCTCACCTGCCCTTCCCTCTCTCCCCAACTTTATATTTTGTGCAATTTGGGGAAGGGGCTGCCGTTGCTCTCCGTGGGCTGGGGGGGGGGTGTCCCACGTCGCAGCGGGATGCCTCAGGGAGCTTGGCTCCGTGACGCTGCCAGCCCCGGTGCACGGCACTGCCGCCGGCCGGGGAAACTCCCGGGAGCCGCTTCTCCCTGCGCCCGCTCCACCAGCTGCTCTGTGCGCGAGGTTAATTAGCGCGATTAATAGTGAATGCTCTAATTGCAGACATTTAGTGGGAGACTTTATGATTATTGTTTTCTGCCACAATTGTGCCGAACACTTGGGTGTCTCTTTATTAAAGGAAATAAAGCCGTAATTAGTCACAGTCTAATCCCAGCGCTGGCAGGAGACCTGCGGGGATGTAACGACTCAGTCTGGAGAGAGGGGATCCTTGACAGATCCTGTCATTCCCTCACTCGCCGCCTAAATGACGTGGGATTTGGGGCGGACTGATGTGATTTTGAGCCAAAAATGGTGGGTTTGACAGGGAAATTTACAGTAAGCAAGGCTCCCGGGGCGTGCACACCAACACAGGCTGTGGCGTGCATCAAAAGCAAACAAAGGCTTAATAACACGCCTGGAAAGCCCTGGCTGGGTCCACTCTCCCTCTGTAGAGATATGGTAATGAATTTCTCTTCTAAGTGAAATTAATGCACAGATTGTATAAGTATAGTAGTCCTACACCACGCTATGCGATATGAAGATGTGTCTGAGAGTTTCATCTCTACTCTGGGTGACACTATTCATACAAGTTTATCTCTTTTATGGATTTGAAGCTTTTTCAGATACATATCAAAGACCTTTCCTTGCTTCCAACATGAATAATATATGCTGGCACAGCTTACAATAAATCATCTGGGTTCCCTGTGCAACAGCAAGTGAGCAGGGCTATTTTGAGTACAGCCATCTGCAATACAGACCATGTCTAACATCGTAAAACCATTTTCTACCTTCCTGCCAGCACAGGCCCACCGGCTCAGAGCGTGGTGCACGAGCCAGGATTGCCTCCAAATCTCCTGTGTTGGGATCAGCACATCAGCCAGGCAGGAGATGCCCGAGGGAAGGGTAAATCTTCAGTCCTATTTTTTTTTTTTTTTTTTTTTTCCCCTCTGAGACTGAAGAGTGTGGGTTCCCGGCTCTGCCTCCTTGCCTGGCGCCGGCCTTTCCCTGGCCGTCACGGCCTGGAGGGTCCATCACCAGGTGGAGGGTCATGGATGGGGCTGCGTTTGGCTTTTCCCCGGTGCTGGGGCACACCATTGGCCTGGGAGCATCCCGGTGCTGCCAAGGCAGCCCTGCTGGGCTCACCGGCCCAGCTGCTGGCTGAGATGGTCCTGGAAAGATTTAGGGAGCAGGGAAGATCTTTAATGTTAAAAGCCAATGAAGACTAATGGGTTTCAGTGACTCGAGGGTAGGTTAGAGCTGTGTTGGGGGCCAAGGGACTGTCTGATGCCTAAACACTGCTTTCCTCCTTGCTTGCACATCTAACCTTCACCCTCAGGCTCTCCCTCGCAAGGACCTGGAGCTCCCAGGTCGGGGCCAGCTCGGGCCAGGGCCTCGGCAGCAGAGCAGAAGTGCATCTGCTCCCACCCACAGGAGCGGCTGACCCCCCCCCAGGCAGCCAGTGCACATACATCCTTACCCCGATTTGACTTACATAAAAGATTTTCCAAGGAAAAGCTTGCCGTGTAGAAGGTGCGATAGCATTCTCTTTAAAATAAATTATTTTGAGTTTATAGAGTGCATTTTCTATTACCTAATGTGCTGTAGCCAGTGTATCTGTTGATTTCAAGGATTTTTTTTTTTTTTTTTATTTCACCTTGGCATGTCTTTTATCAGAAATCATTTGGAAACTTTTTAATTTATGGGCTTTTATTGCAATACTCAATTCATCCTGAGTAGTCTATTATTAAGTGTTCTAGAGGCTCTTATTGTCCTTTATCAGAGGATTGTATCTCTGTGCAATTCATCTGTAGTCATTCTTCATAGAGAAAATCTTTCATATTAGGTTTCTTTCATCATTCGATGACAACTCTTGAATACATCATTATTCAGCAATGGGTTTAGAAATTATAATCATTAGGCAATTTTTCATATAATCTGATTTTATAAACTGTTTCTTTTTATTATCTTTTGATGGAAAACAGTAAATGCATCTGTCTGTTTTGATCCCCTCTGATAACAGTAATAGAAAAACTAAGTAAGGACATCTTATTGAGGAAACAGCCCGACTGCATTTCTTATATGCACAGAACCAAAGGTTATTTAAAGCGAAGTAAAACTCCCTACTCTATCGAGTGCAATGCACTGAGCATAAACACCCAAACGCTAATACTGTCGTTCTCACGCACGATTGTCACCCCTCAATTGACTTCGTTCTCCAAGTGCCTTATGGGGTGACGGAACAGCTTTTATACCATTAAAGGAGAAAAAAAAAAAAAAATTAGTAGGAAGGAGGAAAGGAGAATCACAGCGCCAGGTTTTTGGAAGTAAGTGTCCTCTTTCCCCTCAGCCGGGTAAGGAAGATGTAACTTATATTTGCAACCACCTGAAGTCTCACGTTGCTGGGCTGCGAGGCAACGGGTTACCAAACCCCTCCTGGGGCTTGAATGTGGGGAAAGCGAGGGGCTGCCCTGGCTGGGTGCGGGGAGAGGCAGGGGAGGGCTGGGGGCGTCCCGCCGAGGTGAAGGTTGTGTTGTGACTGAAGCATCATTTGTCCTCTTTGGGCCTGAAACCAGGACCAGCACGGCCCAGGAGGGAGGAAAGGCACCTCCAGATGGAATCAGCACCGGAATGACAGCAGCTCTGCCAGGTTACCAGGGTAGCTGGGCACGTCTCCTTCCTCACTCTTCTTTTTCACTCTTCCCCTTCTCTTTGTTGCGATCTGTTCATTTTCCTTTTCCCAAAAGGTCCTTGGCCCTTCAGCCATCGGCACTGGGAAAAATGGAACTGAAAAGTAAAAGTTGTGCCAAATGCGTCAAGTGGGTTTTCTCGTGTGAGCGCAGAGGTGGGCTGTGCCCCTTGGACCTATAAGTCTGATTTCTTTTAGAGCATCATAGGAAACAGCATCAGCCCGCAGTCCAGCTGGGGGTGGAATTTGGGGATCACTTGTGGAGATGTTGTTGTTTCCTTTTTTAAAAACATATGCTTTTGCTTTGTAATTCTGGAAAACCTATGGCAGTCGGCTTATTTGCCATTTTTTTTTTTTTTCCCCCCCATTAAGAGGCTTTTTGTCCACCTCTCTTTCTGGAAGACAAGTCAACTTGAAGGCTGGATGTGAAAATGGTTAAATGAAATCTTCGCGTTTCTTTTCTCCTAGGAAACTCAGGAGAGCGGGGCGGGGGGTACACAGCCAAGCCTCCCCGCTGCTCAAACAGGGCTGAATAAAGCAAACATGCTGCTTTATCGCGTCCCTGCTCCTGGACCTTGAGGTCTGTGCAGCAGCAGGGCTGACAGAAGTACTCATCCTGGCCTCAGACCTAGCTGCCCTTTTCGAGCCACCTCCCTGTTTCTGGGTCATTACAAATAGTAATTTAAAACCAAACACGGGTTTGTTACCCGGAGAAAAGGATCCTACCTATGAGTTGTGGTTGCTGAAGGTAGGTCAGGGCTGGCACCTCCCAAGGGACGACCTTTTTACCATCTTTTTAAACGATGGCCAAAACTTGCTCTGAGTTGAGCAGGGTGAGGAGACCCGTTTGCCACACGGCCCTGGGCTTTGGCAGACCCACTTGTGCTGGTCCTGATCATTGCAAATGGTCAGAGAGCTCTCCAGAGGGCACAAAATCCATCCCTTTGCCCTCCTATTTTGCTGTGGTTCGAGTGTTTACTTGCACCGTAAGTACAAGTAAGGTTGTGTCTGCAACGTACCCTTCTACTCCAGCTTCCAGAGGGGAGAGGGACCTGGCGTGATGGGAGACCTCTGAAAGGTGGGGTGCAGATTCCCAGGTTGCTTTTTTTTTTTTTTTTTTTTTTATTTTATTTAAGCCTATTTCTAGAAACACGATAGAGATTGAGGTAGAGACTTAAGACAGAGATAGACTTAAGCTTTTTCAGCCTGGCCATGGCAGTTGCAAGCGCTTCACGGCCATCCCCTTCTCCCTCCCGAGGAGGAGAAGCGCCGTCCACTCTTTTGGCCTCTGCAGAAGTGAGGGAATCCTCGAAATCGTGGCGCAATCCCCTTTCTCCTCTCCCCTCCCCAGAAAGAGAAGCTGTGGCTGCCCGCGCGAGCATCCACAGTGCTTCAGCCCGGGCTGCCTGCAGCAGGGAGGGAGGGAGGGAGGTTTGATGTCTTATTTAGCTCGGTCGTAACCAGCCTTTAGTGACATGAACCAATAAAACATTGTTGATTCAAAGCTTAGTTCATGACGCCTCTAATCCTACCGCAGATAGCAAACAGATAACAGAGACACTCTAATTTTCTGTAGTTTATTCGAGAATATAGAGGGAGATAATGTGCTGCAGGGCAAATACACGTTATTGCTTTAAATACAAAAATAAATCCCCGTTCATTTAAAAATGTTTAAGAGGTGTTTCCCTGCGCAGGACTTATCTGCGAGGCTGTTGAGTTTAATAGCTTTATTCCCTGAGTGTTTCGGTAGCAGGCCTGCAGCTCCCTTCCCAGGCGGAGGGAGAGGGAAGATGAAGATTGCCATCTCCCGGCACGCCGCGAAGCTGCACGGTGCTGCCGCGGCATCGCCGCCAGGCGAAGCACCCTCGCAGGGCCCAGGTCCCACGGGGGCACCCACCTTTCCCCACCCCACGGTTCGGGGAGACCTCGGTGTCCTCCTCCCGTGTTTTTTCCCGGCTTGTCGCACGCGGTTGTGTTTATGTCAGCCCCGCTCCGTGATGTGAGGAGCTCTCCTGATGATCATTTCTCATCTCAGCTTTCTATCCTGCCCACGAGCTTTTCTGTTCAGGTGTATGTGGATGCCACCCAAGCTCAACAGGAGAGATCAAGAGAGAGCGCTTTTTGGAGTGGGAAAGGGTGGTGGTGGCTCGTGACAGCATCCTCTCCCTTTCCGCGTGGCATCCCTCACATAAACCTGCGGCCAGCTCCCATCCTGGAGAGTTGTGTCGTACGGGCTGTGTGCAGGGAGAGGGCAGAGGCGGCACTATGCAGGGAGACTGGCCCCGTAACAGGGCAGCTCTGCGTATTCTGGGAGCTCTGGGCTTCGGGTGTGCATCAGCCAGGGCCCAGTGGGCTGAGACTGCTTCTCCCTGCGGAAGGAGATTTAAGGTCTGGAGCAGTCTCCGACTTGCTCGCCAAACGCTCTGCCCGTGGCCTGGAGGGCTCACACTTCAGTACATCACACCTTCCCTTGATCCAAGACGATGGTCTCGATGGCTGTAAAATTCTGCCTTGGAGGGGACATTGATGGGCCTGAAGAGGCTGCACGTGGAGCAGGGCGAAGCAGCCTTTTGCTGGGTGCTGGGTTTGAGTCTCATATAAGCAAATCAGCAGAGCTGTGTTCGTTTTGGTTCAGGCGGTTATTGCAGTTCATATTGACTGCACACGTGAGCCCCTCTCATTCACTTCAGTTCCTCTTTGCAGATGAACTGAATCAGATTCCCTGGGCAAATATTTGATACGTAGCACTTCTGTGTGTGTTGGCAAGTACACAGGTATATAATAAGGTATGTAAACCAGGGCTTGAATTTCTCATTTCCTACCGTTTTTAACACTTTCTTGGAATTGCCACTGAAAGATCATGGCAGGGAGTACGTGCCGGACAAGAACCATGCCACCCATTGCTTCTCAGGGTCACCACGAAGGAGCTGGAGAAGGCCCTGGCTGCCCTGCAGGTCTTGTCCAGGTGATCTTGTTGCACCAGGTGGCAAATGAGTTTTGCACCAGGTTGCAAAACAGAGTTTTGAGGGATGGAGCAGGTTACCAGCAGGGAATAGCAATTGGGTCTGCATGCACCTTGAGGCGAGCTCTGCTTACTGTTCCCAACCCACCCCCCCCCGTGAAAAAAGTTGCTGCTCCAAGAAGAGGGATAAGAGCATCCCCTGGTACCCAGCGCCCGCCCGGCATCTCTCGGGAGCGGCACTAGAGGGAGCCGGAGCCGGCCCCTCGTCGGCACAGCCCCGGGCCAGGCTGTCAGCCCGCTCCTTCGTTTTTTGTTTTTTTCTAATTTTTTTTTTTCCCCCCCTCTTTTTCCAGTTGGGAAGACTTTCCGGTCGATTCTGACAACCGGCTCGGCGTGCCCTGACCTGCTCCAGAGGTATGTATGCGGAGAGACAAGCTGGCTCGCGGAGTTGGTAACCGTCCCAAAGACTCTCCTCCAAACAAAAACCCAAACCCCAAACCCAGCCCCGAGCTTTTTTTCATCTGAGAAATTACTTTTTGAGAAAAATTACTTTTAACCCCCCCTTATTTTAGAAATGTAAAGCTTTGCTGAAAACGCACGTGTGGGGGGTAGTGCTGACAATCCATATATGTCTCTAATTTTTTTGCCAAAGAGACCCTGCTGAACTTTATCTCCATTGTCGATTTTCAGACCTTTGGGTTTCTAAAAATGATGTCTGATAAGACAAAGGTGCCTCCTTTATCTCTGCTTTTTCATTCCCCCTTAAATTCAACAACATTGCCAAAAAGAAAAAAAGCTTTGTTGTAGATATATGTACTTTTTTCAGCAACTTTTTGAGTGAGTGAGGGTTTAAAGAAATGAACAGCACATTTTTTTTCTGCTCATGTGGGCTTTTCCCTTGGCATTGCTCCTGTCCCTCAAGGACTCTCTGTGGTGTTCAGCCACTGTGAGCTGGTCCCTTCGACACGTGGCCACCTCCGGTCTGTGATTACCTGTGACAAAATGCAGGCAGGGTGGGAGCAAGCCCCTCTTACGCCACCTGTGGCTCCTTGGAGATGCTTCCTGGGCGAATCTTGATGGGAAACGTGGGGTCTGACAGTTCATAAAATTCCGTCTTGACTCTGGGCACCAAGTTACGGCTATTTCACTCTGACTTTGTCGCTAGGCGGTTGGCGAGGTTTCCCCTCTGCCACCAGCCTAATGGAGATCCATCAAAAAGACATGCTTTGCTGGGCAAAAGCCCTTCTCCGTGGGTACGTGGCCGTGGTGCACACTGAGGTCAGCGCAAGGCTTCAGGTGTGTAGCACATAGCTGTTGTCAGCCGTGGCTTTCCCAAGCTCCTGTAGGTTACAGTCTGGGTTGTGGCTCTCTTAAAAATACCCATATCTGTCCAATGAATGAAGGCGCTGCAGCGTACAGGTATTTTTGTTGCAGAATAGTCTCAAGCAGCACGTTAGAGCCTGTTTTTTTGGGGTATTGCAATGTGTTTGGTGTACTGAAGGCTGCTCTTCCCTGGGTAAGTTTTCTGTTATCTCCTTCTTCACGTGGATGCATTTGATCTTATTGCCGGCACCTGCTTTTTGAAAGGAAGGCTACGGGTGCTCTCATTGGGTTGAGGATCTGTCCCGGGGCCCTACAAAGCACCTCCACGGCAATAGAAGCTTCAAAGCTGTGGGTTTACCCTGTGCTCGGCTGTATCAAAGATACAGGGTACTTCGAAGGCATTTCGTGTCAGAAATACCCTCATGGGGCAACTCAACATCACCTGCCACTTCTGAGAACCTTGGCCGCCTTTGCACCCAGGCTGGTTGAATTTGCGCCTATATGCAATGAGAAACGCCCTTCCACAAAGCAAACGACATGCTCCCCCCACTATCAGGGCTGGGGGCAGGAGGCTGGGTTTCCAGACAGACATCTCTTACAACAGCGCTTGTGGCGCAACCGGTTCCTCTTGGTACAGAGATGGTATCAAGTTTGAAGTTCAGGCTATATTGACAGAGATTTTGTCAACAAAAAGGTGTTGAAGGACGATGTATTTGTGGAAGAAGTCACAAAGAGGTGAAAGATATCCCCTTCAGGAGACCCTTTCCTACCAAATCAGCATTTGCTTGCTGTTACTTTTTGGCAGAAGCTGGAGGTGCGGACGTGGTGGCTTTCATCTCCTCTTGCTTCCCCTGCCTGCACCAGGCCAGCTTTGCAAACATCCATCCTAGAAGCGACAATGGTGACAGCGAGAAGTGACAGAGCGGTTGATGAAGAGCAGAAACCAGAGCCTTCATGCAAATGTCCCACCCTGGAAAGCGGTCCAGGAAAATGGGCGTTTGTGACTTCATCAAATTGTATCTGGGGACTCAAGGACCCTAATTAAGAGACAATGGTGTTGGTGCTGTGCAAGGCAGCAGCAGCTGACCATGGAGAAATAAAATGGGCTGGTGGAAAGGGAGTTTTCCCTGTTTCCTCTGTCATTTTTTTTTTTTCCCTCTCATAAATGATCCTGGGACACTTGCTCACGCTTCCTGGGCTTCTGGTTCTCTGCTCATCTTCTCTCTTTTCCTGATCCAGGTAAGCTCTTTGGCATGGAGCTTCCTCTTTGGCAGGGCTGTGGATTTCAGTCACAGTCAGGAGGCTGTCTGAACCTGGTCTGATGAAAATTACTATAGACAGAGTAATAAGAAGCAGTTCTGGGGGCTTTTCCCGTGGCCTCATGGCTGTTCAGGGGAGCTCCTTCCCTGGAACACCTCTCTTATGAAGAAAGGCTGAGGGATTTGGGTCTCTTCAGCCTGGAAAAAAGACGGCTGAGGGGGGACCTTATCAACACTTATAAATACTTCAAGGGTGGGTGTCAGGAGGATGGGGCCAGGCTCTTTTCAGTGGTGCCCAGCGACAGGACAAGAGGTAACGGGCACAAACTTGAGCATAGGAAGTTCCACCTAAACATGAGGAGGAACTTCTTTACTTGGAGGGTGACAGAGCCCTGGCACAGGCTGCCCAGAGAGGTGGTGGAGTCTCCGTCTCTGGAGACATTCAAAACCCACCTGGACGCGTTCCTGTGCCACCTGCTCTGGGTGACCCTGCTCTGGCGGTGGGGTTGGACTAGATGATCTCCAGAGGTCCCTTCCATCCCTATGGTTCTATGATTCTATGATTCCTTTCTCAGGGTGGGGCTACAGCCCAGGATCTGCCGCAGCCCCTGCATCTCACCGGTAGAAAACGAATATCTTCGAGGCTGCTGTTGATGTTTGCCAGAGGGTGACGAAGTGTGCGAGTGGGCACTGAGCAACAGGGGTCAAAAAGATGGAGGGAGAGACGGAGGGATGGACAGCCTGCCCTTGACAGTCTCCTTCCCTCAGAAAGCCGAAAGAGCTGCTCAGGCTCCTAGAGGAGATGGGAAGGCTATCCCGGGTGATTTCAGCCATCGGGCTTTCTGAGGAAAATGAAGCACGTTCAGGTTTGCTAGAGACTTTATTAAATACAGCATCACAAGTTTTCATCAGGAAAGCAGATTCATTGCGAGGAGCTGCACAGGACTAGGTCTGCGCCTCCTCTGTTTGCTCCTTGCGCTGCTAAAAAACCCAGAACGAAATTAATTTTAAGTGTTATTCTTCAGATAGCTGTAATAGAAAGAAAAATAGGGCATTGTGTCTCCTCTTGAGATAATGATCAAAACAGGAGTGCGAGAGGCTGAATCCAGGCTGTTCTTGCATTCATCCCAGCGCTGGGATCAGATAACCCAGCACAAACGGTGTTTGAAGGCTTTTTCAGTCTCTCCCGTCCCTGAGTGGGGCGAGCGGAAGGTGCTGCCTTCACGTAGCCCCTGGGCTGTCTGGGCCACGAACAGCCTCCTGCTGCTACAGCTGACCAGGACGCAGGTGTGAATACAAGGCCACCTCGGCCCAGGTAAGAGCAACACTTAACCTTCTTTGTTCCCCTCCAAATGTCGCCCGTTTTCCACCCAGTTTTCTGCCATAAACGTCGGGATGGTCTGGGTGGCTGTGGGAAGGAGTTGACCGCCCAGAGCGGCGCATCAGCACCCCGTCCTTCTGCACCTCCCTGCCAGGGCAGGCTGAATCCCACCATCACCTACCAGCGACGGTTCCATACCTCCTGCGAGGCTCTCAGCTCCCCTGTGTCCAACCGCAGCATGTAACAACACTTAACCCAGCATGTTCGTGCTGCGTGCTGGTTTGTCTCCTGCAGCAGGGAGGCCAGACCCTTGTCTTGTCTAATCAGGGTCGGGTGAGCAAATAGGAAAAAAAAAAAAAACAACCCATGAAAAAAAAAAATCAAAAAAAAAAAATCAGCACAGCTTTGGCAGTGGAGAGCAGCTCAGGGTCTGCTCCATGATGTTTGAATTTTCACAAGGATGCACGTCAACTGGATGCAATCCCAACATGCTAAATGCAACTCGCCTCTAATTGCATTGTTTCCGCTGATCTCTGATGAAATTATTTATATGTATAACAAGCATGTTTGGCTGAAATAGTCTTTAAACTTTATACGAATTTTCCATATGCTTGTTTGCTAAAAAGAGACCAAACACTAGCAGGTTTGAGTTATTTTTTTCCCCTCCCAATTAATTTTGTTTTCTTTCACTCCCTCGCATGTATTTTTACTCTCTCCCTCTTCTCTGGTAGTGCCAACAGCAGAACAGGAAGGGTGGCTGGAGAGAGGCCAAATTTCGCCTCAGATCATTTCTCTTCAACACACACTGGTCTCTGAAAAACCAGATTCTGTTTGTCATTTGCTTTGCTCTCCCAGCATTGTGTCATGGCGATGGTATTGCTGATGGATTTCGAGCTTGCCTCATAGAGCAGTGCACAAGGTTTTCATAAGCACATTAATCTTAAAAGAAAAACTGTCAGAAGCAAACAATACCCCTATGAATGATGTTGTAAAGACACATACTAACTCTAAACATCCATTACCAAAGAGTATTAACTTATAGAGGAACTCCATTTCCTCTTACTCCTTTTTAATAGGTACCTGAAACCCAAAGTACTTCCACATTGGAAAATTCGCTCGAAGATGTGAAATTGCCCGAGATAAAGCCCCTTAACAGGATCTTTTCCAGTGAAGCCCCAGCAGAGCTTGTGCTGGGTCGAAGAGAGAGCCCTGCCGAGGCTGGGGGCTGACGGCTCCTCTCTGGGATCTGCTCCCATTTTGGGGTCCTTCTGTGCCCCAAACCCTTCGCCCGGGGACAGCTGGGCCGTTGGCACGGCCAGGTACCACTGATCCGCTCCGGAGAAGGGAAAGCAGTTGTGGCTACCGAGCCTCATCCCGATTCTCTTCTGCCTGGAAGTTGTTTTTAATGCTCCCATGTTGGTGGCTTTTTGCATGCCGCCCCCCCCACCCCCCCACCCCCGGCCCCGATGCGCACACACACTTTTTTTGTTCGTAAGCGAGCAGCCTGTGTGGCAGGAATAGAACATCTGAGATCGCTTTAAATGTCACTTGGAGCCGGGCCAGCAGCATAGGCAAGGAAAAGCTGGTAGCTTGTTTTAATTTAATGGTGTTGAAGTGTTCTACTGCAATTAAGCATCTGAAAATTAAACAGAAACAGTCATTAAGTCTGGTGATACAAACCCACTAGACCAGAGAATATAAATTATTTCAAATGGTAAATGCCAAAGCAGTGTTTATGATAGGGATGTTTCCCCTTATTAGCCATTATCTGTTGTTTTAAACCAGAGGAACTTAATCCTGAGGAAATTAATCACTGCAGATGTTGAATCTTGGAGCCCAGAGCAGGTCACTCATTCGGCTGCGGGTTGCTAAAAACCAGAGGGAGACCTTGGGAGAGGAAAAATAAATAGACTGCAGAAGTGGACAAGGTGATGTCCATCTCTGTGGAGGATTTCCCCCTCCTGTGCCCTCTCGGTGTCTCTGTCCCACCCTGCAGCCAGCCCAGGGAATCCCCTCCTCTCCCTGCCCAAGCTGGAGACTCATTTTTTGACCCGCCAACGTTATTTGCTAGGGATAGCGCACCGTTTCTCTGCAACCTGCCTGGCAGCAGCTTGTACCGAAGGGGGGATGCAGAGCCATTGGGCTGCTGTAGGACTTTGCTCACCCCGAATTATATCATGTGCATGGGGGGCAATAACTTGGGGCGGACCATTACCCTGGCGGGGCTGCGGCACCTGCTGGGGCTTCCTCCAGCTCCTCAGGCAAAGCCAGGCTGCTTCGGAGGAAGGATTTTGGGGAGGAACCGGTGTTTTTGCACGGGCGAGGAGTGAACCCGGGACATCTGAATTCTTGCTGAGGGAAGACAGAGGCGTCTTCCTCCCTGAAGTGGTGGGGCAGCGCCGGCACAAGTGAGGGGGCTGTGCCGGGCCAGGCGATGGGGAGGCACAAGCCCCCAGCGGACTGGGAGCCCGCACTCAGCCGTGGGTCAGCAGGGCCTTTTTGCCCCACCCCCCCCCAAAAAAAAACCTGTCATTTTGTAGGGGAGTGCACCCATTTGGACAAATCGCCATTTTCCGATGAAAAAGCGTGGGCAAACCCTAATGGCAAGAGAAGGGCAGGCGGGGGGGTGGCTGAGGCGGGAGTGCTGAAAATCACCCGCCGAACATCGCTGGCTCTCAGGATGGTTGAGAGGGGCAGGGCAGGGCAGCCACCCCGAAAATGGGCCGGGCTGCTGGCAAGCGCGCGGGGCCACGCACCGAAATCTCGCTGCCGGCTGCGCAAGTCGGCGGCGTTTCCCCAGACAGTTCGGGGAAACGGGAGCAGATGCAAAACGCGTGTCGCACCCTGTCTTCGTCGGCAAAAGAGCCCTTTCCCCCCCCCGCCACCCTGGCCGGATAACATAGACCGACAGCCTGGACCCGTGAAACTTCAAATGTGTGCCGTTTCTGTAGTATTTCTTTTACAAGGCTCAGCGTCGCTCTGCTGCGAGCGCGAGCCAAGCTCTGATTCAGGTAAGCACATAAATGCTTGTTTCAAATTCCTCGTCTTTCAGCAAAAGCATACGCTTACATCTAATGGACTTCAGTGAGACTTAAGCCAGGCTTTAAAGTTAAGCATGTGTTTTAAGTGCATTCCTGAATCGGGGCTCTGAGATCCATTGACGTGAACAGAAAGATTCCCCATTGGCTTCAGTGGGATTTTTCTTGCCTGAAATGGAGTCCAGATCTCATGAAATAAATACCCATGTCTTTGTAGATGTGGAACCACATGGAGACTTATGAATACTTGTTCCCAGAAAAGGATCCAGCTTATTCATATGCCTACATCATGTGTATTAAATTCTCCTGACATCTACCACAATTCTAGCATATAAATGGAAAACAGAATAGATACTGTGCCCTGAAAGCACTCAGCTATTGATGCCTTTGAATTAATAGCAGGAAGCATTGTTTCTGTGCAGCCTTTACAAATTGTACTTACATTTCCCTCTTACATTGTTTCATTCACATTTTATCCGAATTACTGGCCGGGCCATCCCCAAGGATGTCACTCGCCCGCTCCCGGGTGGAGGGGGAACCCCGCTCTGCGACGGCGATGCCGAATTCCTTGGGGTGGGGAGAAGAGGGCAGGATTTGGCCCTCAGTGCACACCATGGGGGCCGGGGCTGGCTTTGCCCATCCTGAGGCAGCACTGCCAGTCCCGACGGCAACGGGGGCAGCGAGGGGCGCTGCCAACCCCCCGAAATCCTTGTTGGAGAAGGAGGATTGAACAAAGGCAGAGGGAGCACGGAGGGAAATAAGGTTTGTGCCAGAGGACAGGACCATACATACTACACACCACACAAATAAATCTTAACCCGGAGAGCAGAGCTGTTCAGGTTAGATTCGGGAACGGCGAATGGCGACGCTGCTGTTTCTTCTGGCATTGCGTATGTCCAGTAACACACAATAACTCAAATAACCTGTATGCTTTCCCTACAGGAGCAGCGTTTGATTTAGAAGGGGCATTCCAGAAAGGAGCCGCTCTGCTCTTTGTTTGCGGTCCGTGGTCCCCGTCCCGATGATGGCCGCCAGCAATGCAGATGTTCCCGTTCCAGCGCTCCCTGCTCCTTCCTGCTGCCGCTGTCCCAGGAAAACTATCAGAAAGCAGCAGCAGCACTCACGTAACTTACAACAGGTTTCATTTCTCGTTTAAAATCTTTAGGAGCTGATACCGCGGGCGCGGGTTCAACAGAAAGAAGGAGCTGCCAGGTCCACGCGGACTCCCTGGAAGATGCCTGGCTTCCTGCATGATGAAATTGCTGCAAGTCCCAGTCAGCTCCTGGTCGGGTCTGCTTTCATCTCCCAGCTCCTGCCCCTCCCCCCACCGATGCTCATAGGATTAGACAAATTTACGTAGGTTAAACGCATTGATGTGTTATGCAAAAAAAAGGAAATAAATAAATCAGCAGGTCCCTCTATTCTGGAGTTCGCTTGGGAGGGTACAGAGCAAGTAAAGATCTTTTTATGCCCATTTTTGGGGACGGGGGGCTATACATCTTTTATCTGACTTGCTGCAACAAGTCTCACGCAAGGTCTGGTTTCAAATGACATCTGTATTAAATATATCCCAACATGAAACCAGGTCTGGGCTTGGGTTCTGCCTGACAGGGATGAACACGGAGGCAGAGGTAAAGAGGGGCAAGGAGGAGGGGCACAAGCGAAAGTGATGTCCTGGTTTGGAGAAGTGGCTGCGAGAACACCATCATGTTATTCGGCAGCTCTTCTCCCGCTCCATATGCCCTCACAGCTGCAGAGCGGTGCCACAAATTTCTTTTTTACAAGAGCTTACTGCAAAAATGTTGTGTCTGTTTTCCAGGAAAAAACTGAAAGGAAAGAAGCCAGGAGGGTTTTTTTTCCCCCTCTTGCAAAGCAAACTAACAGAGCACCTCCCATCAAACCCAAACCAGAGAGATCAAAAAGTATTTTGGCTTTCTCCTGAAATGAAACTAAAATTTTTCCAGCCATACAGGACTAGTCATTTTCGCTTATCTGTCCAAAAAACACAATCAGAAAACCATATTTTGCATCTTAAAACATTTCTACCCAATGCCACACACCTGAAGAAAAAAAAAAAAAAAAAAGGACTCATTTTGCTCAAAGGACTTTTTTTCCCTCTGGAAAAAGGCTTCGATGAAAACAATTTATAGGGACATAAATAACTATTTTTTTGTGTGTTTATTTTCATCGTCTCTTGCCAGCCCTGTCGATTCAGGGAGACGAGGGGAACTGAGCAATAGCTTCCATTCCAAAATATTTCACGCCAAGCGTGAGCCCATTTGGTGCCAGTGCCGTGCAGCACCCATCACTATCTGCGGGTGCTTTTATTCCGGCGGCAGGGCATAAAGCCAGTATCAGCCCAGGGCAAACGCAGCCTTCACCAAGAAAGACGGAGAAGCGTCTTACGCAGGCTCATCTTCTAATATTGGGCTCCAGCTGTTGCCGGTCGCATTTGAAGTAGATCCTCCAAAGCAGCATTGCCACCCATGTCACAGGCTTCCCCTTTTTCCTTTGGGAGGGGAAATGGACCACCATTGTACCACCAACCCCATCTTTGTCTGGCCAAGGAACCACAATGTACAGCGTGTCCCTTGGAACAAAGGGGATGGGAGAAGCTGGCGGCCCTTCCTGCCATCGGAGGGTTTAGGTCTCCGTCGTGCCACCTGCGGCTCACCGCGCCGCAGTTTTGGCATGGGGGTTGCACCAAAAGGACCTGCTGGAGAGCTCGCGGCTGAGACGAAGCCTTGAGAAAAATCCCGCTGCCCCCGCAAGGCTTCGTGCCCAGGTCGTGGTGCATTGTTGCGGCCAGGTGGCGGGGAGGGAGGATACGGGCAAATCTGGGAAATCAGCTCTAGGAGCTGGCGGTATTTGATACTGGCAAATACGACAGGACAGAGAGTGCATTGGCCCTGCGGCTCTGTGCGGTGAACTGCGGGGTTTAGCTGCTGTGCCCATGGGAGGAGGAGGAGGAGGAGGAGGAGGAGGAGGAGGAGGAGGAGGAGGAAGGGCTGTGCCTTCATGCAAGGCAGGCTGCTGCTCACAGTGCCCACTCTTAGTCTTTGCTCACTTTGCAGGGTAGCGAAGATAACGTTGGGTTTTTTTCCCCCCCGCTTCATCTTTAGTTTTAAGGGCCTCGTGCGAGGAGCACGCTGCCAGCACAGGCACGCAGGAGTGAGAAGCAAAGGGAGCATCACCGGAGCAGTCCCTGGAGAGGTGCTTCAGGCCTGAAGGAGCCCGCTAGAATGGACAAGGCAGCTCTTTATAGCTTTATGTGCTGTAAATCCCATTTCATATCCCCCGTGTCACATACAGGGAGAAATAAACAGAGTTTTGCGATGATTATTCAGAGTCTTTATGATGGTTATAATGTTCTCTGCTGCTCACCTCACTCTTGCCTTGCTACCTCAGTGCGTTTTCATACCGATACAAGTTTCTGCTGTGAAATGATCCCTGAAAAGAGTTTACCTGCCACTAAATGGCTCTGAAATCTGTGAAATGCTTTGATACAACACCGTGAAACGCAGCTCTTGGCTTGCTGGAACAACATGCTGAGTCCATACCTCATACAGCGTCCTTGTTAAGAGCTATGAAGTGTGGCACCAGGTCGTAAAGAGCTGCAGAAGGTACATTATATTTGCAGGCCAGCGCTCTAAAATTAAACCTGTTACATCCTTCGCCGCCCCTAACGCCAAGCCAGACATTGCGCAAAATGCGCAAGGCAAACTAATCTGGAGGGTGCCTTCTTTTGCCCCGGCTGCCAGCTAGTGGCCTGTGAGGTACATCTTTGCAGCCAGTGGAGCAGGTGACACGCGAGGTAGGGGCCAGGGTCGCCACTTGAATCTGCTCCAACTGGTGTTTGCATCAGCTGCCCCTTGGCTGGCCGCAGAGTCTTGCAGCAGGTGGAGATCCTGGCATCAGGTGGCATCCAGGAGGCTATTGCTGTCTAAAAGGCAGGGCAGGTTATTCCTCTGTAAAATCTGGATTATTTATCTTACCTTTCTTCCAGACCATTGGCTCAGGCCACCCAGATGTACGTCCCCTCCTTTTGCCCCCACGGTCCTTCTCCAGGACTCCCTAGGGATGAGAAGATCCCCCACAAGACGGACGGAGGACCATGTCTGAGCGCCAGGGGGTGATGTGCCGGATGGACATAAAGCCTGGCTGATTTAAGCGTGAGTAAAGGTATTTGAATCTCATCTGAGGTATTTGCCACGAGGAGGAGATTCCCCGCTCTTCCCCCGGGGCCACGTGCGTGCTGTTCAGCGTGCAGCCGCTCTCCGTACGCCGTGGTGCCAAACGCAACAAGCCGACCTGGTGCTATTTCAGCCTACTCGATGTGTTTTTCCAGCAGCGCAACTTAACATCCGCTTCTTTGCCAAGTGTGCGGCCTTCCCACTTCATTATGGTCACGAGAAAACCATTGCAATACGAAAACAAAGGAATAGGTTTAGCAGCCCTTCATCCCTTCTGTCGGCAAGCACGTGCCGCGTTTGTTTGCAAAGTTGGGCATAAGCTAATAAGCTGATCTTGCAGAGATTTACACTCAGGCAAAGACTTCCATATGGGTTTAACACTAAGCAAGAGCTTAATCTAAAGGAAAATATTTGGGTGTTTTTTTTTTTTTGTTTCTCTTTCAGTGCGCTGTAGGACCAGTGAAACATTCACCAAAACGGACAGAGAGACAGACGTTGACTCCAGTGGTCAACAGGGGCAGCTGGCCAGGCAGGAGACAAGGACTTCATCTGAGAAGGTGCTGGTTGTTTCTCGCAGCACCTCCAGCTCCCACCAAAGTCATGAGGACTGTGGGTTCTCAGCGCCCTGTGGCACTGTGGCCGGATGAGCATTTGCAGGAGAGGGATGGATGTTTGCCCTAGCCCCGGCAAGAGCACAGGAGGGGGCTGTGCAGACGATGTTTTCAGTACTCCTAAAGACAAGCTGGAAAGGACCTGAATGCAGAAGCTGAGAGGTGTCTTTTTGTAACGGGCTCAGCAAACCCAGGAAATCAAAAAGCTGAGTGCCCCTCTCAGCTCTGAATTCCCCCGTGGAGGCTGTATAACACAAAATGACTGCTGTGGCACGAGACCTCGTTTCCTACCCACGGAAACAGGGCAGGCGCTGACATATACGCTGGGGATCCGGGGACGAACTCGCTGCCTGCGAGCAGATACGGCACCTGCCCAGAGCCCGTGCAATGACATTACACGCCAGAGTGCGGCTTTCAAAATGGTTTGAGTTTAAGCTAGGAAAAGAGGTGCTCAGCTGCTGGTCTCGGGATTTTCGCCCCTCAAGCCATGCTGCTGTGGCCAGCAGCGTGAGCAGGGGGAGAGCAGTGCTGTCCTCCGCAGAACTAGAGTTTCCTACCTGCTTTTGAAAGAACGGGTGCATGCTTTCATCCTCCCCAAACTCCTCTGCTGGGAAGGAGCTCCCGGGCTGCGATGCAATGGTGCTTTGCCCCTGCCCTCGGAGACCCCCACAGCTGCAGCCTCCTCCCCTACAGCGAGGAGCCGGCGAAGTCCAGCCCGGTCCATTCCCAAGCAGCTGAACTGAATTTCAATACCGACCCTGGCGTTCGATGAAGCCGTTCCTGCGAGCCAGTCCCCCTCGCATACGCCTGACAGATGTCTTTTTCACAGTATTAAGCTTTTGAAAGGAAGAGGCTTTGGTTTGCCCCCTCCTTTGAGACACAGCCAGCCAGAGCTGGCAGCCCCCGGTCCCGCTCACCCGCTTCTACCGACAGCCCGCAAACCTCCCCTCCAGCGAGACCTCTGCGTGCCGTTAATGTTGAGAGTTGTTTAATATTGTTCTCAAATTGCTTTGTATTTTAAAAACTTCGATACCTGGTAAGCTAAGGTGATGGCCTGCAGCTGTGCACCTCGATAGCTGATGGGAGACAGGCGGATCCAGACCACAGCTAAAAAACCCTCACACTGCCTGCGCGCTTCTCAGGGCATTAAAAGAGATTTCAAATTCACACACAGTGACTTACAAGTGATCCGAAATGGTTTACAGGCAGAAAAAGAGAAGAAAACAGTGATACTGTTAGTAAAAAGGACGGTAGGATATATCCACTGCTATTTATATTAAGAGAATAATTTTAAATCATCTGCGTTGCCCTCAGATCAACAATGTTTTACACAAGAACTAGACAGAATTTGTAAAGGATCCGGGATCTCACTATCATTTTCACATTAAGAATCTGTGACCAAAAATTTAGTCTTTAGGAAAAAAAAAATAAATCCAAACTTAAAAATCCGGTGGTTTTGGTATTTTTTTTTCTCTCCATGTGGAATCGAGGAGCGTTCTGGTTTGCAGTGGAATATATTTTATCCAGCTAAATTGTTTTTGACAAATGAAACCAAGTTATTGTTAATTACTCAACCTGTGGCCTTTACCAAAGTGAAATATATGATTAAACAAAATGGCTCAGACAGCACATTAAGCTTTGAAGAATGATTTTATTTTTTGGAGCTCTCAAAGCCTTTTCTTCAGAAAACAGAACACATTTTTCTGTCCTGACAGCGGGATTGTTCGACGCGCTGTATTTAGCCAGTGTCAAAATGCTCAAGAAAAAAAAATTGTCAGAAGTAATTTTGTGATCCTTCTGACACAAAAAGCACACGCACAGGCACCCAGATAATATTGCACTCCACTTTGCAAGGGAGAAACATTATGCTTTGCAGCGTGCCTTTTGTGAACAGGCGCTTGTTTTGAACCCGCTGCAATAGGATTTTCCAATTTTGATTGCTCGTGACAGAAAACGAGCTCCATAACCATGACTAAACTAAATATCCCCAGTAAGAGCCACAACGTTTCTGAATCATTAATGAGTATAGAATAAATAATGGGGAAACGCATGGAAACCCCTGCCTTTAACTATACTAATTGACAGCTGCCGCAGTAGAGGAATATTTTTGATTTTTCTATTTAAAAATGAAAAAAGCTTTCAGAGCTACCTGCTTCACTGCGGATATATCTAATTTTTTTTCCCCCCCAGCAAAGCTAACAATGCAAGGTCGTGCGTCTGTCACATGAAGCTCAGCTCCTTGGAAGGTACAGCACAAAAATATGCGCAAACGTCCGGCAGCTTTTGCAAATATGGTTAGAATAAGGGGACTTTTCTGAGCTTTCCATCACAGCAGTAGCAAGAAAATAATTTATTTATTTATTTTTTAAAAAAAGGTATTTATCTGTTTCCCAGCCGAGGAGCGAAGTGCCGACGGAGGTGCAGCGGCAGCGCACCTTCCCGAGCCGAGAGTTCCCGGGGAGGGTTTCCCGGTCCGGGACAGTCTGTCCCTCGCCCGTGGGGCGACAGGAGCTTCCCTCCCCCCGCCCCCCTCACTTTAGCCCCAGCTTAATATTTTCCATGCCGGACCATGAGCTCACGACGTTAAATCAAAACCGGAGGCGGGAGGGAGCGCCGATAAACCGAGAGGGCCAAGAGAGGACTGGAGAAAGAGGGGACGGAAGAGGGGAAAAAAAGAGCCGGAGCAAATTAAAACCATCTCAGAGCAAGGTCGGGGGGCGGGCGGGAGGGGTTGGACCCGGGGGGCAGCAGGTTTGGGGGTGCCGGGCAGCCCCGATGCTCTGCCCCCATCAGTCCGCAGGATACTGAGCACACGAAGGGCATTTGGGGCGTATTATTAATTACTTTATCGCCCGTTTGGTCAGCCGGGTTGGCATCTTTTCCTTCTTCGCTTTTTTTTATTCTTATTTTCCTCCTTCTCCTTCTTCTTTTCTTTATTCGCTTTCTTTCTTATTCTTTTCCTTCTTCTTCGTTTTCTTTTCCTTTCCCGTCTTATTTTCTCTTCTTTTCTCTTCTTTATTTTCTTTTCCTTTTCCATTTTCGTTTTCTTCTTTTTTCTCTTCTTCTTACTTTCCTTCCCCGCTATTTCCGCACACACACGCCTGCACCCGGCCGGGCCGGGGAGGACACTCTCCCGCCGGTACAAGGCAGCCGCGGAGCCCCGCGGCCACGTCTCCCGCCCCCTCTAATGATGCCAAACTCTTGTCCTTTCTGGCTCAAAGCTTGCGGAGGCGGAGGCCATCGGGGCAGCCCCCGGCCCCGGGCGGGCAGCGGCGGCGGGCAAGCCCGGCTCCGGGCTGGACACGGTTCCCGGGGGAAAAGGGAAGAAGAACCCAACATGCCCCGAAAAAATCGTCCCGTTGGATTGCTAGGGCAGGGAGAAAGACACCTGGTTTCCTCGGCCGCCTTTCGATTGCCTCCTGCCCGCGGGCTGCCGGCAGACACTCCCGCCGCGCTCCGCCCGGGGCTGAGGGTGACAAATTCGTCGCCATGGCCGTCCCCCGGGGGGAAGCCGCGGGGGGAAAGGGGAAGGCAAACACGAGGCACCCATCTCTTTGCCGTTCTCAGCTGATTTTTAATCGATCCGCTCTCTTTTCCCGACGACGGCTTTCCAACGCTCAGGCGGCATAGTCTGCCCCGACCCCAGCGGGCGCGCAGGGGTTTCATCCCACGTCTCGGGGGAGGGTGGGGGAGAGGAGGAGGCGGCCGGGTGGGCACCGCCTGGGGGCTTTCCCCCGTGCCCGTCCCCGCACGGATGCCCTGCCCTGGCCGGAGAAGCCGTTTGCCTCTCCTGCCCGCCGCTGCCCGCGCTGCCGGCGGGGGGCCGGAGCCCGGGCCGGGGGGGCTGCCCGCCCGCCGCTGCCCGCCGCCGCTGCCCGTCTGCCCCCCCAGCACCCCCAATTCAAAACCCGAGGAGGAGCGGGCTTTCGATGAGGATGCAAAGGCGATGCCCGCGGCTGGCTGCCAGGCGGTTTTCCCCTCTGTCCGCCCCTCCACTTCCAGTCGTTTGCGGAGAAACACTCACGATCTTCCCACCGACCGTTCTTGACGGGGGAGAGGCGAGGGGCGGGGGGGGAACCGCACAGAAATCCCCCAAACACTCGCTCCATCCGCCTTTTACCGGGCTGCCTTCGTGCGTTACGATTCGGGTAAGAAAACATGCGGATTTCGATGCTCCGTGGCGGCAGCAGGTTTGCGGGGGGAGCCAGGCGGGGAAGGTGTCCGGCGCCGGCCCGGAGCAGATCCCCTCGTCACCGAGCCGCCCCGGCAGCCGGCGGCTCCCCCCGAAAGCACTACTCCCCCCCCCCCACCTCGCCCCCAGCCCCGGATCCCTTGGCGATGTCCTCGCCCGTGGGTCCCGGCCCTGCGACGGCCGTCGCGGCTGGAGGCAG